>NC_134963.1:14030733-15230733 GCF_965638725.1 Aptenodytes patagonicus
GAAAGGAGACTATATAAAAGTATCTTATACGCAGGCACACGCACGAGGGTAGGTCTCCCGAAATGCCACTGAAGGCCTTCAACCTGCAGCATCCGGAAGGCTCGATATATGTGCTGGTACAAAAATAATCCGCAGTAAACATCTGTGGGTGCGTGCACACAAATACCTCTTTACACATCTGATGCACACTTTACATAGACAGGCATTTATCTTAATTAGCTTCAGTTCTTAAAAAATCTGAAAGGTGGGATTCTGACTGGGAGCTGGGTATCCCAGTGCTGTAAGCAGCTCTGGAAATTCACACTTTTCTTGCAGAAAATCACCCACCAGAATCTTTTTCATCGGGTATTTTGCTATATTCCCCCTCTGCTCTCTCTCCTAGATTACCCTACGGCTTTGTGCTACCATCTACTGTACGCTGTGCTCACCTCTTCATCCCCTTCATTTGAGTAGCAAAACTGGAGATCTACTCGGAAATCTTAAAATCAACCTGAATATTCATCCGAGTAACAGGTCAGCAGAAACAAGGACTGATGCAAAGTGCTGGCGGGTCAGCTGAATCCCCTCTGCTTATGTTTTATATCAGGCACTCAAGCTTGTCTACCGAGCAGTAGCAGTCCAGAAGACACAGGCTGGTTTATATCTTTCCTTCCCACCCCCCCACCCCCCTCCCCAAAGAGACTGAATTTTACTATTTTACAAAAATGGCAATTTTGGGCAGTGGAAGCTGGTCATGAGGTATCCAGCGCTCGCACACTTTAATGGGGAAGGTAAAATCAAGCAGATGGAGACAAGTGCTATCTGACTGAGAGGCAGCGTGGACTATTGCATGGCTACTGTCAGAGGGCGAAGCCTTTGGCAGTGCCCTTGATCTTGCTGTCACCCTTCCCATCCTTCATTTAGGTTGCTCTTTTCATACTGTAACCACTCTGGGACAAGTAAATGTCTCTCCTTCATGTAGCTCTTGGACAAAACCAGGACCCCCATCACACTATGACTCTGCTGTTTTCTAATAAATAATCGGAGCATGTGTGCACCATGCCTATCACCACAAAACCCAGGGTTTGGCTTGGGTTTCTAGTTATCACCTAGTGCCAATAATAATAACAATAATAATAATAATATGAACGTTGCTTTGTGGATTCAGACCTGCCAGAAAGGCAGTAAGCCAAGTATTACACTTGTGGGAGGTATCTTGCAGAACACTCCAAAGATCTTTTGTTAGGTCTGGCCTTATTTAATATTTTCATTAATGACCCTGTAAATGGATTACATAGCCCATTAATAAAATTGGCAGATGCTACCCAGTTAAGGGAACTCATGAAAGGCAAGAGAGGATTAAAAAGGGAGAAAAAGAGGGCAGAGAAAAGCAGAAAGGACAGAGAAAGAGCACAAAATTATTTGTGAGGATTAAATTCAGGGAAAGGTGGCTGGAGGATTATTCAAAATCCAGATTCTTCAATTGTGGTTTTATCCAAAATCCAGTGAAAATAAATTATTAGTCCCAGAGAGAGCACGGGGCAGGAGGTTAGCCTGAAGTTTGCAGTAAGGAGTGCCGGGAGGGCAGGTTACCGCAGCAGGAGCGCTGCTCACACACGGAGGTGGGATATGAGGGACGTGCACCCTTATTGCTGGGCAATCGCCAAAAAAGCCAGAGAAAGTTTAAGAAGAACAAAAAAGAAACGCTCATGCTGAAAAGGGCAGAAAGGACCTTCAGTTTTGAGGGCAGGAATCATCAGCCGCTACACACAGCTAGTGCAGAGAAGCCCCCGCATCTTTCGGTGTTCCCTGTGCTTCTCCCCTGCATCATCAAATCGACCTGTTACAGCTGGATCACTTATCGTTTGTGAGAGCGGCGCAGAAGATGCCAAACCGCAGTAGATATGATAGAGGCTGCTGACCTTGGACGTTGACTGCCCACCTTTCCCCCCCAGCTCTGTCACGGGCGTCTTGTGGAGCACCTGAAAATGAACACTTCCTAAGCGTGAGGGGTCTGTGAGGATGAGCGTAAAGATGACGCGTGCAGAGAAAAAGCACTTGCTCTCCCCTCATCACATATCTGGGATCCCATGACCGCTGCCCACCCCTCGGCTCGCTCTCCGTAGCAGTGACTGGGTGCTGGTGGGGACCGAGCACACGGTCCCGCGGCTCCTTCCTGCTGGGGGAACAAGAGCCTGGCAGTAAGCAGCCCGGGAAAGATGAGAAGATACAATGAAGCACGGGCAAGTTTAAGATGAATAAGCAGGAAAATCCTCCCCCACAAGCTCTGCTGGGGCTGAGAAGGGTGGAAGGTGTTGCAATTCTCCACTGATCAGAGACTTAAAATGAGACAGAAGCTCCTGAACGAAAAGTGAATTGATCAGGTACAAAGTGGAAACGGGGGGAAAAAAGGATGAACAATATGGCCTAGTAGGTGTTTCTGCCTCTCTCACCTCTGATAGGCATTTCAGGATGTATAGATGGATGCAAAGCAAGAAGCAACGTGGGCTTTCCGAGCGGTGACACACATGCTAGCAGAAGAGCTTAGATACCAAACAAACGTACCGGGTGTTCGGAGCCCCTCTGTCAGACCAGGTCTGTGGATTTAAGCTTAACCAGGGACAACACATGAGCACAAAGCACCAGATGTTCCACTGCTGGAAATCAGAATGGATCCAATGACATCAGGAAACCTACAGCAACATAGGATGGGCTGAGGATCTGGTGCATTATATACTCAAAGGCTTTGGATTTAAGCGTGTGTCCTGCTTACGGAGACAGGCAGGCTGACATGGACAAAGCACTCCTACCTTAAGCTTTTACAGGTTATCGGACACCTAACTGTTGAGGATCTGTTATGCCAAGGACTATGGCTTGGTTGAAATCTGCTTCCAGTTGTCTCACTTTTTATCCTGAATAATAATGATATTATTTGCTTCCAAAAAGAAAAGAAAAAAAAACCAAAACCCCAAACACTGGGACCCAGTTTACCATTGCATTACACCTGTTTTATATGACACACAAAAAATGAATTATACCAGTATAAAACCTACCTGTATCAAAGAATCAAACCTCTATTCTAATCCCGACCATTTCACTGACATACAAATCCCGAAAAACCTGAGTATTTTAACATTTTCTTTCTCCCTTTCAGCACTTGCTATTTAACTGTTTGCTTTTTCCTTTTTACACTCGGTCACCACTACAAAAATCTTAGCCAAACTATGTGAAGCCATGATTATGATTATGGCTTGCTAATGTAAACAGGCAGGAAGGGGTAAAAGAGTTTGTGAGGGAGAGAAGAGAGAGAGAGAGAGAGAGAAGGATCCAGATCCAGTTTATAAACATCCATCTCCAGTAATGAGTCCTCTAGGAAGAAATGAAAAATAGCCCAGGCCTGGTAAAGTCAATTAAGTTGCTTTTAAATAAGAGGTTACCCAGAGAGGCCAAGAGTTAACATGTAAAGGCTTATTGCCAGTGCTGTAAAAAATAAAAGGAGGCTTGAATATTTGAAGACATTTGGTTGCTATTATAAACAAGTGGATCTAATAGTGTGGGTACATTCATAGACTAACTGTAGAAGTTGGGCATCTTATAAGGACACATTGAACGGAAAAACTGCAAGGTTCCCTGGCTAAATAATTCCAAATGGGTCATTATAAAACCACTGATACAACACGTGTGGTTAGGACACAGGGCATTTATAAGAAAAGCTTTTCAAACCAACCAATAATGAGCAGCTAACAACAAGAGCACAGCCAAAGGTGTATGTAATCTGCAGAGAACACATGGCAAAGCTTTACGGTGCAAATTCTTATAATGACCTGGAGAGCAGATGGCCCTGACACCAGTTCAAGCCGTTTGGAAAAATCAACTAAGGTTTATCACATTCTTGAGATTCGGAATTGGGAAAGCGGGCTCAGTGATGGCACCTTCCAGGGAGGAAAGGGCTGTATTTCAAGAGACAAGAAAAGAAACGAGAGAAAAGACAAAGGGAGAACAAAGATGCTCCTCTTTTCTGCTGGAAAGTCCGAATTTTTCTCCTCAGAGCAAAGACTCATTTTTGTTTGGGTTTCAAGGAGATTACAGTGGGCTGCTAACATAATCTGGGCACAGACCCGTAATTCTTGCAAAGACAAGTAACTTGGAGGTGGAGAGGCATCATAAACCCAGGCACCAAAGTCACCTTCTCACAGAGGTCATCGCTGACGCACGCACCCTCTCCGAGGCAGGAGAGCTTCCCAAGACACCGTGGGCTGTCAACTTTTCCCATTGGAAACTATGGCAATGCTGCTCTCTGCTCCAACAACTCCGTAAGGACTGGTCCATTCCCACAGCACCCCGCGGCACCTTGTGAGATGTAACACGTCCATCCGTACCAATGGAGCCCTGTCCACAAGTACTTGCTAGTTTTTTCAAGGGAAAACAGTCGCTGTTTGACTGGCATACCTGACAAAGCCACAGCCCCCCTTCCCAACGGGAGACCCAAAACATCTGGCAGAAGTTTTGACCACCACAGACCTTACCTGCCACAGCCTGACGGGCAGCTCAAAGTTGGCCACTGACCTGATCTATTCATCCCCCCGCACCACACGTTCAAATATCTGAGCCTCTCCTCATCCTTCATACGCTCATCTTTGTATGAGACAAGTGAGGGACAGTAGATGGGAAAATGAGGTCCAAGGAAACAAGAGGGGCCATGTTTTATGATCCTAAAGAGGCAGACAGACAGACCCGCAATGAGGAAGTTTTCAGAAGCATCAACAGAAACTTGAGTTAAGCATTAGGCTGCTCCTGACTACCCAACAGCAGCAAATTGCCTCTGCCCATGTTAGACCTAGAGGTGAGTCTGCCCCAGGTGAGGCTAAAATGGGAATTCCCAGGAGACCCAGTATCCCGGCGCAGGATGCATCTCTTCAGCACAGCAAAGGGGAATTTGGGATCAGGATTCCCATTTTTGCGTTAAAATTTGAAGAACGGATCCCTCAGCATGGATCAACAAGTTGCTGCTCCCGTTCTGGAGCACAGCACTTATTTCCCTGCGCGCTCAGCAAGCAGCAGGACGGCGGGACCGCGTGCCCTGCTTTTCCCGAGCCTCCTGCCTGCCTGCCTGCCTCCTTCACACCCCCCTGTCAGCTGCAAGGGAACGTGAGATCAGCAAACACGAGGTCAAGCGAATTAACGTCACCAGAAAGGAAATGGGGTCAGAGTTAAGCAGCGTTCCCCTGCATCGACCGCAGGCTGAAAGCGTGGACGGGGACAATTAACTCAGCAGCTTGATGAGGAGACTACGTCTTCAGTCTCCTTTTCCTTCAGAGGGAGGGGAAGGAAAGGGTAGTCACCAGAAATCATTGCTACCTTACAACACCCACCTGAAGGACCATCCAGGAACACAGCCCCGCCACGCCGGGCCGTGGGCAGAGCCCCGGTGATCCGATAGCAAAGGCGGCTCCCACCCTGGCTGCCTTCTGGAGCACAGCGTGGGATGGCAGAGGAGGAGGCAGGAATGCAAATCTGCCTCTATTTGTTTAAGCCACCAGTAAATTAGCGCTGCAAATCTGCCAGGCTGACCCTGTGGTTTCGACAAGATTTTTTTCTGGCTTTCTGGTCTGGGGTATTATACACACAGGTTTACTTTCTAGCCCTTGATAAACATTTCTGACCAACTACTCAGGAGGAACCGGGTGGGGGGAACATTCCCAAATCCCAGCGCAAAACCCCCAGTGCCTCCCCCCTCATGTAAACACTGCTCTTGTCACAAGAGTCCTACACATGGCTCCCAAGGTGGGGGAATATCTCTCCCAGCCACAGTACCTGCATGCCGCAGGGTCAGCCTGCCAGCCGGCTGCAGGAAGGGTCAGGCTGGGTGTCAGCGAGTGTGTGCCGCACCGGGGAAGCCCTGGGCTTAGTTATTAACTTGTGCCAGCGCATGAGAGCAGCGAGAGCCTGGAGACACTGGGGAGAAAAGGAGAGGTTGGGTCCGTGGGGTGAAGAAGAGTCAGGTCTGGGGAGATGCCAACAAAGGCTGTCCATGAGATCCCTAAAATCTGGGTCCAGAAATTGTGCAGAGCCTCACTCCTACCCTCCGGAGACCCCACCAGCACCTCAAGCCAGCAGGCACAGCGGGGAGCAGACATGGCTTGGGCAGCGCTCCCCATCCTTGCCAGCCATGAGCAGAGCAGGCACTTGTGGCTCTTCCAAAGCTGTGGTGATGGGCTCCACCCCGGAGCAAACTCGCAGAATAAGGAACTAAATAAAGCCTTCTTAGATCCATTCTGTGGGTGAAAAGCTCTCTTTTAGGGATGTGCTTAGTGTCACAGCATCCAGTGCTACAGGTCATAAGACCTGGGGTCATTCCCAAGGACTCCAGCTCGGGGTGATGCTCTGTAGAACAAGGCCCCAGCGCTCGGCCTGTTTCCCTAAGGGAAGATGAGCTCGGCATGCACGTACCTGCCTCTCTTAGTTCATTTCTCTCTCTTTTCTCCATTCGCAGTTGTTGAGTGTTTGGTCCCATTTCCACCACGTTTAGCAGCCCGCTGTCGCTCTTATAGAAACAAAGTTCCTACGCAACACGGAAGAGGAAAAAGTCAGCGCCCTCACTGAGACAGCCATATGACTTCAGCCACACTGTTGGCCACCAGAGAACCCACAAACGAGAGCATCATTAGAAAAGCTACACACGGAGCAGTAAGTTCACTGGACTAGACACCAGAAAATCCCTCTCCGAGAATATGTTTGGCAACGAAGTTTCTTCAGTTTCACTCTTTGTTTGCCCTTTCCAAACATGCTTTTAAGATCTCCTACTGCAGAGGAGGTCACTAGGGAGAGGGGACTCACGCTGCGGAAGGGCTGGTCCGCCATTGCCCACGCTGACAGCAGTCTTTCTGCTTATCAGGGAGGAACCACAAGTCAAGCTGTTCTCCAAGAGCGTGGGGTAACACCTTATGCAGCACGACTGCGGCGGCTGGGAGAGCCACAGCGGCACTGCGAGCTGAGGTCTCACTGGCAGGGCAGGGAGCGTTCTTGGACTACTGGCAAAGGATGGAAAGAGGGTGCAGAAACGTCAGCATCAAGTGCAACGCAGAAGGCTGGCTCTAGGCACACACAATTTAGCAGGTGCCTTGGCAGCAGGCTGCCGTGCAATCAAAGAGCCCCGGGGAGCCTGTGCTGGCTGCTGCTGTGAAGGGCAAAGAGCTGCCACGTCATGCTGAAAAGCTCCCTCAGCAGAAAAAGCCCAAGTCCTCCAGCAGCAGCAGCGAGCCAAGCCCAGGTAGACTCCTTGCCAGCTCCTTCTCCTCCCCCTTCCCATGGCACAAGCAGCCCAGCCCCAGCCTCTCCGGTGCGGCTGGCTAGTTTAGTTTGTCCTGCAGCACTGAAAAGCCTCAAACCCACTCTGGCTGTGCTGCTCCCAGGTAATATCTGTCACACGTATAAGACTCATTACATACACCTCATCCCTTCTTCCACACACACAGCATCTCTCCTAAATCCCCCTTGTGCTAAAATACAAGAGCAGGAAAGAGAAAAGAAACAGAGATGTGCGATTGAGTTACAATTTGGCTGCTGGGTAGGGCTAAGTCAGGTCCTGCAGCTGGAAGGAACTGGATGGTCTCATAAATCTTTGGATTCTCGAGGAGAGCAACTCTCTGCTTGACTTCATTCAAACCTCCTCATCCCTGGGACACTCTACCTGCGTAGTAGGAAAGACCAGGAGCTGATGATCTGTGCCTGTATGAGCATCAGCCCTGTGCTACCACTTGGCTTTGCATGCTAAGGTGGTGCACAGGGACATGGACCGCTCAGCCTAGGGGACAAAGCAGTGGGCTGGCTCTCAAAACTCCCATTCCTGTCCTTTGCTTTTCCATGCCTCATTTTCCCCATCTGCAAAAGGAAGACCATGAGTCTTCATATGGGAAAAAACCTCTTGTATCAGCCAGGGGGTAAAATCCACTTAGTATTGCATCAAAAAAGGAAAAGTGCCCCTAGAGGGAGATCAGTCAGCACGGGGTTGTCCCTACGCCCCGGCCTCGATTAGATCCTCCACCATGGAATAAACAACTTTCACCTTGCCGTGACCCCAGGGAGTCCTACAGCCCGCCTACGTGGCAAAGCCACCAGCATCCCCACGCAGAGCCGGAGGAGCCCGGAGCCCCCCCCACTTGCAAGGGATGACCGGACAGCGTGGCCGGAGCCAAGCCCAGCCGGGACCCGTGCCCGCCTGACCGTGAGTCCCACTCCACTGGCGGGCGGGACACCTAAACCGCAGAGCAACTGCAGCCTTGAGCTGAAAGAAGGCAGCTAAGCATGTGGGAAAGGGCAGAGTTTTATTGTGCTTCACCTATGTAGAAATAAAATAATTGTGCTTCTTTGGGATGAAATATATATTAAATATATGACATACTGTGCTTCGTGGCTGAAATACATGTATTCAATCTGCCCGTATATTACTGCTCTACTACTTGTCAGGCATCTCCCCCAAGCTGAGGGGGAGGGATCCATCTGAGCTACCAATTAAAGCCCAGCTCTTGTTAAAGGCACCATTGTAGGGAAGGAAAAAAAAAGAAAAAGATAATTCTGTCAGCACAGATGTCTCCTACGCTGAGGGGTTTGCAAAGAAATAAAACCTGAGCAGCTATTATACCATTTGCAAAGTTATAGACTGTAAATAAACAGACCGGAGCAGTTCCCCCACCTACAAGATACCGCAAGTCAGTGGACGGCACTGACAAGCCTGAGTCTTGCTGTAACTGGCTTATCTTTCTAATCCTCTGGATTATTAATAGTAGTAAGGCTGTGATAGAGTCCAGAGGCCACACCGTGACAGACACCACTGTGTGAAGCGTCCTACAAACACATGGGGAGAGGCTGCTCCTGCCTCTCCGGAGTTCGTGAGGCAGAAGGATGGGGGCAAGGCAGGCACAGAGAGATTAGGTGAGGTGCCCGAGGCCACGGGGCATACTAGTAGCAGAGGAGAAAATGGATCTGCTTTCTCCCAAGCTCTTTGCCTATCCCATCAACTTCAGAGCAGGATTCTCACTGATCCCGTCTCCCACTTTTCCCTTCACAGTTCTTTGGCAACACAGTTAAAGAGAGCACCGGCAGCAGCCTCCCTTGGCTTGATCATACGACAAAGCCACACTAAAGGCAGAGAGAGGATCAGGACCACGCGGGACCCAGCCATAAGGTCCAGACCAGCTCAGTACCTGGTCTGACACAAAATCCAGTTCCTTTGCTATATTTTTAACAGGGTTAACCTGCCATCGGCTCAGCCAGCTAAACCTGTTCACCCCACAGCCAGACACTGCTAGGTCTGGTGCGAGGGATGCAGGAGGAGCCAGCAGCTGAGGAGATGGAGGCGAGGAGAGGCAGGGATTAGCCCACCCCTCTCCACAGCGGCTGGCTGACACGAGAGCTGAGCTGGGACATCAAACCAGGCACAAAGCTAGCGAGAAAAAACAACAAACCAAGTTTCATTCGACTGTTGCTACTCACAGTATGGAAGGGGACTCACTGCTCCACGCTGGTATTTTCTGATTTCTCTCCCCCCAAAACACCCAAAGCTTGTGATGATTTGTATACCGGGATATAGGGAGGTAGACATAAGAGGCAACAGCACCGCGCAGCATCTGCTCTAAGACCAAGTATGTGGGCCCCTGCAAGACAGCGCATGCAGAACTGGGAAGAGTCATCACCTCGTGTCATGGTTCAGCCCGTCTGCGAGACTGGTCCCAAGGAAGGACTGCAGCATCTCATCGCTGAAACCGGAGGCAGGAATGAGATGGGCTAGGAAGGACAGATGCCCTCTGGGATAGGATTTCTAGTTCTTTTCTTTTACTCAAGTTTGGTTTTTGTTTTTTAAGAGAAATCAGTGTTTTCTAAGGGCCTGGGATAAAGGCAGCCGTAAGAGGGTGTTGTTCCTGCCTCTGCAGCCTCACTGAGATCCTCCAGTGGGATCCCAGCAAGCTTCTGGATGTCCAAAAGAAGAGCCTAAAGTTCAACAGGAGCTCACAGCAATGCCAAACCCGCAGTCTCTGCCTGCCTCCTGCCCGCCCACCTCTTACTCCCACTCACTGCGTTAGAGGGAACCCTCTTGCTCCTAGCTCTGCCCATGCTTCTGGGACAAGGCGAGCCCGGGTGAATGGCACAGCTCTTTTCCCACGGACAGATCTCCTAAGCTACCCGCAGCCCTCGGCCGGGTCACCAGCCTGATCGCTGGTGCGACACCAAACGCTTTGAACACCCTGCTTCCATCGAGGTCACGGCTAAAATTCCACATCGCCCTCTTCCTGCATCCTCCTACCCAAAGCTGAGTCCTGCTCCGAATCTGCTGTCCCTGAGAGCATTCGCTTTGCCTCTTGCTCATTTAACTTGGCTCCTGCCTGGATGCCCACAAAGCCTTGAATTTCCTGCTGGCTCAGGGCTGCTCGCGCTCAGCTCCGTTTCCTCCAGAGGCAAATGGGTGCATTCACCATAGCAATAAAAACCGAGCGACATTCTGGGCACGGGGCCTAATCCAACTCCCAGCGAGGTGGAGGAGGGTTATTCCGTTCAAGGGCGGGGGGGCTGGGGGGAAAGGCAGGAGGAGGGTCCAGGCTGCAGGGATGGGACAGTGACATTGCCAGCTTGGGGGACCTCTTCCGAGGTCACCACTGGGAAGGCAGCAAGTGGTAAATGCCTTTTCCATTTCGTGGATGCCCCCTTGTTCTCATTCATGTTTTCTCAGTGCTACCTTGTGCTTCTTAAGCAAGCCATAAATTCAGTCATATGGGTTTTCTCTGTCCTCTTTTTTTTTTTTTTTTTTGACATCCATTTAATGACTTTTCTCTTTAATATATGGCAGGCATTTTCCTTCTAAAATACCTGAGGTTTAGGACAGGTAGTAAATGGAGACCTCTCACAGAACCACTGGCCCAGAACCCAGTCTTATTGGCGCTTAGAAAAGGAGATCCATTTTTCCTCTCTGCTCTTCAATTAGCTGTAATGTTTGCCTTTAAAACATAAAATTAGAAGCCTTTTTGGAGGCACAAAGCAATATTATACTGCAAAACACATTTTTATTCTCCCCTCCCTGCTACCAGTTTAGCACAGCAGATATATTAGACAGCTGGTTTCTAGGCACCGCTCTCTTCTGAAGATTTAGGGTCCGACTTTCAGTTCCTGTGAAAATAATGACCTCCCTTGCTCTTTGTAGGCCTGTGCTTGATCCTACTCATATTAGCAAGACCTTTCAGGTCGAATACTACAGGATTTAGTGCTGGAAAGCAGAGGCATTGAGCAGACAAACATCTCAAAGTCCATCCGACTAAGCCATTCATTGAATATATAGGTCACAAGTTCCTGTTCAGTACTGTCAGGCCTTCTCGCGTATCCGAGAGCTGCTTTCTTAAGAAAAGGCATAACACAGTCACTCTCGCCCATCCAGGTGTCTCTTTACAGAAGAATCAAGGAACAGGGATGGAGAAGACTCTGGGCGTGGGTCACTGGTGGGACACGGGGGTTGAGATCCCAGGGATTCATCCTTGAACGAGGCTGTGCTGAATGCAAGACTGGGTCTAACACCAGCCCCTTCAGCCCTAACTCCTGCCTGGACCAGGCTTACTAGTGATAAGCCCACCATGACAAAACCCTGGCACAGGAGCCACATCCAAAGTACCAGAGCTGCACGCAGCTCACGAACCGCAGGTTGGCTACTCTCGGTTAAAAAGACCAGAGCACAACTTAGTGTTTCTGCTGAACCCGAGTGCACACAACACCCTTCCCACTCCGGTCGCCCGGAGATCCCTTTTGCCTCCAGTTCAAAGAGGCTTTGAACCCATCACTACTCTAGGTAGGCAGGTTGAGCTCAAATTATAACAGTTGACGCTTTTGGCTCTGGAGGTCTCTGCTTTGATTACCATGAGGCTGCCCAACGCAGCCATGGCCACCAATACTTTTGTGAATCTTTAGTCGGGTGGTATTACAAAAGCGAAGCTAACCAAACTCAGAGGAACACCTCAACCGGTCGTACTCGGTGGGGATATCCAGCTGGTCCATGCCGTTCTCTTCCTGGCATTGGCCTTGCTGTCACAAATTCATAAATAAACACATTCTAAGACAAAAAGGCATTCACATTCATATTTTCTTAAAGTGGTTCAAATCACCCACAGCATACGAGAATGAAAAATGTCCCAGAACGGGAGCTATTGATCTCAAGAGGCAGTGAATTGTGCTCCATGTTGGATCAAAGGGGAGTACAAAGCAGAGAAGAGCCACTTTCTCCACCACACGCCGATGATTTTCCAGATGTCTTTTATGGGAAATAATGGCGCTCAGAGCACTGTTAACAAAAAGCAGCCAAATCACAGGAAAGGGAGTCTTGGCTCTTTTATCTCGCTAGCGTTACTCATCCATCCCCAGAGCTAGCCGATAGCAGACTGATTGGTTCAGAAATTACAGGAAAAGGGGGAAAAAATAAAAAGTCAACGAAACGACTAGGACACATTAGCAGATGTACCTGCCCCGGTAATTCTCTCTGTGCCCTCGATTCCCGTTCACCTTCCTTACCTGTTGGGACACAGGACACACACTTGGGGACATCAGTCACCAAGAAGAGAGGAGGATGGACAGGCCAGCTGTTGCACCAGGACCCCAGTAATTCTAGAAAACCCACCAAAACCTAGAAATACCCATGAGAAATCATGACATATGTTGCCTTGATACTTGCCAGCTCCAAGTAACAGAAAAATCCCTCTTTCCCTTCCCAAAAGAATTTCCCAGTGGGCACAAAGAAGCTGATTTTTCTCACTTTCTCCTCATTTTTACCAGAAATTTTTCCCCCCCCCACCCCAGTTCTGTGGCCTTTTTAGCCTGAAATGGCAGGAAGGGAGATTTCTGGCAGACAAAAAACCGAACCAAAATACAAAAATCCTGCGTGTGTTCAAAACAGCGGAGCCCGAGATTTGGCAATGACGCGAGTCCTCGAGGTCCCCTGCTCTGGTCCTGGGGTCCTCCGCCACTTGGCAGCCGGTTGGTCTCTCCCACCAGCCCTCGAGTGTTTTTACCCCGGGCAGTGGGAAGTGTTTTGCAGTGTGGATGCTCTGGGAACCGTTCCGGGTCCCGTTCCGGGATTGCCTGGGAACGTGGGGCTGAGTGGCCGAGGTGGTTCCTCTCAGACCGTCTACACATCTAACATAAAGCGGGTATGTTGCCCTACCGCTCTCAAATCTTTTGAAGTTCACCAAGTGCTTCAAGTCCCTTGTTTTGCCGAATACAGAAGAACTTTTCCTGCTTCTCCAGGTCTTCTCTAAGAAGAAACGATAACGGCAGCTGAACTCAACAGCCAGTCCAAGTGCCCAAAGCCACATGTGGGCAGCGAGAGAAAAGGGACTAGGTTTTAGGGGCGCTGAACCAGAGCTGTCCTCCTTGTCTTCACCCAGATTTGTGAGGGTTCAGCAGTTCTGAGAGCGGCTGCGTTTCTACCTAGGTGCCTAAAGCCGTCTGGAGATGAATAAATTTAGGTTTGCCCCTCCAAAGCCTTAGTGCGGAGCTTGACGTTCAAGAGCTCATTGAAAAAACATGGGACTTTGTGTGTGTGTGTGAACGCTGTTCATTGACATGTCTGAGGAGCTCCAAGTTTTCCACTCCCTCTGAGTTGTTTCAAAACTATGCGTTTTCACCAAAACCATTCACCCAAAACAAAACAAGTGGACTGTTTTCTGTCACAGTTTCAAAAACACCAACCTGCTCACAAGGCACGGCTTAAGAATCCCTCAATTAATGAAAATGTTAAATCGGAGGGAAAAGAAAAATCTTCAGGAAAACCGAAGAGAAGTTAAAAACAACTCCTTCAGGAAAGAGAATTTTAATTAAAAATAATATCCCGGAGGATAATTTATGTTTCTACGTAAGGATTTAAATTGCAGAAGCAGCAAAGTAGATTTTTTTTTAACGCCATCAGCATCCAAGAGTGGAAAACACTAGATTTCAAATTCATACATTCTATATTTGAACATCTTGTTTCTATTTAATAGAAAAGGCCTTCTTTCTCTGGGTTTTTCTTCCCCCCCCCCCCTTTCTTTTTTTTTCTTTTTTTTTTTTTTAAAAACCATATAATTCATCCTAATATATTACAAATGGCACACTAAAAGAGCATGCCCGGAAAATATTAATAATTGAATTCAAATGAATTTTTCCTACGAGTCCCTAGAATGGAGGGGAGAAATTCCTAATGTATTTGTGAGGGAAAATGGGGGGGGGGGGAATCGAGACAGAGTGTTTTTTTCCAAGCGCTCTGAGGAGCGGACCGTGTGCTGTGTGGAGTCTCTCCGAGCATGACAGAAAAGGGATTAAAGCAGGTGACACTTTGAACTTAGCTTAGATAAGTGACCCTCAAAATCAACAGTCCAAAAGTTTAGTACACAGATTCCCCGGACACGTCTAGTCGGGTCTTCGTCAAAACCTTCCCGACTTCAGTAAGTCACATTAAAATAAAGACGACAGGTTGCTCGGGTTATCTTCTAATATTGTTTTAGCCACTTATTAGCACTAATGGACAATTAGTGGCCGGCGCAGATATTTCGTGTAATACGAAGCAGAGGGGAAAATTCTTTGTTTGCTTCTGTGTGCGGGAACCACTTCTGTGGTTGAATGTATAAAAATAGCAGCCAGAAAAGAAGTGTGAAAGACACTAGTTAAACAGTCCAATTTCCAAAGAAGAATATAGTTGGAAACAGATCCTTCTACAGAGTTAAGAAATCCTCCTGATGCACTCGAAGCGTAAGGAAGTCTGCACTTTATAAACAACCAAATATATGCCCAGGATAAAAGGCGAGGCTTTTTGAACTCCTAGCTGGCGTGTTAGGAAGACCTTTAATGACATTAGCAGTTCTTCAAAACCAGAAAGGCCGCATTATTTCTGATCCTATATGGTCACCACATGTAGCTTTATAAAGAGGAAGAAAAAAAAAAAAAAATCCTCTCTTCATGCCAATAAATAACTTGCCAGAAGAGAAAATATTTACCGCTGCTTTTCAGAATTCTTTACGCATGCAGTAAAGTCCTCCTCTGAGAAAATGAGCCCGTAAAGAAACCCAGGGCGTTTCCTACGCAGCACTACCTGCGGTGCGCTCCCCTCCGCGGGGCTCCGCGCCCGCTCCGCGGCCCGGCCGCGGCCTTCGGTCCCCTCGTTAACGGCTCGGGGCTGGTGCGGTTCCCAGCGCCGGGGAGGGAGCTGGGATGCGCGGAGAGGAGCGGGCACCGGCGGATATAGTAGTAATAATAATTCATAATAATAATAACGATGATAATACCTGGCAAATAGCTGCGCGCTTTGCCTCCGCTGCCCGGCGCGCAGGCAGGGCGATCTCCTGCTCCGCGGACGCGCTGCTGACCGTGAGCACGGGATATTAACGGAGTTATAACTGAGGGCTAACGGACACATCCAGCCGCCTTCGGCGCTCGGCCGGGCTCGATCGCTTCCTTAAGCGGTGGAGTTTCATTAAGCCGGGACCCGAAGCGAGAGCAGCGAGCGGTTCCTCCCCCGCCGAGCCAAGGGCTTGGGAGTTAAAAAAAAAAAAAAAAAGAAAAAAGAAAAAAAAATTATATTCCCTGGCTCCGAGCAGCGAGAGAAAACACCCACCCCATCCCTGCACGCCGTCCGCGGGTGCGGAGCGGGCGCCGGCCCCTCTCCGCCCGCGGGAGCAAACCCTCCCGCCGCAGAGCCGGGGTTTTTCGCCTTTTCAGGGAGATCAATGGTTTGTTTCTGTTTTGGGGGGAAACGAGCTCAAACAAACACACAATAAATCATCCCCAGCCGCCGGCCCGGCCGCTCCGCGGGTCCGCCCGGCTCGGGGAACCGCGGCGGCGGCAGCTCGGCTCTCCCGCGGCCGGAGCTCCGCTTCGCTTTAATTCTCATCTCGCTCTAAGGGTGTTTTAACAGCCCCGTGCAGTTACAGAGAACGAGGATGTAATACCTTCCCCAAAGCTCTCGCCGCTCTCTTTTCCCTTCTTGCTTCAAGAACGCGTTTTCTAATCACGCTGAACGTTTCTACATTTTTCCCCCCCACACACACCTAAATGGGGCAAATTTGGTTTTGAAAAATTACCAGGAAGGGAAAAAAAAAAAAATACCCGAAGGATCCCAGCCTAAAAACACCCGTATTTTAACCCCCGGATCGCATCTTTCCCCGAGCGGTAAAGCCCAGAGGGGTTTTCGCCCGCTGCCGCCGCACCGGGAGCTCAAGAAAGTGGTTTCTGCGGGAAGGAAAACGATAAACAAACCCTTGGGCAGGCAGAAAACTTTATCCTGGGGATCGGGCTGTTTCCCATCTAGTAAATTCACCAGATCGTCTTAGTACGAAGCAGAAAAAATATATATACATAACGAATTAAACAAAAATTTAAGGGAAACTATGGGATTTTTGTCCCTACAAATAAAGGCGGAAGGTAGGAGAGGGTAACAGCTCAAGCAGAGGGACCTGGTATCGCTACGAGCTCTCAAACAATTGCAGTTTTTCCCCTTTTTTCCCCTTTATCCAGCCCGAGACACTCCGCTCCGGGGAGGGATTTTGGCGGAGGACGGCGGCTCTGCCCGCTCGGGAAGGGCAGAACAAGCCCCTTCGCTCGGAGAGGAGAGACACTGGCACCCTCAGTGGGTGACAGCACCCAGGCGCACACCTCCACGAATGAAATCTTTATTTTCTAGTTAGTTTGGCGCTTTTTTTTTTTTTTTTTCCTTCCCCCCCCCCCCCCCCCGAACTCTAATCCTCTCATTTGGAGCCGCGCTCCTCACGGTTGGCTGGACGCAGGTTTGCTTTTAGCCTGTGTGCTCCCGGCTCCGCCGTTTCTATAAAATACGGAGCCGAATTTATTCTTCTCCGTCCCCTGACAAAGGCGCGGAGCAGTCCGTGTGCCCGTCCCGGGCAGCCGCCGAGGCAGGAGCACCCTGCTCCATCACCGACAGCTTCCCACGGCGGACTCCGCTTTTACTGAGCCATTTACAAACTAAAAATACCCCTGTGCCACGCTTTTTTGGTTTAATATCGCACAAGCCTAAAGAGGGGGATGCCCCAGAGCTTTGCATTTCAAACGCTGCAAGTGTTAGACTCTCTAAAGTCGCTTGCAGAAGCGCTAAATTGCCCGAATAATACATTTATCTTTTATCCTCACGGTCTTCCTCTACGTCTAATTTTATCTGGGGGTCGTTCCTTTTATTTTTTTGGCCGCATGAAGGGGAACCATCGCCCGCCCGGAGCGCTGGGGTGGGTGACCCGAGGGCTTCACGGACAGAGCGCCCTTTTCCTTCCCGAACACCCGACCCCAGCTCTGCCCGGCAAACTCTCCAGCTACTTTCCAGGAACAGGAGGGAGAAAAAAGCTCTTTGCCAAACTATTCGCAAGAGCACTTCAAAATAAATGAGTTGCCTACTAAAACTTAATGTTATACAAGATGTCCATTTGTCTATATTAGATTTTAAGCAGCTGTTCGTATGCTCAAATCCACTCCCCCTCCCGCGAATTTAACTGAAGAGGGGGAAGCGAAGAGATAAAACAGAGCATTGTTTATTTTCCCGGCTCCTCTCGGCTCCCCCCCTCCGCGGGTGCGCTGGAGCGGAGCCTCCGCGCTCAGCCTGCGCGGAGCGGAGCGGCTCTGCACAAACAACGCCCCGTCATTAGGACGGGACTTGCTGGTTTCCCTAAAGCCGGGTTTAAATTGTTTCTTTGTTCCCTGAGGTGCCCTGAAAAAAAAAGAAAAAGAAAATGAAAAAGAAAAAGAAAAACCAACTGAGAACCGGGAAATGGGGGGGGGGGAAACGAGACAAAAGAGGACCGCGGGGGTCCGCGTCCCCCCCCCCCCCCCGGCCGCCTCTGTCTGCCCAGCGCCCGGCCTTATCGGAGCCCAGCGCTAAGAGGAGATAATTTGGACCGTGAGAGTGGGGGGTTTGGGGTTTGGGTTGGGTTTTGCTGGGGTTTTTTTTTCTTTTTTCCCAAGCGCCGAGGCCCCCCCCCCCCCCCCCCCGCAGGGCAGTGGCTGCCCGCACCGCCGGGCGGGGTGGCTGCGGGGACACCCTCCGCCCCACAGACGGGTTCCTGCCGCCGCTCCCCCCGGTCAGCCCCGGCGGAGGAGCCGCCGCCGAGGGAAAAACCCCGAAAACAAATATACGAGAAACGAGTTTTCACCGTTAGAAACGCCGGGGCTTTGCCGGGGAGCCGCAGCAGGCGGGGGTCGGGGAAAGCGACTCCCCCCCCCACTAAAACCCTTCCCAAAAGGCCGCCCCCCCCCCACCCCCGGCCCCATCCTCATGACCACGGTCCTTTCTCAGCCCTTTTCCCCCTTCCCCGGCCCTTTCCGTGTCTGTGGGACAAATCCCCTGGGAAACCCAGCTCCCAAACCCAGACTCCAGCATCTCTCACAGCACAAGATCAGCACGAGCTATACGTATTATATACATACCCGCGCTACACACACACACACACTCCTCCTGCCGCGCTGAGCTGTTCCACTACGATTTACTTCGCTTTCTACGTCCCTCATTAATCTCGCTTGCCAATTTAAACCGTTTCCCTTCTGCTGCAGCGATTTTTAATTTTTTTTTTATTATTTTTTTTTTTTTTTAGGGAAGGGGGTATTTTCCAAGCTGCTTGCAGACAGGGCCCCATCTCGGCGCTCCCATCCCCTCCCGGTTTTTCGCTCGGCAGGATGGGACCCCTAAAATTCTTTCCCCGCATTGTTCGCTAATTAGAGAGCCGAGGTCTGTAGGGAGAGGTAATAGAGGTTTGTTGGGGTTTTTTTTATTATTAAACCAACTGACATATCGGGGGGGGGGAGATAAACTTGCCGACACACAAGCCCTTCTTCGAGGTTTAAATATGTTTGCTCGAAGCCAAAATTCGTTGCTCTTTACTCGGGCAGAAAAAAAAAAAACCCCACAAGCGGGAGGTTAATAGCTTAAATGAGAGACTCGGGCAAGGAATGCAGGATCGGCTCCCTCCCCCCATCAATAGCCTTAAACGACTTTACATTTTTATACCCGGAGTTGAGTACTCAAGAACTCTGAGCGTGTTTGTAAGACTAGAAAGATCTATTGAGAGACTTTCTTTTTTAATAGCGCATTAATGTTTCCCAAGACTTCGTATTAACTCAAGAATCACTGAAGGTCGATTTGTAAGTGTCTGGACACTATAAAAGTGTTTGTAAAGCAAAGTCAGTTGCGTGCATTAAAATAAGGAGGTTCCTTTGTGAGATTTCATGCCAGGCCAGGAGCCCTTTTAAATGCTATTCAACTGCCTCATTAGAAGGAGCTAACAGGAGTCAGGCCTCCTCTTTAACCCCCCTCCCCCCGTGTCCTCCCCTCAAATCAGCCCTTTAATACAGAGACTGGCAGATTAGGGGCTTTTAAAAGCTGGGTCTGTCCCGGATAGCCGGTTTCCTATCCTGCTATTGTGACAGCTCTTCCCTGCTATCAATTACATCCCACCCCAAGCTAAACACCCCTCCCGCCCTCCGCCGAGCACCTCCACCAGCTCCGCCGAGGGGAGCGAGCCCCGGCTGCCCCGCGGGGCCGGCTCCCCGCCGCCTCCTCCCCGGGCACCGCGCTCCGCGCCTGCCCTCGGCTCCGTCCCCAAGAAGCAAGACGAACATCCCTCCCTACCCCCCTTCTCAGCAAAAAAAAAAACCCAAAAAAACCCACCCCACCGAACCAACAGTATGCCTGGACCACGAAAATCCGTTTCCGAATAGATTAACAACCCCTCCTGTGTTAACACCAGCTCTGTTCTTTTTCTTATTAGATGGCGGAGATGAATGGGGCAGCGGGGGGAGAAGGAGCGAAGCGGCGGGGGAAGGTTGGTCACCGTTATCTGTGCTCCACATGTTCTCTGTGGGTATATATAAAATATAGGAATGGAGTCCCCTTTAAGTAGTTCTTTTATGACTTGTTTTAACAGAAAACACAGAATAAGCCAATGTTTGATATTACAATATAAACCACATTTGTGGTATGCTAGGGGCTGGCTTGTTCCTCCCTCCTTCCCCCAATTCTGCCCCTCACCCAAATCTGGTCCAGACCCCACCCCTCTTAGCCAAGCGGGCACAGACCTTCCGCCCCCTGAAATGGAGCGTCCTCCCTGGTCTGCAGCCACGCAGAGGTTCAGCCCCTTGAAAGAGACTTTGGGCTTGCAGCTCGTATGAGTATGAACCTTCAAGTTCTTTATGATTGCTACTAGGCATAACGTTAGAATCATAATTCTCCATTTATATGGGGGCCTGGATTCAAAGAGCCTATTGGAGCCTGATAGAACAGAACAACGTATAAATCTGAAATCAAAGCCAAACATGTCCTAATAAAAACCAATCCAATGCAAAAATCTGGTGGAGAAACAGCAAACCCATTCTCGCTCCCATACACCAAGCCCCCAGTCCATAACTATATAAGAATAATTAAAAAGAACCCCAAGCCCTTAAGCTGGCCGCAAATACAGTCCCAAATGCCACGCGCAATCTTGAACGTGTGGGTTGAAATGCCAAGCGTCAAGGGAAAAAGCGCAGTTGAGAACTCGCCCGGGGCACTTGCTTTTGCAAATGCTCACAGGGTTGTTATACCCAAGAACAGAAGAAGCCATTTCACCCAGGCTGAGGTCTCGTCTCTGCTCTAAATCCAAACTCAGCCTCCCTTGGAAAGTCTGCACGCTTCTAATTTTAATCCGAATCGCGAGGTCTCCCCTTATGCTGGGACAAGTCTGTGAGGATGCAATTAGAGCCGACTGCAAGCCATCACCTTGTCATTGAAGTGAAATGGGTTTGTTTGACACCATTCTCGGGGTTAGAGCAAGGTCCCTCTTCAACCAGAGGAGGAGGATTGCTGAAGATTGGTCCCATGAGGAAGCCCTGGGAGGTTCGGACACCACAGGTGTGACAAAGGACATCAGGACAAAATGAAGCAGCATTTGCAACCTTAAATCTGGGCTATTACTGCAGTGGAAAGGGATCCTGATGGGAGTGAAATGTTAGAGCGCATGGCATGCCGTAACCGACCATCATTTTGGGTTTGTGTCTGCCCTAAAAAGACAAGTAGCCCTTCCTGGTAATTCCCTGCCCTCGCAGGGAACAGATACAATTCCTGATTTGCAGGGCCAAATATTCCTTTCTATTCATGTGAGCCCAGCTGCGGAGCCCTGATGACAGTCGTGTCTTAGCCTGGAAGGCCCCAGTTCAGAAGTGTACCCCATCAGCAAACCAATTCAGGACCTGCTTAACTTTGGGGCTGGATTAAATCGGCCTCCAGAACATGCTTTCAATTTATTAATAGTTTAAAGCAGCAGGAACAGATTGCGGGGGGTGGAATTTAGAAACCATGCTGCACTGGGACCTCTATGGGGTGAAAGCAACCCAAAAATCAAAAAGAGAGAATTATTTAGGCGATGAAAAAGTAAAAAGGATGAAAGTCTCCTCAAATAGATATATTTTAAAAGAAATGCCTCTGCCCACCCCCTCCCCCTGCTAGCATATTTCAAGCACTTTGGATGTTTGTGTCTGTCTTCCTTTCAAGGAACCCTGAGCACATGAATGGGCAGAGCAGCAGAATGAATGGGACACTTCAAAGAAAATGAAAACCATTACTGGGAAATCTGTTTATAGAGAGGATGAATGATTATGAGAGAAGATGCCAGCAGAGAGAGAACACAAGTGAGGGTGCTCTCTGCACAGTGCACAACATAACTCAGGGGGTTTCAGACCATTCCTTAGCAGTACACCCTTGTATAAGTTTTGGGTGAAAAGCGCACACACACCCCCCGCCCCCATCTTCCCAGCAAGCCCAGAGCCCCCTCCGGTGCCATGGGAATGGTAGCGTTCCTGTGACCCCCATGCACCTGCTCCTGAGCCCCCGGTGGGGTGACTCCCCCCTCCCTCCCGACGTCAAGATGGGATATTAAAAGAAATTATTTCCATTGCCTGGTGTAGATGAGAAATAGATAAACAGCGTGTCACTCACGTTCCAAGTGGTTAAACTCCATTTACCCTCGACACCACCGCACAGAGACCCTGCCCTGAGAACTGCGGATTTTATCTGAACCTTACAACATTCTCACAGAGTCTCATCCATCTCCACTATTGCCTTGTGCTACGTTTGTAGAGAGCTCTGCATTACGTGCGCGCTGCCTGGGGACCAGAAAATTGGTACTGGTTCCTCTAGACCCAGATGCAACCTGTCCTGAATCCATCTAACCCAATTGTTGGCAGCCAAACCGGGAGCTGGGCCTCTCTCTTTTGGGGAAGAGATGGGGAAAAAAGGGGCTGACAAGTATTCCCCTCTTGGCACCGATTGTACAACCAGTGTGATTTTCCACACAGGGAGCCTAAGAGATTTCCATGCCTCCATTCAGCATCTAAAGCATCTAGGCAGATCTACCAAGGCAGAACAAATGGCCCCTTGTCATCCCCACCTTCATCAGCCTTGCTCAGCAGAGCATATGTGCCCAGACACACGACAGATGGACAAATGCATTGGTTATCCCCCAAATCAGTGCTGTGGTTGAATCTTGCTTGCTGGCAGATAGAGAAGAGAGAAAGGCAAGTGATATGGACCACAGCAACAGCGCAGTAAGGCCCTATTTAGGAACCACAGCCTTACGCTAGAGCAAGGAGGTGGCAGTAGAAAAGAGCCCTCAACCACCCTTGTTGGTTTTGGCTTAAAGAGGCAGAAAATATTTGTGCTTCTTTGAATACTGATAATATTTGTACCATGACCAGTGTTTTTCACTGGTCATGACCTGTGGTTTTCACAGCGCTCTCAGGAGATGCGGGGAGATGAACGCTGACATCCCTGGGGCTGAGCCAGTGGCATGTGATATGCTTAGCATTAGTCCTCTGAGAGCTCAAGGACTGATGCTAACGCAGCATCATTCAGAGCACTAGCTGATGGAGCCGCCAGTTTTTCCCATGCCACTGACTTCTTCAGGAGGAAACAAATCCTTCCTAGGCATGTCCAGGATAACAGAAGACCCCAAGGAAGCGTGATGCCTTCACACTAGACAGGCCCATGTTCTCTAGGGTCCATTTAGCAAGGCAACGGCAGAGCTGGGACCATGCTGTTGGCTGGGTTACGCTCCAAGACCTCCAAACACAGCATCACGCTCAAAGAAAAGCAACAACTGGTGGGTCACCGGCAAATGTAGCTGGGAAGCTGCCTGCTAAAGTCCTTCCTCGGAGCCTCTACTGACTTGGCATCTGCCCATTCCTCCCCTCTCCATAGGCACTCACTGCCTACCGCTTTGGCAGCGAGTCAGACCCACTGCCCACCCAGGTCTCCTGGTGGAGCCCTACACTGCCTTTTACGTAGGTGGGCACCATCAGCTCCCCGCCGCTCTAATCATCTCCCATTACAATTTGGACTTCAATAATCAAAAGTGAAACATGAAAGTAGGCTGAGCTCCAGCAGAGCGTGAAGGCAGCAGCCGTGCCAACTAGCTTTCAGTGGCTCATTTCATCTCCTCCTCTCAAGGGAGGGACAGGGAACACAAGTCAGTGATGGATTGGCTCAGTGTCAGCGACCCAACATGGATACCCACTTGCAGTGCTCATATCTCCCATATAATCCCCCCAGCATCTTGCCAAAGCGATAATAATTTGACCCATGTCTATAAAGAAGTCCTCACCTATTCTTATCCATTTAAGTATTGATTTAAGTTGCTCATTTTACAGATCAAGCAGATAAAATGTTCTTTCTATCTCTGTGCCTGGACACACATGGGCAGAAGGCACTAGAAAAGCCCTGAAACAGCACAATTGCCCAGCTCCCTGTTCTGAGCCGGGGTGCACACTGCTCCGAGCAGGTTGGTGCTGTGTGCCGACTGCCATAATCCTCAATTCCTGTCCCAGGAAACATCTCCAGCTTCTGACAGAGACCCTTCAGGTGAAGCAACCACCAGCGCGTACCATAATGTTACTGCCAGCCTACAGGTGCTAATAGAAAAGGGGGAGAGGAAAACACAAGCACCTCCTAGTCCTTGTTCCAGGGCAACCTCCCACCAGCATCACTCAAGGTGGGCGACCACACAAGCATGGGGAAAGCTGCCAGGCTCCCGCTCAGCGACACAATCAGAGAGTACTCAGGCTTCACTCCCGTGGTTTACCGTGACGTCACCGAAGCCCCCCGTCCATGTATTTATCTAACAAGAATAAATGATTGGGAACCACAAATTGCAAAGTTATAAATATGTCTGGAGAGGTGACATCATAACAAATGAGATGAGAACAGAGCTCCAGTGACTTATGGTGTCATCACAACCCCTGGACGTATGCATAGCCGTGGATACAATTCCACAGCTTTATTTTGTTGGGGATGATTGTGTGGCTTTTTGATTTTTAAATAAAGAATAAAAGACTTTGGTCATCTTCCTCTCCATCATGCTTGTTCTCCTACCTGAGGCCAGCTCCCATATTTGCTGTCTTCTCCGTATTTCAGGGATATCAAGTCTAACCCTAATACGGACTATATTCTCAAAAGGAAGCAGTAGCAATTTAAGCTAGGTAAATAAAGGTTGGCTAAAAAACAGAGAAGCTACTGGGTTTGTTCCTAAGCAGTTTTTGAAGAGGGTTGAAGAGAGTGAGGAGAAGGGAAAGAAATCAGATTTTATGTTAAGCCAGTATTTTATTTTGAACCTGACTCAGAGGGATGCAGAGCATCTCCAGGTTTCGTTAAGTTTCTAGAAACACTGGGGAGTTCGGTGCAGGTCACCCTTAAAAAAGCAAGGATTGAAGGAAAAATTTCCAGAAAAACCAAGTCTGTGACCTAGATGCCAAAGCACTACCGGAAGAAAAAAAAAAAAAATCAGTGGAATTCAGGCTTTGAAGTCACTTTAATTCCTGTAAATTTTACATTTACACCCAAGCCTACTGAGGTATGTGGCTAATGCAGAGGTCTCTTGTACAACTGTCGGAAGGTCTCAGAAGAGGACAAGCATCCACATTGCAGCAAAACTCAGCAGGACTTGGGATGCCAAAACTCATCCGGCTTCCTTGGAAATCCCAATCCGAAGTTCGGTAATTAAACTGGAACCATCACTGGAAGGGACCCCACTCCAGGGGGGGCAGAGGCTGCAATTCCTGACATTTCTGCAAAATCAGTATGGCAAAGCATTGCGAGTCTGTGTTTTAGCACCACGTGAGCCGAGCGTGCTGCCCGCGGTCCAAGGATGGACTGGGACAGCCTCACAAGGTCCTGTTGGCAGCTTCCCCCCGTCGCAGCACTGAACCTGCAAGGTCTGGGTTTATTACCCACAACTAAGGTGCAAGTGGGGCAATTCCTGAGCAACAGGCTGCATAATCGCCCCAAGGGAGATCTGTGCCAAAACTACTTATCGTTTTTTTTATACTTTCCCCCTCGTGCTTGACTCTTAGTTGGTATTTCCCCAGGATGCCATGCTAGGCTGGTGTACCAGCTCTGGGGTTTCTTCCCCATGCTTCTCATGCAGACCTTCTCCTGCCACAAGCAGGAGCGACGACCCCAAGTGGAAATCGAAACCCTCTCCCTTTCAAAGCTGGGGAGAGACTGGTGTGGGAGGCAGGAATTGGCCCACTGGGTAAAGTGTAGGATTGAAAGCCTTTGCCCCAAGCTTTGCAGGGCTCTAAGTCAATACAGCTGGGTCCACATCAATGCAGCAAAGTGAATTTACTGACAACAGCTTTGCTTTTCTTAGGAGGTTTTTATTTTTTTCAGTCCACAGAGCCAGTTCTGCAAGCCACATGCTGCCCCGAGTCTTGGGAGGCCAAATCAGTATTTCCTTCCCCCTGCACAGACTTCCTATATGACATGGGCACGTCCTTTAGCACCTCCGTCCAGGTAGGGAGCTGTGGCACAAGGTAAACATACTGCAGGGATTAGCACAACACTGTTTTGAGACCGAGCGGTCTACGTGCATGAAAACCTGGAGATCTGCAGCTGAAATTTTGCAGGGGGTTCCTATTCCTATAGCCAGACAGCACCAAACTTCGGCTCAAACCCTTGCAAAGGGGGCTTCAAAACCCACCATTGCTTATGATACAAGCCAAAGGTTCAAACCCCTCCAAACTTCAGCAAAGCTTTGCTCCAAGATCCAAGCTCTAGGGCTTGGTTTTTAATGGTGTATTTACTGATGAGGTGAAATATGAATCTGGTTTTGACTTTAAAAAGCCAATTGTATTTTGGGGGCGGAGGGAGGGGGAAGGGGTGCTCTGACCTGACCCGCTAATCTCTTTTTCTTCCTTTAAAGTTGTCTTCTAAATCTGAACATTAAAGGTGATTAGATACCTAAGGGACTTCCCATGTCATTAGTTAATACTTTAGAGCTTGTTTTGGTTCCAGCTAGCAGTAATGCAGAGCCCTTTTGATAATACATCACCCTGCTCAAATATGCCTGCACAGTCTCCAGATGATATACCCCACCAGTGTCTGCCTCTGTACAGCTCGCAGATTGGAAGGGTCGGAGACGAGTTTAATTTAAAGATGAGCCGCCCTTGGGCTGCCAAAGGAAATGGCGTGTCAGCTACGTCAAAAATAGATACTGTTGTGCAGATATATGGAGGGAGAGATGGACGCTGCCAGTGCTATCAATTACCTGGATTGCCTTTAAATGTCAAAGCAAATCCTTACCCATTCCTTCTCTAAAACCTAAATCACTGAGAAAGACAAGGTCAACCCAAGCAGGCTGGAATGCTGGGAGAGGAAAACATGTACATAACGTTGCGTGTGTGAGGGGATAATTTGTGTGCGCACACATACTGAAGGAGCATTAAAAGCATATTCACTCATGGATTCAAATTCTGAAATAGCGTTGCTGGGTTTTTCAGGTGTCATCAAAAACATCGGTCCCCAAAAGAAAGATCCTTCCCAAGTCAATAAAAGTGGCCTCCTGGACTAGATATATTTAAAATTCTCACATCACTCCTATTTTGCATTGTTTCAGTATTTTTTTCCTGCGGGGATACAGATGCCTTTGACAGATTCAAAAGAAACCACACAAATCTGAACTGCCTTTGGGAGAGACCAGAGCAAACTGTACCTCTGTATATACTTTTCCCTCTCACTGCAGAGCAAATAATACAAGCATAACATATGTCCACCTACGTATCAGCATCCTTCAAGGCAGACCTCCTGGGAAACAGCATGAAATGATCCCTTGGGAAGGGCCCCAGCCCTTTCGGGAACAGGATATGGGGAAATCGAGGAGTGGGGGGAAAAGGGGAAATCAAATCCTACAGGTGGGTAAATAAAAGGAGACAAAGTTTATTACAATAGAGAGGCAAACATAAGGTTTAAGCTGGGTCTCTTAAGAAATGAGGTTTATGCAGTCAGTCTGCACGTGGGATACATATATAAAATATAAATAAAATAAACATACTTATCTCCCCCGTCTCCAATAACTTTCAAATTTGTTGGCCAATTCCAACCCAGCTTGGTGGAGGGGGCAGAGGTCTTACAGTTCCTATAAGTTTTACGAAAGTAGGGCCCTCTCCTGTATCCTGAGACCTATTAATGCCCACACTGAAAGAAATTGTTGAGCTCACGTTGCAGCTTATTAGTAATATTATTAGACACTGGAGAATCCACAGGGGAGAGAGAAATATTAAGAACATCCCAACGGCAGGAAAAGCTTCAGCTGGAGTTTGCACCTTCTTAGACACTAGAGGATCCAACCACAAGACACCAACTGGTTGAAACCTCCATTTTCATTGCGTCTCCTGCTGATAACCACTTCTTTTACATAAAGATATTTTGTGTATTCCCAGCCTGGCCTCACAGCAGACTCGCGCCAGCCCATTAAGCCGAGCTGTAATTTACAGCTCCCTGCTTCCTTCACCTTCTTCCTAGGAGGGATTAGTTAGCGATGCCGAGATGCACAGAGGAGGAATGTAATCACGGGGGTACATTTATCACCTGCATTTTCACTGAGGGCACTGGCCTGATTTCTGTACTCCTCTTCCTTCAACAAGATCGTCTCCTCTAGATAACTCCGCACCAGGCCAGCCACCAGATGTACATTAAGCGCTGATTTCAGTGCAGTGCATCCGAGAGCCCAGCCGCTTCCCATGCACGGGACACGGGGTAAAAATGTAAAGAATTTCAGATAAACACATTTGGAAAGCCACTTAGGGCTACTGGACAGATGAAGGCGAGGAAGGCAGGGGAATATTTTTGCAATGAACAGGCAAAGGGGGACACTATTCATCTCTTGCGAAGCACGTTAGTGAGCTGCTCTCTAGTTCTAGACACTTTGAGTTTTGGCTGGCCAGGAGATCCTCAAGCACCAAAGACTTTAAAAAAGGAGCCCTATAAGAGCAGGGAGGCCACAGGGGAGGCGGAGGACACGGATCAGATCTATGTTAAGACTTGCCTGACAGCTGTCCCTGGTTTAGTTCCAGCGGTTTGCCAAATCGGGGAAAATATTCAGCACAAGCGGGCATAAGGCTGCCTTAGCGTGGTGCCACGCAGGTACTGCACAGAGGAACAAGCACTTTTGGTACCACCACATACACGTGACCAGGAGCGTCCCAAGACAAAGGAAATACACCTGGAACATTTCCCTTCTTGGTTTCTAGAGGAAAACTCTGACAAAATAGCTGTGGGGCTTTAGACGACAACCATACGGCACCACAACAGGGCACAGCCCTGACCCGTTCCCAACCCTACAAGCCCACCTCCACCAACACCGGGCATCTGCTCACGACCTCGCAGCCTAATCGTCCCCTTTTCTATCCATTCCCACAGCACGGTGGAACACTTATGGCTCCCTTCCTTCAGGGGCTGTTTGTCCAGTTGCATCTGCATATGACAGGCTGGGGTTTTTTTAGGTGGTTTCAGTGCAAAAGTTCCACGTACCCTTGCCTGCCAGCCGAGAGTCAGGATGATGCAGGTGGCTGCGGGAACAAGTCAAAGAGTCAGCAATGGCCTGAAACAGAGCAAGCAGAAGGCAAGAGCTGCTTAATACTGCTCTTCTACAGAAACCCTCCCCTTCCCATAAAGTGGAGGAGCAAAGGAATTATGGGAAGGAGAAAGTTGTTACTACACCAAAGCATTAGGCTGGGTGATCCCACGGGAGCCAGGATGCCACTGATTTCAGCAAGGCTGGGATCTGTCCTTCCCTCTTTCACCAGATTACTCTGAAAAGCCTGGAAGCAACCACAGCCCACCAGCTCTGCACAGCAAGTGCAGAAAACGCTGGTCAAAGCCACCTGCCCTGAGTGCCCTGGGCTCCGTTCCAGCCTCCAGAAACCAGTATTAGGGTCAATGGGAAGTTCACCTTGGCCCTCAGGAGAGGGGAACTTACCCATCCAATTAACAGCTAAAACACTGCTGCTTCTTATACGTGCAGACTCCCAGCGGTGTTGGGGTCTATATGAATAATTGATGGCCAGATGGAGCTGTGGTTATCAGTATGACTGCAATACTGTGCTGGGAAGAAATTTCCAGTCCATAAGGAGTAGAAAATGCCTCCTTCCTTCCTCACACAGGAACATTACGACCCACTGTCGTGCTCTTGTTGCTCATTCAAGCCTGCTTTCATGCGCTGGACACAGACCCATGATGGTCTACAAGCATTTCACCCGGTATGGGCTCGATTCTGCAGTCTCAAAGTTGCAATTTCCCCAAGAATGCCTGGAATTTCCCCCTTTATGCAACACATTTAGCAGGTTCCCGCTTTGATGAGTGAATATCATCTTTTACCAGGGGAAGTGTTCCCACACACATGCTATCTCTTTGAACAACCCAAACCACCAGCTTAAACCCAAGGCAGATGAATTGCCCTTCCTCCTTCTTGGGGCCTCTAAAGCCCCTGAGATTTTTTTTTTTTAAGGGTGCATGTTTTGATTTAAACCTCACAGCTCAGAGTGGACTCTGCCTTTTCTTCAACTGTTTGTTTGCCACTTTGCGGAAAGCTCTGGGTTTTGCCAACTGGGGAAAAAATCCTTTTTTAGTATTATTAAATCAAAGCTTCACCAGGAATCCTTATTTTGCAAGTGAGATTCCCATTTGCTGGTTTATTAGTTGAGAGGGGGGTTGCTTTAATGTTACACTATTTGTTAAAGGACTATATCAAAGAGAAACAAATTGCAAACTGGGAACTGAAGATTCATACTCTGGAAAAAAAAGACCTCTTCAGAGTGTACCTGTCCTTTGTGTTTTACTCAAACTGAATAGCTTGAGCAAACTACTCTAACCCAAGTGGCATATTTTTATTGGAATAAACTTGTTTCATTTAAAGATGAATAGTTGGGACAACCAACAAAGTCAAATCATTTCTCTCCTGTGGCACCCTCCCTCCCCAAGTCCCATTAGGAAGATGTGAGCATGCACCGCAGGGATTCCCTTCTCTGTAGGACCTAGTGCTCTCCTGTGGTTTGCTGATCTCGGGGAGGATTGTCAAAGACCTGAGGATCTGAAAGACCCGAGGATCAAGCTGATCACTAAGGCAAATCTCTGGGCCAGATGCCTGACTTGTGCCAGCCAGCTGAGCCATGCCAGGCTGCATCTGGTGATGAAGCCCTCACAGCTTTGGGTGGAGAAGTGAGGAAGGGAAGAGCTTGTGAGCACAGGGCTAGAAACAGCAATTCTGGCCCCTCCAAAAGCTCAGTCTGCCAACATACCACTTATCTCAGCCTCAAGCTCTTATGGAAAACCACTAGTTTTAAAATATTCACGTTTCTCCCCCTTAAAGGTTTATCCTGGGCCATATCTGAATCCCCAAGCGTGTTCAGGTCACTCCTCTGCTGGGCTGCAGCGAGGGTCCCTCTGCGCAGCGGGGTTAGGAGTCAGAGCACTGCCATCAGCAGGGGAAGGAGGAGAACTGCTGGGGACCGGGCAGGGATTTAGCATCTGTACACCACAGTTCTGGCTTTTGCTATTTAGCAATGCCTAAGCTGCTATTTTGCTTGGAGGACTCCCCATTTTGATGCAGCTCACAATACACTTCGTACCTAGAGAGGTCAAGAATATTGCCTCTATACTTGCAAATTCTTGGCAACATCCCTGCTCCATCCCCAGCTCACAGGCTCTTTCTGTAAGAAAAAAAATGATGCCAGATATAACTGTTTCCCGAGAGACTTCTGCAGAACTCAAAGTGTGGATCAGTGTTCAACAGGGACTCAAACCTGCATCTTGGTTTGCCTTGGCCTTCGTACTAAATGCCAAGTGGAGGATGAAGTGAGAGACTACCTGGGAATGAGTTCCAGCATAGCAAAGCCATCATCCCAGTTCAACACACCAGCAAATCAGAAAGCCAGTGTCAGGAAGAGATCAGAAAACAGGATTTTGTCTCAAACAGATGCCAGGGTGTTGATTTCATTTCCTCCTGATTGCAGGTTGAAAGGAAAAATAAAAGTCAAGATCTTTAAATATTTTCCAGAATGGAAATTTCAAAATATTCCAAGATGGAATTTGTTTTACTCTAATGTGTGGTCCAAAAATTAGAACAAAATTGGATCAGAATAAAAACAAGGTCAGAGTGAAAGAAAAGAAACATTTCCATTTCAAACTGTTTCTGAATTTCCTCTGAGGCTTAGTTGAAGTAGGCCATGTTCCCACAGCACCTTCCTCTGCAGGCAAGACAGCTACTTCTTAGGGAAACCTGTCCCTGTCACCATTTTGGACCAAGAAACCAAGAATCCCCTGCTCGAAATAAATTTGGAGAAACCAGGCAGAAGTTGCAGCCTCACAACCAGGACAGAATACACCTAAATCCTGTAGCTGGAGAGGATGAAACAATCCTTCTGAAATTGTCTCCTCTGTGTATCCCTTTTGGCTTAGTTAAGGGTCCCATCTCCAGCATTCAGGATACAGAAACCAGGATGCTCCCTTGAAGACCTGTGCTGCTGCAGCTTAATAGGACTCCCTGGTGCACTGAAGGAAGATGAGCAAGACACGACAGGCCTGGGAAAGCTGTTGGAAGAAAAATATCCCCGCACGAAAGAGTCAGAACTGGGCAGTGATGTCGGGGCTTTGCCGTTCTGACCTTGTTTCAGGCTGCAGTGTGCTGACTTTAATTAAAAGGGGGCAGGGGGAAGGGGGGGGGGGGGGAATAAAACCTTTCCTGGTAAATACGGCACTGGGATGGTTTGGGCCAGCCGCAGCATCGCCCCGAAATCCGCATCATTTCAGTGCCCTCTCGTGGCCGCCGCTCCCCGCTGCAGCCGCCCAGCAGCCCCCGCCAGCCCCGCTCCCGGACCGCGGCCCGAGGGAAAGCGCAGCGCCGGAGCGGGGATGCGGAGAACGATTTTCCCGGGGACGTTGGCAGGACCTGTATGTTGGTTAGGGATAGCAAGATACGGGGCCGCATCCAGGTCGTCGTGTTTGTTTGCACAATTTCTCCTCTCTGAGCAGGTATAATCTCTTCTCAAGGCTAACGTGGGTCTTCACCTCCTGCAGCAGTGACTTTCACCGCCTCATTAAATCTCACATTAAAAAGTCTTTTCCACCTGCTTTCTGACAGAACCACCAAGGAGCCAAACCTCTTAGTATTAATCCCTGAACAGCAATACTTCCATCTTGCACTGCACAACACCAGGCACATAACAGGACCCTCACAGGCAAAACAAGCCATCCTCTTCAAGGACATCACCCCAGGCTGTGTCCTTTCGGGCTTGTCAAATAGTGCCCACAACAGGGACCGCATCTGGAGGAGCATCAGGTCTCCATCAGAGAGGGGCGATGGAGTGATGCTGCAGGCTGGGGACGTGCCTTCACATACACAGAGCAGAGCAAGGTATCATGCCTCTTCCCTCTGGCCTCAGCATGTTGCGGCCTCTCCGGGGAGGTCAGTGGATGAGGACCACAAGAGGACCACAAGGACCACAACCAGGTGTTGCCTCAGCTGAAGGGAGAGGCTTGGGATGGGAGCCAGTGGCGAAAGTCTCCTTGCAGGCCTGCCAGATCCGATAGCTTGGTAAAAAGCACAGCTTGTACATGCAGTGAGATGAAATAATATGCAATTAGAAAGATGTTTGCCCTGGGCAGAAAGATGGCAGGAAGGACTCCGAGGACCTGCTTCCTCTACAGCAGGACATTTTCCGAAGACTTCAAGACCCCCTTCGCTGTTGTGCCACGTTCTAGCAGTGATCTAGGTATGGGTTGCTCAGTTTCAAACACCCTGAGTGTTGACCTACTGGTATGACCCAGCCCTTTTCCCAGGGATAGCAGCAGCATTCAAAGCCTTTCTTATGCTGTGCACAAGCTTGCTTGTTCTTCCAGCCTATTTTGATAACTTGCTCTATTTCCACAGCAGACAGGCCTGAAAAGATACCCTGCCCTTTGAATTTCCACCTAATTCTAATAGCATCAGCATCAGGTGGTCCCCAGTGAACTCTAAATGATCCCTTTTGTCCAAAGAGCTTTGTTCCTCCAGATTCATGGCAGAGTAACTCCAGAGTAAATGTCAAGAGAACAGATTAAATCCAAACCTAACCCCATTCTGTCGGGGGTACGTGACTTGAGGTTTAACCCCCAGGAAGAACAGAACTATGTCCTAACTTAGCAGGAGTTAACATACTGAAAATCCGTCCCATACAATCTCTCCTGGACATGGCTTTTTCATGCATATACAAATCAAAATTTCTCTCTGCAGTTCAAGTGTTATATTCCTAGATATTCTTTGTATTCATGACAACTGCAAATTACTCTTCAAAATCAGCTCTAATCTAACAAGTTTAGCAATACTGCAGGAACTGGCACAGGGGTGAGAGGGATGCCCTCTGTTACGAGTTCAGCTGTCTGTCTGTACCACTGAGGCGTTTTCATCTTAACCTGCACATTAACAATTACATTTCCCTCCCAGCTCCGTTAAAGGGTCAATCACCCCGCCTTTAAGTTTCCCCATGAAAAGTATAGTACAAACAGTTGTGCAAAAATCTTACAATGCCCTCTATTTAGAGGATAAGAGAAAATTACAGATTATCTTGGGATTTCTACATGGGAATGGGACCCTGTCTTGAGAGTTTTCAGCTTGGACTGTTTTCTGTTTTTAAAGAGTGGTATTTTCTCTGACCCCCCTCACCTCTCCCTGCCACACACAATTTAAGGGGGAAAAAAATGATTGCTTTTATTTAAAATAATTTTTCACTTGCAGGGGGAAAAGAAGATTTCCATTATATACTGTAGCCAAGGAGTTTGTGTTGCCTCTGGACAGGTGGTTTACCAGGACAAGAGGGAAGCTGGTTTGTTTTTCCCCCTCTCTGCCTTCCACATTAAAGGACTGGAAATGGGGAGAAGAGAGGGGGTCACCCCAAGCAAAGCTGCTTTGCTCTACAGCTGTCCGCAGACCCTAAGGACACTCAGGAGGGCTGGAAAAACCTCCCGTTTGTTTTGGTTGCCCTCATTCTTGGCTCCACTAGTAAGGGTCAGTGTGAATTTAGTTCTGGTGCAGTAGCACCTTCCTGGCATCTTTCCCTGCAGATGCAGCTGTTTTGCAGCATGGAAGAGGTCAACTTTGCTTTGGGTCCTGCCGAATGGGAAGGACCACTTCCGCGCAAGGCAAAGCAGGGACAAAGGATTGGGTTTGGGTTTGTGCTTGTCATCTCATGCTCCGATCCAGCAAGGCTGGAGGAAGGAGTGAATCTCTGGGGTTTGACTATTTTAAGGACAGGAGAAAGTTACCCTCCCTCTCCTTTACCTCTGTCTCAAAGCAATAAACAGGGAAAGGATCACAACTTTGTCTTTCTTCTTCACCTGGCAACACCTTGGCACCGCAAAATCTTCCACATTTAATCTGAATTGGGCTATTCCCAGTTGCCAGTAGACAGGGTTGGACAATGACTTGTTCCATCTGACCCGAGTGCGAGACAGGGCAGGACTTAGGGCCAAGGTATGTGGAAAATCCAGGCTCTTCGCCCCTCAGCCAGGTCTGGAGTTCGGTGCAATGCCAAGACCCAAGTACAGGTTTGCTTGTGAGTGACATGGGTGGGAGGAAAACGCTCTCCGACACGAGCCTGTTCGCAGCCAGCACTAAATCCACCCGGGGAGGAGCGGGAGTGAGAGCAAGCGCTTTGCAGAGGCAGACCTGTAATGCCAGTTATACAGCACCTATGCACAGAGCTGAGCCTGAGGCTACACTCTCACTGCTTTTCAAATTTTCTAGTTTTATGCATTTCTTCCAAACTTTGATGAAGGATCTGCTCCTCAGATCCAAATCCTTGCCTGAGGCACCGCAGCATGGAGTGAAAGTTTCTTTCTGAGGCTGGATTGCACTATCTCCAGCCTGTTTGCATTGTCCCACCCACTTCTCAGCCCTTGCCAGCAACATGGGTTTCTGCAAGTTTGTTCTTGTGCAAAGCAGAGCCCTGAAAATGTCAGAAAGTGTGCTTTGTTCCCAAGTTCTGCCTTGGTGAAGGCTGGAGGTGGAATATGAGGATGTGCCCAGGGAAACCCAGCTTCATGCAAACAACCCTGCTCGTCACCAAACTGCCACGTTCGCTGGGCTTTTTCCAGCCATGCAAAACACAGGGAGGAGACGAGGAGCTCCCAGACGCTGCTTCAAGCCATTGCCCTCCAGTGCAATGCTGGGGGCAGGAAGAATAAGATGCTTTATTTGCACTCCGTCTCCTGGCAGGACTGCTGGCCTTCCACTCAAGTTTTCCCTCCTCTGCCACAAAACCAGCTACGTAACCTCAAGACAAGTCCCTGCTGTGTCACCAAGCACGCAAGAGGCGGAGGGTGAAAACAGACCAAACCCTTCAAGACAGGGACCATCTCGCACTGGGTTTCATCCAGATTTTAAACATGCCAGTGCCCAGCCCAACCAACTTGGGACCACTTTTCAGGGATCAGCATGCTGTTTGCAAAGCCCTGCTGCAGACCAGCTGGGTGAAGAACATCGGAAGCAGGAGGAGAGGTAGGCTTTAGTTGCCTGGTGAGCCCAGAGTGAAGTGTGATGGGGAGCAGATGAGCCCTGCAGCACCGCGGGTGCTCCCCAGGCACTGCACGCAGAGCACAGCTCTGATGTCTGGCAGCAGCCTGCCAGACTTGCTGCTGGCACAAATAGGCCAAGGTGTTTTCCTTTTGCTCCCTCTCACTCCACCCAAAGCTGGAAGAGACCAGACACTTCCCTGCAGGCGGTGCAGGGCCCCGGGCAGGCAGGCATGCTGAGCTCACCCACAACCCTTCCATCTACTCTGCCAGCAGAGACTTCCCAGATGAGATGAAAAGCAGATGCCATAAAACCAGCTTGGAATTCAAGTCCTGTGAAACCAGAGCTCCCAAAAAGGACTTTGTGTTGAAAGGGGGGGCCTTTAGACATGCTCCCAGCCTCTCCTCAGACCTTGCCTCCAGGACACCACCGCTCAGTTGGCCTCTCTCCAATACAACTGTCCTGATTGCAATCTACACTACAAACAACGGTCGCATTCTGGCAGAGGCAGTTTGCTGCTGTGGCTATTGCACTCCCTGCAGGCTGAATACACAACGGTGGCAAAAGGACAGTCCCAGTAATAAGCTGCATCTATGGAAGAGGAAATCAGAGTGGTCACGGATATAACACAAGGAGTTCAAGTACCAAGACATTGCAATTGGGCTCGCATACCCAGGTGTTTGAGGCTTCTTTGAACATCCCTGCTTTAATTACAAGTTTTTCTATACTCCTCTACTCTCCCTACCCCATGCTATGACTCATGGCTTGGACTACTAAGCAGACCAGGGTTCCCATAATTGCTGGAGCCGATACCCCCAGTATCACAGACCTCCAGGTGTACACCACAGTGGAGGGACAGACCACCTGACTGCATGGCAAAGGTACAAACACAGGGAGATGTTTCCTTTAAAGGGGTGGCTTGGGTACAACCGGTATTGCAATTCACCTCAAGACTCTGGTGGTGATTCAAGTCACATGAGCAAATTCAGCTGTCAAGGGTCTGCAAGTTTCTTGTTCAGCCTCAGAGCTGGTTGAACACCCCACGTTGGCAGTATGTCCCCAACAACATGATACTTTACCGGAGGATACCCAAGAAGCACATCCACCCATCCTCTCGCCCACAGTTGCATTGCTCTTGTGGCACGTTCCCATGTCCTCCAGCGTCCCAGATAGAGATGATGTCTGGCCCAGTGATTAGAACATTGGATATCTTCCCCAGCCACACCGCTTCAAAATAAGCTAAGAGGCGGAAATCCAAGCTATTTTCATGTCAAGCTTCAAAGAGGATACTCTAAACAAAAGGGAACACTTCAGTAAAGCATGTGTGAACAGGGAGCATCTGGTCTTTCCCCTGGCAGCACTGAGCCTTGAGAGATGCAAGAAAAAAGTTACCAATAAAGTCAGGTAACAAAAGGGATGTCTCAGTGTGGGTACAGTTTTTCATTAGACCCCAACTGAGTGTTACCATGCTTCCTATACAGAGGCAAAGCCCTGTACGGAGCGATACACACCTGGTCCAGCTAGTTGCATTTGTTTTGGGAAAACAGCTCTTTGTTCACCAGATCACATGCTCAGAGGAGGCAGGCAATCATCTGCTTCTCCAGGGATACGGATACACAGCAAGATACTGCAACTTAATGGAAATGTTCCTCTGGGTCAAGTGGCAGAGCCAACTGCTTGCTTAATGTAGCCATCTTCATTGCAGAAAGGAAGAGAGAATCAATTAACAGCCTCTGAGCAGGGAAGTCTCCTGGTGAGCAGTCATATATATATATATCTTAGAGATCACGCCCCACACTTGCTCAGAGAGCCCAGCTTTTAGTGCACCTGGGCCAGTCCTCCACTCCATTGCCTGCAATAGCATCACTGCAACCTCTGGCTTCACCCTGGAGGTACCAGAAAACTTCAGGGTGGAACTGTAGTCCCACAGAAGCATTTGCTAAGCCAGCAGGAAAAGATAAAGCCACTGACAGTGACAAAACATATCTGTTAACAAGACTGCACCTACTCAACAAGGATGAGCAACAGAGCATATCCACAAGAGATAAGTTTCTCCTCTCCAGGCAGAGATGCTCTCCCCCTCCATCATATCCTGGGCAAATACTTTTTTTTTTTTAAATACAGACATCACATAAGCTTCACAGCTTCATTTCTCCAGCTCACTCCCCCACAGTTCCCATTTTCACAGCTCAGCTACTATAAACTAGTGAAGAGATCCCTCTGCCCCTGTGAACTTGGAAGTCTCAGAGGCAAAGCTGAACTGCAACCCAACTCTAATTTCTGGAAGGGCAGCTTGGAAGCATCTCTGGAGGGGCAGCTTGGAAGCATCTCTGGAGGGGCAGCTTGGAAGCATCTCTGGAGGGGCAGCTTGGAAGCATCTCTAAAAATAATTCTCTCTGCCTTTCCTCAAACCACCTAGAAATTCATATGGTGCCTAATTAACCTTGTCAAAGCTATATAACAAGTCCTTATAGTACCAGCAGCGTTACTACCCCAGCTCCATCTTAATAACCAGCAGTTTGGCCATGTATCTGAAAATTAACCAGTCATTAGCTCATACTATCAAATTCTTGTTCCATGTAACCCAGCTTCTGAAGTGATCTTTATTTCAGCCCAGGTAATTTCCAAACAGAACACTAAATCACTCATCTCACCAAGCAGAACTTATTTCGCAATTACACCTTTTTATTTCTGTGGGACAAAGACGCCTTGCTACAAGTCAGGAGATCAGAACATGGCCCACAGGGCTGAGAGCTTGGGTAACGCCTAGAGAATACCAATACACTCCTGACATGATCCTAATTAATAATAATGAACATGGTATAGGTAAGGAGATCATTATAGTCAGAGAGACTTAACTACAGCTGTGTTAAGTACAGCAAACCTGTGAAGTATATATTAAGGGACTTAAAGGTCTGTATGGATTGCTGAAAAGCAATTATCCAGGCAGAGCAGAAGACAGTACCTGCTTGAGAGCAGTTGTAGATGCCAGCTTTTTAAGATAGAAAATGAAGACTTCATCCAGTTGAAACCAACAGGGTGTTCAATAAACCAAGAGCAGATTGCCAGCCTGAAGTGTGAAAACTGCTACAGCCTCTTCAGAGAGTCAGTAAGTGTCTAAACGTACAGTATATTCTGGAATCAAGAAACTGAGACATCAATTCCGACAGAAGTGTGAAGCCCAGGCTCACCTTTCACTTCTCCAAGAAGGACCAGCTCAAACCTTGTCTTAATATTTCAGAGCACTTCATACAGAATTAAATTCTTTTCTAAGCTAACAGAACTGCTGTGTGATCATTTACACCCATTTATACCCCAGTCCTTGTTAAGAAACGCCACTGAATTTAGTGTGTTGCAAATGTGTTGCAAGAACTGACACCCGTGGTGTAAGTGATACCACCAAGTTGCATTCAGTGCCTCAGAGGCATTTTCTGCTGTAAAGCCATGTGATTATGTTCTTTGGTTTGGCGTTTTTTTCCCCCCCCAAGGTAAGGAGAGATGGGAAGAGCAGTGGAAGACCAGAAATGCAGAAAGCCATGCTGTCGGCCAATCAGCAATACAAGAATCACTAAACTGACACAAACTCTACCCAGAAAGAGCCCCTGAAGCAGCTCCTGGCAGGGAGACATGGGAGTCCAGTCAATGAGACTAAGCCAGAGTCCAAGAGCACACAATCAAAATTTTCACCTTTTTTTTTTTTCACCAAGAGAAGAAGTGCTGTCCCATCATTTTGGGGGAAGAGATCTGGGGTAAAACCTGGACAGTCAAACTTAAAGCTGTGATCCGAAAGAACTTCTGCTCAGCTGCTGCATGAGCTCACAATACCCCCCGATGCAGCTGGAAATATTTCCAGGGGCGTTCTGAGAAGCAGAACAGCTTCTGTATGGGCAGCCCAGACCCATACAAGAGCCAGCTACTACAGAGGAACAGAAATGTGCTCCAGAGGACCTGGCCTGAAATCCCAGCGTATACTGGTGAGCTAGGCCTTCCACACACTGCAGCTACTGGAACCATTTTTGTATCATAGCTAGTGGCCAAAATATTCATCCAGTGCATGGGAGGCCCAAATGCAACTCCTTTTATGAGAGAAATACCTAACTGCCAGCGTGGAGCTGCAGCCACCCTGAGCTTTACAGGGTTTGGCAGGGAGTTACCCAGCTTGCTCTGTCCTTCATTCCCACTGAAGTCAATGAGCATCCAGAGAAGATAAAGGCAACAAACGCTAAGCCAACACCCCTTTAACAGCAAATCCTGTCTTATAAAACAATAAGCATTCCTCAGTCTACTCTGCTTAAGCCTTGCTTCTTTCCCTGTGCAATATCAAAAATAGACTTTGGCTGTCACTCAAGGCTCCGGTATTTTTAACAATGTCATCCAGCTCTGGGTGAGGGATTGCTCAAGTCCACTTAAGCCCTATCTACCAATAGTTCCTGCTGCCAACCTGCATTGCCATTACATGCCCAGCACAACTCATGAGATTCGTGCTTACAGAAGTTCCAGCTTTCAGAAAGAAGAGGGCTCTGAATTCCCTGGAGCATCTGCATCTGGCCTCAGCCTCTGAGGATTTTTTTCACTAATTTAGATTAAGAAAATCAGACCATGGATTTGATTAGAAATGCCGTCAAGCCTCACTTTCCCTCTCAATTCCCTCCCTTCCTCCCCACATACAGAAGAGCAGGAAGGGCTGCCTTAGTTCAACTTCTATTTTTGTTGAAAACAGACATCAGTTTTGTTTCCACTAAAAGTGGAAACCCAGACGTGAGTTTCAGCAATAAGCAGAATGTAAAGAAATCCACTTCTTGCCAGGACTTTGTGCTTCTCTAATAACTTCAAGAAAAGCAAAAAAATCTAATGCAGAGCCAAAACATACCACTTGGTCTCGCATGGGATCTGATCAAACATCCAAAGGCATTTGAAATTCCAGGAAGGGAGAGCTTCCTCATTCTTAAGGAATATAACAAAAAGTACAGAAGGAATGAATTTGTTTCATTGCAAGTCCCTTATGATTTACCCCCATGATCAATATAACCCAAAAGCTTTGAAACAGACTGAGTATTCCAAGCAGTCACCTGCAGCCTATGGGAGACATAGGACACCATTCAATTAAAAGATAATAAAACATGCTATGTTCGGCATTTGTTTGTTTGAAATTCAAAAGGGTTTTCAGATCTGTCTGCTTAGCCTATCTCCTACAAAAGCCATAAATCTCCCTCTTCTAGCTAAACCAAACCATATTCTTATGTTTAAATCATATGAATGAGCTCAAAGACCAGAGGAATTTGAAGCGCCAGCCCTTTTCTTCCTTCCCAACATACGCTATGGCCTTTGACAAGTCTCTAAAAATCCAACTTTCAGGAGCAGAGACCTCTCGTCTTTCATTTGGGAAATCTGTTTTTTTGAAAGACACTCGGCTATTGACCTGCCAGTATTTGCACAAGAGCACGCTAGGGCTGAAGAGGATATGTCTTGATCCCATAAATGCTGTTAAAAGGCAGGGAGATGTCATGCTTACCGGGATGATAGCCAATATACATCTGAAAGTCACCCTGAATACACAACTGGGGGGAAGAAAGGAGTCACTGAAAAACAACCAACTAATACGTGAAGCAAATAACAGAGTATGAGATCATGGCAAGAAGCACCGAGCACAGGAATAGTGAAAAAAGATGAAATTCTGGGCAGTTCAAGCACAAGAAGCAAGCAGCACATATCCACCCTGGCTGTATTTCCCCCGAGGATCCTAATGCGCCACCACATCCACTCTTCCTGGAAAAGCACCTTCCCAACGGCAAAGGTGGTCCTGCAACACAGGCCCCCATCTCAGGGGGAAAGTCCTCCAAAAAGCTGCAAAAGGCACCGTTTGGTTCTCATGGAAAGTCAAGGTGAAAAACAATGCTCAAACCCAGGAGGCTGTTAGTAACGAGACCAGAAAGCATCCTTCTGCAAAGAGCCTGGGATGTGCCTCATCCCACGCTGGGTGCGCTGTGCACAACTCAGCAGTGGGGCATCAGGCACCCCATTGTACCATGAGGATGCTGAATCCAAGGCCTCATTTTAACGGGCAGGAATTAGCTCTGGTATTTTTTTTTTTGTATCCCTGAACAGTCTTTCAATCTCAGCTTTTAAATGAAGGCAGTAATAGCCTTTACTGTTTAGACTTAAAACACTTTGGAGGAAAATACAACCTCCTTCTAGATAACTAGAGATGTCATCTAAAAGGGGAACAATACTGTGGCCTGCTTTCAGCATGGAGACTCAAAGTTTGTCTCAGCAGAGGGTTTAAACCCTCACCACCCCAACACACTACAGTGCAGGAGAAGAGGAGGGAAAGCCAAGAGCAGAAAATTGAGAACAAGGCAAAAGGCCTGTGAATTTAAACCACTTCCACAATCCTCAAATATTTTTGCTTCCCTGAGGATCCATCATCCCTATTCCAGACAAGCAGCAGCGAGGTGGTCTCCCCCTTCAGAAAGCTTTGGATGATAACCAGCAAGAACATTATGTTTAAGCTTCGAGGACTGAGCGTTCCCAGAGGATTCGTGGATGGCACTGCTGAGCCAGAAGGATGCATTTAACAGTTGCTTAAGTTCTGGCACCCACACGTATTTCCTTATGATAAAGCCCAACACAGGCAGCCTTCAGATGTTGTGTAAATATTGTCAGCACTCTGGCACAGCTCCTTTTATTTGTTTTACACAATCCCCAAGTGTTTCATAAACACTAATTGTATCTCCTGATTCCTCTAAATGAGCTGCAAGTGCTCCACATATGAGGAAACTAAGGCAAAGTGAGGATCTTTATTTCCCACCAACACATTGGCGGAGGTGAGCAGGCTAAAGGAGCTTTACCTCCTCCCATGGATGAGGCCACTACCTAACATGGTAAGATGGCACATTTAATGAACATTAACGCTGTTGCCACCTCAAATGTGATTCGAGGTTTCTAGACCAGCAGGGTAGAAGTTCAATGTTATGACCTTCTCCATGGCCATGCAGTTTAAAGCTTAAGCACCCCCTAACGCTGTAGGGATCTTCACTTTCAGCATCTTGTCATAAGCCGTACCATCTGCTGAACTCTTCAAACTGTGTACGGAGTTCCTAGACAATAGATCCTGTCCCAACTCCCTAGGTAGATCTTGCAGATATCTTCAAAGCAGTAACAGTACAACCAGTTCAGCCATGGTACAGATACTTCTCCTTTGCATTTTGCCCCAGTACATAACTACACAGGCTGAAGCTATCACCTGGGTCCATATTTTCTTAAAGACAGTTCTGTCAATTCTTGTGTTCTTGCCAGACAGATTTTAGTGCCAGCAAATATCAAAAGAACCAAGAGCACCACATAAATGAGGTTGGAGTCCAGAAGAGTTTCCAGCTGAGTACTACCTATGTGCAAAGCTTTTATTTTATGATTAATGACCTATTTGCAAAATAGGAGCAATAAGCCCCAGCACTAAAGGTACATGCATCTAGAAGTCACTTCGGTGCAGAGCACTCCCCTGTTTTCCATCATCTACTACTGAATCTATAACTACATGTTGTTTTGCAAGGAGTGATGGGCGTTATGAAGATGAACTGAGAGATTAAACTCAAAAGCATTTTATGGAAGATAAATGGACACGATATACCTGGCAAAGAGTGAGGCCTCCAGTCTTAACAATATGTTTCCTCATCACCTAGAAGAGGATATTTCAACAGCTGGAGATAAGTGGAACATGACCAGCTGAGCTCCTTTCCTTCCCCTGGAGCACACAAGCAGCAGGGAGCACTGCAAAGCCACATCACCTCACATCATAGCATGCTGCCCAACACGGAAGGCATTTCAAAGCCAATAGAGCATGCTGAGTAGTGTTGTGTTTTCTGCATTCTGAAATGAAACCAGCCTTCAAGAGAGGTTCATAGGTGGTTCTGCTAAAAGAAAAATATAACTATTGATTTTTGCTAAGCCTTGTCAATTCCACAACAGTAACCCATCCCTATTTCAGACAATAAGACAGCATCAAGCTGTCACTGATGGGGAACACACCCACACCTCACAGGTGCCAACACTGCTATGATATTTTAACCCAGCACACTGAGAAAGTGCTCCCTTCAAGCTGAAACACAGTCCACGCATGGAAGATTTTACACCAGCCTGGAGAAAGGCTGGGATGTCACCTGAGCCCTGGTTTTGCAAAAAGCCTTCAACATACCTTAACAGCCCTAAAAGAGAATTTAAGCTCATCCAAGGCTCCACATTCGAGCTAATTGCTTTAGCTCTAAGGAAAATGCAATGAGATACTAAATTTGCTGCTGACTTGCTCAGTCATTTGCACTCCCGATCCCTTTTCTCCTCTGATCTCGGTGTTACAGTAGCACTGCTGAAGCCTCCCAGCACCTGCAGCCGACAGGCTGACGTGGCTGTACCACTGAGGGCTCAAAACAAGCCCGTGCCACAAAGCCAGCAGCCTGTTAGCAGGTCAAGGGTATTTTGGCAGGAATCATCATGGCAACCCATTTCCCCCCACATTTACCGGTTAGTTGCCCATTGCACAGCAGCTCAACTACAGACAGCAACCCATGGCCTCTGCACCACCCTCAGCCACATTTCCCACCAGCTCTGCATCTCAGCCCTTCCTCCTCTTTCCACATGATGGGAAAACCCATGAATGAAGAGGAGGGCCCATGTGAACCTCATGAGGTTGAACAAGGCCAAGTGCAAGGTCCTGCACCTGGGTCAGGGCAGCCCTCAGTATCAATCCAGGCTGGGGCATGAAGGGCTTGAGAGCAGCCCTGCCAAGAAGGACTTGGGGGTACTGGTGGATGAAAAGCTGGACATGAGCCGGCAATGTGCACTCGCAGCCCAGAAGGCCAATTGTATCCTGGGCTGCATCCAAAGCAGCGTGGCCAGCAGGTCGAGGGAGGGGATTCTGCCCCTCTGCTCTGCTGAGACCCCACCTGGAGCCCTGCGTCCAGCTCTGGAGCCCTCAGCATAAGACAGACACGGACCTGTTGGAGCGGGTCCAGAGGAGGGCCACGAAAATGATCAGGGGGATGGAACACCTCTGCTATGAAGAAAGGCTGAGAGAGTTGGGGTTGTTCAGCCTGGAGAAGAGAAGGCTTTGGGGAGACCTTACTGCAGCCTATCAGTACTTAAAGGGGGCTTATAAAAAAAGATGGCAGCAAACTTTTTAGCAGGGCCTGTTGCGACAGGACAAGGGGGAATGGCTTTAAACTAAAGGGGGGTGGATTTAGACTAGATATAAGGAAGAAATTTTTTACGTTGAGGGTGGTGAAACACTGGCCCAGGTTGCCCAGAGAGGTGGTGGATGCCCCATCCCTGGAAACATTCCAGGTCAGGTTGGACGGGGCTCTGAGCAACCTGATCTAGTTGAAGATGTCCCTGCCCACGGCAGGGGGGTTGGACTAGATGACCTTTAGAGGTCCCTTCCAACCCAAACTGTTCTATGATTCTATGATCATTTATGACCCTGCAATGCCTCTTAGGGACAAGAGTCTGCCACAACAGGCAAGTTCTGCACCATTAACCAGGGTTGTGAGCTCTCTAGAGAAAGGAACTTGCCCCAAAACATAGAGGTAAAATATGCTGCCATGAAATACACATAATTCAGCTAACAGAGTGACTTAAAAATATTCTAAAGCATCAGAATATTATATATGTAATACAGAGGTGAAAAGCTACATACTATATAATTACATCTCTACAGAAAGGTCTTATACTAGGAGAGATTCCTTCTTTTTATGGGAACATGTTACACCTAAATAAGCTTGTGTAAGAGGGATAAGCAACATCATTCTCACTGCAAAGCACAGCTGACAGGAGTTTAATACCCAGCATTAATTTATTTGGGCATCAAAACTCTGCAAACATTTACTGTGCTCTGACATGAAAGCACCAGGATTTGGGGCATAGGTCATGCTTTTGCTATGCCTGGCACAAAAAAACTCCACTCTTCAATAGCATGAGAAAGACACTATAAGACCAAGAGACCAGGACAGACTGTTTGCATCAGATCCACCTCAGGGGCACAATGAGCCACTGAGGATAAAATTTGCATCCTGGATTTCTTAACACTTGCTTTACAGTCAGTTTGAATGAGAGCCACAGGTTTGCTGCTGCTACCACCACTGCTCTGGAATAAAGCAGCCTGTGCCAACTCAGCAGGCAGACTCCAGCTAAGTTCAGAAAGAAGAATGTGCACGCCAGTCTGTTTTGTAATCGGAGTGGTTTATTGCATTGCACCTCACATAAGGATTAGACTCCTAAATTCCATGCTTAGACAGTTAGCAAGCCTTGCATTACTTGTGGCACATATGCATACCTCCGATCGTATACTTTACTCTCTGCCTCAGCATTAACAAGAATTTGGAAAAGGCACCGAGAGGAAGGAAGCAAACCCTATTGCGCTATTACACAATAATGCAGTGTGGCCCGGAGGAGATCCAGCCGCTGTAGGAAAAGTGAGGTTTTGACTGTTCTAGCCAATCTTTCAGTGTTGGCACTACAAACTGTGGGCTGAAAAATCCTATTGCAGCTTTAGTTTCTATTTGTCTTCAAGTGGCAAGTAATGTCACACATTCTAGAGATTGACAAGCAACAGCATCCACTTGTTTCCATGTTTGAACCATGGAAACAGGAAAAGCTTTATACTATCTTAAACGAGCAAAATCACAACAAACAGATAGTACGTGGGAGGAGTGTTTTTAAGGCATCCAGAACTGGGCTTTGTCAACTCTTTGGTCTGAAAGCTATGCTGGAAAGCCCTTAAGAAACCATGACCTTATGCTGTCCCTTGAACCTAGCCTGTCTGGCATGTCAGAGACCTAGATCTTGGTCCAGATGGGAATCAGTAGAGCAAAACTAATGGAAAAAAAAATTGAATTGGTGAAGACAAATGTTTCTAAGCTTTTGTCAATTTGTACAACACCTCAGATGAGGGATACAATCTGAGCAGAGACACCCAAGAGGAGTGATCGCACCCTGCAGAGCAGTGGCTGAGTGGAAGCCAGAGGAGCTCCTGACCTGAGGAAATCGCCATCCTCGATGACTTCTCAGTGCAAGCAGCATGTAGTCAAGGCAATCGCAAACTTCTCAGGGGAAGGTACAAGACAGTCCTTTGCTCCATTCTTCACTCTTTGCAAGCAGTAGTATTTAGTACTCACTGCTCACGTACCAGGCAAGAGCATTGGGTAGCTGAGACATCATCATGACCAGGGCTTGACTCAGACACAGCTGGGAGTCCCAGCACTACGGACCCAGAACAAGCCTGCCTACACTGCACAACACAGCCCAGCCCCACAGAGCAGCAATTGTTTGAAAGCTCTGCATCAAGGGGAGGATGCTTGACACCTGCTATTTCCCTCTGGAAATGCAGATAACCACATAGGCTGGGAGGCAGGTCTCCATCTTCGGAGCAATTTGACATGCTATCTGTTTTATCTGCCTTTCCTGCAGGACAAAGTGACATGTGGCTTGTGGCATTACACAGCCTTCAAAAGCTTCCCCGCCATTGCAAATTAATCTCAAGGAGGGAAGCGCACACCAAAACAAAGAAGCCTCTAAGCAGAAATGCTGCCTCCAGGGAAATTACCTTGCCTACTTCTCCTGCCGCCTCCATCTTACCCCTTCATAAAACTCAAGTTCAAGTCCCAACAGGCACCACTTTTAATGTTCTCTGAGCTGCACAAAGGAGCAGGGTACACGTGCTACCGAGCCAGAGCTACATGCTGCCCCATCTGCTCCCACTCCCAGTACCTCTCCTGTGCACCTCTGTTCACCCCAATTTCCAGGACACCAATTTAATGAAGACTAATGTGTACCCTCCAAACATGCACCATACGCTATTTCTGGAAAAGAAACATCACCTAATTTTAATATTAAAGGACCATTTTTCCCCACCCTGAGCACATGAAGTTTAAGTACTGCTTCGCAGACAGCACTGTGTGCCTGTTCCATTAAGTCATAGAAATCACCCCGAGCTCCACTTACAAAGCAGCACAACTCTGATTTTTTCCCCGTTTTTTCCCCAAAAACAGCTGCATGTGCAAGACTGCTCTAGGTACAATCAGCTGGCCATATACATGGGGCCTTAAGAGGCTGCAAAGCTAGGGATAACTCTTCATATAGCATCAGATGGCTTGAACAAGATAAACATATGGCAACTAAAAGATTGATATTTCTTTGACAAGCATTTTGTTGATGACTAGCAGGATCACAAGCTGGGCATTCAGATTCTGCTCCAAAGGTGACGAATATTGCCAAAAAACTCAGATATTTCTCAGCATACAGAACAGAGGAGAAAAAACAAGACAGGCAAGCTAATTATCAGCCAAGCTGTGTATAACCAGAGATCTGAAACTCATATTTGTCTAAGAGTGAGCTTAAACCATTCTTGCACTGGTCCCAGAAGCAAAGCAGCTTAAGCTTCCCTTACTTGGGGTCTGGAGAGGCTGATACATATCAGATTCTCAGCCTTAAATAGGTGGTTACACCACCTTTAGGACTATCCTTCCACTTCAACATCATTTTGGGACTTGCAGGGAACATAACAACTTGGCCATTAGGACATTGTAGCCATAACTAGGACAGCCTAGCCCTGCCACCTCTCACTTTGACTTCAACCCACTTCCAACACTCCCAAACTCCCCCTGCACCTTGCACCATGACTAAGTACAGGACTAAAGCACAGGAGATGCATTTCCTAGGCTATTCCTCAAATTACTTAGACATCTCCTTGCCTTGAAGGTACTTTGCTCTTTGGCCTATAGTCACTGGCACAGTACTGGGATTAGCTGGCCGGTTTTGCCTCTTTCTGCTTGGAGAGGCAGGAATTTGCACTCTTACCCCAGTTATGGATCAATCCAGCATCTAGCCACAGGAAAAAAAAAGAAGTCTTTGCAATCTGTAACAACCTCATGATTTAGGACATAAAGCCTTGTTTGACTAACAATCATTGCACAGCACACACAGCAGCCCTGAGAGCACCTTTTGGGAATACACCAAATTCATATTTCTGTCATTTTCCCCATCTTGCATGTCCATATATCCATTTATACTCATTTCATTAGTAAATCGCCCTATCCTTTTACTCAGCTATTTGTCAGTGTGACTATCACTTTAATTACCTCTGTCTACATGGATTGCTATTATTTGTCTGTCTTATTTGCAATACACCATCCATCAAAATACATTCTTCCCTTAAAAATAGACACTGATGTTATCTGTGAGCCTGACCTAGGGAGCAATGCTCCTAGAAAGACAAACTGTTTCAAAGCAGATTTGTGAATTATACCGTCTCTAAGAACTAACATCGATGACACCCCTGGAAAGCCAGTCATCACCACTCCCCTGAACAGTAAAGGAGTCTCACACCACTGGCATCACCCATCTCTACAGCTACACAGGGCACACGGACACAGTAACGGGGTCTGGCACAGCTACCCAAGCCAGTTGCAATCCATGGACACACACCTGAAGCAACATGGACACTCAAAGCATTGAGCTAGATTTGGGTCCACCTCCACCTACCCTCTCGCTGAGCTTTTCTCACATGTATCTGTAGGATGGAGCGGGGCTGCTTTGTTGTGACGTGACCGGGATGTCCCTTTCCCTGTGAGATACCTGGATGAAACACTGTTCCTCCAAAAAGGTCATACCCTGCATACTAGCTCTGCCTTAACTCTTCCCCTACACGTTTTACTCTATTCCTTTCTCTGGAAGATTTCTGAAGAAACCTTACAGATTTCTTCCTAAAATTAATAGCTTTCTTGCTCCACTGCTTTTCCCTTTTCACCAAGTGGAAATCAAAGCCGAACACATTTGAATTAACCCAGATCTCAAATCCAAGAACATTCGACTGGATTCAAAGAGGAGACAAAGCACCTTTCACCAATAAGCAAGCACACAAACCACCTTGCCTACATCTCCGCTCCTCTCTTGCCCATCTCTCCTCCTCAGAGGCTCCCATGATAGAAACATGCTAGAAAGTGTGGTGGGGATTCGTAGGAGATCCCCTGTATGCAGAGACTGGCAGCCTCAAGCCTGCACACTTGGATCAGGGTGTCAATTATGGGGAAATCCCATTCCCCTCTCCAGGGAAGGGACCTCTTATCCAGCAGCTATGACAGGGTTAATCTGTGCTGGGGTGCAAGGTGCTCAGTGGAGCAGCAGCTCATCATCCACATGGCCTGTTCAGCAAAATTTGCTTCAGAAGGCACACCACCATGATCATGCTGCCCACCTGGGGTGCTTTTCTGTCTGCTCATCACATAAATGAGGATTGACTCAGACCTGCTGACCAAGACCAGCTAGTGATTTGTGGATAAGCAGTAGGGAGAGCATAACCATTTTCAACAGATCATGCCAGCTGTGGTCAAGTCCACATGTCTCAGCTTCTGCACACAACTTCCACCCATGGAGCCATACACAGCACCAGCTGGGAGGCTGCACACCTCTTCAGGCCTCAGCTATAATCCATTTGGAAGCACACGCCTGTGCAGAAACCAGTTCCCTCAACTCCTTGAGATACAGCTTATGAAACAGCCACCCTAAGCCCAGCTGTAGCAGTCAGACCCAAGGTCAGAAAAGCACCCTGACTCTAGCTAGGACCATAGCCCACACCTGGCAGGTACAATGGGGCACACACACCTTTCCCACTGTGTTTTCCCAGCCTCCAGCTGTCTGTGGTTGGAGTCTTTCAGTGCTCACATGCACATCCAACCCAGACATTTCAGCACAGATCTGCTGAAGTCACCCAATTACTCTATCTACATTTTCTTGGTGGCAACACCAGCTGGATCACTGCCCACCCCACAGTGCCTTGCAGCTTCTGCACCAGCCTCACACCCATAGGGCCATGCTATGGACCAAACCGCATTTTCTAAATGTCCTTCCTTCTACCAGGTTATTCCCCAGACAGATCTGTCCCATACCGTGCCCCACAGCACAGCCCCACAGACAGCGAGGTCAGTATGGGACGCCTTCAGCTGCTGTTGTTGCTGGTGGTGCAACAACTCCTTAAATCTCAGCAGGTATCAACAGCAAGTTTTCTTCTCCCTGTGATCTCTGGGAGAGAAACACTTAAAACAGAAGGACTTCTAGAAATACCATCCTCTTCACAAGCCAATCCAGCCCCTTAGGACAAGCTTAAGGGTTCAGCGGGGAGACTAAAGGCCACAAGAACAAGTCTGTCACAGGGAAGGAGCTGCCAAGATCAAGGGCATAGCCAGTGTCTGAAGTCCTTAAGAAGGTGGGAAATTTTCTCAGTGAAATAAATGCTAAGCATGATCTTTAAGGCATGGAGAAGTGACAATTTTCTCTTTAAGGCAGGCAGAGGATTTCACGTCATCTTTTCCTGAGAGGTACATGCATGGGTGGAGGCTGAGAAAGAAAACCCTCAACCCTGGAACAGTGGAGTACTGCCAGTTGTGATGAGTTTACGATAAGCTAAAAAACATCCATAAGCATTCAACTTCAAAAGCGGGGAAAGAAGGAGGGGAGCTGCACAGAGTCAAATGCCTGGGGCATCCCGTTTTCAGTCAGCGTAAGGAGGCTATTTTTAGAAAGCCTGCGTACACCTACAAGAATACTAAGGCTGGAAAGGAATTCTTTGTTTTAATGGTCCCCTTCTTCACACCACCTTACAGGTGGCATTTCTACAAGAGCCACTCCACCCTCTATCCCCAAGGAAAGCCGTCTGCAACACATTCTCCCCAAATGGAGAAATATCAAGACAGAAGGCATTATTACCAAAAAGCCATTCCAAATGTAGATGCAGACAAGCTTCCAGTCAGGCCTCCGTTTCCCTCTGTACAACAGACTCCTGCCCACTTCCCATCTCCTGTGGTAGTTTGCATTAGCCTGTGGGGAAAAAACAGCCAGAATACCCAATGGAGACCTACAGCTATGGTCTGCCACGGGAGACACAGACCAGGGGGGAAATCCGTTCATGAAAAATAGGCACGAGACACCTGAACTGCAACTACTGCACTAGTTGCTTCAGGCGCCCTGGAAGGTAGATGAGTATCAGATCCAAACTGACATTTTCCGACACTTCTTCACATTAAAGAACCACCAACTCCGAAGGTTACAACCTAAAAGCACACGCTTTGCTCATGCCAAAGACATTATTAGTTCTCTATGGGATGAAGGGTATGGGGAGGGCCATGGTTTGGGGCTTAAGGTGCTGGGCTTTATCTTTTGTCTTGTTTTGCTTCCAGCTCAGAGGGACATGTTACCACCAAGACAAAACAGGGGTAAAAAAATGGAACCAGATTATCCACCCCACCATTGACCATTTTCAGATGTCTGAATATAATGAGAAGTTGGCCAAAGGGGAGACCTGTAGGACACAGTGGCTATGCACAGACACAGCAGAGACGATCATGAGTCCCTACAGCCTCACAGCAACACAGATGCCCAGTCTCTCCAGAGCCTGAGCCTGGCATCGCCTTCCTCCTCCCCAGACTGTCACCAGCTGAGAGCATGCAGCAAACATCCCTCCGCCTGGCCAGCAGTGGAAAACAGTAGGATGCTGTAAGTCTTTTCCTTAAACTAGATGCCACCTTTCACTCCGAGGAGCCAACTGTCTTAATCTCCTAAAAAACCAACCCATAACAAACTTGCCAATGATCCTTTTTCCTTCTCCCCTGCACGTATCAAACATTAGCTGAGTGATGGAGTCCCCAGAACATGAACACATGCTTTCAAAAATGAACGACCTTGAATGCTGTATTTCCAATCCTTCTGCTTCTGCTAATCAGGAGAAATTCCACCAGAGCCAATAAAGCTGCATTCCACACTCCCAAAACCAATCCCCAGTTGATACTGTTTTACACCTCAATCCATGAAGTTGCCAAGCAACCCAAAAATCCCCAAATCTCCCTACCAGGAGCTCACTGTCACAAAGAGGTTAGTGAGGATCAGAATTTGTATAGATAACTTATCTATGAGAGTCTCTAGTAACATCACAAGTGGTTCAGAAGAGCTATCAGCCCCAGATGCTTTGGGTTAATAGACACCAGCTCAGAGGAGAGCTTATCCAAGGGCTAAGCTATCTCATCTCCCTGTGACAATTTTTTCCGGGTGACTTTGCTGCTGCTGCTGCAGCAGGACAACTCACTCCTCTGTGCCTCAAAATACACACAACAGTGCAAGGTGGCACTGCTCCACCCCATGTCCTTAGCATTGCTCCCCGTGTTTCTAGTTTCCACAATTCATGCAAAAAAGCCCACAAAATAAACACTTGCTAAAAAGCTACTGTTCTTTGTCCTTGCATACAGTTGTTTAAGGTACAGCGAAGGTGGAGGAGGTAAATGAGGAATAGAAACCCATCTCAGTTTTCTCCCCAACTTTGTCATCAAAACTGATCTGGGACCAACCCATCTTCCTCTATCCACTCTCTTCCACCAAAGGAGCAGGACACTTTCTTCCCCTCCAAGTAACTAGGGAAACGCTCTTCAGAAATTCCTGCCTGTCCAAATATTTTAAGACAGCAAAGAGAAATCTTCTCTTGAAAGCTTGATAGCATCCTTTTAAATGAGCATTGTGGTTTCAGCTCAGCATTTTCCTCTTGTTTGCATGCTAGACACACACTTGGATGGCATCATGTTTCCCAGCTGAACCCAACCACATCCCTGCACCTGCATAGCTAGCAGCAACACGAGAAGTCTTCAGCACACAATTCAGATAGAGATCTATTCAAGCAGCTTTATTGATGTTAATGGAGTTACTTGGGATTTACACACGTAAATCAGAGCACAGGTGGATGATAAGTTCTTGCAACTGGCAACAATATAGGGAAGGCCAATTTCACCCCCAGTGAAAAATGCACCAAGCAGCAGCTGTGTCCATAAGCCACCTTCATCAGGCAAATCAGTTCATTGCAAATAAACCTGCAAATTTACACAGCATCACTTGCTAGCTCCAGCAGTGAGCTACACAGGTCCAGGACCCCACCCAAACAGAGTATGTTGCAAGTTTACTGCTTTGAAGTACCGCCTTAAAATAACATTTTTGAGCAGACTTGGACGTGCAATAGGCACCCACATTTGTGCATGGTCATCTCATCCTTTGCAGAGACATCACCTTTGGGCATGGATCATTTTGTAGTAGCAGTTGCATTTGAAGCCACGGCAGAAGCTCTTTGGGGAAGTATAACCCTAACTGGCCTTCAAAACAAGCCTGTCAGTCTGACACGCAAGTACAGCAGCTGGTAAGGGCTTTCAACCAAAGACAAGCAAAGAGTTGTGGCGTTCCTGTGCACACCACTGCTCATCCCTCAGCACAGCTGACTGGGAATCAGGATACTTTGTCCCTTGCATTTTAAACCTTTGCCTTCTCATGTTGGGGTTGGTAACCCACTTACTCACGGTCACTAAAGACCTGACAAGTCACTCAGCAGTGTTTTCTTCCAGTTTCAGAGGCCTATAAAAACACCCCGGTTTCCTGGACCTTTGTATGACTAGAGAAGCAAGAAAATCACTTGCAGTAGGTGTCATCAGTACCCAAGAGGAGTTGAGCAGCAGTTGACTAATGCTCTCAAAGACCAGTTAACCAGTGGATCCTGAGGGTAATGATGACCTAGGCAGCACAGGCAGGAAGCAAGGAAGGTCAAATATACAGGAGAGATGGTAAATGGCCAAACTACAGCTTCCTCCCCTGGCTACAGGGCACAAGTTTGCATCTTACAGCAAGACTCAGGACCTTGGAAGTCAGACAGTTAAGCAGGTCATAACTAATAGGGACAGCTAGAGACACATCTCTGAACAGATTACAGAAATAGGGACTGTTGTAGGAATCTAAGGCTCTCAACCCTTCCAAACAGCAAATTCATGGGCAGGTGGCCTCAAGATGGCCTCACTTCTCCACCTGGCCACCAGGGTGTATTCACTCCCCAGAGGCCACCACTCACACTCCCAGGGATTAACCTCCTACTCCATTAATTGTTTGCCACCCTGCCATGACTAATCTGGATTTACAACCCAGAAAGCGGTAGGGAAAAGAATCTGATCAAAAGGACCATCCTCACAGCCAGAAAACAAGAAAGAGCTGTGTAGCCAGTTGTTCCAGGACACTTAATCCATCAAGCCTTCGCCATTCTACCCTTGGGCTTAGGCTGAGTCAGTTGTGATTTGCTTAAAACCATGAGAATTCCCTCCTCCTCTCAAAAAAAGCCAGTTGTAAAGTTTGTCAAGAAGGGGAAAAACAGGGGCTCACGCTACACTTTTACATTACGAATCAGTGGCTGGTGATCAGCCAACTGGCAATTCTCCATCTGTGGCATCTCCATGCTTCTGAATGCCAAGGCAAACACTGTTTTTATCTAAAAACCTTTGCATTCAGCTGGGCAGATTTCTTCTTATGCTGCCAGTTACACTGCAGGTCCAGGACCACTCAGTCCCACAAGAACCTCCCTCAACATCTTTTGGGGCTAGCTGCTACAAAAACACCCGAGTTAAGCCTTGTTGCAGTATCACCCTCCTACTGGGAGTGGAGTTGGGGGTCCAAACACTTTTTTCGAAGAGAAGCAATAGATATTGTAGTAGAGGCCAAGCCAGCAGCAGGAGTCATGAAGCATCAGTCACTCTCCTTTTATCTAATAGAGGATATATCAAAAGACGAAGAGGAAATGCCCAGTTCATGAGCTGCTCAAGTACCCCAGTACACAAGGCTTTATCCTCCTTCTATCCCCTAAATCTCAACTTCTACCATTTTGGGTCAATCACTTGCTCCGGCACTAAGACCCAGGCTTTGCCGAGACTTTTTTCCACTCCCAGGAGCAGAGAATTTCCCTTGGCTTCTAGATCTAACACAAGCTGGGCTCAACTTTTCTCCAGTGCTCTCCACACTCTGGAAGTGATCCAATATCCCCTGGACTCACAGAGGTTTTCCATTGGTTTTACCGAGTTCTGGATAAGGGCCTTAAAGATGTTTTCTTGCTTTTTTCTCTCCACAGCTTAGCAGAAGTCAGAACCACTTTGCCTGCAGTTTTACAAGAGGCAGCTGGTGAAAGGTTAGATAACCAGACAACACAGCCAAACCCAGGGGAGTCTAAAGAAACCCCTATTTGTGGGCTTTTATGCCAAGTTATTGCTTACAACCTTCTTTTTTCAGGAAAGAGCTGTCTATAAGCCAGAAGTTCCTTTCCTCTTTATCTAATGATTGAGTACCCTTTACAAGACAACTCAAAGACACCAACCAGATGTGCATTTTAACTGCAAGTTCATGGGAAAAATAGCAATAATCTACTGCAGAAGCATCAGGTAGGAAAACTGCCTAGCTTGCAAAGTGGGATCAGGCTTTCTTCACTTGCAACCTTATAGATCGTGTTCATCTTGAACCCGCTTTTAGCTGAAGATTGGACAATGATCTGAGATAAGTAGGTTGCATTTGCAGTAGAGATGCTTTCCTGGCCCAGCAGGAAATGTGAACACCTCATAACATCCCCAGAACCCCCTTCAGATTCCTTGGCAATATGAAGCAGAAACACATACAACACCCCTGTACACAGAGCGGGCAGAATTTCAGGAGTCTCAGAACAATGATGCCCACCTGAAATAGAATATTGTTTTCCATCACACTCTTACAGAAGAAACTCCTCCTGTCTTTTTTTCCCCAGAGAATAATTCTGAGAAGGAACTAATCCTATAGTCTCCAAAGCAAACAATTTTGGGTGCTTTCTTTAGGGGTTAAGCTTGAAACCCCTTCTCAAAACTGACTTTAGAGTCTGCATTCAGCATGTTGTAGGACAAGGGGAAAAACTCAAAGTCCTTATAAGCATCCCACACAGATGCTGGCACTGAGAAAAAACTAACTATGGAAGTCTTGAACCAAAAAACACGATGAAATGTCAGGCAAGAGATTGTCTCACCTGAATTCTTTGCTTATCAAACACTGGATGCTGTTCTCTGGGCCACAGATAGGATCCCAGAGATAGTTACCAGCCAGGTCTTTTCTATGACTTCCTCCACCTTCTGGACAGGCTCGCACACTCCCCACCGTAACAGGGAGAGATTTAGAAGAACTTACTCTAAGAGTTACAGGCCACTTGAAAAACCTGCCCTAACACAAGTCTATTATTGTACGCCCTGTTTACTTAAATTCATTCCACAGCCTGGGAGACTTTGCACAAGGAAATTTACAGCTCAAGTTAATAGAGCAAAATGTAAAACTGCTGGCTTTTGGCTGAGGCTGCAAGCAAAGGACAGGCACAGGCTGTGACTAGAGGTGTTTTCACAGGGCCACTGACACAGAATGTGTTTTCAGGGAGTATTTATTTTAAATAAGGAAAGTTTATACAGCTTGAGAAAATTATTGGGAAGGAAATTAAATCTCGTTCTGTTGCTCTTCCGTCTCACCTTGACACTTGCAGTTCTCCTCCCTCCCCCAGGGCTTGGTTAGGGCAGGTCTCACTTGCAGAAAATTGCCTTCCTCGTGCATACTGGTTTACAACCAGCTTATGGACCAGCCTTCTACACCCATTTCAGGAGAGGAGGGGCAAGCAGGACCCACTCCTCCCTTACCCTGACCCCAGGCTGCAGTTTGGGAGCACAGGGATATGTGGCATTACAAGGAGGTTGCATCCCACCCTGAGCAATCTGCAAAGAGATGGGTGGGACCCATCAGTTGGGATCCCCCCCGCCCCAGGCAAAACTATCCCCAGTCAAGCAGGGGACGGAAGGTGACTAACTTTCTTCCAAAGCTCCTCCAGAAGCAGCAGAGCCGATGCTACCCCTGCCTGGGAACAGCTCTGCTTAGGAAACAGCAGCACCGGCAGCGCTGTTGGCAGCAATCGGCATTCCTTCCTCCAGCCCAGGCACAGCACAGCCTGTTCCTCTCCAGCCCCAGACCTCCCCACCCTGGTGGGCCGAACCAAAAACCCCAGCACCACCCACAAACAGCCATGCAGCAGGGTCCTTTCGTGCAGCCCTGTCAGTATTTAGAGGTCATTTTATTTTTTCTGTCCTCCCAAGAGTTTCCTCCCCACCTTGCAGTGATATTTCCAAGGGCTCCCATGAATATGGCAGTAAATACTTGGACACTGGTCACAGTTGCCATCATACTGGCACTATAGGGTGGGAATGACACAGAATATAAGGCCAAAAGGAACCATCTGAGGCAGCAAAACCCCAGTTTCCTCCAGCCACAGCCATCCACACTATTCTCCATCCCAAAGGGCCCGCTGAATACCCAATTTCCCCCTCCTGCATCCATCATGCACACCACAACACTCAATTCCCCACATTGCTAAAAGGCCTAAAATTCAAGAGACCAAAAGCCTCAAGATGCACCATGCAATTAGCTGGGTGAATTCATAGCACACATCCCCCATGGCACCTAGATCACAAGGGATCCAAACCTACCACCACTGCCACCTAATAAACTTCAGCAGCAACCAGACTAACGAAGTCTGGGAGTAAAATCCTCGCAGCAATGCGTTGGTAGGTTCACTCGCCTAAGCCCACAAAAACTAGTGGTCTGAGCAAACGTTCAAGCGCTGCAGCAGGCCCTGCACCCCACAGAACAGGTTCAGCTCGACTCAAACGCTCAGTAATCGTTCTTGCTCTCTTCTGCATTTCACCTTCCAGAAATTCCTCCTCCCACAGGTAAAAAAAATCCTGGCTGAGATCTTCAGCAGGTGCCAGGCAGCACATTTCACTTCCCATCAAACACAGCAGCAATGAGACAGATTGACTCAGCAGGTACTTGCTGTGGTTCAGCTGGAACTAAACCTCCCTGACATAAAAGCAGCAAAATTCGAAGCATTGCAGCTTTGCTGAATCCCCAGCCCAGAAGGGCTCAATAGCAGGTTTCAGTTCATCTGTCACAGGAGAAATTTATTCAGTGAGCAGCTCTTTTTCAGGATGCTCTCTAGAAACAGCGCTCGGAGGAAAATAAAGGCTCTGAATTGATATTTGGGGATGGGCAGGGGCAAGATTAAGTTTTTCAGGGGGAAAGCTCCTGGCTACAGAGACAAGGCATCTCAGGCTTGTCAATCCCTTTCTGAGCCATGCTTAACTGGATTTATCTGCGGTTACCCAGGGCCTCTTTTCCTAGCAGGTGTTATTTCAGCTCACACTGGTTGTTATCAAGACCAAAAAAGGGATATTTGTCCTGTGGCTAAAATCTAGATAAAGTATCCCAAACTGAGTAAGTTCAGTCATGACAGTTCAAGCACAGAGATGGATTTCATAGGATGAAAGCTGCATTTCTCACCTGGAAGACCTGAGCTCTGTCCTGGGGTTTTACCACTGACAGCTGATGGCCACATACAAAACAGCAGCTTGGCCCAAGGCTTCCACCCGAAGGCTGGGTTGCTCTTTTGAGCAAGGGGTCTTGTGGAGGAGCCCTCATCCTTTCTAAAGAGATGAGGGTCAAAGGACCAACTCCTAAATCAAACTGCTAAGAGCACGGTTACTCCCCCCTGTGCACCATCAATTCCTGCTGGCATCAGCTGGCACAGCAGACAGCTCAGGATCTTTTGAGGGTCCCAGCTTGTGTCCTTCAAAAAGCAAAGTCATTCAAGGGACCTCAGTCCTTCGACATCGGTCACTCCTCTGGGAGACAAGAGGCAGCAGTGTCTTGTAAATTCAAATAATAGATTGCACAGGGTTTTTTTAGAGCACTTGAAACCCGATGAGTAATTAACAGTGACACCCTTAGGTGTTATTAATCCCACTAAACAGGGGAGGAAACCTAGAAAGGAAACCAGACAAACCCTTGGACCCATTCCAGTTTGCCTCAAGAGTGAAGCCTGGCTTGGAAGAGCAGCTCTGCTCACCTCAGGCTGCACAAGAAGTCCATATCAGAGGGAAGAGGGACACAGCTTCCCTGTCTGCAGGAGAGCAGGTACTTCCCCAGCCGGTGGCAAGGTGCGAGGCAGAGAAGAAGCCTCAGCAGCCCTGAGGGGAGCCTGCCCCACAGCCTTCCCTGGCGGTGCTCACACCTGCCCACGGCACTGCAAAGCCTCCGAGATCTCATTTTAGTGCAGACTTTTGTGCCAGCACATCCCAGAAATCTGACTGTGGCAGCTCCAAACAGCTCCTTCCCTACCTACATTTTCCCTCCTAGCCGGCTTATGCAGCAGCCAGCTCCTCCTGAAGGACCACCAGGCCAGGCCCGCTCTATGGCATGGCCCAGTCACTGTTTTACACTTCCCCAGGTTAGTGATTTTTCCTATCTCATCCATCAGTCAAGCTCCATTCATTAAAGCCTCCGCAGGAGCTCAACAGCACCCCAGAGAGAAGCACTGCTCAGCTGTAACCATCCACAGCTTCACATCCCTCCCGGTTCCCAGAGATTGAGGTTTGAAGTATGGGCCATAAGCACATTGCAGGCTCTACACTCCCCTCCTAACCCTGGGATAAGACCATTTGCTGCCTTAGAAATGAGCACAGCTGCCACTTTTCCCTCCAGATGACCTGGAGTTGTACTGGGACCTCTGTATGCAGCTTGGATCCTACTTCTAATTGAAGTAGCAACCATAGGTATAACCAGGACACAAGACATTTGGCGTCCCCTTGCAAGGTCAGCCTTTGAAGTTCCCTTGCGCAGTACACGGTGGTAGAAAGGAAGGATGCCTCGCTTCAGCATCTCAGCTAGAAGACAGTCCCCTGAAAAGCAGTCCTGAGCCCAAGTCCCACCATTCAGGCCAGCAGGCACCAGGGGTTAACTCATTGCAGGGTTGCACGTATCATTGACCCTAACATGCGACTTCAGGCATAGTTGCTAGTTTGGTTTCAGACAGAGGGTACTGTTCGTGGGTTACCCAGGGCTCCAGGAAATCTGGCCAATTCTCCGACCTGATTGGGACTGCCGCACTCAGATACACAACCTCCGTGCAGGCTATAGAGCCACCTGCACATGCCAGGTTTGCTGGGCTGCCACCCATCTCACCAATGGGTGCTGAGATAGGGCGTGACACCACAACAGGCAGCTCATGCCATTCCTCCGAGGAGGCACCACACCTGCATGCTCCCCTGCACCCGGCAGCACGCTCCCATGGCGCAAGACCCAACAGAAGGTGCTGTGAAAGATAAGGCTGCATGGGAGCCCGGAGTGCTCCCCTTGTTCTTTCCCACCAGTGGTGTTTTCAGCAGTTGGACTGTGCTAACCCCAGCCTTTCCGCAGAGCGGGGAGATGAGGAGCCCTGCAGCGGGGCCAGCCAGGTGCCTGCTGGAGGCTGCCCTCACCTCACTCCCTCAGGCCCCGCAGCCTGAACCGGCTTCTTCCTGGGGCCATCTAGTGGCATATTTTAATATAGTTCCTTAAAACACAAGCACGTTCGCCTGGGGTTTATGCAAACATGGCTCAGAGCATGATGTGCATCCTTCTGCACCTGAGCACAAACTGGGATCTCCAGCACAGCCATCACCTCCAGCACTGGCTCCCTAGTTGCTTCACCAGCACCAAGCCCTTCCTCTGACAGACCAGGAGCAGCATATGCTCCCTTTTCTCCTCTATTTACTATCTTTATGTACAGAGCATATGAGGTTTCTTAATCCAAAAAGATGCTTTCACCAAGGCAGCAGGCTGATTAATCATGAGAAAGCCATCTGGGTCACCAAGCCTGGCACCTCACAGCCAGGTCAGAAGGATCAGGACTGCTAACTTCAAGGGGTTTTTCTCCTTCAAAGTTAAGGACTTAAACACCTATGCCTCTACATCCGTTCTTTTGTTAAAGCAGACATTCTCCAAATTACATTTCACATAACCTGTATATAGCCATTTCTGTGCACTAAGCCCTGGGTCAAAAATAACCTCCTTCTGCCTAAAGTGATTTAAATGGAACAAAAGATTCCTACAAACCCCACCCAAGACTAGAAAAAGCATTTCTCAATCTAGATGAGGCTACACCAGTATCAGATCAGTGAAATGCTAATGTTTTTTCTCCACACAGCAGTGGAGCAAAGTACTGATGTCTGCACACCCTGGCCCCAAGAGCCAGCCCCAACAGATCAAGCCACTAACACGGCATGAAACCAGGAGGATGAGGGCAGCCCTACTCCTGCGCACAGGTTGCAGCTGTGCAAAAAGGGACTCAGGCCAGCTCTTCCCTTCATATGCAGGAAGAGATGTCGGCAGACACTGGAAAATACTTATTTGCTGAGTGCTGCTGGGCTCACCAGGGAAGCAACACCATTTCTCTGGGCACCACCTCTCACAGAGCAGAGGAGATTGATTTCTGAGCCCGAGAATAGCCAGGGCTGTGGTTGACCCCCGCCCATTGCTCTGTTCCCTCAGTGCCAAGGCAGAGGTCTTGAGTCTATTTACCCATTGTAAACCCAGCAACTGGCTCTTCAGCCCTCAGCTCTAAGACATGTCCATAATAAACACTCTTCTCTCCATCTGGGACTGATAGATCATCAATAAGTCATCAGGAGGCCGGCATTTATACAATGGATTGGGGGCAGGTGTGTTGTTCCTGCCTCATGCCCTTCTGGAAGGAAAATGGGCTCCTAACATGAAGATAGCAGACATTATCACACTTCTAGTCTTCACCAACATTTATGCAGACGTAGATTATTGGGAACCTAACACAGCCTAGAAGGTTGTGTTGTTCACTCCAACATACAACATCTCATTTTCTAGCAAATGAAGAGTGAATCCAGTACATTAGTTTTCCTGGAAAAAAGAAATATTTATTTCCTCAGTGATCAAGTACCCAGTATTGCCTTGTGGCAAAGACGAGCACATTCTGCAGCCCAGTGACAAAAGGCACAACCATAGAATCATAGAATCATTAAGGTTGGAAAAGACCTCTAAGATCATCGAGTCCAACCGTCAACCCAACACCACCATGTCCACTAAACCATATCCCTAAGTGCCGCATCTACTCGTCTTTTAAATACCTCCAGGGATGGGGACTCCACCACTTCCCTGGGCAGCCTCTTCCAATGTTTAACTACTCTTTCAGTAAAGACATTTTTCCTCACATCCAATCTAAACCTCCCCTGCCGCAACTTGAGGCCATTTCCTCTCGTCCTATCGCTTGTTACTTGGGAGAAGAGACCGACACCCACCACAAGCAGCAGTATCTACAGCTTTGAAGATTGCAGTGGCAAATAAGACCCTTCAGAGGGATTATTAAGCACTAGAACTAGTCAGAGAAGTGAGGGTATATCCTACAGTCTTGATATCAAGTCAGGATGGACCTCTGGAAGATCTTTATCAGGCTTAAACAGGAGCAGCTGGATGAAGCTGAACAACCCATAACACAGAAGGTCAGATTAGAACAAAGCCAGAAGGGATCAAACGGTCCCCTCAGTTATGTTCCCTCACAGCAGTGGGAAAGGAGGAAGGCCAAGGACTTGTCAAGTGAGCCTGGCACTCAGGATGCTCTGACAGCCTGGCAGTTTTCCTGCCACTAGACACACTGGGACCCACTCTTCCCAGGGCTGCTACCTCCTGTCCTCACTAGCAGCAGGGTTCCTGTCAGAGAGCTGCTTTTGGGCAAGATAGAAGTCAAAAGCACTTCTTGGCAACGCCTTCCCAATGGGAAGCAATGCAGATCTTAAATATGAGACTATTCCAGGAATAACACCAAGAGCTACACGTGACTATTGGGGCCCTGCTTTTCCCACCTTGTGTCTGAGGAGTAGCTAATGTGAGTGATTGCAAGAGCTACAGCAAGCATCATCCATGTACCTACCCACCAGTCTCATACTCCTGACCCTCAAAGTGTCCATACTCTAGATCAGGTTGATTTTACACACCCCTTTCCAGCACCAGACAACAGGTTAACTGGATGAAGCCGGGATCAGCTTCAAGATCAGTTCTCCCTGGTTTTGGGCAGACCTTCTCCTAATTCCAAATGTCAGGGGAGGTTTGGTCTGGCCTGCCTGCACTGGGTCATCCTGTTTTCCTCAGTCAGTACTATCTCCGTCACCTTCTCCACACCAAAGACAAGAGCAGTCTGTATGACAGAGCCTGAAGAACAAGACATGCCCTGTCTTGGAGCTCTGTTGGACATAGCCAAGGGGACACAGCATATCCCACATACACAACATTTCTGTTCATCTTAGACCCATTAAAGGCTGATCACCCTCAAGACCTGCAGGGGGGCCCCCAGATAAAGCCTCTGCCCTTCTGTTTGTGATTCAAGCCCACTTGCAGCTTAAGGCTCACATATGTGCAAAAGCTGTAACAGTCAGATGCAGCAGCCGCGCTGCCAATGGGAACGGAGATTTTTGCAAGTCCATGGCCCCTAACACAACCAGCAGCCTGCGCAACACCAAGCTCTGCTGGTGGGAGGAAAGGCACCCACACCCAGGAAACTTCAGTATTAAGGGAGCTGAGCAAAAAAAACTTAGCCAAAGTTATGGCATCCATTCTTTAGTGCACTCTCTCATGCTTTTAAACTGCCTAATCCTTTGATCAAAGATACTGGCATTTTTCATCCCTACACCACTGATTCACTGCAGTGCTGGAAGAAGAAAGCCTTTCCCACAAGTCTTATCACATCCTGAAATTCCCCCCATAAACTTCAGATCACTCCCACTTGTATCTACAGTCGAGGAGCCCCACTGTCCCAGGAGCCTCTATAGTCACTGAGCACAGATGATCATGGACACTCTGAACCCTCCCCTCAGGAGGGCATCTCCTTCCATCACAGCACAGGTCCCAAGGCAAACAGGTTCTTAACCAGAAACTGCTGCTAAACCCAACTCCAAGCCCTGGTATCTTCAGGAAAAGGTAGATTTCAGAAATATAGCAAGAATAAGCCTTATTTTCAGTAAAACCAACATAAACAGGTCTTACTCATGCAGAGCCTCATTTAGTAACTCGAGCAGAAGGTCTCATGGTTATTTCCCCATGTTCTGCAGAGGCAGGACATGGAGTTGACTGCCCGGCTCAGTTTTGCAGGGCATTGAGCACTCTACAATAAGAAGGGGGGAAACGGAGGCCATCAAGCACATCAACAATCAGCAGAGCGAGACTCCAAACTGAGCAGCCCAGGTTTCAGTCCAGCTTTGGAGACCTTGGTTCAAGTCTCTGCTCAGGCACAGCACAAGTCACTGACTCAGTTCCCAAGCCATTTTGCAGTTAAACCTCCCATCACAGAAAGCATAGCTGGCTGGCCAAGCTGGGCACAGGGAAACCCACTTAGAGAGGCACATAAGGACATTTAGGCAAAGCTCCAAGCTGCAATGGGAGAATAGCTAGGATTAACAAGAACAGACACCAGAAAATAAGATGGCTCCATCCAGTCTTTCCCTCCACACCCTTCCAAGCTTTTTTCATTTTGCTACATTAAATCTCTAGAGGGGGCAACAGGTTGCTTTAAAGCCAAAAGATCACAGCTCCCTCAGAATAGTTTCTTAAAAACAATATTTATTTCTACTCCATTTTAGACCATACAAGACCATAGTGTTGGAGTAATGCCCAGAAGCTTCTATCACAGCTACTGCCGTATTCTTGTATGCTGGTTACTGACAGTACTTGCCCCAGAGCACCCACAGCCCCAAGCGGCAACTGTTATCAGCAGATGACTGTCCCAAATTCACTGGGGGGTGCCTCGCCAAGAATGGAAAAATTATACATTGATGCTTTACCTGACTGAGGTCCTTAAAAAATAAGAAACCCCATAGGTAGATTGGGGACTTCTCACATAAGAAAGCAGGTGTTGAACAGACCAGCCAGGCTGGCAGATGAATGCAGGATGACAAAAGGCTGCCAGGCCAGCTGGAGGCAGCGTGTCACTTGTTTATCAAGTTCCTTCCCTTCCAGCTATACTCCTGACTGGAACAGAATCTTTGCCACGCTCATCCCTGAGTTTCAACATCCTTCCCAAATCCAGGCTGTCTCCTTTGTTCTCCAGCCAAGGAACTCCAAAAATCAAAGAGCACAAGAGGCTGATACCCCATGTATAACTCAAATCATTTCACATCCGCTTTCAGGTGCCGAGCAGATTGGCTACAAGCTCTCTGCAAGGTCACCCAGGCACCTGGGGACCAAAAACCAGGTTGGGCTTGCTTAGCTCTAGTTTGAGTCCACAGACAAGCAAGGGTAAGTCTGGAAGAGCCTCAGCAGGGAAGGGAGCCAGCTAGATATCTGCATAGGCACCATGGAAAAACCTCGACCCCCTTCTGTTCTTTAACACTTTGCCTGACTGGCACTCGCAGACATGAGGTGAAGGCCAGCAGACCCAGCATCAGCTGAAGGGTCCAGGCAATCCAGCAGCCCAGGGAGGAGAAGTAGTACCATAGGGAGCCTCTGCCAGCCCCCACCACCCCCTCAGCTTTTCATACACACAGACTGCAGATTTGCACAGAGCAGCTTTCTCCTCTACGCTTCAGTTCCACATAAATCACATTGCTTGTGTCTCTGCTCAGTCCCCAAAGAAGCAGAAACTAGAAGTGCCAAGTCCCTGGAGCCCTCTGAGCCACAGGAAAGACACATCCAACACAGCAGGACGCCCTCCAGCAAAACACCCACCTCACAACTCTCAAGAGTAGCAAAGAAGCCACGCAGCAGCCATTTCCAGCACCGTACCTGCACCAAACCCCCATTGCTTCCCACACAGCCTCCTACCTCCAGAGTGGATCCAGAGCTCCCCATTGCAGCCACCACAGGTCCTCTCAACAACCTCTCACTGCTCCTTCAGCACTGCAGCCTTCTGGAAAAGACCCTTCCTTGGCCGGAGCCAAGCTTATAAAGACTCGGGTCCCTCTTCCTCCCTGCGGCAAGTTCACACCTTAATTTTAACTCGATCAATCACAGCTGGTACCCTTTGCTCCTGCTGGGTAATGGCTTGCACTGGTGCAAAGCCTGAGGTCTGCAGCACGAGGGGTAGCTCCGTGCCGAGCAGGCAGCGAGAGGCCTCGCAGAGACACCAGCGCTGCAGTGCGGGGCCCTGAGGCGAAGCTTTGTGTGGGCCCACGACCGGAGACATGTCGGGTCCCGCTTAAGGGTGGGGAGGCATTTGGGGGGGTGTTCAAGTGATGTGCTAGGAATCAAGGGCAGCCTTCAAAGCCCTTGCTGTCTGAGCTTACGGAGCATCCCCGCCACTATTTTTCTGTGAGAAATAGGGTTTAGACCCAAAGTTGGTGTCGTTTCTGTCACAGCTTGTTTCAGTGCAAGAAAGCGGGGTGAGCCCGATGTGCACAGTGCTCAGAGGAGAGCTGGGGAAAGCACTGAGTTCCCCAAGCCATGAAAGCAGGCTAGAAAACATCACCCTCCATCACTGTGTCCTCAGGGCAGGGGCACCAGGGTGCTCATCCAGCCCCAGAGTACGTGGCCAGATCAGACCCTGGCTGTTATTTCTTCCATCAGTTGCTCACATTAGCACCTAAAAATCTGATGGAAATACTTTTCGAAGGGAAACCTCTGTGCGCTTGGAGTGGTCTCACCCCCTGATTGCACCGGGGTGATGTGATTTAAGAGGAAGCTGAAAAAGCAGCAATTGATTATCCGTAAAACAGGGTTATAATCCAATAAATAAATGATAAATCAGCGTGTCTCCTCTTAGCGAGGAGCTGGAGACCCGAAGTTCCCCTTGAAGGAGCTGAACAGAATATCCATTATTCAAACTGATCGCAGCTACCCAAGTGGAAAGAGCAGCTGTGCCTTCATGTTTCCTGACACTTTTTCTTGTGCGTTACACCATCCTCACTGAAAATGAAGTGATTTGGACTTGAGATAACTCATTAAGGAAAGGCAGGGATGGCTGTTTTCCAGATTACCTAACCCCTGTCAGTGCGGATCAGAACCCGACACCCAAGGAGCAAAGTGGGGTTACTTTGATACATCTCAAATTAATCCTTCTACTCCCAGTGAAATTGCTGCCCTGGTAGTTGCGAATTCCCCCAGCGCTCTGCTCACACAGCTTCACTAAACATTTGCGATGCGGTTGCACGGCCATCATCCTGTCTCCCCTACCCGCCGCTCCTGGAAGCATTGAGTCTCCAAGGCTTTAACTCCTCCAGAAACCTTTCAGGCCGCTGGAACCCAGGAATTACCTTCCGCAGAAACCCTGCCCGTTCCTCCCTGCCAAACAGCTCTGACGCCAACATGCACGCACACAATTCAGGGGCCTTAATGAGAGCGCTCACCAGCCTGGGCAGGGACAATAGGCATTTCTCATCACTCATCAGAGACAGTTGGAAAGTAGGACAGCACTTTATTTGGAAGCTCCGCTGGACCTGGAAAGCCACTTCCCTACAGGAGCCCCAGAATATGGTCCCCTCTGCGCTGGTCCAGAAGTTTCACTGAAGCATATGTGTCCGCTACCAGTTTCTTAAGCGGGGCAAGTGTCTTTTTTTTTTCCCTGGGAAGTCTTTCTTCCCCATTGTGTGACCACTGCACATTAAAAGGCAATCAATATCATTCCCATTGTTTACCCTGAAGTTTGATGCATGTCTTCCTGCTTTTACATCCTTGTTCTCACATTTTAGTGCCCCCCGGTTCCACCAAAGCAAGCTGATCTCTGGCCCGGAGCGAAGTGTTTCATGCAAAATGGCAGTTTCTGGTGCAGAATAGTTTTGTAATGAGGGAGGAGGCCAAAAACAGAAATAAGGATGTAATAAGACAAACTGCTTATGAAGAATAGCTGCGTGTGTGTGTAAGAGAGAGCAAAAGTGTAAGAAAAGTTGGAAAAGTGTGAATAAAACTATGAGACAAAATGTTAAAAGATTAGTTTTGTGCTTGCATGCATTTGCATATGAGTGAGCAAGCAGTGAGGCTAGCATATGAGAAAAGACGAAAACGCGGAAGCAAAATAGCTCAGTACATGTGTGCATGTGGGTATGTGAGGGAGGGCAACAGAAACCCAAGGAGACAAAGCAAGGGAGGCCTTGTGCCATGCAAACCAGCCCGCGGGTGCAGCCGGGGGAGGGCGACGGTTCATTTTTAAGAGCCCGCCTGCTCTGAGCGCAGCTACACGCACACCTGTAACACTCTGGGAAGTTTCCTACAAAAATGCCAGGCCTAACGCCACTTTCTTCTGAATGCCCAGCAGCCGGGTTCTCATTCGGAGTTCACTGAAAACACCAGGAGCCGTCATGTCGGTGTTGATGGCATTCTTGCACATACGCCCTCAGCCCCCCCATGATTATAAGCGAACAGAAGGAGGGTGGGCACGTAGGATTTCCAGAAGAGGCTCTTCTTTCTCAGGCTCTGAAGGAGAAACACTTTCAATTCCTATCTTTTCCTTTTTAACGCTGCTACTTGCATCCTCAGTGTTTCTCGTGCCCAGGCAGTTGGGGATCCCCTACACCCGCACACACACCCACACCCACACCCACACACACACACACACACACCCCCGCCGCTGCCCCACTCCCCCTGCCAGCCTTGGGAAGACGCTTCCCGGGGGAGGGGGGCCGGGCGGCTGCGGGGGACCCCTGGAGCCGAGCCCTGCCCGTGCTGCCGGGCTGCCCCCACCAGGTGGCACTCCAGGAGCGGCTTAGCGGCGCGACCCGGCCCCGGCAACGGCCCCTGGAACGGCCCCGGCCCCGGCTCCAGCCCCCCGGGCCGCGGGTGCACCCCCAGCAGCGAGGCACCCTCCTTTCCTCCTCCTAAACACGCGGGCTGCTGGCCACGGGGCATCCAGGTCCTGCCTGCTGCCGTCGTTTCACGAGTCCCTAATTTGATTGTGTCGCGGTTTCAGGACTGCGTGAGACGCGGGGCGAGGACGGAGCTCCCTCCCCGCCTTGCTCTGCCCGCTGCCCGCAGTCAGCCGGGGCTGCGCTGGGGGACAAGCCGCACGCACGGGAAACACTCTCGCACCGTCGGTCCATCCCCCTGAGAGCAGAAATTTGGAGCCGCGGGATGCCGGGTTCGGGGAAAAAGGAGGATGAAATTTATGCTTTATATCTCTCTTCCCCACCCCGCCCCCGGTTAAATATTTGGCAGAGGGAACAAACCAGCGAGCCGGTTGTAAAAGGGGTGTGAACACAAGCACCGGGGCTCCGGGCCGGCAGCCGAGCGGGGAGGCTCCCGCACGGCTCCCCGCTCCTCGAGGGGCGACGGGCAGGGACCCCCTCAAAGCTGCCCCGGGGGTGGCGAGAGAGCCCGGGGCCGCTCGGCGAGCTGGTGTTCGCAGAGCTGAATTTACCCAGGACACGCGGTAGCGAAGATAACGCAAAGCTGACCGAGACACAGATACCGAATACACCAGCCAGAGCCTCCCGGCCCCAGCCTGAGAGTATCGCTGTGCTCGGCCGGGCGGGACAGAGCCTGGGAAAGCCGGGGCCGCGGTGCCCCACACCGCACGCCTCTTGTGCGAAGCGAAAGGGGTGCCCCACAGCCTCATCCCTTCGCGTTATCTTCATATAACGACACATATATGTGTGTATTTGAACTATAGAAATAATTGAAACATATAAAGCTGCTTAGCGCTTTACACATACTAAATGCGGAGAGAGATATATCTAAATAAAGCAATATACAGCTACGGGGAGGCTCTGGAGCTATGCGCATGGTATGCCTGTAATCGCAGAAACGCGTGCGTGGAAACGCAGCCGTCGGAGTGCGGGTGTCGGGAGCTGCTGCCCGGGTGCACCCCCCGGTCCCCGCCGGCCGCTCCGTGCCGGGGACGGCGGCAGCTCGCCCGGCTGCCCGCGGACTCGGGCGGCTGCTGTTGCAGTTGGGTTTCTTTTTCTTTTTTTTTTCTTTCCCCCCCTCCGTAATTGCTAAGAATATTGGAAAACATCGCCAGGTTCATTAAATAAAGTCTCCGCTGGCCCAAGCCGCCGCTTTTCCCGGGAGCAAACCCTTCGGGGTGCGAACCAAAGCCCCGCTTTCGCAGACCGAAACAGCCGCGTTTTCGGAGGGGTCGTCGCTTGCTGCGCTCCCACGCGTGTTCCCGCCGCGTTTCACCAGGGAGCCTTCCCGGGACAAGTTATTCCTCCGCTTCTGGACAGGTTCCTGTTGAGAAATCATATTTAAAACAAAGCAAAGAGCCACAAGAAGACCACCACCACCACCACCACCACCGTGGTGCGGCTCTCGGGTTAACCCCCCCACTAATGACTGACGGCTGGTGCCACTGAGACAAATAAATACATCGTAAGGAGGGCAATGGGTCGCGAGTCGTTTTGGCCCTAAGGTGAGATTTAGCAATGACCGCCCATTAAAACAAGCTTTTCACTTTTCCTAGGGGTAGCCCCTACCCCCACCCGCTCCAGCAAGCGGAGCGGGGGAGCCTCCTGACCTGTCTTATATTTGTATTCAAGGTTTGGGAGGTTTTTTCTGTTTGTTTTTTAGCCCGGAGTCGGGAGAAATGGAAACCGGCTGAAATAGGACTCAGGAGAGCGGAGGAGTTAAAAAGCGCCCCTCAAAAATCCACGGGGAAGGCCACGAACGGGCAGCAGGGGAAAGCTGAAAAAAAAAGATAATAATTTTCAAGCAACCTGTGAAAAATAAATGCGAGAGCACCTGGGAAAAGTTTCACGGCGGAAGGGGAATAATCCTGCCAGAAGACCGCGGTGACAGGTTTCCCAAGGAGCGCGGTCGGGCAGCGCGATCGCGGGGGGCTGCGGCGGCGGGGGGCCCCTTCCCTGCAGAGCGACCAGCAACGTGACTCCACGTTTTGCACAAAAGCTTGGAGCAAACCCTTCCAGCTCCCTCCCTGCCGCCTCCTCTTGCCCCAAGAAAGGCTCCTTATTTCACCGATCCTTCGGTCCAGTCGGTGGGACACCCCCCCCCCCCCTCCGGCCTGTCCCCCCCTTCCCCGGAGCCGCTCCGCTCGTACCTTCACTGGAAGGAGCAGGTCCGGGGGAAAAAGCACCGCTGGCTTTTTTCTCTCGGGCTAATTTCCTTGTTAACTTTATTTGGTCAGTGGAGCTTTAGCGGCTTGCAAGCGAATAAAGCTTGAAAGGATTTCGGAGAGGAGAGAAGCCGGAGGCAGAGGGGGGCTGCCCCGGGAGGGGAGGGGGTCGGGGTGTCCGTGGGGTCGGGTCGGGGCTCGGCACAGCCCAGCCCGCTTGCCATCAGTGGTTTGTTTGTGGGGTTTTTTTTTTCAATGCCATGTTGAAAAGCGTCCTTCTCTAGGAAGGGCTTTATTTGGGGCAGTGAGGGAAGCTAAGTTTAGCGAGACCAACGTGAGGTTCAGCTGGAATTATGGCTGCGGTTACCTGCGCTAGAGGTCGAACTCTGTTTCGGCTGAGAGCGTTTAAAAAAAAAAAAAAAACCAAACAAAAAAGAAGTATTTTCTCCAAAATAATCAAATCATTAAAAAAAAAATTAAAAACAAAAAACAAAGTGGATTAGAAAAGGGAAAACCCAAAGGCGGTGACTGCGGGGCGGCTGCGGTCTGGGCTCCCGCGGAGGAGCGGTGGCAGATGAGGAGGGCGCAGACTCCCGAGCCCCGCAGAGCCCCGGTGCCCCGGCCGCTGCCCGCAGAGCCCCGCAGCCGGCCCGGCCTCGGGGCTCACCCTGCCCGCAGCGGGCGGGGAGGACCCGCCGCAGCCCTCCGCGTCGGGGCGAGGAGCTGGAGCCAGGAGTTACTACAGCGCCTTGAACGGCCACTTCAAGCTAAGGGCTTCGCCTCGCCGTGTTTTTACACGCCTTAATTGTTCGCTAATAATGCGGGGTTTTGGGAGAAGCACGTGGGAAGTTTGGGGCTGGCTGGGGAAAAAAACAAAAAAAAAAAAAACAAAAACCCCAAACCGACCCCACGAATCGTCCTCCGGAGCTGGCTCCCCGGGAGCCGCTGGCTTTTTCCCTCCGCCCGCAGTCAAAAGGCTTCAGGTGTAAAGGGCCGCCCTTGCACCGCTCGGGAGAGGGACGCACGGAGGGGCCGGCTGCGGGGAGAGGTCGGCGGGTCAGGGCGATAACGCGATGCGAGCCCCCGGCTACGCGGGCCGGAATGTCCCCGTGCGGGGCTGTTTGCCCTCCCGGCGTGTGTGCACAGTGTGTAAGGGGGCGAGGGCTCGGGGGTGCCACCGTGCCCCTGGGGACGGGGGGGTCCTTTGCAAGGCGCGGCTGTAGGTGCCGAAGTAGGGAGGTTGTTTTTCCCGCCCCGTTTCCTCACACCCCCCCCCCCAAAAAGCTCACCCCAACCCAGCCGTCCCGGCGCCTCCAGCACGGATCCGCCCGGCCGGCTGCCCCCGCTGCCCCCCCCCCCCCGGCCCGGCCCGCCCCGGGCGCGGCTCCCCGGAGCCGGGGTGACAGGGACCGGCGGGCGGAGAGGAGCGGGGCGGTCTCCGCAGGGTGCCACGGCTGCTCGCCCCCCCCCCCCCCCCCCGCGTTAAGCACCAGCGCCTCAAGGCAATCGCCACATCAGACCATTTACCCTCCCGAGACAACAAACAACCGGTCCGTCCGTCCGTCCGTCCGTCTCTCAGCCCTGGCCAGGCCAGTGCGTGTCCGTGCGTGGAGCAGCGCGCTCCGGTGACCGGTTTGCAGCGCTCCTCGCAACCGGGCTTCCCGGCAGCAGGAGCTGCAGAAACGGGGGGAGGCTGCGCCCTGCCTACGCCCCCCCCTCCCCGCCGCACACCCACGGGCACACTAAGGCGCTTGGGGTTCGCCTTGGCCCCGCTCTTGTGGGGGCTTTTTTGGGGGCGCGCGTCCGAGGGCGGCCCGGGCCCCGCTGCCCACCCGGGGCGCGCAGACCCCGCGGCTCGGGCTCCCACCCGGGACGGGGGTGTGCGCTCCTGCAGACACACGGCTGCTAAATTTCAAGCAACTCCTCTCTTTTTTCTTTTCTTTTTTTTTTTTCCCCTTCCCCACCCCCCCCCCTTCCCTTCTCCCGAGCCCTCTCTCTGCCTTCCCAAAATCGTTTCCCGGTGCAATCCTGCAGCCCGGGGCGAGGGAGGAGGCGGGATGGTCCCTGCTTCCAAGACTTTTACGAACAATCGTTAAAGAAATCAACCTTCCCCCCCCCCCCCCCCCCTTCCCTTGTGCGGAGGCCGGAGAGGTCCCTTTGATCTGCGAGGCCTGGCGTGCTCCGAGCCCGCACGCCGGCTGTGTGCGGGGAGGGGGCCCGGCCGCCGCGGGACCCCCCCGAGCCGGGACATGAAAGGGGGGGGGGGAAGAAGAAGGGCGGCCAGGGTACGGGAGATCGACCGAAGGGCTTAAATATTTCATATTCCTGGAAGCTGTCAAGGCCAAAAACAACAACACGCCTCCCGCCTCCCTCCCTCGGAGTGTTTGCAGAGGGCAGGAGCGTGTGTGCGTGCGAGGGGGCCGGGAGGCTGGGGGGGGGGGGGGGGGAGAGGGTCATAAATTTTCACTTGTAATCAATCAAGAATTAACTAATAGCGGAGCGTGGGCCGAGCGGGCCGGCAGGACGGCGGCGGCGGGTGACCGCACCGCCGGGCCCCGCGGGGGTGTCGGTGTCGGTGTCGGTGTCCTCCCCGGGCCGCTGCGGCTCCGGTGCCCACCACCACCACCCCCCCCCCAACCACCACCCCGGCCCGGCGGTGCGGCCGCAGCCCCGCGCTCCTGCCCCGCTTTCCCGGGAGCTTGGACTCGGGGCTAAAACTCCTGCGGCTAAAACCCAGCTCTGCTCCCAGCAAAGCCAGCGGCGAGCTCCGCCGCGCTGCCCGGTCGGGGGTCGCGGGGGGGATGCCGGCTCGCCTCCCCCCGCCCCTCCCCACCCCCCACCTCCCCCGGAGCCACCCTCCCGGTGGGTGCCGTGCCCCCCTCCCACGGGCCGTGGGTCCCCTCGGGGGCCGCTCCGCACTGCTCGGGCTGCCCGAGAGGTGGCGCCGGCGCCCCGCCGGACCCCCCCCGCCGCCGGACACCCCCCCACCCAGCGCCGGGTCGCCTGCATCAGCCATAAAACCATTGAGGATATCAAGACAGGCGCCAGGTGAGTAATAGACAGGATAATCCAGAGAGATTGCTCGCTGTTTACCTCCATCCGCAAGCGCCACAAGAGTTACTCATTAACGTTACTATATACAAATAAGATACACAAGAGATAAAGCCATTTGCAAGTCAGGGTTACACCTGCGGTACACGGATTTCTTGCAAGGGCATGGAGAGGGGGAGGTCAGCATTAGGCCCGTGGAAGTGGGGGGGTTAAATCAATCAGGCTGCACCCTCAGCCTTAAAAAAAAATAAAATAAAATAAAAATAAACGGTGACCTCCGGTTTTGCGGCGCCCCGGGGCTGCCGGTGCCCGCCTGGCCTGCGGAGCGGCTGCCGGACTCCTGGGCCGGCAGGAAAGCGAGGCGGGGGGGGGGGGGAGGCTGGGGGGGTGTTTGCTTTCCTCTAAACATCAGCAGCGAATTTCCTCGCCAGCTACGAAAATCTCCCTCCCACACAGACCGTAACCGCTCTCCCTCTGTAAGAGAGATTTGGGGGACAAGCAGCTGGGGAGGGGGAAAAAAAAATAGAGGTTCCCCCATCGTTCCTGAAGCCAAATAAATTGGAGAGCGAGGTGGCTGGGGGGTCTGTAACGCAGGGGAAGGTGCCTCTGCGCTGCCTCTAAGGTCAGAGCTCAGAGCAGAGGAGAAAGTTGAACGGCGTAGCGAAGGATGGGTTTACAGCCCGGAGGGGCTGCAGCGGCCGGCCCCGCCGCTTTGCTCCCCCCCCCCGGGGCCGGGTAACACCCATCCCCCCCCCGGAGCAGCCCCAGCTTCCACCCGCGGGGAGGATCCGGGTGGAAACCGGCTTGCGGGGCTGCAGCCCGAAGGCCGGCTGCCCGCAGACGCTGCCTGGTTCTTGGGGGTGGGGTGGGGGGGGTTTAGCGTCTTTTGCCAGACCCGACGCCACCTTTATCCCTAAAAGCCCCACCTCGCCCAGGCCAGCTCAGGGGAGCATCAGCTAAAGTGACATTTCCAGCAGCCATCACCTTGGGCCACCCGAGGATGGGGGAAGAGGGAGGGAAGGAATCCTGCTCAGCCCGAACCTTTCCCCCGCTGCAAGCACCGTGGACTTAAAATACACAAACCCACCGGCCCCAAGCTGAAATGGGAAGGGTCCCGTCCCCCCATGAAGGGGACTTGAGCAGGGTTTGATGTGCATGGCGGAGGGGTGGGGTGGGGGTGGGAGGGGTGGGGGGGGGTGTCCCGCTTGTTAAAAAGTCGGGGGAAAAAAGCTTTATCGCCACTTTGACCCACTGGCCCTCTCTTTATCTCGCCGGCGCAGGAGCCGGGGGCCACGGGCCGAGGGGCAGGCGGAGTATAAAACAGGATACAGGCTGGAAGTACATCCTTATAATATTTATTACTGGCGGAGGATGAATCACTTTCCAATATACGGCCACTAACTGTTGAAGGGAGGAGGGGGGGGGGAAATCTCTTTAACAAGGAGAAATATGTATGTTCTGCTAAAGGATGTGTTCACGGACTGGCAAAGGCACAGGCAGGGGCTGCCAGTTCTCCTCAGTTCTCTCCTCGGTGACCTCCCAGGCCACTGGTCCAGCCTGCAGCCTGGATGCCTGTCCCCGTTTCAGCCATTTTCTAGCTGAATCTCAACATATCATCAGCCCGAGGGTGAGAAGGGGCGACTCCAAGGGAGGGGAAAAATAAAAGAAACAACCAGCGTGTATTTCCAGGTGATAACTAACTGGAAAAGCCAATTCCTCTGCCCGGACGGGAGGGGAAACGAGCCCAGCAACACCATCAGCTCCTGAGCACTTTACCTGGAAACTTTGGAGAAGGGCTCTGCATTAAAATTTAACCGATCTATTCTCTAATTCTTCACTTTTGCGTTATTAATTTATGACAGATAAAAGCATAGCTGAGCCTTTCTCATTAACTTTTCAAACGCCACTTAATATTCTTCCATTAAAAGAGGTGACTTAGTAGCCTCTGGATCGACTTTAAAAGCGAGAGGGATGAAGGCGGAAAAGGTACATTAAACAGCCTGCTTAAAACTCGCGCTTCCCCACCAACAATTCCAACGACACCATCCCGACTGGTTCGTACTAGCTCCTTCCAGGAGAAATATCTTAATATTGGGAAGGGGATGGGGGATGGAGGAGAAAGGCAGAGGAGGGATATATATCTTTCAACCCCTCCATCCTCCCAGGCACTTTCGGGAGGGTTGGGGTGAAGGCATTTCACAGTACGCCCGAGACATTTCAATAAAAATTTATTGAAACTTCAGTGACTTTTAAAAGGGGGGGGGGGAAATTACAGAAAAAAAAAAGTCAAGAACTTCTCAACATTTATATAACACAAAATATACCTTCATTTTTTTTTTTTTTCCTTTGAACCAGCTCTGAGCACCTGACTTTCGAGCCAAGAAAATATGCACTCACTCAAACAAAGACAACAATAAGCACAGTAGTAAAACTCCATCGTGGGGTTGGTTTTTTGACACACCGAGGAACCGGGGGAAAAAAATAATACAAAGTAAAGAAAATCCTAGAATCGTCATCTTTTTTCTCTCAAGCCACTGGAGAAGCCTGTTGTCGTCTATTAACGTATATAATTTTTTTGTTGTTGACATTTTATACGGAAAGTAGCACTTCGAACACTGAAGAAATCGAGGATTAAAAGCTACCATGGCACGTCGCTTTTTCTTTTTCTCTCTTTTGTTTTTTTTTTTTTTAAAGGTCTTTTTGGTTAATTTTGTTTGTTTCTGCTTTGCTTTTTGCATTCGGCTCCTTTGCAAAAGGACGAGGTCAGGTTTTCTGGGGTGAACTCCGATTTAAAAAGTGAGCCGTCAGAAATGGGGGGATTTCTCCTCTGGGTCGGGGTGCATGTTTAAAGGAATTACGAACTTGAAATGAAACCGACTAAAAATAAAAACAGAAGGGGGAAAAAAAAGACAGCTGCAGTCGTATTTACAGAGATATGTACAATGTCAATAAATTAAAGTTTAATTTCGAGTATTCATATTCCACGTATTTACAAGAGTTATCAAATAATTACATAAATACTTTGTTTTAATAATAGTGTCCGCTCTTTTCTTCTTCTCAGTATGTTTAAACCTTGTTATTGCATATACAATTAAAGAGGGAAAGCTGTGATAAACCTACAGTCGAGCTACAGGGGTTTTTAGATAAAATAAATTCACTTTTTTTTTTTTCTTTCCAGCTACACTTCTTATTGTTGTTGCTACAGGGAGGATGTTTAAGGTAGAGGGACGAGGGTCTTATTTTTGTTTTTATTATTATTATTAATAATTTTTTCCCTGGGATTTGTAACGAGCATCAAAAATAAACAACAAAACCCCACCGAAATAAAAAAATAACCCCCCCAAAAAAAGCAGACTACTACGGAACATGCAAAAAAAAGCCACCGACTGGCTCTCAGACATCACAATAACATTTTAAACACACAGCTTCCCTTAATATTGACTAAGGCGGTTGTTGTTAACAACCCACCCAGGAAACAACTGTTGAAGAACCAATATGCGAGTTACTTACACGCTTTTCTTTCGGAAAGAAAAAATCACTTCTCTTGCTTAATTTTTATTCATACGTTTGTTTGACTTTTTTTGTTTTATTTTTGCTTTTAGGTGTTTTTTTTTTCTTTTTTTCTGGGTGGTTTTTTTTGGTTTTTTTTGTTTTTTACACAGTTTAAAAAAAAAAAAAAAGAAAGAGAGGAGGATGCCACAACCCCGCCGGTGACCCGGCCGGGCCAGCCTGCTCCCTGCGAGCAGCCTCCGACCCAGCTCTCCCACCTCGGCTCCGCTCCCCCATCCCCGAGCCTCTCCCTACCCTCACCCCCCTGCTTCGCCAGATACCTTTTTGCTGATAAGCGCGCACGCAACGCCGGGGGATTTTATATATATTAAAAAAAAAAATAGAAAGGGGAAGAAAAAAACAAAATTAAAGAGGGTGATAAAAAAACAACTCGCGGGTGGAGGATGTGGTTTCTTTCAAACAAAGTGCACTGCGAGACTGAATTGAAATGAGCTCCCGGAGGCCGGGGGGGGGGGTTACGGGGAGCCGCTGCGGGATCTGTCCTGCTTGGGGTCGAGCCCGCTGACCAGGCGCTGGATGTTTTGCAGTTCGCTGGTGGCCGCCTCCTTGTCCGCGCCCAGTTTGGGGGAGAGGGAGACGGAGCCGGAGGAGAGGGTGGACGAGCGGCTGGTGAGGTCCGAGGCGGAGTCCAGGGGCACGGAACCGGGGCTGGTGGTCAACCCCCCCGCTTTCCCCTCGCCAGAGCCGGCGGCCAGGCCGGGCAGGGCGGTGGTGAGGAGGCTGCTGCCGTCGGGCAGGGGGACGGGCAGCGGGTAGGGGCTGTAGCGGAGCCGCGGCCGCACGGCGTTGAGGAAGGGGTGCCGGTGCACCGAGCTGGAGGCGGCGCTGGAGGCGGCGGCCGCCGCCGCCATGTAGGTGTAGGGGTAGGGGAAGAGACTTCCGAAGGGAGACATGGCCAGGCCCTGCGGGAGGGAAGGAGAGAGAAAGGAAAGGGTTACCGGCCTGCACGTCCCCTCCCGGGGGATGCTCCACGGCACCCCCACGCCAGCACCCACCCCCCACCCCCCACGCACACGCCGGTGGGAGAGTTGACAGCGGCCAAGCTGCTGCCGCCCACGGGAGGGGACGAAGACCCGTCCTCCCAGTGCCGAGGCCAAAACCACCCGCTCCCCCCCCGAGGCAGACCCTGCCGAGGCTCTGCCCTGCACGGCCCCCACCCCGCCGGCCCCCCTCCCGTTGGGGGGGGGGGGGTCGTGGCCCAACGGGGGCGAAATGAAATAAGGGCCGCGGTGTCTCCCCCCCCCCGACTCTCTTCCTCCGCGGGGAGATTTTCCTTTCGCTGGGGCAAACGCTCTGTCCCCGCAGGTATAGCCGCCACCCCCCGCAGGGCAGCCCAGGGCGTCTCTTCCCCCCCCCCTTCCCGCTCCCCCGACGGCGGCTCCGCTCCGCAGGCTGCGACGCGCTCCGCACCGCGGAGCTGTGCGCTGGGATTGCCCCGGGGGAGCCGCCAAGCCCCCCCCTCCCCCGGGGGGGCAGAGGCCTGGCCCCGGCACGGTGTCCCAGGGAGCACAGGAGCTAGAGGACAGCGGAGCGGGTGGAAGAGCTCCGGGAGGTCAAGGTGGGGCACCACACACCCCCCGCCCCCCACCCTGGGGCTTTTCCACCTCCGACTTTCCCCCAAACCCGGCGCCTGCCCCTGCAGAGAGAGCCGGGGGGGGGGGGGGGTGCCGGGACCCCGCAGCGAGGAGGCTAAAGGGGGTGTCCTGGTGCCCCCCCTTCCCCTGGGACGGAGCCCCCCTGCTCCGGAGTTGCAGCGGGGGGGAAGGGGGGGTGCGGTACCTGAGAAGCCAGGACGTGCTGCTGCAGATGGAAAGGCAAAGCAGCCGCCGATGCTCCCGAGAGTCCCTGGGCCGCCGCCGTGGCCATGACCGTGTTGTCCAGTCCCGAGACACCGGCGGATGCCCCGGAGACGGTGGCGAGCAGGGGACCCATACCCGCGGCCATGCCGGAGAAAGCCCCCCCCATGGCGAACTGCCCGGGGTGCAGCAGCAGCGGGTGCCCGTTCCCCAGCGGGTTGAAGAACTGCTGGCCGGCCAGGGCAGGGGGGAAGCCGAGGTTTTGCAAGTGTCCCTGGCTCAGGTGGGCCGTGCTGTCGGTCTGGACCGTGAGGGGGGCGAAGGGCTCTTTGCCCAGCAGCCGGTTCTCATCTACTTTGGGACCATCCCTGAGGGGGCTTTTCAGTTCCTCGCCGCTCAGGCTTCCCCCCCGGGTGCTGGAAGAGATAGTAGCCGGGCTGTGCCGGGAGTCCGGAGGGGCTTTCTCCGTCCTCTCTCGGCTCCGGCTCCCCGCTGAGTCACCGGGGAAAAAGTGACTTTTGGAGGGGCTGCCCCCCTTCTCCCGGGGGTCGTCTCCCGCGGCCGCGGCGGAGCTGGCCGGCGCTGGGGTGGTGGCGGTGGTCGTACTGATTTTGCCCGACTCGTTGGTTTCTAGCAAGGGATCGTCTTTGCTGTCAGCATCGCTGTCTCCCTCGCTGGGGCAGAGATCTGCAAGACAAAGGGAGCCCGGGGCTGGGATCCGGCACTGCACGTCCCTAAACCCCCGTCGGGCCGGGAGAGGGGGCAGAGAGGTTTCCCGGCCGGCCAGAGATTTAAATGCAAATACTTCCTTTTTTTATTATTATATAAATAAATGCGCCCCCCCGGCTCCCACCGCCCGCCCCATCCAAGGCAACCCGAGTTTTACACAGCGCAGCAAAACCGGCTGCGAAACAAAGCGGCGACCCGGAGAAGCGACACCCTCCCCCCCCCCCCTCCCCAGGCCGGGCGGGCCCGGGGCCAGCGGCTCCGCTCCGCCGGGGCTGCCCGGGGCAGCGGCGAGCCCCCGGGGAGCCCCCCCGGCCGCGGCAGAGGCAGCGGAGCGGCAGGGACAGCGGCGTCCTCCCGGCGGGGTTGGAGGGCCTTGGGGATGTGTCTCCTAAGAACTTTTCCAAAGTTTTCAGCCCTTTCAACGGGCAAACTTTGAAAACACACACACACACACCGACCTCCATCACCCTCTGGACCCCCCCCTTCCTCCTCCTCCTCCCCAAACGCATGCACGGCTTCGCCGGATTCCTCTGCACTTCATCTCCTAATTTCAGCGCCCCAGGTGCGAAGCTCTGGTTTGCTTTTCGGGTCCCCTCCCAGCTCCGCTCCCCTCCCCTCAGCTCGGCAGGACTTTAAACAAACGAGTAAAGCAACAACAAAAAAGAGGTTGTTTCCTCCTCCCCCTGCACCCCCCGCCCCTGGATGGATTAATACATGTGAGAGAGCTGCAGACAGCTCCCAGCCCCGCACGCAGAGAAATCGAGGGTGACTTTTCTATAACAAAGTTCGGGACTGTATCCAGGGGAAAGATCCTTCCTCTAATAACAGATTCAGAGAGGAATATTAATGGAGTGACTCCAGTTTTGAACTTTTGCCCCGTGGTCTGTCTTTGCTCCCTTGACTCAGAGCTGGCTCCTTTCTGAACCGAGGAGGGGAGGAATGAACGTGCAGTGGGAGGAGAGGGAGGCCGGGGGGCGAGGGAGAAGGAGAGAAAGAAAGTGCGAGGGGAGCAGTGGGAAGGGCAGAGAGGGAGAAAGAGAGAGAAAAAGAGGGGGAGAGGGAAAGAAAGGGAGAGAAAAAGAAAGAAAAAGGAAGCAAGCAAGAAGGAGAGTGAGAGAAGAAGGGAAAGAAGGGAAAGAAGGGAAAGAAGGGAAAGAAGGGAAAGAAGGGAAAGAAGGGAAAGAAGGGAAAGAAGGGAAAGAAGGGAAAGAGAGAGACAAATAAAAAGATAAAGAGTGCACGAAGGACAGAGAGGGAGGGGAAAAGAAAAGAGATAAAGAAGAGAAAGAAGCAAGATGAAAGAGAGAGGAGAGAAGAGAAGAGAGCAAAGAGAGAAAATGGGAAAAAAGAGAAAAGAAAGAAAGATAAAGGAAGGAAAGAAGGAAGGAAAGAAGGAAGAAACTCTGGTGCCAGAGGGCAGCGGTACAGGCCGGGATCCGTCCCCCCGCAGAGCAGGCGCCCAGGCTCTCCCCGGGGGAACCCGGGGGGCCGCAGCTCTCACCTTTGAGGCTGGAGGTGCCGACGGCGGGCACGGCGGGGCAGGAGGACTGGGCGAAGCACTTGAAGGCTGTCTGCTCGTTGGACGACTCGTCCGAGGTGGGGTTTTCCTTCTTCTGCCTCTCGTCGTACACCCGCATGGACTGCAGGGTCAGCTGCTTCCTACGGGCAGACGCACCCGCTGGGCGAGCGGACCCCCGGCAACCCCCCCGGGCACCCCTTTCCTCCCCCCGGCACCCCCTATCCCTTCCCCAGCCCCTTCTTGAGTTCCTCTTTGGGGATGACTGGGGCAGGGGAATTAAGGGCCAAGGTCCCCTCGAGGGGGGAACGCGTTTCTCGCAGGCAGGACTTGGCTGCTAATAAGAGATTTCTTGGAAGCGGTGAGCAGCTCCTCAGCAAGGGCAGATATTAAAGACAAGGGGCGGAGGGGAGAGGGAAGCATTCCCTGGAGATTAGCTTTTAAAAGGCGAGGATGTTCCAGAGATATGAGCCATCTTAATGGTTGCTAAGATTGCTAGGAAGTGGTTATTTTGTTAGGCACTTTATGTAATCTTTTCACCAACAATTAACCCGGAGTAAAAATCTATTTATATTTAGAGAGAAATTAGAAATCATTTCCGTCCTGTGGCTCCAGCGTTGGCTTTATTTTCACACTGACGGACAAGAGGAGCTGGCGCGCGCACGTGTGTGTGTGTGTGTGTGCTGGGCTCAGTGCTGGGCAGGGAGAAAGGCCTCTTGTTTTACATTACATTCCCCCCCCCCCCTTTTTTTTAAACAAAAAAACCAGACAGATTTATTCATTATCTGAACCTGAGTGCAAATGGCTAAAATATCCCGTCTGCTGTAACAAAACAAAGACGTATCCCCCATCAAAGGAAAAAAAATCATCCCTTTCTCTATTTTCTCCAATGTTAAAAATAAAAACCTTGAGTCCAATTAAAACGAGTTCTGTCCGTCTGTCTACCTGGGGCACAAACTGTGTCCTGCTGCTTTTGGAAAAAATAAAGAATCTTCTACCATTAATTACTTCCATATTCACGAGACACCTCTGTCAAAACAGTTTATTTATATGTTTCTCCTCCACACTTTAGTCTTTTCGATACAGTCCCCGGGAAAATGCCAGAGGAGATTCAACCGGCGGTCAGCTCTGCCCTCACTTCTCCCTCTTTCCCAGTCCAAATACAAACTACAGTGTAATCTTCCCCTCAAAAAATTAAGGGAAACTTCTTTCTCCGGTGATATTTGCTTAATGCACCAACATCCCTTTGGCCAGCCATCCCCTGCGATGTAAAAAATAAACGTGGAAAGCAGGAAAGAATTCCCATGCAATCAGTTTGGCGTTATTAACGACAAGATCCTTTTGAATTTTGCGGGGGGGGGGGGCACAAGTGTGGTTTGGAGGCAAGGCGAGGTGATTTTGACCTCTGCTCATGTTCTGAGATTTATGCACAAAAACCAAACAAGGCGCTTATATATAATCTATCCAGACTCACCTTTTTTCCCTCCTTCCATTCCCGGTGTCCCGAAAACCTTTGGCAAAGGGGTTGTTGTCAATTTTTAACTGAGTGATCTATAGGATGGAGAAAAAGAAAAAAAAAACACAACAGGGAAGGGGTTGGGGCAGAAATAAGGAGATTTTGTATTAAAAACAACAGCAAAAAAACCCCTCTCCCCAGTTCCCCCAGCGCCGGCAGGACCCCGGCAAGAGCAGGACAGGGGCAGGGGGCAAAGGCCCCTGGTTTTGGGATGAATCTCCGTGTTTTCGCGAGCCGGTTTGGAGGCAGCTCGCACCCAATCCCCCGGCCGGGCTGGGCGGTGACCCGGGCTGTGGTGGCAATAAAAGAGCCCCGTGTTGCTGCCACCGCATCGGAATTAATTTGGCCGTGCAATGCGATCCATGCAAGTTATGCCTGCGCTTAAAACTCCTTAAATGCCATAATTAAACCGCAAAGGAATCATACCCACCCCCTTGCTATAATAAAATACTTTATATAATTGCATTATGCTCCGCATCCGCGTGTGTGTTGGAGCACTTGGGGGTGCCAGGAGCGAGCTGATTTTTTTTTTTGGGGGGGGGGGTGTCCAAGTTTTTTGGTGAATGCTTGGGGGTTTCCTCGGGGTTCGGGTAATCGCTGGGAATGGCTGCTTCTTCCTGCCTTTGGAGGGATGGGGGGGGGGGGTGCAGGGCACCCCGCAACTCCCCGTGCCCGCGCGTACTATGCGCGGAGGCAAATTCAAAGCCCGGCCGGGGGCCTCCCCTCGCTCTAACGGGATGCGGACGGCGGGGACGGGATGCCGCCTGGCCCGCCGCCCCGCTCCCGCTCCTGGACCGGGCTGGAAGCGCCGCAACCCTCCAATTTGAGAGGAGAGCAGGACCCCGAAGAGCAAACCCCTGCCTGCGGCTGAGCGCGGGGTAGGACCGGCCCCGGCTCCCGAGTTACCCTCCCTCTGCCCCCCCCCGCCGCACACGCGGATCAGGAAAAGAGCAGGAAAACCCGCTGCTAAAACCAGCAGGACTTTTAATCCAGGTGATCCTGGCCGTGCCTTCTGACCTGCCGGCGAGGCGGCTCCCACAGCGCCGGAGCCGAGGGCTCCCCCGCCGCTCCCGCACGCCGCTTTCCAGGCGATTTCATGGCAATCAGACAAATATGCTCATTTCTGTCCTTCAACCACGCCGGCCCCAGCTGATAGACCAGGGCGAACAGCCCTGCTGATAAGTCCCAAAGCAAAGTCTACTCTCTGTACACACATTTTCTTTCCGTTTCCTTGCAAGCGCCCGGCCGCAGAAAGAGAGGAAAATAGCCCGAGCTCCGAGGGAGAAGTGGCTTTTGGAAACGGAGGGCAGAAAGGTGCAGACCCCCCCCTCTTCACCCCTTAATTTTTAATAGTCAAGGATGTGAGGGGGCAGAGAGAGGCACGGGGAAGCTGCAGCGAGTGGGCGCTGCACATCCAGACCCTCTGCGCTCAACGCACACGCACGCAAAGTTATAAGTTATAGACAGAAAAAAATCAAAGCCCCTTTTTTGGCTCCTTCGCTTCCTTCCACTTGACTTAATTATCATAAATTCGCCATTTGCCACTCTCCCAAATATACCACCTTCGTCGCAAGCGACAATAAACCAGCAGAAATCCAAACGCAGCGTCTGCAGCGCTGCAAAACTTTCTCACACTGGCTCTTTCAGACCTTCCAGCTAAATTCAAGCGAGATACCCCTCTCTGATCAGAGCATATTTCTGCACCACAAAAAATAATAAAACACTGCAGGATGCAAAAAAAAAAAAAAACCATAATATAATAATAATAGGAACCAGACGTGCACTCCAGCCTTATTGCCAATTGCTGTTAAAGGAGCTAAAACAGCACAAAGGCCAGGAAGAATTACAAAATCTCCAGCCACGCTGCTCTCCCCCCTCTGTCTTTCGACACACGGAGCCGATCCTTTTTTTTTTTTTTTTTTTTTTTTTTCCCTTCCCCTGATGCGTCTTAGATTAAATCCACACTGAAAGCAGCGATCCCCACCCCATCCTACCCCTTTCCCCATACCGGGGAGCGACAAAACCCCTAAACAGCCCCCCCCTCCCCCGCCCCGGACCTCCCTTTTAATTGCCTTCCCCGAGGTCGGTATTAGGAGAGTGCCCGACCCCCTCGCCCGGCGCCTTCCCGAAGTTGGATCAAGGAGGTTTTGGGGAAAAGACGAGGGGGGGAGAGAGAGGGGAGCGGGATGGGCTTCGTGATTTTTAAGGGAACAATGCAGAGCAAAAGCTCTCTTAAAAGCCAAAACACGTAAAACAAATCCTTTCTTAATCTCCTTACCTTATCATTCTGGTATGCGGTCACTGCGATGAATTCAGTCTCCGGGAAAACGTAGGTCCTGAACGTGCTATAGGGAAGCTTGAGAATATCGTTTGCTCGGACGATGTGGAACCGGGGCTGGTACTTGTGCATGGAGTTTAAAATGGTCTGGGGGGGGGGCAGCGGCCGGCAGCAGAGGGCAGAGGGGGGGGGAAAGAAGACGGTCAGCTGGAGCAGCATCCCCGCCTCGCACTTCCCCCAGCCATCGGCACTTTCTCCTCCTAATTTGCCTTCCCTCTCCTTCCTCCCCTCACTCCTCCTCCCCGCCGAGCACACTCCAAACACACGCACACTCCTCGCAGCATCCAACAAAAAGCACTGACAGCTCCAGCTCGCCGGGGTTAGCCTCTCCGCTGGACCTCTCGGAGGGGGGTTAAAATCCCAGCAGAGCTCTCCTAGGAGAGGGGGAGAAGCTGTTTGGGCTCCGGCCGCAATGTCTTTTGATTTCAACGTGAAAAAAATAAAATAAAATAAAATCGAGTAAAGAAGCAGCAGCAGCTACAATAGCAACACCACCACGAGAGCCTTGGCTAGGTCTAATTGCTTGCCCCAATCCACTTAAGGCCTTCTGCGAAAGGCAAAAATGTATCGTCTAATCAAATCAGAGCCAGCAAATGCAATCTTCGGCACATTAGAGATCCCCCGACCGCGGCCACCACCAGCAACCCCCGGCTCCGAGGCGGAGGCTTGCCCAGGAATAGAAAGAAATGGCAAGGATCGTCAGAGCACTTATCAGCAGGTTTGTTTGATTTCACTCTTAGGGTAAGTTTTTATCTCTGCACACCCGGTAAATGTAAAGGAGTGGACAGACATGAATGGGCAACTTGACCTCCGATTTTGGTCCCTGTTTATTTTCACTCCGGCTTGCTTTACATTATCCAGATTAATATATATTTAAATGTTTGCATACTTAGGCCTTTAAGCCCTTTATACACACATGCATATCGTTTTCCTACGCTTAAAAAGGGTGATCGACTTTATTAAAAAAAAAAATAGATATATAAAGTCACCACAGCTCCGAGAAATATCGAGTTGCACTATCCTGGAAATATATCTCTCAAGTTAATGCTGAATGGCACGGAGAGGTTACAGAATAAACTCGAGCGCTTAATCCTGACCTCAGCCATAGAAAAAAAATCAAGGAATGTTATAAACCGGACAGATGCTCGTCCCCCGTGTGCAGGGGGGGTATTTATTCCCCCTTTTCCCCGCACTTCGGCCTCCCGCCGGGGCTGCGGGCACGGCTCCGGCCGAGCAGCCGCCGCGCTCCCGGCCAGATCCCCCCCGCCGGGACCCACCGCTCCGGACAGGCAGCGAGGGAGGGAAAGGGGGGGGCAAAGGAAGGTGTAAAAGGCACTCACAAATCCGTGCTTGTCAGAGATGTTGTTAGTGAGCTTCAGCTTGTGAAAGGTGACGACTTTGGACATCCATTGTTCGCCGGTGGCCGGGCTGTCCGGGTGGATGTACATTCTCTTTGGCATTTCAGGGTCAGCTTTGCCGGCTACCATCCACCGGGAATTATGGAATTTGTACCTACAATCATCAGCCGCCACAATATCCATCAATAAAATGTACTTGGCCTTTTTATCCAGTCCAGTGCATCTCACTTTAAATGGAGGAAACATTCTCCTACGGGCAGAGAGAGGGAGGGGGGATATAAAGAAAAGACAAGACGAAAAGAAAATAAAATTAATTACAGCGTTTAAATAAGCTCCTGAATCTCGGTAGCGCGTTCACCGAGCAATCGCTTCAGCTCTCAGAAACAGAAAAGTCGTGTCCGTCCCCCCCTCCCAGCAAAAGGGCTTCCCCCCGCCCCCAGCGAAAAGGTTTCTCAAACGCTTAAAAGTTTCAGGAGAAAATGGTCCCTGGGATGGGAGGCGGAGGGGAGAGGTACGTGTTCCCTAGAAATCAGCAGGCGCCTACCCTCTGCCATTCCTAAACAGCAAAGCCTCATTTGGGGCTCTCAGACCTCTCATTATTTTCCTTTTCGCCTGCTAAACAAAGAAACGGGAACAGATCGCGCCCCGATAAAATAAATGCTCCGCGTTATTCTAACCGGCTGCACCGACGAAGAGCGGAGAGGGGAGTTTTTCACTTTGCAGAGGAGGAGAAAAAGAACTACAGTGAGGGCAGGGTGGCTGCCGTGGCTCTCCCAGCGCTGCAGCCTCCCGGTGATCACCCGTTCGTGCCGAGGGCTCTCTGCAAACCCCGCTCCCCTCCGCTCCTAAGTCCAGCTCGAAACTGCAACAGGATACCACAAATTTGCTGTTTATTATATCGAGCGGTTGGCATTCAGCAATCTCAACTTAAAAGGAAACACATGACTTTGCAACATGTAAGAGTGTTTAATACTCGCCGAGGCTTTCGCGCAAAAACTTTTGACCACAATTAACAGAGAAAACTTCGGGAAAGCAGTAAAATGGGCGAGGGGATTTTTTTTTCTTTCCTCCTTGCTGCTTTTAGGTTTGTTTTGTTTTTTTTCTTGAGCCTTTAGCCTGCAACTGGTGCTCTGCAAGTAGATGAAGCTCCAGCAAGGCAGCTGAAGGCCATCTAAGAAGACTTTTCAGGAGTGGCTTCCTCGAGTAATTCTCCTGGCAAATCACACGCGAATTGTTTGGGAGGTTTCTAAGAGAGTCCCTGAGCAAAACACCCGGGTGCGAAGGGGCTTTTCTCCCTACGTGTCATCACAGCAATAGGTAGAGTTGTAAAAGAGCGCAGATGTCAATGAGTAGCGAATACAGAGAGGGATTTCAGATGGGTAAACCCATAAAAAGCAGCAACGCCGAGCGTGGACGCGCCGTGTGTGTTCATTCATTCCCACGTGAAGGTTATATAAATACAGGGACAGGCAGCGCGGAGCTGCAAAACCTTCCCTGCCGCTACAGCGGCGGCTGCAGGACCGCTGGGTGCTTTTGTCAGCTTTTTGTGCCATTTCCAGGTGTAGTTAGTCAGCACAAATACACACACCTCGATCCCAGCAGAGAGACAGGCACAAGCGAAGCAGCCGATAAACCGAGCCTATCTGCCCTCCCGAAGCTCCCGCCTCACCAGCAGCGATACGCCGCTCCAAAGGATTTTTCCTTGATTCCCCCTTCTCCTCCCTAAGGAAGAAAAACTACGCGTAGCAAGGCTGAAATCAGGCCAGCTCCTTCTCCAACCCCAAATTATTTTCTTTCTGCTACCAGCCTCCTCCAGAAAGTCTTAAGCTACTGAACCATGAAGGGACCCTCTCGCCCCCTGCACACGCACACGCTGAGCAGGGCCGGTTCGCGGTTCAGCGATCGAGCCTTTCCCTGCAGCGCGGTGCCCGAGACGGGCTCGGATCTTCAGCTGCCTAAAACTTGCCGTAATTCCAGGCGAAAGGAGCTTTATGGAGGAATTTGTCGGCGAAAGAGCCTCGCTCTGGAGCAGCCAGGTGGGGTGCAGAGACTGAGGGGTGGGGGAGAGGGGGGTGGGGGGAAAAGGCACGAACCCCCGACCCAGACCTACCTTCCCGATTTGGTAATCACCATCTCCGTGCCTCTTTTATGGAATTGTTCCCAAAGCTCTTTGGCTTCCAGATGCACTTTCGGGTCATCTTCCACCTCTTCTTCTGGCTCCAGAGTTTTTAAAGGCCTCAGATGGGCTGCTGCCTGGTGACCCAGGGAAGAAAAGGGGATACCAGTCTCTGCAGCCCCCACTAACTGATCCATGATGGGTTTAGCCAGAGCCCCGGGAAGGGAGAGGGCGGCCGCCCCGTTGGGAGGCAAAGCCAGAGCCGGGAAGAAGGGAGGCTGATGTCCCAACACGGCGCTCATGGCAAAGTCCGGTGCCCGGTGAGGTAAAAAAGGATGATAAGCCATGCTTGTCCCAGGGATTACTGGATCTCTCATCGGTATATTCATCCACTCCACTCCTCGGTCTTCCTACTGCTGGAGTAGTCCCGGAGTGGTTTCTAACAGCACATCATGAAGAAGAAAAATTAAAATAATAACAATAACAGCAATAAAGCACCAAAAAATAGGGTGGGGGGGAAACAAGCTCTAGACAGCACAGTACATGGGGGAGAGGCAGAACTTCTACAGCCTACAACTTCCCGAGCCGGGGCACATCCCCAGCCTTCGGGACAGCGGATTAACACGATTGTTCATTATTAGTCTTGCTTTTTTTGTGTTCGGTCTCTGCAGGTTTGGTTTTGGTTTTTTTTTTCCTGAGTGGAAGTCCTTGCGCTGGAAAAGAAACGCCGAAGAGGGGAAAAAAAAAAAAAATCCACCGGGTTCGCTGTCTGCTCCTGTTGCCGCGGAAGGGCTGGACAAGCCGAGATCCTTTTTTTTCTTCTTCTTCTTTTTTCTTTTAGTCTCAATCCCCCTTCTCTTCTTTCGTGGCGGAGGGTGACGGCTCGAAGCTGGGTTTTCTTTTTGGGTGGCTGGCTCTCCCCCCCCCCTCCCCCCCACCCCTCCACCTTTCCTCCGTACGGTCAGGCTGCAGAGCAGAGGCTGGGAAGGGAGGGAAAGCAGAAAGAAGCAAACAAACCCACCCCCCCTCGCCGACCGAGGAAGGCTCCTGAGCAACCTTCAGCAGCAAAAACTTGTGGGGAAATCTCGTTTCCGCCTCGCCTTCCCCCCTCTCCGAGCAGGAGCTGGTCAGGGTGCCCTGATTTCCATCAGGATCTCTTCTTTCTTTCACCCTCCTCCTTCTCTTCCCCCCCCCCCCCCCCTTTCTCTTTCACTCTGCTTTAGGAAAAAAAAAAATAAAAATCTGGAAGAATTACACTCTTGTCTCCTCTCCAGCAGCGCTCCAGCAAAGAAGAGAGGGAGAAAGAGAGAGGGAAAGAGAAAGGAAGAGAAAAAGGGGGGGGAGAAAGAGAGGAAAAGAGAGAGAGAGGGAGAAGGAGCCTCTCAGCTCTGAGAATTCCCTGTGAGTCTGTGCTCTGCGTGCACCAGATTGTATGGATGTGTTGTGGGTTACAAGGGAGCTGGAGCCTCCTTGATTGGCTCTTTGACGCTTTCGGACCAATTGTGTGGCTCCATAGGCGTGGTTTTGACAGGTCGAGTGGAAGGGGGACAGAGCCGAGTTATAAAAAGAAGGTGTCGGAAACTGTAACGCTGCAGCAAAGCATCACTAGTACTCCGGGCCGTGTGAATATGTCAACATGATCAGAGGGGAGGGAGCAGGCAGCGCCGGGGAGGGCGGCCGGGAGCACCCGCCTCTAGGGGGGGTGCTCGGGGCCGTCTCGCCCCCCGGCCCCGGCCCCGGCCTCCCCGCGGCCCCGGCGAGATGGCAGGCTGGGCATTTCCAGTGCGCTCTCCTCCGGCTGCTGGCCCCGGTAGGAGCTTCCGAGGCAGCGGCTGCTGGCAGCGCTGGAGAGGCGGCGAGGGCGCGCAAGGGAGCGGGGGGGCGGGAGAGCTCCACGCGTGGTGGTGGTGGTGGGTCCGGCTCCGGGTGCCCCTCCGCCGCACCGCACCGCACCCCACCCCAGCCGGGCCGGGCACCGCGAACTCTGCCCCGGCGGCCGCCTCCCGGCCCGCAGCGGGGGGGAACCCCGGGCGCCTCCCACCCCACCCCGGGGCTCCGGACCCACCTCGGGCGGCCGCGGGGCCCGTCGCGCCGCACGCCCATCCCCGCCGCGTCGTGGCTGCCGCAGGTCCCCCACAGCCGCCGGGGTTGGTGTCTCCCCCTCTCCCGCTGTCGTCGTGTCCCCCCCCCGTTCTCTTCCGCCCCCCCCGGGAAAGTTGCTTTCTTTAAACGAGACCGGACTTCTAGGCCGGCGGCCGGGCGCTTTCCTCGCCCCCCCCCCCCGCAAATCTGGGGGCGAGCCCCGGGGGGCTGGAAGCGGGCCCGGGGGTGGCTCTGCGGGTCTCCCCCCGGCTCGGGGCTCGGCTCCGGCTGCCCCAGCGGCCGCGGCCGCCGTTATTATTGTTGTCGTGGGCGGCTGCAGGCTGCGGCGGGGCGGGCAGGGGCCGCCGCTCGGCTCAGCCCCGGGCCCGGCGGCTGTTAATCGCGCCGGGAGGGGGGGGGGGGGGGAGAGCGCGGCTAGAAAACGGGATTTTTAAAATTTATTATTCTTTTTTCTTTCTTTCTTTGGCGCTGAGGATTAAGGCCACTCGGCTGGCACCGGCGCCGAGAGGGTTACGCTCCCACACCCCTCCTCTTCCATGAGGTGCGCGGGGAGGAGACGGGAAGTGCGGCTTTCCCTGCGCCCGGGCCGGGGCAGCGCCGGGGGGGGGGGGGGGGGCCATCCCCGGGTGCCCCTGTGCCCGGGCTCGCATGGAGCCAGCTACTCCCCCGGGAAGGCATCACGCGTGGGCCTGCGCCGGCCCCACGGAGAGGGAAGAGCCGGGCAGGATACGCCTGGGAAGTTCCCGGGGAGACGTGTTCCTCGGGGAGTGACAGTGCAAGGCAGCAAGACGGGGCTTCGTGTGTGTGCGTGTCGCGGGAGCCGTGGGCGTGCGGGGCACGGGGCGCCCACGCCTGTGTCAGGCGGGATATCCCAGCGCCGGGAGGTGCCGAATCATCACACACACATCCCCGGGGGGATCTCCCGACACCACCACCACCCCCCCCCCCCATCCTGCTCTAAAGAGGGGAAGATAATCCTCCGGGAGCGGAGCGGCGGAGCGGGGGAGCGCGGGGGCTCGGCGCTGGCTGCGCGCAGATGGGAGCGGAACCTCTAAAGTGATTAGCTCTTCTAACATTGCATTTTTGACGCACATGGTTAAGAGCGCTTGGCGCCAGCTTGGTGAAGTCCCTGTAGTAACCAGCGTCTAGGATCGCTTTGCAATTCACCAAAATATCTCCCCTTTGGTCGGGGGTGGGGGTGGATGGAGAAAAGAGGAGGAGGGAGGAAAAGAAGCGGGAGTAATGCGTTCAAAGAGGATGGGGGGAGGAAGACGCGGGGGGGGGGGGGGGGGGGGGGGAAGTCTGATGTGTTTCACGAAGCCAGGAGCTTGGCTACCCGCGCAGCGCTCGGCTGGGCTGTGCAAGCTGGTTACAAACGAAGAGAGCGAGTCTTCTCAACCTCCGCTCGGAACCGGTTCTCGGGCTCCTGCCTCCAGCCGCTGCCGCGGTGGGAACCCTCAAACCCTATGCCTTCCCTTTACCAGAGCCCACAACAACGCCCGGCGGCTTCAAGGAGTTTGCCGCAATTTGCCCCAACCGGGCCGCCGCTTTCGCCCGCAGGACAAGCGCAGCCGCTCCCAACCCCGCCGCGCCCCGACCCCCGCGCCCGCCCCGCCGGTGCGCGCCCTCGGCGCCGCGGCAGAGGCCGGAGTCGCTGCCGCCCTCCGCCCCTGCCCCGCACCTTGCACCGCGCCCGGCACCCACCCGCGCAGCGGCCCGCGGAGGAAAATAAAATGTTTGCCGCTTATGATTTCCAATTTCAGCGTCTGGCTAATGGCGTGCAAACTTCCGCCAGTTCCGAGTGACCTCCCCGACGAAGCCCCCTGGAGACTCGTATTATGAAGGGAGGCTGCACTAATCTAAGATCAAAAGCGGGAAGGTGCGAACAGTCTTTGTCTCCCTTCGGCCGCCTCATTCCCCCTTCTGTGTGTGATAAATCTACCCTGGCGCCGACTGCGCGCTGGATGATTAATTTGCAAGCAAACAAAAGGGACCTGATGGCCAGCCATCTTAGTTAAATATTGGCCAGTGCTTCCAGCTACTTGTTAGCCGCCTCTTTGCCAGAAATAAATAAATAAGCGAGACGCAGAAATAAATAAATAAGGAGGCCCGCAGAGATGAATGGCAAAGCGAAGGGGTGGAAGGGGGGGGGGGGGGTTAAAGAAAAAGAAAAAAAAGAAGAGGAGATCAGAGCGGCTGATGGCGAAGGGCCGGGAGCGGGGTGGAGGTGGGAATGGGGCTGGTGGCGGGGGGAGGCAGGGTGATAGCACGCTGAGATAGCCGGCTGCCCCCGCGCCTCCCGGCCCGTCTGCAGGCTGGGCTGCACCAAGGCCGACACTATCTTGGCTCTTCAAAGAGGCATGAAAGGTCTCCGCTGTCTCCCCAGAGAGCGGCCAGGCCGGGGCTCTCTAATCTCGGAGCGCAAAGAGCTAAAGGCCGGGGCGGGGGGAGCGGCTCCCACCTTTCCCAGCTCTCCTCCGCTCCCTGATGCCGCTGTCGCCAGCACCTCGCCGGCTTTTCCCTGGTTCAACCCAGGCCGGAGGGAAAGCGGAGCTGGCCAGACCCTGGGCCTTTGGTGGTTGAGCGGCTGGGAGAGCCCTGCTTGCTCAGATTTCACCCTCCTAAGCAACTTTTAGCGTTTGCACGAGAGCTCGGGGCATGCAGCGAGCCTGCCCCGTGCGTGTGTGTTGGAGGTGTGGGAGGAGAGAGGCTCTGGCTCTCTCCCGGTGGCCTGAAGAGCCAGCTGGAGGAAGGAGGCAAGAGGAAAATAAAGGCAGCCCGGTTTTTGGGCCCACACGTCTTCTCCCAGGCCTGCGGGAGCAGCTCCGAGGCACGCGCGTGTGTGTGGAGGGGCTGTGTGGGTGCTACACGGCCTGTGTGTGTGTACGTGGAGATGTTGTGTGGGTGCGTGTGACTGGGAGGGATTCGTGCCCTGGGGTACACTGCAAATCCCTGCTCCATCAGCAAAACCTGAGGCGTCCCTTGCACCCCTGCATGTGCTGGGTGCTCTGCAGGAGACAACAAGCCCTGGTGCATGGTGAACAGGGCCAACGTGCACAATGTAAGTGGGGTTTTGCATCCTATCTATGCATTTCCTTATCGTGCTGCCGGTCCCAAGCAATCCCAAGGGCCCAGACCCATCCTGCTTGCCAGCTGCCCCGCACCCTGCAGGATTCATCCCTCTCCTCCCTCCCTTCCTTTCCCCCGGCGTTGCAGCCTCCGCTCCATCTCCAGCCCTTCGGAAGGCAACACCCCACCGTGGCCGCGCTGTGTTTATCCGAAATAAAACGCAGCGGGCTGGTTTACTTTGGCAGCTTTGCAGTAAATACTGGCTGGAGCGCGGGGGGCGTCTGGTGAGCGGCGATTACACGCTTCTTCCGAGAGAAACTCTTCCCTGCCCTGTGCAGGCCCTTCCCCAGCCCAGCAAAAGGTGTCAGTAAATGCGGGCCGTGTTGACACAGCTCCATCCCAGAGTAGCACTGCAGGCCACAAGTGTAATGAAGCGGGTCCCTTAGGGAGCTAGTCTATACACTCGGACTATATAAACTGCTACGGGGAGAGGGGGGGGTCAGTACTGCAGCTCTTTGCCTTTCCCTTTGGCAGAGCCCTTCCTCCAATTGCCAGTTGAATTTCAAGGAAAGCCTGGCCTAAAAACTGCAAAATAACCTGCCTGGGTCCAAAAAAGCATGGCGAGGCATTAGAAATAACAAGAAGAAAAAAATCCACATCTCCCTCTGAGCAGGCTGGGCCCCATCGTGTCCCACCGCAATCAAAGGGGCTGTTCCCATCTCTCCGAACAGAAGTAGAGGGGGGGAGTAGGGGGGTCAGGTCCCCTTCCCAGCGCAGCTGAGCTCAGGGCTTTGCAGGGCCAGGGGGAGCCCAGAGCCAGCGTTACACATGCCTTGTTGGAGCACCGGGGAAGAAAGAGAGGAAAGCAGCAGTTGAAGAGGTTTCTCACCCTCCAAACCTCGCTGATATGACCCTCTGGGAAAGGCTGTTCGCACCCCCGGCACGGCCCAGCCTGGTGGGAGCAGCGTGGGACCGACCGTGGCAGAGCCGCTGCGGGGTCAGGCAGCACCGTCCCCCCAGCCCGGGGTCACCGCAGCGCTGGCAGCTAGCTGCCCTTCCCTGCCTGCCTCTGCCGTGAGCAGCCCCCGGCTCCTCGCTCCTCCTGAGCCCCCCCTGGCCTGGCCCGGCTCCTGCCAGGTGCCGGCTCTGGTGGGAGCCCAAAGGTCAGGGCTCCGGCATTATGATTTTTTGCTCCCTTCACAAACATCACTCGTGCTCAGATCGCCGGCCCTGTCCCGGTTCCTCCCCTCCCCGCAAGACCTGTGTTCACCTTGTCCCCATCCCCAGCCGGCTCTGATGCTCTCCAGTCGCCTCCACTTCGCCACCGATGGGAAAAGAAAATAAAGGAGCACCCAGAGCCACCTTCCACAGCTCTCCCCTCTGCCTCCCGGCCAGGCCCGGCCTCACCGACCCGGGCACTTCAGGGCACAGCAAGGTTTGGGGCCGGTCCTTTTCCCTCCCCAGCTCGCATCCCTTTTACCCTTTTCGAGCCGTTTTTGCACGGCTCGGTTTCTCCTTGCCACAAAGCATCCCCACACCCGCTGCACACGCAGCCCCGGCGGCCTTTTCCACCCTCCCCGGTCTTGTTCTTCTCACCGGTGTGTTGCTGGCAGAGGCGAAATGAAAGCCCTGCTTCCTCCCTCGCCCTCTCTACACCCATCCTTCTGCTTCCACCACTGTTGGCCGAGCAGAAATTGTAAATAGAGTTCACTATTTGGATAAGGGTGGGTTTTTTGTTTTTTTTTTTTAAACAGCCAGGCATATACGTACAGTTTGCCGCTCAGGAAGTAGCACTAATAGTTGTTTCCTATAGTCAAACAGATCTATCTTTTCAATGCTGTCTTTGTGTGTGTGTCTGCGTGCGAGGGAGAAAGAGGGAAGGAGTGGATACGTTTATTCAATTATTTAAACACGCACACAACACAACAACATTACCGAGGAGGGACGGTTCCTCCCGCAGCAGCCCTCCAGCTCTCCAGATGCGGCATTGCCCCCCCCCGCCTCCCTGCAGACCCGGTAGAACAAGGCACTCGAGAGCACCCGGCAAAGAAACCGATTTTATCTGCTTTGACCATCAGCCGTGTTCTTTAACAACCCAGAACCAGAGCCTTTTCCATCTCCATCCCACCCCGGGGTCTCCTCCGCCGCCCCCCCCCCCCCCCCCCCCCCGCGGGGTGGGCGGGCAGCATCCCCCGGGGCTGCGGAGCGGTGCTGGAGCCCGAGCGGTGCTGAGCACCACCGGGCACACGGTAGACGCCGGGTTGCATCAGAGCAAGGAGGGGATCCGGGAGCCTCTGGCACCGACGCTGACACACACTTTGCTCCCGTTTTCTTCAAGATGCCACCAAGTCACCCGGCCATCGATTGATACCTCGGCCCGGGGGAGGGGAGGGCGGGGGGGGAGGACCAGCTGTTGCAAAAGGACATGGTAAATCTAATAGGGGCTGCTGTCAATAGAGAAATGACAGGGAAGAAGAATTGGCTTCTTAAAGTCTGCTGAACTAACACTCATCATGTAGCCGCGGACACGTATTCTCCATCGGAGCCTGGTATCCATTACTATTTTCCTTACTAGGTTTCAATTAAAAAGAGCTATATCCCCCACACGCACACCCCAAGGCAGGAGATACATGAAAGGGAAGAGGAGGCAGCGGACAACTCCTGCCTGTACGCGACGTTTGTTACCAGCCCCGAGCCCTTGAGGTGCCCAAGCGAATTCACCCCGACCCCGAGCGCCCGGGCCGGGGCAGAGCCGCGTCCCCGCGGGGCGGCGGGACCCCGCGCCCCGGCATCGCTCCCTCCCCGGCAGCACCTCTCGCCGTGGGCTGCAGGACTTCAAAAAAAAAACTGCTACGGGTGGATGTTCCCGACGCCTTTGGGCAGCGGAGGAGCTCCGGGTCGCGGCGGCGGGGGACCCACGGCGTGACCGTGACCCCAGTAATTTCACTTCACTCATTCCCTCTCGCGTGAAACAGAGCCCAAACCACCTCCAGCACAAAGGAAGAAATTTTAAAAACCCCACCGCTTTTCCGGGGAAGGAGGGAAGAGCTTTATTTTCTTCGGTGCCCCAGTTAGGAGCTTTGGGGGCGGCTGGGAACGGTTTTTGTCTTCCCTTGCAGCCCTTCTGTGCGTTTGACCCCTGGCATCTGCCTGCGCAGGGCGAGGGAAGGGCTTCACCCGCCCTGCCTTCGTACGGGGGCTGCAAAAGGCAGCCGAAATGTGCCAGCTCAGCCTTGGGAAACTTTTGGGCAGCGGCAAGTTTCGCTGAAGAACTTGGCCGCCTCGGCCAGCCTAAAGCTGACACCCGACGTGCAGGGGAGGTGGGCGGCACTCCAGAAGATGTTGTCGGAGGGAGAAAGTCCTCTCCTCCTTCCCCACCGCTTTCCACCTTTCCCTGCTGCAAGGGGACAACTCCCCGCGGGGGCTGAGCCGTCCGGGGGCAGCCGGCGGCGGAGCCGGGGGGGGGGGGGGGGGGGGGGGGGGGGTGTGTCCGGCAGTCCAGACCCTCACCCCCGCCCTGCTGCCCTGGGGGCTCCGGGCAGCCCCGCCGACAGCCCCCGGCCCCCCGACAGCCCGCTGCGTTTCACCAGAAGGCTCCTTTCTCTACGTGCTCACACATCCCCACACGGTCCAGCGAAACCCTCCGGAGATCATGTCCGGGGGAGCACAAGATGGAAATAATAATTAAAAAAAAAAAAAAGAAAAAGGCAGGGAAAAAAAGGGTGCTCCGCGCTGTCTTTAGGGCGTGGGAGGTTTTGCAGAGCTGTTTTATTTTAGTTTACTATTTTGAACAAACTTTAAATTGATTTCCGGAAAGCGCAAACGCGCATACATGGGAAAGTGAAAAAACCGGTCCTTCGAGGTCATCTGAGAAGGGGAGACGGGATCTGTATATTCCCCCCCCCCAAAAAAAGTAACAGAAGGGGAAAGATCCCATGTTTTTATGGTTTAAAACTACTTTGAATTACTTGCTTTTAATGGCACACGTGGCTGCAGAAAAGACAGGCTCTGCTTTCGATCTTGCACTTGCTCCTTGCTTTTCTATACATACGTGTGTGTGTGTATACACACATCCAAGCTTTACAGCCCCCACTTCATGGCCAGGTTTCTCTCTCCCCGTCCCCCCCCCCTTTCCCCTGGACCAAAAACAAGCCCCAGGCCACTCTTGCTCCTACGGTAATTATTCTTCTGCTGGGATTCAGAAACACGGGCAGAGCCGACTTCTGCCACAGCGTTTCTCTGGAGCAGCGGGAGTGTTGTGAAAATTTATTAAACCCAGATGATCCGCGAGTTGGGGCAGACGGAAAAGATTTCCAATTAAAGCCGAGCGGAGCAGAATACAGCCAGCTTCGCGTCGCAGGTGTAAACAATATCTGTGCAGCTCTCGCTCCGCTTCCCGGAGCGGATCCTTCCCCCTCCTGTAACTGGGGTTAGAGGGGAAAAGTTTGGGGTTTTTTTTCTTAGCATCAGGTTTTGCTGGAGAGCCGCCGGGCTCGCCCCTGCCCCGCACGGCCGCCCCGGCGCCGGGCTGCACGGCGCGGAGCATCCTTCCCCGCGGTCGATGCGCGCCTGGGCGGCTCGGTGCCTGCAGCCCCCCCGGGGCCACCGGCCGCCACCTCCTACCCCTGAAAAATCCCCGCTCACCTGTTGCTGCAGCCGCTTCTTTAACGGCATGGGCTTAAAGGGAAGCTAAAACGCTCCCAGGCGGGCTCGGAAAAGCGGCGGCGGAGGAAATTATTCCAGTTAGACGGGAGATGGGGTAGGGCAAAATACACGGGGAGCCGGGGCATCACTTCTGATCCTCTGGATAAGAAGGGGAATGCGCTCCTGGCGAGCACAGGCACTTTCTCACCTCTTTGGTACCAGTTCTTGGGGGGTTTGGGAGCTTAAATTCAGCCGGGCAAGTGGTTTCTGGTTCATCAAGTCCATTCAGGCGCCCAAATCACCCCGGGGTCCGTGGGAGCCACCCCCCCACCCCCCCCCCAAACAGCTTTTTACTCGTTAGGGCGAAGCTTGACAGACGCTCCGTGCACAGGGCACCCTGGCTTCTGAGGTTACAGTCTAAATAAGGGAGAAAAGCATTAATGAATGTTTAATCCGTGTTTTCTTTAAATACCATTAGGACAATTGTCCGGATCCCAGGTCAGGGAAAAATGCTGCTCAGTGGAGACAGGAAGGCGACGGGCTGGAAGGAGAAGGGGGGATTTTAAGGGCGAATGAGTGGGCGCACCGTGCATGGAGCTCACCTTCTGCAAAGACAAGGCGTGATTAATGCCCGCCACTTGTGTAGCCGTTTGCCCTTGCCCCGGCGCAGGCTACAGAGGCAGCACAAATCCTGCTGCTCTTCCCCCGACAGCAAAGTGAGCAGAGCAGATTGTGAAAGACTCTGTCTGCACGCTGGGACGGGGCGGGGGGGGGGAAGAGAGAAAGAAAATACAAGACAAGCCCGTCCCAAGAGCTGAAGTGGGCAGAGTATTACATGTACAAACATCCAAACAAGATTCGAGCAGTACAAAGCGTCGGAAAATCCAGAGCAGCCACATAAAAAGAAAAGTTAAGTAGGAAGTGGTGTAAAAGTGTTGTCATTTATTTTGCCTTCCCTTACAGATGTTCTGCATAAAGCCCTATCTTAATGAGAGAGAGGGAAGGGGGGCGGGAGGGAGTGAACGCCGGGTGAACGGCGCGCTCCGCGCTCCCACCGCGGGCGGGGAGAGGGCGCGGGGCTCCCCGCCGCCGGGGCCCGCGGAGGGCCGGGCTCGCCCCGCGGAGCGCTCCCTGGGCTCCGGCCACGGGATGGCGCCGCGGCCGCCCGCTCTCACCTGCCGGAGCGGTGCTCACCTGGGCGGCCCGGCTCCCCCGGCCCGGCCCGGGGCGCCCCCAGTCCCGGCTCTGCCCCCGCTCCCCCGGCCCGGCCCGGCGCGCCCCCAGCCCCGGCTCTGCCCCGGGGAGGGGGGGGGGCTGGGCGCCCGGAGGGGGGCAGGGGCTGGAGCAGTGGCACCGCTCATCTTAACGAATTGCAGTCGAAGAGCTATTAGAAGTGACAGCCAGGCGTTTACGGGCTGAGAGACAATGCGCGCCCCGGCGGAGAGCATCTCTGCGTCCTCCGCCGGGGAACCGCGGGTCACGCAGAATAACCGGTCCCGAGAGTGGGTGGTGGGAAAAGGGGGGGGCGAAGGGGATCGGGGAAGTTCAGATCCGGGCGGTGAGAGTTTGGCCGTCAGAGTTAGTAGCGCAGGAGGCAGCCCCCGAGCTGCAAAGCTCGCCGTCAGGGAGGAATAACGCGGCGGGGCAAGGGAAGCGCTAAGCCGAGCTTAGGGACCGGGAAGGGAAAGATCTGGCAAAGCAGCTAGACTAAAAATATCCACCACCCCCCTCTTACATTTAAGGCTGGGTGAAGGTGTACGACATCTGATATTTCAGGTGACAAGAAGGGAGCAGACACCCTGCCAAAAACGCCTCTCGTCCCGCACCGCCCCCTCCCCCGAAATACCGTGACCATCCCCCCCCCCAAAATCTCAAGCAAATAAATCCAAAGCCAGGTCTCGCTGTCACCCGCCAGCAAGGGGAAAAAAATTCGCGTTTCATGAGCCCTGCTCGTCCTGGCAAGACCGGGAAAGGAGCCGGTCGCCCCGGAGTCCCTCTCTGCCCCCTTCCCCCGGGCAGGTGCCTTCAGGTGCGCCCTCAGCCCCCTCCTCGCCGTGAAACGACAATCCCACCCCGCAGCAAAGCGCTGGGGACAGTAGCAGGGTTTAAGCAGAGAAAAGAGGCTGTTTGCTTCTTTATTAGTGTCGAGCCTACCCTAATTACGAGAAATCACTGCTCTCGGGCTGAAACGACGTGTTGTCTTGTGCTTGTAAAATACATTTCAAGTAATTCTTCTCTGTCTATAAAATACAGTGTGTGTGGGGGGGTTATAAATAAACCGCTGTCCATTTGTTTAATGCTATTTTAGCCAAATTGACTGGCCGGATTGGAATTCGACATAAAAGCTTTAGTTTGCAAAACATCCGCACCGTAACGTCTGGGAGACAGGGCTTGAGCTCCAGCGCGACGGGCACGTTAGCTGCATTAAAACCCCTCCATACATTTTCTAGCTTTTGCTTTTCTTTCCCTTTTGCAGCACATCCACCCGCTCTCCTCCCCGCCTCCGGGCGCCCGCGCCTGTTTTTCTCCAAATGAAGTATTTTACGTGATCGATGGAAGGAGTCATTTGGCCCATAATTAGGTCAATAAAATCAATGTTTATTCCTCTGATGGCCTGAAAGCTAATAAATTCCTCTTTTATATTCGCTCCCTCCGAAGATTAGAAACGAGCTCCCCCAGTCCCAGCGACGGCGGAGCGGAGCGGGGCGGGCGGCAGCCCCGGCCGGCGGGGATGGCTCCGCTCCGCCGGGGAGCCGCGCTCCCCAGCCCGCCCCAGCGCTGGCACCAACCGAGCCTCTCCCCCCAAAAAAGGTTTATCCCACCCCTATCCCTCCCCGCTCGTGTTTATTTTTCAAGACGAGACATTTCCCAGCGAATCCAGGTTTAGTCTATCCCCCCCCATCACACACACGCTCGCTCCTCTCCTGTCTCGCAGATAACTTCATTTCGCTTGATTCCCTTTGGAGCCCCTGATAAAAAAAAAAAAAAAGAACCCAAGCCTTTTCATGAACACCCAGGGCGGTTTGAAGGCGCCTCGGAGAAATCCTATTAGAGCGGGGGAAAGCAAAGCTTTTGGGACAAAAAAAAGCGCGACATTTTTATTTTGCACGCAGTAATAGCGAGGAAAAAGCATCCCGGTCCTAATCAGATCAATATAGAGACACACAAATCTTTGCAAAGGTTCACCAGTTTACAGTGGGTTCCAGACCTTTGACATACATTGCGGATTAATTGGGCACTGTCAAGAGGGGGGGAGAGGAGGCGGGATTCCAGTTAATTAGTCGAGAAATGAATAAAAACTAAACATTATCGGAATTGTCTGCGGGTCCCGGTTTGTTAGTGGGGATTTTGGGGATCAGCTTTTGTGCGCCGTAAATTGGATCTGAGTAGCGTGGTGCTGTCTTACACTGTCGTTTTGTGAACTGGCGACAGCTCGAGTCCATGGGAAAACTTAAAGGGAACCTGGGGCCGGTCACAGAGCCTCATTATCTCATGTCGGATACCATCTTTCGGGGAGAGCGTTTAATCAACAGTGGCACACAATCCTCCCCTCGCAACCTGGGCAAACCACACCACCTTCCCTTCCCTCCGTCCTGCAAACGGCCCGCCGCCGCAAGACGCCGCTCCGAAAGAGAGAGAGAGAGAAAAAAAAAATAATAATAGACCCCCTTCCCGAGTGGGTGAAACCATCCTACGAGCTGGGAGGCGGCGGCGGAGCCCCCGGAGCCCCCCGAGCCGGGGCTGCCCGCGGCCCCTCGGAGCGCGGCGGGTCCCCAGCCAGACACGTGGGGCTTCGCCCGTGCTTGTGTTTGAAGAGCTGGGTCTCCACGCTCCCTCGGGCTCTGCCTTTCCCCAAAGGGCAGGGAAGGAGCCGGGCCCGTGGCTGGAGGGAGTTTTTCCCCGCGGAGCCGGACGGGGCGGTCCCCGCTGCCCACCCGCGGAGCAGCCTGGGCCGCCGCTCCCCGCCCGCCCCGCCGAAAGCCTGGCACCGCCGGCTGGTTTCTCCTCCTCCCCCCCCCCCCCCCCCGGGCTTGCGTTCCTCAAGGAAGTCACGGCTTGTCGCCCGCTGCCTCCCCGGTCCCCGCGGCCAGGAGCGGGGCTCCCCGGGCCGCCCCGCCGGCGGGCAGACGGCCGAGCCCCGCGGGCCCAGGCCAAAAGGAGTCCCGCCAGGCTGTCACCCCGGCTGGAGGAAGGGAGTTTCCCTTCGCTCTCAGCAAGGTGAATTCCCAGACACTCTTCCTCCCTCCGCCGTCTGCCCTGAAGGGTCCGGCTGGCAGGAAGGGGGGAGAGGGAAAAAGAGATGGGAAGGAGCGAGGGATCCGGCAGCACCTTCCCTCCAGCCGCCGGAGAGGAGTCCTTACGAGGGGAAAACTTTTGGCATTGAAGGCAAATGTTACTCCCCTCCGTGCCGGTGCCCCGAGCACGGGGCCTCCGGGGGCGGCAGCCGCACGCCGGGGTTCCCCGGTGCTGCCCGGGACCACCGCGGAGCCTGGCTGGGCTGGAGCGAGGGGAGCAGAGAGGGGGAGCCCTCAGCCCACGGGAACTCACAGCCGGGTGTGCCCCCCCCCGCCCCGAGCCGCTTTGCGTGCTCCCAGGTGGGGAGGGGACCGCGCTGTCCCCCTGGACGGGGGGACAAAGTGACGGGTCTCTGGGGAAACCTGTCGGGGGGCCGGTCTGTGTCCCAGGTCCCGGTAACCCAGCGGGACGGGGCCGGGAAGCGCCGGGAGAGCGAGGCTGTGGCGGGCAGGGAGGAGATGGTTATGGTAGGACCGCGGGGCCGGGTACCCCACCATCCCGCGTGGGGCTGGGAGAGCCCGAGGAAGGGGCAGAGGGACCTTTCGCACCGGTAAAATCCGCTGCACCCCGTTGCTGTAGTTAGCGGTGGGGCCGCAGGGCGATCCCCATCCTCCGGGAACGCCGCACCCCTCCTCCGGGGCTGAGCAAGAACGGGCCCCGGGGATGCGAACCGCCTGCCGGGGACGGGGCAGCCGCTCCCCGGAGCTGCTACCGTCCTCCCGGCCAGCTCACAGGCCTCCAGGGCCACCGGGGCAAGTCCCCGTCGTTCCCCCATCCCGAGACGGAGCTTGGCAGAAGCGGGGGTGGCAGCTCCCCGGGGGGCTGCGCCGGGCATCCCCCCCGGAGCAGGGGCAGGGAGGAACCCCTGCCGGGGTGGAGGAAGGCGAATATCGCTGGGCTTTTCGGAAGGGAAGCTTTGCAAAAAGACCGCGTCCCCGCCCGTGCCCGGGAGCTGCCCTTCATCTCCCACACCTCCCGTGCGAGGCGGCGCGGAGCCACCCGCGGTCACCGCGGAGCCGGCGACAACCCAGCACAGCCCGGAGCATCTCCGCGGCCGGGCAGCAGCCTCTGCTCCCGGCCTCCTCCGGGCCGGTAATTGGGTGTGCTTAAAATCAACCCGGCTAACGAGCCTGTTGTCCTCCTCACCCCACCCCCGCGTGTGAAACATTGTCATTAGGCGTCTAATATCCCCATCGCTTCCAGGGGGGAATGGGAAGAGGCTGCTCGAAAAAAAACCCAATCAAAAGAAAGTGTGTGAACTCCCAGCGCCCATATGCGGAGCACAATGCAAAGCGGGTTAATATCAGTTAGCAGTTCTGCAGTGACCTGTAAAGTTGCCTCTCTGGAAAGATTCTTGATGTATTACTTAACATGGCTACACAGTTATCTGCCTCGGCATTAATGCGTCCATTAAATCACTGTTGAGTAGCATCAACCTACTCCCGAGTCTTTCCGTCCCCTGGGAATATGGTTTCTAAACAGGATCAAACATGTGATGCTGACAAGTCATGAGATAAGTTATAATTAATTAGAGTTTGCTACATCCACAGAATGGGTACTTGGGGGAGTGGGGATGGACCGGGCCATTAAAGACCTCAGCCGGGAGGGAGGATCTATAATATTGAGTTGGAAAACAAGAAGAAGTAATAATCAAAGGTGGCCGAAGAAAACTGCAAACCTTTAGCTTTCAGAACTCAGTCAAGATTAAAGTCGTTCTTGATGGGAAACACACCATCCCCTTCTTAATGAAAACCATGGGGAGACTGATGCTGCGGATGGCTTCTTAAAGAGGGAGAGAAAAGCCTCCCTCCAGGTTTGAGGACAAAAATCACCGGCGCAATTTGCAAAGGGAAGAGGAGAAGGAAAGGAAGGAGCTGGGCGAAGGGACCCGCCTTGCCCGGCCGAGCAGGGAAACCACATCCAGAGGTCATGTCCCCACCCGACACACATTTTGGGGTCGTTTCGCAGCTGTTCCCCTGATTCAGAAAGCATCCCTCCCCGCCTGCCCCAGAGCGCCCTGGAAGCTGCCGAAACCCCTCTCCTCCTGGCAGACAAATGGCCCCCCTTGCCCTGGGCTGGGGCCAGCCTCCAGCCCTCCCCCTGCCCTCCCCCTGCCGGGAATGACAGTTGAAAAACCGACTGCAAACAAGTGGATTTTGGTCCGAACTGCAATAGCCCTTATTTGCTTTGCTTTAACAAACAGCTGGGGGGGGGTTGACTTTCAGGCTGGCTGTAAAAGCCCGGCGCGGGAGGGGAAAGGCAGACGACGGGGGTTAACCGGCGGCATGGGGTGTCTTTTCATGCCCTTTGCGAGTCAAAGTGATGGCTGGGTTTATTTGCTTGCTCTCTGCAATAAATGGGAGCCCTTCAGGTGAGAAGATGCTGGAAGGGTGGAATGACAGGACAGATTTACACCTGTCCTTACAGCTTACTCTGACAACCCCTATAGCCTACAGAAATAACCAGTGGTGCCGTGTAGTCTGGGGAAGCCAGCAGGTTCACTCTGCTTTTTTGTTGTTTTTTCTCTCTGTTTCCCGCCCCCCCCCCCCCAACCCCCTCTCTCCTGCTTCTTACTCCCTTTCCCCTTTTTCTTATGGCACGACATGAAGCACAGAGAGATCGCCCTGACTGATACGCTCCCCGCAGCCACCCCCTGCCCCAGGAAGACAAATATCACAGCCGACCCCGTGGAGCCCCTTCTTGGCACCTCCTTGGTTGCGCAGGGTGCCCAAGCTCTGCGGCCACCACACTACAGCCTCCCGCTATACCGCCGTTTCATCGCTGGCCTCCTACAATTCTCAGCTGTCCCCTCCCACCCAAGAAGGCAGAGGGGAGATACTCCCCCTTATGTCCTGTCGCCTCCCAACCATCCCACCTCGATGACAGAGGCTGTCCAGATGCCTCTGGAATCTGGCTGGACCCGGCTGCCATCTTCATCTCTGGAGAGGACGAAGGCTGCATTCCCCATCTCCTAACCCAAGGGCCTGTTGCCACCTCCTAGTGCCTGCTGAAAGCCCTCCTCAAAGCCAGCTCTCAAGTGTGGCGTCTGGTGGAGCCAGGACCACTCAGCCCCTCATTCAGCACTCCTGGACAAAGGGCTGGCTGTAGCCATTCAGGCTGAGGGCATGGGGGGTGTTGCTGAGGGTCCCGTCCCCTCTGTAGAGAGAGATGGAACGAGTTTCGGTAGCCCCAAGCCAAAAACATCTTGTGAGCAAGCAACGCAGCCCAACATCTCATCACCCAACCTCATGCAAACACCACTTAAGAGGACCTTTGGATTCTCTCTTCCAGCATGGGTGCCTTAAGTTATATTAAAAAAGCCAAATATAAAAGCCACACAACACAGCAGCGTGTAACTGAGGTCTCCTGATGGATCCCACGTGCCCACGTTAGGTGCCCACGTTCCCGGGACAGAGCTCCTGGGTAGCAAAGTGCTGAGACATGGGATGCACAGGATGTAGGACGCCACGCACAGAAGAAACACCAGGTCCTAAGCTGCTCTAAACATCTTCATCTGAAGTTTGCTAGGTGCCACGTTCTGCTCGGGATCTCCAGCTGCAATCCCTCTCCTGCAATAGGCAATGGAGCCAAAGTTCCCTGTTCTTACAAAAAACCCGGAGAAGGTTTCTCATCTCCCTGTGCCTATTCTTAGGCTCATTCCAGCGGTGATTTCCCAATTACACAAAGTCAAACAGTTTCAACAGAAAAGACCGGGAATGCCTCACAGGAGGACTCTTGCCTCCCTGGGGCTAGGAAAGTATAGAGAACCTGACCCAAATGAGGCAAGCGTGGGGATTTGCAAACAGGTCCCTCTGCTCATGGCGACAGCCCTAAGCCCTGGGCTGGGGTTACAGCCAGAGGCAAGCACTCGAGATTCCTCTAAAATCTTTGGGAACATCTAAGGGTTCGGCACTTCTGAAAATCTCTTAAGGCTTCTTCAGATGCCTGGAGAGAGATTTCACAGCTTGCTTCTTCTTAATAGCCGAGTTTCGAATCTCGGGCCAGAAAAATAGGCTGCGCAACTTCAGAGCACCTTCTCTAGGATAAAGATTAATAACTCACCATTTCACCTATGATACACACCATTAATGCGTAGTAATCACGAGATAACATCTTCCGTGATAAAACCCACCCCAGTGAAGAAGATGGACAAGGATATCACGAAGGGGGACGGGGGACGGGGAGAGGAGTTAAGCCTTTTATAGCCTGGAAGGAGCAGGGGTGCCTCTCCCTGCCACATTCCCGTTCCGAGGCTGAGGCTTACTGGGATGATTCTGCCAAGGAAGACATTGCAGGAAGCGATGAGGCCAAGAATATCCTTTAGAAACTTAAAAAAAAAAATGGTTTTGGTTGATTTTTGCTTTTCCATTACATTTTTTTGGATACCATTTTTGCAGGCTAGTCACAATGAGCAAAACCAAGGCAAGAGCCACTGCCCAGATAACAGCGCCGGCAGAGCAGCAGCAGCGGAGCAGAGATGCTTCTGTTTTCTCATCTGCAATGTGAATACTTCAGCTCAGCAATTTGCATGTGACTACTCTGTAGAGTAAATGCCTTTCAGGGAAGAGGCAGAGATGCTCTTTGGGGTTGGCAGGGGGAAGAAGAGGATGGAATACAATACTGTTTTGAATCGTCTCTTCTCCAGCCACTCTGGAGTTGATGGGGTGACGTTTAAAGGGAGGCATCAATCCAGGTGCATGACCACGCAGGGTTAGACACCGCAGTGCATCTCTCCACGGAGGTACTTACTCAGCCATTGCTGGCCAGAATTTCAGACAGAGGGTGCATTACACCTGCGTTCGGTGATCTCGGATCAACCGCAAAGTCAAGTTCAAGGTCTCATCCTCATTGCTTTACATGATCTGGACCCTGCCTCTCGGAGAAACCACTTCCCCCCCTGTATGCTGGGATCACTGGAGGCGCTGTGGTTTATACCAGGAGGAGGTTGCAAAGGGGAGAGTGCTGACAGCAGGCTTTGCTCAGTGAGAGGCCCTTAGCAAGACAACCCACTTCTCACCTCCATTTACCAAAGCCTGGATGTGGTTACCTCCTGGTGGAGATCCACTTTTTTCCCATCAAGGATTTCCCAGATGGGAACGCGTACGTGTTCTGCCCTGCTGCCCTGTCAGGTCCCAAACACGCTCGATTTCCTTCCTACTACTGCTCCCCTTCCGCAGAGCACACACAACACATCCAAGGCATCCCAGAAGCGCTGGGTTTGCTGCATCTCTCCGAGACACAGCCTATCTGCATATATTCAATGACCACGTCTGGGAAGGCTGGATGTGTTCAGCCTAGACGTAATTTCCAGGCACGGAAAAGGGTGTGCTCAGAAACCTCAGACATTTTCTAAGCCTACTCAAGACCTGCCACCATCAGATAGTTTGTCCAGCCAAAGAAGTCTTGAAGATGGAGCACATGGCTGGGAAACATCAGACTTGGAGGAAGTTAAGGACATTCAGAAGACACTTCCGAATGTGTGGTTTTTCTTGCGTGACACGCAGGGTCACTCTTGTCAACAAATATCCTATTTTAATATTTCATTAAACTTTCATGGTGTACTTTGAGTCCACGATATAGGCACAGTCAACAAACCTAAAAATCAATTAATCAGTCCCTAAGTGAATACCCACTGAGAGAGAGAAAGGCTCCCATTAATTTCTCCAGGCTTCAGGTCAAGCCCTAAATGTATAAAGATCAAAAGACCTGGAGATTAGCATTGAGCAAAGTCATCAGCGGTGGGATTTCCAAGGGCCACACTCAGCCCCTTGCAAGTAGATGGACAAAAAAATATTGACCCAAGATTTTTTAGTTCCCTTTTTTTGCACTGAGGCAACTCTTGTTTGGTTTTTTTTTAAAGAAAAGAAACGGTGAAAGAAGTTGTTTGCACTTTTCACCACAAGTGATAGTTTTCCCAGAGGCGTGTGTGTGCCTTGCACGCACACATCCACACACACACATCACTCCTAAGTTCCTGAGAAGATGAGTGACAGCCAAATTGCCTCACAGCCTTCGCTCTTTGCACATCTCCCCTGCCAGGTTTGCACCAAGAACAGGTGGCTTTCGCACCTAGCACATATTTCTCCTGACTGAGTGTTAACAGTGAAATCAAATCCTTTCCTTTGACCTAGGAATTTTGATGGGAGAGGGAAGGGTGTCTTGTTTGAGGGGGTGTGGCACTTCTTTCCACAGGAACATTTATCATTTCTCTGCTGAAAAAGAGACCAATAACCCATACCCCGTGCCTGTTATTACCCCGTGAATTCAAAGGTGTCTCATTTTTAATGGGCCCTTAGCAATAATGCAGGCACCTCATCATTTATCATCTCATGCTGACATCTTCCTTGATGCAGAAAGCTCCTGAATGGCACTTCTAAAAGAGGTTTCAGCAGAATGAGCTGTGAGGGGTCTTGTAGCTTTTCCTATAGTCAAGCAAAGGGAAGGCACGAGGCATGCTTTATGCCTTTGCGCAGGAAAGAGGGACAATATCAGATGCCCTATGTTCTCCTCTCTAGTCTATCTCCAATGCCAGGCACAGCACAGGGGATGAAAACCAACCTCCGAGGGCAACATCTCCCTCTTCAGCAAGGGCAAGAGGGATGAGACACAGCAGTGCAGGCAGGAGAGCCCTGCTCCCACCTCCTTCCCGCATCCCGCGTCCTGGTCGGAGCCAGCGTGGCATGGAGATGCCCCTGCACGGGGCAGAACTGACCGAAATTACTTCCCCTCCCTCCCAAAGTAAGGCAGAAACGAAGGGGTGAATCACAGCTTTGACCTACAATTTGAAGCCTGCTTTTTTCCCAGGGCTTTAAGGAAATCTCGTGTTAAATCCATAACCGAGTCCTAAGGGAGACAGGCAAAACATCCTCTGACACAGCTGACCTCCTTTCTCTCTCTCTCTCCGAGAAGATGTTTTTCAAGGAAAGAAGCCAAAAATTCAGCTTAGGGAAATGAGCAGAGCTTGGCTGGGTTGGGAGGGCTGAGCTGTCTCTGGACAGGCAGGCGCTGCCTCCTAACCTGCTCCTATGCAAATCCCTCCGCCACCACCGACAGTCTCGCTTTGGCAAGGCTGCTCTTTCCTCCCGGTAGCCAGGTTTGTGCAAATAAAGCCTTGCCACAAATCCATTTGCAATGGCCTTAAATGACAACAGCTGATTTTGACGCTCGCAACAGTAAATCTTCCATTTTCCCCTCAGAGGGTTTGGCAGCGCGATGTTGATTTTCTTCTCCAAACCTTGCCTGGCAAAAGTTTCCCTATCTCACAGCCTCATGCAAGCACAAGGCTCTGTAATTACCAGGTCCGGAGTCTTTCATTCAAGTGCCTTCAAGGACTTTGAAGCACGAAGAATTTTGACTGGGGGGCCCCTGAGGCAAGAACCCAAGGATTACTTTGCATGATTTACTTATGAGTAAACTGAGGCACAGCAGAGAGGAACCTCTAATTTTCACGAGTCTGTTCATTCAGGGTTCCTCGTTTTCCACACTCCCAACTCAAAAATGCCCTAAAGACTTCGGTATTCAGGGCTGCTGAGCAGCCAAATATTTGGCAGAAGGATTTTGCAGCGCTCCAGAAAGTCGACTCCATCATCTTCCAAACCACCCACTCAGAAAAAATCAGGGCATCCAAAACTGGTGGTTTGTTACACTCAGCTGATAATAGAGTGTGTTATTAATGAGTCCCGAATCTCAACCTTTCTGCACTTTCATTGAAGAGATATCTAGAGGGAAAAATAGGAAAGCAGGTACTATCTTCCCCCTCTTCTGCCCGAGCGCTCAGTGTGTGGGCAAAGGGTGGGAGGAAGGGAGGTATTTCCAAACAGCTTCCTAGGATGCTTCAGTGCCTGCGCTCGCCAGGAGACACCTCTGTTGCAAGAAGCATGTAGTGCCACGAGCAGCAGAACAGAACAAACGTGGCCTGGTTTCCAGCAGATCTGCACCCACGGTTGATTTCCCCTTTTAACTAAGTTACACTAAGGCTCAGGCATGAATTCATCCCTCGTTTGTCCCCAGGGGTTCTGCACAAGGGATGGACTCCCTGTTGAGTGGTTTCTCCAGTGTCCAGTAATGCGTGGACACCAGTGACGGCTTTATCACCCACTCTGTGTACCAAGCAGCTGTCCCCAGCACGGCTCCTCAGGCCTCTACCCAGAAACGAGTGCTTGCTATAATACCCACCGCTTTCGTGGGAATCGCTAATGGTCTCCTCCTCTAGCCTGCTGCCGTCTGTTTTCACAGAAGTTTTAGGAAACTGTCATCCTTTGGTCAACTTTGACTGAAACCACCATTTGCATTCAAAAAGTACTAGGGGAAGGGGATGGAGGGGAAGGGCAAAACCACTTAAAATCTCCTTTTCTTAGCAACTGTCCGGAAAAAAAAAAAAAAAAAGGAATAATTGTGTATTATCCACACGCAGCCAGAGAAGCTACAGGAAAGAATCCATCAAAGAAGGAAAGGAGATTCAGATATTCAAGGAAGAGATTTCCAAGTTGACTTACGATTTTTTCTCCAGGATCTCATTGCAATAGGCACCGTGCAAACACACAGCGAGACAATTTCCTGCAGTAGATACATTAAAATCTAAGCTGCAGAGACAGAAAGAGTGTGGGAGGGAAAATGGGAGGGTTAAGGCGAGTTGAACTGACTCACCCCGGGACACTTATCTGGTGAAGAACAGAGGCAGGGAGAAATAATCCAAGGCTCCAGAGTGCCGGTCCAACACTCTGTCCTTCAGACGAGCTTGCTCCTACCTACCCCTTTGATTTGTTCATAACGCCAGGGAGCAAGGGCCACCTCCTATCAAAATGGGAAGCTCGGCAGCAGCCAAAGAGCAGCAAATGGAGAAATACCAAGAGAAGACCATCTGAGAATGCCAAATACTTGTGAGAATGAAGTGTCTGTTGCCAACAAAAAAATGATGGTGTCACACGCAGGCTGGGCTCCGCTCATTAAGCATCAGCAGGATCTGCTCCACGTTATCAGTCACTAGTGCCAGGTAGAGTAGAGGGGAGCTGTGAGCTCAGTCAAGGCCATATAGGAGAGCACCAACATGTGGTCCCAAGCCAGTGATCTGGATGTGTCGGGCAGGGAGAGAGAGGGGTGATAAAAAGAGAAAATAACACCAAAATAGTGATGTAAATTAACCGCTGTGAGTAAAGGAAAAGAGAGGGGCATCTGGTGCTGGTAAAGGTGAATTAAACCTTCCTTATCCCTATGAACCCCTGAAAGAGTTAACAAAATAGTAGGAAAAGGAGAACAGAGATTCTAATTTATGGAGAGGTTCAAAGGGCTTTTGATAAAGCCCTTCAGTAGAGTCTCTGAAGGAAATTTTATAATCATGGGGTTGGGAGATAAAGTGCTGTCATAGATTAAAAACTTGTTGAGACAGAAAACAGAGGAGAAGGAAATAAATGGCAAATGACCAGCATGGAAATAATTTAGGAGAGGTGTCCCCAGGATGAATTTGGAAAGTGGTTAACTGTAGTACGACTTTATGACTAATAGCAATTAGACCTGGTAGAATAACAAACAGAAGCATACTAAAAATGTTGATCCTGTACCCATTGCCTGCATGTGCTGCAGAGAAGAGTCTGATCTAGAACAACCCACCAGTCTTTTTTGATTACTTCGGCGGGGGGGGGGGGGGGGGGAAGGGTGTTATTATTCCCATTCATTCCCCATAAAAGTAAGAACAGAAACATTTCAATGACACCTCTCCGTCCCCACACTCCCTCCGCGGGCAGACATTTCGAGAGCGCACTGACAAAGAATACCTGGCACCGGGAAAGCAGAGGAGCAGGATTTTTTTTGGCTTTCGATTGCAATAAAGTTTTCAGCGATTCCCTCCCCCTCACTTCTCCCTCCCCTCGCCAACTGCCTTTCCCGAGCTCGTATGGGCTGCGATCCACTGGCTGAGAAACACCCACAGGAAAAAGCGAGCATCATGCTTTGCTGGCAACTAAAAACTGTTTAGCTAAGTGGAGCCTAGGTGAGGATGCTTGCAAATACCAGGGAGAGCCAAGAAGGTTATACAGAAGGGTGGGATACCAGCAAATAAAGCTGAGCAGCAGCTAGATATCAGCCTAAACTGGACTTTCCTAAGTCAGTCCCCTGAGTTTGAAAGGGATGAGGGAGAAGTGGTCCTGCCACCAGCTGCCTCTCAAGACCTGCTCCCGCTGCTCCCGGGGAGCCCCCCTCCAAGCCCTCACCCGCTCAGCCAGCCAGGGCCAGCCCGCGGCTTGGGCAAGGAGCCCTCCAAAGCTGAAAGGTGCTTTGCAAGGAGTGAGGATGGGGATTTACTTGGCAGCAGCTCGGCACCGAAGCGATTCTCCTGCACGCTGCGAGGAGATGCTAAGCTTCTGCAGGTGCCATGCGTGGCACAAAGCACACGGACAAATTCGAGGCACCGTTTACCAAAATAGGTGCAGAAAAGGCGACGGTGAAATGCCCTTTTCCTTTTCCCACTTCCCAAACACAGCAGAACATCAACTACCTGGGATGCTTTCTGCACGCTGGCTGCCCCCCACCTCGGCAGCTGCGCTCCGAGACGCAGGCTTGGAAAAGATCCTTCGCACCAAGTCCAGTCCCTTGTTACCCGCAGGAAAAAAAAAAAAAGAGCAGTGTGGAGATGAACCAGATTGCACTGTACGTTTCAACCGGCCTTTAATCAAGTCATGCGATCTCAGGATAATTTAGAAACATGAAAATGGATACATTTTAGGCACGCTGAGGGCAGGGAAAGGAAAGGCTGGATGCGGCTGCTGCATGGGCACAAAAGGCAGCATGGATGTTCACGGTGGGTCCATGCCCTCCCCGTGCCCCTGGGGAAGAGCGAGGCAGCTGCTCTCAGCAAGAAGGTGCTTGGCATTTTAAAAGAACTGGGCTCTAAGTAAGGAAACAGTTGCAGGAATATTGATTGCACAAGATGGCTGGTTGCCTGGCTCGTCTTTGTGAGTCTTTCTATTTTTTTTTCCTCCCCAGCGCGTCCACAACGCCAGCCCTTTTATGACAGAATGATTTTAGTGAGCCCAAACACAATGTGCCTTACAGCTGTAATTCTGGGACTCCTCGAGCATGAATCATATGATGCACAGAGCTGATAGTGGGGGCAGAGGCATTTGCTTCGTTTCCAGACAGAAAGACGGAGTCAGACTTCATCCGGCTGAACCAGTGCTACCACCGCTCCCGCACCTTTTTCCAAACACTACGTCAAAGCTGGGCCAGGTACCTGTACGAGCCCTGTTTACTAAAAAACCACCCTCCCGAGCCGCAGTGTGTCTGAGGAATCAAAGCGTGGCGCTGCCGTTGAGAGCTCAAGGCATTCCAGCCCCTAGTCTCTTGCAAAATCTCATGACCTTGTGTAGGCAAGGCCACAAAATTCACTTGTTTGACTTCATTCTCAGACTTTCATTGAGTTTGACTCAGGAAAAAAAAAACAACCACCAAAACACAAAGTATCAGACATAAAAATAATACCAAAGGGAACGGAGTTTGCAGGGAGGGAAATCTCGCTGCCCTTCCCTCCTGCCCGGAGCTACGGCTGTCGGGAACCCGGTGGCAGAGGCACTGTGAGCTGTCACTGCAAGCGATGGAAAGGCTCGTGGGCAGGATCATGCCTATCCCGGGAAGATGGGCAGCAGGGGCTCTGCAGGCCACTGCGGGGAAGTAGGAACGGGCAAACTGAGGGTGACTGCAACCCACTGCTAGATGGATCCTCCCTTCGGCTGCAGCCAAGGGGCCGTGGTGGCAGGAGCCTTAGTAGCAGCCATTGGGGGTTTTGTTTTGTTTTGTTTTGTTTTTTAAATTTCCACCCATTCTTTTACTCCTTTCTAAGCCCGTCAGATCTGAATCCATCTATCCAGACCTCCCGGAGAAAAAGCAGTAAAGAAAACCGTGGGATGGAGATTTGAGAGGCAGGGAAGGATCTAAGAGCATGCACAGGTGCCTTCCTCTGAGCAGGACTGTGCATTTCTCCGAGGCCCAACACAAACTGGCGTCGTTCCACTGACTTCAGAGAAACCATGCTACCTCAGGACCAGATTAATTTTCCTAAGCAAATGCTCATGATACTTTTTTTCATTCACTCTGGTGGAAACCAGCACTGTCCCCACCGTCCTCCTGTTATACAATGCATCTCCAACGCTTTGCTTATGTTTTATTTATGTAGCCTCACTCAAAAGGTCACCGGCACAAAAAATACACAATTTTTACTATTTGTAGGTCATAGGATTTCACAGGTATGAGTGTCCTTTTATAGCATAGAAGCAAACAGCTAAGAACATGTTTTGATTACCCTTTAAAACTTGCAATAAAGGTGTTAAAAGGAACGAGTGTTTTTACGTGCCATGTCAAGCTGTAATCTACTCCGTATCTCACACGCACGCTCTTCCAGCAGAGTGCAGTTGTTTCAAGTCTGTCTCCAATGTTGTTGGGTTTTTTTTTTCCCTAAGTAGCGCTTGTATAACCAGCAAAGGAAAAGCAGAAAAGCATATCTGCGACTGGCTTTTTAAAGTAGCAATTCAATGTTGCTGTTCTCCTGCCCCAAGGAGTTATGTATGACGCTGCTATTGCCTTCCCACGGGAGGTGATAAGAAAAGTTTGGGCTCAAGTTACCACCAGAAACACTGGGCTGATGACAGAGAACCTTTAGTGTCCTGCTAGCGAGGAGCAGCCGTACGCCTGATCCACAGCTTTGATACTCAGCTTTTTCCTGACCTGCTGTGTGCAACTCCGTACGTCCCTACATCGGAGCGGTAGATGGGGACATGGGTCAAGCTGTGGGGTATCTCTGCGTGCGGGTCCTGCAAAGTGCCCAGCCTTGTCTCCAGCCCCATCTACCACACTGGGGGAGAATTAGGGGGCCTACAACTGGAATCAGAGGAGCCAAAGAGCTAAGCAAGGCGGTGGGAAACACTTAGGAGATAAGCTTGGGCTTTGTCTCCCTTTTGCTGAGAGCTCTAGCGGCAGCAGTGCGAGGAAACAGAATACTTCTTTTACCCTTTAGCTATCTGTTGTGAAGTTAGGGGAGGAGGGCGCTTAAAAGCCATAAAACCATCCCCTAATCCCCTTTCCGCTAGAGAGATAGTTGTCAGGAGTGCCTGTCTTCCCGAGCCTGCCGACAGCCCTGCGTGACACCTCCGAGACACAATTATCATTAGCCGAGATTCCCAAACCACTCCCAGAGCAGTCCCATCCCCGCATCCCGCGCATCCTCCGTGCTCCTCGCCCCGATGCGCTGCTCGAAGGCCGCCCGCAGCCTCTGCCAGCGATGCTTCTGCTCTCTCGCCAGCCACAAGGCAAACACAGTTCAACTCCTGATCAGCTTAAAAATAAACAAACGGCAACTCTCCTAAAACAGGAGAGCTCAAACAAATAATTATCACCTCCCCCTTGACTCCGGCTAGTAGGGCCACAGAGAGCTGGCTGCTCTTTCTGCTTCTGTGTGGTCTCCCTTACAGACAGGTGAACATAAAGGACTAAGTCACTGAAACTTAACGAGTTACTGCTCGTTAGCTGAACCGCATTAACTGCCTGCGTGCGTGCTCCCTACGGATAGTTGGGGCAAACTCATTTTATTTGTATCAGGAATGGGCTAGGACAGCGTTTTCCAACCTCAGAATCTAAAGCTGGTTTCTAAGACGTAAAGGTAACTGGAAAACAAACCACTTGCACCAGGGTTAAACCACTAACTCAGGGATCCACACCCAGTGGAAAATAAAAGCGTTAGAGGGCTGGCAGAGATGGAAATCACTGGGCCGAGAGCATGCCAAGAGCACGCACTCAGCTGGTTAACGCAGCCCCTGCTGATAAGTGGTAACTCATGATGTTTAATTGCATGCAACTACCTGTCCGTGCTTTTATTCCCCGGGTGTGAGGAGTGCCTTGAGACGGTGCCAGCTGCAGCAGCCGCTCTCTGCTCTACATGCAGCGCAAGGACACCCAAAGGGAAAAGAAACAAATAAGTAAGCAATTAATATGCCCATTTCAGGGGGAAGTTTCTACACTGTTGGAACTGCCAAAGGCAGAGGGTTTGCCTACTCTGGAGAAAAACTGTGCTCCAGATATATTTAATCTATCTCTTTCGGAGTGCTGCAAACCATGAAGCTTTGAAAGCATTTTTGAAGCTGACAAATATTTTTAGGAAGGGGAAAGGCAGAAAAAGTTACGTGGGGTGAAAGGGAAGGAGGAGGCTCTGCTCCAGGTGACTTCCCATTTGGGATGGGGTAAGAGCAGCCCCACGGACAGTTAGTGCCAAGCAGCTGACAGGCTGCGGCTTGTCGGCGTGGCCCTGCCCCTGTGTCAGCAGAGCTGTAGCCGGATAATTATACTTCTCTGTCTCTGGACATTTGCACAGAGGCAAAGCTCAAGGCGCAATCCTAAAGCAAATTGCATGGTGGCATCTGTGTGCTAATAAGATGCCTCTGCGTTTGAGAGCGTGAGAAATAAGCTGGCTGGGCTTTGAAAAGCAGAAGGATGAACGGATGACAAATGTCGTCCCCGTTCATCCTAGGGGTATGGGTGTCCCTGCTAAGGAAGGGTTTCAACCCGAGTTAACCCGTCCTCTGTCAAGGCCTTCCTTATCCATCTCCCGCGGGTGAACTCAGGGCTGAAGCTTCTCAACACGCAGTTCGCGGGGGTCTTCGGGTGTAAGACCAGGGCTCTGGCATGGGAATGCCAGCTACAGCAGTGCTGCTTGAGCCAGGCTTCTGCCCAGGAGGGATTTATTTTTACAAACAGGTTTTCTCCATCAGCAAAGCTTTTGGAGAAGCGGATTATTTAGGAATATTTGAAACCTTGGGGTTGCTGATTTTTTTATGTAGCCTAACTTGGTTGGGATCTCTCATCTTCGGTAAAATACTTCGGTTTTATTTCAGGGTGGAAATTTCATATGAAATCCAAATGTACTTTGTGATTCGTTTCTGTTGCCAGCTCTTTTATTTTTAATAACTTCTGAGATCAACAAAGCAATGCTGTTTTCAGAGAATGTTTTGTACAGTCTGTCCAGATGTTCAAATACCAATATAGAAGTATTCCAAGAAAAGAAGGCCCTCTCTTCTGTCATTACAAGAAATATATTTGCTACCGTATTATTGACAGATAACCCCCTTTGGTGATCAGCAGAAGTAAGCATCAATTTTTATTTGTATTTTTTTAAATCTTTCTCTATGCCATTATCTAATGAACTCGCCCCAAACAGCATCTCCAACTGGTGCCGCGCTATCATTTATACTGCTGGGCTAATAATTTAATTTTCATTGGGGGGAGGATGGAGGGAAAGAGATGATTTTACTAAATTGCTTCACTTTGGATAATGTTCATCCTCTGGCCGCTTCTGATTTATATCTGCCATTGACATTTCCAGTTTCTTAGAAATTAATTCCCTTATTTGAAAGAAAGAAAAATACCCTGACTGGCCGCGAAGGGAGCCCAGGACCGCGGGGTATTCGATAGGGCTCGACCAAGGAGAGCCAAGTAAAGCATCTCCCGCACGCTTCCCCACCCGAAGGGCAGGTTTCGGGCTGGCAGCCGCCCGCCTCCCCCGGCACCGCAGCTCCTCGGCCGGGGATGCGGGGCAGGAGCGGCGGCGGTTCTGCTGCCGACGGGCGGGCAGGGCAGGGCAGGGCAGGGCAGGGCAGGGCAGAGCCCCGGGGCCAAGGAGCAGGTTTCTCCTCCTCCATCCTTGCCCCCGGGAAGGGCCGGGAGCGCCCTGCGGGGGTGCCCCGGGGCGCAGGGGGAAGGTTCCGCCGCTGCTGCGGGGAGCGTTCAGCAGCACCTTTGGGGCTGCCGGGAGGGGGGGGGGACGGACACCCCAAACCTCCCGAAAACCCAGGCTGTCCGAGTCGACCCCCTTCCTCAGACAACCAGGGCAGAGTGCTGGGAGCCGGCTGCCCCCTCCCTCCCCCGGGTCCCTCCCCGGGCAGGCGCTGCTCTCCCCGGGAAGCGGGGAGCGGGCAGGTCCTGCACTGCCCTCGGCCTGCTGCAGGCTCTGGGGGAAAAGGAGAGAGAAAAACCCAACCAAGGTACCATTAAAGTTAATTGTTTTTATTGCTGGTTTAACAGTGTCTTGTAAATCTTTTTACGACCCAGCCCAGGAACACCAGTGAGGCCTAAACTGGAGCTGGAGCAGGATGAGTAAAGGAGCGAGGACGGGGAAGAGCAGCTCTTGCTCTGGTCTCCCCTCTGATCCCGCCGGACTGGAGAGCTGTGAAGTTCGGGGCCGTGATGCCCAGAAGAGACTCTTGGCGGCGCAGAAGGGGATGGAATAAACCCCCAAATATTCCCCACCCGGACAAGACCTGAACCACCCTTTTGCCTCGGCAGAAGGCTCGGTTGGGCCCATCAAAGTTTGTTTGTTCCTCGCAGAAGAGCCGCAGGAACCCACGCGTGTCCCGCGGCTCGCGGGAACACCGACTGCCACGGACACGGAGGAGGAGCGGGGGCACCTCGCTAAGGTCCCCGCAGAGCACGGGAAAACCCCTTTGATCTTGTGTACTTGCAAGGAGAAAGCTAATCCCATGTTGTGATATAAGTACCAGATGCTTCTTGGAAGAATTATACTGGGGCACAGGGTTAATGCTCCAGCTTTTCTTTAAAGTGTCCTGTGGATTATTCCCCGATTAAAAGGATTGTTCCCCAAACGGCTGGAGTGTCAGCCCGGCTGTTATTGTTGTTGTTGATACATGGGGCGGGAGAAAGGACATAGGGGGGGAACAGGGTGTTGGGATTTATTTCCCGCCTCAATAACCTTTTGCCCCCCCTTTGCCCGACCCCTTTTCCCCCTTGCGAGCTCACCGGGGGTGGGTTGGCCACTGCCGGAGCTGCTCACCCAGGAGGGGAGGGAGGGAGGCCGGGGAAAAGGGTGCTGAGGTTTTTTTTTTTACATTTTTTCCAAGTCCAATGCATCGGGCATCCACCTCCGCCTGTGAATAAACTCGTGAAACTGGGGGGGGGGGGTAACACGGCCGGACACAGAGCGAGTAAAGGGCTCAGCCCCCGCGCAACGGTGCAGCCCGCTCCGAGCCCCAAACCGTCCCCGCTCGGGACAGGGGACACGGGGGAAACGCAGGGAAAGAGAGATGGAAATATTTTGCCTCTTTCTGCTCCCGCTGCTGAAGGCAGGCGAAGCAGCGGGTCCTTCCTCCGCGGGGAGCCGCCCGTGAGCGCAGCCGGCCGCTCCGCGCCCGCGGAGGGGTCCCCCCTCCCGAGCTACCCGCGGACCAGCCGCATCTCCCTCCCTTACCCCCCAGCTCCGCTTTTTTTTGTTTGTTTGGGTTTTTTTGTTTTGTTCTCTGCCGCTTTTGAGTCCCGGCCCCAGTCTCAGATCCGCATCCACCCGCCCATGTCGCTTCGACCCGAGCATCCTTCGAGCCTTCGCTTCCAGCCCCGGGACACGCAGGGGCCGCTGCCACGGTTGTCCGAGGGGGGAGGCTCCCCCGTGGGCCGGGGAGAAGCTGGCAGCGGGCTCGGTGCCGGGCTCGGGAGGAGGACGATGGGCTCCGTCCCCCCGGGCCGGGCGGCACTGCCAGCCGGGCACCCCCGGCCTCCTCCCGCTGCACCGCTTTCCCCGCTAATCGCAGTTTAACCCACGTCTGCCCCCCAAAGGGAAGAGGTCTCGGACCTATAATGTTGCAAATGTTTAAAAGCAGGACGGCGCCGGGCTTGGAAAGGGGGGAAATAGCACCTTCCCAAAAGCAGAGAAAAAGCAGCAGCTCCGAGGAGGCACAAGCGCAGCATCCCCTCCCTCACCACGGCGAAGGGGCTCCGGGGATCCCCTCCTACACCTCTCCCCAACTCCCTCTCCGGTACGGGGCGGGGGGGGGAATCAGCAGAAGAACCGCTATCTCCGGGTTAGGGAGCATCACGCCTCTGCTTCCTCGGGGACGTAAACGAAATCGTCCCCTCCGAGGCGGTGAGAGGAGCGCTCCCCCCGCCCGCGGCCGCCTGAGCACCGTGTCTCCCGGGGGGGCTCTGCCTCCCGGGCCCCTTTGCTCCCATGTAACCAGGGCTCCTTCCCCGTTTTGTTTTTTTTTTCCTCCCCCTCCGCTACAGCCTTCCCTGATGAATAAGGGTTTGGTACCCCCTTGGCACCCAGCTCCCTTCTAAGGAGGTGGGGGGTTGACCAGCCCCCCGTCGTACCCCGGGCCGCGTGTCCTGCCCCCCCGAGCCCACCCACCCGCGGGCAGGCAGCCACTGGGGCTGCCCCGCAGACAGGCGCTCGAGAGCAAAGCGCTCCCGTTCCTCGTTACGGGGCTGGAGGTTTCCCCGCAAAGCCTCTCAAGTGCTTTCAGCGGCCTGAAAACATCCCACCGTGCGCCCCTTGCCCGCGGAGCGGAGCGTAACCCCCGCGCCGGGCCGGGCGGGGGCCGGGCGGTCCCCGGCTCTGCCTCCCCTCCGCTGGCAGCGGTCAAGGGCTCGGCAGCGGGGTCGCACCGCCCGAGAAGGGCGTCCGTGCCTGGGCAGGTCCCTTCTCGATCCCCGGCTGCCCCCGCTAACCCAGCCCTGCGCTCCGCGGGGTTCTCCGCGCCTCGCCGCGCAGGGCCTGCTGCTCCTAAGCACCGGCGTTAAGGGGCGATTATTCTTCGTCTCCTAAAGGCTTGTGATTTCCCCTTGCCCCGCTCCTCGCCGCGGACCAACGCCGCCGCAGCCATTTCCATAACGCCCCTGCGGAGCGGCGCGGTGTTTCCTCCCCCGGCAGCCCGGGGGAGAGAGGCCGCGGGCTCGGGATGCTCCCGGGGCCTGGCCCCGGAGATGTTCCCAGAGCGCTGCGCGCCCCGGTACCGCCTGCCCCGGGAGCTGGGGGCCGGGAGCGGCGGCGGGGGGAGAGGGGAGCGGCGGCGGCGGCTCCGCCCGCGGCCCCTCGGCAGGGAGCTCCCCCCAGCCCGGCGGGGCAGCCCCGGGCAGCCCCCGGCCCCTGCCAGCCCCCGAACTCCCGGGCTCTCGGCCTAGCGAGTCCCAGCCGCCTGTTTGCTTCCTAAACTCGTTCGATCTCCATCAGTATTTTCGCGTCCTCTAAGCGCCCAGGGCGAGCACCCCCCCCCTCATCTGCATTAGTCTGCATAACAATATGTTTTATGCATTAAGCACTACAGAGAGCTGCGTATGCAGCCGCATATAGAGAGCTGCAGCGAGTACCCGAGCGGCAGGTCGCCCCGTTTTTGCCATTGCTCTGCCTGCAGTAACTCCTGCCTGCGCGCAGGCAGGGGATCTGCCCTCTGCCTCAGCCTCCCCCGTAGGCTCTCCTCATTTTCCTCCTCCAGGCTTTCACAGCTTTTGCTCTCTGCCTTTTTGGGGGGATTATAGCTACGTAAAAACATCAGCCAGGGAACGGGGAGACACAACAGAACCGCTGAAAAGAGGGGGGAAATATCAAGGCCCGATAAAAAGGGGGAACCCCCCCAATACATCCTAGCAGAGACCTTCAAAGCAAGCTATTTCCCCTCAAGTTGAGCACAGAAGGGACGTTTTTTTCCCACATCAAGTGTTGGGAAGGCAAAACCAGGGTCCATAACTGGGAAATTATAAAAGGAAGTAAATCCATCAAAGCAAATGCAATTGGGAATACAATTAGGCAGAGGGCTGGAAGGACACAAAAGGAGGTAGGGTGGAGGGAGCTCTGCCGCTGAGTGACGATACGCAGGCTGCGCAGGGGAAAAACACCCCGGCAAATGCAATTTTGCAGGAGGCTCTGGGCAAGGAATGAAATCGCTAGGAACTCGGGGCGGCTTGCGGGAGGTCGGCAATGCGGGCTGCGATGGTTCCCTCATCCAAAGGGTTTGGGGGGTTGGTTTGTTTTTTGTTTCGGGTTTTTTTTGTGGTTTTTTTTGGTGTTGGTGTTGGTTTTCTTTTCTTTTTTTTTTTTTTTTTGAGGCAGGCGGTTTGGTTTGTAAGACAAAAGCAGCTTTTTTTTTTTGGTGCGAAGGGGTGATGCCCGGCGGTGGGGTGGAAGCTCCGGGCAGCGGGACGCTGCTGGGGACAGGGGGGGACAGGGCCCCCCGCACCCCGCTCAGCCCCCCCGCCGCGGCCGCTCAGCGCTGCAACCCCCCGGGGTGGGGGTGGGGGGGGTGTTAAAGGGAGAAAAGTGCCACCCTGGCAGCCCAAAATTCAGCGTTTCCGCCCCCAAACCCCTTTGACCAGGACTCCCCCTCTTCCTTCCCCAGGTATTAAGAAAAAGCGTGGACTTTGCCCCCATCCCTCCTCCCCGCTGGTGTGCGAAGGGCTCCTGGCACCGCAGCGGGAATTTCGGCTGTAAAGGAAGCGGGGAGGAATTAAAACTATCCGAAACTCTCCAGGCAACGCTTACCCCCCTTCTTTCCTGGTTTTTTTTTCGGGGCGGGGGGGAAGGAGAGACGGGAAGGGCTGGATGGTCGGTCCTGAGAAAAGTGAGAAGGTTTTATGCGCTGTCATTAAAAAAACCCCCAAACCTGAATTTTCTTTTGTTCGTAATATAATCTACGGCCCGGCTCTGAAAACTTAAGGAAACTACTTATATACCTATGTGCACCTATTTATGCAGCCTACATATGCAGGCGCGGAGCCTTACATGACATTTATTGTTCAGATCTCTCTTAAAACCAATAGATCTCCCGTCAAAATTTCCTATTCCCTGTGCTTCAGCTCATCACCGTTTCCACTGGGAGGGGGGGGAAATGTGTCAGGATAATCAGCAATTTTCAGCAGCAGTGATTTTTTTTTCGATTGGGGGTTAAAAAAAAAAAAAGAAAAGAAAAACGAGCAAAGGTAGTATAAACATGCAATTACATTACAAGACTTTTTGCACAAATGAACTTAATGAGTAAAAAAAAAAAATAATCTGTAGTTAAAGGCTTTGCCCCCTCACTGAACCAGATTAACAGTATTTGTTGCTTTTCTAACTATACAAAACTGCAGTAATGAAAAATAATCTTGACATCCTTTAACTTCCTTAAGGTATCTTTCCCCCGCAGACGCTCTGAAAGCTATTAAAGAGATGAGACGAGGTTGTATTGAACTGTTACAACGTTCGCTTTAATCAAAATTAGATGGAATCGCTTAAAATAATAATTAAGGAAAGCTCCCATTTAAAAAAAAAAAAAAATTAATTAGTTCCTAGCATCAGCAAACTTCAGCATTACCAGCCCGCCTTCCTCTAGCCTCCCCAGCGCCAGGAGCTGGAGACAGGCACCGAAAATTTTGCGGACACAAAGGCTTTAAACCCCCTTTAATACGAACACGCTGGGGACCTCGGGGTTTCTTCCCTTCCACCTTTCGCAGGCTCCGGAGCCGCTGCCCGGTTCCAGCCCCCGCGGGGTGGCGGCACCCCCTTCCCAGCCCGGTCCCCGTCCCCCCCCCCCCCTTCCCGCAGGCGACATGGGATGAAGCGAAAGTGACTTTAGCTCCTTGTAGGAAATAAATCTGACATACCGCCGCTGTCATGGGACTCGGACAAGATAAGGGAGTAGCCTGTACCACAGCATCCCGGAGAGTCATGTCAACAGCTTGCACCCTCCGGAGGGGACCAGGGAGGCTTGGGGAGGGCGGGGGGGGGGGGGGAGAGGGGCGAGGGAGCTGGAGCACAAACCCCCTTTGCTCAGATCACAGGGGTTTGGGCAAGTTTTCTTCAAACCCCAAGTTTTTGTGAAGCTGCCAGGGGAGCTCGGGATGGACCTGGGCTGCGCCGCGCGTCGGGTAACAGTAGAGTTTATATTATACCGCCGGGTAGGAATAAAACTACCGAGCGCAGCATTGGAACCAGATGCGGCGAGGCAGCGCTCCCGCAGCCGCCGGGCAGCCGGGACCCACCCCCCCCCCCCCCCCGCTCCCCCGGGAGGGGCCGCGGAGACCCTCATTTGGGGCACAACTGGGTGCCCACGCTGGCACACGCGTGGTAAGGACAGCCTGCCCACCCGCAAACCGGTTGCGTAAGATTTGGGGAGGGAGCAACAGTGGAAACCCCTTGCTGGGAAACAAAGAAAAAAACGAAAGAAACAACAACAACAAAACAAACAAACAAACAAACAAAAGAAACAAAAGAAGAAAAACAAAATAAAAAAGAAAAAACAAAAAAAGAAATGAAAAAAGAAGGGAAAAAAACAAAAAAAAGAACACAAAAAAAGAACCACAAAAAAAAAAGAAACAAAAGCCAACCCCCAGTCCTTAGAAACACCCGGATCGAGCCGCCCAGTCCTCCCACCACTCTCTGTAATCCAGGAGGAGAAGCCCAAGGAAATAAAAGGCGAGATAAAAAAAAAAACCCAACCCAACCACAACAACAAACCCCCACATTAACCCCCGGCCGAGGCTTGGCAGGCTGGGGAAGGTGCAAAAGCTGGGAGCGAAAGGTGGACGGCGGGTGCGAAGCGGGGTGCGGGGGCCCGGAGCGCTGCCCCCCCCGGCGCTGGGCGCCTAATCCCGGCCCTCTCCCCCCCCCACCCCCTTCCCTGCTCCAGATCCGTTTTCTCCGAGGAAAGTCACAAGGTAACCACGGCTGGCTGTAACCTAAGAACGGAGGATGGCTGGGAGATTATTTTTACATTAAGAGCTGCCCGAAGATGCAAACGTGCCTTCCGATGAGTTTTGCACTTTGGGTTTTGACCCAGGCATGTGTAGTCCTCTCCTGCTAAACGTCCTACCCCCCGAGATGGTGCTCGCACCGCCCCCCCCCCCAGCACGCGGTGCAATCCCCAAGGCATGCCTACCCGGACAGAGCACCCAAGGTATAAAAAGAAATTTAAGCTTCTGCTCTGAAACCGATCTCCTTTCCCCTGGATCACACTTTTGATCTAATTTGTTTCTCTGTCCAAATGACTTGGCTCAGCCTTCTCCCTGAAAATTCGGTGTACAGTTGACATCAATCATGTCTCAGTCTAGGGAGGGATAAGGATAGAATATCAGAGAGGTGACCATGCATGCCACATGATTCAAATCATCTCAGCATTGATTAATTGGGTTCAATCTGAGTTTCAGAATCATAACAACTGTTGTTCCCCTTCACATAACATCAACAGGGCCTTTAAAGCAGAGTATCCATTTACTCCAAGGCATGTGATGCATTAAAACCATCATCTTCTATTAAACCTTAAAGGCTGGATGAATTTTCGACAAACTCAATTAGCTCAAGATGGTTCTGCAGTGATTAGACACCGTTACCCCTTCCCCTTCATCAGGGATTTTTCTACCCCCTCTACTTTTTAATAGAAAGGGCAAAGTATTTTGACATATGGAAGATGCACGCGTACCTTCAGCCCATCCTGTTGCTGCTCTGACCGTGCGGGTAACCTGCTTAAATGAAGGCAACCCCCCTCTAAAACTTGTATCAGAAATATCTCACAAAAAGCATGACCTACTTTCCCTTGGATTTAAAGAAAAACTCTTTGGATATCTGGGGCATGAAGCTGTTATCAGAAAACTGCGTTTCTGAGTTGGCCAGGAGGAGATTGTACCTCGAGCTCAGAAGAAAGGAAGAGTCAGGCAGGACTCCGGGCCCTTATCGACGAAGTTATTCCTGCCCCTACAATCCAGTGAGATGTTGCGCTTGGGTTAGATAGTTGCTCATCAATTAACTACAGCTAAAACAGGACAGAAACACCGTCTGGGCGGAGGGGGTGGGGGGTGGGAGAGCAGGGTTTGAGAAGGAGACTACTTCTGCAATTCAGGTTTCCATATGTTAAGAAAGATGAGCCATATTTGTGTGTGTTTGATTCTTATCTACCAGCTGGGATCACTCATCCGGGTTGTAACTGAAATAATAATGATTAAAGAAAAGCATGCCTGCCTTGTAATGTTGCAAGTATGGGCCTCCACATCACATACATTCAGCCCCGATTGAGGAATGACCTATCACAAACGCAGCCTTGAGCAATCAGAGGAATATCATTTCTAATTACTGTTTTGCAAGCTGAAACCCTATTAAGTATTTCCCTGTTGTGCCTATTATGACTGGTTCTACACTTAAAACAAGAGCATTCTTTTTTTTTTCCAATCGTTCCACTTTGCATGGGAGCGCTATCGTCGTGATCCAGCTCAGGGGTTGCTTTCATTTTTTTCTGTTTACTTCTTAAGAACAGCTCGGAGGCTCTGGTCGCAGAGGTTGAGGGAGATGTGTGTTGCATGAATGATCCTCGTAGTGGGGGACAGTCAGCCTGAGAACTGCGCTTAAATCAATCCCCTGATTTAAGGCACGGATATTTTCAAGTAGAGAAATTCCACAACCAGACTTTTAGGAGAGTTTTAAGGTAAGTTTACTTTAAAGCTTTATCTGCACAAACTGCCCTGCTACGAGTATGCCAGCGATGAAAACGGATATCTGATTTTCACATGATACAAACGGATATCCTAGAGCAAAACGCACGCAGCACAGCAGGGCCTTGCTAGGCAGAGCGCTGGGGATCACATCACCCTTCCGAGCACCGAAGAGTCACACCGCTAACCCAAGTGCCTCATCTTGAGCTGTACGGCTGACTCCTGGTTTTGACTGATTTTACCACTAGAAACAGCGCGGCGGGGAATAAAACAAACCCCAAAGAAATGATAACATTAAGTGCACTACTTAAAAGTATAAGTGATGGTGGGAGATGGCAGCAAACACTCCAAAGGGACGTCCAAGTGATGCTCAGCTTTGGGACCGGGACTCTGGAGTAGGGAATTGTCATTGTGTTCACATAAATTAATCAAGCAAATTGATTAAGCAAGTTGCTCCGCTGACTTCAGGCAGGATACCCAATTGATTTGATCAAGCAACAGAAATTCTTGTCCGGACACTTATCAGGTCCAAGTGTGTTTTACTTGTCAGTCACTGAGGCAGAACCATTTCCCAGCAAAAAACCTCCAGAGTTTTGCTGTCTCCGGCTTTCACATCCGAAAAAGACAATTCCACTTGCTTTCTTTCACAGGTCTAAGCCAGGGGGACAAACACACTTCATGAATACCTGAAGCCACATTTGAAAGCCGTGGTATAAATAGATGAGTACGGACAGATGGATAACTCCTGATTTTCAGGCCAGATGACTTCCAGCTCGGCCAGAGCAGAAGCAGACAGTCTCCATCGCTCAATTTGTGCGAGACGTCCCATGATTGCACCCCAAGGGGGAAACCCAGCCGGTATCCCCACCTGACATCAGTCAGTGGCTACTACTGACGTGAGCAATGCTGGAATATGTAAAAGACCGTAAAAAAGGAACTACTGCTAAAAATGTACAGCCCCCAGCCATTTCATATGTATACACAGCCCAAACTAGCAGGCACTTTCATCTTTTCTTTTTCACTAGACAGAGAGTAGCATCCCCATATGTCCCAAGGGAGTTGAGAAAAGAGACGTCCTAATTTGAGATGCACTTGGATAGAAGAGAAAAACCAACCGGAGATTCACATTTCAGCCTTCGCATCCAGACTGACAGGGAGCGAGGAGGACGAGGGCCATGAAACAGCAAAAAGCTGCTCAGCTGCTGATTCACATTTCCCTTGGGCGCTCACGGAGGCAGGGCTGGGGGCAGTGCCGGGGCATGGCATTAGAGACTGAATTGTCCATCACCCGCAGGAGAGGGCCCACGCAGGATTGTACCGGCAACCCGGGACTGGCACTGCCTGGCCTGGCAGCCTTAACAAATCTGTTACGGGGTCGCAGAGCAGCAGCAGCCCTTTCCTATGGGGTTAAATGCCCCAGAGAAGAGGCGAGAATCTCCCCCAGCCCTTTGTGCTCCCAGGGAAGGAGGTCTCAGGTGCCACGTGGACAAACTCCAATACTGAGGCTTGCTACACTGAAAAAGCAAACCCTTTTTTTTTTTTCCCTCCTTTTTCCCCCCCCCCAAACTCGACTTATAGAGGAAAGATTTCCCAAGCACTGACGCCACGTGTAGAGGTTCTTCATCTCCCTGTAATACAAATCATCCATCTGGGTGGAGTGGATTCCTTCAGGGTTGTTTATTTTCTCTCACTTCTTTTTCCTTCTTTCATACCAGCTGCCCAGTCCCTTCTCCCAGCTCTTTACGCAAATTCTCAGATGGGCAACTGGAGACGGGATGCATCCCTGAGAGCAACGCCGTTATCTCCTCATTAGTGGTGAGAGGGGAGCACAGCGGCACCTGCGCTTCTCCGTTTGGGCCAATTCTTGGAGATGACCCTCACATTTCCCCCTGTAATGATACCCAGTGTCCCTCATCCCCGTAGGCTGCGAGTCTCCTCCCGGCAGGAACGGGATAAGTGCTCACAGTAGACTCCTCCAAAGCAGCTGAAGGTGAGGAAACGAGAGAAGGAATACACTGGACCTGGATTGGAACTTTTAAGACTCCCTCTCACCGAGCACAACTTTTCACTTTGAATTTGACCGATCCAGTAGCTATAAGCTACGGAGAAAGAGCGCATATGTAGGGATGTATCCATCCCTCCGGACCTTCTGGGAACTCCAAGCTGGTGCTGCCCCAAGTTTCTTCTGAGCCTCAATTTGTTTAGCATTCACTGAGTGAGCTATTCCAGGAATGTGCAAGGATCAGTCCCCAGAAGAGCAGATGGAGAAAGGGGAGGCTGTACAGTAACACAGCATTTCCCCCAGCTTTTTAAAACAGATTTCTTTTCCCTGCCTTCCAGCCAATTTCCCCTATGTGACCTGAGAAGTTTCCCTAATAAAAATATAGATGTAACCTTATCTAAAGTGAATGCAGCAAATGTACTACGGATAATGCGTAATTAATAACAGAAAAATAATGTTTCCCCTGTTATTAAATCAAGGCCTCCCCTGACCTCTCACCCTCATATAAGTGCCTTTAGTTTTATGACAGCAATGGACAAAGTTATTGTGTGTCCGTATGTGCACGCACATCCTAGCTGGCAAGGGGCTCACCTAACTATTGCTGGAGTTAGTTTAGGGATTTCCTTCTTTTTTTTTTTTTTTTAAGGTTAAAAAAAGAAATGCCTCCAGTAGTTTATACGACGCTTGGCCGGCGAATGAACTCAATCAGTGTATGAAACTAATCTGGTTCCACTGAGGAAAGATTCTGCCTCTCGGTCTCAGCGTAACAATATCTATTTACACACACGCAGGCATACGCGGATTGCTTTTGGGCTCCCTAATGCGTTTCCAGGCTTAGATGTATCAATAGAGGAATGTATCAATATTTTTATATATTTGCAGCATGCAACGAGAAAACAAAGAGCAGTCGAATTCCCTGGAAGGGCTCAGCATTTTTTTGGTTGTAACGCAGTAGAATCCTCACTGCTTACAAGGCGGTGTTTCTTCCCTGGCTGCTTTTCTTCTTTTAATACTTGCAGACGCTCAGCCCCCAGCCATCACCACTGACAAAAACATATTTATACATTGGGAGAGATAAACTAGGGAAAATTAACAAGCTTGGACCTGAAAGCGCATCAAGACTTTAAAGAAATTCATAAATACGAGGCCAACCTGGTTTTCTCTGCAGTTCCCCCCTTCCCCAACACGCTGATTGTCGGTAATGCTATCTAACTCCAGAGGTCATCGGGCTCGTCTGATGTATGGGCTTCCCTTCTGATTCATTACGTTTGATGCACAGCTCTTCCAGGAGTCAACTCAGCAAAACCCTTGGGTTAATGGAAGCCACACCAGCTCCTAATCCAGTAGCTTTGAAATCTTCTGTTTGTGTTGGATAGGCGCTGCGCAAAAGCCCGGTCTCCCAGGGTCAGAGAAGTTCCTTCTGATCATCATCAGCAGTGATGTGAACCCCGGGTCACACATTTTCCACCGGTCCTCAAGATCTACCAGAGAGCAGTAACGGGGCTCACTCGCCCCACCGAAGCCCTGCCACATGCCCCGGGGACCCGTCGCTCCCCAGGGACTCCGGCAGGGAGAGAGGGAAGGGACAGGACCATGTCCCTGTCATCACATAAAGCCATTTGGATGCGAGCCCCCTTCTATTCCTGTGCGAATTTCAAGGCAACAAATTTCAAGGCAACGAATTTCAAGGCAACAAATTTCAAGGCAACAAATTTCAAGGCAACGAATTTCAAGGCTCAGCCCAGAGCTATGCCTCTCCCCTAAATGTTTTTTTCTTTGTCGTTCCCTGAAGTGCTAAAAGAAGCGGAAATATTGGATTTCTTCAAGATTTTCAGCCCAACGCTTCCCTTCAGGAGGTGGGAAACTCTTTGCCTTAAACACACAGACGCGAGCCAGCCCCCAGGTCTCAATGTTTACCCATTCAGCCCCTGTGGTTTGAATGTATAAATTTGTGCAGAGAGAAATGTGTCTTTTAAACGGCAGCCGTGCACGCAAGCGCTCCAAGGTAAATGCTCCTGTAAAAGCAGGTATTTCCTCCGTCCTCCTCACTCACACATCTGCCCGCCATGCTTCGCCAGCGCTGCCTGCAGAAAGGTCAACGCGGCCCCAAAAGTTAGGAAAGCGGGAGCTCCCTCCTCTTCCACATTCAACACTCGCTTCGTTTTAATCGTTCAATCGGGCTCAATCCCGCCGCGTTCCTCGGACGGAGCATCACGCACCAGGCTATAAATACCATGCCCTGCATTTCGCTGGTGCCCTCCCCTCCCTCAAAATGTGAGTCGAGGGCGTATCGCTTTCCAGCTGGGCTGCAGCAAAGGCACTCCCAGCCCTAATACCTGCTCCCGAGAAGGGGGGCAAGGGACAGTCATCTTTTGGACTGATAAGGGCATTTGTGAGCATCCCATTCGAAGGGGAGCTTTCCCCCAAGGGTAAGAACGCAGGTGGCCTGCGATACACGTGCGAGGGGTGGGGGGCCTGCAGTTTTCCTCCTTTGCTCTGTATTCCCAGGGGAGCACAGATATTTTAAGAGGGTAAGGGCTACTGGGGGGAGCCTCCAAACCCAGGGAGTACAGGCAGCAGCCCAGCTTGCCAGGGCTGAAGAGCCCTGCTGCCCACCAGCAGCAAACTGGCTTTGCACTGGTCAGGATGGTACCCGACTCAGGAAAGTCAAAATGGGATCAAGGAGTCGGGGCGTCTTCCTCCAAACAGCATAACGCAGATGATGGAAATGAGTTAACCCCATCGCCTTCCCCCACTGCTCGTTGCTCTGTTTAATCCCTCTTCCACTGGGTGCGGGACGCACCGACACACGCTCCCCTCCCACCAAAACCTGCCATTTATTTACTGTTTTAATAACTCTTCTGTGCCCACACAGTACACGGCCGTGAATGGCTGCAGCTGCTTTGAAGAAGGCGCTGTCTTCCAAGTCACCAGCAGGTCTCATAAATCTTAAAAATGCTTTGTGGAGCACCAAAACAAACCCGGCACACACACAGCCAGCTGCTTTCCAAGCACACAAATACTTTCAAGTTCAACAAAACGTTTCATTTCAGTAAGGGCAAGCTCTTTCATCCGGTTTGGAAGCCTCTTGTTCAATTACTTCTCTACAGATTACCCCCCAAATGAGTTAAAAAATGAAATAAAAAATAGCTTTATCAGTCTGAAAACATCCAAATAAGACATTTTGCAAAGAAACTCCCTATCCCGTTGGGGTTTTTTTTGGTGTTGGTGTTTTTTTTTAATTACACAAATTTTTACCATCAGCAGTGACATTTTGTGAGGAAAAAAATCGGTTCCATCAAAATAGCATTTTCTGATGAAAAACCAATTCCGTTGCATTTCCTCTCTCTGCAGAGATCAGTCCCCGGGACTGAGCATCCCTCCACCGCTCCTAAAAAACCCTCTCCAAGAACTATGCACAAATGCAGCCAACTCCATTTTAGAAACAAATCTGCTCTGTTTACTGATAAATATTTATTCAGATATTTACCAAGAAAACATGAAAGGCAAAGCCAGCATCTGTATTTCTAGTATCGCTCACCAGGGAATATCACTAAATACACTGGGGCACAGGCATCAGAGTGTGGCTCCGAGATCACCCCCAAATTTGCTTGTGCGAATCAGCTCCCCCCCCCCCCCCCCTTAAAATTAAAGGTGAAATTCTGATTTACCCTGGAGGCCACGGCATTTCTGTCGGCTGAGTGTTGCAGCCCTGCTCAGCTGCTCTGCAAAGCGTTATGCTGTTATGACTCAGAAAAAGGAAAATAACGAATTCACAACCCCACGGGGAAAACCCAGCGTGGGGGTGACTGGGGGTACCTCCTCCCCCGGGCAGGGGACCTCTACCAGGACATCCATACGGGACTTGTAGCCGTTTCCATTTACAAAAATGTCCCGTTGTGGCTTTTTTTCTGACTTTAGGCGAGCTTCTTATTTCTGATTTATGCCGGCTAGCAAGAGACAAGGGTTGGTCTGCATGATGCTGTACGCCACTTCTTCATTTGCTAATATTATGGGCAATTACTGGAAAACAAGAGGTCTAAATAGACCTTTGCTGCAGCTTATTCTGTCAGACGAAGCCGTGGTTTCATACGGATGGAGGAAATCAGCTACAGCAGCAGAGCTCAAAAAAATATTATAATGATGCAAATACAAATGATAAAAGAATAAGAGGAAGAAACGCCCATGAACCCACCGCAGAAATGTTCCTAAGCAATGAAGCCCCGACAACTGGAAATCTCAAGTCCGCAAAGTTTTATCCCCGCACTTAGATTTAACTTTGCTTTCCCTGAAGTAGAAAATAGCTCCCGGTCTGAGTTCAGCCTCTGGTTTGAAGGCTCGTAGCTGAGACCTCTCAATTCTGAAGTGTCCGAATAGGCACAAAATTAAGGATTTTAGCTAGGTTACTTCATTGCCAAACATCAAACCAGAATTTTCTCTTCACTATAAATTGGTATTTATCTTTCTGTACGATACATAAAAAAGTAGATTAACGGAGCTAGAAGAAACAAAGCCACCACTCCCCAAAGTCATTGGAATAAGCAGGTATTCCTGTCAAAAATTACACACATTTTTGCAAGAAAGGGTTCTTCTTGTTTGTTTGTTTGCAACCAACCACAAAATTCTGCAAAACCTAAGGAAATGCCCCTGAATTGGAATGAAAATGATTGCCTTAGAGTTTCTTCAGTACGTTGGGGGATATGGAAAAAGAAAGAAAAAGATAATTATGAGGTGACACCTGAAAACCTGCTCAGCCTTCAGCGCAGAAGAATGTAAACATGTTGTTTTGCTTACTTTCATCATCGATTTCAGGAAGCTGGGAAGGCTGCTCAGAAAATGGTTCCCCAGCCTCAGCTACAATGCAGTTCCAATAATAGACAGCGTAGGCAGATGCTTAATCATCTTCAAATCATGTTTCGCTATGCCCGTTCTAAAGCTTTTGGCCCGTGGTAGGACACAGTTAAGCTCCTCTTTAGCTGAAGAGTTGCAACAGGGCTTGAACGCAGTTGTCCCACCACCCGGACAGTGTCAGGCCCTTGATGCACCGGGAATACGGGCAGTTTGGGGCTGTGATTGACAGGCGACTCAGAAACGTTCCACCGGAGAGGAGCTGTTAAATTACAAACACCTCATAGGTCTCGGGAAATATTTTTCCTACTTCTCGACTCATTTTTGAGCCTTAAAATTTGCACCTATACCCAGTGCTCTATGCTGCGTCCCCACCTCCGACATAGCATCCTTCCACTTCAAGGTGCAAAAGAGGGGACACCTCTCCGGGGGGAACCATGGGATCCTCGGAGATCCTTTCATGTTCCCAGTAAGATTTACAGCCTCATGCTCACCATCAACCTCCTAATTCCTGCTGGAGCTGAGAGAATAGCTTGCTTGGGTCTGGAACCCACTCCCTCTGAGGGGGCACGAATCCGCTGGCCTGGGAGGAACGGCTGTAAGACATCTACACATTCAGCTGGGCCATCCATGACGGCGCCCAGCTGCACTCCCACGTGAAAAGCTCTCGCTCATCTATTTATTGCAACCACTTGCCAGTGCCACGACACGGAGATGAATAAATACCACTGCAAAGAGCTGCTGCTGCTCACAACGGCTGGTGGAAACGGCACGAGAGGGCGAGGGAGGCGGGAAGGGTTAAATAAGCCATGTGTCGCGTTATTGCGACTGGAGTTTGGCCAAGCTGCGAGGGCTGATATTGCTCCGTCGGGATGCGTGCCATGGAATCCTTCCTGATTGGGAACGCTCGCAGCCTTGGTCTCGCATCTTGCCCAAAAGGCACCGCAACAGCCCAGCGACCCCAGTTCAAGGCGATAACGGGGTGTTGAAAAGGACGGCTGCCGGCCTGTCCCCCACCACATCCCACCACGCTGCCTCGGGCAGAGCTGGACTGCCCGGGCAGATCGAGGGGCCAGCACACGTCCCGGCTGACCGGCCCCCAGCAAAGGCTGCCACCAGCGCTGGCTCTGGCTAACCCTCGTCAGCAGCTTCTCTGCAGAGATTCGCAATTGAAGGCAACCCTGGGAATGCCTTCACCCATGCCACAGCGAGCGGACACTGCCTGCTCCCTCGCTGTCGGCCACATGCCACATCCGCAATCCTTTGCATTAAATTTTCCGCTGTGGCTCTTTTCCTCTCCCTCTCCCACTCCCACGGATATATCAGAGCTAGCTTTCATCCAGCTACTCCTGGCCCAGTAAGAGCAAGGATACAGCAGTGCTGAACACCAGGCTGTGGTGTGGGGATGCCACCAGTGGACACAAGCTGGCGTGGACAAGTTGGTCTGGTCCATGTACCGTGGCTCTGATTACAGCCACCAGCCTGGCTCCTCCCCGCCAGCCCCAAGAGGGATGCCGGCGTGTAGACAAGGTGCACAAATCCAATAAAATTAACACCCCTCTCCCTCCTACCCTCACTGCTTACTTTGGGAAACAGGATACACAGGGATTTTCTGCTCAGGGCTACCCGGGTTTATTTGAGGCGTGCTTTCAAACGGGCTGAGCTGAGCTAGTACAGAATCTGTGCGATCGCTCCGTTCCTTTAGACGGGGCTCAGGATGAGTCCGTGCCAGAAAGTCCCACCGGCGACAGGGTTTGAAGCCTATTTGGTTGAACTAAAGCAAACTCCTTAACAAAGGCTCTTTCTTCAGGTTCAAGGCTAGCACGTTTCTGCTTGGCTTCAAATAAATTTGGGATCCTTCTCTGAAAGCATCCTGCACCAAACCAAGCAGCAGCATCAGAGCTCACGCAGCTTGGGGGTTCGTTAACCCATGCAGGGGCTCAAACCGAGCTACTGCCGAGTCCTGCTAATTGCACGCCTGCGTACACGGGGCAAAGAACGGTTTGCTTAAAGCTCCGTGAAAGATGTTTAAACTAACAGGTTTTACCTTGTATTTGTCATAGGCCGGGAATACCCCCGTGGCCGGTTAATGCACAGCAGCTGAGCCCCGGTAACTTGATCGTGTGCCCGAACCCGGTTCAGAGATTGTCATACAAGAATTAAAACGCTGCAGTAAGTCTCATGCGCGGGGAAAAGCAGGGGAAGCTGTGTGTGCTGGGCAGGGGGGAAGAGCCCAGCGCTCCCACCTAGCTCTGGCATCTGGGACCTGACTCCGCAGCCGGCCCCGGGGAGGCCAGGCTTCCCTGATACTGTTTTTGGGGAGGATGCGGCTTTTTCTAACTTCGCGTGGTTACTCCTGAATTACGCCAGCATGGGCAAGGAGACCTGACCTCTGCACCTCCACCTCTGCAGGAGCACAAGGCTCTACATAGCTCTTAGCATTGCTAAGCTGGAGCCCAGTAGGTAAACCACAGCTTTTCCCTCCGATCCCCGACCAGACTAACTTAGTTCTGTATTTTCAACAGGAAGGATTTGTTCCAGTATCCAGAACAGTGCCAAGCATTTAAAAAAGGTGAAAAATATGCACAAAAAACCACTCATAAATACCTCTGCTCAACTCAGGGCAAGCCAAGCAGACGGAAGCGTGACATTCGTGTAGCAAAATATTCTGGGAAACAATTAGTGCGGGATCCAGATCAAGAAAAATACGCTCACTAAGTCATTCAAGTAGCAAGACCAGATGGCAGGCTGCTTTCCCCGCCGATGGCACTTGTCCATCGCACTGTCACAAGTCCCGCGCCGCCCCGAGCTCACCTGAACAGGTGCCAGCGGCTGGCAGGGAGCGGCGTGTGCCGGGGAAAAGCCAGCTCTGCTAGAGCCATCGCCAGGCAAGCGCCAAGCCGGCTATCTCTTTTTCAGCTGTGCAGTAAGTCGGGTAAAGAGTGTCAAAAATAACGACCTGGCCGGGGCTGGGAAAAGAAGGTTCAAGAGTTCAGCCTGGAAGCAGAGAGCCAGGGCTTCTGCGGGGAGAGGGTAACCACGAGCAAGGGGAAGGGCAGGGGGGAAAATCCTCTTACTTGCAGGAAGCGCCGGTCGGGGTTGCTGGCAGAAAGGTCTGCCCAGGTGTTACTGAGCCGTAATTCACAGGGCCAAGATTCGGGGGCGAGGATGCAGCCTGGCTCCCATTAAACAGTGGGAGCTTTGTCTCGGTAGGGAGTGAAGGAAAAGGCGATGTTTTTTGCTGGGCTGCTCCGGGCAGCCCTTGCGGCAGCCCCACTGGTCCAAAGGGACTTTGGGGATGCAGAAAGCAGCCCCTGCCCCGCAGCGCTACCAGCATTACTTCTGGGAAGGGCAGATTAAACCACCACAGTAACCTCTCTGACTGCAAAAGCCAGTGCCCATCTCTTGGTGTGGCTTGGACCCTTCATCTGTCTTTGGAGAAGAGACCCAGATAACCTCTCCCCGTTACAAATAGAGTCACTCCATCAATCTGGAGAAACCAAGTGCAGCCCCAAATCCCCCTTCTCAGGGTGGGGGGATTTTCCTGCCCCGGATGGTGCATGGAGGGTGCAGACCACGCGGGTCTGCAGATACCACCGCTTTGGCTGCCAGGATGCAATTACTCCATCTCAACCCCCAAGCGCAGCCCCCGGGTGCTGCACGATGGCCCCAGGTGACGCACTGGCAATGACTCCAGCTCCAAAAGCTCGTTTGGTGTCAACAGGGTTTGCAAATTTGGGGGGTCACCGTCTGTGGAGAAGCAGGAACATGAAGGCCTCCTACAGAAATGCTCAGTGCCATCTTAACCCCAGGTGAGGCTCAGAGCCACGGCGGGTATCCCCCACCCTGGAGGTTTGCTTTTTTGGATGCTGCGCACCTGCAGCACTATCACCACCCTCAGCCCTTCGGTCCAGAGATGCTATTTCGAACGTACGACGGAAGGAGCAAAAAGCACACAGAAGAACTTGCAAGGCCCTCCAGTGGGGATGGGAAGGGCAGCCCTGCTTTCTCCGGCAACACGCCGAGTAGTACGAGACAGTCAAAATCACCGCTGCCACTCTCTCCCCTCTGCCCTCCAGCTTCGTTGTTAATATTTGAGATGTCTGCAAAATTATTCATTGAGATTTTGTCTTCCAGAAGAAGCTCTAATAGGCTTAGGTGGTCCCATTGCTCATCATTTGCCTCTCTCTTGGAGAGGATGGGCTGGTTTACTCTGGTTTCTTCTCTTTCAGTGGACTTCCCAAGCAGGGACAAAGTTTGCGCTGCTTTTGCAGGAAACTTGGAAAAAACAGGTGTCTTTGGTGAGATTTGAAGGAAACGAGGGTTTCGCCTCTTCGAAACAAGTTGAGACCAACCCCTCTTGGCCTCTACCCCTCCAGACGGCTTCTCCCACAGTGCAGCCATCGGAGGCAAGCACAGACCGAGCAAAGGCTCCTCTTGCGAGTGCCCCGGCTCCCATCGAACCCAGCGCCTTCCCCGCGGTGCAAGCGCTCAGCAGCGAGCGCTTCCAGGATCAACAAGATGTTACATGCAACGAGGACGAGGTGTTTGATGAATCATTTGCAGAGAGGGGGATTTTTTTTTTTAATAATAATAAAAAAAAATGTACATACCACTGCAGCATCTACAAGACAAACAGACCAAACCATCCGTGAGCACGGCCCGCTGTGTAATCGCACGCTACCTGGCTCTTATAAAATACTGCTTAGCAGGTGAGAACCCCTCTCATTTAGCGCCTTGCTAAGATATTGGCTGTAAAAAATTAGCAGGTGTCTTTAAGAAACACCGTCTCCCAAAGTTAATATGGGTAATAAATTTTACTTGTCCTTCCTGAAGAGTTGTGGTTAAAGCCAATAAAAGGCAAAAATGGAAACATGGGTATTTTGCTAATTTGAAGTAAAATGCGTCCCCGTCACTAGCACATATTTCTATCACATACGAAAAGAATAAGGCCTGAAAATGGTAAAGGTCCTGAAATAAGCTTTGGTACGGGCCAGCCGTCCATACCAGCCCATCGCATGGGATCTGCAAACAGGAGGAATGATGGCAGTTGTGGAGCAGCCACGACCTCACTTCTGATTTCACTGGGACTGTTGAGGAGCACACCGCCAGCGGAGAGGAAGGCAGGCACCGAAATCCAGTGCTGCCCATCTAACTCACTCACCGCGCTCAACTTCATGCAGAAAAAGGCACTGAGGGTGGGGAAGCAACGCCGCACCCTCTGTTACTCATCTTTTACGCTGTTCTCCCAATTCTTATCGAGTGGAAAACCACTTGAAGAAGCAGCATCGGGCAAGGTGGAATAAAGACTGACTTGTGCATTCTTCATTCTAAAGCGATACTTACATCACCACTGAGAAAACCATCAAGGAATTTGAAAAAAAAAAAAAAAAAATCACCATAAACTCTCCAAGCTTCTTTCTCAGCTGGTCAGCATTTCTACAGTGGGGCACATCTGTTCCCATCTCCCTGGAAGAAGGCCGGGGGGGAATAATTGGGATATCCACTTAGCATGAAGATAAAAACCCGACGGAGATGCCCGAAGCCGTGGAAAGGTGCTTCCCCCGCCGCAGGCTGCGCTGACCAGCCCATCCCCGCCTGGATGCTCCCACCCCCCATCGCCTTTAAAAACTTTCCAAGTTCCAGCCAGCCTTCCAGATTTACGATGTGTTTCACTTTTTGAACACCCTTGGATCAGACCGAGGTGATGAAAGCCCGATAGGTCTGTAGATAGCTTTTTGTGTGGAGAGAGTATATAAAAGATATTGCCCCCCCATATACACAGATGCACTCCTCTTCCCCCCCCCTCTTAAATGTGTCTTTTCTGCAAACTTCAGCCAAGTCCATCCGTGCCAAGAACCTTCCCACACCCCATTCCAGCCTCTGCTTTACTTAAAATTAATTCAGAGACACAGTACCAGGGACCACAGCCTTTGGCGAGTCTTAATAAGACCGCAAGGAATAGGAAAGGGAAAAAAAAAGGAGAGGGGGGAAAAAAAAAAAAGAAAAATTGCAGCAGTTCTTGTAACTAAATCTGTTGGAGTTGTAAGTGTGGTAAATGCATGTTCCTGCACTATTTGGACGCCTCTGCTTTGTCTTTAGCAGCTGCTGTAATAAACTTCCCAGAAAGTATTGGATTCACAGAAGTGTTACTAGAAACCCTAACAGAAACCTAACGGAAATGATGTACCGACGCAGCAAGTCAGGGAGATAAGCCCTGCTACAATAAAGAGAGATTTAAACTAGGTTTCCTTTACTTGAGAGAGAAAATAAAAATTGTCCTCTGCATTTCAGGGGGGAGGATGAAAAGGGGGGGCTGAGCTCTAATTACAAGTGTCTTGAAATTCCTTCTGCGTAAAGTTTCCTTAAAGAGCTGCCAAAAAAGCAGACTCTGGGAGATGGCGTTTGAGGTGCAGTTCTCAGCTCAGCTGAAGCGCACGCGGCTTTGCCCTGTGATGACAAAACATTTAATTATGACTAGCCCAATGTCTTCCACATTTGGAAACTGGATTCTTGACACACACGACATACCCCATGCTGACACGACTGTTTGGCAAAAGCCGAGCCTGTGATCTCACATTAATTGCTACACAAATATACTTATTGTGGGCATGGGTTTTATGTGACTGAAGCCTCCATTTGCACATGTTCACAATAAAAACACTCCCCCCCCCTCAAATAACGATTAACCTTTTTTTTTGGAGAGGGTTTTTTTTTTTTTTTGAGATGCAGTTTTAATGGCATGAGAACTGTCTGTCGGCTTCTATTACCCCTTTGTTCTCTTCGTCTCTCGCTTTATATGTATTTTTATAAGCCTTTTAAAACCAAGTCTCCCTGTTCTTAATTCTTCTCTCTCTTTACTTTTGTTTTTATTGCAGGGCATCAATAGAAACAGAAAGATTTCACCAGATTAAAGACGCGGCTGCCACTTGAAAGCAAGTCCACTGATAGAGATCTTATAAGATCTCTCCGTTTCTTCCATCCAAGGCCTTTTGCGGGGAGACAGGAGGACGGCGACACGTTCCCCCTTAATCCGGCAGCTAGAGGTGCGAGATATCCATCAGCCTGCGGGACTCACCTCGCCCTTTATTCCACCAAACCCAGCTGAATGCATGCGAGCATCAGCCCTGGCGTCTGCAGAGATTGCTCCTCAGTGATATCATAGGCCTCCGAGGTCACAGCTCCCGTGATCTCATGTGCGGGAACATGCAGCAAACAGATGTCAGGGGCCAGAGGCAGGGTGTTCACAGGGCTGCCCGTTCGGTGTCTCACCGCAGAAAGACCTGGGCTCTTCACCTGATTTCCCACTGAAGACCCCACAGAGGGAAACCAGGCTTTACCCTTGGATCTTAAACCTGACAGCAACCCCTTGCCAAGCAAAAGAGTACCAAAGCACCAAAATTCACCCTTCTCCAGCTCCTCCACGGCACATGGTAGCCAGGCCGTGAGCTACTAATTCTGGCTCTGCTGCTAAGTTGCCTGATGACCCCGAGCATCCTACCGGGTCCCCATGAACCTTTCCAGAGGCAAAGCAGCAGCTAAACAAAGCCATAAACCCCCGCGAGGCTGGGGAAAATCCTAACGTGCACCAGGCTTGGAGATCCAAAGCCAAAAAAGCTATTTAAGGCTCGGAGCTATTATTTCCATCACCCTGCTCCGAGCAGGAATGCTCCGGCAGCCCTTGCAGAGCCCCCACGGGGCTGCCAGCAGGTGGAGGTCCCCACCATGCCCCTGCTTCCCCCAAAAAAGCTTTGCTGCACAGCAACGGCTGCAATTTTTTTTTTTTTTTTTTTTTTTTTGCTTTCTCAGTACAAAGAAACTGTTTATTTAGAAAGATCAAGGAACCAAAAACGTAGGCAAATCGCTCTTCTCCTGGTAAGGCAGCAAAGCATGCCCGGCCTCGCTCGCGTGTTTGCGCAGCGTTGCCGTGCATGCAGCGAGCTGGACGCAGCCTCCCTCCCTGCAGACGCTTTCATAGTTATCCCATTGCTTGTACAAGAGCCATCAGCTCTTTCAAACAATGACCAATTTGTTCCCTGGGGTGGCATTTCCTTATGATTCATCCCGCTTTGCAGCAGGCGCGAGGGCTGGGATGCTAATGCCAGAAGGATACGCTCACGTGCTGGCCTGAGCACCGCAGCGAGAGTTTCCACGACCATCAGGTTGTGTCCGTCCCCCCCCCCCAAAGTGATGCCCAGCCCCGTGCCATTGCCTGGGCAGTTTTTCCACAAGCTGGAGCTGCTTTGCGGTGGAGAACCCGCCGTTACAACCCCCAGATTTTGCAGAGAGTCACTGTTGTAACGGCCTCTTGGAGTGGAAATTGCATAAAACAGCAGTTGGGGGGGGGGGGGGGGGGATAAAAATAATTTCATTTCAGCAAGGCTGAAGTGTCTCTCTTGAACAACAGGATGTCTTCTGTAAACATGAGGCTACCACAGCTGTTGGAGATATAAAATGCTGCATTAAAGTGTTTTATTTCGTCATCGCCGAAATGGAGTGAGAAAGCTGAAGGGATCGGTTTAGCCTTTCCTCTCCCCCCCAGCGCCGCCAAAAACCTACTGAGAAGGGTGAAGCCTTTTTACTTTAATGGAATTTCATTTTGCAAAGGGCAAGTATGCCTCTAAAAAGGTTGCAGGCACTTCTGCCCCCCCCCCCCATATATGGGGCTGCCAAATCATAATTTTAACAACAAATCTTTTTATTTGCCTTTTTTTGTCTTAAATCCCAAGCACTTGGGATTTATGCAGTGCATGGGAAGCAGCTTTCATGACGGGAGCGAGTTTTCACACGCGATGCTTGTGTGGTTTAAGCTCTTCTCTGCGACGGAGCGGTTCAGCAACCGGCACGCCCGCAAAGAGAGCAAGATGAAATATTTTCGGTCCCCTGATTATTCGGTATCTAATCGCATTTGACCGGCAGGGGTTGGCCACATCGCACGCATCCAGCCACCCGCGCAGCTCCGATAGCATCTGCAGCCTACAACCTCACACTTCATCTGCAGCGTCCACGGCCCATTGGTACAGTGCAATGACAGGATTTCGAACAATAAATTATCTTTTAGAAGTGGCTTATCAGGGAGACGCATTCATCTCCATGAGCTGGACCGAAACCAGCTCCACTGGCTGGAAGTTCAAGCGAGGGCATGCACATTCACTATTTTTTTTTTTGACCATACAATTTTGGGGTTGCAAAGCCAGACATTAAGCTGGCTGAAAGTCTAGTCCTGTGAAGCATTCTGAGTTGGCAAAGTTTTGCTACTGATTTATGTGGCGCAACAGAGCTCAGGGCCTGGGATGCATCCATAACATTCGTTCCATCTGTCGTCAATGCAGATTCTGTTCTCCACCGCTCGTGTTGGCAGGGCTTGATCCGAGATCTGTCGCTCTCGGTGGGGGGGAGGAAAGGGGACGAGAGAAGAGGAAGCAAAAGTCTCCTATAGGTGCCAATGGCTTCACAGGAGGCCTCAAGTTCTTCAGATGCCTCTAAGCATTGTTGCTGGAGTGATAATCCTTGGCAGCCCATTTAGGAGAGGAAGGGAAGGAGCGGTCACACTGATTTTCAATACGGTTTCAGAATCGATGTTCACCAACGGTCTCATTTCAGGCCCACGCACGCCTGCACTAATAAAGGATAAAGGTCCAGAAAACCATATAGTCCTCTTGGTCTCCTATCCTTCTTGTTCCTTCCAGGCAAATCTTCTCTATGATCAATCCACACAAAACACCGACTCCTTTCAGAGCAGTTAAAAAGCCCGCTAATCTGTGAGTTATCTTCCAAGACTATGAGCAATTCAGTCCAAGAAGCAAAAGGAGCATTTATCTTGGGCACAGCAAACATGTCCAATCTGCGCTGGAGATCTCTGGCACGCCTGGGGCTTGCTGAAGTTGACAGGGCTGGAAGCTCCATCCGCAAAGCAAGTGCTGAGCACCGCGCTGGGATTCACACCAAGAGCAAAAGGCCTCTTCTGCAGATAAAGACAGCTGAAGCGTGAGTCGGGCTGCAAGCCAAGATGTTCTTCCCTCCTCTTCCCCCTCCCCAAAATTGGGAAGGCTGGGGATGGTGCCCCACCCCCCCCTGCACAAGCTGTATCCGAGGCTGCACTCGGGGTGGGGCAATCCTCCCCGCCGAAACGCTGATGATGCAATTCACCTCTGAATATTACCTTCTGGTTCCTTGCCGTTCCAACGCCTCCGACATCTACAAAAAGCTGGAATTTCCTGCCAGCGCAGTGGTGCAATTTCAAATGCTTTTTGGTTTTCGACTGCGCTCTTTAATCTCAAGCCAGCTGGGCCCGTGCGTTAGTGTGAAGGCTGAAAGCTTCAGAGCTTTGGGCAGTTAGTTTTCCAAAGATCTCACCTGTGGGTGGAATGGTTTGCTGCGGCTCTGCATTAAATTAAAAAGAAACGCACATGCAAAAACCATGTGTCTGAGCTGCCCTGTCCCCGTTGCAGCGTGGAGGGAAGCTGCAGGCCTGCTCCGTGGTCCGATTTCCCTTTCAGAGAGGGAGAAATGCAGATTTAGCTCCTTGTGCCAAGAAGGTCAAGGAGCGATTCGGAACAGAGAGCTGCAGGAGCTGGCAGGCACGGCACGGCGCCATGAAGGTCCTCCCCAGCCCCTCCGTCAGGGAAGGATGGAAATCAAATCTCATTGAATCAACCTGCCTCGCACAGGCATTATTGGGAGGATACCTTAAAAGAGAATATACACTATCTCAGTGTTTCTCCCAATAGACAAATGGGCTTTATTCCCCAATTTCCCGTGAGAGCTGTGATAAAGGATCCCATCATAGACTCTGCTGCACTATTTGCAGCCCTTGGCATCACAGGAGGCTTGCAGAGATGAGGCCAGGGCCACCATCCATGGCAGAATGAGCAGCCTCTAATTTATACGAAGGCCTGGGCAAGATGTTTCACAGCTCCAGACTACGGGGACCAGATCCTCAGGTGATGCAAGGTAACATCATTTCTGAGAAGTTAATAAATCGGTGCTAGTTCACATCAACCAAGGATCTGCTCAAGGAGCACAGGCAACCAAAACAAACATATGCACCTGCTGGAGCCACAACAGAAGTATCTGAGAATTAATCTTATGACGATAAGCCACAAAAGGTGTGTGGCAGAGAAGAGAGGGAGGTATGAAGAAGTCCTGTTACCCTGCTCACTCTACCATTTCAGAAAAAAATCTGTTTATACAGAGATCTGACAAGAACTACAGCAAAATGGATGAGGAGCTGAATACGTAAAAGGCAAAACCATCACTGAAAATAAATTCAATTATTCGGTTTTGCTTAGAGAAGCAACAAAGTTTCTGACATGTTTGTTATTCAGTCTGTCATTAGAGCTGAAAGATGTCTCAATAATGTTGAAGTTACTTTTTTAACATCCACTCTCCTCCAAGCAGTTTGCATATTTTCCACTACGTTAGCTGATCAAGCCATTAGTTACAGTTACTTAAAAATAAATGAGCTCTATATTTTCCTTCCTCCGCACTCCCCACTGTGGAGCTCAACAGGGGAGGGGGGACAGGGAAGAAACGTATTTTGTTTGCAATGAAACAACCCGACAATAATGGTAAATGCTCAAGTTCGACTGTGGAAAGCGAGTACGTCTAAGAAGAAAAAGCAGAAGCATCTCTCGTCAAGCAAGGAACTGATAAGGCCCTAAGCAGCAGCAAAACATGCAAAATGAAAAACATATTTGTAAAAGAAACTGCAGTTGGGAGGTTGACAGCATCTGAATAAATCCAGCAAGAACAGAGGCAGGGTGGAATTTCATTGAGTGTGCTGATATGCATTTACTTGCCAAACTGAGTTTTAACTAGAGCTATTCTTTCTGCTCTTTACCCTAGTCCTCCCTCTTCCCCATAAAAAAATACTGTCAAGTCAGTCAATTTTCATGAAAAGGTTTCTGGTTTTACCCATTACAGAAAAGCAGGTAATATTTATTCTTCTATCCCCTCTTTCCCAAAATTCAGCCATAAAAAAAAACCCAAAGCAAAACTGACAGTTTATGTTTTGACTGTTGAAAAACAGAATCTGAAAGCAATTTTGCTTGTTAATTAAGCTTAAAAAAACTGCAGAAGATGAAGATATTTTCTTCCATGCAGAAAATGAAGGCAGCACATTTTCCCAACTATCTGTGAACTGAAGAAAAAAACCACTAATGAACTTTCGTGGTAGAGAAAAATCCGAGCATACCAGGAAAAAAAAAAAGCACATTGTACTAATAGGTCATTGGGCAATTCTAACTCAATCCAGGCTTGATTGCGGGATACAGATTTATCCAATATATTGACCACTGGGTCGTAAGAACAGCCTTCACACCCAGCACAGAGCACGTCTCCAACCGCTGCCCTCTCCGTACAGGAACGTCCCACTGAGATCTAGTCAGCTCTGTTGCGCTGCTCTTGTTGGTAGCTTTATCAGAGAAAAAAATACCCACCCCACCCCCCTTGCTGCAATATATAACCTTAATATTGGCCTCTCAAAATCCTCTTATATAATAATCTACAGGTTTTGGCAATAGAGTAAACCATCTTCACACCCCATACCGCAGAATAAGTCACCTCTCTCCAAGTGACGTTCTCAGCTCATACTGCACCACCAATGACTGCAGAGCACCACCAGTTCACCTGTCCTGTCACAGCATCAGGGCTTCCAACGTTCACAGTCAACAGTGAACCAGAAGCTCCTCCATCCACAAATCATTTCCCCATTGGACTGAACAAACAACTGCTTACGTGAAGAAATCAGGATGAATGAAAAACCCAATCATTGGTGCTGGTCCCATGCTATTTGTTAAACAAACCTGCAGACCAACGGTGGTCCAGGCTATGGCTTGGAAGTCAGTGTTATGGGCTTCTCCCTGACTTTGGAACACGTGCTGCTGCCACATGTTGTTCAACAGCTGGGGCTTTCCAACTTGTTGTTTGCAGTGGAAGATGACGTGACTTCCAATAAGAGAGTCTGGAGGACCAGATCCTAATAGTGCTATGCTGCAGACCATTTTAAAAATGTTTGAGAGTGCTTACAGATCTTCTAGGAAGGCCCTTACTTGTAGGGGAAGCTCTTGCCCTTTTTGAGAGTATTCCCCCCCATAAAGTCCTCTCTGCTCCGGTGCATTCTGGCTCTGTCGTTTGCTTTCAGAGCAAATAATACCCAGGTTCCTGCAGGTCATCTAACCCAGAGAGATGGGGAAGACTCCCAACATCCGCACATCAGACACTCTTCTTTCAGCTACATCCCAGCCCAGTCAAACTCAGTCACCGAGCTTCCAGGATGCTAAGGACACACTGTCCAACCCCTGGAAATAGTAGGCAGTCCAAAGGGCCGTGCTGGGTCCTGACCAGTTGTCCCAACTCCAAAGGGACAGTTTTGGGGGTCAGCCTGGCTTAGGCAGCGTACACGAATCCCACGCATGCGTCCTTCATCTTAACCACACCCTTGATGCTGGGGTGTGAGAATGCTCAATCCCCTCCAGCTATAGGGGAATTCCCAAGCAGATGGTTAAACTGGATTTCCAGCTTCACTGAAGTCGCAGAATGGGGGTAACTCATCAGGGTGGAGGTACGGAGCTGGCTCAAGGTGCCCAGTGCTTTGTGCTCTGAGCAAGTCACAGGTCTATCGGTCACCAGAGCTACAGATGAGGTCACCCCTTAGCATCTGCAGAGCACCTCGAGACCTTCATGCAAATCTGCTAATTGTGCAGAAATACTACATAAATAATGAAACACGTTATGGAAATGCAGTGCGTTTTGGCTGGGGGGGTCATAGGCACCTTCTAGGAACCGGAGATTTGAACTTCACTAAAATCCCTAGGGACGTGGGTACCTAATTCTCTTAGACCTTCTGAAGGTGGCAGGCACATTAGTACCAGACTCTCAACTCCTCTGCTTCTGGAGTTCAACAGCTCCTACGAAGCAGGAGCAGCAGACAGCAAGCTGAATGCTATGGGCTTAAAACAAAGGCCTGTAAGTCAATAAAGTTCAACAAAATAAAGTCGCTCATTTTTTGCTGTCACTCACAGGCTGCTGCAATGTTGACTCTGAAGGGTGGGAGAAAGGAAGAGGAACAGAAAGTACGTGAACAAAGAAAATGAGACATCAAGGGGGGACGGCAGCAGTGGACACAGCCCAGCCCTTGCTGACGGGTGTGAAATGAAGGTGAGGGATTTAGGAATATTTCCTGGACCAGCGGTGCCAGTCAGGGAAAGAACATCTAGGACCTCCTGTACCTCCTGCCCCAGCCCTGCAAATCCTCTCATACGCAGATCTCCAGCAGCTGCTCCTTCCCATGGTGGGAGGAAGGGTAAGAGAGAAAAAAAAATAATCAAAAGATACTCAAAACAAACCCACCATCAACAAGCCTCTCTGCTTCAGCTCAGACCTTTCTGCCAGAGTATAGTAACCCATTTATGAATGCCTTTCCTCTCTAGGCTGGTTGCATTTTCACAGCTTTATTGACTTCATGTAGTAAGACCCTGGGACAGAGAATCAGAAGATCTGTCCTGCTGTTGACTCTGCCACTGGCCTCAACACGCAGGCCTGGACCCAACTTTTTCTTCCTCTTTCCCCTCCATCCTTAAATCTGTAACTTGAGATTAGATTTATCTGTTTGAGACCACCGGGGTGGGTGGGAAGAAGAGAAGGTGAAGTACTCCTGTGTACTTCATCCTTTGTTTTGGCAGCAGCTCCATTCCCATGGCTCTGTTGTACACCTCAAGGCAACAATCCCCATTATCGTTTCAGGAGCAGCCATCACCAGAACCAGCCATGATCTTCCAACTCCACTACTTTTTTGTAGGGACATCTGGAAAGACTATGGAAGTATGTTCTCTTGAGCCCCCAGGGCTTTTTGCCTCTATTCTCAGCACTAAATCCTGGCTCAGAAAGCTTTTCTTCACAATATTTTCCATGTTCACTGTGTAGAAGGGTAGAAATATGTAGTACAGAGAGCAGTGATGTCTACAGGAATTGTTAAGGCTGTTTGGTTGAAAAGTTGGGGGGCTTCCTGCCTCCCCTCAGACTCACAGGACCAGGCCCATCTAGCATAAACACCAAAACAAACCTTACAGTCCACATCGAGTTAAGACATTTACGTCTTCTAAGAACAGTCCGACCTCCAAATCATTGGGGGTGTCTGCATTGCAGGGGGATTAAACACCCACACGCAGCTCTGAACCTCAGGACTACCACTTACCTTTCGACTTAGTCCTGCTCTGAACCCATGAACAAGGACAGATCTTTGCAATCCACCACCAGACCTCGGCCCAAGATCTTAAGCTGGGGTCAATGTGCTATATTGATTCATATCAGCGGAGCTTTACAGATTATTCTAGCTGAGAATCTGGCCACTTATGACTTAAATAGTTTTCTGAAATGTATCCAACAGGAAATCCTAAATCAAGAACACTCTGCGTTTTGAGAAGATTCCTCTCCCTTGGATCCAAACCCAACTAAAAGTTTTGCAACTTTTTCCATTTTAGGAATAAGAGGCTTTCTTCTCATATCTTCCTCTCCTCCCAAACAAATAATCAAGTACACGGGAGCCCAAAATATTTTTCCCCTCTGTTCACTTTATTCAGCGAGTTGACACTGAAGCCAGCATGTTTAAAACTGGCCAGCTGTGTTCTGACCAGCTGACATTGGAGGCCACAGCTGGGACAGCCAAATAGGCAATATTCCAGCTGCAAACAAATGAGGCAACACCTTCGGAGAAGGGATCGAACTCGGGGAAATGGCCACGATTCAATTCAGAGCTTCCCTGCTACTTTTCCAGTGACAGCTGCTGGTGAAGGCCAGATTCTCAGCAGGAGTAAACTGGTCGTGCTGCTTCAACTTCCCGGGGTCTGTGCCAGTTTACACCAACCGAGAACATGGCACAATCTGGTTCATGTTTGGGCTTTGCTCTGCTGTCTCCCTGCTATCCTTCATCTAGAAATAGCTGCATTATAGGAGAGAGAGAAGGAATAACAACCAAAATTTGTCTGGTCCAGAAACGGTTTCCTGGAACTTTAGTCTTTCTTTTTTTTTTTTTTTTTCCTGAAAGGAGATAAAGTTGTTCATTGTTTGTCTTGGCTGACTATAAACTCATGCTGCTGAGAGCAGCCTTTGATCACAGGGCTATTGGGAGGCTGACCCTTGACAGCCAACCCACTCCCTGCTCTTTCAGTCTCACCAGCCCAGGCCTGACTTCCTTTTTCATGAAAAGCCATAAAAAAATTTATGCATATATTATCCAACAGCCCTTGCAGCAGTTTAGGGATCCTGATCTAACTAGCTTACAGACAACTTCAGTATCGGGCTATTCCCTTCCTCAAGGGTTTCTGTGATGGGAATGGGGAAGGAAGGAGTTCGTGATCTCGGATGTCCTGTCATGAGCGGCAGCAACTCCATCCAAGCCTGCGGTGCGACAAATGTGCATCAGGGTGTATCTAACAAATGTGCTCTTTATAAGGGACAAATCATAGCCCTGTCAAATGCTGCCAGAAGTCTAAGTTTATTTCACGTCCTCTTTTCCCACTGAAAAGTTTTTGGACATTTGTGTAGGATTTGTGTGTTCCTGTGATCTGGTCAGAGCTCCCAGCTCTAGCTGGTTTGCCACACATCCAGAACATTTTTACAGCATGTGTTGCCCAACCGCAGAGGCTACAGGCATAAAGCACATTCTCTTCTGACACCTAGCAGGGCGTTTTTCTACGTAAGTCAATCTGTGTAATGTGACTCATTGCTCCCACACTTCATGGAAGTAGCAGGCTTAGTTTATTCTAGCATACCCCGGCAAGGACAACCATGTTACCAAAGCACTGGATTTACAAAGCTTGTGTAAACGATCCAAAGCGTGAGCATGATCAGGCTGATGCTTCCCAGCAATTCCCCACAGAAGATGACAGCTCAAGCCCTGTCTTCCTCCCCAACACAGTAACATGAAGAGCAGTTGACCTGTGAGACACAGGGTAGTAAGCAGGGATTTTTAAGAAATAAGAGGGACACATGTCTTCAATATCTTTTTATCCATTGGCATGAACAAGTGAGCTTTGAAAGCTGGGATGGTAGAATCACCACTAGCTGGATTTGTTAGCCACCCCCTTCATCAGGGGACTGAGATGATCTGATAAATATCAGACGATATCCAAAAGACTCAAATAATATCCTTATCATCTCCTACTTCTGATCTGGAAGTCAAACTTTCATGTTCCTTGCTCTTGAATTCCTACATCATGTTTGAGCTATTAACATCTCCAGTCCAAAATCAGTGCCACCCACACGTGCAGCAGCACAATTACGTTGGCTTAAAAAAAAAAGTTCCACTGGTGCAGAAATACATGACTGTCAAGCTACCATTAGACTAGAGTCAGGAACGAGACACGTTCATCTTGCGCTCAAGTCTTATCTGATACATTAGCTATGAAAATTATCAGACAAGCCAAATGTTCAGACTAACATCTTGCTGTTGCATCTGGCCACATAGTTTAAAGTCAAGTTCCAGTTAGTTGTGGTCTGAACAGATGCAACAGTCAAAAACCAGCTAATTATTCCCAATTCACAAATAACAATACCAAGGCAGAGGAGGGAAATATGTGACTGGTCTATAGTTCCTCAGAAAACTTGTAGGAAGGCCAGGAAGAGAATCTGGTGCTTCCGTAAGCTAGTTCAGCTCTTGCCATGACATTTTCCCTTCCACTCCAAATCACCTACAAAACCTGCAAATACGTACGTAGGTCTCCCATTCTGGTTAAGGTGAAGCTGTCACTGGGGAGTATGGGAGAGCATGGTTAAAAATCACGAGCCGCATTCAGCTCTGCTCCTATTAGAGCATCCTGACGACAGAAACACACCAGCTGGGACTCGCATGTTCACAAACCCAGTTCCAGTGATCACTGCCATGTATTTTTCCCACATACACCAAAACTCTTCCCAGCCCTTCTAAGAAAACTGTAAAAGCCACAAAACCTGCAACATACCACAGCAGAGCTCAAAAAGTATTACCAGTGTCTTAAAGTGGATGTGTTACATAAAAATACCCAGAATGACAAAATACAAATGTAAATCAACCCCTTCCCAGTCCTCCTTTCCCCCCCAAACCCGACTTTTTTTCTCTAACTATTTGAGGCTATTTACCCAAACCCCACCATTTCAGAAGATCCAACACTAGCTATGTGACAAACATACTGCATGAATTATTTGGATGTCGCAGCCCCATCGCTGCCTTTTGGAAATCAAAATTAGGGCTTGTAATCCTGAATATCTTGACACTCTTTAAGGTTGGGTGTGCAGTTCCCGTAAAGAGAGAGACACACCCCAAATCCAACAAAATAAAGACACATGAAGGGTCTGGCTGTGGGGACACTGTGTCTAGGATTCTCATAAACACATGGTTTTCTTGTTAGACTCTTACCAGCACATGTAATGACATAGGAAAAAACCCTAAATAACGCTCCACAGTTATTTCGAGGATGATGTTGCCATGACAAAGCACCCTTGTGTCACTCTACTCGTTTGCAATGTCATTAGCAAAGTCCCCCCCAGATGACCACGAGGTCAGACGTGTAACAAACTGAGCTCTGACCCTCCGGTTCCTTTTGGTACATATCCAGAGCCAGAGGGGATGGCAGGAAAATGGCTGCTTTCCCTACCGGTCCTGCAGCTCCGGAGGGAGCTCGGGCTGCTGAGCAAGCCGTAGGGATTGCTTCAGGCCTGCGGGATGGAGAGCTGGACCCGCAAAGGAGGGTGACATGAGGGTCACTGAGACACCTCACAGCTCCAAGGACTGAACAGCTCCTAAAGTAACGAACATCCAAGCAAGGCACAGAAGCTAACGCACCAAGCTAGAAACTGCCTAAAATAGGCAAAAGGAAACTCAGAAATAAATATTCACTTAAACCACACTATCCTCCAGAAATTCACACGCTAAATGACTGTGCATATGAATTGCTCATGCCTTAAGAGACCAGGGCTTCGAGCTCCCTTCAGGAATTTTGGAAATTATTATCCTGTTCCATCCGTAGCAAGAATTGCTCACAAGGGCTCTGTTAGTTGGCACCAACTGGCTCCTCCTTATCAAAACCAAAGTGGCTATGTTCAAAGCTTCTGGAAAAGTTAACTTTGCCCCTCTATTACCAACTTTAAAGATCAGGGCCAGTGACATCAGATGGGACAGCCTTGCAGAGGGCTGAGGGACTTCTGAGGTTCAGATGACACCCCTGTGTTGAGTTTATCCGTTCCTCTGCCATCAGCAGGAAACCCGACAGCCAAAGGGATGTTTAACTGCGGGCAGAAATTGTGCAAGTCAAAGAAATGTCCTTTGAAGGTCTGGACCTGGAGTCCACCTTTACTATCTGACAGTTGGGTTTAAGCATCTTTCTGCCACAAGGACTTAACATTTTTTTTACAAGACCTCCTTCGTTCCTTCTCTCCAACTATGTAGCATGGATTCATTGCAGTTTTGATTATAAGGTCTCCTTCGGCTCCCTCTGGGACAGCCAGGTTCAGAGGAGGCCCTTCAAAAGGTATTTTCAGGATTCACACAGGTTTTTGGGAGTCGCTTTGTGAAAGCCAGCCAACAACGTAGACCTGACTGATGCCGCAGTACACACCACGAACTGTAGGATGAACACTTCTGGGCAAGAGCTCTTGTTTCCAGCTAGTCACACACATAGACGAGGGAGCGGTGTTATTTCCAGACAGCTGAGCAGTAACGAACCTCCCTGCACTCAGCCAGGACACCAATGATCTGGGCCTTGCTTTTGGCTCTACCACGGAGCGGCCGGATGTCCAAAAGGAAATCACTGCTCTACGCTCTGCTTTCCTCATCTGGAAAACGGAGGCACTGATCTCAAAATCCTTAAGGCAATCATGCCACAAGCAGATCAAGAAATAGTTAGTACCAAATCAGCATTTTGCGATGCTACATAGTTATGACACAAAACAGCAGGATGTCAATGCAATTTTAAAGTGATGGAAAATACATTGATAGAAGCCTTTTAAAGTGTAACTGAGAAGAAAAGGATGGAAAGACCAACCAGTTTCACATGAGGGGAAAGCTGGGAATGCTCCCTCCTCCGTGCCCTCCCTTCTAAGCAAAACAAAAACATAAGTGAACTACAAGAGGGACCTGTTGTTTCAAATCTGAATGGAAAAATCAGACAACTCTCCCATGGCACTCACGAAGCAGAGGTTAAGAATGAAAGGCGCAGCAGAAAGGGGAGATGCAAGATAAGCTGCTTAGATTCACATCTCCCCATTTCCTCTGCTTCGTAAGAACTGGGTCATATTATAAACTTATGCAAATGTGTTTACTTTACATTTTATTTTGGTCTGAGCCATGCAGTTGTCAGCCTGTATCAACATGTCAGTCTGTTTGTGCAAACAATCATTCCTTCATGGAAGGATTTCAGTAAAAACAGACAAAATGTTATGACATGCAAAAAAACTTCCTAAACATGACAATAAAAGAAAAGCCACTAGAAGAGGATATGTTTTCCCTACCAATTACACAGCTTAAAACAAAAGAAATCACTCAGTACATTTTTTTTTTTTTCCAAGGATAGTACAGTACCGGATCGCATCGTGTCATATGCTTTCACGAAGTACCACACTGCGGGGCAGGGAGGATTTGCAGGGTGGGCGCGAGGAAGGAGAAGCGGAGCCCATCAGCACTGCCCACGAGCACTCCAAGCCACCCAACACCATGAGCCCCTCCATCTTTTCCCCATATAATATCCACGGGTGCTGGAGAGAAGTGGAAACAGCCCCCTGCAGTGATTAGCAGCGGGCACAAAGTTTGGAGAAATATTAGCCCTGTTGCAGCCCCTTCAGTCTCTCGCAGAGGATGTAAGGAATGGGTGAGAGAGGACATGGGAGGGATGAAGGTGGTTTGATGGTGGGAAGGCAGCTGCCGAGAGCAGGGGACAGGGTTGGACTGATACATCAATGTTATGTTTGTCCTGGCGCCAGCTCTCAGCCACTCTGCTTCCCCACTGATGTGGCAACATCTGGCTCCGCTCTATTGTATTCTCCTTTCGCACTGTACCAGACTAGCACGCGGCACTCCTCCATGCTCTCCCAGCTGCATAGCACTGGGGAGGAAGACAAAGGCATCACAGCTTTGAGGAGATGTTACGTGGGGTCTCCAGCAACATGCTTGTGGGTCACAGGGACGGAGAGGAATCTCAGACCTGAACTCCAAAGCTTTGCGGGCAGATACACGGGTTACGCAGCGGCGATGCTGTGCAACAGGCAGTTGTGTGGCATCCTGCGCTGCTGGAGCCCATGGGCCACGTTGGAGCTGAGATGCCCTCAGCCAGAGCTATCACCCCCAGGTCACTCATTTTTGACCCTTCCTCCCACCTCCCCCACAACCATTATTTTATGAATCCTAGAGGCAATTACAATATTAAAAAAATTCTGGGCTAGCTCCTTACACAGTTCGCCCAGATGAGACTAAGTCTGAGGCCAAGCAGGGAAGCGAATCTGTTCCTTCTGATTTTTCCTACTTGGAAGTGTAAGTTTGGTTTGTCAGGGGCATCTGCTGATACTTTCTTCCAGGAAAAGAGAAGCAGCGGAGACTCATTCCTTGCTCAAGTATTGATACTGAACGGGTCCTGAGCATTAGGGATTGCATAGCGTAACAAGGAACAACAGCACAGGGCTGCAGCTACAGCCACCAACTCACCTTGGCAAGCCAAAGCCCCTTTTTTTTAGAGCTACTTTGCTACTCCCACAAACGAGGTTTAAATGCCTTCCCTCTGAGGTTAAGTGCACCGCACTGTTGCAAGGCAAAATAAGAAGTGATAATTCAGGAGAAACAGCCGCTTCACTGCAAATTCCGTAGTGCTTGGTGCAAACTCCAACACGCCCGGAGCTGCCAGCCACCAAGACCAGCTACCAGAGTCACCAAGGAACCACCCAGGCACTTGGCACAAGCTCCGCTCTTGATGCAAGGTTCAGCTATGACTAAGGCGAGGGAATGCACATCCATAGATGCCTTCAGCTAGGAAACACTGATTGAGGCCTCTCCATTACCCTAGGAGCTCTCAAAATCTTCCAACAAATAATTAAAAACATTCTGAGCGTGAAAGCACCCCCGTCCGAGACGGGAAACATGCTAATGGCAGCTTCCAGCTTACCTCCTTGCTGCAGAGCTCCCCCAGGCAGCTGGCACAGCCGGTATCGCTGCTTGGGTGCGCCCAACGTGGCCGAGGAGTCATGGCCGAGTCCTCACCGGCACTACGCCTGCTTGCGGGCAGTGCTGCCGGATCCCATGCAGCCTTACCCCACTGCAGCCCCAGCCCTGCCCCGCTTCCCCCTCACGCTGGGAGGCTGGTGCTCTATTCCTCCAGAGCCTACAAAGGGCATTGTGGGAAGGCAGTGGAGGATTCCAAATAATTCACGTCTCAGCTGGCGAGTGGGTTGGGTGGACAATTTGGGTGAGCTGCCTGTTGACGCTGTCGTGGCCTTTGGGGGCAATGCCCCGGGGCGAGGAGCCGCTGCAGGCAGGGTGGGAACACCTAAGTGCTAAATCTGCAGGGAAACAGACCCAAACCATGAAGAGAAAGAGGTTTTATTCCTCCCCTGCCAGGCAGCCTGTGTCTTTGTTGCAAAGGATTTCAGCTAATGTAATGAGAGTGGTAAGGGCACGGAGGCTAGCTTATACACAGGCTGCAATCTTGTTATTGTCAGTGGGCTGAAGCTGCCTGGGGTCAAGAATCACTAATTAATTACTAAATGAAACGTAGCTTTCAGGGCTCAGGTCCTCCTGCTCTGCGCACATAGCATGTGAGAGCAGGAAAACAAAGATCACTCACTCAGGCACACGGCAGTGCCCAGCCAGCTCAGCACCCTCAGACGATCCCCTTCTGCTCTCAGAGCTGCGGCACCAGCACGAACGACCCAGCACCTTCCTTCTCCAGGGCAGACCCAAATACTCAATACACCTGTAGTGACCAGCCCTGCAAGGCGGGGTGGCCGAGGCTACCAGAGAGCTCCCCTGAATGCAAGGATTCAATTTTTTTCTTATTGCTGAAACACCTGGCAAACTTTGTGGATGTACTGTGCTCAGCTGGCAGCCTCCCTTGGTTCTCAGAGCAGGGAAAGCGCTTTTTTGAGCTTTTGTCTAGTGTCCCAGAGCATCCCCCAACACTATGGTGGAGAAAACTGACTTCTAGGGGGTGGTAGCCTTTGTACCTACCCACCTTCTTCAGGACTACCTCCTCTCGGGTGGTAGGAAGAGTTGGACTCTGACAGTAGTAGAAATCAGGCACCACCTACTCTAAAAACGTACGGTTTCCTATTCCCTGCCACAGATATCCACGTCATTCAGACTCAGATGAGATACAAGTTGGGGTCTGCCCAGGGCCCGCTCATCCCCAAGGACACCTGCTCAAAAATAAGTTGAACTGTAAGCTGTTCATTTAATTTCCCATCTTATTTGAAACTTTTACAAGGTTTTGTGACCAGATGAGACAGGAACTGATACCTGACCACACCGCAGCAGGAGGGAATTTAAAGAGCACGTGTACGGAGCTCTGCAAGCCACAGTGAAATCTGCCTTGTGCACGCTGTCCAGGCCGGCACAGCGGAGCCCAGGAATGGAACAACAGCACCATGCTTTTAAAGACCAAAACCAATGTATGGCTCACGCATTTGAGTCCAAGAGGCGGCTGAAATTTCAAGCAGTCCAAAGTCTCGGGGTTTGTCTCTGCAGAGTCCCCGCAGCCGCTTTTAAGACCTGGCCTGTCTTCAAAACTGGAACTGCTACTGGTGGTTGCGTTCCCAACCTATCAGAGGGAGAGGGCCTTGGCTTTTGCCCAGGCTCACTGAGAACCTCGTATCACAAGAATCTAAATTAGAAAACTAGGACAAGACTTCAAAGTTATTGATAAAAGGAAGCCAGTGACCTAATGTCATTTGAGTTTTCAGGCTATGTGTTTCCACGGTAAGAACATTGGTTTTGTGTATTTTGGAAGAAAATTTGTTCTTTTTCTAAATAAAGTTCTCAGAAGAATAGTAACACTTCACTTCTCAAAATATTCTCATCTCTTCAGCATAATTTAAAATCTTCAGTGAAGTTCTACAGAGTTTCACATCAGGCTGGAGTTACCAACCACTGAAGTCAATGGAAGTGTCTTCCCGGGGCAGTTGGAACAAGAAATTCTGGCAACACCGTATGTTCTTCGTTTCCCACTAAGGGATGGAAAAGTAGCTTTAATTCTTCTTCCTGCCTCATTCTACGTCTATGGGCTCTACTGTATCCCCAAGATGCAACAGAAATGAGATGTGAACCAAGCCAACCTTGCTTTCATTAACTTTAAGAGTCTCCAATCCCCTTTCCCTACGCTGTCATCCACCTTCCCAGCCTTTAAAAACTTTGCCTGCTTCCTGAGAGAATAAATATGCTTTGTAGCTTGACCTTCACTCATCAAATATGCGTTCTGGCAGACTCGTGAGGGCACAGGCAGAGCAAACTGCACAGCAGATTGCCTCTCCACGTGGAATAGCACAGATACCAGGCAGTAACACCTCTGCTCGGTGAGGGAGAGGTAGACTCATTTACACAGAGAGAAGTCGCTCAAATACACTAACACTGAACCTGCACCAAAGCTTTGGGTGAAGGTGGAGTTGTAGCCGTGGTCACTGAGCCACCTGAGCAATACTCTGGCTTCTGTGAGTAGATGGCAACAAAGCAGAGGTGGTGCAGGATTCGGCTGGGACGGGAGCACTACAAGCCTGCAGGTCACTCTGAAGCGTGCACCGCTCTGTCTTTACTGCAGTTATGATCTATAGAGTGTAAATTAGTAGCTGGTCTTGACTTGCCTTCAGCTCTTCCAGGAAATATATCCTTAGATATATTTATATCCCAGCTCTCACACAGAAGGTTTTGGGGGGTGCATTGTTCTAAAGGTATAGATGCCTTAGATCCATGCATAAATAACGTCCCTTTTTTCTCTTTACGGGTCCTTTCACAAACCGTCCAGCTCTAACTGACCACTAGAGCAGTCAGTCAGACAGGAGGCTGTGATTAGCCATTAGCAGTCACAATGTCAGACTCACCTCCTTGGCCAAATGGAGACATCAAGATTTTCCGAGCTGCCTCAGGCTGTGTAATTCTCATCCCTTTGGAAAAGAGAGCAGTCCCGTGTCTCTGAGTTACAAACTGAAACTCTTGCTTCACCTGGATTAAGCCAGGAACAATTAAAGCTAACAGATATATCATAAGGGCGCTGCGCTCAGTGTCTGCTATGCTAAATACACAACAGGAACGTCCTCTCAGAATTGCCTTGCAAAGTATTTTAAAAGCAGAGAGCACAATGCCAGGTAACTTAAAATTATTGAGCCTTAGAGGTGTTGGGAGAAGGATGTGGCAGTTTCCTGGTGGTTTCTGATATAAACTAAGTCTTGCATTGCTCCTGCTTTGCTCCTTTCTCTAAACCTGCAGATTATTTAATATCGAAGGGGAAGGCTTCAACCTGGCTGAGAAACTGCAGGAATTCAGAGTGACCTGGAGGGAATTACAAGAATGCTGCTTGCTGATCAGATTAAAGGGAGAAGTGGCGGGGCTCCCAAGGGTCTTCTTATTCAGCCTTGGCTGCCTACAATACCGTGCTTTGTCTCTGATTTCTAGTCTTTAAAATGATTCAGGTTACTGCACTGGCAACGTCGCTGCCTCGGGAGGCTTATCTCCATCCCGGTTTCACCAGGATGGCAGGAACACCTGGCAGAAGTGAGACTGAGGGTGGATACTCAAGTGCCAGCCCTAGCACATATTTTTGCTTCCCATTGCCCCCAATACGATCAAAACCGTAGCATGCCCTTTTCTAAAAGAGCAATAGCATTTAAAATCATTCATTCATCTTCCTCAAGGATAAAGTTGAAAATCATGCTATGAAGAAGGGAGATATCTCCAATGTTTTTTGCAAGTCCACAAGATTTTTGTACTAGCAATCTGGGCTGGCCTCAAGGGAATAGTTTAGCAAGAGCAGGGATGCACAGCACTCTCCTCATTTGGGTATTTTCCCTCTTTCTTTAGGGCCAAAGCATCATCTGGTACCTCTACACCGCTGTCTGCCTTTCCAAAGGAGAAAGCGGTCCTTCTTGAGAACTACCTCCCGAAAGACCTCACCGAAACCACATAACGCAATTAGAAAGTCAAAGACAAGTCTGGTCAGTTATGTTCCTGCTGGATTAAGCTGGCTCAGTAGACAGGAGGGTAGAAGAAGAGCACTTCATCAAACAGTCAAACAAAAAGAGGAGGCTGCTAACGCAGTTGTTGTTCATATGCTAGAAGCTAGGGGAAGAGGCCAGAATGGCAGAGGTTGGTTTGACAGATAGTTACACACATCTCACAGTTCGAACAATACCCTCTGGCTCTCTCAGAACTCCGAACTGCAGGGTTTTTTCCTCCTAAGAAACGTTTTTAACACTAAGGACCATTTAACATATCTGACAGGACCAAATACAGATGTCCAGCAGTTCAACCTTAACAGCAACTTTCATCAAGCAGTTCCGCTCTGCATCCACAGGTCAATGCCTCTTGCTCATCTCGCCAATGAAATAACTATTTAAAAAGGCAACTACGTAGTTCTGCTTATTTTCCTACTCAAAAGCCAATCCCAGGATCCAAATATGCCCCAATTTAGGGAAACTCATCAAATTCTACCGTATGTCACAACCGTCCATGACTCACTGCTACTCCTAAGCACCTATCAAAGGCAGGGCACGTTAAGCCAAATCCATCCCTCAACTCCAACGATGCTACTTCAGCAGGATAAATCTGACTCACTGAGCTGGTTGCTGAAGGCCACGCGAATTTGGTGCATTTCCTCCTCGTCCGCAGTTCTCTCTCATTCTACCCAACGCATTTAGCTAGCAACTTTTGGTGGAGAAGCCTTTGATCTCTGAAATTTCTGCTCCGTTTCCGTGGCGACAAGTATAACTCGCATGATCGTGAATGAGCGCTATTGTGTTCCTCCCATCGCCTTCTTCCCCAAATTACTTCTACCTGCTAATGTTAGCAAAGCGAGGCCATCTGCACAGCTTCCACCTACCTTGAGAGAAAGATTAACTGTAGAAATTTGCCTTCCCCCCCCAACTCCTGGAAAATGAAATAACTTAATGACTCGGAACAATCCCCTGAAGGAAGGCAGGTAATTCTAGGGTTCATCACCGGGATGAGGATGCTCTGGTTTACCAGCCATCCCCCCTCACCCCTGCCTCTTTCAAATGAATAAACAGACTGTTTCCCTTGTTTCTGTTTTGATCCCTGCGTCTGCAACGTTCTGGTTTCCACCATTAGTCTAATGAGCAAAATCAGCCTCGCTCCACCCTCTCTGCTCCCGAGAAGAGCTTTCAAGGGGGATAAATTGGCATTGCAGCAGGGTGTAAATGGGTTCGAAATGCACGGAGACGAGAACCTGGCTGAACACAAGCTGCAGGGCTTGGGGCGTTCGGCGTGCCAGCTGCCTCAGTGGCTTCCCGGGGAAAGCACGACTCTGGGTGAGCAACACAGCAGGGCTTCATCATTACCCGCCGTGAAACTCAAGAGGGGGAAAGGCAAAATCAAAAGAGAGCAGGAGGTGAAAAGAAGGCAAAAGGGTGCCTTCGGGGCTCCTTTCATGCAGCTCGCTTCACGATCCACCAGTCAAGGCTCCTAAGCAGGAACAGAGACGCCATTCAGGACAAATCTGGATGTTATCCCAGGGCACCAGGGACACCACTAAAGGGAAAGTTTTGACAGGTGAAATGACCTTAATATAATTAGCCCTGCCAGCCCCTCCTTCCTCTGCCTCCTTCACCTTGCCATGAAAACGGTAGTCTTTTAATGAGATCCTTTTTCCCCCTGTAACGCAATACGGCCGGTTCTCCAATCTTTTGCTCGCACATTTCAAACGGGACATACATGATCTCCTCCATCTTCGCTCCCCCCTCTCACGTCCGGCTAGATGGACATCTAGAGATATTGCATTGATTCTTCTGCTGCTGACTGGGGTGGGGGTTTTTTTGTTAGCAAAAAGGCTGAAAGGAACCCCGGTAATAGAATGATTTGGCCTGCAAGTCAAATCCCCCTTGATGAACAATCAGACACAAATGTCAATAACAATTAGATTGGCCGAGGGCTCCAGTCACTTAGGACTTCAGTTTTCCGTCTACAGTACTCAAAATGAAACCCTCAGTACTGTGATCTCCAAATCAGGTTTGGCATCAGGAATGAAAAGACATCAACGATAATATTATTAAAAGGCTGATGGCAAAATAAGAGCAAAAGACAGACAATGGGGGTGTGTGTGCGCGTGCACATGCGCACATAGGAGAAGGGAAATAAAAAAGTAAGAGCTGATGTAAAAATCCATCAAGATATGAAATCAGTCCTGCCTAAAGAACGATCTAAACCGCCTCAGATTCTCCTCCCAGACAAGTTCTGCTCCTCTCGGCTTTAAAATTTCCACCTCCTGCTGTCCAACATATCAAGCATGGGAAGCAAACGAAGGGAAGAAGGCCCTTAAGTGCAGGCTGTATTTTTTCCTGTTCCTAAATTGTAAATATACAGTGGAGGCAAAAAATGCCCAATCTAATTAAGAGCAGTTGAGAAGTATGGAGACAGGGTCCTCCCAATGGGAATGCTGCAGGTTAAAGAGGTTAAAAAGAGGAATGTTCTGCCTAATGAGGGAAGTTTAACATTATGAGCACACTTCCCACTGGTGAGGCAGGCTGGGAAGAAGGGGATTAAAGACGTAAAAGACGCGGCTCCGTGGCAAGAGCAGGTGTGTGTTTGGCTTCAGTGATGACTAAAGTGAGGGCAAGATATTTTAAGGTTTGCAACTCAGGGTAGCAGCTCAAAACATGGTCCTGAAGGGATCCTGCATTGAAGCCATTATACTAACTTAAAAGCCAGCTTGCCTCGCTTCCCTTCTCTCTGCAAGCATGGGGCTCTGAGAGGTGGCTGTGCCAGACCGGCCACCATCAGCCCCTTGTTGCCTGTACCGGGGGGACACCAAGCTGGGAAATAAAACAGCTAACACCTGGGCACACAGTGCTAACTCCACTAGCAGGGGTATTGCTCCTAAGGAGAGGTAATATCGAAAATATTTTCATTCTCGGTTCACTGCACACAAGCTGGAGTTCACAGCAGCTAAGTCTGGACTGACAGCCACGGTACCAGAAGGCAGGACTGACCCACAGCCCTGTGTGCCCCAGCTGTGGGGATGCTCCATCTTCCACCCCAGACGCCCTCTTCTTTCCACCACGTACACAGGGAGGGAGGGAACCAGCAGGTCCCTCCACCCGAATGGCCGGGGCACCGGCACAGCGGCACACTCCACAGACTCCATCTGTCCGCTCGGCAGACACAGCCTACACGTCTGGGCTGCAGCAGGTGAGGGGGGGAGACGGGGAGATCTCGTGGGGCGAATGGAAAAGAAATCACACTGCGTGGGGGAGACGAGCATCAGGGAAGGAGAAAAACCCTGAGGACTGGAGATGCTATCCAAGGGGATTTGAGAAGATGAAAGCCATCTCCAGAGAGATGCCTGCGGGCTCTCATGTAAAGTGTATAAGCCATTTCCTATAATGCAGTTCTTACAATGCTGTATATTTAGCCCCACTATTTGGTGAATTCTGACAGCACATTCAATACCACAGAGCGAGCCCGCACCTGCACAGAGCCCATGGCTGTCGTGTAGGACCTTCCACCCGCTACCAGCACCAGGAAAGCAAAGGTCTCCCACTCCCTCAGCCATGCTTTAGCCATAAATAGACACTAAACAAAACAGGAAGGCTGCAAGGTGCATTTCTTACCTTATGCAGCATCAGTCCCTGATAAAGCACTCATCAAACATTTTCTAGCTGAAAGAACCACCTCCCCTTTCAGGTAGAAACCACAGTCCATGCCCAGGCTGTAGCTCAGTATTATTAGATGGCTGCAGGACATACAGAGAGAGAGAGAAGGATGAATAAAGTATCTAAGATTATTTTTTTTCTTTTCTAGACTCTTTCTAGATTCTTCTCCTGTGATTGCACTAAGCTTTTTAACTAGGCACAGTGACCGGGAGAAGGTTGGATTTGCTCTGCTTAGATGTCCAGGTCTGCGGCTAACGCCTGTGTTGGGGAAGTCACCTGAAGCCGGTGTAGCAAGAGGATAACAGGTTGAGCCACACTAGTGAAGTCATTTAACTGCTTTGCTTCAGTGTACCTGAATGGGCTTCACTATTAATTCTTCCAAAACGTGAAGTGTGTTAGCCTATATTGCAGCTAGTTAAAATCAAAGAAAACACCATTTATATTTGTTTACTTATTACTAGAATTAAAACTTTCTCAATAGGTTCTTTGAGGGACATTCACCTTCTTCTCAAGGCATTGGGAGCATCAGTCATTTACCTGCTTGTTAATTTTAGACTAAAGGATTTTATTTGCAAAGGGCAGGGAAGAAGTGCAGAGAGCTGGCTGGGTTTTGTTCATTTTTTCAGTTGTATAGCCACTAAGCTAAGAAAAAAAAAAAAAAGATAAAACCTTCCCCCCCCCCATCTTTTTAGTGGAATTTCAGCTTCTTGGAGATACCAAATCCCAGCTCCCATTTCATACTCCTTCCTTGAGCTGATGGAAAGCCTTCATCCTCAACCTACCTGTACATGAAACGGGCTGAGGGTCCGGCAGCTACCCTGGCCACCTCTCCGCATGGCCCTGCATCTTCAGCCATGCACCAAGGGGAGGGATCCCTACCGTAACTGGCTGCATCTACTGTAGCTGTCCCGCTCCCCTACACCACCCTGGTCTAGTCACCCTCACAACCCCTGCGATGGAGGCTCTACCATTAGCCCTGTTTTAGAGGCCAGAGATGCAAAGAGTGACATCTTTGCATGTCACCTTTTTTTGGAGCTCCAGCTTAGGGTTAGATATTTACTTCCCACAGATTTCAACTATAAATGGGCCTAAATCCCTGAGCCAGATGCCTTGCCTAGAGGGATGCAGGAGCCGGTGGCAGCGCACAGACCCCAGCCTCACTCTCCCTAAGCTTTCAAAATGCTTCGGCATCTCTTATGCTTTCTGCAGCAGATTAAAGATGAAACAGAGGTGCATGAATCCCAGCAGAAAAAAGCTGCTTCCCTGGAGCCCAAGGAAGGAATTAAACACACAACAAAAAACCCTAAGAAAACATAAAATGTGAATTTGTGCAGAGCAAGCCATTTGGCAGCAGCCCCGGGGAGAAGACTGGATCTCCCACCCCCACGATCCCACCTCTCCAGCCACCCTGTCCCCGTGCCAGGCAAGTGCCAGCCACGTGGGGACGGCGGTGGCCAGCCCGGGTCCCCAGCCCCGAGAGGGCCCCTGAGCAGAAGGCAGATGGCCCGCAGACTGCTTGACGACACGTCTCCTTCCCTGTTTTCTCGGTTTTGGCTGGGCGTCCCCGCTCACGAGGCAGCGGAGGGGAGGGAGAGCAATGGGTCCTCGCGTGCACACGCTTCGGGATCGCAGCAGCTGGGGACAGGAGAGCCGCTGACCCACGCACGGACTCTGCCTCCTCTCCGGCATCACCACCCAGCACAGGGCTCGCTGGTCCTTATCAGCCCCTTGGCCCACCATGGCAAGATGGTGGAGCAGCTCAGCTCAGCATCTCTGTTTAAAAGACAGTGCTTTTCCCTGTGCCCTTCCCCAGGATAATGGCTGCAGCCCAAGAAAGTTAGCAATGAATTCTTGGGAAGTGGCTGTTGCTGCAAAAATAAAGTATCCATTATTGCTAAAAAACTTTTTTCATCTTTGAGGGGAAAACACATACCACATGATTTCCAAAAAGGAGCTGGTCTGGTTTACAAATACAGTACATTAATAGCTTTGTAAACATTTATTCAGTATGACAGCTGACTGCAACATGTGGCATTAATTAGAAGACTCAGCAATGTAGCATATTAAGAGCTAAGTTAAATCTGAATTAGCTGAGTTTGTTGAGACTAAACACCCGTGGGGGAAGTCCTCGGATCTAATACATTATGACTCACTTGACACGGGAGACCCATAGGCCTGATTCCCAATACACTGGGGTGCCCTTATTCATACTCCATCTCCACACAAGAGCTGCAAACTCTCAAGATACCATAGATCAGAGGGTGTTGATGTTGGAATGTTGCGACAGAATGAGGCGCGCGAGTCCCTGACTCCCAGCTCCCCTAACCTTTCTAAGGAGGTAGCAAACGGAGACAGCACGAGCTCGCTTCTCCTTTCCAGACACACAAAAAAGAGCACAGACAGGAAGGGAAAGGATTTTACATTCCCCTGGGCTTAAGGATCTTGCTCAACACTCCCACGCGGTCACCTTCCCAGGCATGGGTGACACAGCTTATGCGGCATATGCCGTCGAGACCTTTCAGTTGATGGTGTAGCCGCCCACGAGGCACTGGCTGGCGGCACTACGCATGCCACTGCTGTGCGAGCTCAAACCTGCAACCTGAGTTTGCTGCTCCGAAGTCAGCCAACGGCTTGCGTTTTAGCTCAGGGGATCGAGACACCTTTTGGCTCTCTGCTGCCTTGGCAGGGTTTCAGGACAGCACGTTTAGGAGCTGCAGCATAGGCCCAAGGAGATGGGGAAACCCACGTCCTCGGTTCCTCCTCTAACCTGTCCTGTGGCTCACAGCACCACTGACCTCCTGCCCCTCACTTGCTTCATCTGAAAAAGCAGTGAGAAATACTTGCTTTGCTATCCTTGCAAAGTTGTCACCAGGACTATCACAACATTATGAAATGCATGAAACTTGCCATGTGAGCATACCAACGTCGGTGAGTTTTTACCGCAGCTGCAACAGGCTGAGCCGAGGCCAGCCAGCTCGCAGCAGCCGCCCTGGCCAAACACCATCCATCAGGCTATTTCTACCTTTCAGACCCATCTCTTGTGTCATTTGCATTATGTCAAACCAGGGCAGCTCGCTGACAGCCAGTGAATTTACATCAGAGCAGAACTGGTTGAATTCCAGGAAGACCACGAGCAAGTTCTCTGTCTTAGATCAAAGCAAGACCTAGCTGAGATTACGTAGTTGGGTAAAGAAGATGGACCAGCGTAGCCCAGAGCGTTGCGAGCTACCATGTATCAGCTGACTCATGGTAACAAATATAGCAAACCCTGTTTGCACGAAACTCTGGTGCAAATATATAGGCTATAGTATACAGTGATGGACATTTAGGGCAAATGCAAGACAGACCATCTTGGTTTGCATTCAAGCTGTTGCAAGATGATGCTTTAAATGACTTAAGACACTGTAGCCCTCAGTAGTCCTCTTCCCTCTCATGAGGGGTTGGCAGAACAGGCCACGAAGTCACTCAAAGTCACTCGTCAGCCCTTCCAGCAGGCAGGTGGAGTCCGAACTTTGAACCCGAGCTGGGAATTGAAGCAACAGAAGCAGTGGGGTCCCTTCCACCAGCCCCATGCAACGCAGGCAGGCAAGCGTGGGCTGGGGAGTGAGCGGCTACCTTAACTGCTAAGGGTTTTTTAGTCCACAAGCAATGCCTAGACAATTTAGCCCAAAAGCAAAAATAGGGTCTGCTCACAACTGGCTGGTGCCACAGGATCCCATCCCAATTACTGGTTCACAGAGGAAGGTAACAAAGGCGAGAGGCAATGACAGACAAGTTGGTATTTCACCAGCAACATGTAATTTGATTTGGCAGTCCCACCTAGGCACAGACATATTGAGCAATGCACCTATGAAACATTTCAGAGCAGGTCTGTTTTCACCTTACAGCATTAAAGCAAACTTTCCTTGCCCTGGGCTCCTTACGTTGGATGCCTAAAAGTTTATTTGATTAGAAGCGCATATGAGAGCACCTCCAGAGGTGCAGAGCTGGGTAAACCATCTCAAAAGCAATAATGTTATTATCTGTGGCAGTTCCAGCTTCCCAGATACAGTATTACTAATGCTAATTGCCAAAAGCAAATAAAATAAATCTCTTCATGGATCTGTCTTCTTCACTATCCTGGACCAGATACTACCACTCTTATCCAAGTCTCTCCCCCTTCATCCCTTCACACACGATTTGATCCACCATAGATCTGCCAAATTGAGAGTAAAACTACTAATGTGTGACACAGACAGCTATTTCTATAATTTAAGCTTCTTTGTTCTTATTAATGTTGCATCAAGGTATGCTCTCCATTGGCCTGCAACAGCTGTTCCTGAAAAAGGTCGCCAATAAAAGTGAAAAGCAGAGGACAAGAAAACAAGAGATACATTTATTACCAAATGCATCATGGTGTTTCTATGGTAATCTTTGTTTTAACCTGAAACGACAGAAAGAGCTGGTCAAAAGTTGAATGTTTGTATGGCAAAAATTTCTGGGATACCTACGTTTCAAATAACTGGCTTGGTTTCAAATTGGCATGAAAAGCCCAAACCCTCAGACTTTGGGGGAGATGAAAACTAATGAAAATAGTTTGCTGTGATCTCCCCATACTTCTTTTCAATAAGAACTGACAGTCTAATTTCCACTCCAGCATTTCAAATGGGGCTCAGCTTTTTCATCCTTTATATCATAAATAATGTGTGGTATAATGGAAGGCAGAATTAAGTCAAGAGAAAGCTTTTCAACGTTGCCAAAAAGAAACATTCTGGTATGTTCCAAATTTTTCCCCAGTAGAATAAATTCTCATAGGAAATAAAAAAAATCTCAACTGCTGTTATAATAGTTATTGGTAGAACTAACAAACACCAACGATAATTCTCTTTGTATGGCAATTTCAAAGCTATCTAGGTCTTGTACACAAATAAAGTCTTCTCTAAAGTAAAATAAAACAGAATTGCCAACTCACGACTTTAACTTAACGATATTTGATATTTACTTAAAGGCCCCAACTCCAGGAAACAAGCAATTACATGAGAGTCTCAGCTCTTATTAAAAGAAAAAAAAACAAATTAAAAGAAGCAAATTTCCTTGCTGTTGCAAGGAAAATCTTGAAAGTATGACCCAAGGACATCCCAAATGCACAAAATCCAGAAGCCAAATAAATAGACTTCTTACGTATTAAATCTTATCAGCTTTTGATGCCTATCTCCTGATTCTGGAACATTTCATGTTAGCAGAAATGACCACTGAATCTTAATATGACCCTTTAGATCATTTTCCTGCTCCTCCCCTCACCCTTTGCCAGTACTTCTACAGAAACTGAGGTCTAAAGTGCAGTTCCCTTTGGAAGGTATGTTTGGAAAGCCAGTAATTTCCCCGCATTTTTCTGAAACAAAGAAAATAAATTTAAGAGTATCAGGAGGATGAAGCTGATTTCAATGTACAGCCAAACCTGTCATCCCTAAGTCTGAAGAATAAAATCGTATTCAACAGCTCAGACGCAGTGCCGAAGAACGAATCTCCCAGTTGCAATTACGTGCCTAATAACGCTCTTCTGCACAAGCCTTCTCCATCAGGATCTGAAATCAAGGCCTGTGGAACCAACAGGATAGTGACCACATGGGACCAAGCAGCTCTGGTGACCCATGCAAGTGTGGGGTGCGACAGCAGCACACTGTAGGTATCTCCTTTTATGCCAGTAAATCGACTCCGTTTGCAGTCAGAGGAAACAGGAGGTTCAGCTGTGCAATTCTTCTCATCCTAATGAAGCTATCTGAAATAAAGCAGCTGAATCAGGCCCTAGAAGCAGCCGTTTCCCTTGACCATGAAAGAACAGGCTAAAATGTAGCTCTCTACATCTTTGAGCAGATGTAGAACACATTTAAGGTGTAATCTCTGTGCTCGTACACGGAGAGGAAATCTCCTCTGATGCCCAAAGTTAGGGATGATGAATCCTGCAGTCCCTTCAGACGTGCATGTGTCCATCTCTTTGATAAGTCTGGAAACTAATATCTGCCCTGTTGCTGAATCTGGATGAAACTAAAGATCTCAAAGTGACTACAAGTTTCATATAAACTGACAAGTAGGAAAAGGAAAACACAGGATATGAGCACTCACATTTTTTCCCCACTAATAACATTCAATATTCAGAGCTGAAGTAGTGCCACTGAAATACTCTGGAGGTAGAAAGCTGTGTATGGAAAACAAAGAAAAATTTAGAGTGTATGTATGGATGCATATATATAGCCGTGCATACACAAATTACCACTTGCCGTATTATCAGGTCATTCTAGCTGCTGAGACTTTAAACAAAGCAATAACATTGCAAGGTTTCCGCAACACATGCTGTGAGATCCTCTCTTTATTGAGTGATACGGAGGGTGATATTTGCCAAGCCTGCTTTAGCTTTAATCTTTCAGTCACGAAGAGCATGTCAATGCTTTAGAGCACTGCCAGTACGACTAGAACCTCATTCAAATTTGTCATTTTTCACCAGGACCGCTGCGCTATGAATATTCCTGCGGCATGAGCACTGTCGTGCCAGCACTAAGAGAACTTGGGAAAAGTTTCACGCGCGTGTGCGCCGCCCCATGCATTCAATATCTCCATGTCCTGGGAGGGGAGCAAGTTCCGGATGCAGAGCTATTCTAACAAATCCTACATGTGGGAGTGAATATTCTCCACTTAAATATCCCCATATGCCCACACAGCCATCTCCCTTCCCGTTGAGGAAGGGACTTCAATGCCTGACGCAATGCCTTTACCAGCCACCAAGCCCATTACAGCACTGGTCCGTCGCCCTGGTTCATACGAAATCCAGTAACCTTGAACGTTAATGAGTTTCCCAAACTTCCCAACCTCTATCTGCTGGCAGTGCTAAGTACGAACCAACAACCAGCGTAACACATAGGCTGTCCTACCTGTAGAAGCGTAGCTGCCCATCACAAACACAGCTCCCACTCCTCTACTCCGAGGGGTAATAGATTCAGTATTTTCTATTTTGATGGTCTTTAACACTGCAGTGTGAATCTAAAGATAGGAGCCAGAAAAACGTTACAATTGCAGAAGACTCGAAACCTAGAGAGTCTGGAGGTCTGGTTCTAATCTTCAATTTAACACCAGGGTGTAACTTCAGGCAAGCCTGGGTTTCTTTTTCATTCTTTGATTGTTTTCACTGTAAGCTCTTTGGGGCAGGAACTGTGTCCCATTGTGTTGTTACAGGGTGTAGAACAATGGGCCCCTGACCTCAGCTAGGGAATCAAGAGATTACGAGAATTATTTAGAGGAAATCTGTGGTTAAACAAGGAATTGGAATCAGACCTCAAGTCCCCGTCAAGTGCCAGTACCAGATGACTATCCTTTTTTACCCTTCGTTAAAAAAAAGTCATAATCCACATTTATTGTTGTCCAACATTCGCCATTTTTCACACGTCTGCTCGTCTGCCCAACATCTAAGAGCCTCCGCCTTTCCCCGGCTCTGCTGCCACGCTGGGTCAGAGCCTCTCGCCTTGACAGCGTCTGCAGTGGCACTGCAGCTCGTTCTGCTTCTGATAAAAAGGGTATCTGGGGAAGGAAGCACAAGAAGGAAATCAAAAGGAAATGCAAGGGCTCGCTCTGTTTGTGTGTGCGCATGGGATTCTTCAGCTGTACATCGGAAATTAATTCCAGCCAGGGTGAACTCTGTGTGGTCTCACTAGCCATCCAAGTCAAACTTCAGTTCACCCCGTCTGCCAAGCAGAGTTGTGGAGGAGAAAAAGGTTCAAGACAACGTGGAAAAGGAACAAAGAAGCCAAAAAGAGTGAGCTGGTGGTAGCTTTCTCCAAGGTTTTTTTTTTACCCCCTCTCCCTCTCTTTTTTTTTTTTTTTTTTTTTAACTAACCACCTGGATTTTAAGATCTCCAGAATCCCATTAAAGGGCTTTTACTCCTTCGTGAATTGGAGGCATTTGATGAAAAGGGGTAAGGGGAGAGAAGTGTGTCTGCCTGTGGGAGGGGGAAAGGAGGGGGAAGAGGGGGAGATAATGGGGCATGGGAGCCCTTAATTTCTCCTGTCTCCCCTGCCGGTAATAGGGCTGGATGTAAACACTGCTCTGGTGAATGTTGGAGAGTGATTACAGGATAGCTGGGGAAGGAGGAAGCATTTTGAAACCACAAGTAGGAAAGCAGCTCTTTGATGGAGGGTTAGTAATTTCTTTTTTCTCCATGCCCTCCTCCCTCGCACAGCAGCCCCCCTCTCCCTCCGACCTCCACCTTCTGTAAACACAGCGGCAGAAATTAGATGTGGGCCAATCTGTTAAACATTTGAAGGCAAAGTGGACTCGGCAGTCGCTCTCACTTCATAGGATACAAAAGAAGAGGCTAATAACACTGTAATGGGCCTTTCTGGTCTCGGCCGTGGAGCCAGCCGGCCTGGGTGGTGCGCAAGGAGCCAGAGAGGAGGGAAGACACAAACTGCTGCGATGGAGAAACATCATGGAGCGGGATGAAAGTTCAGAAAACGAAAGACTGCGTGTTCTCAGCAGGCATCGCCCAGGCACCGAAGTGCTGACGGCTGAGCAAACAGCAGCTCCAGGGTGTCCACCTACGTGGAAGCTCCAGAGATGACCTGAGGTTCATCCAAGCTCGTAGCTGCTTAAGGGGAACATTACCACACCCTAACACCCAGATGGGTTCTGGAGCCTGATGTTTGACTTCTGGCCTGGGTAAATCAACTACTTTGCTCTACTTTGGTTTCCCTCATGTGGAAACAGGGAGGCAATTACTCCTCTGGAAAGAGCTTGCGTCCAGTGGCTGGGAAGAGCTGGGCATTACTGATCAGGCTCTGCGTGGACGTGCAGTTCTAGAATAAACCACCCATGGGGGAAATCCCTCAGCATAAACAAATTAATCATCTGTCCTCACACATGAGGACAGATCCTGTGTTCCTAAATACTGGAGATGCTCTTGCAATTCCCATCTGTACTCTCAAGGAAGGGCAGAGAGAAAAGAATGGGAAACAGTCTGTCTTTTCAAGAGTTTTACAAGATTTGGGGCAAAATTCCCCACCTTAGCCCTGCTAGTCCTGCCTCTCTGGGCCACATTCCTCCACAGCAGAGCTGGCAGGAGCTCAGTGTGCATCCCAAATTCAGTGTTTGCTTTCTAGTACACATCAAAGAGCAGTTTTTCCTCCCTGAGCCAAGTCCACTCCTGGCAAAGGGCAGTGATTTTACAAGAGCAGGGATGAATTCAGCCTTCAGCTTGTTACTAACCACTCCAGAGACTTTAATGGGAGTTAAATACCCCTGTTCTACAAAATCCCATAGGCACCGGGTATCTAACTATCCTAGCCTGCCCCCAAAGTTTTTCATGGATCTCAGATGGTGATTCAGCTCTAATCAGTTTTTAACCGAATACGCTCTTTAGCTAGAAGGCATCATGATGGTCTTTTAATTAAATCTCCTGCTTAATACATCCACCCCCTGACACCTAATACTTTTTGCCCCAGGCTTGTAGCGTTTTCTTGCATGACAGTACCACCACAAAAGCCTCCATTTAAACAACTGTAAATGATGAAGAGTACACATCCTGTACTAAATACGCATGGTTTACAAGCTGGAATAAATACACCAGACAGCTCTGTTGCATGTACAGAGTAATATCTATAAAAAGGTCATTATATTGCTATTGTTTATTCATGTAAGTCTGCTTAACCAATATATATATAAACATATGGCTGTCCCAAAGCTATTTATGTGCAGGCCCTGAGTAGTCTTTTGTTAGGTCTCCTTCAATGCAAGAACTTGTGCATTAACTATAGGAACTGACCAAAACAGCGATAACATGAAAACTGATACAGAATGTCCTTCAGATGAGGTGGAGCAACCCCAGTTCTCCCAGACACCTACCCACTGCTCACCTTTCACGCAGTTTTCCCTCTCTAGCACTCTTCTTAAGCTCCTTGGTCCATACATCTGTGACAGTCGAGATTCCGGGCTATAATTAGAGACTTTTGACTGTAGCGCAGCTAAAACCCTCTTTTGTGATCATCACAGCTACAGAGTTCATTGCTGCCTTTGGGTGTCCACCATCCCATGAATAAATTAGCTACCATTTAAAAAAAAAAAAAAAAAAAGAAAAAGAAAGTTCTCAAATAACTTCTGAGACTTTGTTTCAGTTTTTATCTCTACAAAGGTCTCTTACCGGTTGTAGGCTCAGCAACGACCTGAGACTAAGTGATGAAGAAGCACAGTTCCACACTGACAGTTCCCAACCTTCTTTCCTTTCCTTCCTGTCCTTTACCCCCTTCCTCCTCTCCCCAGACCAGATATCTCTGTTTCTTTGAATAGGACAGAAATAAAAGGGATGGGCAGGTAGGGAGCTACTTCCCTTCCCCCTGCGCCTGCCTATTTCTGGTATCTGAATAAATCTCTGGAAGGTGGGGAAGGCTAATAAAAAGTCTTATATTTAGCTATTCTCTTCTCCCTACAGCCCAAATTGACCATTTTTAAAGGAGCAAACTCCCTCTGTTAGATATAACTGAGGGCAGATGAGCCCACAAGCCAGTAACAGGCAAAAAAGGTACATAGAGACTTGCAGCAGCCTCAAGCAGGACAGGCAACACTTCCTAGTCATCCCCAGATCTTGTCTACCACACTTGTTCTAAGAGTTTTCTCAGTCCACAGCTACCTGGGACCAAGACTCAGGTTCTGAAGGCTGCAGTCTGCAAATGTCATCTGAACCTTTCCCGCCACCAATACCAGAACCACCCCATCACAGGGATTCACCATGACAGGATCCTCTTCTGGACAGTGAACCAGATGGGTCATGGCTCTCCATCACCAGACATTCTCCCATCAATCTGATCTCACAAGAAGGGCTGGGACCAGTTTCAAGAAGTTCAACTCTCTAATGGAGACTGGGACCTTCTTTTTCCCACCTCGACCCCTTGAAAACGGGATTTCCCACCCTGGGAACCACCAACCTCATATGCAAGTCCTCCTTGCAGCCTGGGCAGGCAGAGCAAAGGTGGTGTGGTGCAGGGGAGCACCACTCTAGCAGGGGGCAAATAATAAGACAGACACGCAGGCAGAGGCAAATGAAGCAACGCAAAGCAGACTGCAAAGGGTGATGCACAGCAGGACAGAAATCACTATAGTATCAGAGCATAATAATTTAGGACTTGTTCAATACTGCGCCCCTTTGAAGCCACAGAATGCTGTGGCCCTGGCACTTCATCGCTCCCAACACCAGAGCCCTGTACCGGAGAGAGATGGTCTCCCTCCACACGAGGCTTCTTCTCCACAGCAGCAGCTGCACAGAGCCAGCAGGAAGTTTGCTGTCTTTGCTACCATAGGTACTATATTCTTATTACCCTCCATCATACCACTTTGCTTTACCTTTTCCTCTGTCCAAAGTTGGCACATGGTCTAATGCTACTTTTGTTAATGAACAATCATGATTTAGCCATAAAACAATAAAAGGCGCCATAAGCTCATTAGACATTAACAACACACTGAAGTTCAAGCATGTTATCTCCACCAGAATATTACAGGGAGCGCTTATCATTTGGGGAAAGCTGAGTTGTGAGCTCCTGGGAGGGTTCAAATGTCATCTGTGGAAGAGGAGGGCAGGAGGCAGAGTAACTGGAGATGATCAATCTCAAAAAGGCAATAACTGAAAACTTAAGATATGAAAGCGCATTAGTTCCCACAAACGGCTAAGGATTAAACCCAAGCACAGTTATAGCCAGGAGCATACAGTCAGCCAAGGTGCTATAAAGGCGTGATGTTATTACCTCCAAGGGATGCCATTAAAACTCTGTTTACAAACCTAATGTGCCAGGGAACGGGTCAAGGAAAGAATTATTAGCAACAAAGCTATTTGATCTCTTTTATGATCCAATGAGTCATATCACTTCATACACTAGAAGGTGAATAATGAAAACCTCAAGCCTGTTGATTTATACATGTGTCCAGAATCCTGTGTTCTTTAACCTCGGATGCCCTCTTAAGTGTGATTCATCCTAAATCAAATGGAAGATCGGGTGCTATCATCCACACTCTCTCCTCCCACTCACTAATTGAAATGGTGATTGACACCCCAGTAGAATAAAATACCAGTGCCCAGTGATGGATGGCCAGGGCAGAGGATGGGGTCAAGATACAGGACTTGCAGATATAACTCTATCCTCCTCCCCATATGGGATGGTCCCAGTTTCACCTAACAACTCCCTCTGGAATGCTAGAGACAGAGTCACTGAATAATTTAGGCTGGAAGGGACCTCTGGAGGTCATCTGTCCATCTGGACGTACTTTAGCGGGGCAGATCTGAGCGGCTGCAAGATCCTTTCTTTTTGCGACACACTCTCATTGCTACAGCTTCACCAAAGGCATGTAACCATGATCCAAACTGGTCCAGAAGCTGCATCAGAAAACTGCAGAGTCCAAATGTGTCAAATGTGAGATGTTCCTTAGAGGCATGCTGGTCTCGACAAAATCCTGACATAAACCATGTGGGTTTCCAATGGAAATCTGCTGCATTATCAGTCAGCTCGTTCTCCCAGCTTCTTAGCAGTCCACTGCTGAGCAAGCCCGGTTTTTAGGTTCCCACATCCCAGCAGGCTGTAGGACTGTATGAAAGGTAGATTGCTCCGCAACCAGAGTATCCTGGGTCCCCAGGGTAAGTCCAGAGCAGTCGTCACAGAGAACTCTGAAGCCCCGGGCACTGAGCTCTGCAATGGCCCAGCTTCTTCCACGATGAACTGTCTGGACCCAGGGAAACTTTGGAGGTGGATATAGAGCTGGGGGGAGCATCTGAAGAACTTCAGAACGCAACTTCATTTCAGCAACAACAACAACAAAAATAATCAGAAAACCAAGGGAAAAGAATCTGCTTTGTAGCTTTTTTGTTTGTTTGTTCATTTTAAATGTTTGGTACACATTCCAAACTTCAAGCAAAATATCTCTTATACTGCCCAGCACCATGGGCCACGGTCTCACTAAACTTCCCAGCTGCTGCTGCTGCACAGAGTTCAGAATGAGCACTTTGCACATACTATCTATTAGGGCCCAGCTAGCCTGTAAAGGTAATTTTCCCAGGAAAATTATTTCCCAGGAAATACTGTGAACTTCATGTGTTTGGAATAAGGATGTCAAAGATTTTTTTCCTGTCATTCCCCTGGCTGTGCAAACAGTTACAGAGGAGATGTTTCCAAGTTTTGTGAAACAGCTTAGATCAAATGTCTACTCTTCTTCAGAGGTGAATGCCTCGCTAAAAGTGAGCACATTCAGCAGGAAGGTAGCTTTCACTCTGAGCTCTGGGAAAAATGTGGAGGGTGTAAGAATCTGTTGCTGCTGTTGAAAAAGTAACTTAAAAGTGGCTCAAGGCTACAAAAAGGAGCAAGCTGATTTCTTTGAATAATCTCACTTTCTACCAATATCATTATCAAAAAGCTAAACATTCCTTAAATGTTAAGTTTCGCAAATTTTCTTCTTCTCTACTCATCTCCAAGATAGTCAGGACAATTCAAGAAAATACCACTGAAACAATCTAAGGGGAACCAAAGGCCTTACATTTTCCAGCACATACATATTTCCACCCTTCCTCGCTTTCTAATAGTTTCACAAATATCTGGAGGCATGTCCAACCCTGGAGATTTTGAAGGGTTTCCAATATGCACGGCATAATGTACTGTGTAACCCTGGGCCTTGATCAACTGCTTTTGCTGCCCAGCAGAGAAACCGTTGCAGGTCATTCGTGGTTTTCTGGTCTGTCCCGCATTATTGCGTCCATTCTGTCCATTTGCCACAGTGCTTACAGCTTGACGATGGGTGTGAAACAGTTTCTGAGACACTGAGAAGGCTTCCTTTTTGCAGACTTGAGTTCTTTGCATGAGACACCAACAAAAAAAAACCCAAACAGACCCACAGGGTTTACCGATATCCAACCCCTGGAGCCCATCCAAGATCTAGACCATGGTCATGTTTTTCTTGTGATGGGTGAATGCAATGAAACTTGACATTGTGAACATTACATTCTGCATTACAATACAAAGTTTTATTGTTATTTTTTCCACAGCTGAAGCCAGGAAGAAAAAGAAGCTGGGCTGAAGGAGCAAGGCCATCTTTAAACTTCAGCAGTTTCTTAAGAAAGCTGAGCAACCAACCTGAGAGATCTCTTTTGCCTTGCCAGTGCTTTTAGTTTCCTTTATCAAACCTACATACAGTCCTTGAAATTTTTCCCTTTGATAAGAAACTTTCACAAATGCAGAACAGAACCAAAAATGTGGATTAGAGGGATAAGAGCTGTACAAAACACCACTTTTGAAGAAGGAGCTAACACAGTGGGATTAAATAATCTGAGCCTACCAACAGATCAGTAATGATGCTCCACCTTCTACACTAGACCCAGTTTTTCAGGATTGGAACAAATCTGATCTTTTCATTTTTAAAGTTTTGACCAGGATCCAAAGCATACGACTCCTTGGGCTCATCCCTGCAATGTTCCACCAAATGCTGAAGTCAATATATTCCAATTCAGGTTTCAAATAAATTAATCTACATTTTAGACACCAAGTCTGAAAATGGGCTGATCTGCATAAATATATTCCCTACTCATGAAACCATTTTACCAAGCTGGTCAAGTGCTGCCCATGACCTTCACAGCTGCAGTTGCTGCAGTAAGAAATGTATCTCCAGCAGAAGTTTAGGAAACATTGAATATGGGATCTCAAAGAATTTTCAATGAAAACTTACTCACAGGTCACTTCTGGACAGGAATCCCATATTACAATTTAGACCAGACTTAGACAGCTGTTGGGAAGAGCCAATCTTGTTCTGCTGCTTACAGAGAAAAGTTTTCCCTAGTATCTTGAAAATGAGGCCTATTAGTTCTTGCCCACGCTCAAACCTGGAAAAATAATGACTACTCTCTTTATAATACCCTTTACAAGCCGGAAAGCCCTCATCATGCACAGTGTAACCCAGGAATTTCCATGTTCAGTTAGAACCAAAAGCCATGTAGTTCCAGTTAAGAGTGTTGGACACCAGCCTGCTATCTCCATTCTGTTTGGCAGGACCACACATAAAAGGGATTTAAATATTTATCTTCATTTCTTCGCCATCTAATGTCAAACACAACAGCCACATGTAGTAGTTAACAACTGTGTTGCAAGATATGAGCAAAACCATTGAAAACTGGGGTTTAGATTTAACCCGCATACACCACCATTGATCACTGCAAATCACAAATTATGTCATTTCAGCAGCGGAGCTACTGCCAGCAGAAGGATTAGCAACATCAGTTGTAACGAGCCACTTCATTTTCAAATAACATTTAGAAATTTACAGTGCCTGGAACTGCAATGATTAAATGGATAACAGAGTTGAATATACCGGATATGGATCACTTCTAATTTTCCACTTATATCCAGTAACCCATCATAAACTATCCAGAGTCCTTTGGTCTTCATTTCTCTCACACCAGAATATTTAAACAAAAAAAGATGATCCGTCATTGAAGTTATAGTAGTGGAAAACCAATGAGAGATAAGAAGCTGGCCACAAATTCCCAGACTTAAGATGTCCTGTTTCCAATTCTGGCTATGTTGGGGAGAATTAAGAGAAATGCCAATGAAGTGACACAAAAGTGAAAAATTAAACCAGACCTACGGAACATGAATCTATGACTTTCTGATTTAGAGAGTCCATACTCATGTATCCAGTTTCACAAAATTCATTATTCCCTATTCCCGCGAGTAAAGACTGGTCACATATCTAAGGACCAAGACCTCAGACTGAGAGCACAGCTGGTTTAAAAGAGTTGAAACAGAGTAATTATCTTAAAAGAGCAGAGATCTAAAGAGAAGTATTGATTTTGATGAGTTTTGTGGAAATGTCAGAATGTTTGTTACATTTCTGCATTATTTACCACAATAAAAAAAGTTCAAGTGACTAATCCCCCTGACAAAGTGTTTCGGTAATATTAAATCCATTTTTTACGTTGGCCTGCAGGACATGGTAAGTTTGGCATTTTATTCCAAATGGGAATAATCTCGTCCTCCCTCTCAAAGTACAGAATTTCTGAGGGAGCAGAAATTCCTCTTTGGTATCTTCTGTACTACATATGGCTACAAGGAGGTCTTTTACATGAGTTTCTAACATTTCCTTTGCAGTTTGAGCTACTTAAGCAATTAGAAAGCTATTGTCTCTTTTTCTTTCCTGTTTCAATTCCACATCAAATCTGTAAATGCAGAAATGCCTCAGAATGGAAGTCAGCAATTCAGCTGCCATACCCTTCCTTCTTCAGCTTTAGTTACACCAAAATTTGAAGTTTAGTTACACTAAGTTCATTACCGACATAGTAGTTTGGGTCAGTTCTAATCCAATCCACCTACCGTAAGCTGTGACCTCCCCAAAACAGGCCCATCCACCTGGAAAAATTAATGCTTCTCTCTTTCTTTCCACATTAAAGTAATGACATAAAACAATCAGATGCTGGAATGTGTCTTGGCATGAACAACAAACACAGGCAGCTAGCTTTATTAGCTGTTTCTCTGGAAGAAAGCTCCAAAGGCCCTACACATATTTACTAATGTGCACTGTGAATGACCTCAGATCTTCCAGGCCAGGCCAGGGCAAAAGCTCCTTTAAACATCTTTATAACTCACTTTATACTTTACTTCATTACTAGCAGGGAAGGATGGAAAAACATTCCCATCGCCTGGGAAACTTGTAGAAAGGGGGATGATGTATTGCAAATGGGTACTTGGCATAGCGATGCCTCCCAAACCGCCTGCCACGGCACGCGGTTCTTTTTTCAGCTGGTAGCGTCTAACGGGCCAGGCTATTTCGGGGACAGGGAACCGCTTGGGATCTGTGCAAATGCCTCTGCAGAACCGGAGGGTTTCACGGTTGCTTCTCGATCTTGGAGCTGGCAGCTTTTGGGGGGGAGGGGAAAGTACTGATATACTCTTGGGATAACAGGTACACCCTTGGGGTAAGGTGTTCAGCAGCAATTCAGAAAGAGTATCTTGATATTCCGGCAGCAGAACGCTATTGTCCAAATGCCTCTGGCAATAGCTTGATGGCCTGGTTCAGCAGACCCTCGCCGCATCGCAGAAGGGATCATGCACGTGAAGTTAACTGGATTTACTAAAGAGCAAGTATGGAAGCAGAGGGGTATCGGAATCGGCAGCTCTTGCGGGAATTATTGCCAGCTCCACTTTCCTGGTGTCCTGAAGCGGCATGTTGAGTAGCTAACAGGGATCTACACCATCAGACTCAGGAGCAAAATCTGTTCTGTTCTGTTCTGTGGCAGGAAAATCCCAAACGGGGGGAATCTGCTTCAATCAGCCACACACTTGTACAATATCTGACCAGAGAGAACACTATCTTAAGCTAGGACAAGATCACAGCAGGGATGCAGGAACATAAAAGAAGAGGAGAAAGATATTAAATTTTGATATGGTTCACGCAAGAAGGAAGAAAAAAAACTGATCCAAAGGTAAACAGAAGAGCTGGGTCACGGTAGACAGAAAGCAGAGCAACGCGTAGACAGAGGCACAGATGAAAGAAAGAGGTGTAAAGCAGAGTCTGCTTTTCTTTGAGGAGCTGGGGTCAGCTGAACTCTGTGTTCATCTAAATCAATCACACTGACCAGGAAGGGCAGATGCCAGACAGTGCTGAAGAATCCTGCAAGAGCAACCCTTGTTGCTCAGAAGCGGCACCTGAGACGGGATCTGCTCCTACAACAGCCACTGGAAATTGCTGTGTGCTCTGCTATGGAAAATCCAAACAGGAGTTATGGCCCAGTAAGGACTTTAACAATAACAGACAAGAAGCTGCACTGCTTCTCAAGCCATTCAGCAAACGAGTTCCGTCACTTGGGCCCCGCTCTCTGGCTGACCTGGGATTATTCCTCTGTCAAGACTGGGCACCAATGCCACTGATACAGCTTGCCTACAGGACTGAGAAAGTTTTCTGCTGGCCATCGCAACAGCAGACAGCTATCTGGAGATGTTTCCGAGCCTACAGCATTCCGTACCACTAGATCTCAGAAATACTTTACAAAAGCAATCAAATATTCCTGTCTCCATTACAGATTGACAAGACTCTGCCCCAATTTCTCCACGTTCACCCCACAGACCTAAGTCCAAGTCCCAGTCCCATGCTCTGACCAAAAGGAAACGTTGCCTCTGTCTTCTGCATGAGACAGTCTGCTCCTGTTAAAGTGTATGCCGGGCCACAGATGGCAGCTCTGGGGTCGCAGAATAAGGGGTCACTTAGGAAAGCCAGTCACTGAAAGATGAAGCCCGATGAGGGCTTCTGACATTTCAGACATGCATATAAAACCTTGAAAGCAGAACATTGTACAGCCTGAACCTTGAAAGCTCCTCCTAAAGAAACACCACTGCCAGGGCCTGATGGACTGAGCGCCTCACAAAAGACTTACTACCCAGTAACTCCATTCATTCAACGGCATGGCTCCCCATGATGTCAGTACAAACAAGAGTAATGACAAGTCTCACAGTCTCTGGAGGGACGTTTAGAAGTCTTCTCTTTGAAGACTCCTCATAAATGAAGCCTCAAAGTTCCATTTTCTCCCCAATTCTCAGTCTGCCGCATACACAATATTTCAAAAAAAAAATCCAACACTTGCATAAATAAAAATATAAATGGCATCCTGTGTTCTCTCCCACACCCCATTCTTCCTCCCTCCTCTTTCCTCATTGTTTGTTCAACAGGATGTTGGCTTCGCTGCGAGGTACACCAAGCCATCTGTCAAAAACATGGAAACAGTTAACAACGTGCGCGCACACACACAGGCTGGAACGACATGTTACGGAGCCTATTTAAGGTCAGAATCATAGACCGTGCTTTCAGAGAGCAATCCAAGCCCCAAAGCTGTGTCTGCTTAAACCAAATTACAGCTTTTCCCTTTTTACAAAGGGAATGGCACTTTGCTTAAGTGGTAGCTCATCTGGGATACACAAGAGCTGACAGTACAGCATTCTGGGAAAAGCACACTCTTCACAGGAAGATCGGGCACATACAGGAGCAACTGAAGTAGTGCGGTCTACCGGAACTCAGAAACGGTGTCCTTCTCGTACGTACAGGAAGGTACAAGGGAATGTGAGTGACACAGGAACACTTCTGGAGGTGTTTCTACTGGAAATAAAGGATAAGAATAAATTATCAGAGATTTTTAAACTTCAGTGACCTTTTAAAAACCTTCTCCCTGAAGTTAGACCAGCTCTTCATAAAGTAGAGGTCCAGTTGTTCGGCTGTTGCCTGTGAACATTGGGAACTCCTAGCAGATCTTGAACTGGTCTCAAGATGGGGAAGACAGATCTGCCTGATTTTGAAATGAGTGGTTTGAAGCCACATCTTGATTCACTAGACCCTCCAAAGGAGGGGGGAAGGGAAAAATATCTGATTCAGAACTGGAATCACGCATTCAGTTGATTTATTTGGCAGAACTTCCAGCAACTTAGTACATCTCAGTCCCAGGCTGAAATATCCTATCTAGAAAGGGACCAGTAGGTCACTCCGCAGTGTTTTAGTCCTTGACCCTGCTGAGGCCATCCAACAGAGCTGCCAAGTAGCAACGGTTGCAGAAGCATTTGTTCTTCTCCCTTTTCAGAAAAAAAGTGACCCCCCCACTTGTTCAGTGGTGGGAGAGAAGAGCCAGATGGCTGGACCTGAGCAATGCACGTGACACTGGAGGTGGAGATCTAGAGGTGAAAGGTTCCATAAACCCATTACTGGGAAAACACACAACTGGAAACAAATGGTAATAAAAATTGCAACAATCAGAGATCAAATCCCTTAAATCATCACATTTCTTTAATTTAAAAATGTGGGACAAAAGAAACTAAAAAGGCTCTGCAGCACATTTAAGCCAACCCAGTATTTTCCAGGCGTGTCCCTTATTTTTTTCTCAGCACAGGTCTAAGAAAACAGTTATAAATTATCACTAAAAACAGATGGAAGACTTGTTTTTGTAAGAGCACACCTAAAAAGTCGTTCTCTCTTTCAAAAATGCCATCAACAAAAACCTCGTAGCATTAGAAAATGTACTTTATCCCAGAGCCTGAGTTAAAGGTATTCAAGTCAGAATATTTCCATTTACTTTCAGCAGATTTCTATTTGCTTCAACCCTAGACATCACCAAGAACCACAGTAACCCTTGTCTTGTAAGCTCTTGTAAGGAGCAGGCCAAGAAACACCAGAGATGACAAGACCTAGTGCTGATCTCCAGGTCAGGTTTCTGTCTCTATTACAGTAAAAACTGTGATAAAAGGAAGGAGTTAGGCACTTGTTTCACTCAGCTTCAGAAAACCTTTTTTGAGCTTTTACCAAGCCACAGAAGTGTCAAAACACTCTGGGCATCTCAGAGTCTCCTCTAGCCCAAGTTCCCTGGTTTTGGGGACTTCACACGGATGCCCATACTCTGTTCATACCCTCAGTGTGCAATGATCATAAACGAAACTAAGGCAATGCTCTAAATGCCAGCACTAAATAGAATTAGTTGAAACAAAGTTTAACAAACAAAAATACAACCGAAATGCACAACAACATGTGGGGACTCGGGGCTAATCAGAACCAGCTCAGTGATCTGAGTGATCCCACTCAGTTTTCAACCACCAAAAATGAAAACCTTTCCGTTTTTAAGAAGCTACAATATTCTGACAACAATTTGACTAAAGTCAAAGAGTTGGCTTTTGCTGATTATTTCCCCCAAGAAATACTAGACTGCTCTTGACTGGTTTACAGAGCACTTCTGTATTCGGAGAAAGAAAAAGGCCCAAGTAAAACTAGATCCTAACGGTGTCTCTGGTACCTGGCCAGGACATAAGGCTGAGCACTACCTGGTCCAAGCTCCATGCACTCATGTTTCTACGTGTGGATTGACACCTAAAGGCTAACGCAGGCTCCTGCGGAGCCTTCCTGCCCTTGCAGCAAGAGACTTGCAAGCCCTTTTAGGATCCTGGAAATATCCGATAATACTGTAAAGACAGATTTACCCAGAAACTGAGAAGCCAGATAGACCGCATGCATCTACTCGGCAGACGTGTACTCATATGGGTCGCTGTTGAGGAACAGCACGGCCCATTTCTCTTCTCTGGCATTTCCCAAGGAGCGCACCAAGCTTAGCCTGGGCATGGCCTGACATCAACACAAGTCAATATGAAACAAGGTCAGACTCCAACTAGTGCTCAGGTCTGCACTCAGAATACCTTGTAGACGTAGCTCATATCCTGCTCATCACCTAAACCTACATCTGAGCGTTGCCTCTTCCCCTCTTATCCAGTAATAGCATTAATGCAATAGGAAAGGTCACAGTTAGTTTCAAGATGATTGGAATGAAGGAGGCTTTGCGTAACTGTGCCCAAAACAGCTCAGTTCTGGTAGCTGCCTGGCCTTATCTCTACTGCTGGCCTTTGTTTGCAGATGGAGATGATACTTGAAGACTTCCAACATATGGTTTGCCAAACCAGTAAATTATGGTCTTTTTCATGTATCCTTCCAGGCCCTTCCACATGCCCCAGGAGGATGGCAGAAGTTACAGGACCCTCATTTGTCATTTTTGTCATTTGTTTTTTTCCTCCAATGGCTCCCCTGCCTCTATCTAATCAGGGGGACGTTTCCTGTCTTTGTTCTCAACCATTCATCCTGCGGGAATGATTATTATCATTAAACAGTATTAAAATAGAAAGCCTGGAGCCAGCACCCAATTAGCATGGAGTTAGGGAGTCCTGGAAGGGAGCAACGGAAAAGACCACGGACAGTGCAGATGGCAAAAACGGGCATTGACTTACATGCCATTCAACCACAGCATCGCCCCATCTTCAAAAATAAACCCGGGCTTCAAACCCAGCACGGGGCAAGCTTGAAACCAATAAATGTCATGTACGCCTGGTACGTCACCAGTAGGCCTAGAGAACGATGCGAGTGCCAGTCCATCCACCAATTTAAACCTTACACGGGCTGGGAGACAACCACTCCAGGTCTCACAACGTGCGAAATTATTCAGATTTCCTTTGTGCATCAAATCTCTGTCAGGAAGCAATGGCAATCCTGTCCTGAAGGAACAGCGTGATAACGGAGAGGTCCTCAGGGTGTACTGATTATTTTAAGCCTTGGATCCATGTTGGAAAAAAAACACAACCTATTTCTGCCTGTTGCCTGCCCACGTTTCCCATATATATCCCAACCTTGTTAGAGTTGGAAGAAGTTCATACTTGTACTTAGTTCACAAATATGAGTGAAGGACCAGTGACAAACTGGGGATAACTGGGGATAAGAAATGACCAAAACTTCAGCTGACTGGTCTATTTTTTCCTCCAAAAGTGTCTCTTTCCAATAAAATTTTTTTCCTTCCTTAGACAATAAAACTCAACATTATGACTTTGCTTTTTATTTTTGACAGAAAGACCTATCAGCTTATCAAAACCCCTCACTTTGCCTTGATTTTCAACTGGAAATCAGATTCAATAAGTTAAAGAAGTTGGTCATGTCTTTATTAATGTTTTCAGCACTGAGAATATTAATTTTCTGAGGTGAGAAATAAATATTTTTAAATGAGGGCAGTCTTTTAACCCTTGAGAAACTAGATTTTTTCCAGTCTTTCCCCAAACAATTTTCATCTAAGCCACCTAGGACAGTGCTAAGGAAGAGCAAGGAAAGCTCCACAGGAACGGAATTCCTGCCTCCCCGTGGCCAGGTTACTCATCATCCTGCAGGCACAAAATTACGAGCACAGCTGATGGGATACAATGCCCTGCTGTCCCCCTTTGCATTAGCCCAACCTGATCAGCAGCACACTTGAGACATGCCCCAGGTCACGTACACAGGGACAGGCATGAGGTCATGCCATCCCTCCTCTTCCTCCAAAGCATCTCTGGTTTAACCTCACCTCCCCAGCTTCCTCACCTGTTAAATAGGGAAGATATTTCTTTATATGCTGTAAAAGATGGGAGTTTCTTACAAGCATGGCTGTGGTGTCCCAGAAGAAGGCTAGAAGTATCAGTCGGATGGAAAGAGCAGAAGCAGCAGCATGAAAACGGCTGGACGGTAACAGCCCCGTGTTGGGATCCCACTCTGACTTTCTGCATGGCTTTGGCAGATTATGAATTTCTTCCTCAGAGACCCTGTCTGTAAACCTAAAACCACTTTATCAAAGTGGTTTTGAGGGGACGCTGCTAGTTGAGAGCCTTGAAAACATGAAGTGCTGTTTATGATATTGTCGGCTTAGCTGACCCAGGGATTTGCCTCGAAGCATAACATTACAATCATTTACTGCAGAGATCGCAGGACCTGTGGATCACAATGGAAACTTCAAAATAACCTCAGCAGAGACTGAAGCTGAGGAAAAGCTTCTCCTAAAATCCCATAGGACAAAGCCAGCGCAATCCACATAACCCTCTGCATCACTGGCTATTGGATCTGAATCCCAGCTATCGTTTCAGCTCATTTTAAGAGGCAAATTCCAAGTGTTGACCTCTAAAAAGTGAGGAAATTCAGACCCAGTCGTTGGGCCCATCACTTTGCTGTTGGCTGGAAAAGAACTGAGTCAGGTTTAAAAATATAAATATGTTCATAATTTGAAAGTTTGCTCTTGTGATTATGTTCAGCCTATTTGCTTTCTTTTTCTAATCATTTTTTCCACTTTCTAATTGGAGGATAATAAGAAGTGCTTGCATGCTTAAAAGTACAAGTCTGCAAGACTGAATTTTTTTTTTTCTTGCTCATCTTTATACACCCTGGCGCCAAACCCTACACTGGTGTAAATCATTTACTTGATGGGAACTTTGCTCATTTATATCCAATGTGAATCCGGTCTCCAGTGTCTCCAGATAATGATCTTGTTGTGTTTAATACTGCATAAACACATAGGATGATGCGTTCCCTGACTTTAAAAAGTTTGTTTAACTTTTTATGTCTCATCTTCAGTCAGAATAGCAAACAACGGGAGGGAAGGGTGGAGAAAGAGTGAGATACTAGCAATGAGATCATGCAGTACGCAGTCCGGTAAACTCGAGGGTGAGAAGTCTTTCAAACACAAGTCTACCTCTGCAAAATCAATGGAAGGAAAAAAAAGAGGCTAAATTTAACCCTTATTCTATTTAAAACCCGTACGCAGCATCTCACATAACTGCATTATATAAACACAATTGTGTTATATTTACAGTTCAAAACAAAACACAAACCGCTCTGTTGCAAGACAAAGTCCCACCCTGCTATGGCATTTGCACGCTGAAAGAGCCGTAAACAGGGAGCAGTCCTGAAGCCCAGCGCTGTGCCAGACCCCCATCTCGGCTGTGCTGGCCGCCCACCTTGGCCACAAAGCAAATTTCAACCTCCAGGAGCAAACGGCTCCCAGTCTGCCGCATGGATCCAGTCCGAGTCCTGCTACCCTCTTGGGACGACCACCCTGCCGCAGGTGCGGCGAGCCCTGAGCATCTGACACAGGCTGCTTTGGCGGTGCCAAAAAAACCCACCCACCAGCAAGGTGGCACGGGGGGGGAGCACAAAATGAAAGCAAGGTACCAACCTGCGACCAAACCACTGGATACAACCCTTGCTCTAGCCACTGGGCAGAATTTCAACCCCTTCTGCAAACAGTGCTGGAGACTTCTACAGGAAAAACACTCCCCCCCCCCCCAAATTCTTAGCTGCCCACTGAAACATCTGCTTGCCAGAGACGTCCAACCCTGCGTGTGTCACCGCTTTCTGAGTCACGCGGGAGGCCTGTACCAGTTTCTCTGCACGGGTTGCATAGAATTAAAGTGTACAATAGGGTGTTGGGAATATCCAATACCCAACAGACTGTAGATGCAGAACTACAGCCATCGCTCCAGTTCCCACAGTGCCCTTTGGATTTGGTGGCAGGGCTTGAGGTCACCAGGCAAGGGTGTCCCAAGGTGGCTGAAATGTTGGTTCGGCCGTTGTGCAACACGTGACGCCGTCTGCGGCTGTATCAAAATAAACCTTGACGAACATGATGCAACAGTCTTGGCACAGAGATGTCGGTGTAAACGCTGGCCCCGCAGGCCACAGAAACATTATCCAAATGAAGGAGGATCTCTTTGGGAGAGGTGTACCAGGAAACCCACAAAGCCCTGTTTCTCCATACTGCTGTGCTGGTTTCCCCACTCCAATTAACTCACAAATCAAGTTGTATTTATAGAGAACTTTCATATTCAGACTCTTGCATAGGATAGAGAAGTTCCTCTCTCTGGATCACTGGCACACGGACAATATGCTCCCTGTCCTCACTCCTGCTTCTACTAAGCTCTGCTGTGGCTTGATCCACGTTGTTTTGTTTTTGGTTTTTTTTTTAAACTTAAATACTTAAAAATGACCTTAATTTTGCAAACACTGTTCATTGCAAGCAGCACCTTGGCTCCCCAGTTGCTCCAAAAAATCAGGCTTTGTTTTCTTTCTCAGGGGTTCAACACTGTTTAATCCCAGTCCTCTCGCTTTTTTGGAGTGGACGTGACCCAAAGCACAACAGTTGTGTTCATTTCTTTTCAGTTTGCCTCTGCAGTTTCTACTTGAACGAGGTATTTTGCAGCTGATGCTTAGCTCTGCTCCAGCTGTTTCTAGGCGAAAGAAGCGGCTAATGGGATCAGGGACCCAACCTTGGCACTCCAGGCATGTAAGCATTTAATTCTGCCACCCAATTTATAACCTACCAGACACTCCTGTCGCGATACCACTTTGCAGCAGCATTGCAGCCACCAACACGGAGGTGATAGACGCTGCTTTTTGAAAAGACATCAGCTCTTCAGGGAAAAGCAGGAATCCAATTATAAAGAAAATTAATTTATTTTTTGCCATCATTATCCTCAATCTGAAAGAAATCTCTGACAGAATCACTAATCAGGCTCCAGCCAACACCACCTCAGCTGCTGGCAGCAGGGAGGCAGCCCGGGAGGGGTGAAAGCAAAGCAAAATGGTCACAGATCCCACATGCCATGCAGGGAGATGCTGCCAGAGCAGGGACTCCATGCAAACTGCTTAAGGAAAGAGGGGAGCACTGAGTCTCCCCAGAACACAAAAAAGCAGAATAAAAGCTGCCCCTGCCAGTGGAAAAATTGAAGGAAGGGGTTCCTCGTAGCTACATCACCTTAGAAATACATTCTTGGAGGGGTCCTGCAACATCGGCTGGCGGAAGATGGTGTGAACTCCGGCTAGGAACACCAGCAAGAGGCACCAAGCTCAGAGCGGGGAGGACAGACAGATGGAAAGATAGAATCTGTGAGTGTTTACACCCGCACACACTAAGGCAGCGAGAGCTTCCCGAAATGCTGCTCTCTCCTTGACTTTAGGCTCTGGCTAAATAATGCTGCATTGTTTTGTATCAGGTTCTGCTCTCACAGCCCCACTGTGGCTCAGAAACAAAGGGGGCTTCATGCAGGACAAAAGGGGACTGTTCTACCTAATGAGGACCAGTTGAGAGGTATGGAGACAGCACCCTCTCAGCATCAGATCCAGGGCTGCGAACAAGCACTATCCTCCAGCTAATGAAGAGCAGTTGAGAGGTGCGAGTGGGAGACGAACAGGAACGTCTCTTAGCAAAGAGGGGGCCAGTCTCGAGAGACGCCAACACTGCCGCTCTGCAAGGGAGAAGGGAACACGTTTAGGTTCATCTGTCACCGTGATGGCTCCTGACCTGCCAACCTCCCAGGCCTTGCTCTCTGACCTCCAAATTTGACCTCTCCAAAGAGGCGCTGGTGCTCAGCCAGAAGTCCTCTATTGACTACCTGTCAGAGGGCACCTGCTTAAGGAACCCCATAGAAATTAAAGTCACAAAATGAGTCACGAGGGACTGTTTGAGCTGGGAAGCCAGCATTAGTCCCTGGCTGGTAAACCAATCTCCCTAATTATCTGTCAAAAGAACCTCTCTTCTTTCTATTTTCTTTTCTTTCCCCCTTTCCCCCCTACCGCCCCCTTCCCAGTCCTCTCTTCTCTTTGACTCATTATCTTAATTTCACATTAACCAAAAGGATTAAAAGCACCTTGGGAGGGGAAGGGGGGAAGGGAGAGGCAGAGGCTGAAGAAAGAAAGAGACTTCAAGTCTTCCATGTTGGGTTCTCACAGGAGCTCGGGCAAGCGGAGCAGCAACGCCGTGAGCCACAGAGCTGCCACGCTGGGGTTGTACAGTTTCACGTACAGCCCCCATTGCTGCGATCCAACCTAGTATAAAAGGAAACAAACCCTCGGCGGAGCAGTGTAAACCAAGCCCTGTCCGAGGGAGGATGTATGGCTGTTCTTCATTTCCCCACCCTCCTCCCCTGCAGTGTAATTTTATACAGCTGCACTGGAGTGTCTCTGCTGTTTGCTGGTGTTGGGCACATTGCAAAGGGCTGTTGTGGCACCCGGGGCACGGCTGCAGCACTCGAGGAGCTCCTCTCTGCTCCCAGCTGAGCGGGGCTGGGCAGGACTTCGTCACACCAGGGCACTGCACAGGGAACAGCACCATCCCCTCCATCACTGCGGCTGCAGCCCTGCGGCTGAGGTTGACTCCTAAGAGTTCACTGAACGAAGATTTGTGACCCACAACTGTTGATTACTTTTGTTTTTCTTAGAGAACGTCAATAAAGACACAGGTATGTCATGATTCACCAGGTCTGGATCCCTTTTTCTTTTTGCAACGTTAACGCCACTTGCAGCCTGATCGGTGCAGAAAGGGACCGGCTGATCCTCCCTCGCTTTGATGGGACGTAGCTGGGAGCACTGCTGTTCCCCATCCTACAGCGGGGCTGCAGATGGCAGAGAACAAGCCAGAAGGTGGGCTTGTTTTCTTCAATTGCCTCCTACGCTTTTTTGTCCATTGACACACAGGAAAGCACATCAGCTGGACACAGCTGAGTGTCTGTCACAAACTGCATCCCCACTTTTATAAGGTCTAAACTGGGGGGGTTTCCTCCCCCCAAAACTCTTGATCCAGCACTTCCACCCTCAATTAGTGTTACGTCTGAAGTTCATCAAGCACCATGTTACCAAGATACTGTTGAGACCAATAACAACCCTGCTGCTTTTTCAAACAACTTTTTTAAAAAAAAAAAATTTTTTTTTTTTTTTTTTTTAAACAGGAAAGTGAGGTTAATGGTTCTCACCCACCCAGCAAGGAAGCCGAACTGAAGTCTGCACATCGCTTCAGAAAATTCCAGCAAACCCACCTAGAATTTGAGTGGAGACCTCAGCAATGCTCTCCTACCTACAAAAATAAACAGCAGCACCATGGGATCCAAAAATCCCTTCCTGGAAAGCGGGACTGCATCTCCCGTGGCTGCGCCTCCCAACAGCCCACGAGGCAGAATGCCCCAGCATTAAAAAGCTCTTACTCTGGAAAAATGATTATTTATTATGCTCTGAAACATCTTAATTACAACAATAGTGAACAAATGAAAAGAGAAAAAATACCCTGACAAAAGCCCCAACCTGGGATGTAATTTGTTCCCAACTCCAGCGGTCGCTCTGAGAAGCGAGGCCAGGTGGGCCCAACCGCCTTTCCCCCGAGGATCACATCCGAGGGTTTACAACAAAGCCAGCTAGCAGGGAATTTTCACATGGGTCTAGGTTTCATCATGAAAAATTTTGCCCTGTACTACTCCTAACCCCTCCGAAAGCCAGGACTGCATTTCAGTTTCATTCACAAATCTGGCTGTAACCCATTACACTGTTAAAAGGCCAAAGATTTAATAGTATATAACTCCACAGTTAGTCCCATTGGATTCCACAGGATTACTTTTGCAGCCAAGTACTAACGTTAAGTGTGAATAAAGACATCAAACTACGGCCTTAAGTGTCGATGATTCATCAGCAGAATTCCTAGAAGAGAGGGAATCCACACAACAGCCTCATAGCTGTGAAGTGACCTAACTAATATGCTGTTATGCAGATCGGAAAGCTGCATCCACCGGGAGAAATGGCAAAAATATATTGCCTAGTGGGGAAGTCATGGAAAGCGAGAACGTTTCTTGCCCTGTTTCTGTGCAAGATAGTTACGGGCTGCCAAATACCCCCTTGTTCCTTTGCATGGCTGCTCATACCGTGAGCCCCAGCGCAGCCAAGGAGAAGCGAGAGTTGCTGCTCTTTCCTGTCCAAGTGATGGGGGAAAGGAGGAGCTCAGCAAGGCGCTGGTTGCTCCTCTCATTTACCTGCAAGCAGAGCTGAGCTCACCCACGGCAAGCGAGCTCACCCCAGCATAGGTGGTTTAAGCAGGAGAAATGTATCTCTCTTTCCCTGCCCCAAAACATCACTAACAAGCAAATAAATGCCGGACTAAAGCACAGGTCCCGGAGCTGACGCTCCCCTCGCGCTTGAGATCAGGTATCTCCGGTCACACCAGTCACCCCTTAGTGAACCCATGAGGGTTTGGCCTCTGTTTTATTGGGTGAAAACATTTTCTCATGGTCAAATGATAAGGAAGCTTGATGCAATGGGCGACAAAAGGACAAAAAAACCCCAACAGTGGTGAAAAGACATTTTTCACATATTTTCTCCCTGTCATCTTCCAGGAAACTGATAAAACTGGTTTCAGATGTAGTTTTCATCCAAAATGCAACCATATATCTTTGGGTTGAGTAAAACCAACTGTCTAGCGCAGGCACCGAGGGAAGGCAGCATGCCCTGCTTAATGGCCCACAGCCGTGAGAAGAGATTGTAACCGAAGCCAGGAAAGAAAGCAGCAGAGTTCCCCTTTACCTTCCCCACTGGCACCTGTGAGAGAGATATAGCGTCTCCAAAGAACTGTCTGTGCTTGCATAGGTCTGTGGTTTTACTAGCAGTACCTGCTGAGAAATATTGTTAGCTTAAAAGCAAACAAATGCAATGAATTTAGGAACATACACAAGCAATTCAGCCTCATAAACGCGAAAATCATCCTCTGGGCTTTAGTTTGGGAACACCAATGGGACTGAAAACCAAACAGTGAGCAGCGATAACTCATCCCACCTTAACATAAGGACCCTTCTTCGCAGCTTAGCCTGCCTTTTTTTCCCCATCAAGGACATCATTATCCTCCCAGGGAAACTTAATGCATTTAAAACAGTATCATTTAAAATAAACCCCCTGAAGTAGAGCGTTAGGATGAAAAAATGGATCATCAGCATTATGCACGGGACACACTCAACAGCCCCAAAGCTGGGGGAGCCATGCTCCTCAAAGCCTTGAAAGTATCTTTGCTTCAAACACTTATCTGGATTAAAACCCGAACAAACATTGTTTGCTGTGGTCAAAGGTGGCTTTCCCGAGGTGCATGTCAGGGTTTTCAACACCGGCTGCTCTTGGGCACTGCAGCTGGGCAGAAAGCAACGTCCCCTATCTGTCACAACTTCCAGTGTGACAAAACTCACTTAGATTCCCATTTGGAGAACAATGGCCAAGATTTTGAAGTTTTCTACAAAGTAAAAAGCCCCAGAGTTTTCCATTAGGAAGAAAACCGCATCTTCTCTGTTCTGGTAAAACCAAAGCCCTCCCAGGGATGAGAACAACTCAGCTACAGCTTGGTGCTGAATACTGAAGAGTGTAAAGGCAACCGGCTCCTCCTCCACGCTCCCTCTCTGTAGGTCACCACGGTGGGAAAGTCCTACCCTACCTCACCCTACGAAGCCATGGTCTCCGAGTCCCTTTTGGAAGAGGTATACAGGCCTCCGTTCCCTTTAAAGGTCTGTTACACCTCGTGTGGGGTCATCAACCCTCCCGCTCACTGTAACACCAAAAAGTTTATTTACTGTAATAGAGAAACCAAGACGACGTGAAATGCTAGTGCTGAAGTGACAAGATCCTAGTCCATTGAAACGAGCCTTTTGATGTTATCCAAACAAAACATGAAAGCTAAAGGAAGTCATGCCAACTTCATCTGCTGGAAAACTTAGTTGAAGCTGACAGTCTTGGAAAATGTTTTGATTTTAGCCAAAGCCTGTTTTTTCTTTTCAGTGTAACCTGTTACACAGAGCAGAGAGGGAAGAAAGGCTGGACCAGTTTTACCGGGAACATGCTCAACAGAGACCCATGATACTGTGTACTGTGCTGAATTTCGCCATAGAAACGTGGATACACCTTGGAGGGTACCTCCAAAAGAAGACAGGGGTGCAGAGATCCAAGTTCCTTTGCTCATGCCCAAGCTGGCTCCCATCCGAGCAGTCTGGAGCGGGGCAGGGCCACCTTTTGTCTCCTTGTACCAGCCTGCATGGAGATATTTTGCTTGTACAATAGTAATGAAATCAGTAGGAATTCTGATATTTCCAACAGTCAGACTGGGAGAATAATTCAAATACACATGTTGATGCTGACAGCAACACACCTTAAAACTCATTAGGAAGGGTAATGCCGCACATTTTTAAAACCAAGCATTCATGCACTTCCTTTCCCTCCAATATCTTGGAAATGAGACAATACAAGAGATAAAGAAGGAACCAGCAGCAATATCTCTTCCCTGAATGCATAGTAATGATAAACAGATCCCCAAAGTCCAAGTTAAGAGTAAGAAACCACACTAAGGTGGACAATTCCACAAACTCAAGTTTCCACTGAAGCGTCCACTCAGCCAAACTGTATGTGTTTGGAGCAGGTTGGGTCTCAAGTTTAGTACAGATCAAAAGTCAGAAATAGCAAAGTGTCAAGTTTTACACGTAACAAGGAAAACAAGCAGGGTTAATACCACAGGCGAGCAAAGCAGCTGAATTAACGATGCCTCAGCCTACTTACAATGCAAAGCTTCCAGGCTATGCGGGTTAGGTTTCCTGGCTTTAATGTTGCATTTGAACTACTTTTGCAAATGTAACAGGCCAGAACCATCCCCTGTGCCCAGAGGACATGCGTCCAACTTGGCTTTTGGCTGCACAGCCTGAGCTGTTAGTTCAAGTTGCAGAGAGAGATGCGATCAGGGAAATCCCTGACACGGGGCACCCCACGAGGAGGAATTCACTACAGCATTGAATCGCTGAGGGGCTCTGAGGCTTAAGGGTGACCCTTGTCTTCTGTCCAGGACCATGCGACTCAACGCTCAGTGCCTCGAGAGACCTGATTTTTTAGGAAAGTCTTTTGCAGAAGAGACAGGTTTCCTGCCCCAGCCGTACACTTGCACACACTGGGCTCCAGAGCCTCTTGACTCGGATTCAGCTGTGCGACTGAAGCGACAACTACCACGTTAACTCTGCACTGGGACCTTTCTAACCCCTGTTCAGAAGGCTACAGAAGAAGCTCTCTCTGCTTCTGGTACCCCAAATAAATAGAGAATTCACACTGGCTCCCTCCTTGCCTTGCCACTGCCTTCCCTCCTCCTAGGACTTCCCACGTCTCCCAGGCGAGAGCTGCTGCAGGTGCAGAGTCGGCTCCACACAGGGGAGCCATGGCTCAGCTCAGAAGCAAAGCCCCGGGGTATCATTACAGGCCCTTTCTGCCAGCCACAGAGATAGAAAGACACAGTAATGCAAGGAGGAAACCAGTCCAGAACCCTGAGTTTCTTAATCCAGAAGAAGGGAAAAGCAAGACTCCTGCTTAAGCATTTGAAGGATGCCTCCAAGCTGCTGAAGTCCTTAGGTCCAAGTCCCCCACCCGCATCCCTTCAGATGTTCCTCTGCAGCACTCCTCTGGTTTTCTTTCTTTTTTTTTGCCCAGACTCCTCAGTCATCTCACTAGTGGAATGAATGATTCATGTTAAAACACTGAAGCGAGTTTAAAGCTAACTTGCAATGTAATGGATCCTCTTTCCCTCCTGGCTCCCTGCGTGGCGCTGGCTGAGGCTCCTGTGCTGCTGCTGAACAGCTGCTGCGCTCCATCTCCGAGGCAGCGCCACTGCCGCCTCGGGCGAAGCCATCCTTACCGTGTCCACCGTTTGGCAAGGCATTTTTAGCTTTAGGCATGCGCTTAAATTCCACCAAAGACCTGTCGAATCAAGGCTGCACAGGGTCCCTCTCTCCTATCTCCAACATGTCTGCAGCAGCTAAGTGCTGAAAAGGTAAATGGTTAAATGAAATCGTGGGATTTTTTTTTTTTTATTTTTCCTGCACTCAGTGCCAAATGATTGCCTAGCTCCTTAGCAAAAAAATAACAAAAAACCCACAACAGGACGCGTTCCAAATCAGCCACATAGCACAGCAAATAAATTCAAACACACAGGATTACTCCCCCCGACACTATAAATAATAAAAACAATATACCTAGACTACAGAAACAAAACAGTAAGAAACAAACATGCCTTGAGCCATAGATTGATCTATACATCTGAGTATCTATCATCCCTCTGTTTCTGCGTCTGTCTACTTTGGCATGTGGCATTAACCAGATTTTGAGAGACGACCTTTAATTTGCTCACTCTAAAGCAAGTCTGTCGTGCCAGAGACTTAACAGATGATATACTCTGGCTCCAAGGAGTCAGCGCTCCAGAGTCTTTGAGCGTCCCACTCCAGATCCGGGATAGAGCAGGACTAAGCGCAAGCACGTAATACTTCTATCACTCCCCTTCGATCTCTCGGACTTGTGCGGTTATTTACTACCTGGTCTGGCTGCTGGGAAATCTGGGGAGGACTTGGAGCCTCCTGCGAGGACCCTCTGGAGTTGTGGTATGCCCCAGGCTATCTCCTGGATTACGGCGTTTCCATTGTGTTTTCTGGGGGAGATGGTGGGGGAGATTAACAGGAAAAACATTGTCACAAACTCGAGCCGCCGTCATGACTCACTGCTTGGCCCCAGCCAGCCCCTTCGTCCCCCACCAAGGCAATAGCCCAGAGGCTCAGCTGTGTGCTCTTTGCTGTGGTGCTTTGAGATCTTGCGACGTACACCGCATTTAGCTGCAGGCTCCCCTCCTTGGCCAGCTGTTGGGAAGGCTCGGGCTTGCACCCACCTGAGCCAGGCATGACAGCGGGGGCCAGCCGGGCTTCCCAAACCCCCCCTCCTTCCTTCCAACCTCACTTGCAATCCCTCTCTTCCCCCAAGCCTGCCTTGGAGGCTTTGTTCTGCTCGCTAGGTAGGAGGGGAACTCTTCGATCTGTACATGGAGATGGAGAGAAAGAACATGACGTCCACCCTAAAACCCAAACCCTGGGAGTCATCTGCTCTGGCTGGGGATCAAAGGCTCCGTTCCATTTTTAACCGCTGCCCTGCCCCACCTTACTACTGCAGTGCATCCAAGCATGTTTTCCCATCATTTCATTGTGTGCCAGAGGATAAACAAAAGCCACCCCCTCAGTCCGAGGGAAGGATGCATTCTTGAGAACTGCTAACCCTCCTCTACAGATAAGTGCCTTTCCCACTGCGGGCTGCGACAGCTACTGTAAACCTTGACCGAGCCAGTTTTCCTGAGCTTACATGACAGAACGGCAGGCCGAAGGAGATGGATGGCTTTATTTTTGTTAAGAACAAATCTACAGATGTTGGTTTTAACCAAAAGGAAAAAAAAAAAAAAAAAAAAAAGAAGAAAAAGCTCTGCGGGTGATTGAGAGGCAGTGGGAGGGGGAGAAAGAACAGTCCAGAGATACATACAGACAAGTAATATATACAAAGTGCTTAAAAATAACACCAGTGGGAGCTGACATCATTTGTTTACTAACGGCCTGCTTGTGCCTGGCTCTGTATAATCGTGGAAAGGCCAGCGGGGCACGGGGAGCCTCACCCCACCACCACTTCGGTCCACAGATCCTCACAGGGGGCAGTTTACACCAGACTGTAACTGTTCCCCGCGGGCAGGGCCCAGGGATCCTCCTGCTAGAGACAGGGTTAGAAATCCCTGGGGGGGCGGGGTACCGAGGGATGCTCAGTCTTGCATGCCCCATTGGGGGACTGGCGTCCTCCACAGATCGCTGCCCGGTGGCAAGGGAATCTCACCTGGGGACCACAACCAGCCCCACGGCTCAGTCATCTCTGTAACCGGTTCTTCATCCCATCACCACCCCTCACCATGACTTTGAACAGAACCAACAAGATCTACCTTTTCAAGGCCAGGTTGGACGGGGCTCTGAGCAACCTGATCTAGTTGAAGATGTCCCTGCCCACGGCAGGGGTGTTGGACTAGGTGACCTTTAGAGGTCCCTTCCAACCCAAACTGTTCTATGATTCTACGCTTGGACGCCTTCATTAGGAGTCGCCTTGTTCCAAACTATGTCCTAACCACGAGGTCTCTAGAGCACAGAATGATGAAAGAAAACATCCCCCAAGCAGCAGCCTTTTTCTTAGGCTTCATCTGAGGGGCTGTTTTTGGATCCATGATGGAACGAGCAAGGGCCGATGTCCCAGCTGAGGGAGGAGCAGAGAGTATACCGATGGTCTAAATCCATTATCGGACCTGGCACAGGGCCAGCACCCACAAACTCCTGAATTTTTTATCTTGGAATATCTGCTCCTTCATTTGGTTTCTCTCTGCCTCAGTTTCCCCAGCTGGAAATGGAGATGATGGTGCAGCCCTGTGCTAGAGTCACATCACAGATGCATTAATAAACAAATGCTTGCAAAATGTGCTCCAGGTTCCACTTAGAACCACTTTGGGGAGGGGGAGAAAAGCAGTGACGTTATTTTAAACAGAAAGCCCTGTGCCATAATGTTTTTGCTCTGTTGCAAAACATAAATCTCACATACATCACAGCTTTGCTGAGGGGTAAGCATCCGAAGAGGAGGTCCTTGCAACAAAACATTACTCCTTGTAGACCTCAGTACAGATAGAGGATGTCTACACAAAACCACTGCTCCGAATTGGCCCATTGCTTTCCCACCTTACAAGTTTCTCAGATGCTGCACATGCCAGGATACTGCCTGATAAAGTTCCCAGCTAGAAGCAAACGGGGTATTTCACTCTCGGACTCATCCAGTCGTTGGCAGAGGCTGCCAACAAGGCTGGCAAGCAGCCAGGCTTTATGGTGTGTTTGTGTGCGTCAGCCGCAGATACCTGACTACCAGGAAATGGAGTGAGACCATCAACTCATTACACATAAGCCATCAGATGGTAACAACTTTCAGTCGCTGGTATTGACTTGAGCTGCAGTTGAAAAGGCACTGGTGAGATGAAAGGCTCTGTATCCCATTACTAATCCCCTGAGCTATCCAGTCCCCCAAATTTTGTGGAAGTTTTAAGTTTCACCATGAAATGTTCATAAAATGAAATGCACATTTGTTGCCAGCTCTACTTATTCCTATCCAAGCATTTCCTCAAATTCCCTCCCTGGAAGCGTTAGCAGAAAAGACTCTCTGCTGCTGCTGGAGGCTGCTCCTTCGCTCCCACCTCCCTAGAACCCGGCGCTCCCCTGGTCTTCTCTCCAGAAACCCTTGGGTACCTGTCAGCTCGTGATGACCCCCATTAGCTATCTGTAGAGGAGCAAACATTTCTCTAAGGGCTGTCAAGAAGGTAAAGCCTTTCTACAAACACACTCAGGGCCACAGAAGGGTCTGGGTCCAACATCTGCAGAAGCCCAGGGTCCAACTCATGCTGCTGGTTAAGGCCATGCTGCCCTCAGCACCCTCTTCCCCACCAGCAGATGTGCTCTGCCACCCACAAGACGGCTGTCGCCTTGTCCACGCAAGCAGTGAGTTGCGACTGCGTGCGTCATTCATCAGGGAATCTCGCTTACATTTTGGAGGCCTGTGTCATACAGCTGGACTCTGGCAGAAGGCTGGCAACAATGTGGGAACACAGGCAGAAACATTCATGTCCCACTGGAAGGCCTTCCCCCCCCCCCCCCCCCCCTTCTTTCCCCACATCTATCCCACCCCCAAAGAGGAAGGCAAACACAATGCTTATTAGCAGCAGGGAAATCTCTCACACATTTTCTCCAGCTACAGACCAGGGGGCAAAGCCCATTTAACATTGCTCACATGGCACAGAGCATCTTCACACCCATGCAAAGGCTGCTTCTAAATAAGAAACAGTCCCACTAAATATGGACACTGCAGAAACCAAACCAGTTTTGGGAAATTGTTGCTCAAGAGAACAACCTCTTCCCAGGGAGATAATGAAGAGCAAATCAGCCACAGGAAGAGCAACGGTTGTAACAGAACCGGATGAATATTGTTACATCCGTTGGGAGTCTTTTTTGGAAGCACAGCACCCTCCCTCGAGGAAGGGTGAGAAACCTTCTGACAGTTGTTCAGCAAAGTGTTGTGGTCATTCATGGGAATTCTGCACATGCCCTAGTAATGCGTCTCTGCCCACATCCCCACACGCATCCCCAGCTCTCCGGCTTCTCCCTGCGAACTCACAGCCGAGAGAACAGGAGAGTGAGCTCTAGTACAGGAACCCTGGCCCTCCCTCTCCAGGGAGAAAACCCCTCGATAGCACTCACGAACCAAAACAAATCCTTTCTTTCTGTCCACACCCCTCTGTTGAAAGCCATTCTGTGGTTATGGTGTGTCTAGAGACACCGATTTGATGGTTAAAAATACTACACCTACAAATTACAACGTTTTGGGATGCCTGCAAAGAAATGGGCAGAGCTGATGACAACATTGAACGGAAGCTGCCAAGAACCAAATGTTGGCAGGCTGACTGCTGGGCTAGTCCCTAAGAAAGGCCAGACTCACCCTCCTTTGCCCAGAGCACACTCACATAACCTGTCCCTGCTCGGGAAGAGCTCACCACTACCTGCTCACCTTCCCGCTACTCTGCCTATATTCCCTTGCCCTCCCCGGGGTCAGATCTGGCAGTGATGAAGGTGCAGAATGGATCAGATCAGCAAGTTGATCCAACAGGAGAATTTTTCTTCTTCACCGGTGGGCTAATTTTCCACGGGATCGGCTGATTTATGCAACTCACCCCGTGGCAGTGAGAGCAGCATGAGGGAGGCGGTGGGAGTGCGTGGGGGGGATAAAGGCAGGGCAGCTGCCTACAGGCACCCCGGAGTGGATGTTATGGGAAACTGAATCCTTGGGGTGCCACCTCACAACCAGCTGAAAACAGTCTAAAATCTGTGCTTCCACTGCTTGCTCCTCCTCTCAGCACTGCTTTTTTTACCTTCTTTTTTCTGTTGGCATGAGCACCCAACAGACCAAGCATCTGTGTGAACCCAGGAACTGATCCCACCACTGACAAAAGGGTTATTTCTCTTCAAAATCAACAGATTTGGTTTTGGAGTAAAGTCCCAATTCCTTAACACTTCGGGCAGATATTTAATGTAACTTTTAGACCTAACTCAGCACCAAAGCAGCCAATGGGGTTCTCTGCCTTGATGTCAAAGATACTTAGAGCAGCGTCACCGTACAGACTTCAACAGGACTCTTGGGTCTATTCCTGTTCAAAAGCGACTGCTCAGCGTGTTAAGCTACGGGTATGCACGTCTGCCCAAGGTCAAAGCCAAAGACAATACTCTCGGAGCAATGATATCAGCGTCTGGCCCAGAGAGCAGAGTTTCACTCCTCCAGTGGCCGTAGCATTTCTCTGCTTCTCCGATAGACTTGTGGCTCCTTGTGGAAAAGCCGTGGTTCCACAAACATTTCTCTCGGTGGTAAGCCCAGCTTATCCCATCACACTCCCCCTCCTTTCTCAATCACCAGCCACTCACTCCCAAATCCCATTCATCCCTCAATTATGCCAATCCAACTATTTATGGAGCCACATGGTAAATCAGCCAAGGGAGCTGATCCTGCAAAAAATAAAATAACCTTGCAGAAAAGAAGAAGGAAAGAGAGGGAGAAGGAAAAAGCGTTCAGTAAGAAGGGGCCTTAACAAGAACTGTAAAAATCCATGGGGCAAGCTGGATTTTTAAAGGGTAACTCAGTATTGCAACTACTGCCCTCACATCTGTTTACTGTTATCCCAGCGCAAGCGAGGTTCCGGATACCGGCACTACAGGGGCTGAGGCATAATAACGCGTGGCACTTGGCTTTTCTGCTCCTATTAGAGCTGATTACAACTGTCTGAATTTCAGTGTTGTTGATCATATTTTGGGGGGAGGAAAGAGGGGGTTTTCAAACTGTTAAAAAGAAAAGACTGGGGAAAAGTTTTCACAAGGAGCTTTCAAACATCTCGTTTTAAGTACCTTGCAGCTACGTTTTCCCAACCTGATTATCCAGGGGGTTTATCTTTAGGGAAAAACACTAGGTTAATAAAACCCTGAACCCCCCGCACATTAATCCGTACAGGTAAGGGAGACATTTGGCATGGGAGCGGTGGGGGAAGCAAGGGGAGTGGAACGGAGCTTGTAGAGAAATCACCAAAACAGAGCCTTTCAAAAAGTACATTTTTCGTTGCATGGAAAAGCTTGATAGAAACATATACCTCTGCCCCCCAACCCCTCCTCTCCATTTCCCTGGCACAGACCTTATTCTTCTACAATAAAAATAATGGATTTATGACGTCATAAGGCTGACAAAGGCATGAATTTGCGTTTTAGGGCCTAAAGTCTTCTACTACCAAAGACACAGTTCTGCTCAGGTGATGGTGCATCATCACTGTCCCACCCCACTCAGCGGGAGCACAAGCAGCCCTCTTACTGGTGGGCAAATCTCCCTTCTACTCGGAATTGGCAGGAGGAATCTGGTTGTGGAGAGACAAGAGGGGAAAGGCGGAAGAAGGGAATTTCTGTGTTGTGGGACACTTTCAATTTACTCAGTTTGATCTCCAAGTTTTCGTGGTCGTGCTGAACAAGATCATGTTTGAGTTTCACAAATGACTAGAAAGGGAAAGCTTGTTTGTTCTTTTTTCCAAGCTCAAAGGGTTTACCACGGAAGTCTATGGCTACAACGCAAACATCAAGCAGCTAGAGCAAAGGAACAAGCTGAAAAACACCACCGCATATTATGTCCCACAACAAACACTGGTTAGCAGGAAGCCACAACAACGGGAGGCAGAGCACAGTGGTGGTCTCCACGGCTACATGATAACAAAAAATCAGAACATGAAAACACAATGACCACAACAAACAAGCAGCCGAAGACACAAGCAGCACAAGAACAAACCCATCACCACACATCACAGGCAGAAATGATGGCTACAGCCCGCAAGCATCTCCATCATTGACAGGCACATCAAGTCACTGTCAGCCAAATCCACAGCACATCCCAGTACAAAACACTCCCAGTGACTCATCTCATATGACCGGCCAAGAAATCATCCAATCCTATGAGAGAATTAAAGTGAGACTCTAAGACATTTACAACCATTATTCTATAAAACGGGAAAAACACATGGCCTATGATAACAAAACACTTCATGTGATCGATCACATTTCCTGGCCAGCCTAGGAAATTAAGGACACATCAGTCAGTAAACGAAGAGATGCTCCTTGTTTTCAGTCTGCGTGCCTTTGGATTTTGAGGAGAGCTGGGTGACACAGTCAGCTGGGGAAACTCCTGAAGAAAGGAAAAGACCTGCCAGATAAGTATGGCGACCACCTCCAGAAACATGGAAGGATGACTAGATACAGCAAGGCTCGCTGGTTGTGCAAAAGACTTTACATTAGCACCAACTGGGACTGATGAAACGAGCTCACAGGTAATGATGAATAACTGGAGAGAAGCTGGGAATGAAATATGGTTCCCTGCAAGAGGACCACAAGAAGCAGGGGTTAAGTCAAAGCAGTGAGTCTGTCTGCTGAATATTTTAGGTGCCTGCATAGTCATAGAAGTTTAAGGGTAATACACAGGGAAACGGGAAATCTTTGTGTACTGTTAAAATTATAATTTGAGGATCAACCAAAAAGGAGGAATGGAGTAAAGATTTTTTTGCACCTACTGAGTCTTGACGGTGGGAGAACAGGGCTGCACACGGTGCATGAGAGGTACCACCAAGGCATCCAAAGCTCACAAGAAAGCTTTTTTCCCCCGCAGGGAGAAGAACAACATATTAGAAAGGCTTTCTGAATTACAATTTATCAATGCAGTTTTACTGTGTTCTGCAGATTGCATCCATGCAAAGTCTTGCTAAGTCTGCTCCACAACACGGCCCTGTCCTGCTGCAGGATGGAGGTGGCATGCCCCAGTGGCTTGTGCTCAGGCATGGCATCACGACTTCCCAAACTCAAAGCCTCCCTTTGCCAGTGGCTAGCTGATGGAAACGGGAAAGTCACTCAACTGGCTATTGAATGAGAAGAGCAATACGTACCCAAGCTGTCAGAATTAATTTACTGTTTCAGTTAGGACTTTGGCTTATATCAAAGCCACGAACATGTACGGCCAGCCAGTCTCTGGCCCCACATAAAATAAACTACAAAATCTTTTCTCTGGCCTTTGATAAAGCAGGCAAAAGGTCAAAATGGTCCAGTAACCTGTATAAACTTTTCCTCTGCGGGTTCAGTCAAAGAAAAGTCCCTGATACTAGAAACCAAGTGGCTCACCCTGTGCCAAGCCTGGAGAGCTTAAGCAGCAAAGCAGAGTCTGGCTGCCTCATTTCTTCCTCCCTTTGGGGCTGGGAGGGTTAACACTAGACAAAGGGTGGCAATGGTGGGCTAGTCTCCCCCTTCACACTCCAACAGTGCATGTCCTTATTCTCCTTGTATTTTCTAACCAGACCCAAGTTTCCTTCTTTCCTTCCTCCTGCTGCACATCCCCTGCCTGGAAGAAGGGATGTGACTCATGTTGGCTTCAAGAGAGACCAAGAAGAGGATTTCTTTAAAATGTTCAGCATTTCACAAAGTTCACCATGCTGTTCACAAACTGATCCCAACCTGACCCTGGCAGCCAGCTCTCCAGCTCCACTGTACTGACCAGGGCACTTGCTGGAAGCCCCCCTCCATCGCCTCCTCCACTGAGTCCATGGACTCTCCTCCACTGGAGATCACCAACTGCAGCCTCAGCAGCTGAATCTGGTCTTCCCATAGCAGTAGCTCGTTCACAACTGAAGGAAAGGCCACGGCACTCTGCAGGTTGCACCTTGTAGGGAAAGCACTGACCCCATTCAGCGGACGAGCTGGGAAAGTTCTCAGCTCCCTTGTTCTGCAGACAGTAGTTAACTCCTCAAAAGTCATACGTAGTTCAAAGCAGGTGAGCGACAGACCTAAAATGCAACCAAGAGACTTTTACAGCAGCCTCACTACTACAGCTGAACATTTGTTAAACATTTCCTTTATGACCTCTGGTTTTACGGGGGTTCCCAGCTATCGATGCCAGCCAAACCTCCTGAACACATGCTGGAGTAGTTGGCGGTGAAGCACAGGCAGCGAAAGGCAGCCGTGGCAGGGACGGGAGATGAGATCACACGATGGCAGCGCCGGCTCAGGATGCTCATGTTCAGCTGCCGGCTTGGCAGCGGCGTCTGCTGTAAACGGAAGCCGCTCCTCGCACCGGGTCTCAGCTCTCTTGCTATAAGGAACAGTTAATCTGATTTTCCTCTCATCTAGACTGCCAGTATTTTAGGGTAGGGCAAGCTGTCCAGGACAAAATAATAATCCAGGCTTATAAACGAAGCATGGCATGAAGTGAGCAATGTCTAGTCAGCCTCTTGATACTGCTTTATATGGCCATAACGAAGCTTGGCCAAGAAGGACTTGGGATGCTGAAGTCCACAACGAGAGACAAAAGGTCAAATTCTTTTCCTTCTGAATGAGATTTCCAGGTGGGAGAAGAGGCTCAATTATTTAACTAGATTTGTGTAAATTATGTAACAGAAGTCACTCATGTAAGGAAAACCAGGGCATGTGGGTTGGGATTTAGACACATCTCTACACCTCTTTGTAATCTGGTTGGGCCACATTTCCCAAGAGCTTGGGAAGAGATCCCAGTGAACCGCGGACAAGCCCTCAAGCAGGGCAAAAACAGAGGTCTGGCGCCAAGTTTCAGTTTAAGGTCAGAGCTCATCCCACCTCCAAATTCCAGCAGAAATGCCAGGATTATGAACCTTCAGAAACAAACCCATCAAAGGCCTGCTCTGGACAGCCACGGCGGGGTGTTCTTCCCCTAGAAGATGCCAACAGCGCAGACTGATAACTTTTCCCTTTGGAATCAGAGAGAAGTGCCAGAGAAGAACAGCCTATCTGATCTAGGTCAGACACCCGCGGAAGGCTGCAGCACACAGCACCCTGAATATACCCAGCTTCACCCACGAGTAGAAAGGGAGCCCAGAGTGATATCTCAGATATGGAGATTCCCACAGCACAGATGTTTCTGCAGACCCAGATGATTTACCCTCAAGCTGGCATGGGAGCAACTTGCGTATTTTCACAGATAAAAGGCTGACATCCCTATGTAATAGCAATTTGCCTGACAAGTCTTCCCACTTTGGCCCAGCATGCCAATATACAGAACTGGGCAGGATCTGGCCCAGTAACTTCTTGTGAGTGATTAATTTGACACAAATGACAAGATTATAGCTGTGTACCATGTGACTTTCTCTATTTCACCTGTTTGGGGTTTTTCAGGTTAGATAACGACGCAGCATGTGAATAAGGAAAAATCTCTCTTCCAGTATCTGTATCTGAGCTTTTGGAATGTGCTATTTTTAGACGTCCTCCTGCCACTTGTAGCTTTATATTATAAATGATTGCTCTGGGCATCTTGGAGTAAAACAAATTAATTTTGTTTCAAAAAAAAAAAAAAAAAGTGATTTCCAGTGAGTTAGTAACAGCATTTGACAGTCAAATAACTCAGGGCTCGGAGTCCCCAAGTGCCCATTGACACAGAAGTCAGAGCTGGCTTCCAGCGCATGAGAACTCTGAAAGGCACAGAATAATGCTGTAAAAACATGTTTTTTCAAACTAAATAAATGACATCCTGTAATGCAAAAAACAGTTTTCAAACTCGCACACATCTGTCCCATTACTCCCCTCGCTCTCACACTCACTCTCCCTTCCAGAAAATCTATTTATTTCTCCCACTGGTCTCAGGATGTTTTGTTTCTTGTTTATCTATAAGCATATCCACTAATAGCTTTGGGAGATTGTGTGATTAGACCTATGCGATTTTTTTTTCGCACTGTTTTTTGTGGAAAAAGAAAAGTCTTTCAGGACTGCAACATATCACAAATGCATGTTGATATTGCTGACTTAGGGGGTTTATACTTTTATTTTCTGCTAAATCCCAAACCATCAAATTGGCAAACTTCAACACTTTCAGAAATATAATTTCTATTTGAGAAGACTCCTTTCCTTTGTTTTTTTTTTTTCCTTGAATGGCACTAAAATAGCATTAAATGGCATTAAAACGTTAACATTATTGCCGCTGTACCAGACACACAAGAAAATTCCCTCCTCTTCAGATGTTTTTAACTTTCATTCCAAACTAATCACTGCTCAAGCTTTTTTTAATTGCCAATATATTTAATTATTTTATATAGGGTTTTAACTTTTTTGTTTGGTGCTGCCCAACACCAGCTACAAAACAGAAGCTGAAGGCATTGGTACCGAACTCCTGAGTTTGTCAAAGAACAGGTAGAAAAATGAACATTAATTAAGAACGCAGAGCAGTATCTTGCCCTTTATAAGTGAGTTGCACTGATGTAAGCACCACCTCCCCAACAGAAGTAAACCAGGCAGGTGGTCCTATCAGCAAGGGGAAAACTTAGCTGCTAGCACCGAGACACGGTTCATGGATTCAGCATATATAATTGCAGCGGGCAAAGCTCAACACCCTGGAACCACCCCAAGCATCGGTACAGCCTGCAAACTGCAGCACGAGTAACAGCCCTGCTGAAGAGGAGGCAAGGGTTGCAGTGGACACCAGGCTGGATACGAGCCGGCAGCATGCTCTCGTCACATACGGGGGAAAACCATTTATTCAAAAAAGTGCGGTCAGCAGATAAAAGAAAATTATTATCCACCTCTACTCAGCACTGGTGAGACCGTATCTAGACTAGAGCCTCCAGTTCTTGGGTCGCCCCATTCACGGCGGGTGGCAGGAGCTGGAGGGGGTCCAGCCACCCAACATTTCTACAATTTTATGATCCTTTCATTTGGCCAAGTGCTGACCGTCAACGGAGATACAGCACTGACACAGTGCTCAGCAAATGAAGTCAGGGACACAACGGAGGGACCGAGGCCAGGCTCCAAATGCGGAAAAAGGGGAGGGGAAAAAAAAAAAAGAGCTAAAGAATGTACCGTTGAAAACGATGTTTCAATTAGCACGGGTAACCAGCAACTGCATGACATGCACAGAGCACATGGGCTCCGCACGCAGCTGGGACTGTGGCACATGAGGGAAGATTAAAGTCGCAACAACCAGCGTGGCAAAGGGTGCTTGCCAGTGCAGCAGGTCGCCTGCAGCGAGCTGGGGACAGGTGGCACGTCGCAGTGCCGGGCACAAAGCTGACCTCCTCGTATGCGCAAGCTTTCCCTGCTCCCCCGCTCTCTTGGGGTTCACAACTTGCACGTGTTTCTGCACATCTGATTCTGCCAACGGTATCGAACGATGTGGAGAAGCTCCTGCCTTTGATTTTATTGTAGCCTCTGTCTTGCCCCTTTCTAAAGGGGATCAGGAATTTTTGAAGCAAGAGGTTCTTGGTTTCTGAGGGCAATGCCTATCATCCCCCTTAGTTCTGCCATACCTGTGGACTAATTCCAAAATCAATAAATATCTTTCTAATTTAAATGCCACTGGATCAGGGCATTTTGAGATCTTCCATCAAATATGTTGCCAGGTGGAAAAAAAAGAAAAAGAAAAAAAGCCAGACACAACAGAGACAAATAATGATATTTTTTTTTTTTTTTTTTTTTTAAATTCAAGATTGGGAAACTTCAACCATATCCCCAGCTGGCAGAAAAGTAGAAAAATACATGTGTATTTTATCAGAGGTGTCTATTTTTCCCTTGGCTTTCAAAATGTCATCAAAATAGCAAACCCCCCTCAAATTCAAACCCTCCAGTCCTACACGCCTTTGATGTAACTGTCCCTTCTGGCCTTACAAATCTGTGGATTGCTACCTCTTACTTATCTGCCTATCAGTCTTGCTCCTGCATCCATATACATACAGATGTTATCTGTCACATACAGTATGTGTCTAAATACACGCGATATTCTTTCTTCTCTTTTTCACTGGGAAAGAGATAACAGGTAGGCAGACAGACGAACACATGTAGAATATTAGCTCTAGGTCGCCGTAAGCTTATCTTATCAGTTTAGTCTAAATCTCGACCCAGAGCCTTTTGCTCCGAATTGCAAGCGAGCTGAAGCTTTAATTTGGAAAATGTGGCACTGGGAAGAGAACTGACATTTGGCTCAAGAGCTCAAGAGCAGTGCTATCAGCTCCCAGCCACCTCGCTGCTGAAACCACAGCCCAAAGAAAAGAAGCAGCCGTCTGTCTGTCCCCCGAAATCTAGAGGAGAAATAAAAAGGTTGAAAGGGAAAGAAACGGCTTGGGATAAAATGGGAAGTTTTAGATCTCGCAGGAGGAATGCTGCCGAAAATGAGAACCATTTGAAAGCTCTGGGGGTTATAAAGTGGAATTCCCACTCATACAGTACACAAGAGTTATTAAGTGTGTATATGAGACTCCTGTTTTACTTCATGTACATGATTATTTTATACAGGGAAGTTTGGAAAGAATTATAGACTGAGCCTGAGGCCAAGCCAAGAAGCAAGATGAGCAGCAGCAGCAGCTAAAGGAGAAAGGTTGAGCTGGCAGTGGAGAAGCAGCCGGCCAGACAGGGGTTATTTATAGTGCCTGGAGCATGGGAATGTTAATTGAAATCAATCAGTGGCCATGAGGACACTATGTTGGAGTGTCAAGCTAGAGCAATTAAAAAGCCCATCTCAGGGGATGAGCATGTCCTGACTTTTTTTTTTTCCATGGGATGGAGATTAAACAGCCATTCACTTGGAGTGAGGAAGACACAAGACGGTTGCACTGCACATATCTAAGCCAGGAACTGAGTCAAACTCTACTACTGTTTAAAATCACCCACTGGTAGCACAAACAACCGTGCTTTCCCTTGTCAAGCATTTCTATCGGGAAAATGGTGGGTAGAGGACTCCGATAGTGTTGTAGCATATAGGAAAATGGCCCATTTGCCAAAAACGGAGAAAAAAAAAAGTTGCTTTAAATTGTATTTAAGTCCCACCCCATCCCCTCCCCTGTTTGGCAATGCTGACATTTGGCAGCTCTGACATCTGACCTAGGGCAGCCAAGCATTTAAGGCATCCTTCAGTCTGCTGTTGTTGTAACTGAATTGTGTCATGATTAAGTAAAAATTGTGTTAAAATAAAAAGCGGGGACATTGGAGTGCCCTGCATCAGGCAAAGGAGAACAATATTTGGCCATTAGGGCAAAGGACCTTAAACTGAAAGCTATCAAGAAGAGAGTCTGCACATCAAGTGGCTGAACAGAGTGGCTGGGTGGTACCTCAGGTTTTGCCAGATGCCAGGCAAAGGAAGCAGAAGAGGAAAATTTAATGCTTTAAGAACCGACGCCATCATCTTGGCTAAGCCAGGTGTCAAAAATGGCTTCGGCAGCAAACTGATGTGAAACTAGTGCAAGTGAAAAAGGAATCGATCCGTATTTTAATTGCACTGTTTAAATTGTTGACAGAACGCTTCCCATGTCTTCGCCTTCAGCGAGGTAAGGCGAGCGCTCTGTTAGCTCTCTGATAAGGCCTGTGTGTGCTTTGTGTCCTTTTATTTATCAGGGAGATAAGCCCTGACTGACGAGGTTACAAATATTGGGAAATCCACAAACTGTATTTTAAGTGCTGCTGGAAGGGGGAGGATGGAGGCTTGGCAGCGCTGCAGGTTGTTTGGAAAGAGCAGAATAGACTATTTTCCTTTTTGGAGGACCCAGCAAATTGACTGCAGGAGTCCTGAGGGAGAATCTCCCCAACACCAAGTTCACTCCACGCCTTAGTGAAAAATCTCCACGCGCTTCAGCTGAATACAACTCATCAGTTATTCACTAACACTAAGGAAGTCCTACAGCTGTAAAGCCACCATCCATTCATACAAAAAAAAAAAAAGAAAAAAAAATCATGAACATATTTTGCTTTTTTCCCCAAGACCTTTATTTTTAAAGAAAATTTCTGTAATGGCTGAAAATGGCATTTTCAACCCTAGAAAGGCTTGAAAAGGAACCAGATTAAACCCAGAAGGCTTGCAGCTCCATTCCTGGGAATGCTAATCCTCTACACACTAATGTGATTTCCTTTGAACCAGGACCTTTCGCACAAAGGAAAGCCTCTTCCAGAGTCTGCCTGCTCTCCCCTGCCTTCACCGACCCCATACTAGGAACACAACCGGCCCAGAGTCCCCAGGAACACGCAAACATTGGCCATGACAATCACCTCTGGATCATCTCTCCAGCACAGCTGGATCCCTGCATGCCAGACCTCAGCATTGGCCAGCACTTTGTACATAATTAACCCTCCTGATGTTGCAACTTCAAGGAAGTTCAATCCGACTGCTGGCAGTAAAACACCCAGAATCTGCTGACACCAACAAATCACACGGCGAAGAAAGCTTCGGGATTTTAGGTTCGGCAACAAAGGGTGATTCTTTTCTTCCGCCCACACTTTGGAATTTGGATGATGCTGTTGACTCAGTTGCATTACTCCTGCTCATCAGAGGAGACTCACACAGGGAGTGTTTACCGAGGTGCCTTCCCCAAGCAAGCAGGTGCACTGAGCACTTAATAAAGCAAACGCAGCAATAGATAGAAAACTGGGGCTCAGGTTCTCAGCTGTCTGCTAGAAAAGCGCCTTAATACAGATTTTTTTCAATACTCAGCAGCGACCGAATCAAGAGCAACAACAGAGTGCAATTTGGCATCGCTCACGCCAGGATCCCTAGGCCTGAGTCAGCAAAACGCTTTGCGGCAACAAGAATAACTTTGTGTTACAGCTAACCCTGCTCTTCTGATCCTTAAGAAAAGTCTATTTGCAGGAGATAAGTGCACGCATGTATGTACGTGCGTGTGAGAAAAAAGAAAATCTCTTTGACAGAGGTTTCTGTAATTAAGTTGGGGTTTGTTTTACACCATGGCACCCCACCTGCTGCCCCTTGGCCACCCAAGTTGTAAGCTGTTTTGTTGACTTTAGGCGTTTCCACTTTTTTCATAAGCAGACTAAATTACAGAGGAATTTTCATATGAAAACCTTTCATTTGAAAAGATTTCCAGCACTGCAGGGACAGTGAAGTTCGGTGTCTATTCACAGAACATGGGAACACACGTGATTTTGAGGGCATGTAAAATAAGAAGTATGTTGTTCTGTATATGTAAGTGGTGGCAATGGAGATTAAGGAGAGAAAAAGCAACGCAGGGCAAGAAAAAGGCAGAAAATTGCATGGCTCACTGGGAATAGTCAGATTGCAACTGTGTTAATTTCAGACCAATTTACTTTTCCAATTCTTTGAATCATATTAGTTTTACATCCAAGACCAAGGAACTGGCACAGATGCAGAGGAGCGGCACCGTCTCTGTGTTATTTCCTCACGAGCATCCTGGGGCATCACCACGGCCTCATTTAACAGCAGCATATTTAGCATTTCTCCCCGGTGTTATGGCACAATGAAAAGGACAAGCCAAAATCTCTCATCAGGGGTTCCTGGGATTATCTGACTAAAATTCTACTACCAAATGAGGGACTTTGCCCTGGCCTTTCTGACGCTCCTCCAGCCCTGGATCGGGAGTTTAATTAAGGTCACCACACCACAGATGTGCTTGCACGTCCTCTTTTTACCAGAGGTTAAAATCAATCTCAGCAAAGAAAGAGGTATCAAGATATTGGTTTGTGCAGCAGCTCTAGCTAGACACCCAGATATCTGGGAATACCACAGTGCCATCAAGCAGATCCACCCTTTGGCACATGCCAGATCCAGAACAGGCATGCTGCACTGCCAATCCACGCCTGCATCCAGTGCATCTTAGTTAGATTTATTATGCACACACCCCTACACATCTGCCTATATAATTCTGACAGGAAACCACGGCAGAAATACACAAGTGCTGGGGTTTATCACCGCTGTTCCCAGTGACTTAGTGCAGATGGATCCGGATATTTCAGGAAATTCTAACACGGGAATTCACCTGCCGGCAGCTGTTTTCCAAAACTTACTTTCAGGGAAGGACGTATCTTGCAAACAAACACACACAGACACTTACAGACACACGCTCCCGATTGCACAAGCTGAACTCTGCGCTACACTATCAATATGCTTTGTGTATTTTTTGGGAACGATGTATAAACATTTCCAGCAAAATAGCCTTCATTTAAGTTTGTTTACCAGGTGATGCTCCCTCTTTCCTTGCTCAGGCTTTTGAGAAAACTACATTTAAACAGGAGGAGAAATGAACTGATCCACTTCAGCCTCACTCCTTTGCCCATGCAACCCTCCATCTGGGGATTCAACATCCCCTAACAGACGGGAAATGGTAGAAGTCCTTGTAAAAACCATGGGCTCAGAGAAAGGTGCCAGAGGCAGTTGTTCTACCTCTGTTTATGAGATGTACTTATTCTGGGATGTCCTTCCTCTACCTTGGCACTAAAATAGGTCCTTTCAAAGTCTTTTTGACTACTGCAGTGATTTGATGCCATGTTTCTTCAGATGCTTGGGTATACTCCACTATAGCCACGCTGGTTTATGTCATTAGAAAATACCGGCAACCTTACTGCAAGAGCAGCAGCCTGCACACAGACCGGCTGGTAGCACCCAGCCTGGGCACACCGTTTGGCTACCCATGCAACTGTGCTCATCAGGCTAAGGGGAAGGTTGGTCTCAAGGTTTTCCCCTTTGCTGGAGTACCCCAAAGCTCATCACCCCTCTATTTTGGAGAGCAGCCCGTGCTCAGAACACAGACAGCAAGTTTGATCTGAGCACAGGTTTGGGTCTGCACACAAAATAAACTGCAGGTATATCCTAAGAGTGACTGCACAGATTTAGTTCTGTGACACACTCCCCAGTGACATTATTTTGTGCAGGTAAAGGGTCTGAACGTGGACAGTAACTACAAGGTAGATCCTTACCCACCCTCACAGTTTCTTCAGATGCCCATCATCTGATGCGCAGGACCAGGCTTACATGGGTGAGCCTTCCACTTGAATCACTACTAAGTAGTATCTTGAAGACCAAATCAAAAAATCACCTCTTAGTACCACCGCCTAGCCCTGGCACGGACCTCTGTACACAACTGCATCCACCTGAGCAAGGTGCAACCCCTGCCGTGACTGACACGCAGCCTTCCTGCCCCGGCTCTCAAAGCGGAGCAACCAGCGCCCTTGGCTAGAGGGAAAAGGCTCCCAACAGCACAAGCACAAACGGAGTAACCCAACACCCACGGTGGCAGGCCGCCTGCATTCATACCATGCCTCTCCCCATGTGCCATGCCAAAACCAGCAGGATCTCTCTCACAAGCGCAGGGGACCACAGCGGAGCTATGCCAAAGAAACTCCTTCGCGTGTGTAAAACACTAAATAAAGTTAAATGGCTATCAACCCTCAAGTCAGAGGTCGGGTGAAAATGGCACACCTCCTGCCATCAGAAATGGCAGGCTCCGGCTTCTGGATTTGCTCCTTTTGCTTAGGGAGCCCTGGAAGGGCAAACAGCAGCTGCTCACAAACCCAGCTAACTTGCCCGCGCCACCAGCGCACCAAAGGTTTACCTTTCCCATAAGGATACATATTGCATTGTAAGGCTTTGGAAACAGGCAACGGCAGAGAAAAAGTGGCAGGAGAAGGTTAATAGACTGCATTAACGCAATCCTTATCTTAGGAAACTCCATTCCTTCAGCGTGGAGGGAGTGGAAGCTGATAGAGACTGCCACAGACTTGTTCCTCCAGGGACACTGAGGTCTGCCCAAACCCCAAAGTGATGAAATGGCCAAGAACAGAGTTAAGACTTATTGCAGAATTATGTTTACTATTCCTTAAACTATGAGCCTCTTCAGTTGTTCCCAACCTAGGGATCCCTGCAGTTCTCAGCCTGACCACGAGAGCCAACGGCCATCCAACCCAGCCTGGCACATACGCTGGCACTTATTAGTATTATTCCACTATTGTCTGTCTGTAACTGAGGATGAGTCCCTCTGATAAGACCCCTTTCTTCCTTCTGCCGATGGGGCACAGAGGGAGAGGCACAAACCCACAAAACATCTCAAAAAGCTGAAACCCATGATTGCCTTGGGTTTATTTTGCTCCAAGCCAGGCCCAGCAGTGTCCAAGACACTGCCCAGCATACTTGCTCTCACAGAGAAGTCTTTAGGAGTAACCTAGAAGCTCCCTAAAAGCAAGTTGGCTTAGGAACATGCTACTCAACAGGCTGTCCTCACGAGAAGCGTTCAACACTAGAAACACTCAACAGTGAGTGTGAAAAGCTCCCGTATGGTCCAGGGCCGCTCCTCCATTACGGGCAGCGGGGCCCAACACTAGAAGTCCAGTGAAGGTCATTTACAGAGAGTTATTCTCCTCCTGGACCTCAAAGCCCCGCACCACACCACCAGCAGAGGACACACACTGCACCTGCCTACCGAGATCCCCAATGGGTAAAACCCTTCAAGCCACCCCCAGGTTAAGGCTCAGAGAAAGCAAAAGCGAAGATGTACAGGAAGAGAGGGGCACCGAAAAGAGCAGCCAAAATAAGGGCTGCTGCTAGAATAAGCCTGGAGGATCAGCATCCCATGACATAAATCTCAGCCTCGGGACAGGATTAGGCAGGGGGATAGTTGGGTTCATCCCTTCAAGAACTTTTTAAGCCTCTGACTTTTTCCCTGAGGCTTATTTCCCTCCTGTGGTCAGGGAGGAGGACACATACACAGGACCAGGCCTGGCACTGCAGCATCCCGAGCGGGCAGTATGGCACACCACCCCCCCGCAGTGCCCATCATCATGGGGGGTCCTCACCTAAGCGAAGAGCATCAGGCCTCCCACTGCCTCTGGTCCCTGAGCTGAATTATCTGCAAAGCCTGACCAGGAAAAACACTGCAAACCTTTCTCTGGGGATAGATCGAAAGCAAAGTAGCTCTTCTGCCCTGGTTGGGGGACACCCCTGGACCTCTCAAGACTCCCAGAACACATCACGGGTTTAATTCTGGAGTTTTACTTCATTCCAGAGGAGATTTTTAGCTGAATAAGGATTTAAGTCAAGGTGGTACAAAGGCTCCAAGTCCCTGCTTATGGACCGCACTGGGACTGCTCCGGCTAAGTCTAGTGGTGGGGTGGAGGCAGCGGAGCCAAGACCCATCTCTGCCCTGACCTCATACTCTCACCACCATTTCCCACTTCTGTCCCCATGTTAGGAAACAGCTGAGTGACCCTTTCGAGGGATAAATCCCTGAATTTTATGCCTGAAGGACAATTTCTTTCTCCCCCCCACCCCCCCCAGTTCCCTCCCACTTCCTCCCTCCTCCCTGAAAGAAAGATAAACGACTTTGCTGGAGGAAAGGGTGAAATTTCATCCCAGATCAAACCCCATGAGCAGAATACCCATGTGACAGTTCGCAGAATGTGTTTTGCATGCAAATATCATATGTGCAAAGTGAAAATGAGTCATTTCACAGCGGCTCTGGCTCTAGGCACCGAGTGACTTCTCCTCTGTGACTCCTACACTTGTCTGCTTCCCCTCATTCACCAGCTCTGTCCCTGTCAGCCCCAGCTCCTGTGGTTTCCTCAGCCTGTTTGCCTGCTTAGGCTCCAGTCACTTTAGATAGGATATTAGCTAGGAAGGAAGGAGGGAGGTTTTTTTTTTTTCTCTTAGATTTGTTTTACATTCTGGTTTTTACAGCTTTGAGGTTTTTGCTCACTGCTTTCGCCATTGGCTTCAGTTGCTGTGTGTCGGCTCCCAAAATCCAGAGAGGCCAACAGTTTCCAAAACACAGCAGTGGTATTTTTATTGGCTTCTGAACTTGCTTGGGCATGGACATGGCTTGGCTCGCTCTCCCCGCATACACGAGCTGTTTTCTTTCATTACGGCTGTTAATTGTTTGCTTTTGAGATTGAGGCACAGGGGCAAATCCATTTTACAGTAGGAGCGATTAAAAAAAGGGGAGGAAAAAGTTAAGTTCACCACCAGGTTTGTCTTGAGGTGATCACATAAGCTCAGAGATCAAGGGCAGAATGAACCCTCTGCACTCCCAGTCTGCGAGCGAGGGAGAGGGGAAGCTGGAGGTTTTGGCTGCCTGGATGGAAAAACAAATACCCTCCCACAAATGAGCTATTCTCACAGCCTTGAATTAGTGCTGGCAAAAGCCACCTAGGAGCAGCCTCACTGAAGGCAACGGGTCTGAAAAGATCAGAGCAAATCTTGGGGCCTTGAAGAAGATCTCTGCTGAAGGTTTGCAGCCACGGCTGGGACAAGATGCACAAGCGCTGTGGAGGACAGTGAAAAGCACGATGACGAAGACAAGACGCCCCCTCCCTTCCCCAAAAAACCCACAAGCCCACAAACCAAACCAAAATCCTACTTCTCTTAAATCAAACAGTAGCTAAAACAGCAAAAGGGAACCCAGGTTTCACTTTGAAAAGCAGAGCTTTAATATTACCCGGCCATTTTTCTGGCAGCGCTGCAAACCCCAAAGCCAGTAAATAGAAGAAAGAATAAAACCCGACTGTAAAAAGGAGCGACAAGCCTTGGCTCTCACGTGGGCGTCCAGCCCAGCTGAACGCACGGAAGGGTTCAGAGCAGCCATCGTGTGCAACCACGAAGCTGAGACTATTTGTCTGTTGTTTACCTCCCCACCCCATGTCCTCCCCCCTCTTCCTCCGCACCGATTCCTCCCCACAACTGACCTCCTCCTCCTCCCCGCCAATCAGCCAAGCCTGCCAGCACAGGGGTTACAGCATGACATAATTGCAACATGCATAAACAACATTTGCCATTAAGGGATACTTTTAATGAGAAACAGAGCTGCGAAGGGGAAGCATCAAAGTGGCTCACGGAAGGAAACCGCCTGGAACAAAATCCTACTTGATGCCCCAATTAATATGTTCCCTAATTCTATTTCCTGCACTTGTGGTCCCGCAGCCTCCTTGCTTTAATTTCTTTGGGAGGATGGAGAGGAAGGAACCTGGAAATGCAGCGTCTTCATGGCTGACTTGATGTGCAGGCAATGCGCATATTAGAACAAATTAGAGAATTAAAAAATAACCGACGACAGACTGAGGAAATGTCATCCCCAGGATAATAGTATTAATTGAGACCTGGGTTTTGCAGGCCAGGCCAGCTTCAGAAAAAAAACAAAGCCGAAAGCTGGAGTAATATGACTGGATTAATTACATTGGGAGGTTTTTTACTCCACCCCTGTGTTCTGCCCAGCTTCGATCTTTAAACTCAGTGACGCTGTTCTGCGTGTTAGCAGAGTCTTCTCAGCGCAGCAAAGGCAGATGTTTTATCGGCTCACAGGCATGGCAGGAGAGAGGTCCGCAGGGTTTCTGTGCTGAAGGATGAGCAGGACAGCCGATCCGTACCGGAGCCTACACAAATGCAAGCATATCCCAAGTGACTTGAAGACAACGTCTCTTGCAGATCTGTCATGTTGTGAATGAAGTGCAGCTGAGCACCTTATGTTCTCCTGACCTTGAGTTTGACTCCAAAGAGAAGCGTAGAGTCTACTGTTTACATTAGTGTTTAACATATGTATGTTGTATACAGCTGACAGACTGCATTCAGAAACTGATTTAGTCTATGCATCAGATGTCACTCTAGTGGGTATGTCCAATGATTCCCTGGACCCAGGTGGAGTCACAAGGATATATTCAGAGTAAAAGAAATGAAAACAGTTCCTATCGATTAAATACTCCAAAGCTGCGCACAGAAGGAGCGAAATAAACAAATACCCTTATGAAAGGAGAGATACTTGTGAAGATGAACCATCTGGTGAACATCTCTGTTTAACCTTCACCAACAACTTGAAGCTAAACAGAGGCAGAAGACTCAGAAATGATGTAAGCTTTTTTTTTTTTGCTTGGATTCCTATGGAGACAAGGCTGGTGTGATCAGAGCCTGTCCGCCCACAGTTACCTCACCATTTTTGAGCCACAGATCTTTATTTAGTTGAAATACTAGATTTTTCAACAGAGTAAAGATCTCAGAGTTAAGTAGTTCCTACAAGTATCGTACTACAAGGGAGCCAGGTGGAAAAGAGTTCCCATAGTGGTCCAAGAGAGGAAAAACCCAAACCCTTAGCAGCCACCAGAGAGTCCAAGGTAGAAAATCACAGCAATTCAGGCTTAATTTGCTCATTAAACAATTCCTTTTAGAAAAGCTCTTCCTTTCTCTGCGAGTCCAGGCTATTACTTAGATAAGAGCACCCAAAATTATCCCAAAGATGATTACTGCCTTTGAAATTCTGGCAGAAAGGGGATAGAAAACTTCTGAGAAATCTCAAATAGAAGCTTGCTTTCTGCAAAACTTCAGTCCTCACAAGAGGTACAAACAGCCTGAATGACTTCAGCTAAAATCCCTAATTATGATCACAGAAATAAAGAATACCTTCTTCCACCTGTGAAGCACTGCCCGAACGATAACCAGCTTACAGGATACCACAGATCTATCAGATTAGAGAGTAATCTGATGCAGCCGTCTGCATCTGGGCAGTGCAGGCCAGAGGACCAAGCAAGCTGCATAAGCACCACTCAAAATCCTCATCCACATTTCCAGGGCTTTTGTCTCAGCACTGCAAGGAAGAGGATATGGGGGGGATAGTCCCCCACATTGCAGGGATACCATCAGCTGGGGTTAGGACTTTTAAAGCGGGGGGGGAAGGAAGAAACCAGGACCAAAGAGATGGAGAAGCAAACTTCTCCTGGTTTCCAGCTGTTGAGAAGTTCCAACAAGACGTTAAAAACCTCTGCTTATGCACCGCACTGCCCAGCCTCCTCCCCAGCGAGTGCTGCAGCACAGCTACTGAAAAATAAATTGCTGGTTAGGTACAGTCCAACACCTGCCAGCCCATCTGCCTCCCGCACGGCAGGTTCCCTCCAGGTCTAAAGCACCGATCTCCAAGCTGCATCTCCTCTCCTCCCAGATCTGATGTATGGGGTTTGACTTCTACTCCCAGGTGCTCTTGCCAGAGGTGCGGGCATGGAGAGCCTTCGGCAGCTCTCCGTATGTGCTAAGGGTTTCACAGAAACAGCCCCAAATCCGCATCAGACTCACTGGCTGCTGGATGGCATACGCACTGCAGACAGACGGCCCTTACTTCTCCCATTCTCATTTTACTCATTTGAGATTTGTTAAGGAGACCAAAGCATTTGTTTATGGATACAAAAGACAATGACAGCTGGCTTAAATTCTTGGCATGAGAAGTGATTTATGTTGAAACCAGTCTTTTTTCTTTTTCAAAAACAAAATTTTTTAGCCAGAATTTTTCTTTACTGTCAGCATTTTCCAAAGTCTGTTGGATTCTTTTGGAATAACTTATCAATATTTTTATTGAACTTACCAAAATTGTTTGCAAAACAAGAATGTATTTTTTCCTCCTTACCACAGACGCTGTTTTCAGAAAGTGAAGTTTGCTGTAATCAAAGATACGGTGGCTGACACGTAAAATTAGTTTGCTAAAGAGATTAAAAACGGGTCTAGCTTCTAGGGCATTTCAAACCTTGTAAAGCAGAAACAACCTGAAATGACAGCTTTTAAAATATTTTTGATAAAATCTGTCACCAGCTCACACTGGAATTTGTTTTGTTACCGAGAAGATCTTTCTCCTTGTCGAGTTTCACATTTTAATCTCTTTGACATTGAAATTGACGGAAATTAAATTTCAAAGTACATTTTACAATCTGGGCTCAAGTCTTTGCAGGGAATCTCAGAACATAACACCGAGCATTAGATGTAAAAAAAGTTGTTTCTGAACATTCGCAGACTCTGCCATCCAGAAATCATTTCAAAACGGCTTTATTAAATATCAAGTTCACTAGAAACACTGGATTTCCCACTTACTGAGAAAATATTTAACATATGGGAAACCATTAAAGCGGTACATGATGAAGCAAGAATCTGGGCAAGATTTACCCTTGGTTTAGGCTGAGATCAGGACTATTAAAACGTGCAGCCTCCAGTCAGGCTGTGGATCACAGGTCAGTTTTGCCCAGACAGCACCCGGGTTGCAGATGTACGACGCTCCCCCGGGAGATCATCTATGTGCAGGTTTGGTACTGCAGAGCTTTCTACAACACCACGATCTAAGATGCTTCCAGTCCTGGTCAGTCTGCTAGGACTGAAGTCAACTCCCTAAAGAAATTTAGAAAAGTCATCTATTGTTGGCCTGGACCCCAGCAAGGTCAGTTCAAAGTTAGGGTGAGTTTTGAATTGTACTGGGCTCAATTTTGGAAGAAGTCAGGCCACGTTTTCAGAGACCTGGACCACCTAAGAAAACCACCACCAGCTTTCACTACAGTTTTCAGATAAACACAAAACTACAGGTAATTCAACTGTTTCTGTCACTATATAGGTTACAACCAAGTGAGGTTAAAACTCACTGCTTCGAAGCAACTTTTCCAGGTCTGGGGATTTGAAAACAATTCACCTTAGGACAAGAGAAACATAACAACACTTTTTAGACAAGACCTGCTGCCATTCTGTCAGTCCCCAAACCCACCCAATTCATCTAAGGAGAAACATCAGCAAGTTAAAGGCTTTGGGTATAGAAAACTATAAAAAAAGATGGCAGCAAACTTTTTAGCAGGGCCTGTTGCGACAGGACAAGGGGGAATGGCTTTAAATTAAAAGAGGGAAGGTTCAGACTAGATATAAGGAAGGAATTTTTTACGCTGAGGGTGGTGAAGCACTGGCACAGGTTGCCCAGAGAGGTGGTGGATGCCCCATCCCTGGAAACATTCCAGGTCAGGTTGGACGGGGCTCTGAGCAACCTGATCTAGTTGAAGATGTCCCTGCCCAGGGCAGGGGGGTTGGACTAGGTGACCTTTAGAGGTCCCTTCCAACCCAAGCTGTTCTATGAGTCTATGATAAAACCAGGTCATGAAGGAGAATAAAAAAAAATACAGACGCTTCCACCGCTACATCAGCATTTTTCTTCAGTGATTTTCCCCTACCTTCCCTATTGCTTGACACATCATTACCTGGTAATAGGTCTCTCAGCTCTGGGTGGGAATGGGAGTGGAAAGTGCTGCTGGGAACTTAAGGACCACAGCAAGCCGAGTGCTTCATAAAACCAGAGATGCATGTCTGGAAAAGGTAGAGCAGACATATAGAATTGCAAAAGAGGCCCTTGCTCACACGATCTGGGGCTCAGCCCTGCAAAACTGTCAAATACCTCCTGCAACGAGTGGGAGTGAAAGGTGCTCACATGACGTTACTGGATCAGTCGCTCATTCATTACTTGACTCCTGGTTTTACTATTCTCCTTAATGGACTCCACTTCCTCTCTTTTCCCTGTATGTGTGCATTAAAAGGATCGGACCTCCACATGTGCTGACTCTCAATTGAGAAACACCCCATATAATCACAGGGAACTTTATCTCATCTGCAGCCTGCGACACCTTCCCACAGAGGATGTGCTTTGTACTGTCCAGTCTGGATAAAAAAATATTGCAAAACACAACAAAAAAGACAATCATTTTCCTTGTTTAGATTTCACTGGAGCTGCCAGAAAATCCAGCTGGTTGAAGCATACTAAATGTGTTTTGCAACTACTTTCCTTAAAGTTTTGTAAAGACTTGTGAACATTTCTGTTGTTGCCTTTTCACAAAAACCCAACAATACTTAAGAGAATTTTTGCAGTTTTTTCTCTCTTTCTAAACCTGTTCTCAGGAAAGGAAAATTCAAAAGCTCAAAACAATTTATGGTTTCATTTCTTACGTAGACTTACGTTTCAACTGAAGGTCAAGGCCTTTTTAAAGGTTTTCATTCTTTAGGTGAACAAACTTTGAATGCCAACCTTCAGCCAAGTATGAATGAATGAAACTATTTTATCTGGGTTGCAATCTTCCAAGACACCAAACTCTCACCTGAAAAATGCATTCATCTATCCTAACTTAGTCTATCCTAACTTAGTTAGACCACATATTTGAGATAGTAACCCTGGTCGACTTGGTAGCTCATGGAGAGAAGTGGACAACTCAAGAGACACGCAGAGGAATCGCCTTCCTGAGCCGCCTACTTCTCTCCACTGGCACTTGCGGGAGATGACATTGGCTGGGTGGCACTTAGCTGCCTACTACTAGAGGAGTGAAGCCTGTCAATCCCATTTAATGTTCCTGGAACACAGACAACCCAATATTCAACGATTAAAGAACCTGCCTTGCTCTTTCTTTACCTCAAGACAGAAGTTAGCCACCTGAGGTTTCTTCATGGCTTTCCACAGTCCCCAAAAATCAGAAGGCAAATTTCCAACCTCACAACCCAGATTTCAGGAGTCACTCCCTAACCTCCCCCATGTTATCAGCTGCATGAAATGCCATCATGGCCTGGTCTCACCCAGCAGGCAGCCACACCACCAGTTAAGATTGCTTGTTGCTCTGTTTCCAAGGAACAAATTGATTCTCTAGAGCATGCAGTGAGGCTGCATGATGGCCAGTTAATTTTAATAACTGGCTCACATCTAGTCCTCTCTGCCTCTCCTCTCCAGCATGGGCTGACCCTCCAACAGCAGCAGAGCTGCACCTTCTCCCAGTGAAGCGCTGAGCGCTTCATGCTTGCAGGACTGAAGCAGGGATCCGTGCTCTCCTTCTCAGCCAGGGTTAATATGGCGTCATAGAAAGCATTAATATTACAAACAGTGAACCCACAAAATATGGGCATTCAAGTCCAACCGGTTTAATTTGGAAAAGCATCAAGAAGATCCAGGTTATCAGATTCTACTACATCTGGAGCACGGCAACTCCTACCACACGAGCTTAGTGTTTCTAACCCAGCCCCAATAGTTTCCAGGAAATGTGGTGCCCCCCCCCAACAGTTTGTTTATAGTCTATGTGTAAGGCAAAAGCTTACTTCAGATGTACATTTTTAGAAGCCACTTCACCTGTAAGAGCTCAGCTGTTTTGCTAAGAGCTTTGCATGATCAGAGGACTACAGAGTTGGGTAGACTTGGCAAGTCAATGAGAGCATGTTTCTCTAAACAATGGCACATGCAGGCTCCTCCTGCACTTGAAAGTAACACAACTCGTAAAAATTTCCTCCCCAACACCCGTCAAAATCACTCCCAAGTAATAATGCCATGCCTGGAGATGCTAACAGCTCTTTGAATTTCCACCGTTTCAAACTTGGTCCTCCTTTTGGGTGGCCCTTGTCACTCACGTGTACTTCAAATGCCAGCTGCTGGAGGCAAAGAGCTGGAACATGTCCACCACCTAAAAACTTGCAGGTGATCTAACCTCAGTCAGTGCATCTGTGCAGTTCTGTAAAGAAGCAAATCAGAAATAATAATGGGAAATGAAAAGTCTCAGCCCTACACGACTCAGTTTTCCGATCTGAGATCACTTTCTTCTTTCTTTGTCCTTTACCAGTTTATAATACTACACTAGGAATAAGAGAGGGATTTGAAGAAGTGAGATTATATATATGCATACGTATCTTCCTTTACGGTCACTTGGTGTGTGATGGAGCTGAAAGACCGCGGAAAGCAGTCAGACGAGCCAAGCCCCGCTGGCTGGAGCCACCCCCCAGCTCAGCCCCATGTGCCATGGGGCAGCGCCCTGCCGAAGGCCCCTGCCACCACCCCAGGGCCCCTGCCTGCCGCAGGGGCTCTGCGCCTGGCCGGGCCCCGCCACCACTCAGGAACTTGGCTCCCAACCCGGTTCATTAGATGTGAATGGCTTTTGCATTAGCAGATATCAGGCCTGCTCCTCCACCCCCCTCGCCCCGTGTACCACCCCTGTCACTTCCGCACGCAGCAGCACAAGCCTTGTTTCAAACCTCAATTTGTCTGTTTAGTGTCTTCATAAAGGAGGTAGAAAATGAAAGAAAGAGACTGGGGGAAGGGGACAGGATGACTAAATCAGTAACTTGTCTCTGCCCCCCCCATACATCCCCTGGGGACACAGGCTTCAAAGTGAGCTACAAATATTTACTAATTCTATTAACAGGATACAAATTGTTTTCAGGGGAGCATCAACCACACAAACTCGTGTCAGCCCCCCCTGCTCACAGACCCCCAGCACACACCCCCCCGCCCCAGCGCAGCCACATGCACTATATAGGCAACTATTCCTTCCCGCCTCCCCAATTTTTCCTAAGTTCAAGATGAGTTGAAGGGTCAAAAAGGCAAAGGGTGTTTCAGAAGTTTAGCAGACAGCATTTGGTAAGGGGAAGGCAGCGGGAGGGGGCGGGGGGGGAGAGAAGAGAGAAGGAATCTGGCATGCATTAGGCTGAACAGTTCCAAACATCCATCCTCCACAGACTTGTTACTTTCTTTCTTTCTCACAGGATTTTTTTTTTTTTTTTTGTAATTTGTGGTTTAAGATTTTTTTTTCATATCAGCCAACAACTGTATTTTAATCTCCTTCCCCCACCCTCCTATGCTGCCTGCTTGCCTCCAAAAGCATACGCTCACTTGCGATATTCAGACTGAAGCAACTCAGACATATCCTACCTGCTTTGCCAAGTAGCTGCTGCAAGGAGTTTGCAATAGTTGCTGGAAACCTGAAAGGTGAATAAAATGCTCCGTCAAGGACAAGGAAGTTGCTCAATGCAGTGAGATGCTCCATTCCCACCAAAACGCAGCAGAGGAGTAACGATGCTCACTTGCATGGACTTGTGTCCCAACGTGTATCCCACTGCTCAGATGCAATAGTAATGATGAGCTTTCTAGCAAGGAGAATAAGGTGTTAGTCAAGGGCCACAGTTGCTGCTGTACAGTTCGATGGAGTATAATTAGAGTTAATACCAGCTAAGCCTTCGGCTCCACAAAGTCTTCCAGGATATAATTTTCCATGGGACTTAAACGTTGACCCATATCTCGTTATGTTTTATGAGCCCAAAATAAGAACAGTACAGGCTACATATTTAAAAGAAATAATACTTCCCAAATGTCCAGCTACCTAAAGCAAATCCATCTGGCTGACTGGACAGATGACCAAAGCCCTCACAAATACATCAAAGATGACATCGGTTGGGACTGTGGCATAAAGTGGGCCAGATCTGACCTCCGGACACTACCTCCTCAACCTGGAGGAGAATGGAAAACTCAGCTAGGCAAGACAGCGCTGTGGGACAACAGCATGGGAAATGACTTGTAGCAGATGTGCCCCTTTGCTGTCACCAGACTGTCAGATGTGACACGAAGAAGATTGTTCTCTCACTTCGAAGTGATGTCATGGGGCGGAGAAGGCTGTGCATCACTTTATTTGTTAACCTTTTCTGGCATGCCAAATATTTTCACTTTTGTTCTGGGTCAAGGAGTACTAAAGATGGAGTAGAGTGTTCAGCACATTGTGGAGGAGCTGTTGAAGAGGACCTGCCTTCTGCCAACCAGATGTGAGAGCTGAGAGTCGTGGTACGTGGCAATTAAAAGAGAACGAACAACCTGACCAAAGATCCCCTCCATCTTAACTACAAATCTTCTTTCTTTGCTTCTCATAGGATATGACCCTGCCAGTCCTCCAGAATTTTTTCCACCAACAGGAAGCAAGTAGCTAAAACCCTATATTTTAGTGGAACTCTCCTCCCCCTTCAGAAAAAAAAACCAACCCAAACCCAACTCCCCCAAGTTTTGGGGGAAAGATGGAAGGGCATATGACCACAAAAGCAGCAAGCAGAGAGGCCAGATGAGAAAAGGGAGAGCACTGTACCCTGCTGCATGCCACCCAACTTCAGGTAGTTATCTCAGACGCATGTATTAGAAGCCACATTGCCCCTGTCTTATTAGCGAAAGAAATAGGTACCTCCAGAGGGCAATTTAAATCTCAGGTGGATTAAAGTGCCCTTTGGCACTAAGCAGTTCAATAGTGCCTGAAATTAGCCAGGATGAATCTGGGCCTTAATCAGCAAATGGACTTTTCATTCCATGAAAAGTGTCAAGATTGCAAATTATTTTTCATTTCAAATGAGGACCAAAAAAACCCCACCAACATTTCATTTTCCCCATGATTTATTTTTAAATTCATTTGAGTTAATCAAAATATATATTTTCAGTCCCTTCAAAACATTCCCATTTAATTTTACACATCTTTAATTTGTCTAAATATAAACTGCATTTTAAAAATTAAAATTTTTTCCCCCAAGGAGAAAGAATAAACTCCTTTGGTTTGCCACTACTGAAGTCAGACCTCTGACATTATTTCCCTTTTATGTTATTTAAAACAAGAATCCCTGAAAACGTATCCATTTGCACATAGGAAAATAATCGGTTTTCATCAAGGTGATGACATTTTCTTAGAAGAAACCGGTACAGTGGCATTTTCTGAACCACTTAGGGTTGGCATGACTTAACTACCCTATAGAGGAAGATAAGTCAAGGGCTGGACAGGGCTTTGGCAAGTGACAATTTGTCCCAGTCCAGGATCCAGAGAAGCTGAACACTGTTTGCTTTTACTAGCAGCAAATGACAAGGTACCTATCTTCCTTCTAATATGTGCTATTATGTTTGACTATTGCTTGAATAATGTGGCTCTGTTAGGAATATCAATCTACAGCAAGAGTCTTCTAATACACAGTTCAAGAGGGAAGGAAAGAGGAGAGGAAAAAAAATCCACCACCAAATTAGTTCTCTGATAGTTTTCAAACGTTCAAAATGTCAATCTCCTGGCAACACCTGCACATGGCACATAGACCTTGGCTTTCTGGAGTCCCTGCAGCATCTTTTCAAGCAATCTACGGGAGAATAGAAGGATGTGGCCTTGGAAAAAAAACCTCTAAGTGCATAAACAGCTGTGGCCACATATCCTACGTCTGACATCTCAAGGTTGCTGCAAGAGGGGAGAATAAGGACAAACAAGACTCTAACAGGCTCTCCAAAGAAAAGTATTTCCCATGTGTTAGTTATTCGTTAAAGAGTTCAGCAACCAAATTTGTAGAAAGATTTTAGTTGCTTTCTGGTAGCTGCTTTTTGCAATAGCAGTGAAGTGAAAGATTTCTGTGCTGCCTATCTACAAATACCTGTGGATATCTGAGTACATGCTATATGGATGTTTGACTAGATAAAGTTATAGGTGCGGTAAAATACAAACATTCTTACTCATACCAGTGGTCTTACAAAGATGATAAGCATTACACAAAGTGACCACAACAGTCAAAATCATTAGTGAAGCATGAGCATTATGCCAATAGAAGATAATCCTGAGGATAATCTACAGCAGTTTCAGCTACTGTCATAGCTACACCACATATAACACTTGGTATCGCACCAGTATGACCGAGGAGACAAATAATTTCCAAGCTGGGAACAAAGCAGTCCTTCTCCTGGGCAATCTGACAACACAGTGCTCACCTATGAAACGGTGCAATGAATCCAAGTGGCTGGTGTAGCCTTTAGTGCTTTCTGGTTAGCTCATCATAATGCAGAAAGACCTGAACATCGATCTAAGAAGAGATGTCTGTATAATGCATACTAGTACTGAATCAAGTCTGCATGAGGGGCTGGGGGACTCATCCTAGACCAGGAGTGATCTCCAAAACAAAAGCCGTAAGGCCAAGCAGAACACCCTCAGTCTGGAGAGAGCACAGGCACTGGACAGCCTCTCTTGGAGCTCTAAGCTGTGCTTCCCCCATGCCTGGCTGGAGAGGGGAAAATAAGAACCATCTATCCACGCATCCAACATCCACAGGCACTGAGACCTCCACCCTCTCCCAGCCTTCGCTGTGGCCTCAGTCAGTCCTCAGGCAGCAGAGGCTAGAGAAGCATGGTGAAAACATCAGCTGACATCGACCTCCAAGGAGCTGCTACAGCAGCCAGCAGTTGCTGAAGTGAAGCCTCATTCCTTCTCACAGGCTGCAGGGAAGGACAGCGGCAAGCTGGCAGGGATGGCACCAGAAACAGTGCCTTTAGCTGATGCAGAAGCAATCTGCCTACTGAAGGGTGAGCTTGGACTGACCGCACACCAGTGAAATCGCTCTTAAAATTTGTCTTGCTACACTTTATAGAAATCCAAGCCCTGTTGTGCTCCTAGTATTCTATTTGACTAAACCCCGCACTCCTCACGCTATCAAACCCAGAGATAACGCTGAATCTGGGATGCATCTCATAAGCACAAATGCACATAAGCCATTTAATAGAGGCAGCTTTGAACACTGTTTCCTGAGCACTTCATCAGGGAGCAGAAGAGCTGCAGGGGCTGCGGCAGGTGAAGCCAGCTGTTGTGGAAAAATGAGCAGAGAGCAAGAGGCTGAGTCTCCATCTATTCCCCTTGCTGGGCTCAACTCTCCATAATCCTTAAAAAGGGAGGAAACAAAACAAAACAAAGCCTCTCTGCATCAGCCTGTTTTGGCCATACATCCTCCCTACTGCAATGGCACTCAGACCATCACAGCAACCCAATGAAGTGTTGCTGTAATTAAGGTTTAATGGAGCTGCAAGACTGTGTCACAGCAAAGAGCCTTATAACAGAGGTGGAATGCAATTTACTACCCACCAGGTATAGAGCAATAAATCTGCAATATTTATTGGCAAGAGAGAGAAATGTGATCCAGAATTCCATATGCTGGGTTGGGGGTGGAGATGAACATCACTTCCAAGGGGGAAAACTTCCTTGGCTGCTCTTACCCTCTTACTGCTGTGTCCTGGAACAGGGATAGTATTTATGTGCTGGTAGCCATTCCCAAGGACCCCAAAGCACCTTCCAAGCTGCATGCAGAGAGCACCAGGGAAGCCTCGCTGCTCTGAGGGCAGGGAGTGGCAGCTGGTACCCTGTCAGTTAAGCAGGGGAGGGGATACTGTAGCTAGCACATCTGGCCAACCCTGCATTCTTGCAATATGAGCCCCAGGATAATGTGAACACAAAACCTTGGGGCCAGCTCTACAGCTGGTGTAAGCTAGCGAAGGCATACTGATTTGCACCCACTGAGTGGCTGGCCTCAGGGTTTTCTTCCCCCCCCGCCTACTTCTTTCACTTGAAACCTGTGGGCAGGCAGTAAACTGCATGTTATTCAATTTATTGCCCTCAGAAGGGGGAAAGGCTGAGCAGACTGTGGAGCTGAGCCTGCTGTTCCTGAGGAATGGAGGCATTCCTAGCCTGCTGCTCGAGACCATTAAACTATCCCTTCTGCTGTTGAGATAGACTCCAGGGAAGCATCTGTTGTACTTCCAGTGCACTGGCAAATTTGGGTCCAAAAAAGGCCCCAAAACCCCACACTTCAGTGACATATCGAGTGTAGTGACACTATGGAAGTAGTGGTGAGAAGATGCCACTGACCAGTCCTGAAGCACACAGATACAGAAGTGGTAACTAGAGAAGATCCATGTTTCTGAAAGGTCTTAAACTGCACAGATGTACCATCAGAAAGCATGTGTGCACACGTAAAGGAGACATGCATCCAGCACATGCAACACATGGCTTTCTCTATTACTTTTTAAGCTGAGAAGAAGGGATGCACGTGTGGGCATAGGGCACGCCGTATTTTTCACTGTCCTGAGGTGGATGGCCAAATGTCAATGCCTGAGAAATACTACCGTTAGATAAACGCAAAATGCGGAACTACTGCCAGGTGGAAAAACAACCAGAGAAAAGCCACAGTGCCCCAGTCCTGGAAGGTGCTGAGTACCTGTGCTGGAGACTGTGGGAATGACAAGTGGCTACTCCCTCCCAGGGGACTGGATTAGTTGTTTCCTATGTGTCCAATAGACATTTTCTCTTTGAGCAAAACAACTAGCAGGTGGCTAGTCCTGCCTTCCGAATGGGCTGTGGCAGATGCAGAGCTGTGCTGAAGGGGAAGCTAGGGTTTCACATCCTTTAATTCCCTGCTAGCTAACTGGGTTGTCGGAGGGTCACCGACATTTGTTTGTGTGCATGTGCGAGTGTCGAAGACCAAGCAACGAACAAGAGGGAGTTTTCCAGCAAGATTAATCCTCTACCAGAACTGGCTCTGTCCCAAGACAGACTCTCGGAAACGCTGGCATAAATCTACAATTAATGCTGTTTTCGTCAACGGAGTTGCTTGGGAAGTAACTGACAGCAATGTTTGGCCCACTTGGTGCTGATCCCATGGCTTATGCTCTCATTTTCCCTCTCTGAATGTATTTCCCACATGAATTTCCTATTCCTTTCCACAGTTCAAGTATTTAGGGCCACAGAACTACATCATTCTATAGGAGCGATTCCCCTCAGAGAAGATGCGTTGGCAGCGATACAACTTGTACCTGGTACCATCTGTCGTAACTTCGTGGTGACGTTAGTGCTCTGGCTCCTTTCAGCCAGGAGGAGGCTGAGGTGACAGGGCCATGGGGCCCTTCATGTGGTTTCAGCATTTCAGCACGAGCGCGTTGCAGACTCTGGCAGCATTTCAAGATAGCGTCCGAGTTCACTGTAGACGTGCCAGGATGATAACCTTGGCCATATCTGCCAAGTCAAAGGTTTCAAAGGCTCCTCACGGGTCTGACTTCCAAGTTGAAAAAGTCCATCATTTATTGACTTAGGGAACAAACTTGTTACCAGCTGGGAGTGCACTTGAGAGGCTAAACCCTCCAAGGAACGCTGAGAAACTGTACATCTACCCAGAATGCAGACTCCTGTCCTAAGAGGCATTGTGTTACCAGGCAGCTTTTTAGTCCATCACTTGGCATGGCAGCATGCCTCTGCGGTGTTGGTAGATATCTCCCAGCCTACGGGGACAACAAGACCCAGCAGCTTTCATCATGTTTCTTGAACAACTCGGAGCAAGCACTTCCCCGCCAGTTTGCAAGTACCATATGCACTTGGGACAGCGTCAGCCTGTGTGTTGTATTGACAGGGTTCAGAGGGCAAAATGAGGGTTTTTTCCATCCTTAGGTTTAGACCATAATTCTAAGACAGTGCCAGATCCCATCTGGATGCCCTGGTGTGCACCTCTAACTGCTGTTGGCTGAGCTACATAGTTTTGGAAAGCCAGGGTTGTCTGAGAAGGCTGAAGCCTTATTTCCTTGGCATACAGGAAAGGAAAATAGGAGGAAGGTAAGACCTACCATTTCTATAACACATTCTTTGCAAAACTCTCTTTGGTTGCCCCAAGCTTTCCACAGTGATCAGGGCTCAGGTCACACTAAGGTGGGGTGGGGGTACTCAGGGACCCCTCCTCAGCTCTCCAAGCACTACAGTAAACCCCCCCAAGACATGGGGTTTTGCTTTGGCCCGTTACACTCTGCTTGGCTTCCTTCACATACAGTGCAAAGTGCCAGAGGCCTCCTATAACTCCTTCCAGAAGCTGAGACCCTTTTTTGGAAATGGCAAAGGACACAAAGAGGCTGTTTGGGATTGTCCGCAGCATCTTCCCGCAACTGCCCTGAACTCTTGCACTGTACCATCCTCCCTGCTCTTCTCTTTCTGCCAGGGGCTGAGGGCCGATTCCCTTCACAACAGCCATTTTCAGCCTTCAACCCCCTATGACTTCAAGGCTAATACCAGACTGCCCGTGTCGGTCAGCTCAAGGCCTCCATTTCGTTGGTCTAGATGATCTCCAGGGCTGTTCTCCTCCGAGTCAAACCTTCTCCATCCCTTGGAGCTCCCACACCAGGGCCTGGCTGTAAAGCACTGAGGGCTAATCATCCTGAAACGAGCCATTTCTGCTCTGACAAAAGCTCTGTCTCTGGCTGAGGGCAGACACAGTTCCTCCTTCCTGAAGGCACTCTGAAGCACTCTGTGTGCTGCCTAAACACAGCAAAGATTCTGTTATTTGGTTTGTTTTTTTTCCTCCCTCCTTCTCACTGCCTACAGAGCCAAAGGGCCTGTTTGTCTTCCTGTTACTTATCAGAAAGGTTTATTTGCGATTGCTTGAGAGGGGAAAAAACCCTCTGTAGCCACAGGCAGACAAGCTCAGTGCTCAGGAACATAATGGCTGGAGCCCGCGGGCCCATATGCTCGCCATCCTGTGAGGTGGAAGGCCAGCTCTGATCACATCCAGCTGCTCAGGATACGACTGATCAGGTATGGCTGAATGTCAAAAAAACGGGGTCGGGTTGACTGGGGGTTGTGGCAGGGAGGGAAATCGGCAACGAGCTATTTAAAGCGTGTTGCAGAACTGGGAATTTTCCTGTTTGGAGACGTCAGGGCTGCAAACACAGACACATATACAGTCCCCCTGAAGGGAGGGAGGGAAGGAGGTTATATTTTCCCTGTCAGCTGCTATAGCATCCTCTGAGCTTCATGAGAGAAAGAACTAAGCTTTCATACTGCACTGAATAATTCCTGCATTTTTAGGTTCCTATTTCCTCCTCCCCGATGAATTAAGACCTAGGAATTCAGCTTGTTTGTTGTTGCTTTTGTTACTGAATATCCATGAAAAGCCCAATGTCCCTGGGAACTAATTAGGTATTAACCCTGCATTATTGCTGCATATCAGCCATGGAAACATGCCACTTGGATAAATCTCCTTGAAATATGGAAATATTGAAGGATCAGGTGGAATGGCTAAAAAAGAAGTTAAAAAATAGGAAGATTTCTGATACAGGGAAGGAAAGGAGGAAATATTTCAAGCAAAAGCAACTACATAGTATTCTTGCCTACAATTTCTATCATATTCTAAACAAACTACCAGATAGGAACAAATCTGTTTGTAGAAGAACTATAAGATCTCAGCTACCCCTAGGAATTGTGTCTGGGAGAGATGTGGGTGAGGTTGGGAGCTACATGGGGTCCTATTCTAGCCTAACCTCAATGTCTTCACTCGTTTTGTGCTTAGCGCCTCACCACACTCCCAAAGTTTGTGGGCAAGATACTTTTGGAAGACCACCTCAACCAGATCCTATCTTCAAAGACCTGGACCTTCAATGATGTTAGGCAATAATTTTGTATTTTGGAGTATCTTCTTACTTCTATGCATTGCAACCTTTCACAGCACACTATCGCCTGACACAGAAGCACAGACCGCTAATAGTATGATATGAATAAGTGCATACGTATCTATATTTTATTACTCAAGCCATTTCAGGAATTTGCAGGTAATTAACTCTGAATACTTACTCATCTATTTTCCCCTCAAAAATCTTCCCATTTAACTTAAAACCCTTATTTGTGGTCCAAGCAGCAGCACACTTAATCAGACTGAACAGGGCCGTAGAGCAGCTTTGAAGAGGCCTTATAAAAGAGACTCTAAACCCAAGCCATCGGAAATAGGATTGCTCTCATCCAGCCTCCCCTTGCCACAATAAGCTACACGCCCCTCTCCTATGCCTTAGGAGAGACAGCAGAGACCCTGACCCTCCAGTGACAGGGGATACAGTACCCTCAAACCTGAATGTTTCTACAACACTGTGTCAGCCTAGACAAACACTGACTCAAGTCAAAACACCGCTGAACCAAAATATTTTGATTTGATAAAACAAACTCAACAACTGTTTAGACTTTGGCTGACCAGACTCACAATGGAGGTTTCCTTTTTGATTTCCCTATTTATTCGCATCTCTGCCATCATGCAGTTAGGTGACCACAGCCAAATCTATTACCTCTTCCTTGCCTCCGAATCCCCTCCTTGCCCATTCAGATGGCCGACTCCCCTGGATTGTCTCCTACTGCACGCTTGCATGGAGCCAACACAACAGGACTCGACTTCTTCAGGAAACCCTATGCATGGCTAAAATGAAAAATTGTTATTACAGTTCTTTGCTTTCAAGTTGTTGTACAAGCACTTCCCACAAAGCCAGTACGGAAGTGAAAAGCCTCATTTCAATTGTTAATGGGTTTACAGAATTCAGTGGTCCTCCCAAAAACATCCTTGCCTGCCTATTACAATAAAATAACCCTGCCTCTGATCACAGCTACACCCAGCCTCCAACTCCCCTTGCACAAAACAGACTCGAGTGCTCACGGTGGGAGGTCTATTCTCACATCAAATTAAAGCCAGACAGAATCAATTAAAGCAAAAAGGATGGGGTCTGCTGAGATGACAGAAGGCATTTGGGGCAAAGTCTCACAGCTGAATGCAGGAGAGATGCCATTGCCCAGACTTTCTCGTTCCTCCATGGAAGCTGGGGCCCAACATCTCTCCAGAGGACTCGAGACTGCCAGTCCTAATTTTTTTTTTTTGCAGTGGCTCATGGTGCTGAACAGCAAGGAAGACTGAAGTCAGAGACAGATTGAAGAGGATATGAACATAGGTAATTATCAGAGGAGGGACTTTTAGTAACCGGGAGAGAGATGAATAATGGCCACGCTTCTCTCCATTACTCAGAGATGACCAATTCCTGTGGGGACCCTGAGATAAGAAAACCAAACCCAGATTTTGTACATTGGCAAGAACCCCACAGATGAACATTTCATTCCTCCTTCTTAAGGACTCATTCTCTACCTCATACCCCTCCGCAACCACCACCTCAGGATCTATTCTATGTATTTACACATACTCCTACAGCCCCTCAGAAACGCCGACTACGTCCATTCCTACCTTTGTCCTCTGGTGACCCAAGGCCATTCTCCTGTGCCTGCCTGAAGCCAGCCTTGTTTGCAGAGGGGAATGGCAAAGCACTGCAGCCCATACCCTCAGTAACAGATGTTGGCTTTGTAACTTTAACCCCCCCTTCAAGCCATCCCCCTCCCTCCCTCCCTCCTCATCCGGCATCTTCAGCCTACATGCCATCCAATTTGTTACCTACAAGGAAGGTCAGGGTCCCGCTGGGTGCCGTACATCTCCTCTCAGCTTGGGGCACTTAGTTTCAAATTTTTTCTCCTGCTAAACAAGATGTTGGACCAGAGAAAGAACAAGGCCAAGAAATTGGCTTGAGAGAGGGGCTGATACAGGCCCTGTCTCATGGGGGAGGATTTTTCTTTGCCCCCCCCCCCCCCAATAAATTCTCCAATGTCCTGTTAACAGGCACAGATTTCCAGAGGGGCAAATGCCTCTGCAAGCTCCCGAGATATTCAGCTTCCATTGGGAGCAAGTGAGCAGCATTAGCTCTTACAAGTTTGCCTTGCTGGGCTGATTTGTGGTGTGAACAGACTCTAATTAGTCATTTAACTTAAGAACTAAGACTCCCAAGAGAAGATTTCAGAGGGGAATTCGGAGCTCTTCAGACTGAAATTATCCACTGCCTAATGCAATTGTTCTGCATCTCCTTTTCATGACCTCTTCCCGTCTCCCTCTCTCTATTTGACTATCTATGAAAAATAGGTGGTATGAATACTTACACATCTTTGCCAAACCATGGCATGTGTAGCCTCCCCTGAAGTCACCTGAGTAAATTCACACCACACTGTCTTCTGGATTTGGGCTGGGGAAAGGAAAGTGTCTCTGTTCAAGAGTGTGGAGCTGGTCAGCAGCAAGTGCTGCTCCATGTCTGTCTGATACAATGGAAGGAAACATGGAAACTGGTTAAAAACGCCAAGTCTCCAGCATGCAAAGGGATTCTTAGCGATGGATGCTCTGAACGGTAGACTTGAAGTGGACTGAATTTTAAGTTTAAATCCTGATCCAAGCATCAAACCTGAGCCTGCATCTTAAAATGATTCTAGTTTTAGCTGAACCCCTCCCCCCCGAGATTATTTGAAAGTTTCTGTAAGCAACCATGATGGAGTGCCAGTGTTTGCTACTTTCCTAATGTACACCCCAGGGACTGGAAGACTTGGGTCTACAGTATTCCCAGTTCCAGTACTGCCATGCTGAGTAACCTTAGCACAGTAGTTTCCCCAGCTTGTACTCTTCCTGATAGGAGAGACAAGCAAGTGACTTTGTGCATGGTTTGGAAAGTTCCCAGCTGGTTTAGCAAGGCTCTATTAAGTGATTTAATCCCCTGAAAAGATGTAGGCTGCGCAATTTTTGGCTTCACATCAGATTATTGTCCAACTTGCTGGCTGTAAAATAAAACTTACTCCTAGGCAGGTTAGCCTACTGGAGAAAGCACTAGCCTGGGATTTAGGAAACTTGCAGCAGGATTCAGATCACCTCATCAGGTACCTCAACTACAACATTATTCAAGCACCCAGAGCATTTACTCTCAAATCTTGGCTAATGCAGAGAGAGCTCAAATCTCATCGACACCTATTTCAGGATGCAATACTCTTCCCTGCACCTGTGCAGAAGCTCCTCTAGGTAGCTAAGCTACAGACACCATCCCATATTCTGCTACATTCCAGATCCAGAGAGACATCCACAGTTCCTGGGGCCAAACCAGCCAAAACACTCTTACCAGGTTCCCAGCTCAGCACAAAGGACACCACGATGCCCCTGGAGGCACCAGCTCTCAGTTAACTCCACAAAGTGCCTGGACACCCCCATGTCATGCCCTTAGGTCAAGCATCTACTTCAGGCATCACAATGCCTAAACCAGGTATATAAAGTAGATATTACAGTATGTGGGCCTGGACTGCCGATCCTGAAACAGCTACTGTCCAGCTAGAGGATTTGAACAAGTTGTTTCACCTCTCAGCGCCTTAGTTTCCTTATCTCTAAGACGGTAAGACTGATAACATTCAAAGCACACTGCAAAATGAGATGCCAATTAGTTCTAGGTGTTTGTGAACAAAACATGCTTTAGTCACAAGACTGAAAGGCTCGATACGTGGGTTGCTAAATGAAACCGAAGGCCTGTAAGATATTGAATAATTTGGCTAAATTGTATGCCAGTATTTGAAGGTAAAACCAAGAAGAAATCTTGGTTACTACTGTGATTCTACAAAACTCCAAGTTCTTGTTTCCAGTAAATGATAGCCCTTCCACACCCACACTTTCCCCAAGAGAACCTACCTACCTAGCACAAAAAAACCCCCATTAAAATCTTTTTGATGTTGCCACAAGTGTGGCAACCTCCCACAGGGTCAGCTCTCCCCATCTTCTGAGTCCAGCTCTGCAGCCAGCCTGTCATGTGGACCTATGTGTGATGGCAACAAAGATCTGATCTGAGCACGAAGCTTTCATTAGTCCTTGCGCTGTGCACAGACACAGGGTTTGAGTGATCTTCTAAGCTCCACGCACCACTGCCTGGCTGGCCATAGCCGCACAAAAGACAAAGGGGGAACCTGACTGGCCCTACATACCACTCTTGGTATGTTTTCCCTATCTTACTGTACAACAGAATCACAAGATCTCCTTCCCAGGTCCTCTACTAGAGAAGATATGAGAATGCTGCAGTCCAATGACCTGGAAAGATCGCTATTTCATCCCCAAACCTTTCTAATCATAGTAAAAGTGATTATTTATAGGCGAGGAGAAAGCTCTCCAATTTCTTCTTCAGCAGGACCACTTTTTTTTTTTTAAATAGAGGCTGCCAGACAAATCCTCAAGCTCTCTAGTTTTCCAACACACATGTGAAACCTCATGTCACGTCAGCATCTCCTGGAACTCTAAGCAGGAATCAAAAGCCACAGAAAAGATTCTTCAGAGTGCAGTAAGCCGGCTCATCTCACTAGGTAATCTGTTTTTCCTGTTCAGTATAGCGCCTATAGGAGCTGAACTCTGAAAAGAATCCATTGAAAGTTCTCCATGGGTTCTTCCCCCAAGGCATCGTGCTGCATTTAAGGGGAAGGGATAGCACCCACTCACAAAAAGAAATTAAATCCTTGTATGTCCTTTGAAACGTTCTAATGTCATATTAATAACATATTTTATTCTGAGCCCCGGGTCCCCCGACATTGCAAGGAGCTATTAACAGCAATCCACACAAGCACAGAACTCTTTCTTTAGCTCCTCTCACATCATAGCTCTGGACACCAGGAAGCTGCTGTGTTTTTCTGAGAAGTCTAGTGAGAAAAAATAAATCATCACCACCATGTGACAAAAAGAATTCCAGCTGATATGGGGATCAAACGAATCTATAGACTGAAAAAGAGCAAGCTTTGCCTCAAACTAACATTTTGAGCAAGAACTCCTGTGCTAGAAATACCTAAACTCAGAATGAGGCTGCAGGTGGTTTGCCAGTGAGGAATCCCACCCGTCACTGATGCAATGGTCCGGGATTTCCTCCTCCAAAGAGTCAGATAATGTTCAGAAGATGATCCAATATATGACAATCCAGTCTCACTGGACAAGAGTCTACACAAGGCTACAATCACCCTCTCGGCAACAAATCATGGAAAGAAAGGGTTAGTATGAGGCCCACTAGTACTAGCGGAGGCTCTTTATACCTCCGTAAAGAACAGTCACTTCCCTATCCATGCGTGCTGGCAAATACTGAACTTGATTTGCAGAACTGACTCGCCTTGTTTTGCACAAGTAAGAGAGCGAGGAAGCCGCACCTTCCCCCCAGCCCCCGAGCCCGAGCCACCCCCTTTACAAAGCCCAGACCTCCACCTACGGCCACCCAGGACCATGGACAGCAGTTCCCACTGCGAGACCTGCAACACGCCGGGTTTCCAGCTCTCTCCGTTTACAGGACTCTTACAAAGGTACGTTACAGATTTCAGCAAGAGGCTTGGTTTTCTTAGTTACCCTGGACTGCAAGTTGAAAACACTCACATAAAGTATCACAAACCAATTCTGCTCATCCTGAGTGCTGGAGTTCTTTGGTGAGTGCACAAGGAACTCCATTGTCTCTGCTGAGTGCTGGTGAACACCTTAGAACAGGGCAGAGAACTTTAAATCTCTCTGCTCTGTTGTAAACAGAAGCCTGTTCCCCAGCCCATGTCTTGATAATAACTAGGATGTAATGACAGCATTCAGAGGAACACCTGTGAACCTCTCTTTCAGCTTCCACTGTTAAGTGGCCCCTGGCTTCCAAGACACACTTAAAGGACTTCTGTGCAAAGGCCAAGTTGTTCCACACCCACACGCTCTATTTACTCCATGTCTCCACTCATGCCATATGAATTCACCGGATGAACAAGAGACAGTCTGATGGCATCTGATTTTATGAGGTGCCAACGCCATTTTACACAACTGAATTTACAACCATGAAACACTAGATGTATACACCACTGGGCATATACATCCTTCCAGGAGGAAAGGAGAAACAGTACATTCATCTCTGCCACAGTACTGCTGCAAATGATTTTAAATACCAATGCCAGTATATCAAGAACTAATTATTAATTCCCTCACATTTCCAATTCTACACAGTTGCCTCCAAATAAGTGGACCATCAGCCAAGTTTAGCTAGCTATCAGCAGTCACTTTTACTTTGACAAGGAGCACATCACTAAGATATTACAAGACCAGTACTCCTATGAGGCGGCTTCATTCTCACTCAGCATCCAAAGTTCAACTGGGAGGATAAGGAAAACGAGAGAAATGGCTAGTGAGAGTAAGCCTTGATAGGGTCATGGGCTTTGCAACAGCTTCAACATGCAGGCGGGTGAAAACATCACTCTCAAAGGGACAGAGGAAAGAAATAAAGAAGGGGAAGGGGGAGAGGAAAGAAAAAGGAAAGGTTGATGGACAGTTGGATTTGTTGAGGGTGAAATCAATTAAAGTGCATCAAATCCAGAATTCATGCTTTTTCAAAGTGACAAATATGTGCTGGAAACTGAGAAAGACGAGGGGAAAATAATGTCTTTGACCTCCCGGAGACCGGCTGTTCCTTCCGTCAGAGGAGCCAAAAGTGAAGTGAGATGCGTTCATGATAAATTGTAACAGCCAGGCAGCCACCTTAAAAAAGAACGAGGTGAAAAGGTTACAGAAGGGACCCAAAATGCAAAGAATTCAACCAAACATCAAGATAAATCAACTCAGACCCTTGTGTATGCGTACCCAGCCTTCACAGAGCTGCTGCGGCTCACCTCAATTTGTTAGCCTTACTTAAAGTGCAAGAGACACACGTGCACACATCTTGTTTACAAAAGCTTTTGAAAACATCGTTACAAAGAACTGACTCACTTCAGCCTTCCAAAGCTAAGGGATGCAACGACCATGCTACCCGCCATCCTATTTGTGGAAATTGTTAGACAATTAGAGCATTTCTTCGATGCACAAATAACACTGGCAATCCTGTGTTCAGCTCCATTCAGCTGTGTTTTAGGAAAAAGCTTTCAAAGAGCTAGACACCTCTCTCCTATTAAAGCAAATGTAAAATATTCACACTTCTGAAAGTTTCAGAGTCTTGGTATGTCTTATTTTCTCTTCCACTTAGATACCATTTTCTGGTTTTGAGCTTCAAAGCACAGTACAAATATTTGTCTGGATGCTTCCACTAGCATGGCAAGTTTGGATCTTTTCCCTTACTGACAATCAGAAAATATTAACTCTGATGATTACTCTCATGCAGAATAGTTGAATGCAAAGCTAAAATATAAAAAAAACCAGTAAGCATACAATATCTACTAATAAAGTCTTTGAAACATCCCTCTAAACATTGTGCCCTGCTGGAAACATATACATTTTCAACCCATTAAGCACCCAAGCAAACACCTCAATCAAGGTGAAACCAAACTTAACATTAAAAAAATGATACAACTCCCTCGACAGCGGTGTTTTCCACATAAAGGAAGACTTCACAAGTATACGCACAGTCATTTTGGTCAAAGTTCTCCTCCTGGACCAATTCTAGCAAAAAGCTTCCCCAGTGACACATCCAATGGTTTATGTGAATGGTAACAAGCCAAAGCAGCATTTTTAGGGACTATTTACTGCAGTTCTGCGCATTTGTGCCCTTAGGCAGGGTACACCCAACACACCTCCCATTCAAATGCTCACACTCTGACTTCAAACTGACTCCCCGCTTTAGCCCATCAAGTTTTCAGACACCAGGTATTTGCGATACATGGTCCTTCTTAAACTATTAATACCTAGCAATGGACATTACCCTGAGATCTTCAGGCAAGAATTGCCCAAGCCTTTCTGACTACTTACAACAACAGCAGATTGACCTTTGAAGAGGTTACTGAAGAAAGCATGTTTGCTCTCCTTTCCTGAGCTACTCTCAGCACTGAAGGGACTATACAAAGTAGTTTACAACAGTTCAGATATGATCAGTTAAGCCTGTTCACGCTGCTGACTGTTGTGCCAATGGTCACATTAGGGTAGCCTTAAGCACAGGAGCTATAGGAGATTCCCAACTGCAGCATGGAATTTCTGACGCCTGGGATCCCAGCTGGCATTGAGAGCTTATTGTTGCAAATGCTTGCACTGAGGAGAATGAAGTTTGCATTGACGTTGTTGCTGCAAGGAAGCTCAGCTATCAAGTCCTAGCTGGCATCCTCACAGCTCTGTGTTCAGAAAGCACTGGTGATCTTCTCGTCAGCTCCTCCTGACACAGACGCCCACCCCACTGTTGTTGCATTCTTCTTCACAACAACCTTCTCTGGATGGTCCCTTCCCTGAAAGAGCATGATTCTCTCAGGGAGACACGAGTTCACATCAACAAATTCTTCCCGACACTGCCTTGAAGCACTTTCCCTATGATCAGCTATTCAGAGTGATGGGACACACTAGTTATATCTCTCTGTGTGTTTATCAATCCCTTCTCAGCCATTTTCCTCTGTAAATCCGTCAAATCTTTTTCTTCAAGCTCTGTGGGAACAGTTAGGAGCCATCTCCTCAGAGGTGCCTGCCCTGCCACTTGGATTTCATCCCGCTCCTGGAGAAGTTAGTTGTCAGCAATCAGAGGACTGGCCCGCAAACGCAGCAGCAGCAACATTACTGCCGGTGCCCTTGGAGTGATGGGGTCCTTATGAAAGACCCTTATAAGATCCCTTGTCCCTGTGCAGGGGACTGAGAAGAGTCCTCTTAACCTGGGACAGAGAAGGAAGAAGGGGAAAAGCCCAGAGATTAATTCAAAGGAATAAGTGTCTGTAATACCCCAAACCAGACACAAACAACTTGTTGCGAGCTGAGCCAAGGCAGGAATCAAGCTGTTCCACAGGAACACAGGGCCTCACATGATTTTAAGGACACAGGATTTAAAAGTGTATTGGACTTTACATGTGTATCAGTATTTAAAGTTTCTACTTCAGTGACCCTTAGCCAACATAGTGCAAGACATTTAAATGGTACCAAAGGAGGAAAACCAGCCGTTACAACCCTGTGATGAATGTAAATGAAGCCACATACTGCCACTAATAGATTCAGACCTTACAAGTTTCCTTTTATTCTTCCAGCGAATTTGCTGCCTGAAGTGTCATACGTCTTCCCTTTTAAACAGGGAGTATCAGACGGTCTGTTTGCCTTATATTGATGCTTGTAACCTTCATGGATGGCAGTGAATTGCCAGCCAGTCTAAATCTGCATAGATGCTGCCCTATGAAACCACACTATGTAGCTTATATGCAGTTTGATTGTGCAGATCTAGGTCAGCATCCTGACAAATGTCAAATAAGAATGCTTATTTCTCCTTTCACACTTGTCATCAGCCGAGCTGGTTATCATCCCCATTTTGCGGTCGGGGGAATGAAGCACAAAGCAGTGAAGTGACTTGGCTGAGGCCACTTTGCAGGCCAGCGCCTGATTTGGGAATCAAGCCCACATAAGCAAGCTCCAGGTCCTCCACACCACCAACCGGGGCGACATCACGTTCATAAGACTAACATGCGATGCTTTTGGGAAGATATACTTGGTGAGGGATTGACAAAATCTGTAGATGTCACCAGTTACATTTTCCCAATCATCTACCTGATGAGTTTACCACAGAGTCTCAGGTGGCATGTACAGCATTCGCACTAGTGACAGACAGACCAAAATTTAAGACAATCCCTAGTGTCTCCCAATAAGCTACCTATTCCTTGCTTGCTCACCAGCCAGAATAAGCACTCAGGGTTTTGGATCCCTTCCTTTAAGCCTTGCAGAATGGGGCGGGAATCTCACCAAACAACCCTTCGTGCTCTATTTCATCAAATGCGCTGGATGCAAGCATAGAGACAAACATGAGATTATATATACAAAGCCAACAGAACATTTTACCATCCAAAAAAAGGGGTTCTGTCACTATGATTGAATAGCTTCTGCTCCTGCTTCTGATGTCTCATGTCAGAAGGGGCAAATGAGAAAGGACCATGTGGCAGAAACAAACAGCTTCACTAAAAAGAGTTCTGGTAACTAGCAACCAGACAGCTCTGTATCAGACACATCCACGAGGGAAAAAAGGTTCCCAAGAGCCAGACAGCAATTGTTATTCTTTTAGGACTGAAATTTGTTTGTCCAAAAATATTTGCCATCTGAATATCAGCATTTTTTTTATTTTGGTTTTGGAGGGTTTTTTTTACTTTCAGTAAATTGCTTTCATTCGTTGCATAAAATCTTCCATCTATGCAGTGTTTCAGTTATTTTTTCCATCTCTTCTAAATTCTTTTTCCGTTTTTGTGGATTTCAAAGTAATTTGGTGCTGAAATATTTTGGGTGAGTTTGGAATGGAGATGAAGCTTTTAACTTTTTAAGGAAGAAAATAAAGAAATCTTTTTTTAAGCTACTGTTTCATTACTGCTCATTATAAAAATGAACAAATTTTTTTTTTTTTTTTAAAAAGGAAAACCATCAGTAATGTGTGACTAAATGAAAGCTCCTCTTTGCTGATCCCTGACATTTGGCTTCACCACAACTGCTGCCACACAAAGCCAGGCTGCGGCTCTGGGATTTAGGCCACATAAATGGTAAAGTTTTATTTTTAGAGGGACAGTACAATTGAAAGGAAAAAACCCCACAACCAACCTTTTTCCTCTTTAAAGGGCTGCCTCCAGAGAAGGAATAGAGCAGAGACTTATTGTTCGGAGTCCAGCTATAGCACACCACTAACACACACCACTTGCCTCCATGCACGGTATGTCAACAACCAGGGCTGGGGAACCTTGCTGCTATGGGTTCAGCTGTTCCCTGGCAGTTTCTAGCCCAGAGCTCCCGCTTTGCCCCAGAAGCTGGTCGGTACATACACCATTCACCAAGCAGTACCAAGTCATCGCCTCTCCTTGCCAGCATGCCTCAAGATGACTTGCTGCAAAAGTTGCTGCACTGCTCTAGCCTCAAAAAGATTTAAGACTTTCTAAGACGCCCTTAAGCTCTCATTTTCCTCCACCCTGTGTGACTCGTGCCTCATGCCTTGCTTAAGCACAGAATAGTGATTTGCGTTGCGATGCAAGCCATGCTAGGGTGCCTGATATGCAGTCCTGATACCATACCACGCTACTGATACAACACCGTACATGTGACTTCTGCTGCATTTGTTGCCTTTTGAGCACCAGCTAGCTAGAAGAGCACATCAAATCTTCATCTGTGCCTTTGGCCCCTTCCACTGCAAGGAGTAGCTTGAGCACAGCATTCATCTTTTGAAGGACCTGGAGATCTCCGTATATCATCAGCCCAATACACAAAACAGGCTTTCATCTGATGCACTGTATAGAAGGGTCAAATCCAGCTCCCCCTGGAAATTCCAATGTGCGATGTTTGCTGTTGATACCAAGACCTGATCCTAATGCGTGACCCCAAAGCAACACAGAGGAATAGATGACAGATTTTAGCGTGGGATTGTCTTTCCTGATCGCCAAGCTTTCTGTGTTGTTAAGTGAAATCCATCACCAACTGAAACAAGGCCATTTCCTCCAAACGTAAATCCTAGAATTACTGGTGGGGAAGGGAATTCAGTGAAAGTGCTTTAACACTGTGCCATGCACGTAATTCAGCTGGTTTAATTCACAGCTTTCCAACCTTTAGAAACCTTGACTTGCACAGATTCGTGAAGGACCTGAAGCTTTAACGCCCGCCTTCTTCCCTCTAGTACAACTTCCTACGCTAACCCTCTGGGATATTAAATCTTCCACTTGCCATTTTCTCCTAGGCAGAGAGGATATGAATTTCATAACTCCTCAGCTGAGCTGCCATCAAGAGCCATGAAATACGACAGGAAACCAACAGCATGGACTTGCGAGCACTGCATGCACAGTCACACGAGCTGCAGGACTGGACAAGCTATTAACAACAGCACATGGTGCAGCTGCCTGGAGCACAGAGGTCCATGGGGGTGTGTAAGGAAGGGCATGCTTACACTTGATCAAATCAGAGAAGGATCAAATCGGAGCAGGACAGAGCCAACGCCTGGGTCAGGGTTGAACATGCGGAAGAAAACCTGTGCTTAGCAAGGAGTTACTCTTTACATTTGTCTGACTTCAGGGGTTATGAAGGTACTAGGCTGACAGCTTAGGAGGGATGGTGGAGGGAAACAAACCCTTAATTTATGCATGTAACAGCTACAGGAGTAAACCACTGCGTTTTCCTACTTGAATTTGTGCCTCTCTGCTATAACCAGGCTGATGTGAACTGGTGAAGGAACAGGAGTTAGTTAGGCTGAAGCAGTCTTGCCTCCATCACCAAGAGCTCTGCCAATGCAGATGTTTTTCCAGAAACTCACAGGTCACAAAGCCCAGCATGGATCATGACAGCGACAAAGTGTTTCCAATGAAAACAATCTGGCTGTAGAACAGCCTTCCAGAGGAAACTAGCATGGCAATACAGCACCTCACCATCCTGAGGGCACACCGCAAAGCTTTCCTCCTCCTAAAGACTATTTCATTATAAGCAAGAAGTTTATACAGATACCCCCTCCTACCCCAAAGGACTGCATTTAGCTCCTCCTTTCAGTATATTTGACATAAATTAAAACCCAAGCATTTTTAATAAGCTAAACCAAGATCACACTTTACCCTTAGCGCAGTTTTTACCTCCCCCCAAAATAAAAGAGTTGAATAGTTAAAGAAATCCCAGAAGGAACTTAATACTGCTGTCAGACAGTACTTCTGCAGATGATATAAAGCCCTAAGACAGATGGTATAGCACAGTGTTTCCCCTGTATAGTTGGAAACCGAGGAGGAGATACTTTGCAGGGGGTTGCAGAGTTTATACCACAAATGCATCTGACTACTGTGGCCTACTAGACTTTAGCTATCCAAGGCATGCCACCACAACTGGAATAATCAATAACTGAGGAAGCCCCTTAGTGCTTGTGTAGAAACCTGGGTCACGCAGAAGGGAGAAACCAGTGCAAGATCTTCAGCCACACAGAGCGCATTAGTAAGAAGGCAAGCATACATGAAAGCGCACGTGGAAGAAGGTGTTAAGGAACAGCTACATGAGGTCTTAGGCAACACATATGGACAATGTTCATGATATACTGTAAGTCAGCTGCTGCAAAGCATCTAGAAAGCCCTTAGTAACACAGACACAGCCTTCTCTTCCAAATCAAGGCTTGCCTGCACGAAGGACGCTCAGTAGCACTATAGCAATCCACACGTTCATGCCACACAACACAGAATGATAACATTTATTAAACAACCCATATCAAAAGCTTTTGGCCACAACAATAACAGTAATATTTTTACTGTCATAAAGATCCTAGCACTAAAACTGATATGCTTGCTTACTTAAGGAGAAAGAACTAGAAAAAAAAGAAAGTGAGAGACTGGTTGTTCACTGTACCACTGCCTTTAGTCCAATTAGTGCTATTCAGTCAGCCTGAGCAAGATCATAATCAGTTCTCCACCTGAGCATGATCTGGTGAACTACTGAAAGAATCTCATGGCTTTTAAGTAATTTTTGAGAATTCAAGTCTAACATACAGGCATTAGCATACCTGGCCTCTCTTCAGCTAAGAAAACACTTGACCCACGCTCCACATTTGTCCAGAAAACCAAGCAAGCAGCCAACTTCAAAACAACGAAAATAAAAGCTTAACATAGACAAAACAGCTCCTTGTGCACCTTCCCTTCAGCCATGCTCCAACCAGAATCAGGCGCACATCTTCCAATACTTACAAGCCACCAAACTTCAACATTTTTCTGAAGAGAAGTTTCTCAAAAGAGCCAGCTGGCTCTTAACATATCCACCACCCAATCCACCTGGGAAACTCTAACACCTCTCTGCTGAGAGAGGTGCAACCCTGCTACCCACTACATACATTTCTTCTTATATCAGTCTCTGCATACCATATTCCCAATCGCACATAAAGTTCGCTTACTCACAGTTAGAAGTAGGTAACGCCTTTCCTTCCATCTCTTCTAGTCGCTGTTGTTTCCCCAGGGTCCTTTGCACAAAGGTGGCTTTGAAGCAGGCAGTTTGTTTTCAGCCAGTCAATTAGTAGACTTCAATAAAAGCAACCTCACCCCACAGTGAGTTTTCTTCACAGCACAAGAAACATTTTTCTCATCCTTTAAGGAGACTCTGCAGTCACTTGCATACTTCCCACTTGCAACATTACATACAGACTGAGAACAACAAAGAATTTACTTTTCACTTATCAGCACAGGTTGGCTTTTTTTTTCCTCTTCTCAAAACAGCATAGACACCAGGTAACACACCCCAGGTGCAGAACGACAGGAGATTTGAGTCCCAGCATATGACTACTGAACTTGAACCCTCCACGTGAACCACAAGGGAAAACCCAAAGGTAGCCTCAGGCTTACAGAAAAGAGCAGGGGTGAGGGACTGAGCTTAAATGGAGCTCCTGGACCAACGAGCAGAGGCTGGGGGGGGGGGCGGGGGGGGGGGGGGCAGGCAAGGCTGGTCAGGGCAATAAGGCCCTATTGGTGCACTCAGGCCCTGGCAATTTTTACTTAATTGCTGCCAAGAGAAGACACCTGGACATGCCCAGGGAACTTTTATCTAGAGAAATTTCTAGATTTCTGTAAGGGGATTTCACTCTTCGAACAGCAGAGAAAAAGAAGGGGATCGTCTGTCACTCAAAAGCCAAATTAGCTGGCTGTCTTTCAAAAGCACAGGCTCCTGATCACCCCTCATTGCTACCCAGGAGTTCAAACCAGGTTACTATGCTGGGTTTGAATGGATTTGATGAAGCCTATAAACTGGCATGGCTGCTGAGGACATAACATAATTCCGCCCCTGAAAGATCCTGACTGCTTTTCCTTATAGTCAAGATGTCCTTTGACGCTTTGCAGAGGCAAAATGGACCCAAACTGGAGCTGGCAAAACAGCCTGGCAGATGGCACTTGTGTGAAAACCTCCCAGATCACAGTATAAAACCAAAAGGGAGCCAAGTCCAGAAGGACAAGGAGCACAAGAGCCAGAGATTCACGTTCCTCACTGAGGTGACAGCTCTCTAAACCCCTCCTCAAATGGCTCAGCCTGGCTGGGATACGATGCCCCATCTGGGCTGTAACCTCTCTGTTTTTTCACTTGCTGTTTGCTTTTGCTTTTTCTCAGCCCTCTTGAATCCCTGGAGTTCAGGAGATGAGTTAAGCACATGAGGGAAAGGAATTGCCTTTTTACGATAGTCTTTTCCTTTCCTTCGCACCCTCCTTTCCCCTTATGCCTTCCTGCACCCTGCCATCAGCTGTCTACAGACAACTCCTTGGGACTTTGTACTTCTCCTCGCTTTCTCTTCCAAGTCACCAGTAGCATCCTCCCCCCAACCCTGTTGCCTGCTGTGGCAGCATTTCTGCACCAAGAAGATAATAAATACATCAAGCCTGTCAAAGTCGCATTGTTTTGGCTGGGAAGAGGTGCCCCCCTGCCGGGTGAGATCACTTCCCATGGCGATGTATGGCTTTTCCCTTACTGACAGCTCTCCAACAGGGAGTAATCGGTGTCCAACTGAGAGAAGCAGGCAGCTAACGTTGCTAAATGGCACTTAGGACTGACAAGGGCAAGGAGGAAGAAAAAGGAGCTTAGCCCTGCTCACATGTAGCCTCTCTCTTGCTGGTGTAGCGTGTTGACAGAGAGGCAAACTGGATCTCCTTGCTGGCCCTGCCTGTGATTTCCCAGGCAGAGGGTGGCAAAGAGAAATGGGAAACTAATATTCCGGCTTGAGTCTCAGGGCAAGTGTCAGCCTTAATCCTACACGAGCATGACACCCGGAACCAGTAGCTCTTGGTGCCTAAATGTATTAGTTAATGCAAAATCAAGAAAGGAGAGACACGAAGAAGGACAGAGAAGAATACCTCTCTTTGCCCTTGGGTACAGGTGTTTTTCTAGAGGCCAGGCCCTTTACACCCCACCCTGCAGCAAATGCTCTGGCAAAGACTCGTCCTGAGCTGCGCTCCCGGCACAAGATGGATTCCTGGGACAAGAGCTAGCAGGGAAGTGGCATTCACTTGGGAAACGGATTTCCCACAGAAAAATTCAGAAAGAAATAGTTTGGCTTGTTTGCATTTCACAAATGTCTACGATTTTCAGCAGTCTCTGAGACAGGTAAACTGAAGGGCAGCAGTTTTCTCACCTGCAGGTCATCAACTCGCCTCAGAAACCTGTCATCATCGTGCTGTTGTTTTTGATTAGGCCAGATGAATTAGCTTTGTATTCTTGGCTTTTTTAATTAAAGAAATATAAAAGAATAAAATGATCATTGAGACGCTGTGACAAGACTAAGCAGTATTATAAAGAGTCATCTGAAGTTTCTCCACCTCCAGACAGGCCTCTTCAAAGACACTTAAGGGAATCAATTGCCCGTATCCCACTAAAATCCTCTCTGTATGTGGTTCATGAAGCTTTAAACCCTTTTCCCACCCCCACAACCTCCATCCCTCACCTCTGAAGTCTCTCTAGTCCATTATTCTTGAGGCTGATTTGTGAACAACGTGTTCACTTTCCGTACTGCCTAATGAAGATGTTCCTGTCCCTGAATATTATATCTGCTGCACACTTAATGGAAAAAAATAGCTATTATTATCATTGGTGGTTCAGATGAGTTTCTTGGCAGTGAAGGTGGTACAGTTATGTGGACAATCAAACAAGCCAGTGATTATTGCCAATGCATTTTTGAGGAAATCATTGCTGTTTAAACTCTAATCACAACAATACCTCATTTAAAAGCATAAAAGCTTTCACTCAGCAGCCCTACCTTTTTTTTTAATAGCTAGACAATTAAATAAATCTTCTGACACTTAACCATCATTTACCCAACAGTCAGAAAATGGATTCAATGCCTTCGCATTAGTTAGATTATGATATTAAAGCAAAAACTGAACAAATACAAGCAGGTGAAGGAAGACCTTTGAGGAGTGTGTGCTGCACTGCAACTATGGCATAGTATCTTTTGCAGGGGGCAGGGGAGGATTTTTTTTTCTTCTCTTATTCAGACACCAAGATAGGTCTTAGCATTACTGTGTTCCATAGATTTTAACTTTCTTGGGAAAATGTGGTAGTTGTTCCCCCTTTTATAGGCTGGAAACTGAAGCACAGCACAGACGAAGCCACCCTGAAATGCTACGTCTGAACCAGGAATTCAGTCTGGATGTGTTGAACTGTTCAAAAAGTAACCCCTCTACACTTAACACTGATCCAAGTTTTTTTTGGTTACCATTTCCATTAAAACTGGTATCTGGAAATTTAAGTGCAAGTGTGGACTAAAGCTCAGCAGGCAAAAAAGTCTGGGATCTAGTGCATTTTTGCTGGCATCTCAGGAAAGGCTGCATTATCTTAAAACACAGCCCCCAAATTAACATTGAAGCAACTGTGACTGACCCTGCACTAGTATGAACATCAGCCATCGACAGATGATAGACCTTTTATTATCTGTGATCCCAGTGGTACTCCTAATTCCTGACTCTAGCACTTCTCCCTCATTAGGTTCCTCATGTGAAGAGCATGTTCTTCTGATACCATTATTCAGAAGCTGATGCTAAATAACTCCTATATTTATTACCTTCTGCCAGCTGTCAGCTACCAGCAACTGTAATGGGAGCGCCTTTCTCCTTTTCAGGTAACAACAGCAATGATATAAAATTCTTGACTTCTAAGCAGTGTTTGAGATGTATGATTATATATTAATTAACCTATGCTGAATTTCACAGTCTACTTTATAATATGCTGTTCAGAAAAAAAAAAAAAAAATTGAAAGGAAGGCAATTGATTCAGGCTCATTCCGGACTCTAAATAACTGACAACTATATAGACAGTTAATTGTTTCCTGATCTCTGCTTACTCAATTTTTAAAGAGTTCCCACAGATAAATTTTATAGAGATGGCTCTTTGTTTTTACCTCCCTCCCAGCCCTTGTTTTGGCAGAAAAAAAATATCTCCACTACATAAAGATGTTTATGATGGGCTGGAAAGAGTTAAAACCTCATCTTCCACTCCTCCCTCTTTATCGTTTTAATTGGCTGTTCTGATGACCTGACCACCTCTTTGATACGCATCAAATGCCGGCCCGTGAAATACGGAGCATGTCAGCCTGCCGAACAAGGGTCAACCTGATTGTCAATAAGGCCATCAATCAGACCTGCCGGCATGATGGATCCAATCCAGACCAAAAGACCCAGATGGAAATGAAACAGCCTCCCTGACGATAACACAGTGTGCACTGCGCGGCCCAACAGCTCGCGGAAGGGTCACTGGCCCAGAGGCCAGAAGGCGGCAAACTTCAAACTGGAAAAAGGCAACAGTGAGCAAACAACAAAACCCCCCAAATCAACAAAAAGAAACCCTCTCAGCCAACCCAGCGGCGGCTCCAAATCAAAGAAGCTAAGTGAGGTGAGAGAGACGGAAGGACATGCAGGGAGTCAACATGGGAGACAGTGGGGAGGTGCCCTTAAAGGGCGAAACCGCACATGGCTCAGCTAGTAGTACCTACCCTCCTGCAGCTTCTTCTGCGTGAAGAGTGACACCACCACAAACGAACACCACAGTTGCACAAACATGCTTTCCACAATGAAGTGAATCAGGGAATAGATCTAAAGTAGAATGAACCATAACTCCTTTCTGAGGTTTTTGGGGACTTCACCAGACAAGAATGTCTGTGCTAGCAAGGGAGGAGAAAGCATGTGAAAGCAGCAGCTAAAGAAAGGAGAAAAAGTGGAAATATCTTTTTCTGGTGAGAATACTGGCTTACATTGGCCTCAACAGTTTACAAAATTACTACTTAACACGCTCCATGGTCTGATGGCTGCACCAGCTCTAGCAATGGTTTATTTCTCTTTGGACAGGCACCATCACCACAAGCTACTTAAGATCTTCTGCTTATGGATGGGGCGCAAAGTAGGGGTGATATTCCACATAACTCTGCAATGAGAAGCAGCTCCAAGATGCCAGTCACTTCAGAAGTAGAATTTTCTGAAGATGAAACAGCTTCTGAAACACATGAGCACACCACAGGCAGTGGGGAAAAGGATTCAAATGAAGAGCGTCCTCTTGCAAAACTGAGGAAAGACTGCTTCTTTCCAATGAGAAACTAAATGGCATAGAAAGGCCTAAAGACACTACCTATCTTGAGTATTTTTCTGTTTCCATCATCCCTTCTGCGAAGGGATAAGGTCTGAATCCTCAACAGATACAAGGTGCATCTGCAAGGGCAGAAAATTCAAGACAAAGTGTCTAACCTCGCCACGTCACACAGGTACATGCACCCCTGTACACCAACACATCCACTCACATTACAAACACACAGAAACACAAACGCGTACACACATGATATATGTAGTATTTTGAAATGCAGGAGCCTGGAAGCAAAATGGTAATGCCAGAAAAAGGCACTTAGCTTGGAGTACCATCCCTGTTGCCATTCCTGAGCACCTGCTATGTACAGACATTGACTAGCTGAAGTCCATCACAGTCACACGTACAGACCGCACCACAAACTCACACTGGTGTGCACATTTACATGTACACCCCCAAAGTCAAGTCCCTTTAATCCTGTTGCTCTGAAGACAAGGCAGTCCCTTGCTAAACGCTCCAAGCCAACTGCACCGGCTGCCGTGTGCTAGTTTCACACCCTCCGGCCTTCCACCCCTGCCCTCTGCTGCACCTCCTCGTGTCGCTGCTCACGTCTCGGGGCTCAGAGACTGGTGTGGTGCAAATATTTGCATGCTCTTGGGGAGGAACACAGTGCATTGGCCTCCAGGGGCAGGCGGTCTGCATATTTATTCTGGAATAGCAAACAACATGGAAAGCAAAGAAGAGAAAAAGCTAGATAAGATAAAAGTGTGTTACCAGGTCTAACAACATAAAATCAACAAAGACCACAGAGAAAAGTTATCTGCAAAGACCAGCAAATCCAGCAGCAAGTGATTCTGACAGAGGAGCCCTTTTGCAGGTTGGATCACTCAGAGGACTGCTGATACGAAGCTCTCCGTCTCTTGGAGTGCCCAATATCAAGTCATTGTGAATCACTGTCTGCATCTCAAGACGATTTACATAAAAAGATGTTTTCATGGTCTCTGTCCTGCCCGTGTCATGAATCTGTAACTGCAACCAGCACCTTCATAATACAGAACAGAACTACAAGATTCTCCCACACATTATAAGGTAAGATTCTTCCAGACCAAGCCATAGGCTAATATCTGACTGAAGAGTGGCATGAAACTCTGCAGCAGTTAATTTCCAGTATGTCGTGGGACTGGATATTTCTTCCAGAAGATAGATTCACCCAGCTGTGAAGGTTTCCTCTGTCATTTAAGAAATATCCACATTTGATGAAGTTTTAATTCATGCATGTGATTAATTTATAAAGTGAAACAAAGTGTACTTGTTAGGCAAACTGCACAATGATGAATCCAGAGGGAAAAAATAGAAAGGAGGTACTAGGAGAACCACATGTGAAAACCATATGGAAGGGTGTTCCACCAGCTTGGAACCAGATGGAAGAAAACATTGTCCCTGGACACTGTACAGAGTCCTACTGATAACACATGATAAATCATTCACTGAGTGTAAGCAGGAGAGTGAACATCACCACATACCAAGCTGCACAGGGACAACAGGACCACGAGCTGGAGGACATTAGATAAGAGGACAGCATTAAAAGCTCAGATGTTACCCCCTTGTGTAGATCTAATCTGAGCTATTATCAGCAGGGACAGCCAGAATAGCTGCAGAAAGAAAAAAAAGCACGGCAGCAGGGTTTGAGTGCACTGAAAAAACCACAACACAGCCAAGTTTGCAGTAACGGGAAGCTGAACAGGGATATTGGAGAACTGTCCAGATATTCACCCCTACGAAGAAGATATGAACTTAGTCCTGTACCCAAGCACTAACTTCCCTGTGTGACCTTCGACGAGTCATTTAAGGTCCTCTGAAGTCAAAAGGCATCCTCCCATTCACTCCAAAGCACTGCTCACCAGCTGCCGTCTCAACCATGCTGCATTTCCCAGAGAACCTAAATCCCTTCTTCCATGCTCCTGCCTGTTTGACTTGAAGGTTCTCTGTGACAGCGTCTGTCTCCTCAGGAAGGACAACTGCTCCTGCACAAGAGGACTCCAGGTTTAACTGGGTCAGAGGAGAGCAAAATACACATAAATGACACTCAGAAATAGGCTAGACAGAAGGTGGCTGTGCCTAATAGTCAATAATTTATTTATAGTCATAAATATCAAAAAGCACTGATGCCCGCAGTAGTCCTGCTCAAGATAAATGGGCCATTACATTGACGTGGAATTGCAGATCCCAGATTGACAACTAGTTAAAGCTTTACATCCAGTTGAACTTTCCAATTCTGTTTATGGCCTGAATAAAGCCAGTCATTCCTGGCTGTGACTCCTCTTCTCTTGCCAGTTTTTTCATTTCTTGTGTCATAGGGAATTTTCCTATCGCGGGGAGAGGAGCCTAATGATAAATACGATTATTTCATGCTCTCAGTAGCCCCCCTGTGCACGATTATCTGTGTAAGCACCAAATGAATTCTTGCCCTAAGAAAGGCCTGAAATCTCTCTTCCAAGTGCAGTGAATTTTTTTTAATGGTACAGGCCTGCATAACAGACCCCAGAGCAGGATGGGTCATTGTGCACAGAGAGAGACACGCAGACAAGGAAGCTGACCAAAACACATGTATGCAGGACCACCAAGGGTGACCCTAAATTAGACCACCCAGTCACTTGGTTGGCCCTATTTTGAGGAGCCAGAATCTCAGAGCATAAAACGGTGTCCTCACCCGGGTTCCTTGGCCTGTGTTTTAGACCATCACATATCTCCAGTGACTTCCTGCTACTGACCTCTTATAATAAATCATCCTAGCCAGCCTCCCTCCCTCCTGGCAACATCCTGTTCCTTCCTCAAAAAAACCTCCCACTCACATTTCCAAGGTTTGATATCAATCTTAAATAAATGCCTCTCTGGACTCAGCTGCATTCCCTAAGCCACCTTATCTCCTGCCTCTCTAGAACGGCTGCGGTTCAAGAAGCATATGCAGAAGCCTCTTACGCATTTTTGATTTTAATTCCACCCTTGTGTCCTCTGTCTTTTCCCCGTATTTTCTTACAGAGAAGGAAAATTATCTTCAGGAGAATGTACACTGCAATATAGATGTGTGCTTACTGTGACTTCTGAAAGGGAAAAATGATAGCCCAAAAAAGAGACAGTGCTGCAATTTTGTATATGAAATACAGTGAGAAGAGAATCCGTGGGAGAGGTTCTGCTCCATCGTCTACCTTGCTCCGGCTTCCCTCACTTCACAGTTTAGGTGAAGGAAAACTGTCAATACATCTACCCATCAGAGCCCCTTCTTCAGCACCCAACAGTAGGGGACCAACTGTCTCCATCTGACCTTTTCAATTCCCATCCAAAGTCCAGCTTGAACTAGGGTATCTCAGTCAGCAAAGCACCACCCTTCACTCCCTAGATCACCACTGCAGAAAGCATAGGCACCTATAGCAAGTAAGTCAGCCCAGGACAATGGAGCTCCTAGTCACATCCTTCAGCTAAACAACTTAAGCTAAGTAGGACGAATCCAGGTCCTGACACCAGTTATGTCTCTGAAAGTCCGTGGAGTAACTTGCAGCCAAAAGGAACCACATTTACTCCTTGATCCAGCAATGTCTCTTTAATTCTCTATGTCTTTACACTTTGCCAACCACAGTGAAGACTGGTTCATGTTGGACTTCATTTAATTTTCACTCAGGAACTCTTTCCCCATATATTTCATTATTTCATCACTTCTGTAACTCCTTCTGTTAACGTATTTACCCCCACCCCCAAAACCTTATGCCTGGTGCCTTGCAGGTTACAATCCTTCCAAAGAATGGGATCACCCAAAAGCAATGAGATTTGCGTGCTTAAATTTCACATTTACAAGGTTATATGTGATACTGGTGCTTACCTGCTTACCTACTCTTCTTTTTATCTTTCTTCACTCTACCCTCATCTTTCCTTGCCTTTACAGAGTACCAAAATGCCCCTGATCATCTAACCAACTCCCTGGAGTCCATTTCAATGAGGATCTGTTTCTTGCTTGAGAAGAATTCCTTGGGTCTCCCCAGACTCGCATCTCTTTTTTTTAAATGTAAGCGTAACCGACTAATTCATTAGCAATTCGCTTGATAACGAGCCAACGATCATCTTTAGGAAAAGCAGCAGCGAACTAGCAGATTTCCAAGTTGGAAGAAAAAGCTGGAGAAGAAGCAAAGAAAACAGGCTTTAGTCAGAAAAACAAAGTGGGGTGACTAAGATGGCATGGCAGTCCCCTAAAATGCCCTCAGAGTTTATAAAGTAATCTTATTCCAGCACACACATCCCTCAGATGCCCTCCCTCTCCTTATCATCCAACTCACTCAACCATGTCACTGACATATGTACTTAGCAGCAGTTATCGTCAGTGGCACATAAATAAATGGCAGGTATCAAAGAATCAAGGTCGTCAACTCATCATGAATATTTCAGAGAGAAGCAACATGAAAAGCTCAAGTGTCCCAGCCTCTCAGATTTCCAACAGAAGGAAAAAAATACAAACCACACGCACGCACGCACACACACACACACTAGGTCTGCTGGCTCGGCCATCACGTGCACGCAGTTCATTTCAAGGCAATACTACATATGTCACAAGACAATCTGTCACATTTTAAAAATATATAAATATATATTACATATCTCCTCTGTATAATGTGCAAACTCTAAGCAGCTGGCAAGAGGGCAGTGGTGATTTAATGCAAGAAAACTGTGCTTCGCTGAAGGGGCTGGGGACTAGATAGCTTGGATTGTAACAAGAAGCCTCTTTGACAAAGGCACAGAGTGGCATCTTTTCACACAATTATATGTGGGTCACATTAACCTCTGCTGTGCAGGATTCCCTTGAGCTGCTTCTGTCTGCATGTCGCTGCAAAGAAATCAAAGCAGAAATTCCTCTCTCCCTCTCTTGCTTTTTCACAGTATTGGGCAACCCAATAAACGGATGGGGACAGAGAAGGGGTTCCCAGATTGTCACACAAAGACGCAGGCTGCTAGCATGAGTTTCCCAGTGAACTCAGAAGCAAACTCCACACTTCAGGGCCCAGCAGTTTCGGTAATGAGACATGTTAATCAATGGACACATCTGAGATTTCGAGCTGTGTCAGTGCACTATAATATTTGGATATATGGCTATTTACAGCCAAAGAGACTTCATTAAGCTTCACTTCCAGTGTGTATGCCAGATGCTGTTTGGAAACTATTTGAATTTTATTCTGTGGATGGAGAGACAGACGGGCAGGAGGCAGACAGACGTTTTTTCACAGGCTTTGGAGATACAAATTTTCTCCTCAAATTTGCAAATGGAAATTTCATTAAAACCATCATAATTCATTAAACAAAGCAAACATTTCTTTAACCAAATTATTTGGGTATTCCACTGTTCTGGGTTTGCTTGTTTTTTTAATGTTTGCAGGGAATTTATTTATCAGACAACTCAATTTCTGGGAGTGGGGTGGCAAACTTTCTATGAGATTGATTTCCCACTTTCTAGCGCCTTGAAAGTCTGTTCTTTTTAGAGATTTTTTTTTTGTTTTTCCAGGCACCTCACCATACTCTTCATGGTACCTCTGGACTCAGATGGTTCGATGTGTTATATAGCAAATGATCTTTATGTTCCATGGCAAACTGGATTTAAATTACAAGATCTTCTAAATTTGAGAAAGTCACCGTGGAAACCCTGCTTTCATTTATATTAAAACGGGTTCCTTCTCAATGAACTCATTATGGAAATGAAGGAAACATTCCTTGCAGTGACAGCTGATAACACTGTCATTCAACTCCAATTATTTGTTCATTCATACACTTTCAATACCAGTGGGCTGCAGGGTTTTGAACTTGCAAAACACAAGAAGCTGGAAAAGCCTTTGAAGACGGCTGGAAACTGTGAGATAAGGACACAAATTGGAAGTGTCTGCCAAGACACCTAAAAGCGAAGATTAAGACCAACAATTTTAAAGGTATTTGAGCATTTTTCACACATTGAGATCAGTTCCAGATCATGGTCTGATATTAAAAAGTACACTGTGGCATTACCAGAATCGGTAATTGCTGCTCACCTTTCATGCTCCGTTGCTCATTTCCCCTCCATGCCAAAGTGCTCTTTCCACTCATTTGTGCCAGGAAAACTCTGTGTGACCAGGCGCTGAACCAGACAGAGGAACTTTTCCTGCTTTAAACAAACAAACAAACACACAAACAAATACACTAAAGCTTTTTTTTTTTTTTTTTTTTCCCAAGTTGGATGGCTCCTCCCATCTGGTTCCCAACCACAGGAGTAGTTGTGCCAGCATAGCAGCAAGAACAAGAGGCCAGAAGACAACAATGTCTTAAACCAATGTTACCACCAAGCAATTTGTAATATCAAACCACAGGCTAAATCTCAACTAAAAGCTTTTCGGGTTCAGAGTGAACACCTCTATTAAGATGAATTAAGCAATTCACGGTGTTCAGAGCTTCAAATGTAGTTTAAATCTTTATTTTCAACACTCGCCCCTGTAGCAAAAACGGCCTGAAAGAAACCAGATAGGAAGACCATTAATTCCAGGTTTCTGTAGAAGAGGGTTTTTGTGTACATTTTGTTTAATACAAAAGCATATCTCTGCACTGCAGTCACTGCCACTGTGACTCCACTATACTGCAGGGATACCAGAACTACCTTAAAATTCACTAGTGCAGGTCCTGATAACCATCTAGTCTCAACAGCACAGGCTCAGCATGGACTAATTTGTCCTGACAAGATTATTTGCAAATTAGGTGAGGAGGTCAGACAGCTGCCCTATAACCACATAAAAATGTAGTAAACATTGGCTCCAAGTTTATACCCTACCTACTTTTTAAATGTTTTTCACAGGGCATTCACTTCACGTGCCCCCTCAGTGCCAAGTTCCACCCACTCTTAGGCCCAGTTTCAGCCAAGAATATGTTTAAGTGCCTTGCTCAGACTGAGACTGCAGGTGTGTACTCACCTAAGTCAGGCATCTTTCAGCTGAAGGGTATGAAATAGATCCTCAGCTGGGAAGACTCAAGTGTGGTGATGGTTAACACCACGCAGAAACTGGATCACCGGAATTAAGCGCATGTAAAACCAAGGAGGATGGCAGCAGGTTTTGCCTTGAACTAACAAAAAAATGGTTTCTAGCTGTCTATACATCATATCTCTGTGCTAGATGTAAGAGCCTGCCCCATCTGGAGGGCTAAACTAGTCAGATGATGTTATTGTGAGAACAATTTTGGATCATAATCAGAACATCCTCCTCCACTATGCTTTGCAAAGGGTCTGTCTCTATTTTGTCATGCGGAGGCATGAACTGCCTGGCAGTGAAATGAGCAGAGTTCTGAGGGATTTCCCACGCAAAATGATCCAAACCCCACGGACTCACATGAACCCATTCCAGATGTCTCAACAGTTTCTACTGACACGTGGCACGAACATGCCCAAATGACAGAAGGAGCTGGAAGAGGGTTCACACTTGTCTTTAATTTTCAGCTTCGTAGTCTATTTGGAAAACACATTTCTGGAGTTTATGCCCTGCTCTGTATTTTTGGAATCTGGGAAGCACTAACAAAAGCAAGACTGCTTGGTTTGGGCCGTTGCATACCCTGTGAAAAACAAGGCACAAGGGTAACATCCTCTTAATCTTACACGTATGTAGAAATGGTGTCTGACCACTGACTCGTAGTTGCATCACAGACATATCCTACATGTCAATGTATGCAGACAGGACACAAAAGCAGGCATACACACTGGACTGACCAAAAACCAGTGTAATCTTCCAGTACCGTCAGAAGGGCAAGAAGATGCAGAAGCACTCAGAACAAGAATAAGAAATGCCATACTGGGTCAGACCAAAGATCAATCTAGCTCAGTACCTGATCTCTACCAGAAGGCATGGGCAGACTGCTTAAGGGAGAATACAAAAACCAGGTCCTCCTACAACTGATCTTTCCCTGTTATACCTGGCTATCATTTTAGTAACCTGCTTAAAGACTTCCTACATCAGGTGGCTAGCATAGCCATCAATGGAGCCACCCTCCATTTACACATCTAAATGTTCTTTGAACATATTTGTGCCTTTGGCCATTGTATTCCTTAGCAATGACTTCTGCAATCTATTTAGCCACTCATGTCACAACTTATTTCCTTTTATTTGTTTTAAACTTATTACCTGAAGGGTTCTTCTGGTCCTCCTGACTCCAAAGCCTCCTTATGAGAGCTGTTCAGGAAATTTGTCAGTGCAAGTTCATTGGGAAACGTCAATTAAATTAAACTGAAATTTCTCACAAAAAGAATATGAGAGTTTCAAAAAGAGTATGTTCTCAGGACCTGCATGGAATTTCTTCTGCCACTCCACTCCATGTCTTGTTTTTAGGGTTACCACATGTAATGTGGGGTACCCAGAGTTTCACACCACTTGCAAGTATTTAATCATGTATACAAAACTGAATGCTTCCAGGAAGACAAGCTACAAAAGCCCCTCCCAGCCATCCATTCTATCTGAGCAAGTACACTCAGACCCAGTGTGGAAGACTCTGGTTCTAGTCTGTGATACGAATAAGGTAGAGACCTGAGCTTTGGTTTCCCATCTCACAGCCACATGCCATCGGCACTGGTTTATTCTGGGGTGACTGAACTTCTTTTTCTAGTTTTGAATAACCACGTGCTTGTTCTGAACTAGAATAGATATGAAAACCCCTTCTCTTTCCCAGTTCTGTTCTCCTATGTGCATTTCCTGTTCACTTGACATTCCCTCTTGAACTTCTTGTTCCCCAAATGTGCTTTTGCTTCTCCAGCTAAGATCTACCTGCCTTCCCAAAACTTACTTCTTCCCTGTACCTCCATATCTGTTGAACAAGCTTTGGCCCTATTACTACAGTGACGTCTCCCTCACTTGAATCCTGACACTTACTCTCTTTCCCTGACACCTTGGGTCTAATTCTGACAAAGGTAGATGGATGCAGTATAGATTTCTTCACCTGTGCCAGTATCATTAGGAAACCTTTACAGTCAATAATAAGAAATAGAAATTTCCAAGGCGTGATTCAGATTATCCTGAAGTGAATCACTAAACTGGAATATGGATGACTAAATCATGTAAACGTCTACAGTGTAAACACCTAAACTCAGTTAAAAGAAATCATGCCTTCTGTTTTTGCTAAGACTCCTCTTGGCCACAAGAGAACATCACGCACTCCAATTTGTTCCTTGTCATTTTGGGTGCTTTAAAAGGAGTGAATACTCTCCTCCCGTTATCCTTAGTTTCAATGGTACTATCTTCTGACTTTCCTTCTTTTCCTTTCCCTTTTGAATGGTCTTGTTTTCCACCAGTTGCATCAGCTGTATCTCACAAACCTACTACCTAGTAGTCCTGCTACCGAGAGCAGTCCTCTTGTCCCAGAAGAAAAGTTTTCTAACACTGCACTACCCTGTCCAGAAGCCCCTTTGCGAAAACCAGCTAGAGGCATTCTCAGATGGCTGTAATTAATTAGACTGAAATGACAAGTAGTGTTGTCTGTACAGAACAAAAGTTTCAGGTGCCCCAAAAATGAAATCAACTTTTTGGCATAAACATGACCTCCCAGCACCAAAACATAATGATACACACAAATAAGAAATTAACTTGGCTAACTACTAAATCAAAGCTGTGGTAAAAGCTTTTTTTCATGACTTCAGGAACAAACCTTTCTTATAACTTCATATAAACAGCTTTTGTAAGACTCCTGTTCACCGATTTGGGGGTTTCAAAAGGATGTGGGGAAAGAAACGGTGGTAAGATCCTTGGGGCCCTCCCTGAGAACACTCCATGGCCTTCCCCCATCTCACCTATCTGAGTAAGAATCTGAACCCCAAACTCATTGCTCTGGTGTTAAAATGGCCTGGGGATGGGGCAGTCCCTCAGGCAGGCAGAAGCCGTTGAGGACAAAGTTATTTGTAACCCTTAGAGTAATTCTAAAAGCTTTTTAGGTAAAGAGCTGAATTGTTTTTTGTCTGAGCAAATCTGACGTATAAAGAGGTAGCCCCATCAGAGGGTGACATAACCCAGATGCCACAGTGACTTGACACTGACTTTACAGCACTCTAGAGAGAGGAAGCAACTTCCCCTTGATCAGGCAACACCCAGGACCTCTCCTGCATCACTGAACACTCAGAAACGCCCCATCCCGCTTACCTCCCCCTAGACAAAATGAAATGTTGTCCCCTATGCATCATTCATCAAAGCCAGGCCCCGTAATTAATAGCACCATTTGTTCAGGGGATTTCAACAGGTACTGAAATCCAAAGCATCAAAGCATGGACAGTCTCATCCTGGTCTGGCAGATATAAATATGCCCAGAAGACTTTCACAGACACGTGACTCAGGAATCATTGTCCCTCTAAAAAGGGGTTTAAAGGTCTTTCAAAGCACTGAGATACTGCAAACTAGGTTCTCAACTCCAGCACAGATGATACTAAGAAAGCAGTTTCACATGAGGGGACCACGTTTTTGGTTTTTTTGAGGCAAGATTTTGGGCTGGAATTGTCTTCAAAAAATGGGAACAGCCACAGTTACAACAGATACCAAAGCTCCAAACATGCAACAAACTCGGCATAGCAAGGTACGATTCAGGCCTGGTCGTGCTGCCTTTTCCTTTGGCAACACCTCCCATCACAGCAGCAGAAACAAGGGAGTGGTTGTTGTGAAGAGGCTATTGTCCATATCAGAGGTTCAGTCCAGACCTTACCAAGCCAACAACACAGGACTTAGTCGGAAACCCTTTCTCCTAGCACTGCAGCACAGAATGGCTCAGCCTCCTTCCTAAAACTCCTCAGCTTCTCTGGAACAATTTTTTGGGGCCTGTGGTTTTTCAGCAAAGTGGAATTTAAAGAACAAAACCTTGGTTCATTACATCATGGCTCCAGTAATGTCTAGGAACATTTTACATTTGATAAAATCTCCCCAGATTACCTTTTGAAAGCCTTGCGGTCAAGTCTCATGGCTGGAAACACAAGAATGATGTAAGTAACCACTGAATAGCTCATAGATCAGTTCTCTCACAATGCTAGCAGAGAAACTTGGGAGAGGCATCACTCCTCCTTCAAGGGAACGTGGTAATTAGCTGAAGGCAAGGAACTGCTATGCCTATGGAGAGACAGGAAGAATGGCCTGGAGTTAGCACATGCTTAGTCTCACTTTGCAGGAATTCTAGGTCCGAGGTTGCTCACAGTGCCTACTTTCTGCACGAGTATTGCCCCTCCTTATCTATCCCCCAGTGTCTCAGTTTCCTCTGGGTATATTATCCCACCTTCTGCCTGTGTGGTTTGGAAGCTCCCTGGGGAAAGAAGGTGAAAGACCCATCTTTCACTGTGAGTTTGTATGGTGTGAGACTTTGCTCTCAGTCCTGGTTCTTTAAATAGAGGTGAACCTTCCTTAAAGTGAGGATTCACATCTGAAGCTTGGCTATATAGGTGTTAGAGTGGGTGGTCAGAGGGCATCCCTTCCAGCCTGAAGGGTTTACAAATCTTACCTCTGTTAAACCCAGATAAAAATGGCAAAGCACAGGGAGATGAGAAATGCCAAGCTACGTGGGAAGAACCTGAGGTAAACTTTTCCAAGAAACCATTACTTCACAGGGAATCTCTGTTTCATCCTTGTACATTCTGCCTTCAGGAGATAAACACTTAATTCTGCAATCTATTATTAACTGGGTAAGCCCTGTGCTTTGGTGGAGTACTGTACTCTGCCTTTCAGAGACAAAGTGTGAACCTTAAATATTCATGTAAAGCTGTGTAAGCACAATTTGTGTATTTAACAATGCGAGGATGGGCAGGAGTCAACCTTAAAATTCTGACCTCAGATGACATCTCCCATGTCACTCAAGTCAAAGACAAACTGAGACACAATAACCAAGAATTCTGATTCCCAGACTGTACTTATAACCGCTAGTTCATGCTGCTTCTCATCAGAGCAATGTCACCATGAGATTTTTATTCAACTGAGAAAACAGAAGTGACAGCAGCTCTTTGTTGTGATTGGCCCCTAAGCTTCCCTTGTCACACCCTAATTAGCTAGCTGGATTGCTTTATTGCAATTGGGGTATTTCATTCGCAAGTGCGTTTGGATGGCTAATTCAAAGATAAGTCTCAAAAGCAGAGAATACTACAATGTTACAACCCCTAAGAACAAGATGTTTCTTTTAACTAAGCGGCTCATCCATTTTGCTTGCTTTCCATTATGGACTTAACAAAAGTCTTCATTTTTGCCTTGAAGACTCAAAGGAGTCGGAGCTTTTGTTGTAAGCACAAGAGTCAAGGACAGTACTTGTCCCAAAGAGCTGGCTACCTAAAACAGGCAACAGGTAAGAAAGAAAATCAATACTATCACTAGCTCCTCCTCCTTATAAATCAGGAAACAAACCACGAGGAGATGAAATGACTTGCCTGGTATCATTTCAGCTGAATCAGAACTCACAGCACTGGGTAATGACTCAACCAGAAGACCACCCTTCCTCTTGAACAGTAGCTGGAGGTCTGAACGCGAGTAGCCTGGCAAAGGAAGGATTATATGGTTCACATAGCTGAAGATTTCTGGATACCCCGAGGCTTTGCCACAAACTACCTCCCCTCCATGCCTTGGCACAGGATCTTCGTCAAAGCAGCTGAAGATAAATGCTCAAGTCTGGTATTGTTCCCAGTGGCCCATCTGCAAGCTTCGGCACTAACTTCCTGGTAGGTGCCTCCCTTTCAAACTGGAATCCAATTTACAAAGCCTTTAATTTTAAACTTTCTCATCACTGACTTAATAAAACTAAATGACAGGTAATGGTCCCAGAAGCCAGGAACTATTAGATCTTTCTCAACACTAATAAGGGCTGATCAGACGCTTGTGCGCTCCTTTTCCAGCTCACGAAAGCCCAGCTCCCCAAGGACTCTGCAACCGGGGGAGAAACAGGAAACCAACCCTCTCACAGGCAAGGGAAGAAGGGAGAGAAAAGAAAAAGAAAGGAAAAAAACTTGTCAATGTGAACAGTTAAAACTGAAAATGGGTAGCAGGATCACTGCAGATAATGCCTGCTCTCTTCTTGGAATTCATTTGGGGCCCACGTGCTCGCTCCATTTCCCCAACAGGGCACTGGGGGCTCTCAGAGGCGCTACAGGCATCGTGGCTACACAGAGGCATGTAGCAAACCGGCTCTGATTTCTGCCCAAAGGCATCAGTGTCATACCGGTCGGGATGTCAGCTTGGGAGAATGTCAAGGCAGCAGTCACGGTGTGCTGTCACAAAGAGAAATAGATATCATTTCAAACACACAGCTCTGGAGAGAGGAGGGAGAGGCAGAAAAGAGAATCCCATAATGCACTTTTTTGGGGGGGGAGCAAAAGACAAGGATGCTTAAATCTAGCTTTGGCCATACTAGAGGAGGCAGAAGTAGAGGATGCTCCATATCCTCACAGCCAATGTGTCACAAGGCTGGGAGGGGCAGGTGGGTACTCCGGAATGGACCCAATTCTCATCTCTTTTATACACTTTTGGTTAGAAAAAGTTTCTGGAATCAGCCTCCTAAGACTATTTCCTGATTTAAGGAGCTCCTTGGCCAGCACAAAGCTTTAGTCTTCGCCTCTAGCACAAAGGAGGACGATAGTGGTGTGGTCACAACGAACAGGGCTTCAGTGGTTTTCTGTCCTCCTCAACTTATACCTCCACACTTTAGTGATAAAGGAGGCTTAAAATGCAACCTCCTTCCCACCCCAACTGTCTCAGTTAAAATCAGGCCTTACAGTCTTCACATCCTAGGTCTAAGGCAACCCTGGCTTACACGCATTGCATTACACCCTCTTCCAGAGAAGGGTGGCTGTTACACTCCTATCTTCCCCCATTACAGAAAACCAGCAAGGTTACTTAAACATTATTTGGAGACACTCTACCTCATCCACCTCATATCCAGGTGACAGAAAGCAACTGTGGCACAGCCAGGACTGGAAAACACAGCATCAGACTCTCCTTCTCCACTACAAGACCATGCTGGGGCAGCTCCTCCCTCTTTCCTTTTCTTTTTGTCAATATTGTCTGGGTTCTGCTTTTGTTTCACTGTTGTTCAGGATAGTATTCGATCTGCTACTAGTTCTCTTTCCCAGACCACACTTCTTTCATGCTGATTTTCTATCCTTCCATGGTTGCAAGGGCATTTGCCATCCAGTGCACCCAGTTGGAGGGGAAAAACTTTGATGGGAGAGGAAAAAGAGAGTCTTCACCTCAGTCCCTTTCCCATGGCTAGGAAGAGAACTGAAAAGAGCAAGTTATCCATTGTAAAAGCAAGGAGTGAAGGCTACTATTCCCATTTACATCAGCATCCCTCAGACCAGCTGATATCACTACCCAACAAGGAAAACAAGGTCCACAAGAATATAGGAGACAGCTGGTGACAGTCCCTGGAAGGAATTTCAGGCCAATCCTTTTGGCTAGGACAGAAGAAGAAATGAACACAGGAGGTACTTGGGGTTTAATGCAAATCAGGACTAAGGATTAAATCTGATGGATGCTGCCATCTATTCTCTTTAGGTTTTGGGGTCCCAGGGGGTAGTAAACCCTGATCACTAGTGGCAGCTGCCATTCCTACTGGTTTGAACAGATAAAATTTCATGAGATACCTGCCAAGAGTTTTGCCCACAACACACAGTGATAGTATCGCAATATTCCCAGTATCTTCATCTAGCTTTAGGTAACCATATTTTCAAAGCAAGAAGCACTTTTCAAATAACTCCTTTTAGTGTCACAAAAATGCCATCCAAGAGCATATGTATTTTAACAGAAGGAAAGGGAATGGAGTTAATTTTTGAGAGAAACATGACATTTCCAAGAGCTGATTATTCCTCGGTTGCCATAAATCATTCACTTTCTGCCCACGTGCACAAAGGGAACAGCACCAAGGAGTCTCAGGCTTCATCTTTGAAGGCATCCTAGTGGAAGGCTTGGAGATGACACACCAAGCTTATCTTATTACCCCCACCACTGATGTCTGTGTAGCGTTTTTGATATACAAAGTCTGTATCACAGAAAGCCCTGGAGCCTGTTGCAATATAATTAATGTGATAGGAAATCTTGCACTGGAGCACAGCCAGGATTTTCATCACACTCAAGCCTCACTCAGTAACCACTGGACTTTCCATTCCTCCCTCAGCCACCCACCTTATTTGTCTTTGCTTCCCAATTCCTCTGAAGCACCTTTTAAACCCTATTGACATGATTGTTAGCTATAGTAGCATGCAGGCTCTATGAAGGACTCTCTGTCTGGAGCAAATTCCTTGCCTGCTGGCTCGTCTCTAGCCTAAATCAAGGCTCTCTTATCCTTGCATATGACACTAGCTCATATAGCCTTGAAACCTCTCACTTCCCTATTCCCTTCAGACATTTTTATACTTAAAGTGGTTCCTCCTTCCTCACCCCTGTCCTTTTCCTCCCAAGTTTGGCTTTCCACATAAAATTCTTTCAGCTTTTCTGAACAGCAAGAAATCTCCCAAGACCCTGCATTATTCTGGTTACCCTACACTCTGCCCTGTACTCTGGATCTCTCTCTGATAATAAGGTGCATACACTGTATATTACAGCTGTAGAAAGAAGGGGAATTTATATATATGGCCTCTTCTAAGTGTAATACACAGGCCTGGATCCTCTCCCAACATCTGCTCTTAGTCTGGACAAAGGGAATGAAAGACGTTACAAGGTTTGTAGCTTGTGTAAGAAAGATCTCATGAAGAATTGCAATAGCATACTCCTAACCCATGGGAAATGGGTATGGACAGCCTCTTGGAATGAGATATAGCCTTGACAGGGATGCTTCATCTTGCAACACTAGCTTTTTCACTGCACTCTTTACTAGTAAATAGCAAATAGCATTTGTATTGCTTCTTACAACACCGCAGTGTTGGACAGATAAAAGTATCTGTGGCCCATAACAGATAGGATTAGTAAAGAGGCTTTCCACATCCATACAATAAATGGACAGCAAGGTGAAGAAGAGAAGCTGGTGTCTTCGTGTCTGAGGTTACACATTTGTTTATCTGAATGTTCTCTTATTCTTTTGGGAAAATGTGAACTACGACTTTTGCTCTATTTCTACCTTCTGGTCACCAATGGGTTACACCAAGCTGTCACCCCAAGCAGGGTGCTGGTTCACTTAATCCAAAATCTGTGTCCGTAGGGAAATGTAAGCAACCCCTTGCTGGTAGTTTTGATTTAACCTGGCTCTAAAGTAACCCAATCCTTTTCACTAATTATACTTCCCTGTCCCCAGATTTAAAGGATTTCTACTCCTTATGAGAACACAAACCTAACTGTGGATTTTCTCACTCTCCATGTAAGGCCCGTTACTTAGATAAATTCAAAGGACTGTTGGGCTTTATATCCCTGGCTTGAGCATGATCATATTTTATGCTAGAACAAAGCACATGGTAAATTCCTGAGTTTGTTAGTCAACTTGCGTTTCACAGGACAAGATGACAATACAAGGTCCACTATAAGGCCACAAGTTTCACAACATCCAGACCCAAAAAAAAGCCTTAGATGCCCAGCTCCCATGGGAATCCTGAATATCAGCCCTAATGCATCTCAGGTGGGGTGCCCAAAAGCCAGGGTTACTCTAAATCTGTAACTGAAAGTTTGGATAACTGTCTAATTCTGTTGGAGCTTTATCTGTCTTTGGCATCCCTGGATATGCCCTTTTTGTCCAGCCCACTCTCCCAGGATTTCAGCTTGTTGGAGCAGTATCTGTGGTTGGACCTGTATGAAGAGTCCAAGCAAAAAACTCACAAATAGTAAATCTGAGATGTCTGAGGTGCACTGAAGTTCCTGGGTGGGAAAACAGAAGTCTTCACCCTGCAATATGACTATGCAGGAGCAAAAACCAAGGACAGCAGGCAGGACTTCTTTCATAAATACTATTGATCTTTAAAACAACCATTTCTCAGCCAACCTTCAGGCTAGGTATTTCACCTGTCATAGAAAAAAATGGCCAAAAAGGGTGTTTCTGTCTTGAATGGAGAAGAGCTGAGTTGCTGTCTTGATTTTGCCACCACCTCTTTTTTAGACTCAGGGCAAATTGTTCAATTCCCAGGCCCCAGCTCCCCATCTGCAAAAGGGACACAGCAGTTACAAGTCTCTCTCTCTCCCTCTCCTCCTCTCACCATTCACTGTCTTGTTTATTCAAGCATTTCACAGAATGAACTAGCTAAGACCTGTGCAATGACTTCATCTGGGGTCTTATAGGAGTGGCAAATAATAAATAATAAGAGAGGAGCTGTTTGTCCCAAGAAATTGAGAACAAAAGATGAGATGTTGTAATTTGGATGAATACAGAATAACCCTCACCCCCGTGCCGTGGCCCGTTTGACTTTAAGAGAGCTGTGCAGCATATGCACGATGCAGCTGGATTCTGGGTTGTGAAGCATAGCCCTGAGAAGAAGAGTTTTGCAGTGAATATTAGCAGCAGAATCTCACTGGTTGTTACAAGCTGTGATCTCCTCTTAGACTATTATTTTATTAAGGGAAAGCACATCTCTTAGAAATCCCCTTCCCTGTTCCCCTCCTGCAACTTTCTTTCTTGAGTTCCCAGGACTACTTAATAAGGCATAGCTTTCAAAGGAGCAGAAGCATGACCAGATGGTCTAGCAAAACAGTGCCTGTAAAAAACAAATTCTCCACAAGCAGAAAACTTGGGATGCATATGTGTCCTCTCGAAACAACTCTAAATGTGGATTTTGAGGTGCACCATTTAAGGAAAGGCTGAGGGCCTGGACTGCTTTCTAATTGATATCTACCCAGTCACATATATGACAGAAACTTAGCCTTTTCATTGCTTGTTGTCTTTTCAAACCACACAACAGCGTCATTGTTCAGATGGCAACTTCACAGCAAAAGGCGATCGTCACATCCCTCAGCTGGAATTGGCTGCAGTTCAGATTTCAAAGCCCAGAGCAAGGTTTTTTTCACTGAAGCTTTTCTTCTGGGAGCATGCTGACAAGCCGAATGGCTTACCCTCAAATGTGCCAGGCTGTAATAAAATCACCAGTCACCCAGGATCTTCTCCAGACCAGACAAAGGTACTGCAAGGGCAGGGAAAACAGATGCCCTGCAAAAACCAGAGATCATGTGGTGTTTACTAGGACTCTCAGCCTTGTTCCTGCCACTCAGCTGGACCAGCTCTAGGCGTTCAGGGCTCACACTGGACTGACTCCAGATTAAATGACAATGTAATAATTTATATGCGTCTCCATGCTTTGGTTTTAAAACCTACAATTAAAAGGATACAGGGACACAGTAATTTCCTTGCTGAATCAGACCTGTGGGTCCGTTAATGCAGGATAACCATTATGCTGGTGAGTGGAAAGTTGACAACATAGTTCTCTCTGCTCTGGTATTTGGGAAATTGTTGCTTTAAGAAGGATGACAAAGGAAACCTGAATAGTCAGGAGTAAAGAAAAAGAAAACCTTGCTGAGAGAAACAAGGAGCTCCTTCTGCAATACTACTTCTAGAGTATTTGTAAACCATGCATGGCTCAGCCTGTGTGTGTAACAGCACTGTCGGGATGAGGAAAAGAATGGAAGTTCCATTTGGTACATAATTTCATACTTTCATTAATTACTTATGTTTTGCTTTGGAAAAGAACCCCAAAAATCTCAATATTCCCTCCACAATTTCATTTTGGACCCACTGAAATATGTTGGAAATGTCTTAGACATTACTAAACACTACTAGAAAAAGCAGCAAAAAGTAAAAAGTCATTTGGAAAGACAAAGAACACGTAAATAAAACCTATGGCTTCGATTCGGTCAGGCTTCTCTTTATTATTCCTTTGAAGACAAAAAAAAAGTCAAATTATTGTGATTTCCTCAACCATTTCAGTTTTGCCAAAATGACATTTTCCAATGGGAACCAGACTATCAAAGTATTTCTAACCAATTCTATGTACAATAGTTCCTAGAGACTATGTCAGCTGTGATAATTAGGACAAGATTTAAAAAAAATTATGTTGCCGTGAGGGAATTCAATGCTTGGACATGGAGTATAAGGCCATGTGATTCCTACCATTCTCTTTTCACCTTCAGCTTTCAAGATGTTGGCTAAGGACAACTACTCTTTTATTGTCAGCCAAGAGACTAAGCTTATTACAGAGGAAACACATGCATCAAACAGCATCTGCCATGAAACTTTATTCTTATTCTGTCTTGTTTAGCTGTCTTCTCTTAAAAAGTCATTAAACTGAAAGTCAATGTATCCTTAGTTCATCAGCAGAAAGACGACAAAACATAATGGATATTTATCTTGTCTAGATGCCATTTAAACTTCTATAAATGTGATCAGAAATTATTCTTACCAGCTCAGGAGAATCCTTTTTTGGGAAGATTTTCAGTGCTAACAGCTTTTGCTTACATGAAAAATACTGTGCAGAAGTACTTTCTCAAGGCATCATGACAACCCGGCTGCCAATGCCATCCACTCTCAGGAATCTGAAAAGGGAATGAACAAATGTGTAAGTGTTTGTGCTAGACAGTGAACTCTGAGACGGTCTGAAAAGCGGTGCTGTGCAGCTGCCCTGCCTTTAGCAGGAGCTTCTCCACAAAGCGCTTCTTCCACAGTTATTTCCTACCAGTGGCAAGCTATTCCTGGCCTACAGCAGCAGTGAATTGCTTCCTCCCTCCTGTCCCTGCACTGGCTCAGCTTCTTGGCTAGAAAGCAGAGGTGTGAGGGTATCTTCTGTCTCTCTTCACCCTTCTCCCACCCAGAAGCTCTTTATGAGCATTCCCACCTGCTCCTCCACACTCAGATACAAGGTTGAGATAATATGTGTAGGAGTATACTTGTTATTCCAACTCCCCAGAATAGGTGCTTTGCTTGACTCAGGCTGGTTGGTCCTGGAGTACAGGGAGATATTAACACGTATAAGTACAATTCCCACCTCCCCCAGTACATTAATTCTTAAATTTTCCCAGTCCTTTCAATCCTCTTCAAACATCCAGTTTTGGTCCCATTTATAATTTGGCTGAGATACTGCCAGCTGTTTACCTGAATCAACTCAGCCAGTCCGTTCCTATGAACTACCTCAGCACAGCGAGTCCAACTGAATGACACGTTCCTCTGCTGGCTGAAAATGGCTTTCATACATGACTGAAGGTTAGAAAGGGCCTTATCGCCACACTTCAAAGAGCCTTCTCCCATTTGACAACTCGGTGTCTCCCCCTGGATGATGTGGAAATCTTATTCGCAACAGTTTTAAGCCTTTTGATCTTCATAAAAGCCAGGTCACAGAACATCTTATACTGTATGTCTTGAGGAATGCCATAAACCCTGAGCCATTGCCACATCGGGCCTCAGTACCTCTAATCTTGCAGTATTTATGAGCTCATATTTTCTTTGAAGGGACACAATCTACTTCAAAATCTTGTATTAAAATCACAAATGTCATTACCTGTGCCTGCAATTTATGTTAGTAAAAGAGGAATAAAATCCATAATCTACTAATTTTTCTCACACCAGTCCAACTTTTAAGTCATTTGCATTTATGTCCTCTCCAGTAACAAAAGCAGATGAGGGAATTTCCAGCCAGTTTCATTCTCTGGGCAGTGCTGCACACGCCAGTACCACAAACTTTATATTGCAAACATTGCAGAGGAGTATTTTAATCTAAATAAAGATAGTGCCTAATCCGGTGTCTTTAAAATAAACGCATGAATTCATTTCTTTTAGTAACATTTTGTAAGGCTGTTAAAAATGCAGGACATAAGCTCATTGCTGACTTAAGAAACTTATATTAAGAAAATTCTTATATTTAAGAAACTCAGAAGATCAAAAGCAGAATGAGAAGGATTTATTTCTACACACTATTACTGCATCTTCTTTTATCTGTCTGTGTGCCAGTATTTCTGAAAGTGCTTTTCATCACCTTGTTATCTTAGGGCCTGATCTCCATCCATAGCACTGAACACCCTTGAGGTGCCAAGGGCCGTCACAACTCCACTGGTGACATTTGGAGCCAACAAAGCTCATCAGCCTTGAACTGATTTCACCCTTGCCAAGTCTGGCCACAGTGTCACGCATATCACCAAACATATCTTTCTGCATTTTCTAAAGTCAAGACACAGAAAAAGAGATAACATATCCTGAACTCAAGACATTCCTGAGTTGAAGAATTCGCATGGCACACTTCAGGAATGTGCCACAGACACAAAATCAGGCTTAGAAGATCTCAAAGAAGAAATGGGTCTGTCACCAAGGTAGTATTTCCGCTAACTCCAGAAGAACTAAAAAATAAGCTCTTTTTCTTTCCCAGCTTTGTTATCAGTGTATAGATAGAATAGAAAGACAGCATAGATAGAATAAAGACAAAAATTGTTTATGTAGCCCTATTTTGAGATGTGGGAAAGCAAGTCAATATCCCTCCTTTTCGGGACCTGCCACCTGTGCGAGATGTGCAGATACTTGAGCCTTGCTCTTGTCTGTTAGAAAAGGAAGATGAAGCCCTCCCCTTCCCTCCCCTCCACAGAAGAACAGTGAATCATGAAAACTCATGACATTTTTACTATTTAAGTCAAGCACAACACAGATCTTCCTTTTACAAACTGTGTCATGGAGTGAATTCCCTCCTTCCCACTCTATCAATACTTGTACAGAGACAGAGAAGTTGATTTAGTTTATGGTTATGCTTCACATTTCATGGAGTATTCCCCATCCCTCATCCACCAAAGTGACAACAAGCAAGTACATCCCAAGTCATGGAGGAAAAGATGATGAATATAAAGGGAATCTATTGGAATTATTTTGCATTACAGAGTAAGGGAGAAATGTTTCCAGTATCATTAAATTTCTCATTTGTCCAGTGCATTTGTCCAGATCATAAGAATCACATCAGGGAAAACAACAACAACAAACCCAACACAAAGTCAAATAGGAAGAGAGGAAGGAAAGACTGGTAATATTAACACTGCCTAAGAATTAAGAGTACCCAAGATGTCAAGTTTGACATCTTCCTTCTCCTTCCCTTTGAAGGGTAGGTGAAGGCAAGTAATGAAGTTTTATACACAGTGCAAAGACAGACAGGGAAGGGAAATAAAAAAAAAAAAATCAAAGGAAAGAAAAAAATCACAGGGCCTATGGGATGATGATAGAAAAAAAAACATAAAAAGGGTATTCCCCCCCAGTTGTCAGAGACATGAAGGCACCTGGTACAACCTTCATCGATAAAGGCTCAGATCTGTATCATTAGGAGACAGCTCCCCAGGTTTGAGGCCTAATTTATGATTTTCAGATTGCCAGCTGTGACATAATTCACTGGGCAGCAAGACTGAGGTCAATATACGTTTAAGTAAAAAGGTTTTTTGTAAGCCTGTGGGGTCAATCAGGAAAAGCTGTCATTATTGGATGGGAGGGAAGACGGGGAGAACGGATGGGCTTGGCAGGGGGAGGAGAAGTGACCAAGCAGTCAATTCCCGTTAAGTAACTAAGACCATTTTATTGCTAAACAGCAGTCTAGCAACAAAGCACATCCTGGAGCATCTGAGCCAACAGATCTACCCCTTTGGAAAGAAATATTGTACCAAGTCTCCCGTCCCTTCTTCCCTGTTATCCTCTAAGCAACCTCCTTCTAAATTCAGCTAGGACCCAGATTCAAATCCTTCTTTCAGAAAGGAAAGATACGCAATTGAAAAGACTATTAAACCACCTGAACAGAGTTCAGTTCAAGCAACCTAAGGGCCCTGTGTACAAGAAAAGCATGATACAGGCCCTGCCCATGCCCTGCATCATGGCTTCAGCACCCTGTCCAACTTGAAAGGTAAGGCCCTCCAGAAACTGAAGTTGCCAGTTTTATTTATACCTACCTTGCGGCTGCTATGATGTCATTTACTGTAAGACAAAAAGCTTCTACTTAGTAACCATCTATGTATTTGTATTTAAGCTGTAAGATTCCTTGTAGACTGTCTAGGGAAAAAAGCATGGCATCTAAACCAACTGATGTAGACTAGCTATGTCCACTCCTTGAAGGGTAACACCCTCTGGTCTAGGCAGGGTTAATGAAACGTTCCCTAGCCAAGTCTGAAACCTGCAATGCACATATCTGACCCAAGCCAGGCCTATATATAAAGAGAAGACAACTGGCCTCTGTGATCAGTCCCTACTTCCTCAGAAAACTGTGGCTCTAGCAGCTCATGCTCAAGCCGCCAAGATGAGATCTCAGTTATTAAAGCCAGACTTGGGAGACTGAAATGGAGCCCCTTCTCTTCTGTCTGCAACACCCCAAAGCAGCTGAACCCTTTGCTTAACCTGAAAAACTTCAACAGAAATAGGGCATGGAATACAGAGGAAAAAGTGCCCTGTTTGAGCAAGGAGGGTGGGAAATGCTGACAAGGTTGAGTAGGTAGTTTTGATAGCTTTTACTACTTGTACAGAAATACAGAATGGCAAGAACACTTGAGAAACAAAGATAATCCAAGCCCAAAGTGTTCATGGCATGACTACGGACAGAGAAAGTAAGTACAGAAATCTATCTTCTTGTAGACTGCCTACAGATAGATCTTGTAGCTGGAATACAGGCTCTTGGTAAGATCTAGCTGACTGGCTGCACAAAAACGCCTGGGAAGTTGCTCTCCAGCCAAGCAGGCTTGGAAAGCAGCGTTACTCACCAAGATCATACCAGGGCTGTTCCAGAGAGCATGGATGTGGCCATCCAGTCCAGCTTGGTTTGGCACAAGAAGGTGGCTGCATAAACAGTGGTCAGAATGAGATCCAAAAACAAGACCATTGCTGCCGCAAGTGAAGACGGCATGACACAAAAGAGACAGGCCACCATGGGCAACTAACTGAAGCAGGGCCTAACAAATTTAAGTTTGCTTTCTAGGTCCAGGCCATGACTGCTGACGGGGCTGGTATGTCCTAAGAAGGCACTAAAGAGGAAGCCCAGGTTTCACTCATGAGCAGAAATGCGTATTAGGACCTTTCAGTTCTAATGCAAGACCTCACTCTGACTCACCACATAACCTGGTTACTGCTTATACTGTTTCAGATTTACTTTCCCTCCAGCAAACTACCCTATGTGGGCATTAATTTATTTTCTTTCTTTGGCTGCTTGAATCCATCTCTTCACAGTGCAGAACTGACCTTTTTTTCCATACTTTGAGGGTTCTCTGCTGTGTGTAGGACTTTGGGATGCCAAGAGCCTCTTCCAGAAAACCCCTTGCTGCCCATATTCTCGGAGGCTTCTGCAGCTGTTTCCTGGGGCGCTTCCATTTCTGTTCCAGGTAGCTGGGTCGTTTCTGTAACAAATTAGTGTGGAAGCAACGCTTTTATAAAATCATCAGGCATGTTAAAGAAAAATATCATAGCACATCCATTTCAGATGTAAGCTCTCTTGAGAAACAGGTATGGGTTGTCAGTTCAGGCCTCTGCTTTGAATAATTGAAATGTAAAGTAGCATACAGGGGTTAGAAGCATTCGCTTTCAGTGTGGGACTCGGGAACCCAGCTCTTGCACATCCACGACTGAAGATTAGATATACCTACCATCTCTGGGCTGGGCACTGCCATTACACAGCATTTAGGCTGGACTTCAAGAAGCTCAGCTGTAAGGTGCACACAAGTTTCAAGTATTTTCCTCATTATTATTGCAGAGGCCATAAGTGGCAAAAGCAGCTCATGTTTTCTCCCGGTTTCTAACTTGCGGGAAAGCTCGTTATCAGCAGGGCATCCTTGAAACAGCAACCAAGAGCATTAACTTTTAATATTTAATGTATTCCTCAGGCTCTGGGAGAGCGATGTGAGAAATATCCCGTAAAAATCTATTAGTGTTAATAAAATACCACCCAACAGGTTGTCCATTATCAGCAATTAAAGTTTTCAAAGCAGGTCAGATAACTCCCTGGAATGATTTGTGTGGCCTTTACATCCGTTCTTCTCCTTCTTCCATTTTTTTTTCTTTATTAAACTTTCTGAACTCTTTTTTTTCCCTCCCTCCCACAGCACAGTCTGAGCCCTAACCAGTGAATTATAGCACTAATGAGGTGTTTATACTCTCTGCCCATCAATCACAGATGTGTGTGAGTGAAAGCGCCAGCCGATAGTCGGGAAGTGCTGCAGCCTTTGCTGCAGCCAAAGGAATATTAGACTGTAGCTAGATAAATCCCCTGCTCTTTTCCTTTGTTGCTCTTAGCCTCAGGGCAGGAGCAAATACACTCCATCTGATTTTCTATCCAGCATAAAAATGGGGACATCCTTGTAGCTCATGTATGTAACCTCTGTCCCTCTCATTTGTCACACCTTACCCCTTAACCACAGCAATGCGTCCCTGGAAAGTGATAGCTCTAACAACCAAAGGAGCAGCTAACACAGGGTGCCATCAAATAAGGCAATAGCTGCCCCCCAGTCCTCCTGTTTCAACGCTTTCCTCATCTTCTCCTTGTCAATGTCTGGCTATGAGTCCCCAGAACACAGATCTGCTAACATGCTGGTGGTGGCACCCTGAAGGAACAACACCAAGACCATAATTGGAAATCAAGTTAATTTAAGACTTGTTTCATTTAGTAAACACAACAAAACAAAAACCAGACTTGGATTTTTAATAGTGAGGCTTTGGCTTTCTCACTGGCAATGAATTCATCTTAAAGAAAATTAAAACGAAATCTAAATTAATTAATACCTATGTTTATGGAGAACCCAAATACCTTTACACCTACACAAACGGAGGAATTAGATGAGGTCTCTGTGGCCTCCATTTAGCATAAACTGGCTGAGAGTGGGACAAATTCAGATGCGATGCTCACAAATAACTCCTCAATGTATGTTTACTACAGACTCAAAGTTCCTAGGAAGAAGACAAAGAGCTTGTAGCTGGTGTCTCTAGTAGCCTTGCATGACAGTAGGAAGTCTCCTATGTGATCTTTAAGAAAGGGAGTTATGAGCAAAGAGAAGCAGCTAAAGGGACTCAGCCACGGCTAGAGGGACTAAAATCAGTTCTTCCAAAGCAGCTGCTTCTGTTCTGGTTTGAGAGCAGGATCCTTGCAAGCTCGGGTACCCCACGTGCTCACAAGAATGGAGGAGACAGGAGGCACACGCTTGTGTGCTCGTCTTGTTAGGGGAACCCAAAGCTGTGTGTGCAATGCTGGCAGCCTCCGGCCCGAGGAGTTGTGGTTTTAACCTTACCTCAGCACATATTAGGGTGGAGCAAGCAGTTTTTCCTCATCCTGTTGAACGATTAGTATGCAGGGCTTTTATATTATTCTTAAAGAAAATTGTTTTCACTTGAATGTGGTTGATCTCTGTGGTGCTTTTTGGAGCGGTATCCCCCCACCCTTGGTTTTTACAAAAATAGCTACCAGTCATCCCATCTTCCCCTTATTCCCACCATATTATCTCTTCTCCTCCTCACAGGATCCTGTTCAATCTCTTTCTCTTTTCTGGTTCATGCTCCTTCCCTGTAAACAAAGCTCTTCTTGTATCCTGCTCCCTCCCCACACCCTCAGGTGCGGACCCTACCCTCAAAGGCAATTCTCTCCCATTGCTCTGTAGACGCTCACCCAGTGCCGCATTGCCCTTGGGGACAATGGCAGCCTTGGGGCTGCCAGTTCACTTCATTCGGGACAGGGGATTTCTTGTCTTTCCTCAGGTTCATGCCTAGGGCAGAGATTTTTAACTCTTATCAATCTGTAACCCCCTACCATTTTTCTAAGGAAGCTACAGGGCCTTGTACAGTCAATTCACATCTGCCGACAAAAATCATGTTCTCTTTAGTTACTTTTCATGAACCCCTTCCCAGTTACCCATGGATCCCCTCAGCCTGCTGGTAGAAAAATTTGATGAAATTTTCCAGTGGAAATAGAAGCCTTTTGTCAGCCCAACTACTGGGTCAAATCCCCACGGGAACCTGCCACAGGCCCTGGAGGGACATCTCTACTGCAGATGGGGATAGCTCACCTTCTGGCAACATTGATAAGCACATCGATAAGCAACATCGACAACATCACCCTATGGCCACACTGCTTTTGGTACTCAAGCAAACGCATCTGAAGGTAGCTCGGGTGCCTCACCCTCCCACACTGTCTGCTGGATAGACATCTGAATTTCTTCGTAGGGTGGAGGGATAAGAAGGGGAAAGAGGGAGACAAACAGACACTGGGTTTTGTGGTAAGCAGCAGGGAGGGGGGACTTGGCAGCTCTTCGTAGCAGAGCAGGAAGTCTTAATACTTGGAGCCAGTTGACTAACCTCACTGGTGACCTTCCATCGTAGACGCCAGTGCTCTCACACAGGGGAAAAAAACAGAAGGGGAGAAAGAAACAGAAGCTGAGAGAAAACGGTGCAATCACTGCAACACAGGGATGAGAGGGACACCATGCTCCAGTCATTTGATAATGATATCTGTAAACATGGGGGGAGCACTATGACGGGGACAGCACACTCACTTCCCTGATGCACCTCATAGATTTGATTTCTGTTCTTAAGGGTTAAGTTTCTATTTATGCACCAAAACAAGTGGTTGGATTTTCTCAAGAACTTGGCATGTTGAGAAAGTGTGGCTTTGAGTGTCCCAAGGGCTATATGTAAATCATGGGGTAGGTGTGTTGTGCAGTCTCAGTCCTGAATCATTCAGACTGGTGACATGACCAGAGCGCGCTACAGCTCCCTGACTCACACGCCCAGGATTCCTTCCTACGGAAACCAGAGCGTGGGAGGGGAGAAAACAGAAATGGTGCACAGCCACATCTCACATCTGGGAAGAGAGGAGACGGTCCTTGACACAAGAGTTGGGAAACACTGAATATCCCACAGTTTAGCTGAAGCCCCAGGGAGCTACTGGGTGAGATGTTCCCCTAAGAACTCAAGTTCTTGTAAATCTTGTCCTCTTCTGACATCCCAGGCAGCAACAGGACAGAGAGAACAGGGATATCCTACTTCACCATGTCCACGAATGAGGCAATCTTTTTGCATACACTTCACATATTCTTTTTGTTGCTAGAATTGAGCACTTAAAATATAATGTCACCGAAATATTTTAAATATCTCTTGTACCCCCTTTGTCCTGTGCAATTACATTTATACAAAGAGTTTAGCAGAGTTTAGCAAATACTTCCATCACAGAAATGCAGCCATCTCTAAGGAGGAATAAAGTAACCACTTAACAACACAACAACTTCTACAGTGGAAAAATACATACAAGTGCTGGTGATGCCCATGAATGTTCTGAGACAATGTGTGCAAGCACGGGCGAGAGAGACAGCCCACAAGCTTCTCTGGTGAATCTTACTGCCCGCAACTACCCACCCCACCTGTCTGCCAGACCACTCTACCTTGCAGCAGGGTCAGCAGAGAAGAACGTGCTTCCATGCACACTACGGAGCCTGGGAAAGAGGGGGGAGAGCGTGGGCAGCACAGTGGTTTATGGGTAGGAATTCCATGTTTAGGACAATACTAGGAGTCAGCTGAAAATCATTAAGTTTGGTCACTTGAGTGCTTTTGAAATCCATGCCCCAGACGTGAGTCTGAGGCAGCCCTGCTGCAGAATGACTCATGTGGCGAGCATGCAAGGATCATACATGCAGAAGGACCCATTTGACAGAACCAGCTGTGTAAGGTGTAAAACAAAAAAAAAAATTCTAATTAAGGACACCCTTAAATACGTCACATGTGACACTGGCACTGTTACATTCCACATCATTTCTCCTTGCACTGTAACCAGGATGGCAAAACATGTACCCTCCAAAGTCAACAAAGGCTTTTTGGACGATGCCCAAGAATCCGTATGTTGGGCTTACTCCAGCAAAGCTAGGGAGAAACGACCAGATCACAGCCAAAGGTTGTATTGCCACAACAATGGATAAGCATGGAGCCAGCCTGGGCCAGCTAGAGTGAAAGACATTGATTTTATACTGCCAGTATAGCCTCTGTGAGACCTGCTGAATTTCCTCTGTCTGTTGGATTAGACTACATATGGAAATAAGAGCCAGAATGGGAGCAGGGAGAAGAGAATGAGGGGGAAATCACGCCCCATAATTTCAAGCCTCTAAAGGTAGGGATTCAGTCCAAGCTAATTGTTTAAGTTCACTTTATAGTCAATGGAGAAAGAAACTCCTTACCAGAATGGAATTTCTCTCACCTTAAATTAGGTGGGACACGTGTTCCTCCTTACCGTTCTCTGTTAACAAGAAAGGAAACCTAGACAATTAGTTTAGTCTGGACACTTTGCTTAAGAAGACTAAAATTAGGTGAGATGAGTCCTACCCTAAATGTCCTATCCAGGTGAGTGCGACTCATGAGCAACAGAGCCAGGAGTGCAGCTTCACTTCCTCATGCCCTGACAAACCGTCTTCTGTTTCTGCCACCTTTACTCACATTGATCACCACCCAACCCCTTGAGAAATCAAGGCAACTCCTGGAATGAGGATGCCAGGAAGTGGCAAATTCTAACTTGCAGGAATAAAGGCAGGAATTTTGGGAACACAGGGATGAGAGTTGGTTGGCATCACAGTTACTTCAAACAGCTCATGCCAGTTGCATGAGATGGGGACAATTTCTCTTTAAACTGCCTATTTGTCATATTTCTAAGCTGGATGAACTAGCAGGCCCTGGCATTTCTCCCAGGGCAGCTGAGCTTTCTTCCCAGCTTCCTCTCACTAATGGGCACAAGAGCTTCAGCCCGCGAACCCTTTCTCTCCTTCACCTTCGTTTGCTCTCTGCTCCCCCAACACACATAGACCCGTGTTGAGCAGAGCTCAGCCATTCTGTGATGGAAAACGAAGGCAGCTGCCAACACGCAGGGCTGCCATCAATTCCTGAGTGCAAAGGAGGTGCAATTCACCTCCTCTGTGCCAGGTTACACCAACTCTGCTATCCGTGACATCCCTGGCCTTGCTCAACAGCTTCAAGCAAACTGCACAGACTTGCATTGATACAATTAGTCTGCCTCAGTCCTGGAAAAGGAGAACCCATGAAAAACTACACTGAATCTTGCCTCTTCCAAATGCTCAGTGTTTCTTTCTTTTCCTCCTTCCTTCATTTTTATTTCTGTAACAATTGCTCTCCCTTCTTTTTTCCCCTCTTCCCCCATTAATAGGGGAAAAACACAAGAAAGAAAACACAGGCAGCCAAAAGCTCATTAACATACTTGACCTTTCTGAAGAAAATTAATTCCAAATTCGCACATACCAGCTGTGTTGCTTGGTTTTGTCAAAACGGTGGCATCATTAGAGAGGAGAAGAGATGGCTCAAGGGGACGGGGTGTCTGCCACCTCAATGGAACTTGCACCGAGTTACTGAGTGCTGGCACAAATAAAGCAATGACATGGGCCATTCTGTCAGCTTTTCACATGAAATTAATCTTCGTTTCGTTGGCTGTGTAAATTTTTATCACCATGGAGTGGGGGGTGATGAATATACCAAAGCATCCTGACAGCTATGGCCTGAAAACTCGAGATTGTCTCAGCATCTTAACCGCAGTGGTGCTGGAACAATTCTCCTTTCCTAATGTTCTCCCTGTGCGTGTGCACGCGTGCATGTGTGTGTGCGGGTGTGTTTCTGTCTGTATGTGTGAGCGATTCGCTGACGCTCTCTTTCGACTCGAATGTGCTGTGGCCTGGGAAATGCTTGGGGTTTGGATTTCCTGGCTTGAGGGCAATGGCAAACAAATTACTGCTTCTCTTTCACTCTCCGTGTCCCAATCCAAAAGCCAGTGTGGATCCCGGCATGCTTTGCTGGGACTGGCAGGATTTCCTAACGTGATCAAAAAGAGCAGCACTGCCTTCTCCTGTGGCTCTGTAGCTTGTTGTTGCTATTGTTTTTAAGGTGTATGTCACGTTGCAGTCCAGGTAGGGACATGACATTGTTTGCTGCTAGCAAGGATGTGAGAATAACACACACCTCCACAGTGCCGCATGCACGTTCCCTCCTCCCCAGACAGCTCGGAAACAAACACATGCGCATTCACAAACAGATGCACCGACACAAACACGCACTCAGACAGCCCTCCCAGCTATACACCCACGCCAACATGCAGGGTAAGCATAAACCAAACCTCACTGTACACTAAGATCCACATGCACAAACATAGCAACATGTGAACCTGCAGACATCCCCAGGATTACAGTTTACTCTGTGCTCTATACTTTATCTGAGACAGATGAGAAACTTAAACCTTAGGTCCCTATAGAGCAGCAATACAAATTTCATAAAGAAGCTTGTCTCTAAAGCAGTCTGATTGATAATGGCCAGAAACAAAATCATGGAGGGTTGGCTGAGACGAATGACCAGGCCCTCTGGCCACTATCACACATGCTGCACTTGGCATCACTTGCTAGTCAAGGGCATCAACTGCTCTTTTCAGAGCAATAGAGAGCTAGGCCAAACACAGTCATTCCCCCTGCACCCAAGCTGTCAGTCAGAGGCAATATACTCAATAGGAATTGTGTTGCTTACACTTTTGGCTTCACCAGGAAAATCAGGATTTGGCCCCTGAATGTAAAGCATGTGTCACTTCCCAAATTAGCCAGTGCTCATTCTGTCCTAAAATGTACACTTGTGAAAGTTTGGACAAACTGTGCAATGATAGAGCCGTATCCTGACATATATGAACACAGTCTGCAACCCTATCCATGAACATCTCCACAGGACTGGCTGAGGGGAAGGATGTGCACACCAAATAAGAAATCCCTCCTCGAATGTACATGATGTCCTCATACACATGCCCACTGAGAGTGCACACATGAACATATACAGAGATGGACGTTCACATTTGTGTATATTTGAAGATAGCTCACAAATAATTGTTACTAAAGTCTTAAAAGTAAACATATGTGGAAACATTTAATAGAGGTCAACTGGTATTTTTAGTGAAGATGTTATCAATCTTAAGCCATTCCATCAAATTCTGCTCTTTGAGCAAATCTATAATTAGTACCAGAGCCCAGTCTCCCTGACAGTAAGCCACAGATAGGTAAAAAAAAGATGTATACAAATACATATCCACACACATTCATGTCTGAAAGCTTTCACAGGTCACCATTCCATGAACCTCTGGTTAACCACCAGTATCACATGTACTCCTACACACCGGTGGCCCTTGCACTGTGTGGAGTAAAAAAGTCAAAGCCATTTCAGGCTGCTGTGCTTACCTCATACACGGCAACTGCCTTCCTGTGCTTCATGATTTTTTGGGACAGATGAGAGTCTTAAACCTTTAGCTCCTTCAGCAGTAGTGGAGAGTTCCTGGAGAAGTCATCTCCCAAGCAGGCTGACTTACAGGCAAGGAAAAGAAATTACAAATAGTTGACTAAGAGGAGTGGCCAGGTCTTCAGCCACTATCATGATCCCCATCTAAAAAGTAAGAACTAAATGAGAAGAATCCCTCTAAGAAACACCACACCAAAAACTACACTCTGCTCCAGAATTTCTCCTGGTTTGAAACTGAACTGGCTGTGACAGCCACAAAGTCACATCGCTTAATGCCCACCTTGCAGGTGTTCTGATTTTACCAGTTAGTGTTATGTGAAATCATCATCAGGAACAGAACGGAACCTGATGCTGGGTGAATTTTTTAGCCTAATGTTTTAGCCACCAGAATATTGTATTATCCAGATTTGGGTTATTACACAGCATTTGCAGGTATTTGGCAAATGCTTTTAACTGCAAAAAATGGGAAAAAGCTGGACAAAGTCTAAGTTTCCTTTAGATTTTTTCTTAAAATGAACCTTGCAGTTGTTTCTTCTGTTTTCTCATTCACCTGAGTGGCTCTGCTCAGGATTCCTCTCTGCTTGAAGTTGAAAAGTGTATAAACAGGGATTCTCCCAACTGGGGTCTGAAAAAAAGCTGAAAAAAAAAATCCTTTTCCTTCAGTGCATGCCTTGCAAGATAATAGGTAGGTAGGAGTCTCTACAGAGTCTGAAGTTCTTCCGCACATTAAGTACTGCAAGGTTTTAAACCTGTGATTTGTAGATGATGTGGATGAATCACACAGGACAACCTCTAAGTGCATAGCTATTATCTCCGCTGGGGACGTTACTGCAGGAGCATTGGCACTAATGAAAGCACTGAGAGCACCGTTTGTCCTTGGGCACATCATCAGAGTCAGCGACTGATGTCATGAAGTCATACACCTTCTGAAAGATGGGACTTGGACAAGGCAGTTATGGTTGTGACCTGTATGGATACCGGCCACTGGAAAAGGAGGAAATTTCAAATAGCTGAATCCCTCCAGATATGGGGAAGGTAAAATGTTCAGTGGATCTTCAAGGCCAGAAAGAAGAGCAAAGATGGTATCCTGGTTTCAGATGGGATAGAGTTAATTTTCTTCCTACACCACAGATGATCATGATCAAAGATTTATAAAAAACAGGCAAGAGATCTGGTAGGTCATCTCATCCACCCTGTTCTCCCAAAGCTGCGTCAACTACTGCGATCTCCTGAAGAGGGTCACAGAACCGCTTGAGATCTCAGATCCACTAAATTTTAGCCCAGACTGGTAAGAAGCAAAGCGTAGTGTTTAGTTTTCTTATTTACTATTTTGTTATCAGTCCAATTCCAGCCAAGAGCATACAGACACCCAGCTGACAGCTACTTGGCAGCAATGAAAGCTAACAGCATACTCTGCTGTACCAACAGGAGCACAGCCAGCAGATCAAGGAAAACGATTATTCTTCTGTAAGTTGTTAGACCCCATCTGGTCTATACCCAGTTGTGAGCCCACAAGTACAAGGAAGATGCTGATAAACTTGAACAAATCCAACAGAGAGTCACCAAGATGGTCAGGGGGCTGAAGCACAGGATCTGTGAAGATAAGCTGAGGGAAGTGAGTTTGTCCACCTTGCAGAAGGTTTAGGGGGCACCTAATAACAGCCTTCTTGATAACAATGTAGGTACAGGAAGATAGACTCGGGCTCTTGGCTCAGGTGTGTGGCAGGGGAGCAAAAGACATAAATTAAATGTCAAAAGAAAGGTCAAAAATTGAAGGAGTGAAGGTTCTGCCTGGATATAAGGAAAAAAAAATGGCGCTATCGCATCTCTGACCCAGGGGGTTTTAAACATCTGACTGGACAAAGCCCTGAGCAACCTTTTCTGAATTCAGTGTTGAGCCTGCTTGGACCAGGTGGTTGGACTAAACCTCAAGAGGTCCCTTCAGGTCCAATTTATTCATCTCTCCCTCCAAATTCTGCAACATCTTTGCAGGTTGCGTAAATGTGCCTGTATCCATGCATGCATGTTTGCATGCCCCCCTGCATGTGTACTGGTGGCATTAATGCACACAACAACATGTGCATGTATAAAACAGCAGGCTGGAGTTTGCATGAGTGTGATTGCATGTGCTCAAATAAGAGAATTTCTGCCTCTGTGTATGCATGAGTACAACAGAGGGAAAGTATTTGTGCATGTGTAAGCAAGTGTATGTGTCTGTGTACTTACACATCAGTGAAATTGCTGCATGAGGGAACGTGTGTATGCGCACACATGTGAGCTCAGGAGAGGGAGAGTATGTTTCCAGCTGCACGGAGTTCACAGAAAAGATCTCTGAGGAAAGCTGCACTAACAGAGCATCCTTCTCCCTCTTGCCAGCCCTTTGTGGCTTGTTGAAGTAATGTAGTTTTTGAGGGGGAAGTCTTATATCTTGAGACAAACCACATACCTCCAGGGTGTGCATCCAGCCTGGAAGAGAGTGGAAGTGAGACAAGAGAACGGTCCAAGTCTCTCTGAAGTGTCATTGTGCGCACACTGAATGCAATGACTTGGTCCCATCGGAAGCGATGGGGTGAGAAGAGAGAGCGAGCTTCCTTGAGAAGGCTTCAGAAATAGAAGTAGGACAATCCAAACACGCTTCCACTTGAAGGCAATCCCCACGTACATTCCCAAAGCGTCAGAGATCCTCTAATATGATCATAGTTGGAAAAGGTGTTCAAAACCATGCATACAGAGAAATGTGTGGTGCAGTATTAAAGTGTGGTGTCAGAATACGCATGTAAAATAACGTTTGACATTAAGTGCTCTTAGCCTAAATACTCACCAAAGGTGGTTCTGGTTAATCTCCGATGCTTTAATAACCCTCTTGCCAACCTGGGTAAGAGCAGAGAAGCAGCGCTCCCAAATTCCACAGAGATGAATCACTGGGTAACCTGGGGGACCCTGGTCATTCTGAAGTGAAGGAGAATTGAAACAGATTGCCAAAGAGCAGAAAGGCGCACTGTGGGAGGAGGGAGAAGCAGAGGGGATTGCAGTGCATTCAACAGCATGCATCCTGATTGCAGTCTGCAACATGCAGTAACAATAGAGGGGAAAAATCCCATCCAAAACCTCCAGCTCCAGACAACCCGTTTGTCAGAGGAATTTGAATTTCAGCTCTGACTTGACTGAGGCTGCTCCCAACTGAGGAGGTTTAACAGGCTGCCCTGGGAGCCCTGCTGAAGTTCTGCGTTGTTGCAGTTCATCTGCTGGGTTATGATCAGCGAGCTATGTACACAAGCCAGGAAGCTGTATACCGAGCTCATTTCATCTGATAGGATGGGTGAGGGGGAATTTGTAAGTAGGTGATCAGAATAAATTATTTACCAGGGCACTAAAAGATCAAGGCAGTTGTTTCTAAAGGATCTCAGAGCATCTAAAGCCTAAAGTGTTATGGCGCTTTCAGGTCTACCCCCAGGCTGTCAACCTTGCTCCCGCTTCTTGGAATAAATAATTGTCCCTCTCCTCATTAGCCAAAAAGTAGAAAACCTGTTCCAAAAGTTCCTTGCACACTCCCCTAAGGAAACAGGCATGTGATAAGTATCTGCCTCTCAAGAATAGAGAGCCATAAGAAGTATAAAATTTCTAATTCGTATTTTAAATAAGATTCCCTTTTGCAGTTCCAGTAGTATGAAAAGAATAAGAAAAAGAAAGGCTTTTGAAAATGCCTTTTCAATATCAACTCAAATTCTCACTCCAGGTTTCATTGTAATTCAATAGAACGTTATACATCTTGATTCACACTTCGGTCCTTTTTGATACCCCCTTCAACTCACAGCTGTTTCTTTGGCAATGTAGCTGTAATACCAAAACCATCCAGCTTCCCTTAATGAACGTGAACCTTTGGGCTAATGGGAGTGTAACTGGGGCCATGCCACCACATTAATATCAATACGGATTGTTTCACCCTTAACCACTGTGAACAGTTTCCAACTCCGTAAGAAGTCCCACCAAGTCGGAAACATGATGCTCCTGAGAGAGTTGTGAGCAAAGGGGAACAAATTCAGTACCTCAGGATTTTAAATGCCACTTTTAAATTTTACGCCATTTACCGTTGGAGTGAAAATGGCTGTTTCTGATTGCAAAAAGGTTGTATCTCACTCATAAAACTCTATGTGGCCAGTCACTAGAGGGGGCCAGAAAGCCACCTTGTAACAACAGGGGCTGGAAAATCAATGTTAAGGACAAGGACTTGACTTTTACTCTCTGAGTAGTCCACTGAGATGAGTAAGGCAGGTTCCAGTGCCTTTGCTTACAACAGATGCCATTTAGTCCATGTATAGTTCCATTTAAATGAATGGACATCTTCAAGAAGAAGAGTACTAGCCCCATGAGTAAATGTGACACAATTTGGTCTTTAAATAGCACTACCCTTTTGATGACCTTCCACAATAATAAAATTAAGTCTAGAAAGACCTCCAGGGTAAAATCAAACTGAATTTGTCAAAATGTGTCAGAAAGAACATACTATGTAGCCAACCTAAGTTGGAAACGTCTCCAAACAGGAAAAAGTTGGAGGTCATGGAGGAAAAACAAGAATGACAGAAGCCAAGTGAAGTCTGTGGCGATGTGGGAGGCATACTATGCAGGGCATCTCATCGCTCCCTTAGCGTCCAAGAAATGTATAGTTTTTGTTTCACAGTAGCACTGAAAAGCTTTAACCTGGCAGAGGGTCTTGCCACAGCCAGTACAAACACACTAAGAATACGGCAACTCGAAGACTTGATAGGCCAAGCACACAGAAGATGATGGGGGAGTTAACAACAGCACCAAGGGGAAGAGTGGCCATGCCAGGAAAAGAGATTAGCTTTCTGAAAGCCACATTAGTGCTGATGGGAACTTGCCATGTAGATGCATTGCAGGATACTGCCAGTATCCAATTACGTTCTGGTTGCAATGAGAGCATCTTTTCTATTAACTCCATTGGGCATCCCTGACAGTGTCTTCTCCTGCCTGCACTCAGTGGATCAGCATTCAACTTCTACTTTTTGATGCACAGCCATGGGCTCTGCTGAAAAAGGATGACCCCTTAAACCAGGTCTCTTGGGAAGCTGATGCCAAACCAGCAATTTTCTCAGATAATTTTCTTTGCTGAGTGCCACTGACAGCATGTACCCCAAAGAAAATGACTAACTGGAGACCCACAAACCCACTGACTGAGCTCTCTTTACATGCAGATGTCACCAGGCACACTGGAGGGAAGGAGTGACGTTCTGGCTACATTAAAGTCCATGAGGGCTTTTGCCATCAACTTTTAAGTTTTTCACCCTTTGGCCCACACAGACAAGGGACGTTCCTGGAGAACTTCTAAGGGCCTTCTGAAAGGTGACCAACAAAGCCAAGTTTCTTATGAGGAAACACAAGTTTCCTATGAGGGACTCCACAGACAACGTTTAGGAATCCACAAACTGCAAAACTGCTCTCTGTTTAAAGACAGCTCTGAAATTGCTGTTGTAAAGATGTATCTTGTGCTAGGAGGGAAAAGGTGCTCTGCTTTCCTGCTGGACAGCCCTTCAGTTTAGCCCTTCATTTGCATAATACCCATACTGCAAGGCTATGGCATAAGTAAATCTGATTTAAGTTATGAAAAGCTGTCAGTGATGAAAAAGGTAAGATTTGCTTTTCAACTCTTTTCTCTTCAACTGTCATTAAAAATGATTCATGACAAAGCCAAAGTCTAAGTATCTACATGATTAGAACTGAGACCCACCATAAATTAAAAGGCTTTTCTTTCTGTTCTTACCTCGTTGTGCTGTATCAGGTTACCAGAACAGAATAACCGTATGAATCCAGAGACAGCCAAGTCTGATGACCAAAACTCAACTGCTACTTGCTTAAAAGGTAAGTGATATCTCAAGAAACACATTGGTTGCGTGGCTTAAAACAATGGATCCTTGTAGAAAATCATAAACCTCTAGTTAAAAAAAAAGTTACATTGTAAAATGACATTTACCATAAGCAGCAGACTGTCAGGGCACTGATACCGTGCGCCGCAATACTTCTCTACGGCTGCTCAGCAGAGGAAATGAGAAAAAAAGAGCTGAGCATTTCAAGCATTCACAGGGTACTGAAAGAGGATGAACAGAGAACGCTTTTTCTCCTAATTTCTTTCCCAAAGAGAAAATTAACGAATACAGAAAGTGGGGAGGAGTAAAGGAGAAGGGAGGGGAGAGAGAGGTATTTGAAAAGTGTCTTATCTTTTTCTTAAAATCAGAAAACACAGAGGTTTTAGTTAGAGCTCACAAGATTTTATTTTTTGGAAAAAAAAGGAAAAAGAAAAGAAAAGAAAAAAAAAAAAGGAAGAGAACCCAGAAAATCTGGGGCTTGAATGGAAACAAGATTTGGAAAGCAAAACCTTCTCATAAATATCACTTTAGTAAGAAACAATAAATAATAATATCATAATAATGTTCTATTATGATAACTACATCACAGCCCTATGCTTATTCAAATGCCCACTGCACATCCACAGCCACTAGGCATCTTTGGATGACATTAAACGGGTTGGCAAATGTATTTTGCCAAAAAGAAGTAAGTGTTTCACTTTTAGTTCAAGGAACATTATGCCCCACCAACACTAAAGTACAAGGTCCTACAAGGCCTTTTAAGGAGGGATATACAAGGACACAACAGGCAAGAAGAATTGAGACAGTTCAGAAAAAATAAGAAATCTCATTTCTCTTGCCCATACTAAAACCAAACACAAACCTTCATTGTATGAAGTTCAGAACCATTTGTTTCGAGTGTCCTCAGTTCTTTTTTCTACCTGAACTGGAAAAGGCAAAACAAAAATACTATGCAGAAAAGATGTTTTTGCTTTACAGAAGAGTCAGGAGTTTTTCCTAAAAATCTCTTTGCAGAAAATCAATGGCACAAGTCTGTAAAGGTCGGTGAAGTCTGGATCCACATCCTAATTTCACAGAGACTACATATGATATACAGTGCATGTACCTGTATAGCAATTAATGGATTTTTCTCCACTTACAGCGTGTCTGGATTTGGCCCTCGGGTTCTCATCTTTCTGAGGTTGGTACATACTCCTCGCTCACTGGGTGCACAGGGCTAAGTGTTACTGGTTCCCTCTGCATTAGCCCCACCACTACTGAATCATTGTTGCCATAGATACTGCTACAGTAACATTATAGTTTCCACAAAGATGCTTCAGCAATTTACTCTGGTGATCAAACTGCAGCCATTTATTGCACAGAATAAATAACAGGGCAATGGTGAATTACGGGGCTACGACTCCATCGATGGGTCCCGGTGACATCATAAACCACAAGAACCAAGCTCGAGTCATCAGAACTCCCGAGATGGAATTATAAGCTCCATCATTCAAGTTGTGCTCTTTAAAGATATTTGATATAATATATGGAGCCAACAAAATGAAAGAGAGAGAGGCAGAGACAGACCGTCAGGCTCTCAGGCCAGCCACGTACTCTCCTGGCCACCACGAGTCTGCAGCCAAGATTGGTAACAGCTGCCACAGCGCATGGGAGAGACAGACTGCCAGGCATTCAGCACAGCCAGGTATATGTCTTTTTTTGGGAGTGCTACTCAAGATCAATGCTGCCTGTGGGACCGCGTGGCTCAGCACGCAAGCAGGGTTCTGGACCTTGCAGCCTGCCAGGAGAATCTGGATTCCCAACAAAGGTCTCTGGGAGCACTGGTGTTGCAAACTATAAAGAGAAGAATAAACACACATGAAGTACAGGCTTCGTTTTCTTTGCTAGTTCCTTTTTGTTCTATTAGGCAGAGCGGGGTCACCTCTCTCCTAAGGTCTGACGAACCCCAGAGAGAGTGGGCTCAGGTTTTAAAGAGTTAGAGCAATCTTGCATCTAAGCATTGAAGTAGCATAATGATGTTTGCCTCGTGGCTCTGCATCCCAATGGTATCAATGAAGGATCTTTTTTTAGAACAGACCAAGACTATTTGCTGGCCAAGAATTTTCTTTTCTCTTAGAAGGATATGGGGCCAGGTTCTGAGCAAGCTGTAAACTGCTGACATTGATTTAAATGAGCCGAGGCTCTGGCTCCAAGCCTACTGTGCTGGGATAGCATATACCTGCAGCTGATGACTGTGGAGTTTGAAAAACATTGATTGCTTTGTACGTTCTGGCCCATTAGATGTTATTTAAAATACTGAAGTATCAGAGAACAGAACGATCTATATGATTAGTGATAGCAGATGGATCTTCTCACTCGTAAAAGTTGTTTGTTTGACTTCAGTGCTTACCAAAAGTTGTATTTAGCAACTAGCAAATGTGAAGCTTTTTCTTCTGTTCTTTTGAGAGCTTGATGGAGCCAGCTTTTTGCTTCTTTGTGCATTCGATAACGTGGAAGACGTAAACCAGTCATTGCGGGCTCACTTTCTTTCTTGAACAGCTCTTCAGATTGCAAAAAAAAAAAAAAATCCCTGGTGGGAAATCACAATAGAAATGCCACAGCAGTACTAGACTGGGACGAATGAAATGGTGAGCTCTGCCTAGCCATCTTCTCCCTCTCATCACCATTTCTCAAACAGAACTTTAGGATCAGGGAAGTTAGACTCACTCTTGCTCTAGTGATTCCTCTTTAAATATATACTTAAGGGTAGCATTTTAAAAATCACTCATCATTGACCTAAAATGGGATGCTATTTGAGGTCAATGTTATATTTTCCATTGGGGACAGTTTGACCAATGTTGAGTACTTTTAAAATTTCCGCCCATACATACGTATACAGAGAGAGGGGGAAAGAGAGTGTACAATGATACATGTATCTTAATGTACCATACTAGACAGAGACAAAACCACATTTTTAATAGCTTTCTATATTGATTTCAGAACTATTTATCATGTGACTGCAATAGCACACATTTGCAGACTTTAAAAACTAAAGCTCAGCTTCAAAAATGCTGGGCTTGATTCTAATCTCATTGTAAAATGGTATCATCTCCAATGAAGACAATTACCCCAGTGTAAATGTGATCAGGAACCCGTAATTTTGTCTCATTGCGCACCTCTTTTCAACTTTCAGATGGGAAGTCGTGTGGAGATACAATTCAGAAATGTTCATACCTTTTGCAAGCTGGCCAGAGTAACTCTTTGGAGCTGCATGTGCCCGTATCAGATCTGAATTTACTCCTTTTTATCTACCTTCACCTTATCTCTCTCTGTCACGCATACACACTCATTTTAGGTTTTGTCTCTCCTGCTTGCCCTTCACCCTGTATTTTGTATCTGTTACAAAAGGAATGCATCAACTCAGATGAGTCAAAGATTATCATGAGCAACCTTCCCTTCCGCTGAAGAACCCAAGGATGGTGGAACACTTCTCTTACGGCACCCTCTCCATTAGCAAAAATGTCCCCACAAAAGCTGTTTGAGCTGATCTGAAGGGCAGGCTGCTGTTTTTTATTTTGCTGTAAGTTTATTTTTCAAAGGATGGGCCCTTTATTTATATTGCCTTAGAGAACAGGTGGGTTTATGTAAAAAGCTACACAGCAGAAGGATGATGAATTGCTACAGCTAATTAGTAATTTACTAATTGCATATTCTAGCAACCGTCCAGGATCTATACCATATTAAACACAGCATACACTATCTGGAAAAGAGAATAGTGTAAAGAGAAGGAATGAAGCAAAGTATTTCACAAAGGTAGCACTCAAAGCTCCCTAGCAGCACTGCAGCGGGCAAGATCTTAGAAACACCATGGAAAGGATAATTTTACTAATGGCATAAATGCAGGTAAGATAGCGATGACAACAAGATTGCCGGCAGACATTCCCCCTTCACGTAAGGAAGAAGTGGCCACATGTATAAGGTGAGACTATTGTCCACGCCATCACAGAGCACAGACTTTGGGGCCACTTCTAAAGGGACCAAAATTGTTGTAAGACAACAAGGCAAAAAGCAGAATCACAACCTTGGAGTTCAGGACAGCAGACTGGCCTTTTCAAGGATCTACTTGGAAGAATCACATGGGATACAGTTCTGGAGAAAAGAGGGGTCTAGGAGAGCAGGTTGATTTGCAAGGATCACCTCCTCCAAGCTCAGCAATGGTCCATCCTGACAAGCAGGAAATCAAGCAAAGGCAGCAGGAAGCCTGCATGGATGAACACAGAGCTCCTGACAAGACTCAAATATACAAAGGAAGAATACAAGGGGTAGAAGCAGAGTCAGGTGACCCAGGAGGAATATAGAGACACTATCTGAACATGCTGGGATTGAGTTAGTAAAGTCAAAGCCTATTTAGAGTTGAATATGGTGAGGGAGTGAAGGGCATCGAGAAGGGCTTCTACAGGTATATCAGCAGCAAGAGGAAGATCCGGGAAAATGTGGGCCCACTGATAAATGGGGCAGGGGACATGGTGAAAAAGGACATGGAAAAGGCCAAGTTACTCCATGTCTTCTTCACCTCAGTCTCTATTGGTAAGTCCTGAGCAACCCGATCTAGCTGACCCTGCTTTGAGCAGCACATTGGACTAGAAGATATCCAGCAGTCCCTTCCAACCTCAACTATTCTGTGATTGTATGAATAGAGCAGAGGAAGAACACCACTTTAAAAGCACTGTGCGTTCTACTGATGGTGAGGAAATCAGGCCTGAATAAAGGAGATGCTCCCACAGGGAAGGATGCAGGATTTGAGAGATGTGAATCACCTTTTCCTTAGTTCCACATAGAAGCAGACAAAAGCCAAGAATGGGTCTAATTAGGCACACCAAAGGCAATCTCAAGCTGACTTGCCTAGTGTGTGTAGGTTGTGTATGTGCAATGCAAAAGGAAGCTGGAGGAACTGTGAAATATGACATACTCTTTAAAACACAGGATCTATTGTCTCACCTGACCAAATTTGCCTTAATCAAGTGCTGGCTCCATTTCACCTCTTGAACTAGAGCTCCCAGATTTGCAAGGCACACAGTGAACTTACCAGCAAGCAAGCACAACAGAAGGGGAAAAAAACCGAGCCTAAATTTCACCTTACCTGAGATCCCTTTTTCACTTTAGTCTCTTTGCCCAGGTGACAAGACGCTTTCACCTGGCCAGAAAACAAAAGAATAGCAGTAGAAAAATCAAACGCTACTAGGAGGAAGTGGGAGCAAAGTAAACTGTCTGTTGTTCAGTGCATGCTTTTTTTTCTCCTTCTTTAATTTCAATTTGCAAAGACAGTGAAATGGAAAATGTGCCTCTAATTATTACCCCTCTGTGCTTCCTAAAAGCCTCTCTCCGAACTTTTAAGTCTCCTCAAGTTTCAGGTCCTCTTTTTCTCCCTCCCTCTTTCTTTCTTTCTCTCTCCCCCTTTTTTATTTAAACTAATCTAAAAAAGCTATAAAAAGCCTCTGACACTATAAATTCCCTTGTAAACCCTGGTTTTATAGGTTTAATTGCCTCATTTTACTGCCTTGCATGCTTTGTTCCTTCAGTATTTTAGAGAGCTGCCCCAGTATTTAGTACAAGCAGGCAACCTGGGGAAAGAGAGGCCATCTCGGAGCCCTCTACTAGAATTTGGATGTGGTCAGAGCTTTGGCATGGTTAGCACCCTGCGGAGACTGAGCCTTGAAATGGCTCCACTCAGACTCATGCATGTGGGAAGTTGACCTAAACAAAAATGGAGAAAAACCTCAGCACTGGGAAATTCAAGTGTCCCTTGACATGGCATAAAATCATGCTCACAAGCCTCGAGGGTATGAGAAAACCCACAAAGAATCTCTCATAGGGAAAGGGGCGCTGCGGAAGGTTCTTCTTTGTATTTCTGTTACATGAACAGTTTCTTCCCTGAGCATTGCCAAAGCCTTAACGCCCAAGCAATCAGCAAAATCCACTGTTGCATCGAACATAGACATTTCTTAATTATGTCACTATCTGTTGAACTGTCTTCCACAGACCTTAACTAGATACTGTGGCTGTCCCGTGTCTCACCCTGAGTGGTGCAAAGAGGAGAACAGATGCATGGGGACTTCATGTGGGGAGCTAACAGGAACCTCTGTTTTTATCTCAGGACTAGCATTGTCAAATGGACTTGCAGAAACTGGCCACATTCACGATACATGTTTTTTCTCATTAAAGAACACAGACAGCATGTTTCTGTGCAGGTATTGCCTACACACAGTCATCCTGCAGCAACGCTATGGAAGCTTCTTGCACTGCCTTGAGCCTTGGATCCAAGACCTTGATGTCTAGCACAATCAAACAGCACAGTCTACTGCAGACCTTTCAACAAAAGGGTAGGGCGCTTTTCCCCTTAAAGAATGTTTCCAGAGTCCATTTCCTGGCTCCCAGAAAACATAAGATGACACCTTTGGTTTCGTCTGAGTCTAGAGATTTCTTTGACTGTCATATCCAGGTGATCTATTAAGGACAGACTATGCAGGATTTTATTCCCAAACTCCTTCCTTTACCAGTTCTAATTCAAGCATGGGAAACAGAAAATACTAGAAAGAAGGGAGAAATAAATGAAAGCCTAAAAGCTTTCAAACAATTTGGTTTTGGCTTAACTGAGGAAATGGTAAAGGCATCCAAATGTGGGTTTTATTGGCAAATTAAGGTTTTTATTTTTTTCTCTATTTTCCTAAAGAGGCAAGGCTTGTGAATCATGATGTGTATGCATCTTGCACTACTTTTTGGTTTACGGTAACTTCAGAAAATGTTGAGCATTCTTAACCAAGTATGTCAGAGAGAAAGAAGTCTCAAGATTATTAAGTGTCTGTAAGTTTCATAAATACAGGTCAGCCAGTAAAGGAGCAAGATACACATTTGTTTCCCCATGCTTAATCTAAACCATACAGAAACTTACATTTCTTTATGCTGTTCACCAAGTTACCATTCTCTAAAACGCTTCCCCCAGCTCTGGTTACCGGGGAAAGGGACATTGTGTGAAGAACTGAATCTGCTTTTTGTAGTAACTGAGGTAAAAGTAACAACCTATTCATTTTTCCAGGCCACTTATGATTTTATAGACCTCTATTGTATCTCTCCTCAGCTACCTCGCAGACTGAAGATCCCTGGTCTGTTTAATTGCTCTTCATAAATATGATGTTCTTCCCTCTCCTCTGGATTTCTTTTCTTAGCTGGGTCCTGTGAAGAAGAAAGAAGAAACATTCCCTATTCATGGAAAGGGAACTTAAAAGTACGTGTTCACACACATGCTATTCCCTGTGAACAAGCAGATCCTGAAAAAATACATTGCTTGTTTTAGCCACTAAGCTGTTGGCAGCAGGGCAGGCAAGAGGAACAACGATGGAAGCCTCGAAAAGGAAAGGAAGAGGAGGGAGAGGCACTTAGAGGAACAAAATCTGGAGGAAAAGTATGTTAAAAACAAATGAACTGAAGAAAGAACTTCTTGTTGGTGAAGTTGATCCTTCATGCTGCCCTGCTATCTTGTAAAAGGAGTTTTATTTGCCTTTTTGTGGGAGTCCTGGGAGGAAACTATTAAAGGAACAGGCTTTAGGCAGTTTGTGGGGATGTGTATATAGGCATATGCGTGAGTGCGTGTGCGTGTGTTTGGGCATGCATGACTGTGTGTTTTCTCCCTCCCTTTTACAAGGGCCAGTTAGGTCACAAGGTTAAAGCCAGGGGGGACTTATTTTGTGTTGTAAGAATTTTTACAAAGTGTAAAGGATCAAAGTAATTAGCTGAGGGTGAGAGCCCAAGACTGTCAGAGAAGTAATGCAGCCCTTGCCCGGGAGTCTTGATCACAGCCGGCCGGACTGAAACTCCAGATACTGGGAATAAGTTACCCAACAGGTCTGCGCAGCACGGGGTGTGTTGCTAGATATGAAACTTGTAAGGAAGAAGAAAGACAAAATTTTGGATGGAGCGACTGGAAAATGTTCCAGAAATGTGGCCGAATGAAGCACAGAAGCTTTTAGGTGCGAACATTTTAAAGCCAGCTGTCTGCTGCTGTGAGAGCTGCCAAACCACGCTGGCACTCTTTGGGGAACAGGTCATTGCTTCCTGCTTCCAGCTGGCCTGGAAAGATTATCTGAAAGTGAGTTAGGACTCTCAGTCCCTCAGTTCGGTCTTTCAAAGCAAGTGAGCAAGAAGGAAACAGGCACATGGGGTGATGAAGCATCAACATCAAAATAGTGGATCCCAGGGGGCAGGTCAAAGCTATCTGCAAGTGTTAGCCAAGCCCCTTACCGCTGGACATCTTTGTTTTCTGTGCTGGCTTTCCTGGCTGCCTGTTGCTCTTGGGATGCTCTCCTGATGCAATTCAAGTCCATCCAACAGCACTGCCACTAAAAATGACCAAGCCACAGCAAGCGTCTATAGTGTCTAGGCAAGGAAACATCTCCTATTACGCCGCTGTCCTGGGCTTCCTCATCAAAATGTACAGACCAAGAAGCATCTGAGTCACTCTCTTGCAGATCCTCACAGGAAGGAACTTTGCCTCTAAGCCCACACTGCTCCTCTTGAGAAAGAACCTTTGATGACACAGATCTTCCTATGTCTGTTTTTTACTCCTAGAACGACAAGGGTATATGTGCACAGTATTCACTTTACAGCAAGAAAATAATTTGCTATTTACATTGCACAATCTATCTGGTGATCTACTGTTCCAGGTTCCCTTTTTTTTCTCCTACTGTACAGACAAATATCCAATATTGGGAAACATATGCTTTACACAAGTTTTTAGGAGAAGTACAGGGATGAGAGAAGATCTCTAGCCAAAGAGACTGCCCTACCTATGTATGACTGCCTCAATTCCAGGGGTGGCTTATGTGTGTAAAACACCGAACTACAAAGCACATGAACACAGACTACACCACTGGAGAGCCTCCAAATCCCTGGAGTCACCCACATTTTTGATTGGCAGTAGTAACTGAGAAGAATGAATTATGTCCTGTCTTGGAAACAGAGACCAAGGTCTTCCAGACGGCCACAGAAGAACTTGCTGGGCACTGTACACTTCATCTGGCTAGGCCACCAGATCCCTGACCTCCCCCAGAGTCGTTCAGCAAACAGCTAATTAGCTGCCACTGTTAGAATTGAAGGAGATAGGAAGGAATTACAGAGTGAGAGTAGAAACCCCAGCTATCTCCATATCACAGCCGGTGATAAACTGTACATCCTCTTTATCTGGAGCGCTGGGATGGCAGAAGGAGGCGGCATTTCTACACCCGATCTGCAGCTGCTGTGTGAAAGAAATATTTACTCATGGAAAAGCTTCTTTTTTAAACTACTGCATTAGTTTTATTAAATGTTCGTAATCTGCATTTCACCTTTCCTCCCCAAATTACGTTCATCTTTGTGAGAGAAAAAAAATGAGATGCCTAACCACAACTTTGGCTCAGAGCCGCCTTCTGTCTCCAGCCCCCGCGAGGATGAGTTAGTGTTTTGTAGATGTTATTGATCTCCAGGCACAGATTGTCTGGCTGCACGGTCCTTGTGTCTCCTACCCTGCACTGCTCCGCCCACCTGAGATCTTCCTTCCCTTGGCGTCCCCCTATTTTTGAGCCTATTTGAGATGCAAAATGTACAGCTGGCAGGTGTGGCTCCATGATGGCCCGCAGCCATTTATCACACAGTTCTCAATAAGCTAATAGCCCTAATGTGTGAAAATTGATTTCTGGGGTGAATGCAAAAGTCCCAGTGATTTACACTCTATTTCCAATTGATGAGGCTCAATTGATTTCAACGAGTACTAAAATATTTACCATAGTGAAAGGTAGGGGGAGGGTGTGTGGTGAAGGACTGGGAATAGGGTCATCATTCACAGAGAGGCATCTCAGCAGTGCTTGTAAACAGCACCGTCAGCCTGTGGAAGGGCCCATCAGGAAATGAAGCATTCGGTGTAACAGGAAAACTAGCTGGTCAGCATTAAGTTGCAGGAAGAAGGAAAGTAGTGACAAAAAAGAAGGAAAAACTGATGTGCCGTAAACACAGCCTCCCAGCTTTGGGAGGAGCTAAGATTCACAACGGAAGAGACATCATCTTATGACTCCCCTGCCTTCTTGGGGAAATAACCCTGGGAAAGCACCTTTGATGCTGTGTCCTGCCAAGGCCAGTTTGAACTCCAGCTGCCTTTGCCCTCTGATTCACACGGGCTCCATGAGCTCCATGACAGCAAGGCTATGCTCGAGGTTAATGTGAAAACAAGGTCCAGTGAGCTTCCCAAATGCCTAACCACAGCCACTATCTGCTCTGAAAGTGAAACCTCTCCAGACACAGCTTCCCACAAGATACATCTTTGTGCTCCACAGTTTGATGACCAGGACACCCCAGGGGCAGCCACTGAGTGGGACAACACTTCCCACTACCTAACCCCCGACTGCTGGTGTCCACTCCCCAATCACCCTAGCAATGCACACCAGTGCATGCAGGAGAAGGGAACGGGAGAGGAATGAAAGTTGAAGCACTCTCACAGTCTACAGGCTCACTTGCTTGTATTTTCCTGAGCCCCATGGAGGACATATTACCCTTTTCCCCAGCCTCTCCTTCCACCTGAGCTTGAACCAACAAACCCAGCTCTCAGCTCCCACTGATCTTTCCCAAGTCATCCTACCCTTCCCCTATTTATCAATCCTCCCTTCTCCTCCCCTTCCCTTGCCTCTATCGTGTAAAGTTCTCATTTACCAGATCAAAGGTTAGCTCTTGTCAGACCAAAAGCTTTGAAATACATCTCAGCAACTAATAATTTCCAAGTTTGGAGCTGCCCCCGTATCTTTCCTTGTCACACAAAAGAAATTCAGGGTAGAGGCTTGCAAGCATTTCATAGAAAATGCCAAAACCCAATCTTTTAGCAATGGCGTCAAGAAACAAAGTTCAGATCTAGATCTAGGTGTGCAACTGCCAGTAGTCACTGGGTAGCAACTTTTCTATGAGGCAAGGGACAGCTGTGCAAGGGGGGCTTTCACCCATCACACACTTTGCCTCAAGACCTTATCATGGGGAAGTGGAGGTGCTGCCCCATCACAGCCTTCATAACCCTGCCTGCACTGGGACTGCATCTGCACCTGTAAATCTGACAACATTTGAGTCCGTATTTCCAGGTCTGCGCCAGCATGTGGAGCCAATATCCCCACAGTCCTCGAGTTTATCATGGCATGATCTATTCTGAGATCATCTCTTAGCAAGTGGTGGTATATTTCCTGCATAGGTCTGTCTTTTCTGAATTTTTGAAGCTGCTGGCAGAAGCAGAGCTTCTCTATTTCTTGTCATCCATCTACTCATGCTGCTATTCACTCATAATGACAAAATGCTCTGTGGACTATGAAACAGCAATAAAGAAAGAAAACACATTCAGCTAAAAAAAAAAAAAAACCACCTATTTCTACCAACTTCCCAATACAGCAATGTCAGAAGATGAGGAGCATGACATGCACCAAGCTTAACGTACAGAGTGCCATGACATAGTCCCCTCCCAAATCTACCACATTAGCCCACCTGTAGATGTAGTGCCAGGTCCTCAGCTGATGAAGCTCAAGACAAGTTTGCTCAATCACCCAAATGGGAATCTGCTTTATAAACATTTGTTAAATCATTAAAGGGAATAGCCAGATTATGAGCCCTAGGAAAACTCTTCAGCTAATGCAAAGCAAGAGAAGCTGTATCAGCTTAGAGCAGTTGACTCACTGAAACTTTAAACTTACTTTCAAAAATTCTTTACAAACTCCCGGTCTGCCAGCTGCAAAGGAATTTACTGACCACTATTTACATTATTCACGTTTGTTATTCTGTTCTGCTTGGAAAGTGCAAACAAAAACACCAGCTTTGCTTTTCAGCAGTTTTGTTTTCCTGCCTCAATGTACTGTCCAATCTGACAGCGAAGTGTTGGGGCTGAACGCTCAGAGCATCTCATTGCTGTACAGGTCTTTGTACCAATATTAAAACCTAGCCCTTTACAAATTCTCCCTTGGCTGTTTTCTTCTCATCCTGGCACTCTATGGCAAATCCTTTGGCAGAAAGAAGTTATTTGCCCTAGCAAAAATACTTCTTGCTGCTAGAAAAAGTGTCTTGCTAGGATGTTTGCTCTTCTCATTCCACTTCATTTGAAATGGCAGAAAAGGAGAGAAGAGATATTAATGCTGTCACCAAGTGTTTTTTGGTCAGCTACAGCAGTGATGAGTTCAGTACAATGGCTAATCTTCTCACTTATCCTCCAGTTCTCTATTTTAGATAATTCCTTACTTCTCAATATATACAATTCAAATCATCCTCTCATGCAAATTCAGGAGATAAGGATATGTCAAAAAAGAAAAAAACAAATCCACAATAACACCTGCATGTCTAGTGGGCAAAACCAAAACGATTCGGATTCCAAGGTTCATTTTTCCTCTGCCACTGACCTACTCTGTGACATCTAAAGGAAGTCACTTCATCTGCCTCTGCTTTCTCTCACCTTTCTGAGAAGCTACAAATGCATTGCGCATGGAAAACATAGTACAGTAAGCTCTCACCAGTGTAAAGGAGCACTAATTGTTATTCACCTTCACAAAAAGATGATGTAGTGTTTAATCAGCAAATGTCCCCAAAGACATTTGAGCTCTCTAGGAGAAAAATGATATGCAAGTGCAAAGTGTTTTTTGAAAATACTGGAAATACATTTTATAAATAATAAAAGAGGAGAAACTTCCATTTTAGCCTATGTCTGTTCCTCTGGCCATCCCTATTCCCCTTTCTCCTGCTCACTCTGCATAGCTGTATAGAAAATCAGAATCCAATCTCAGCAAATCCTATTGACTGTCTCCTGTCACTCACCTGATTAAAGGTTCCACTTACATCCAAATGGTTAGAGCCATGACTCTGAGCCATTCATAAAACTCGTATTGAAGGATTACCTTTCACAAACTTTGCCTTAATGATTATGCATTCTATTGATCAGTGGGGGAAACTATAAAAATTGACACCAGAATAAACTTTGAAGGCCTGCTCTCACTCAGCAGAACTAGGATCAATTTGAATCGACCAGGATGATAGGGAAGGGGGGAAAAAACAACCTCTCTCCATTAGCTGGGTGTAATCCTGATTAGCTAAATGTTTAAGTTTTTTTCTATCTGTCTCTATTTGACTGCTGAAATCCGACAGCATCTTAGTGTGATGCAGATTATCAGACCTTGAGGTTAACTCTCTAAAATGCATTGGTGTATGTTCATTCCATCTTTGCTCCACAGATAAGCCCTCATTCATGACTGCTTTGATGTTCAGATTTTCTTATCCCTGTTCCCCAGTTTAAAACAATCCAACACACCACAGTGATTATTTTGTTCATGGAGAGAATAGGTATTAGTCACTGATAACAAAAAGGAAACAGCATGTTAATATGACATTAATTCCTAAGGAATTCTTTGTTTTTCACCCTTGGAATTCTTTCCAAACCCTTTTTGGGCCAGCATGTGTATACATTCAGGTATCCAGCTTTGGCTAGCCTGCCCAAAATAGGAAATGACTTAAGAGAGATGCGCCCAAAACTTTGACTGCTTTTCTAAATATTTCACTTGGTTTAATAAAAGAAAAAAATTATCTTCTGCCCATAAAACTTGCCTCTCTCAAAACCTTAGACCATCAGGGCTACGACAATAATGACTTCATTGTGTTTAGATGTGCAGTCTTCTGTTGAGCTGAGTGTTTTCCAGCTTCTAGCCAGAATGTACAAACATGTATACAACTGCCTTTCAAAAGGCAACTGCAGGTTAGCTGAGGATACCCTACTGCCTAATCACAACCACTGAAATGTCATTTCAATATAGTCATCGTCAGTTCATCCCACCTGAACATTCAGCATTGCCAGTTCATGGGACTGAAGTTGAAATAGCAGCTGTAAAGATTAGTACATGTATCTTCCCAGTGTATTTCAGTTCCAAGGCATGCAGAGGAAGAACAGCAGGAGCTTCCTGTGAGATTTTACAACAAGAGCTGCATCCAGAACTTGGCTAACATTGCCCCATGAGTAGCTGTCCTATTCCAAGGAGCATGGATAAGATCCAGTCCAGGGAAGCAGATGTTTTTAATCACGGAATGGACCTTATCTAGAGCCCAGCCTTCATGGCCTTTGGAGTCCAGCTCAAGTTTACATTATGCGAAGATATTTTCCCAGACTCCATTCCAGGTGGTCACTGAAATCTAGGTCTCCTTTTTACTACGAGATTACTCACAGAATGAGCGATCTGTTTTCTCTTGTTTGACAATCTCACAAATTTTCTTATATGGTATCCCAGACAGTTGGGATAGTCTCAGTGGACAGGTAATCAAAAAAGACAACTGAGAATGAACTGATAAAAATGGCCAATTTGAAGAATTAAGATTCTTCCAATAAAATCAGATGGCTAAGATAGAATTGTCCATAAAAACATTTCTAGGGCTATAGAAATTAGATAACTGTGTGCAACTGAGCAGGATTCATCTCAGCTAATTTTAGCAGTCAGAAAATGAGGTCTAGCCAAGATAATCCTCCAAGCTCTTTGCTGAGGCAATGGCACAGGCTTCTCCCTGAGGTAATACAACCCATCTCTTCTAGATACCTTTTGGGGGATGAAATGGCTCACCTTCTAACTAGCATACGCTAGACACCACCTCAGGGTAACAGGTACAGCCATCTGCACGGACTCAGAAAGAAGCAAAAAGAGTGGTCAAAACAAGCAGCCAAAGTCCATGTGAGGAACACAGACAACATTCAGAAATAATTCTCAGATGTCTTCAAAGGCACAGGCTCAGCAAAATAACCAAGATGATGTACTCAGTAAAAATTTGGTCTCCCCCAAAGATAAAGTCGGAAGTAAAGCTGGTAACATGAAAAGGGGGACTACTGTAGCTTAAAGTAAAACCAAAAGTGGATTAGACTGATCAGAAGCTACAGCCAAACGTATTCAAATTAGCAGTGAAATGCTCAAAAGTCATGGTAATTAACTGTTACAACAAACTGCTAGGAAATGTTGTGCGTTGTCTACTTTTGAAAGTTTGGACACTTTTCTGGAAGACGTGTCAGGCCACTTATAACTAAATGGATTCAAATGGAGACTGGCTTCCTTTGCAGATGAATTCAGACTATGTGATACATCCCTTTGACCTTACATTTTTTGAATCTATGAAGAGGCTTACCTCCATGATTGGAATAGAAAAGCTAAGTAAGAAAAGGTATCCCCTGATACATGCAATTTAAATAAAGACATAAAAAACTTTATACAACACTTAAATAAGAACAAGAGCTATCATAAATAAAAATATTCAGTCTCAAGTGCATGCAAGTTGCAAGTAAAGACCAAGTCAGTGTCTTTTAATACACCCTTTGAATGTTATTTATTTAAATAAGCCCTGTCTAATTTGTTCTACTCCCAGAGTTTTCTAACAGTTTCTAAAAGCTCTCAAAGCAATGAATTTAGAGTAGATGACATTCTCATTTAGATTGGAGGCCTGAAAGAATATATGGAGAATCATTAAGTTTTGCAGCAGATCAAAGAAACAAATCTATGGTTGAACTTAAAAAAAAAAAAAGATATTCCTAACAGAAGCGATCCATAATGGATGCAAGTTGAGTAAAGATTGCTGATCTAGGGAAAGTAAAAACAATAGCTGAAGTGTTCACTCCACGAAGCAACGCAGATAGAAAGAGATATATAGGGTTGATAAACTGGTTTGGCAAAATTCATTCCAAATCTATACATGATCAATAAGTCCTTGTGGAAATTGTTGGAATATGAGGTTGCTGGCATTAGGTAAAAAGACATTAATAGACATCTAAGTGGTTAAAATCATTTATTAACAACATAGTTTTAAAATATTACGACATGACTAAGCTGGCTGCATTGGAAGCAGTGCTCCATACTGGCACAAAGTATCTGTCAGACTTTTAAAGTAATTTCCAATAGTGCATCTTGTCTAAGCTTAGTACAGTCCTAGGGATGGCATGAAAGTGTGCTGACACGGCACGCAGACTTCACTGTGCCTGGGCATTGTCTCTGGCCTATCTGTCAGTAAGAAATAAGAAGGAAGTGCTGCAGGGTATGAGTTTCACAGGAAGCCAGACAACATAGATGCAAAAGTCCTTCTAAAACCAAGTAGTAGTTCAGCTTGCAGCTCTTTTGGAAACCTCAGGAGTTCTCAAACTTTGAAGCCCAAACATGTTTTCTGTTTCAAATTGTTCCTTGGCTATTCCCTGCTCACCACACTTCAAACTACTGGAAAAATATCCATCCGATAAAGAGCTGAAATGGTGAACGCTGAACTAAGTGGCAAGCTAACCCCTCCAGACTCTTATCAACACCACTGAATCATTTCGACCAAGGATGAAAGTTGTTGTGGAATGATCACAAGGAGAGGCTACAATTGAGCTTTTGGGACATCAGCAGATAGTGGGGCGAATATTTATCTTTCTAAAGAGCAACAAGGAAAAAAAAAAGTACATTCCCTTTGCAGTTGCCAGTGATAATGGATGCTGTGTGAGCTAAAAACCCAGCAGTTAAAAGCTACATTTATTATCACTCTATCTCACACCAGCAAATTTATGATCCCTTCCAGACCTAAAACATCAAAGCAGAGCAGGAGTCAGAGCCTTTTCAGACTGTTAGTTTTTTTCTTCTTCTTTTCACATAGATTGCTTTATTTATTTTTTAAAAGGAGGTGGGCATTAAAACCAAAATCTGACCTTTGATCCCCTGAGGCAACTCATTACTTACAAGGGCAAATAGGGAGCTGAAAGTTTTTCCTGCATGAAACCGTAAATAATTCTTACATACGTCCACAAATCACTCTAGGTTGGTAAAGTAAATAGTAATTGGTGGGTTTCTCCCTAGAGGCAGGTCTGAAGGGGGTTGTAGATTAGAGTTAGGGATTTTTTGTTTAAAAAAAACTTTAAAAACCATGTTTCCCTCAGCCCAGTGCTCCAGATGCTCAGGTAACATGTGAAGTTTTGAAGGTGTGTGTGTATGGTAGGGTTGTGGGGAGGGGAAGAGTTTGCTGTTTTTCTTAAATTCCAACATGAGAAATTACTAAATATAAGAGATTCATATATAAGATTCAAATATAAGATTCAAATATAAGAGATTAGGGCAAAGGGGAGTATTAAAAAAAGTTAAATACCACGTGTGTAGAACAGCCTTCTTTGTGTATTATCAACAAGGTTTAGAGAAGAGACCTTCTTCACACCTCCTCCTGAAAAAGCAGCTCAACTGATTAGCTGGAAGAAGTAGTAGACTATTGCCTCCCTGTCCTACTTTTTTAATGTGAACAAGTTACTACAGTTTAACATGATGCACAGGGAGCACACGTTATCAACTTTCACTGTTAGATAAATTTTACCCAAAACATCTGAAGTCTACCCAAGTTCAAATGCCTTTTCAACCATCACTGTTTCAACTATTATCAAAATTACTTTATTCAATAACAGTCATATGCAAATATCTAAATAAAAGGAAAATATCCATACTTGTTACTGGAAGAATACAGTTGTTATAGCAGACCAGCTAATAGAGTGAGAAAGTACACTAATATTATCAACACTAGTTGAAATCTTCCCATGCTGGACCAATCAGACCTGCCTGTCATCAAAACAAGATTGCCCAGTGGTGCACCGTCACAGTGCAGTGATTTTCTCTGCTGGAAAATTATTTAAGAGCTTGCTGATAGCATGCCAAAGAAAAGCCATCAAATGCAGATTAGTCCTGTGCAAAACACAGTAATCCCAGAAAAAGGGACGTTTAACTGTTACACTTTGATGAGAAAGGTCAGAGTCAGGAGGATAGAGAGAAAATGGAATAGGAAACTGGATGTTTATAAATGCAACTGACACATTTCTATGTACACGGACTGACTACAGCCAAACACAGTTATTTGCAAGGAGAAAACTGGTCCCAAGCCTGGTTCTATTTCTAAGAAAAACAACAGGTCATAAATCTGTATTTAATAATTGAAACAAATGGCCTGACTTTCAGCCAGGCTGAGCACAATGCACTGAAGAAACCTAAAGTATTGATTAAGACGTGGGATTTTTCTACCTGGCCTCTGACTTCTTTGAAACCTTCAAAGTCCAGTGCTAAAGCCACAGGGAGTTTCATCTTAGACAAGATTATGTTTGAAATTTCTTATGTTTACCTTCCAGCCTCCTTCAGTCCCAAGATCTAAGGCCTGCTGCACTCTGCAGCACGTGCCAAAAGAACCGCCAAGGGCTCTGCTGAGGACCCAGAAGACATTACAGTAAAATATGCAGGAGTTGCACTAACCTTCTTCAAACACAGCCTCTTTCATTGCATATCCTCTATCAGACATAGTCGGTATGTAAAATTGCAATAACTTGCACTACTGAACATCAGAGTTGCAGAAACACTTGGTGTTTCCACCTCTCTGACCTACAGCTTTCCCCCAAAAGATTTACACCCTGGGGCAGGAATGGCAAAGCCATACATGAAGCTGGTCCTGAACTACTGCAGTTTTCATACAGAATTACCAAGGTAAAACAAATCAAAGGTTTACTTTTAATAAACTGGGTTGAAAATACCATCCATTCAGAGTGTGCTTCACAAGGAGTTCAGTCACCCCTCCTGAAATAATGGCAATCCAGGCCTCTATTTTTTAAGTATATAACAATAAAGTGATTTATTTTCAATCTCCCAGTGAATCAGGAAATTGTTGCTATTCCCAGACAGGGAACAGAGACAAAGGATGATTAAACACCCAAATATCACACTAGAAGCCTTTGGCAGAGTAGGAAACTGAACTCACCCCTCCTTTCTGAAATGTAGCTCAGCTTCTTAAACATCAGACCATCATTCCAACCCTCACGTGACGCGTAGACACACACGCCTTCTGCAGGGCTCAAAAGCACGAAGGCAGCAGCTAGTAAAAGATTCCTGCTGGCCCAGACTCAGATCCTGTCTGGACTGAGGGAACAGGTTTCTAGTTTCAAAAGGAGCTGAGCTGAAGTTGCTTTCCATCAGTTGCAACCTTTTTAACAAAACAGAGAGATTTTTCTCCAGCAAGTAAAGCCATAAATCAGGACATCTCCTGAGGTTCTTTTTTTTTTCCCCTCCCTTTTTTTTCCTAGTTAGTGTGCCCTCCCTCCCCTTTCCATCCCTCCAGACTTACTTCATAAACATTAGCTTTCAAGCATCTCTTCCCCCAGAGGACATATCATAAACATCATGTTAAATATTTAGAACAGGAAACCACCTCACTTTTCTAGCTACATAAAAGCTATCTTGGGAGGGTGCATTTTCTGTTCTTATGTCTTTTATTTATTTATTTCCTAGTGCAAATCATTTCAATACATTTGCCGGGGACATTTGATAACAGTGTTAAAAAGCCCCCCTGTACCTGGGCAAAGGAAAATGCTACCGGACACTTCAGGGATAGTTAGTGAGACTCCAAAGCACCCTGCTCCTTGAGGTACTTTCACAGGCCTTGGATAGTCACTGGTGTAACTACAGAGCTCAGAGGAGGGACTCAACTATAACAAACTAAGGCCACTTTGCAGCACTCCCAGCATCCACTTTAATGTCCAACTGCCAGCTTGCTTACCTTAACCTTCCTGAGTGTCCCCAGAAACCACTAAGCTCACATGCAGCAAAGATGTTTAATAACAGCCAAGCATTAAACACCACCAAGTCCCCCTCGTGCTCAGTTGTAAACACTGGCAATTCCAGGCTTGATTCAAAGCCAGGGGGAGTCAAAGGTATATGGCACAAAAACCTTTTTGACGACTCTCCTGTGAAATGCCCCATGCCCTCACCCTCTCTGGCTTTATTTATTCAGATCCAAGGCAAAGGGTCCAGTCCCAGTTTCAGGCTCTCCCTTCCTCATCTGCACCACTCTTCCGTCCCTCTCGTCCCTCACACATACATGGCAGCACCTCAGGACTCTGGCCACTTCAAACCCTGCCCCTGCCTCTCTCAAACACAATAACCCTCAAGCGTTTACGGGGCTGTTTTCTCTTCCCATTCCTTCCTTCAGAAAGGCGGTGGCAGCAGCCTGGGGCTCTTCAGGTCCATGCACACCTAGGACATGTGCCTGCCCTGCGTGACAGGGGTGCAGGCATGGCAGTGGCTCCAGGCTGGGAGCTGGCTGTGGTCAGGAGAAGGCATTTGCTCAGTCACTGGCTGTGTAAAACAGCCGTTGCCTTTCTTTTCAGAGAAAAACGAAAGAGGCCAGATGGACAGACATCAAGGGGGAATTCGGACAGAGTGCAGTCCACTGCATTGTGCTGGCCTGGCCTGTACGCTCATCGGGGCAGGGACTCCACCACCCTGCCATGGCAGTGCCTGCAGCAGGGACCCTTCTGGGGCAGCACTGCCCTAACACACACACACACACTGTCACTGAAGTACAGCTGAGATCTTCACCAAACACCCAAAGCTTCAGTTATCCCAATTCCTTATGCTCTTATGGGATTTCACAAAACTAAGCCAGAGACAGAGAATATGTATTTCTCCCATACAGTGTGACCCTGTGGCCATGCCCACCACACCATTCAGGATTTTGTTCAGTCTCCCTTTGAAAATTCCCAACTAGTACAATGACTCCACCAGCAGACAAATCCACACCCAGAAAAATCTCCCCTTTTCACATCTAGTCACTGTTCCCAGCTATTCTTGCAGCCCACTCTTCATTACTCTTTTGTCTATTTTATGTGTATGCCCATCAAGTGCTGGCCTCTTACTCTATCCATGCTGCATATTGCTCATCTAAACAAAATCTACTGAACTCAAAACCTTTCCCTGTAAGTTGGTCTCTGTAGACCTTTAACATTAATTTACTTTCTTCTAAGCTTCCAAATTTTGATAAAAGGCTGCCCACAACAGGATGCAATAGTCCAAGCAGTCATCTAAAGCACCAAAGCCATGGAGAAAAGAAAGCAAAAATCAGTACTGCAGCCCCCAAATTACCTTTTTCTTCCACAGCACATTGCAAGGTCACAGTAATTCATTCTCCACCATCACCCCCTTCATTCCGCCTGGCTGAAACTCCGTTCAGCTTCAGGGGAAGGCAGTGCAACAGCTTGGCAAACCATAATGTCCTGCTTCAGTCCTATTTTGAAGATTTAAAACGTGCAAAGGGCTTGATGTTGGCTTTTCAGATGTGGACAAATCTCACCCATTGTACATAGGTGAATCAAATTTTCAATGATGCAAACTTAAAATCCTTGCCCAGTATGTATGCAAGAGAAAGAAAAACAAAGATCATAAAGATTTATAGATTGCTTTAAAATGCATTCACCCTAAACCATAAGCTGCTCCTAAAAGCACTACCAACCTGGCTGAAAAGTTGTATATACATGAAGGACTCATTCTGCTGGAACGAGTGCTTTAGTGAAGATCAACAGAATTAACGAGCTAAAAACGTCAGGGTATTAGTTCAGTACCTCATAACAACAATAAAATGAAAATTTTATGCCTTTGAAATATACGCTTAAAACTAAGAAGGATATTTTAGGCTCTAAGGACATATGGGACCATAGTGGTCCACTTCTTTATGCTCATGCATAACACATCCCACAGAATTATATCAGCTGGTTTCTGTGAGGTCCACAATTCTGGCTACTTCAAAATACACCACTTCAAAAAGAGAAACCCAGTAGCGTAAAACTTCAGCTGTGCAGGGGTCTAGATCTTCACGTGTACTTTAACCAGAGTATCCAAACTCCAAGCTGGCGAAACAGAGCTAAAAAATCTCTTTACAAGAACAAATCCCCTTGCCACAGTCCTAGTGTTTCCTGCCTTTAGTTAGGCTAAAAATTAGGAGAAAAAGCAGTCTCTATAGCATTAAAAGCATGTCCACTTCCACTAAGTCAGAAGTGGGATCATGAATAGAAGTGTGCGAAAATAAAATGAGCAAATATCAAAAAATAACAACAGATCATATTTTGTGATCATTTTGTTTCAGGCAGGAAGGCTGAGGCTGGTTCTAATTTGAATCTAACCAGTTGGCCAGGCCCTACCTTATATATTATCTTTGGAATGTGAGTCATTTTGTTGGCTTAGTTATTTCTTCTTCTGTAACATGGCACTCCTGACTACACTGGTATGTGGGAGCTATTTTTATTGGGTAGTAGTGAAAGGAAGTGATGGATAGAGCTGGTTGAGAACATTTCAACAAAACATTTTTTCATTAGAATTTCCTAGTTGCTCGAATGTGAAGTTGTTCACACTGAAATGGCTGGTTCCAGATACTTTTTTTTTTTTTTAAACAAAACCAGAAAAAAAATTTCAAAATAGCCCATTCTAGTGTTCCTAAAAAATGTTCAGCCAAAATAATCTCATTTTGAAATTACAAGAGAAAAACTAAGTCGAAATGTTATTGGAGAAAGACCAGCCAGGCCTGACGAAAGAGCCGTCCAAAGTATGCAAAGCCAACTCTGTCCCCTGCCTAAGTATGCGCTTGATTTTTTCCCTTTAGATATTAAGCTCTTGAAAGTTTTCAAGGCTTTGGCTTTTCATCTCAATTCAGAACAGTAGCTCCCTTTTTCACGGCCTCTTCAAGAATTTTAGGAGCATTAAAACCTTCCACTTTTTTTTTTTTTTTTGGCAGAACAAGCAGCGCACTGTATTAGCAAGGGCTTGGGAAGGCAGAATCCTTGAAATATTTCCTGGTCAGGGTCATCTTGGTACTGTAGCATGCAGTCCCTACATGATGCGGTGCGGTCAAATGGAGATGGTAAACCACATGCTGGAAACCTACCAGTCCCAGGTGCCCACAAAAGCCAAAAATTAAAAGGGTGTATCCTCAATGGATGACCAGCCACTCCTGAGACCCTGCCTTTCCCTGTGGGGTTTTCGTAACAGCTTTCAAAAGCACGGCCAGCTACATCTTAAGCAAAGCTGGCCAGTGATCTAGGAAACTCTTCAATTATAGATGAGCACCAATAAACAGCCAGTGATTTGCTGGAAATTATGAAGTATAAATAATTGAGAAGCAGGGAGTTGGCCCAGAGGTACCCTTCTCTCTTGCTGATTCGTCTTAATGCATTTCCTTGATGTAACTCCCTGCTGTGTACCTAACACTGTAGGGAGCAGCAGGATAATGGCCCTTGAAGAATATGCTGACCTGCTTGTACACAGACTTATAAATATGTGAACATCTACCAAACTGAAAGGTGCAACTAAGGAAAGGGGGTTAACCCAGCGAGCCCAATTCTCACCCTACTTCTAGTATGTAAATCGGTAATTTTACCTGAGTATATAGGGGTTCTTCAGTCCCAATGGACAACGGTGTCTGGCAGCAGCTTGTGTGAAAGAACTTCAGCACTTATTTGTTGCTACTTTTTCATGACATCATTAAACAGGAGACTCAATCAGTGCAGTGCAGGAAGCTGCCCCCAGTCATTTAATGGGCTGATGTTCACAGCCGTCCTGTGAGAAGAGAGAGTTAACTTCAGAGATCCTGATCTTCCAGCCTTGATAGCTATGGTCTCCAATGGCTTTTCAAATAGATGAGTCCCAAAATGAGGGAAGCAAGCCTTTCCTGGGGTCGCAACTCTTGGGCAGGGCATGAAACAAACCCAGATAGCCGAGTCTGCAGCTCAGCGGGACCCAAAGACAACAGCACTGCAGAGAAGTTTCTTCCCAGGTGAACAGGGCTTCAGCCAGAGCTTCTCCCTTAATGCAAAGGGGAAAAATCCTTTGGGAAAATAGACCAAAATTTTCACCTTTGAGACATTTCTATGGAGTCTGTCAGATGAGAAAATTGTATCAGAGAGGATAATTTCCTTCTGTGCTGCTAGGTCAGAGATAATGCAAAAAAGCCAAGTGGATGTACAGCAAGGACCACAAAGGATCCTCATAAAGAATCAAGAGCATCTCCCCATGCTCAACCATGGATGATTCTAAGGGAATTTTCTTGTTAATACCCATCAGTTAACAGCTGTCTCACATCTTGATGCTTAGGCACTTTCAATCTGTTTAATAAAACTGTGGATGCTGTCACAAACCATATAAAATCTTTCACACTACAAAAATTAAAGTCTCACTGATAACTTGTAGCAATGGTTCCCATTCAGTAACAAAGCACCGGGTCATAATCATATTTCATTTCATGAACTTTCAATGTGTGAACTTTAGTGAAAATCTTTTGGCTCTTGCACTGAAAAAGAAATGCCTGACTTATCTCAGGTGTAAAAGATGGGAACAGGGAAAGACAGACATTAGATGACAGAAAACAAGATGCTTCATCAGGAGAAGTTTCTGGTAAGACTTTCAAAGCTGCTAAGGAAACTGGAACTTATGGAAAGCATGGGATGAGACTGATCTAACGTAGATTTCTAAAACCGAGATGTCTAATTCAGAGTTAATTCCCCTGTATTTTCTTTATAGCCTTGGTAAACAGGCAATTTACCTCATTGTAAAATAAACATCTAAGACCAATCACATGAAGTACCCTCTGGAAGTGTCCGATTGTCCCCACTGACTCACAGGAAATGACACTACAATGCTCAGACTTTCACTTCCAAATTTTAGACAGGTAAAGGAAGGAGAACAAATGGACTGTCTAAATACTCAAGACACTTTTCCAGTTCTATCATAACTGACTTCGACACACAGGTCACCACGAATGCTGTGCTGCTCCCCTGATGTCCAGAAAACTCCCATCCACTGGGAAAAAGAAGAAAAACTGAAAGAAAGGGAAAAAAACCCAAACCAGACCCCCCAAAAAAACCAACCAACCAAACAAAAACCCAACCAGAAAAGAAAGATCACCAGAAAGCTACTGGGAGAGAAGGCAGGGGATGGCTACTGCATTGGTCATAACACTCAGGTCCACCAGACCTCAACTCTCTTTCACCAAGAACAGCTCAGAAGCATGGGGATTTCTAGGGATTCCTTAAGGCAGCAGAACTAGGCCGGCATGTAAGGAAGCAGGATTTCAGACAAGGGATTTTACCTATTCTTCCACAGGCCTTAGTTCATACTGAACTATTCCACTCATTCATGGCATAATATTCTCTTTTATATGATGATGATGACAACAATTTTAAAACATCCATCTATGTACAGTTATAAACAGAGCAGTTAGGATCTCCTGGGAGAAGGATCAACTCCACATCTCATTTGCACAGCACAGAGCACACCAACATCTTGCCACGTGATAAAGATGCACGACAGCTTACTTCGCAAATAAAGTAGATACTCACGTAGGGGTAAATTTAGCTCTTGGGCATAATCAGGGATTTCTGAATAAGGAAAACTAAATCTATTTTGTCCCCCCAAATGCACAAGCAGTCCCCCTGGCCCCCTCCCACAACAGAAGGGAGCGGTCTGCAGGAAAGCCGGCTGTAAGAGAGGAGACTTGAAAAGGAATGGGGCGGCCACAGGAACCACAAAATCCTGCTGGTCTAATGAGGTGGCTGCAGAAGGGAACTTGGAGCTGGCAGTGTCTCCAAGGCCAGCATCAGGGCAGGATGGGCTGATGAAGTCTGAGTAGATGCCACAGCTCGTAGCTTTTAAGATCTAAGTGAACAGTGTAAAGGGACGTGGAACCAGGGCTCAGTATGCAGATTTTGCTCCATTACGTTTTTGAGCCGTTTTTTCTCTTTTCACTCCCAGCTATGGAAGACGCCAAAGCTGTTAAATATCAAGCGTGTATAATGGGAATCCCATAAGCTGAGGGAATGGCCAGGATTCAAGGATATGTCCAGAGTAGAAAAAAAAAAAAAGAAAGAAAAGAAAAATAAGAGAGAAATAAGCATAGAGATGTGGGAGGAGGAAGGGGAAGAGATCAGACCCATGACTTCTCATCGGCTGTTCTGTTTTTCAGGTCACAGCTTAATGTCACCAGAATTATTTTTATTATTGTTGCTGTTATTATTATTATTAATTATAGCTCTTACCCTTGGTCCTATGAATCTATAAAGAACATAGGCCCTTTTATGCTAGATACTGCATGTAAGCATGCACACTTTTGGGCAGAGGTCTCCTCTGCAGCTCTCTCTGGGCTCTGCAAGCTGTGCTTTGTGCAGAGCACAACATGCTGCCAGCCCAGCATCAAAGGAGGGGGTCCCTCAGGACCTCACCCCCGCGCTCCTCAACCCCTCTTACAACACTGCTGCCGCTGGAGGAGTCTTGGCCCTGAGCTGCTTGACATTGCACTACTTTCTTTTAAAGACAGTTTCTTTCTGGACGCAAGACACTATGATTAACACATGAGAGCAAAAACAAGCTCCTACCTTAAGGTCCGGGGGTGACAGTGTCGTGTATGACAGGATGGGAGGCTGTGTCTAAGACTGGATGTCAAGGCAGGATGCAGTCATAAAATGAGATGGGAGAAGAGGCTGTAGTAGAGTGGTTTTCAGATGATGCTGAAGACTCCCTAAATCAGCCTCTGGTAATTCGGTCATGTTTTCCAGACTGGCCAGCAACCCCTTATCACACAGGATTTTTCTTACTGCAGCCTCAAACCTCACAGCCTACATAAAAAGCATGTAAGCCATTGTCTTTTCCTATGTTACTTGTACGCTTTTAACAGGACACAGGCTCAAGTGGGAAATCTCACCGTTGCCGCAGTCCACTACAGTTCCAAGGATCAGGTATGAAGAACAGTGCAGTTGGGAGGAAGAAAGGGTCTTGCTATTGCTCAGACTGCAGCTGCAGTGGCTGGAGAAGGCTGTAGGGAGCAAGGGGGCCGATGGGATCACTCAGTACTAGAAACAGTCTCACATTTTAACAGTCAAAAGCTACTAGCGCTTGCACCAAAGGGAAAATGAACACACTCAGCAAAGAACCTGTCTTTGTGCCTGCTCCCATTTTGGAGACAGGTTCTTTGTTTCCATCCCAGTCTAGCACCATCAGTTGGGATCCTTAGCTAGGTAAATCTGGTTACTGAAACCATTCCTGAATATTTTCCAAAGACATTATGCTTTTTATTTTCCCTCCCTAGGTATTTAGTTAGCAACTTAGGCCTTGGAGAAGTACAGATTGCAGGAGGGAATCCTCTAGAAGAGGTAACAGAAGCACTACAGAAAAAGCTCACAGTAAAGAATGATAAACTGAAGTTACAGCAGCTTATGTTACTTTGCTAAAGATTGAGGGGAACTTAATAAGATGACACTAGTCTTGTGTTATTTTTAAGCATGTTACATAAATTAGCTATTATTTTCTGCATTTTAGAGATGGCAGAATTGAAGTACAGGGCCAACTAAGTGCTTTATCCAAGACTACAGAATTCTGAGGCAGAATCAGGACTCAAACCCTGATGCTATGTGTGCTCATCCTCACAACACTAGTCCCAAAGCAGACCCTTGGAAGTCATAAACCTACCTTAAAAAATCATTATATCTGAAATATACTATGAAATTTTAGCTTGAGGACGGTCATTCTTTCAAAAGCATTTTCCCTGTAAACATGACCTTACTTTTTAGAAGTTTAATTAAAAAAAACAAACAAGGAAACATAAAAAAAGCACAACTAAAGACCCCAAAAAAGAAACAGAGGCTGTGAGCCTCTCTCATAACAAAGTGCTTCCAGAAGCTAGCACTCCACAGAAGAGCACACACTTGCACACTATGCATTTTGCATGCCTGTGATACAATTGGCAACACTGTGGATGGATAAGGCAACCAGAAAGAAAAAGGAAAGGCTCTTCCCTTCTCACTCCAGTGTATTTGGCCTTGTGTCGGAAACATTATGCAACAGGATGAGGGCAGGGGGAGGAAAAGCTATTTTTACTTCCTCAGCCACTTAGCTAAGCAATACATCAGCAAATGCAACTTTGTTCAAGTCTATCGATAGTCATAAGGAGGCTCCTCCCTCTCGCCAGCATTTCAGCTTCTGCTGGTTTGCTTACTTTGCACAGGTGATTCTGAAGTACAGCTGCTACTGAATGCCAGATGAAGCTGTCTGATCTCAGCACAGCTTTTATTAAACAAGCGACTGTTTTCACTCCATCAGTCAATGTCAAATCTCAGCCTGAGAGATGGACAGGAAAGTAACACTGCGAAACTCTGTGGTTTCAGCCCCAATGCACCGGCCAAGTCCTGAGGGTCAGTACCAAGGCATGTTTCTGGAAGTGGTTTACATCTTGCACAACAGAAGGAGGACAAGGAGGAACAAAAGAAAATTCCCCTCATCATAGAATCATAGAATCATTAAGGTTGGAAAAGACCTCCGACATCACCGAGTCCAACCATCGACCCAACACCCCCATGCCCACTAAACCATATCCCTAAGTGCCGCATCTACACGTCTTTTAAATACCTCCAGGGATGGGGACTCTACCACTTCCCTGGGCAGCCTGTTCCAATGTTTAACCACTCTTTCAGTAAAGACATTTTTCCTCACGTGCAATCTAAACCTCCCCTGGCACAACTTGAGGCCATTTCCTCTCGTCCTATCACTAGTTACTTGGGAGAAGAGACCGACCCCCACCTCACTACAACCTCCTTTCAGGTAGTTGTAGAGAGTGATAAGGTCTCCCCTCAGCCTCCTCTTCTCCAGACTAAACAACCCCAGTTCCCTCAGCCGCTCCTCATAACACTTGTTCTCCAGACCCCTCACCAGCCTCGTTGCCCTTCTCTGGACACGCCCCAGCACCTCAACGTCCTTCTTGTAGTGAGGGGCCCAAAACTGAACACAGTATTTGAGGTGCGGCCTCACCAGTGCCGAGTACAGGGGCATGATCACTTCCCTCCTCCTGCTGGCCACACTCTTTCTGATACAGGCCAGGATGCCATTGGCCCTCTTGGCTGCCTGGGCACACTGCCGGCTCATGGTCAGCCGGCTGTCGACCAGCACCCCCAGGTCCTTTTCCGACAGGCAGCTTTCCAGCCGCTCCTCCCCAAGCCTGTAGTGCTGCATGGGGTTGTTGTGGCCCAAGTGCAGGACCCGGCACTTGGCCTTGTTGAACCTCATACAGTTGGCCTCGGCCCATCGATCCAGCCTGTCCAGGTCCCTCTGCAGAGCCTTCCCACCCTCCAGCAGATCAACACTCCCGCCCAACTTGGTGTCGTCTGCAAACTGACTGAGGGACCACTCGATCCCCTCATCCAGATCATTGATAAAGAGGTTGAACAAGACCGGCCCCAATACTGAGCCCTGGGGAACACCGCTCGTGACCGGCCGCCAGCTGGATTGAACTCCATTCACCACAACTCTCTGGGCCCGGCCGTCCAGCCAGTTTTTGACCCAGCGCAGAGTACACCTGTCTAAGCCGTGAGCCACCAGCTTCTCGAGGAGAATGCTGTGGGAGACGGTGTCAAAGGCCTTGCTGAAGGCCAGGTAGACCACATCCACAGCCTTTCCCTCATCCACTAGGCGGGTCACCTGGTCATAGAAGGAGATCAGGTTGGTCAAACAGGACCTGCCCCTCATGAACCCCTGCTGGCTGGGCCTGATCCCCTGGTTGTCCCACACATGCCTTGTGAGCGCCCTCAAGATGAACTGCTCCATAATCTTCCCTGGCACCGAGGTCAGGCTGACAGGCCTGTAGTTCTCCGGATCCTCCTTCCGGCCCTTCTTGTAGATGGGCGTCACATTGGCAAGGCTCCAGTTGTCCGGGACCATCATGTCACTAAGAAACCTGATGGGGAGCTGCCTTGCCCCTTATGCTCTCAAATTCATAATGAAGATTTAGGAAATAAAGGAACAGTTTAATAGGAAGACAAGATACAGTTATATACACTGAAAAAGGATGGACAACTGTATTTAGTAACAAATTAAGAATCATTCTCTCTTCAGAAACCATCTCTTCTTTCCTTATCTTCTTGAAACTACTCCCTCCCATCTCAGGCAAAAGTCTGCAAGGAGAAAAAGGGTATTTCCCCCCCTTCTTTTTGATAAAATAATCCATTTTGCTGCTTCAGACAAGCTGTTATTCATCTTGAACCTGTCCATCCCTCCCACTGGGAGCTCCAGATGGATTTACCAGCTAATCCAGTTAGTAGCTCCTGCCAGCCATGGCATTCCAACATCCCCTGATACAAAGCTGGGGAAAATTGACTATGTACACATGTGTGTGAGAGAGAGTATGTGTATGTTTGTGCGTGCATGTGCACATGTGTGTGTTCAGGCCAGAAAGAGAGACAGTAACCAAGAAATTGCATTCACTCAAAAGTCCCTTTCTATTCTCACAGCTGAACTAAACTTCCAAGCAGAGGAGTGGAGAAGCTCTAGCAGAAGCAGCTAAATAAAGGAAAATGATGCTAACAGCAAAGTAGCATCAACTCAGCAGATCTCTTCCATGCCCCCAAACTTTCTGGTGCTGGTGTGAAGGCAATTGTCTGAAAATCCCTGCAATCCTCAGAAGATATAAAATACGGGCAGCCATAGCAGAGTGTCACACAATTTTACCACAAAGTCTTGCGATATTCAGTAACAGTCCTGGTTCACTCAACTCCCCTGCCCGCCAGCAGTTTCTTTCCTTTCCCCTGGGGTCAGGCAGTTGGTTACGTTAAAAAAAAAAAAAAAAATGTGGCAAAGATCAAAACTGCTGTTGCCACAACCGCCACATGTGACTCAGGCAGCAATACCCAGTTCACAGGGAATAAAGTTGCAACTGAGGTAAAAAGAAACAATAACAGTCTGATGCTGCCTGTATAATATTATTGTCCCAGTATTTTTGCCTGTAGTGCAACTGAGGTTAAAGCCATTGCCTTAGTAGTAATAGTGCAACATTGGGGGCCACGCCTCCAAAAAAGCATCACTTTTCTAAGAAGACATTTCTGATAGCTCTGCCTCCAGATTCCTTTACCTTGATAGTAAGACAAGACCGTTGGAGAGGCTGGGGGGAAAAAGGTCAGTCTGAGTATTTGGAAGACCGCGTGAGGAGCATAAGTACAGACACATGTAGAGAATGCGTGTGCATATCTGTGAGAAAAGCATGTGGAAGTACGTCTCCTTGGTGAGCGTGAAGACATGTCAGAGTGTTTGTGTGCTGTTGCAAGCATACGGGATTGTTTCCAAAATGGCTTCAAATCACTGGGTCAACCCATCAGTTGCTAAGCCCCTACCACTTTGCGTTCACTATTGTTTTATGGAAAGCTGCTGTAGCTGTACTGGGAAGGTACAACAGCAGAGAAGCACACAAAGTGGGAAATGAGCAAGTGTCATGAAACAAAATCAACAGCCTGGAGCCAAAGCCATTTCTCTCCCTTTCCTGTCTCTGATTTTTGTGTGTGTGTATGTGGGCGCGCATGCGTGTGTGTTTAACTCCAGGGCTTCTTTACCTCCTCCATTCCCTTCTTTCCCCGCCACTGCAAATGCTGCAGAGCATGACAATGAAAGCTGGTGTCCAAGCCACCAGACAAGCCCATCACTGCAATCAGAACAACTGCAAGAGATAGTAGCCTGCAGGTTCATCAAGCTGTCCTGACGCTGGCCAGCCTCGCCAATCTCGCCTCTCTTCCATCCCTCCTCCTCCTCTTTGGCAGCCCAGTCTCCTCACCCTCCCTCCCCCTGCCACGCTCCCCTTCTCGCCCTCCCTGCTTCCCTCCATCCATGCACAGCACCAGAGGAACGCCAGCCTGGGCCACATCCCAGCCGTTGTCTCTTAATGATTCTGATAGAAAATGCCCAGCAGGCTGAATCTTTCCTAGAAAAGCAAGGGGAGGTCGGAAGGCATATGGTTGCTGTCCTCTAAGCTCCGGGTGACAAGGTCTGTGATGCTGCATCCTTCCCAGGCAGAAAGGGAAAAAAAAAAAAGAAGAGAGAGAGAAAGAGAGAAAAATCGCCTGCTTGGGGTTTGGGAAATCACAAGCTACTCCCTGCAGTGAATAAACCTCTCTGACCCCATGCTACACTGTTGGGCATGTAACACACCACACTGGCACAGCAGAGGCTGGCCTTGTCTTAAAATGAGAATTGTAAGATGTACAGTCTGAAATCTCTCCATATTTTTTAATACAGTCATGGTCTGTTTTATCCTCTGGAGTGAACAAACATCTGGCTGCCTCTCCTCCCTGACCTAGAATCGCAAGTTTTTAGGCACATTTGGTACTAAAGATGAACTGCAAAGAGAGGACAGAAAAATACCCCAGTATCTTTGCAACTTCTATTGCCACCGTTGGCAGATTTTTTGCTCAGTTCCACTCACATTGTTACTTAAAACCCTGCTGGAACCAGGAGTTACCCTACTGTTTGCTTGGCTAGCTGTGCTGAATGCCTTGGCTGTTCTTTACGGTAAGTGCAACGTGGTCTCTGGAGAGTGAGATCACCACTGCAAGGGAAGGTGAAGGCTATGGGCTGCATTCCTCTCGGAGACTCACTCTTCCATTGGACAACCAAATTCAGTGGCTGAAAAGAAGCAGGACAATGCTTCTTCCACATTGCTTTATAGGGTCTATGCACCATCCTCTGTCCTAGCCATCTATATTATTGGCATGAAGGAAAATTTGCAATTCCAGGTTGCATTTCGCCCCGAGGTATAGGATAAGTTTCGTATATTACACTGTAGGATGTTTACAGGGTTGTCTTTCAACAGCAGCATGTTCTCATAAAACACAGAATGGAACGACACATATTTCCTCATTAAATGAGCACAAGGGCTCTTCTTTCATACAAATGATTTCTCTCAACATACAAATTCATGGATCTCTCTTACTATACCAAAATAAAGTTTCTTTCCAAACCATAGACCTCACCTTTAATAATCAATATTTCCTCTCCACTTGCTCAGCTTTCAAGGTCATACGTTCAACAGATTAATCACACTTTTAGAAATTTCTTCCTCTTAGGCTGATGCTAGCACTGACATTATGTGGAATTTAAAGCAAAAACACACTGAACAGGGCTTGGGTTTGTCTTCCTGATGGAATATTAGGCCAAGAAAAAGAAACTGCTGTTTGTCCAGAGTAAAAGGGCAAATAAAATAATTTCCAGGCTCTTAAAGAAGCTATTACATGTAGTGAAGTAGAAGAAAAATTACTTGATGACAGTGGCCTTTTAAAATTCTACAGAGAGCAGGAGCAATAAGCAGTTAGCCAAAGGCTATCTATATTCTGCTACTCCTACATGTGTTCATAGCCCCTGCTTTAGAAAAGTCCATTCACAATCATGACACTGTATTCACAACACAGAACAATTATCTGTAATCCTACACACCATCATGTCCACTGATTCCATCTGATTCCATACAGTAGCTTTAAAAAATATTTATCTAAATGAGATTCTAGCATGCTGTAATACTAGCCTGCATTGGAATGCAGTGCAAACTATAAGGAAAGTGAAACAGAAGAAAAGTTTGGGAACTTTTTTCATTGTCTTTTCTTTTAAACAAAAAATGTCTCTATTATCAAGGTGATTTGTACCCTAGAAGCAGAGAAATAGATTAGTTACATGAAATGCCAGTGAGCACCATCACCCCAAGGAAAGCTGTGGCTAGCCACAGCACTAAACAAGATATCTGCTACAGCTGGGCTTGAGCCAGTCTTCATACGTGAATTGGGAACGCATTGGTTTGGACAGCACTGATTCTAGTGGGAAAATCCAAGAGCTCGCTAAACGTAACAGCCCAGATCCATTCAGTCTCAGTCTAAGATGGACTTCAGGTTCAAATTTTCCAGCACTGATATGGAACTGAAAGGGGTTTGTACCTGGAAGTTATTTGAATGGAGCTCATCTCACTGGAAATCTTCAGTGAGATTTTCCTTGTGAGATCTGACATTGTAACAGGCTGACGTCTCTCAAGACCTCACTGTATTCCCATCATGGTTTGTCCTTAAACCTGAAGTTTCAGCGTCCAGTCTTACCACCCACTCCAGAGAGCTACTCTACTGTTAACCACTGCTTTACCTTCAACAGCACTTTCACCCAAGGATCTGAGAGCACTCTACCCATCTCAGAGGTAATAATTCCAATCATCCCCTTTCTTGGAGGCAAATAAACTTATTGCCCTTCTGTGGCAGACAGATACATTACTCACAATGAGTTGACATGAGATGCAGAAGGTCAAACAGTAATGAAGTGGCAGTGGTTTGGAGTAGAACCCAGAAGTCCAATAGCCCAGACCCCTGTTTAATCTACTAGACTTCACTATAACCAGTTTTTATGTTTCAGAAGAAAAAGCAGAAGAGTAACGACTGTGATTACCAAATGTCTAAACAGAAGTTGGGGGGGGGGGGGAAGTGTGCTAGGCTGTCTGACTATTACAAAATGGTGAGCACTTCTGCATTCATTTCTTTTGCCGTGTCACTAAGAATTACAATCTGCCTAAATGCCTAAGCACATTGAGAACATATAACAATTATAGTGTCAGAATTCCCTTGGAGATCTGAGCAAGATCTTGTTTCCTAAAGTAGCTCAGGGAGAAGAGATTGCAACTACAGTTTGCCCATTCTTTCATAAGCACTAAAAATTTGGATGTATTTTCAATTCCAGCTGAAGGGGCAGACAGGAGCCACTTACACAATGCTCCTGATAGTCATGACATGTTTGTGACACTACAGCAAGAGCAAGTGACATAGATTCTGACATCGCTCCATAATGGAAACTCCTAAGATTTGTGTCCAGAGCTCTTGGAAAGAAGAACAAAACTCAAAATCTAGAATACCTGAATGTCTCTGACCACTGCAAGTCACTGCATCTTCCCTCAACTTGGTCAGCTTTTGGCTCATTTCATGCCTACAGTCTCCTATTCTGATGATTCCTCCATTTTATGCTCTGCTGGAGAGTGATCACATTACTTGCCAAGGAATTTCAGCTCCCCTTACTTTCAGTGGGAAACGCAAGTCCTCTCTCTCCCTCTATGAAGCATACGCTCCCTGGAGAACTGCTCCCTTAAAGACCACCAAAAGAAGCCTTCAAGCCATGTACAGAGACTGGCTGCAAGTGTCTTATCTCTGTGTGTTTCCTGGGCCAGGAACTGGTTAAAGCCATCAGGGCAACAGCAAAAGCAAAGATCCTGAACATCATTTCATGCAAATGACCTTTCAGTGGCTTCCTGTTCGTTCATTGTGCTCTTGTCTGCCAGGGCCCCCAGGCCTTCAAAACCTGGGGCTAGATTTTAACTCATCTCCCCTTATCTGCTTGACTGACTGTCAGCCTAGCACATCTCCCTGCTTGTGATGAAGGCCTTAATTAGTGCTTGTCTGTTTACCCTTTTCCTATTGCCACCTCTCTTTTCCTCTCCCTCTCACTATTCTTCTCTTTTCTCTCTCCCTCTCCCATCACCCTCGGGCTTGTTTGCTTAGCTGGGCATCTCTTGTTTACTCAGTAGGGAGGTTATAATATATGTAAATAAAGTAAGCCAAAACTCCATAAAAATATATCACGTAAAAGATAAAAATATATCAACACAGAAACATATTGTCATGTTCAGAGACATTGTTAGAGCTGGCCTCTCTTCTCGAACAAACAAAACCCTTTTGCTGTCTTCTGAATCCAAAGGCAGTTAGGAAATGGAGCTGCTTTTTTCCTACTCTCTCTTCCTTTCTTTGGAGACTGCATTATCACAAAACACACAGTGCACAGTGATTATCTAGCACCTGCCTGATTTGGTGTTTCTGGAGTAGACAGTACCCACTTTCAATCACCCAGTACCAGTGCATGCTGCCTCACCAGGGCTTCTACTTTGAGAAGGTATTTAAAAAAATACAAAACTTGTTCAGCTTTCATAAGATGCAGGAATAAGGGAAGCAGGAGGATCGGGTAGGTTTTTCTTCCTTCAAACAAATATGCTGGCTACCAGTTTGTTGTCAAAATTATTCAAAGAAACTGAAAGTTGCAGAGGAGAAATAAGTATTAAAAGACAGGCTGAGCATCCAGCTTCCTAGCTTTAGCTCTCATATGGTTTCTTAGAATTACACGGTCATCTTACAGTAGAGGTCTGATCGATAGATAACTACAGTCTGAAACCTCTCAGACAAGACCCCTGTGCTGAGCATGGCAGAGAAACGTACATACTAGGAAATCAAAAATGTCTTAAAGATGTTATTAAACAAGCCAAAACACAGCATGGAAGGATAAAGCCAACATCATGCAGCAGTTCACTGGCAGACTCGGAGACAGAGCCTGCATCTTCCAAATGCCAGGCTATTTCTTATCCATTGGACCTTACTCTCTTTACCGGCGTTGCTGTAAAACGACATGTTAAAACTTGTCTGCTTCCTATAGCTGTTCGTCAAGCAGACCTCGGAATGTCCTCACAGGGCGGCAATCACAGTGCCTCTTTGCCCCATAGCCCAGGCTTCAGACATCTCCTCCAGGCTTTCTGACTCTTCGGCACAGCAAGAAGCCATTTGAAAAGAAATCCATGTCAAGGATGCCACGTTGCCAGGACTGCTTACAGGGAGTTTTATTATGCGTCGGCCAGCCTTATGTACCACTTAAAAAATGTTGGGAAGCTCTCATGAAAAAAAAGTAAGTTAGTGCCCTTCTGCAGAGGGGGCAGTCACAAAATCAAGAACTTGTGATGCTGAGTATAGGCTGACTGTGGTTTACATAATGTTCCCAATAAGCAGGGCACTAAAGTTAGCCTGGGTGGTGAGAGCTATACCTTATGTCCACAGGATGCAGTGTGCATTCCTACAGTGACATCAGACAGCTGGGAAATCTTACCTGCAGAGCTTCCCCTGACACGTTCCTCCTAATAAAAGCTGCTTCATACCCGTAATACGGCTCATAAAATTCGCTTTGCAGCTAGACGTTTAGCAAAAATTCTGCAAGGCTTACAGGACTTAACTGTGAAAGTGTGTAGGTGTTATGATCAAAAGAGGACCTGTGACTACTCACTCAAACACACAATGCAGGCTAGAGTCCTGAGCTGCTCGGGTGCTTGCCAAAGGAGTTTCCAGACTTACCAAACATCACAGGAAATAGCAAAGTTCAGGGGCTGCCAAAGAGCAAAGGACAGAAGAGAACCGTTCTCCCATTAGCAGGTAAAAGCCATTAGCTTTAACAGGAGTAATGTGCTCACATCATGAGACAGGGAAAAAGAGAACTGGATTGATAAAGGAAAGCAGGGAAGGAAGCATGATGAAAAGTGGAGAGGGAGAGAAAAAAGCAGGAAAAAGAAGTTTCTTTCTCTGACAGAGGATTATCAGAATAAAATAATTCATATTGTGGAATAATTCACATGCTATAGTGATGTCTGGAATAGACAGACAGATGTAGAGGTTTGAGGCTAGGTAGAGAGGGAGAGACAGACAGACACAGGAAGATCTTAGCATAAAAAGAGAAAGGAATGTGGTAATGCAGGGATAGATGGAGACAGGGCTGGTGAATGTCCGGAAGACAGTCACAGGCCTGGCCAAACATGCCTTAACCTATACAGCAGTTCAGTTCAATATGTGAGAGAGACAGCTGTGCCAGATGCCATGACATGACAAGCAAGGCAAGTCCATCAGTTCTCAGGCAATGCAAGAGCTCACTCCACTCGCTGCCAACTGCACTCCAGCACAGTTGCCGCTCTCTTTCTGGGATTTATTTGGGATTAAGATCCTCATAACAGATTCAGTGAGAGTAAAGTAAAAAAAACAGGGGAAAGAAACGAAGAGCCAATAATATTTCTTGTGACAGTTATAAGTATTTCTGGGTTAGTTCTTGAAGACCCGACATTTTTACACCTAAATCTGTAGATGGATCCACTCCCAGCTATGAACAGTTCATGAATCAGAGACCCAAGGTCATTTTTAATTGGGTTGAGAGACATTTCAGGGTCAATTTGCAAGTATTTGTAAAAGTTGAAATTTTAGAGACTACGTACTCATTAACAGGGTGTGTATGCAGGCACACAATTAACTGCATTTCAGAAGATGATCAGGATTGCTAGTTGCCTGTTGGGGCCTGAGCTCTAAGATCTCAGTTTGTCCTGATAATATCTTCTAAGACCTGAACATTGCAAGAGGTTGCATCACTCCATGGTTTTAAATACTAGTGACACACTGGGTTAGAAACACCACACCTCAATCTCAGCACTCAGTATGAACTGGGGCAGGGAGCCATTCATGCTAAGAGGCATTCCTCTTTAGCTTCCAAGGTAAAAGGGTTGGAGTCTCCTCACCCTAAAACCCATGTAAATCAGGACCAACCATGCTGAAATCACTGACGTCAAAGGAGAAAACAGACGATGAATCAGTCCTTCTGCACGTGCTCTTTCTTGAGCAGGGGGCTCAGTGCACATCTGATCCTAAAGAAAACCTCAGCAGAAACGAAACGCCAGGCTCTATTTTACAAACAGTGAGAACAGAGCTGGGTGGCCTGAGAAAAGAGCAGATTAAAAAGGGAGTAGAAAAGGCCTGTTCATTCTTCCTCTCTGCTCAGCTCCCTTGGGAGCAAAGGAAGCTGCTGTGGGATATCTGTGTGATCAGCAGATTCACACAGGAGTTCTTGTGACAGACTAATTATTGCCTGGGCACAATCTCTTGACATGGGTCAGGGTAACCAGGAACTGCACAGGCAGTCAATAAAGACTGACTCCAAGAGCTGCTCTTACATCTTTCGCTTTCCAAAAAATAAAAGTAAATAGTCAATTGCAGATAAAACACAGCATCAAACAAAAGCAACAAACCCAGACTGATACAGCTAATTAAGAATAGAATTAACAGACATGGGCATTTACATTATAAAACAAAGCAGTAGTCCTGAAACCCACCACCCCGTCTCCTTGACAGATGATAAAATTGTTCTGCCTTTTATTGGGCATCTGCCAGTAACTACTACCTCTGAAGCAAACATCAATGGCTTTCTGACCACAAAGCCATTTTTAGTTACTAGGTACTGAAATATAGCCCAGGAGTCTGTAATTTCCGAGACGACATGCAGCACTTAACTGTACGGCTCAGTGGGGTTGTCATCCCAATCCTGCCTTCTCTTGTCTGGAAAAAGTTTGCCAAAAATGAAAAAAACCCAAACAACCCCAAACCAAAGCTTTTAGAAATTACGATTTTGAATATTAGTTAAAGAGCTAGAAAAAACTAAGTAAACCCCATGGAGGATGCTTATTTACATCACACCTTGGACCTTTTTTTCCTCCAGAGCTCTTGGATGTGATTTCATCCATCCACGCTACCACTTCTTGCCACCCAAGTGTCTCACCTTTATTACCTGAAAAGAGTTAAGTTGCAGCAGTAACCACTGCCAGCATTTACTGCAAAAGAAGAAAGATGGAGCAAAAGAATATTTATTTGCTCTGAAGTTTCCCTTTTCTCTTTGACTGCTTCCCTTCCTCCTCCAGTGTTTTAAAAGATGCCTTTTAACCCCCTGATGTACCTCCTGCTTCTGAGAAGCTTAAGGAGTTTTGGGATATGTTCCACCCTTCAAATATATTCCTATGGCTAATAAGTATTCCAGACAAAATGACAGCATTTCCACACTCACAAAGTTAAGTTTCCATATACAGAAGGTGAAGTTTACTTAATATTGAGCTGTATTAACAATGCTAACACTAATAGAAAGAGATGCTTCAATTATTTTGCCACTTTTTCCTCCAGAAACATTGATTTCTTCTGTATTTAAATTACTAGGTCTCTATTTACATAGTATTTCCAAGCTCTACCAAATAACGTTTTTCTTTTTTATTTTTCTTTTGCAGCTAACAGTGTCAATGCCTTCAGTATTCAATGTTGTAATCTCACCTACATATTGGAAATACATCTAACCACAACCAGGCCAGCACCACTGGATTCATTTAGAAAATTCAAAACATATTAACACAAAAGCTCTCCCACACAAGACTTGATTAAACTGGGATGCTCATTGCTATAGAAATCACTCTTACATCAGTCTCTGAAGTGTTCGTTACTGGTCACTCAGAAATAAAACTAAACATTAGTGGTCTCTGGGGCCATCTCAGCAGATATTCCTGTTCTTTCCCTACCCCTTCTGACAAAAGAACCTTCCCTCAAATGTCGTTTGGCCACAAGCACAAGTTCTGTATTATTTTTAAAATTCAATCACTACCAAAAAAAAAAAATTAAAAAAGAAACGCTCAGAATTGAACCCTTTAACATTCCAAAGCCTTGTATTAGCACTGCCTGGGCTGTGAGACAGGCTTTTTGAAGGGAAAACGTTTCACAACTTTCTTTGCCTTGTAAAGACCAGCTGTGATCCATTGAACTGACTCAACAGTCTCCAGCTGAAGAAAAATACCAGCTTTTCTATATCCAATTAATGTTCACCAGGGCAAATTAAAGAGGATGGAGTCATCGCACAATGCACCACTTTGAACTTCTACAGAAGTCTGACATCCGAGGAACACTGCATAAACACATATCAAATAAGCTTTGCAATACACCTACAAAGTAAGAAAGCACCACTACCCCATGTTCTCAGGGAGGAGGGAAATGGCATAACATATAGAAGAAAAAGAAAGTTACAAAAATGAGTCCATGGGTGGGACAGGAATAAAACCAGTATCTACCAGTTCCCAATTCCAACACTTCCTATGCAGCGTCATGCTACGGATGATGTTCCAGCATGCATTAACCCCCTGGCTTCTGCCCAACAACACATAACAAGATAAAACTCATAATATGTAACATAGTAACTCATGATACATACATAACAAAGGATAAAACTCATCTGTCACTGCTGGGACTGGCTGAAAACAGAGTGGCTGAAGAGAGTGGTAGATCTAAACAAGCACCTTGTTGCACTCTATACTGATCTTTCACTGCTCAAAGAGATGGCAATGTATAGACAGCTCTGGTTCTACCTACATTTTGTTTCTTTGACATGAAAAGAATACAGATAAATGGCAAAATAGTCCTGGACAGTGCAGGGGGCAGATACACAAGGGAAGGCTTAACCAGTCACAGCTAGGATGGTTGTGCAGTCTTTGGGCTTTTATAACAGCCTCTGAAAATCCATTACGGTCGTTTTGTTACAGTCTACCAGAAACACTTTAAGAACAGTAAGCCACGGTACCAAAGTAGTACCCTTGAGTCCCTCTGACTTCTCAAATGACCTGAAAATCCCTTGAGCCAATTCTGCCATTACACAAATCCAAACAGATGGATGCAGATAGTTGTGAGCTAGTTTCACTTGCACTCGTCACTAGCAGGATGAAGACCTTCCCCATTACTAGAAAGTCCTTTAGACACACCCAAACGAGACTGTAGCCCAGCTAACATGCCCTGTTGCTCAGCAGGGAACATCAATTCAGGTACAGGCCCATGCTAAAATCCAAGTGTTTTATACGTAATATTATGTAGGTCCTCTTACCGTTCTAAAATGCACTGAAAGATAAAACTGTGTCTCCACAGTGAAAATGTTTTCAAAGCATACCTTGATTAAAACTGGTCTAGAAGCAGTTTCTGTAGGAATTTTCATAATCAAAGAAACAAACTTAACTGCACTGAATCACAACATGAAACTGAAAATTCAGAATTACCCAAATCCAACAATTCTGGGGGAATGACAGCTTGTTTGGTAGAGTTTAAAGGTTTTGTTTTGATATCAACAGTTATATTTTCATTGGATTTAATATTGATTTAATAATAAATATAGTATATACGAATGAAATATGTACTCCTCAGAATTAGGAATTTACCATGTCATAAAAAACTGAAATGGAATTATTATCAAAATATCATGTTTCAACACTGTCAACATTTACCATTTTGCTACTTGTAAAAATTAAGGATTTAGATTTTTCCTGATGAAATAGCTCACTGAGACTGACTGTTCCCCAGAGTCTTTTGATTTCCACAGAACTGCACATTTCATCAACAACTTGCTTCACTGGACATTTTTTTCAACACTTTTTACTTGGGCAAACATTTTTTTTTCTCCCACCTCCTCCTTTCCCCTCCCCAGCCTCTTGCAGAAGCTGTTCCAAAGGGAGCCTGCAGTCAAGACACTGAGACTGTTTTGTTTCCACTTCCATGCCAGCCTTGCTGATGCCATTACCTTGGCTTTGGAAATGGAGTTTGGGATCACAGCCAGCTGGCGCTGCTTCAGCAGCGTTTTCCTTTCTGGAGCCTGGCATATACCACACCAAAAAGACACTCTCCTCGATAGGTTGCAACACTTTGTGGGAAAATCAAATTACTTGACAACGTCCCTTTCAAGTTCACAATGGCTCACACTGGAAAATGAATTAAATATTTTCTTCCTGCCACATGCAATCAAGAATCACAAACTGCCTGCTTGCTTTCTGGTTTTGGTTGGGGATAAAAGCAAGGTTTGTTTTTCAATTATTACTTTTTTCTCTTTTGTAAAAAAAACCCAACAAAACAACAACAACAAAACCCCCAAAATCAATGATGAACCAACAACAGCATAATACAGTGAAAGAACTGGAGAGGGGACAGTTCCTGGGGACAGGAGCCCCCATCCACCTAGACTCGAATTCATTGCTATGTAAAAGTCAGCATAATAATTCCTGTTGAGAGGTCAGCAGTGAGGGCTAAAGAGAGCACAGGGAATTGCTTCTCTTCAACATGGCATAAATTCATTTACGAAGAAGAATAGCGGCACCAGTACAGAATACATCCCTGCCTCTGTAAATAGGTCTTCAAGCCAAAGTGGCACTGGCCCTTCTGTTGAATCTGTCCTAGTGCATGTTACTGCCCATCCGAATCAATAATGGTGACAATTTTTTATCAGACAAGCTTCTTTAGGTATCAGCAATGAAATCTGTGGATCTGTTTCACACCAGCTTCTAAAAACTATTAGAGAATGACTTTTATCTTTTAACTACTACAGGTAGAATTGAACAAGTGACAAAGATGAAAATTTCTGCAGTCTGTCCCATGAAGGGACGGAAGCCCGTCTGCTTTCTGAACTCTTCAGTCTGACACTAGCAACTGGAACACACACCTTAAGCTGTAGGGAAAAATGTAGAAAAGAGGTACAATGTTTAAATTCAAATCCCCATTAGCCTTTCTTTATTAAATCCTACAGCGCTCTGACTTGCCCTGTTATCAGGATTATTGTTGCTGCTTTGAACTTTTTTGAGCACAAGCCACTGCAGTTTGCCATCTATTCAACAGACACCTGCCAAGACAGAAGCTCCAGAGGAAGAGGTGACGGATGGAGACATGGAGCCTGTTTCCACTTAGAGATATATTATACTGTGTCTTTGGCACAGGCCCCAGTTAAACGTGCTTTTGTTTTCCTACACTTAACATCATTTCAAAATCAGATGGCTTAAAACAGCAACTGGAGAAGAACCCTCAAATACTGCAAAGATGGGGATGCTCCCTGCAAAGGATCTGCACTCTACAGGTGGGAATTTGTTTGGTGTTAGGCTCTTCTAGGTTTATTTTAATGTTGCCCCCCATCCCCACCATTCCACTCACACCAGGCTCCAAGCAGAGGTAATGGAGGAGGAGAAAAAGCTATGACAAGGGAGTATCGGTGGAGGAAGCGGTACCAGGAATTTTACTCTGCTGGGTGTGATGCACTCGAGTGCAGCTGACAAATCTAACTGCAGGAGACTCTCTGATGCTCTCTCCCATTACCGCGTTACTCCCTAGAGCAGCAAGTGCCCTATATCTCCAGAGAGCTACGAGCCAGAGCTTTCTGAACACAATGCCAGGGTTAGTCAGGAAGAACAACAACAAAAAAGTCTGACAATGAGAGCAGACTCAGAGAGGGCATTTCAAAAATTAAACACACGCAGCCATTTACTGTACGCATGGAAAAGCTCTGCCAATCTGGCACCAACAATCTAAAAAAAGCCAAGACTATTGAAACAAGATGGTATTAACATGGGAACTTGTGCCTATCACCACCAGCTTGCCAGTTTGAATACAGTGGCATGATTAAAAGCTGTTGCTGTGGCTGTGACTAAAGTCACTGCTATCTGTTGGCTCGCAAGTTGGCTTCAGTGAAATATATCTGCTGCTTCTTATTTCCAGCGGATAGCTGGCCTGTGCGGTATAAAACCGTGGTTTGCATTACTGACCCCTGTCTTGAGTGAAGGTCAAATGGAGACTGGAACAAGAACTAGCTGTCCTCCCCAAACCCCCCCAAAGCAACATATGACATATAGAAAAGGAGTAATGAAGACAAAAGGAAAAATGCCGAAGGAAAAACAGGAAAAGATCCCAGGTAAGAGGGCACAGCCACAAATGGAGGAACAGCACATGGGGTGGAACTGTCAGATGTACCTAAACCTACAGTAACTGGCTTTTAACTCCCACTAAAAGGAGTTCTACAACTCTCAAGTGATTCTCTAAGTCTCAAATTTACTGGAGAAATATTTAATTGACTAGCAGCTACTGGAATATGAGAGACAGAAAACATAAAGAAACTGTGTTTAGGAACTCCATCAATAATAAAATCCATAAAAATGTTTTTTGCTTCACTCTGTCAGGATGTAGCCAGTGACTGTGTTTAGGAATAAGTAAATAATTTCCCAGTAAATTAATCAAATTAAATGAGAATAATTTCGGGTTAACTGAACTGCCTTAAACATAGAGGTTCTGATCTACAGAAATGCAATTGGGTCAGGGTAGATGCTCAGCACCTGGCTTGAACTTACCTACTCCTTTACCTTGTTAAAGCTAGTACCATGTTCATTTTAGGTTATGCTCCCTTAAAACATGGATTAAATAAGCAGCTGCCAGATTTACTGCTCTTGGCCCTTCATCTGTCATGATGTATAGAGATACATTTGTCTTTTAACCTTATCCAATGATATTATTCCCATCAGTAATTCCTAGTCTAGAGCTTTTCTCTAAGGAACTATTGTAGATATTAAATATCCAAAATTCAAACAGGATATACATCCTACACAGAACATTCCTGATGTGATTCTGATACAAAATAATCAACATTCAAGTGCAGATATCAGGAACTGCTAGTTCAATATTCATTTCCTACAAAGCTGCAACATTCTCAAATTAGATTTTGCTGCTTCCACGTTTATTGTCTAGAATAATTCTAGAAGGTAGCAATGAAAAGGGATGTAAACCCAAATTAAGTAAATTTAGAGAAAAGTTCTGGGTAATAACATGTGATGCAAGAAACTTCTCATTACCTGCTTCACGTTTGTCATTGCAGACTAACCCCACCTGTGTCCATTTCATACTCCAAGGAGATAGCTATTCTATCCATAATCCACCAGATCAATATGAGAGACATCAGGAGACCAGCACAAATACCATGTTCACCTCCAAACACATGAGGTTCCTAATTCATACTTTTATTTGGGAGATCTGCCTGTCCAAACCTCAAGAGAATGTCTGTATTTTTCTCATCTTCTATCAAAAGGAGCACCCCGAGTGCCCAATCTACCAGCAACCATTAGTCATCATTATCTTCAACCTTCACTGCGAGGCAATCTCCTACCTACAGAGCAGAGGGTCTACAACACAGCCAATATCCTAACTTCATGTGGGTTGCACTTCTCTGGGCCTGAAACTGGCCAGATCAAAGCTTCTGTGCCATTTATATTTAGTAGGGCTTGTGTAGACTGATTGCACTGCCTTTTCTGAAAAGGTCTGAATTTCACCACATAACTTGAACCCCAATAGTAGAGAGGCGCTAGACTATAGATTCAACCCAAGACTCAAGCGTTTCCTCAGCACTGTAAGTCTAGGTCAAACACAGAGCAAAACTGCCTGCTGCCTCATTTACATATTCAGTGAACACTGCAAAGATTAACATTTCCTCTCTTGAATATCTAAATATTTGCCCACAATCCCCCTGCTAATGAGCAAAGACAAGTGCTGGTAAGTGGCAAGCAGCATTAAGCCTAGAGTCAATCAAATGAGTACAACAGGCCCTTCAGCACCACCACAAGGCCCATGCGAGTTACATTCAAAGCTGGCGGCTTGCAAATGGCCCTTCTCTCCCGCTAACTCGCCCCCCACACACACATCCACACACATTCCTCTCTCTCCTTTCCTCTCCACCCCCTTTTCCGCTCCATAACCCACTCGGGGGCATAAAAAACTGGTACTGAGAAACCTGCCAACTGCTTTAGACTTTGGAACACAGGCTCCGGTCTTGTCAGCTCTGAGCCTTCCACACAATGGAAAACATTACACATTTTGCTAGCTAACGACCATGCTGCTCATTTACATGTCGTAGGCAAATACTAACAAGGTCGCAGCCAGAAAAGTGCGGTCAGGAGCTGCTACTGCTCCTGGCAAGAGGTTAGTGCCTGGAAAAGGGCTGCACGGGAAGCTCTTTAAACACCTTGGAACATGTGCTAAGCTGCTGAAGTATGAGGTGTGGTGACAGCAAGGTGTTGAAACAGCGCTTTTAAAACCTGCCAGTCATCATTAACACATCTCTGCAGAGTATTGGCAGCCAAGTCAAAGCCAACACCTAGAGCATCTTCTTGAAGGGTGGGTGGGGAGAACGGAAGAGGAAAGGGAGCAGGTGTGGGGAAGACAAAGGAAGAATACAGAATCACACAGAGGGGGTTTTCCCTCTTGCTCTCAAGCTCAGAAATTCCATCCTTGCTTCACAAAGAGGCAATGGGGTTAGTTGCTCTTCAAGAGCTCCAGTGTCAATCGCCTGGGCAACCTGCAAGGGAAACGGTGAGCTGTCCCTGCCTGTTTCCTCTGGGAGTTTCTGACACTGTCCTTGTTGTCTTTGCTACTTTGGGGATCAGGTATTCCTATTACTAGTGTTTTTTGTGAAGCAACTACTACAAGGCTAGGAGCGGCATGCTTGTAACCTCCCATGCCAATGGCACTCCCATATTATTTCTTTAGTGAGTAAGTTTCAGTGAGAGACTGGATTACTCGGGAGCTGTTGAGTAGCCAGCAAAGAGCTGTCAGCTTGAACAGCCAAGGCTACCAGCAAAAAATTCTTAGCAACACATGGACAGGCTCAGACCAGTGCTGCTTAGGGGGCATCATCTCTCTTACGTGGCTGTAGACAACATCTGCCCAGGCAGGGATGCAGCAAGGCCAGGGAAAGGAGCTTCCACTTGCCTTTGTTCAGGCGCCCCTTGTACACTCATCTAGATGACTGCTGCTGGCAGCACAGCAGAGGAGGAAGTCCATGAGCATGAAAGAACCCAACAGCAGCTGCTAGCTGGAGATCCAGAGCAATAGCCATGTTCAAATCTCCTGTTCTCCTATTATTCCCGTGCCCGCTGCAAAGAGACACAATCCAAATTCTGGAATAATATACACTTGCTACTTCTTTTTTCAACAGAATTTGTCCAAATTTTGTATTTCCTAATTTTTTGACAAAATTTTTATTCATATTTTTTCCATTTGCATGCATCCTAAGATTAGTTCCAACTTTCAGAAAAATTATTTCTGACTTTATATATCCGGCTACTTTAGAGAAGATCCAAGTCACCAATACAGACAAAATCCTGGGCAAAACTGCAGCAGCCATGATCTTTTCCCCAGTATAAAGCTTTTTTTAAAAAAGTATCCAGCACTACAAAGTAGCTAGATAGGAAAGTTTGTGTGAATTAAAAGAAAACAGCCCCAACTAAATATAATCCTATCTCCTAAGAGTCTAAAACCGTATCACGCATCAAAATCTTAAATATTTATTTGAAATTATGCACCCTACTTATTCCATATACTAAACCTGTGCAGCAGAGAGGCTGTAATTGTAATGGATTTAATAAAAGCTATCATATTCCATAATTCAGCAGGAAAGATTATGCATAGCCCCTAGATGCAACTAAGAATAGCTAAGTTTCTTCTTGTTGGTGATTGTTCTAAGAACTGAAAGAAAAAAATTTATACATCTCTCTCCTGCTCCTTTTTCTCCCTAAAGTACTCAAGAACCACCATGTCCCACTGACAGAATGCTCTGTTCCCCTCTCTTTTATGAGCTTCAGAGCAGTTATTTCATTAACCCTTAACAAGCACAGCATTCCTCAATATTTAGCAATTTTTACCCCTAGGTTTCCAGGAGGTTGCTATAAGTAAGTGATCACCAGTGCTAGCCCGACTCCCCCAAAAAATCATGTCTTCTGTGATTGTGTTGCTAGTACATTTGCTGATTTCCCTCCTGATCACATAACTTTTGGGCCCATGGTCCAATCTTGGACAAATCTGACAGAGGGGCAGAGGTTTCAAATGAGTTTCCCAAATGAAGGAAAGGCAGTAAAAACTCAGCAGCTTCCCTGTCACGAGGAGCAGCAGTGGGGTCCTTACCCAGAAGCTCCAAACGATACATTTTATGCCTTGCCCAGCACCAGCGTGGTGGGGGACACAGTAAGGACAGAGATGTCACGAGCCGTCTGAGTTGTAAGACACAAGAAACAAGTCCATGTGGAAACCAGGCTTCATTAAATCTGCTGCTCATGTAAAAACTTATTTCTTTATTCATTTGCTTTCTTATGCGCTTACACTTAGTAAAACCGAAGCACTAAAAGATAAAAAAAGCTAGATTTTTAAAGAGGCATTATGGGGGCTACGTACTGAATTACTTTTAAAGAAGGTCTAAGCAGAAGTGACTTGCTTAAAGATACAGAGTGAATTATTGAATCACGTCTTTCAGCATCCAGATTTTTAGCAAAATCACTAAAACTTTTCTGTTAATTCTTCTCTTACCTATGGATAATCATTACCAGAGAAGAAAGGTGAGAATAAAAATAACTAAAAAAAAAAGTAAAACCCCTTCTTTAGAGCCAGGGAGATGAAAATTGACATCCAACTTTCTCCTTCTCTTGCTGTCTCTCTTACACTTGCATATGCTTACATACACACCTCATCAACAGGCTCCATCAGCTTGATGGATATATGCCACACCTGTTCCCAGCCCCCTTTAGGGAGGTTTTCCTCATTCATCTTCAAGGCAGGGACTGTCTCTTCATTATATGTCTGTGGAGTCCTTAGCACAATGAGGCGAGGGCCTCTAGGCACTATCATGACAATAAATAATCATAATTCAGGAGCGTGATGCTTTCAAATCCCAAACTTACATTCTTCTGAGCTTCCCACCACACATACATACACAGACACCCCCTTCTCTATTTCTGAATTTGACCTTTGCTCTTATTCAAAGCTAAAAACCTCTGTTTCTGCAGGGGCTGAAGTTCGGTGGGGGATTCCCGGAAAGCCCGCTTGGGCTGAGTCTATTCCTGTGAAGCCAGGTGGGATGGGATGGTCATTAATCTGTTCACACCTTGTCAACAAGGGGCCTGATCTGAACGCATCCTCCTTTAGCTTTAGGAAATTACCACAGATGACGGCAAGGAGCAACAAAGAGAAGCTGTGCAGAACTGAAGAGACAGCAAGAGACATGTAAGATGTTCACATCTTACATGTGAACAGTTCAGCACATAACTAATTAAAAAACTGGGACAGGGCGTGACTGAGAGGAGTCTTTCTCTACCCTTAGATTTTGGGCCACCCTAAGAATTTGGAGGGTGGTTATTGGTGACTCCCAGAAGAACCATCGTCTCCTTTTTTTCCTCCAGAGAGAGATGATGATAAACCCCGATGACTCTAATATGACTGTGCCCCCTTAAATATGCAACTGGTGCTGTGTCTGCTTCAGTGATGCCTTCACTCCACCCTGCAAGTCCTACCCTTTCTCCTCTCTCCCCTTAATTCTAGCATTATTCTCCTCCCCTCATCTGGTCTTTCCTCTCTGCGTTAAAACTAATGCGTTTACCACATGTTGGAAGGCAGCAAAAGGAAGTGGTGAAGTGACAAATGGGAATGTTCATGCTTTAATTTATTATGACAATCGTGCCCGGGTCCACAAAGTAAACTGAGTCAACAGAGAAGGACTTTGTGCCAAGTTATTTATCCACTTCTCTAACTGGGGGATCTTTTTTCCCTAGCCAGCCATGAGACTGGTTAAACTCATCAACTTTATTGATGAGCAGAAGCAGCAGGGAATTTTCTCACAAAATATGTTGTTGTTGAAAAACTTGGATTCATCCAAACCAAAACCTTTTTTCTAGGAATGGTTTGGTGTCACTACATTTCCAAACCCAAGGGGAAAAAAAAAAAAAAAGATTGGGGGGGAAAAAAATCTGAAATAATCAAAACATGCTGCTTGAACAGTCACTGAAGACATTTGCTTTTTGTTCAAAAGAGCTTTCTGTGCAATTTAATTAAATTTTGAAATGTTTCATTTTGATTTTTTTCTTTTTCTCAGCTTTTCACAGAGATGACAAAACAAAACATTTCAACCGAGCAAAACTTAACATTTTTTCCGTTTAGTCTGTCAGCACATGACATTTTTCAGGATTTTCACTCCAGTCTGACACGAGACAATTTTCCAGCAACTCCAAATTTCCCATCCAACCATACTCATGAATGTATCCTATTAACCCCACTGAATGTTAGCCCAGCTACGCACAGCTGTCCAGTACGACTGGTGGACAAATTTGTCCAAACCCTCACTTGTTCCTCTTTGTAGTAAGGCCGCAAGGCAAAGCTGCCACCCAGCATACCAGCAGCAGAACAAAGCACTTGTTCCTTAGTGTCTCTGTCCCCTTTATTTCTCAAGTCATATGAATAGTCATTTCTGGGGAGGCCACAGTTCTGCCCAGTGTCCTGTACCCAACTGTGACAGTCGATGTCTAGGGAAGGACAGGAGAACCACACCATGTTTCTACTGCAGAATGCTCTTCCAACCTCCAGTAACTGTCATTTCAGTTTTCAGGAGCAGAAGAGGTTCTTTTGGATTTAACTGTCCTCAAGAGACCTTTTTCCAGGGAATTTATTTTTTTCCCACTTTAACCCTCTGGCTTTCATCTGATTATAACACTGGGACCAATCTCACAGCATATTACCAGGAGCATCATCCTCAATGGAGGTCATGGAATGATTTCTTTCTGGCACAGGTAAGTTCTCAACTAACTGCAGCATCTAGTTTTCAGATACTGCTTTTCAAGGGAAAGGTAGAGAAGAGTGGATAAACCCCACAAGAGAGCAAAAGAAATGCTAAAGAACTTTAGAAAACAAAACCTACAAAGAGAGGTTGAAAGAACTGCGTTTCTGCAGCGCGCACATGGAATATGAGCACAATGCCCTGCAGCCTTTCACTCATATCCTCGTGCAGCTGAGCAGGGACCTGCATGATACCCCTTTAAAACACACTTCTGTGTCTTTTATACTGAATCACATTCCAACATCATGACACAACCTCCAAAGTAGCATTTTAACAACCTACAGTCAAAACAAGCAAGCATTGTTTGCCATCCTGCTTGTACAAATGCCTTTGCTATGGAGCTGGAATGTACCCACATCCGGGTAGAGGACACCAGGACTACCAATATATATCAAATCCAATAGAGGAGGATGGGGCTTTGATCCAACAGGTATATCAATCAACAGCACCAGAGTATGTCAATGCAGACTAAAAGTCCCCAAACGATTTCTGTGCTCTCCTGATATTTTTTGTTCAGAGGTTATAAACATTTCTGCTGTGAAGCCCTTTCTTGCTATACTGCAAGATGCTATATGGCATCTGCTGCTGAGCCCACCCTGCAGCGCTTTAGAAACTGCACTGAGTAGGACATCTGAAAGGCTGATCCACAGATACGAGGGTCATCAGTGGATTTTGTTTCTTGATTAAATAAATTTTGGCTAATAGGCTTCAAATCATAATTCATTAACACCCAGGACATAGAGTAACACACGCAATCTGTCCATAAACAGAAAAGTAACAGTCACACTACCAGACAGCTTTCAGCTGAGGGACCTACTTACTAGTTTTTACACAAATGACATTGCTATACATGCTGTATGCAGACAATATACTATTGGTATCAAAGACATGCTGTTTGATCAGTCTATGTGGAGATCCACCTCACTGCTCCTGCTTCCTAGGCTGAAGTAAAGCAAAACCAAGTTCCAGGGAGAACCTACATGGTCCTCCCATGTACACATCTCTGTTATCTTATCTTTAATGGGAGGGGAACAGTTTGCATTTGTTGAAGCTTTTGTTTCAGATAGGCTGCAGAATCAGGCAAATGCCACTCAGGCTGTATTTTCAAACTTTTCTTCAGATCTGTGACAGCTGGAAATCTGTGGGTATTTGCCGGGAGGGAAGGAAAATGAAAATGGAAACGTTGTTCTCAGATCAGAGGTCAGATGTCTTCCATCTGCTGTTGCATTGCTACAACTGAGCCAGTATACTCCACCCCATTTTATCATAAATGGAAAGAAACTGGCATTTCCAGACCATACTTCATCTGACCTGTTTTGGATGGCTCCTTTAAGATACATTGCCTCAGAAATGTCTTTTTCACCATTGCCAGTGAAGTCAGCCCAGATGAAGACACCTACACTGTTGCTGTCCAATTCTGGACAGCTGAAACCCAGCTAGGTGCTGAGGGTCTCAGTGTCTGATGATGCTCCAGACTGGGCTGCTAACACTCCTTCTCAGCATCTTCACATAACTCAGAGCATCATCTGCAAAAATAGTCCAGAACTGTTATTTAGTACAGCCCTGAGACAACATTTGTCTTCACTACGTCTCTGCAAAACACCTGTGCCACTGCCCCTTCCCATATCTGTTTTGTGAATATTGTGATATAACAGGTTTGACCTATTAGGGATTCAGATGAGGTGTAACAGGGAGGCAGATAATACAGCAACTAACTAGTAAGAGCCACACTAGTGGCCTAGGTAGACCCTGGGTCCGATCACAAGTGACAACTCCTTTATTCCTAAATATGGGCCTTTCTCAGTCTCCTTTTACCAATTGTGCAACTTACTGTCCTCTGGAGGAGATGCTGGACTTTACCCAGTCGATTAACCTGTTGCCCAACCTATTGACCTGTTTCTCTGGCACATGTGCAAAATGGCAACGTTTACCTTTGGTACAACTTCCCTGAAGTTACAGCTCATATGGTGAAAAAGCAAAACACTGTAATAAGATTTGCCTCCCTCCAATAGCACTAAAGAGTTATAGTTCATAACTTCCAACTGATTTCATTGTACAGCCAAGCGTTTCTAATGAATCCCCCTAATGATCATGCCCTAATGTTTGACTTCATTATGTCACTTTTGCAATAGTTAAACTACAGAAGAATGTGTCTTTCTTTCAGTAAGGATCACTCAACAGTCGCCCTTCTCCTGAAGTGTACAGAAGTGTTGGCCCTGGGGAAGCTTGCTCCTTTTGGAGAAAAGGAGGCTGAGGGGAGACCTCATCGCTCTCTACAACTACCTGAAAGGAGGTTGTAGCGAGGTGGGGGTCGGTCTCTTCTCCCAAGTAACTAGCGATAGGACGAGAGGAAACGGCCTCAAGTTGCGCCAGGGGAGGTTTAGATTGCACGTGAGGAAAAATTTCTTTACAGAAAGAGTGGTTAAACATTGGAACAGGCTGCCCAGGGAAGTGGTTGAGTCCCCATCCCTGGAGGTATTTAAAAGACGAGTAGATGCGGCACTTAGGGACATGGTTTAGTGGGCATGGTGGTGTTGGGTCGATGGTTGGACTCGATGATCTTAGAGGTCTTTTCCAACCTTAATGATTCTAAGATTCTATGATTCCCCAGCCTCTGCCAGAAGGAAGTGCTGTACAGAACAATATACCAGACATGGGAGTGGAGGAACTCCCAACTGGTCTTGCCCAAGCCTTTTCCCAAAAGGTTTCTTTACTTCACATATCCTAAACAATACCCTTCAGATATCCCAGACAATACCCAGGAAACTTAGCTACTCAAGTCCTTGCCTTTCCATCAGGGATGGTGTAGAAATGCATTCCTAGCTATTTCCAGCTTTAAAGTGCTGAGATAGGAAAGCTCTAGGCACTTAAAGAGTTTCTGTAAAAAAAAAAAAAGAAAAGAAAAAAAAGAAAAAAAGACCACTGTAGGGTTGAGAGACTCAGAATTAAAGATGCTCCTGACATTTTTTCCTGTGCATTACTCAGCCCAATCTGTTTAATGGGTCTTCATCAGTGATTGTGATTGCTGATTCGTGCTGGCGACATCATTCAATTGGACATGGCTTTGAAGCAGAAGAATAATTATTTCCCGTCTTCCAAAAGACCATTTAATTTACGCTCCCCACTCTCTGGGAATAGATAACCCATAGCCCTTTTAGTTCATTAACTCTCTGGGGCTGTCATCAAAGGATTGTCAGCTGCTCAGGCAGAGGTTGCACAGTGAGGAATTTGCAGAAGAGAGAAGTCGCTGAAAGACTGCAGTGTCCCTTTTACCCATTGATTCAGCATGTGCATCTCCTACCACGTATCCTGCAACATCCAAACAGCTTCCCAGAAAGGAGGGAAAAGAAGGGGGAGACACACGTGACTTTTATTACCTCTCCCTCTTTCTTCTACCAGACCAGAATCAAGTCTGCGTAATCTAGCAGCTGCTGTACTAAGGAAAACTCAATGCCAACACCGAGAGGCAAAGCAAAACCAGACATCAACAAAGCCCTGGGGAAAGCAGTGGTGATGTGATCAGCAGAAGCAATAGCTGTGCTGGTGTTTGGGGTTCAGCAGGATTGGCTCAATGGAAGGATGACTCCACCACGACTCACAGTGAAATCCAGCATCTAGACAGGCCACACCTAAGGCTGTGGACCACAGCAGAGAAGGCTTCTGAGCTGGGCCATCTGCAGCAAAGACAGAGGTCAAGTTAAGTAAAATTTGGCAGATTATTTTCTTATTTCCCTTCCCCTCTCACCACAAATATCAAGATGGTTTGAAAAAAGGAAGACAACAAATAAGTGAAAATCCTGCTTTAAGACAAGAGCAGAGGCTAGTTCTGGGAGGAGCCAAGAGCTCTGAAGCCAGCTCTTCCATAGTGCTTTTCAAGACTAGATTTAAAAGCACTCTGCAAAGGAGGTAAGTGCCATCATCCCTCCTTTGTGAAACAGGGGAACTGAAGCTCCAAGTGATAGGAGAAAGCACACACAAACACACCCAACACCTAATGGCAGGCCAGGCACATACATCATGTGTCCTGCACCCTCGTCAACATTTGTCTCTTACCTCAGACACCTCTATCACAGAATTAATTTCGAGCACTGAGTGCACTTGGGAGCTTTTTCTGTAAGATGGGAAGTGTACAGACATTGCAGACAAAAAGCTCCACCTCTTTCGGATTATGAGTGGAAAGAATTTAGCTAAGAGGCTTCAGTAAATCAGCCCGAAGCCTCCTTGGTTTATAATATTTATCTCCCTATCCCCTTGACCACACTAAATTCTTAAAGGCATCTTGGCAGTGTGCGAACACAGAGGGGGAGTTTATTGAAAGTACTAAACGTGTTCTAATTGTTTTCTCCTGCACTACTCTGCTAAAACTCACTCTGCCACGAGCAGAAGCAGAGTTAGACAATTACTGAGGCACTTTGAACAATTTTGCCCATGATATATGGAAAGTGGTGAAGTTTAGCAATGCAAGGACCTCTTGAATTCCTATCTTTGCAATCATTTTGCCATTCAAACAAGACTTTGTCTCAACTTCTCTAGCAGCAGTAGAAAGACAATAACCTTGTGTCCCTAATCACAGGATACTGTGAGGTTCACTTAAACAATACTCATTAAAAAGCTTTGAAAATTATAAAGTGCTACATAAATATTCAGTTGGATTGCAATTAAATTTTTGGCATGTGGTTTACATGTAAGTGCAGAAATACCATCAATAAAAGTCAATACAGTCCTTTTTCCCTTTCTCTCACTCTCTTTCTTTGACTTTCCTTAGCTATTCCCCAGATCTCTGCCAGTGTTCGCTGAATTTTCATAAGGGAAAAAATTACTTCCTAAAATGTTCAAAAGCTTTTCCTCGGTTTGTTATTAGAGCAATTATCTAGCATAACACAGTGAAATAGCACAAAGTATTCTAATGGGAAACAAATGTGCCAAAGAAGTGACCAAACTTGGAATCTTTATTGAAAAATGAGGGGAAAGCGATTAGTTGAAGAGGCAGCAACGGAAAGATTTTCCACCTGGCCTTGGGCAACACATCAAACAGACCTCAAAAGGGTGCTATTTATAATTGTTGTCTGGCTGTCTATGGACCCCTGTCTGTCTGTCAGTCTAGTCTGTTTTCTCCCTCCGCCTCCTCTTTGCCACGTGTCCTGTCCGTGATTTGTTTATACAATGCACTTTCAGTAGTGAGGGGATCTGTAAGCATTTGAATCCACAGAAAGGATGCTGATCTCACACCCCGTTTACTCCGGAATAGCTCCATGGGGTTCAGTGGAGTTACAGTGGTGTAAGCCAAGTAGAAAACTATGCCCCAGACATAGTGGTTTCTTTTTTCCCCACATCTGCTTAGCTTCTCCCAGAGTACAGAGACTTTTGAACTGTTTGCATTACTACAAAAGCAGACAGACACAGGCAGAGGCGAGGGTTCACTGAATCATATATAACGTACAATATCTTGTCCGGTCATTTCCCTCCAATAAAATCAGTTCAAAGTGGAGGCAAAAATGTTGCCAGATCAAGAAGGTCCGATTTCACCTCCACTTTGCTCTGGTATAAATAGCTATGCAATTTGTAGGTCAAAGGCCCACCAATCCCAGTGAGTTTGCTTTGGTGTAATTCAAGAAGCAATTACATTTTGCAAATATTGAGATGATTTATAAGAATATCCAGAAAAGTTTTAGGACCTTTGGCATGACAAACAAAGGATGTGAAAGAATCATAATAGCAATTTCTCACTACTTACTAATGGTCATTTATCACTCTCCTTTAACTGTTTCACTTATTCAATTTAAATTGGGGAATAAAAAAAAAACATTGAGTATCTAAATCCTCAGCTAGTATAATTTCTCATAGCTTAATTGAGGCCTTTGGAATTGTAATCTTTTACAGCAGCTGAGGAACTGCTTTTCCTGTGAGAGGTAATAAACTTCACAGCACAAATACAAATGGACAAGCAACTGAAAAGAAGGTCTGAATCACTAGTTTGCAAACACCACCATGGGCTAAAATTCAGTCCCATAAGGTATCCAGGAAATACAAGCAAGGAGAACATTTCTATCTGAATAGAAAACAGGGTCATTTAGTGATGGATCTGTGAACAAATAATGGGCAGCACATTGGCAATGAGCACTATTCCTAGCAAGAGATTTGGCCATGCTAAGAGATACAGAGGCACACAAAAACCCACGAGCATGCCACAGCTTCATTAACCAAAATCGGGACTTTTGAAGTTCAGGCATGAAAAATAAAGCCTGATTTTATCTCTGTTAGATTCCGTTTGCCCAAAGATGTCCAAACCTCAAAAGGGGTCAGATGTTCAGTACAGATAATCACATGAAGTTTGGGTGTGTAGTTGAAGTCTATCCAAATTATCCCAGGCTCTCGAGGATGAAGGATGGGAAACCTTGTGAGAAGAGTTAAGAGACACCAACAGAAGCTTTCTGGTACATTCTGCTTTCACTCTGATCATAAATACTGCAAGAGCAGCCTTCGCTGTGGTATTTTAATGTTTCCAATCTTCAACTTCCCTCAGCTCTACTTAGAGCAATGCGTTTCTAAGTGCATACGCTCTTCAGGTAAAATTCTGTGCCTTTGTTGGAGAGCACTGTACAGCAGGAAGCATCTATCCCCTCACTTACCCTATTTCCCATACAATCACAGTGACCCATCTCATAATGACAAAGCCTGAGATATATAGAAAAAACTCCATGGTGGCAAGGGATGGGCGTATCATTCAGCCTCATCTTCTTTGCCCAGACAACGAAGAACCAGATGAAGAGAATTTGGCCAGTTTTTCTCCTCTATCCTTGCAAGAAAGCAAATGAATTGCTGCTTACCTACACACATACATCCAGCGATTGGGAGCTTCTACACCCAAAGCTGCCTCAACTGTGCTTTCCAGAACACCAGTGGGAGTGAGGCCACGCAAAGTGGTCCACTGGGACTTTGAGAAACTGTACCAAACAGTCTTGCAAATACACTGGTGATCAATGAGACAACAGTAGGGTCGACAGCAGCAGATATTGTGAAACACTGGATTTTGCATTCTTAACCAGAAGAAAATAATACATTCCAAATCCCAAATCATGATCAAATTGCCATAAAAATGACATAGTTTTGTTTACAGTTTAGCAGAGAGAAGGAAGAATAGGTTTACCTCATTAGTTCAGCTTTATATTTCAGTAGTGCTTGGGACACTAACTCAGGGGAGGACTCCTCAGTGGTAGAGGAGTCCCTATGAGACCTATGACTTCAACAGTCATTAGCTAGAGAAAATGGAAGTGACTTGCCCATTGTCACACACAGCAAGTCAGTGGTAAAACCAAGAAGAAAGCTCTTGTTCTACTTCCCATCCAGTGTTCCCTTCACATAAACAAGCTGCATGACACCAAGACGAAAAATATTTACTTCAACAAATCCATTATTAATGAAGCTCACCTATAATAAACCTGCTCTGAATTTATTCTGGATATGCCTTCTGAGGGTACATCTATGTCTACAGTGGGCATTCAAAGAATGGAGTTGAACTGAAGATGCCATTCTTAGCATAAAATCAGAGAATATCTCAAGTTGGAAGGGACCCATAAGGATCACTGAGTCCAACTCCCTGCTCCTCGCAGGACTACCTAAAACCAAATCACTCTTAGGAGTGTCATCCAGACACTCCTTGAACTCTGACAGGCTTGGTGCCGTGACCACTTCCCATGGGAGCCTGTTCCAGCGACCAAGCACCCTCTCAGTGAAGAATCTTTTCCTAATGTTCAATCTGAACTTCCCCTGATGTAGCTTCATTCCATTTCCTCGTGTCCTATCGCAGGAATGACATTCTGCATATCCCACCATGAGGAGCAGGACAGCAAGACCAAAATCCACCTTAATGCATACAGTGAACAAATGACCCATGCATTGTAATTACAGGGGTGAATGCAGCCCTCTGTACATTTTGTTGCCCATTTAAGCATTCAAAGAAAGACAAAAAACCTGCAATCAATCTCTGACCTCACAAAATCACTCTCTGAATAACCCTGCTGCAGAAGAGACTCCAGGGGTCAAGATTTCTGGAAAAGAACCATCCTACGTTTGTTCACAATCTTTCTTCAGTTACAGGCCAAAGCCTGTTTTTGTGAGTAACCTCCAACCTCTTCATTACGTCTTCTCCTTCCCTTACTGACACACCCTAAGCCCCTTCTTCTCCTTTCCCCAAAACCAACCTCAATAGCCTCCAGCTACACATCACATTCTGGAATATTTACGCATTCACGTCTTCCACTGAAGGGTGATTGCATAGGCAGGGTTTTCCAGGAGACAACGGCTTTATTTTCTCTTCTCCTGACAGAGTTCATAATGGGATGTAATACGTTGCATGAAGCACAAGGAACATCAGCAGCATAAACCCTGGTGGAAACCATAAATCTTGGAACACATCGTCTGGATTCTTAATTCTAGTCGCAGGAAAGCAGCTATGGCTGTGTAACTGGCTAAGATGCTCAGACTGTCTTAATCAGCTTTCTGACCACCGTGTGTGCTCAGAGAAATAGTTCTACACCAAAAAAAATTTTTATAGTTTTCAGAATCACTTTGGAATGAACGAGAATGCTTACAAAAGAGCAATAGGGCTCTCAGGCCAGGTGAAATGCTGTGAAAACAGCCCAGCTAATGCCAGTGACCAGTCTAGAGTTGTGCTGTATATGAAATGGCTACTTCCTGCTTTCCTGGTCAGCCACTGTTCATGTCAAAGCTGTTTCATTTCAAGCCTTTCTCCTGATAGATCCACCTTTTATACTCATGCAAGGCCATCACATCTATTTACCTGTGTGACGTTAAACCAGAGCTGCACTCAGGTCTCCCTAGGTCTGCTACAGTGAAGAAATACTCTGTAAGAGCGATACTGTACCTATACATTAAGACACTTCACTGGAAGTCAGGTAACCTGCATTCAGATCCAAGCTCCACCACAGACTTGAGCATGGTTGGCTGAGCAACTTAGCTTCTGTTTTTCTTCAGACTCCCCCTTTGCCTCTTGTCTATTGGGATTGCAAGCTCTGTAGGACAAGAAAAATGTTTCCCTGAATGTTTACTCAGCAGCCAGACTTCATCGTGGTAGGGACTGATAGTTACCATCTAACGCAAAGAACTGTTATCTAACCAAGCTGTCTTCAACCTGTTCTGGACAGTGATTTACTATCTGCAAGGGAGGTTCTGGTAGAGTGAACATATTCTGAACTGACTTCACACAGAGACCATTACCTCATTTGCTGGAGTCTGAATAGATCAGGAGTGCAGACAGCAAACCTTAAGTAGCTAACTAAATAAATAAATAAAGGAGCAGCATTTCAGTCACCTGTGAATGCTTGTCTTTAAAGAAAATCTCCATCTTCCTCTCCCATTTAGGGCCATGAGAAGGAATAGCAAAGTCCAGGGAATGAATTGTGAGTTTGTGTCCAGTTTTCCAGCTTTGCTGGTGGTGTTGGTTTTCCACGATGGTAGCATACATAGACCTTTGTTACTGTTGATAAGAACGTGAGGAGTACAAGATTAGTATTAAAAGTATCTATGTTTTGGAGTTATTCATTGTGGGGTTTTTGGTATGTTGAATAAATCTGGCAGCTTCTATGCATAGGTCTCAAAGCACATTTCAAGCATTCACAAAACACATTCCTAGCACTTTCATAAATGAAAGTTTCATCTCTGTTTCCAGCAAGTGTATTTAATTGAAAGTGTCACAGCATGTGCATGGAAGTCAGGATAAAGATCAGGAGTCACCTCACTGGTCTTAGCCAAATCAGAAGCAGGTAATAATTACCTAGTTACTACCAGATCTTAACTTAGGAAATCAGGGGAACAATTAACTCAGTTAATCTGGCCTCCTGCACATCACAGTCCAGAAAATCTTCATGAATAACTCTTGTAGAGTGTCTCCTCCAGAAAGGCACAGAAAAGGCCAGAAAGTTCCAACAATGAAATGTCAAGAAGAGGAGAACTGTCACTCTGCTGCCCCTAGCAACAAGTCCACCTTAGCCACAGTTTCCCAAGGGACAAGTGCCAGCTCCTGTGGGCAGAACTGAGACTATGCTTTGCTCAGAAAAAACTAACCAGGGTGCTAGGAAAAGAAAAGGACAATTTGCTCTCAACTGGAAGCAAAGACTGAGGTCCCTCTGCCATGGCTATGCATCAAACAGTTGCCAAGTCTGAGAAGAAAAGCCGGAACAGGCTTCTAAAATTCTTCCACAGGCGTTCAAGGCCCAGCAGTTCCATGAGTTTTCCAGCATGTGCCAAACATGCTCTCATTGCTTTTCCTCCCTTCCCTCTGTTGCTGCAACCACTGAAGAGCTACCATAAAGATTCACTCACTGGTAAGTATTAGTGTCTTCACACTGGGTTGCTACAGGTTTTCACTCTTCCTTTCCACCATCATTTATTTAGCAGATATGCTTCTAACAAGCAATACATAAATAGAATGGGCCCTCATAAGAAGCCAGTGAGACAAGTACAGTACGAGTCCTGCAGACACAGCAGAGAGCTGCCTCCTTAACAGTTCTTTCCAACCCTTTCAACCATGCTCCCATCGTAACTCACAGCAGCAGCGATACATGCTATTTCCATCTTTGATGGAAATGAACCCTGCTAGGTTACATAAACATACATAGCTCAAAAGATGTCACAAGTCTGACCTCTGCCTTTCTTTGCTGGATTTCTCAGTATATGACGCTGGCTGTCGAACAGAATAAATGATGGGATGCACAGACAGCAACATCAATGAGACCAAAGGAATTCTGGCCAAAAAAAGAAAACAACAAAAGACTGTGGAAATGATCTAAGGATGTCACTTGGCAACCTTACGATTATTGTCTTGTTTTGTATGTATTGGTTTTGAACAGCTGATAATTGTTCACGTGTGCCAGTTGAAATTAGAAGACCATTTGTGTTGATATCAAAGGAGACAAAATCTTTTTCCACCCTTTCCAATAAGAGGGGCAACACCATCTTTCTACCGGGCAATGTCTCTTCTTGTGTAACTCCACTAAAGCAACGGAGTTTTATCAGTGATGAATTGGGTCCATTGTTTTAATGGGATTAATGCCAAAACTGCGATAAATGCGCTGCCATTGCTAGCATCTCTGGTGTGAGTTGTAAGGTAAATAATGCTCCGACATGGTCTCCCTTTCAGACAAACATCTGGATTTCTACTGATTGCAATTTAGCTGCATAGACAATGAAGGCATTATTGTTGCAAAAAGCTTTAGAGGTTTCTATAGCACTGGCCATATTCAAGTGACCTTCAGCAGAACCAATTTTAAAAGGTGGTTTTAGCGCACACAGAAAAAAAATGAGAGGCACCTCATCACTGCTACTTTTTATGCCACTTACTGGAGTAAGGTTCTGCTACACCAGCTACCAGACAGTTCTATAGGATTTAGTGGTGAATATAGCTAGTCCCTGGAGGGTTTTATAGGGCTGGTACAGGGAAGAGAACTAAGTCTTACAAGTCTTGATGCCAGCAAGCATACATAAAGAACTGATGTGCCAGTACGAGGAATGCTGTACAGCTGCTTTGTTTGTATGATGGAAACAGGCTTCTCCTGGAAGCTGAGCCTCATGGCCTAACTTACAGAGAAGCAGTTCAGTTTTGCTTCAGGGGAGTTCGTTCCCCATCAGCTGTTACAACTCCACTGACAACAGTAGCAAGGTCACTGCTGATTTTCTAATGCTGTGAATTCTGATCTAATTAGGGTTGGACTGAGACCACCAACTCCTTTCACTCAAGTTACAGATCAACATTCATTCATTTTTATCAGGAATTAGGTCTGTGCTGAAAATCCCACCCAGTAACCAGCCAGCCATTGCATTTTCAGCTTCTGACGGAGTTATTTTTGTTCTTTCTCTATGGAATAACACTGAATCAAAGAACACTTGAACGCATCATGTCTGACCCATGCTCAGACAGTAAACTTTACAGGAGAAATATGTTTTGTTTCAGCTGTACTCTTTCTTTTCCTTCCTTATTTTGAGGTCTTCACATAGAGGTCAAAGATTCAAAGGCCTCACATGTGCTAGAGAACATACTACTGCAATGACAGTGCTACTGTTGGCAGCTCTCCTCCCTAGGAATGATTCTGCCATTCATGCCTGGGATTAATCCATGACTCTGAGCAATCTCTAGTGTCTGTATGTTTAGCCTCCTCATTTTTCTCACAAGACACTGCTACTTAGTTTCTATCTTCTCAACTGTTAACAGTAAGGCTATTAGCACTATCCCCACACTCCTTTCAGTTCAGTGCCTTGCAGATGTTTCTGACCAGAAAAGGACCTTTGGGGACTTGTGTCTAAACTTCCTGTTGGGGTGAGAAAGAGATAAAAGAACTGGCCTGATCTGGACTGCTCTAATTTGATTCCCAAAGAGGGAAATCCCTTTTCATTTAATGCATCCTTATCGCCCCAAGCAGTGCAGCTGTGCAGTGGAATTAACCTTGGAGGACACTGCCGAGTTACACAGAGGACCATCCTGCATGGGACTGCCCATGACTGTACTTTCCCACTGCTTCTCTCCCACCAATCATGAAAAGATGCTGCTTCTCCCCTTGACACCACTTTGAGGTCATTATTGGTTCTAGCATGAAAAGGAAGCAAGCTGTCAGTATTAAAATATAAACCATCTTAACTTACCACAATCACAGCATGTTGTTAAGTCTTCAGCAAGTGTTTTTCAACTTCACACTGAAGTCATGAAAGACGTCTTCAGACTTCTATAGTACTTTAGAGGGACTATGAAAGGTACTACTATATCTACGCATAACTTGCCTGCTTATTGAAATATTTTAAGGTTCTGCCTTTAAATACAGATTTCCGTAAGACCTAAGCTGCTGCTAAAATGGCTCAACATCTTCTTCATGACTTACGTTTTAAAATACCATGTAGGTCCATCAAGTGTGTTAGCAGTACACAGAATGAGATACTTTAAAAACAGTCTACAGCAGATGTCATTAAAAAAAAAAGAGAGGCTACTCCCCAGAAGCAAATTCCACTCTTGGTTTTCACAAACATTATTCTTACCTGTGGGGTGCTTTGCGTCAGCATTTTGCTTCTTCCTTCACAGTTCAGTGACAATCCTGGTTCCCACAGAGCAGCACTCTTCTCAAAAAAGAACCATATAATACCATGGCTCTAGCAGGAGAGACATTGTTTCTGACACACTCAGTGACAGTCACAGATCCCAGACACAGGATAGGCCATGCACAAGTGAAGAAAGAAGCATCTGGCTGTTCAAATTTGGGACATTTGGAAACCCTGGCTTAGCAGGATCAAGGGTGTCATGGAACCACATGACTGTGAGCTCCACAAACAAGGAATGCAAGACATTAAGACAGTAGAAAGCAAAGTGAATTAACTGGCAATGTTTGGCTTAAATTATATTAATGCTACAATGTCAGTCTGACATTTTAAAATATACACAGTCATCTGTTTTGTTATGTCTTTGAGGGAAGCAGAACATGTAGGAACAATAATCGCACCAGGGTCAAGAGTTGAGATTGTTGTCATTCTTTATAGTACTGTAGTGTAAGAAGCGGCAACCAGGACAGAAACCTTCCTGCGCGAGACGCCGTACAGAGAGATCATACTCCAAATGGACAAGTGGGGAAGGGGAACAGAGTAAAAGGGCAGAACATCAGACAGGTCTCGGGACCAATAACTCATTAACCATTGCACCGTTCACCTGGTCCACTGCCGTTCCAGGACAGAGGAATGAGAGGAGGACACACCTGGTTCTCTTCCCAGATGAACCTGTTTCATTCTTTTTTCTCTCAGTCAAAATACACACAGATAGCCTTTCTGCTTTAATTGCATTTTTGGGGAAGGAAAAAACACACAGAATATATTGTTTCCCATACATTGCTGTGTTTTCCCCAGTTGGGGGAAAAAAAAAAATCCACCTTGCGAAAATAACACCTTGCTCCTGCACATATTGGCACTTGCACTGCTTCCGTGTCATGTTTGCTCTGTCAAAACAAGTTTTCCTCACCCCTCAGGGTCAACCTAGCTTTTGAAAACCAAGCTGTCGTCTCCAGGCATCATCACTAGCAGTAGCCAGATAACAGACTACGAGTTCACATTCCAGAATGGTTATGACTAGTGATGAATGAGCCAGCTCAGAGACAGAAGGAATTTCCTACAGGTTACACTGACCTTCCAAGAAACTGTCTGACTTAGTGAAGGCGGCAAAGAGGACACATTAGTCCAGGGGGTTGAAGGAGGAAGGGAGAAAACCCTAACTACAACAGAGGAGATAGTGTACAGCACAAATCATTACTGTTCAGTGGATCTGCATCTGCTCCCAGAATGCTGCAGGTGCCTTACCAAAGTGTAAGTAAAACAATAATATATTAAAAGAATTTAAAGAGACTAATATGGTCTTGCCACTGTCAATAAAGGAAAATTGAGGTAAACATAGTAGATTACAGGATGATAAGGAAAAAACATGCTAAACAGTATGATGTTTTATGGCTAAATGTTTGGCCTAAACATCACAAGCATCAGGATGACAAAACATCACGGTACTCAAAGCATACCAGGCTTAGTGTTCGCTCTACACTGTCATAATCCTAACTCTATAGCTACATACAGACTTCCTACCTGAGGTAGGAACCAGACTTTTGTGCACGGAGAAAGCCAGAACCTATATCTATAGCTATGTCATTTCTGCTGTAATTGCAGGCTTGGTCTGTTTGATACCTTTGGTGTATTTGAATGCAGAGCAGGCCAAACAAGCAATGAAATCTGTTCCAAATGTTGCATTTCAAATAGTCTAGTCATACAGCGCTTGTTATGAGATTATAACTAATCCATCAATTGATGGTATCTACATTCCCAGGATTTCAGCTGCAGGTCTAAACCATTCAGCCTATGTAATAAGCATTAATTCACCATTTATCATTAGCACTTGTAACCATTGCATAAGTATGAAAAATACAGCCTTCCTCCATTAGTCAGCCTAATATATATTCTGCCAGTCCCATCTCTAACCTACTCTAGGTAGGGCCAGCGCTTGAAGCCTGATGTGAGTTTTCCGGTTCCTGAATGGTCCACAGAAGGTATTTTGCCATTTTCTGCAGAGCTCTGACGAGGTAGCCCAGAGAGCGAGAAGACTCTATAAAAGATATTGCATTAAACTATAGATGCTGTTATAAACTCAGGACAAGATATTCAGACGGTGTCAGTCTGCATAGTTTTACCAATCCTACAGCAGCTAACAGCCTGATCATTCTAATTCATGAGCCCATTTATTTGAGACAATACTGATGCAGGAGGCACTGAAGAATGAAAAATTATCTTTAGGACTGGTGAGTTTATAATGTTTAGTACAGGCTGAGGTTTTGCCAAATTCAATTTACTTATTTAACTGAGGAGAGAAATGGAGACTTCAGGGAACGTGACCTGCTCTAGCCAGCTGCAGAAGTTGTATGTAAGATTTTGAATTTTGCAGATATCTTTAAAACTTCAGAGAAATTAGGAAGGAGAAAAATTAGGAAAATATTTTCACTTAACAATTGCATTTTTCCACCCTTTAGGACTCAATAATTGTAACTCCTTGCTGAACCACAAACACGCTGAGAAAAAAGTTTTGACTGTGCTATTTTAGGATTTCCTTCCACAGCAAGAAAGAAGGAGTGATAAAAAACCCCTTGAACTTCAATAAACATCTCTGAGGGAAAGTTCAGATCTGTTCTCATTGTTTTCTGACGTGATGCCTATAATGACTGTTTTTAGTTTTATATTTAAAAAAAAAGAAAATCCTTGTTTCCAATCAAAAAAAAAGGCAACATTAGAAATAAACGGATTTGTTGTCGTGAGCGAAGTTTGTCCTGCAGTGCAACACAGTACCTAGAACTATTGAACTTCCTCCTGGAATGAACAATGGAAACCACTTTTTAAAATATTAATGTACATTTAATGAATATATATTCAGGAAAGTTCATTAATAACAGCGGTGACGTATATTTGTGATCATTCTTTAGCTCTTTGTTGCATGCTGAAGCACAGGCATTAAGCAAGGTACCCTCTTACTGGGTATTAACTGACCACCTTCCCCCCAGACTTGGCAAAAGGGTAGCTGCCCATGCTTCTCTCGCTCCAAAGACACACAGAAAACTCCACTGTACAGAGTGGCCATCCCAGCATCTTTCATTAGGTTCCACACAGAGCAAGACGAACGAATGTGTGGGCTGTGGTTGTGCTTATTCTCCCGTGTTATCTCTCTAGTTTATGCTTCATCACTTGCCATGGGCAACAAATATTCTCTGAAGGATCTCTGCACGTGAGTGAAAGGTTCATTTCAAGTCTTGCTGAATGAGGAACACAGAGTTTGAGAAGCTTACACTTAGCCCCCGCCACAACTAGGAGGAAGCATCAATTTTTGAAGGACACATGTTTTGACCCTGAAGCAGCAATAGCCCTGCAGGGATCCCTGATTTGAGTCCCTGTGTGCTACAAACACTATACATAGACATCTCTTAGTAATACTGAAAAAGCCTGTAAAAAAATGAAACTATAAAATCATGACCCAAAGTAAGAAAATGGAAAGGATGAAAGGCCAGGATGTTTCTCCCCCTCCCCACACACTACATCACATCATATGACTAATGAGTTTGACCCTTCTTCAACCCCTATCTGCAGTCTCTCATGGCTCCATCACTGTTTGCTTCCTGCCTTTATTAAATCAGATGGGCTGTGTGTGCTCTGAGTCCCAGACCCAGAGGAACACAGAGAGACAGAGAAATGAGGGCCATCTTCTCCGAGCCTCCAGGGCTGTGCACCTTCTATTTCCTCACTATATTGCTTCATGGATGTGCTACTCCATCATTTTTTCTCACTCTTGTGATAAAACCACTATTTTCTCCTACTAGAAGAAGGAGGAGAGAAATGCAGTCCTCTTCATAATGTCATTCTACACTGCAGGACTGCATTATGGGTTTTCCAAGATATTTATTATTGCACTGCCTTATTTTAACAAGGGCGATTCCTTCAGCCTCTGTCCTTTTTCCCACTCCTCATTTCTCTCTTCCTATCATCTCTTTCATTTCCCTGCACCTTTCACCTTTTTATTCCTTCTCCGAGCCTAACCCACTCTGACCATTTGACCCTCTCTTAACATCGGTTACCCATCTCTTAAAGGGAGATGATTACCAATTTTCCGGCCACTGGAGTATTTCTAACATTTTTACTCTGACTTTTGGGGACCTTATTTGCCTTTTATCTCACTGTGTTGGAATGGTTGGTTTGCTCTGCTTTCTCACTTGTGTTTGGACGGGACTAAGAAAGATTGGTAAAAAACCTCAAGCTAAACACTTCTTTTGGAACCTCCTAGTTCTTTCAAATAGAAAGATTCAGCAGAGATGGGTTAGTCTACCTCATTTCTCACGTAAGCTTTGAGATCTGTTTGAGCCTTGGCAGACCAGTCTACTTGGACTTCTGCAGAAATGAGGACCTGAAGACTTCTAGTCCTGGTCTCACAGGAAGCCCATCACTTGGACTGCTCCTGATGATGGTCTCAATACCCGTTAGTGAAAATTTTCAAAATCTGGGTATTTCATTTCTAATCTGAATAAAACCAAATGTAAAAATATCAACATGCTTCACAAAAACTGAGTTACTTCTTTCTGCATAGCTCCAACACAGGCAACCCAGGATTAATAATACTCATGGTATTACAGCCCAAGACCATCATGCAACTGAGGACAGCATTCACCTATTACCGGTCCTGACAATATCTGACAGTTAAACATACATAAGTGAGAGATTTGTGTCACCCATTATAGTAAGTGGGACTTGAAAGTAGATCCTGGAATTGAATTCCACACTTTCTAGGGTGGCGGATGTATAAATACTGCATGTAAGATCAATAAATGATTACTAGCTCTGTTAACAAGTGGCTAATGTCTTGTTACAGACTTTTATAGAGTCCAGTTGGTCAATAGGTTGCATTTAACCATGACTTATGATCACCTATATCACATAATAACCATGCCTGTAATATGCTTACACAGTCTATTCATCATGCATTAATCCTTTTAAATTTATTTATGAATATACTCTTACTCTAATGTTTCACCAAATGGAGTAATAATAACTGGCAAAAGAAGAGCTATGCATTTTGCAGCCATGTTTTACCTAGCCCAAGGAACAGATTTTGAATCAAAGGTTCAGTTCAAAACCACTCCCAGAGATTGGATCCGAAGCTTTAGTTCAGGCCAGAAGTATTCAGAGACTCCCCGAATTCAGTTAGAAGGAACACAGATCAGCCATCTTGGAGAATGACAACAAAGGAGGGAAAACACTGAGATGTTTCTGGGGAAAAAACCGTAGACCACAAAGGACTAAACAGAGCCACAGACTCCAGTGATGAAAGTAGTAGAAACTATTGCAAAATCTCTGTTTAATCTCTTTGGACTAAAGGCTCTGCCTCAAAAGCCATTCATCATTGCATATACGCAGCCACTTAAAGTGAGGAGCCATGCAGCATATAAAATACACGTAATGCACCCATGGCAGTGTAGAGAAACAGACAGCCCCCTAGACTGCACATCTTAGAGATGAAGCCTTTTGCATACAAAATATAACCTTGTTTTATGAGCTCCAGCTTGTACCTGTTGATTCACTCTTACATTTGTAAGGTGTAAGGACTGGATCCTGGACTGCTTCATCCCACTAATATATTCTCACAGACAGAACAGAACAGGTTCAAAACCTCAGTAAGCACCAATTTATATTAACGTTAGGGCCCTCCACACCCTTCAGACAGCAAAGGCATTAAAACACAAGACTTGATATCTACTTTCTTCCCTTCATATTGCCAGTGTGCTGAATATAAATATCAGCTATTGTACATATAATTGTGAGGAGTGTGAAGTTTTGCCTATTATCTTACAAATCAAGCAGTTAAAGGGTATTTCAGAAATACTTAATGGGATTTTCCCACCAGTAAACCCTGTGCTCAATGGTACGTTTTAATAAGAGCAGAATCAAAATCTCATTTATAGACTAAGAAGGTTGTACTGAGGGTAACATTAGGGGAGGCTTTGCCAGAGAAAACAGAAGACTTAATAAGAGAAGGGCTCAAGAGTATTAGTAAGAAAAGTTGTGAGCTGCCTACAGGCTTTTTCTTTTCTGGTATCAGAGTGGAAGAAAAGCCCCTGTGGTTGATTCATTATGCCGTTTCATTTCTTCATATATAATTTACATGCAATGTAAATACGGTAAATTATTATTTCTGGATTACATTCTTGGGCCCTGATCCAAAGCCCACTGAAGCTGAGAAAAAGACTTCTAGGTTGCAAAAAATCAAACGTTATTGAGAAACAGGCCTATTATACGCCAACACTCATTAGAAAGGAGTTTATATTCTAGCAAGGGTTAAAGACTCAGGCCCCAGCTCAGCAAAATGTTAAGTACATGCTTAACTTTAAGGTTACACTCAAATCCCAAGTGGATCTAAAGCATATGCTTAATTGCTTTGCTGAATCAAAGCAAGTACAGATTTTTATCTCAATTTAACTGCAGCCATAATCTGGACTACTGAGTGGCTGATACCACAACGAACTTCCTTGAAGAGCTTTGGAACTTTCTTATTCTGGATCTATCCAGCCACAAAAAAACCATAAGGAATAATCACAATGACTAGAATTGTTTTTCAAGTTCAGGGGAAGAAAAAAAAATTAGTCCTGTATCAGTTTAGTTCTTAGACAAAGGCTTGCATCTGTTTTTCTTTTACATTAACTTTTTTGTTCATTGCTGCCGTTTTGATTTTCTCATCTTGCTGCTCCAAGAGCTCAGTGGGTAAATCCTCCTACCTCAGGAGCAGAAAAAACTCCTTATTTGGGTGGCAAAGCAAAGCCAAGTGTCTGAGATCTCTGTGCCTTCTGATCCCAATAATCCAGTGTTGGAACAAGATGACCTCAAAGGTCTTTTCCATTAAAATCTTACACACTTTACAGTTCTTTTGGATAAAAAGCATGGTCTATTATGGCCTATCCCCCCCCCCCTTTGGCTTAACTTCATTATCTTGCACCAAGGTGGGAGAATATCTTCATGGATGAAGGGATTGTCTTCACCTCCCTAATTCGGTGTGATATATCCAGTTTCTCTATAATTTCACTCTCCCCACACTTGACTTTAAAGGCAACTTCACAACCTTTCATTCTCTCAACGCTTTTTGTCAGGTGATGAAAAACAATTAGCCCTGTTCCTGAGGTTAGGAACTAAAAGTCTAGCAAATGTAACTATGGACAAACCAGTTGCTGCTCAAGTTACTGTGCAAGTATAAACAGGCTGGCCTGCTACAACAGAGTGGCCTTTTTTTTTCTTTTTAAATTGTCTTTTTAAAATATATATTTTGAAACTCACAAGCCTAGTCACAGAAACTTTTAGCAATTTGCCTGGGATCACACAGAAAGTCTGTGGCAAAGCAGTGACAATGACTTGGTCATAAATCCACCAGTTCCTAGGTTTGCACCCCAACACTGACCATCCAGCTCTACCATGTCCCTTGCTTTTAAACTATTCCCAACAGGGCCTCCTCAGAAGGACAGGCACATATCTTGTAGCTCAAGAGTTCCAAAACCTCTTCCTTGTATTTCTCCCTACGGTGCTCTTCTCAGAGTCATTTTAAGGTTTTCTCCTTGTTACCTTGTATGCAAACAGCAGGTCTGAAAAGTAAGAATGGCTGCAAATAAAGAAAGCAACTTTACATGTCATGTGTGAGCCCAAGTATTTCATCACAGGCTCCCTGCTCAGGCCTTCTTGTCACCCTGCAAATGCACAGATTTGAGAGTGCACACACAGTGCCACAATCTTTCAGCACTCTTCAGATGGCCATGGCTGCTGTTGCTTTGGGAAATCTCTAGAGAAATACTACAGAGCTGTACAGTGATTTGTTAACGTCATCAAGAATCAGGAAAGATTGCAGGGGAGAATTCATACATATTAAAACCAGAGAGAAAACTCTGATATGTGTGCTGGAGGTCTTTCAAGGTTACCATATGCCACTGGATTAATCCCAACAGTCTTAAGATAGAGGTGAGAAACGTTCAAATTATTTTATTAACTTCAAAAGGAAAGATTTTTACACCTCTACCTTTTGGCATCCCTACTCTGTCTCAAGCCAAGAAGAACTAGAAAACTTACAAGAAAGCCAGCTCCATACCTCTGACCAACAGATTCCAAAAAGTGTTGTAATCTTAGCTCACTTAAGTGAGCCAATTTTGAGAAAGGAAAATCTGTGCCAGCGTTACAATAATTGCCTGTCAGGAGCCTCTTTATTGAAAAGAATATTTTTTTCTTTTAAGTGGAAATTGGGACAGCCATGGAGAAATATCAAAGCTGCATTTTGCACCACTGAGAACTTCTGACAAACAGGCAACAGCTAATTCCCTCTCAGTTTATCCTTTTCTTAAACAGCCTCTCAGAAACACATTGCGGCTGTCAGTGGTTGCCCACAGAGAATGATTTGTACTGACCCATTTCAGATGACCAGAAGTCAGAATTTGCCATGAGACAGCAGAATTGTATTCAAAGCATTTCCAGTGAATTTCTCTTCTCTCTTTTTGCCCAGGTGAAACAGAAGCAGAAGCTGTCTCAGCTGCCGGAGACTCCTCCTGCTGGCACTCATCCTGGAGAGCACCCTCAGGGGCAGGGCAAATCCTCTGCAACAGGGCAGAGAGCCTCTAAACCCCAGGAAGCCACACTCAAAACAACTCTCCCTCTGAGCATCCCTGCAGAACTGGGAACCTGGAAGTCCCAGCCATTGGATTAAAGCTCCTCTTGGAAATTTCTCTCTGTTGTGAAGCAATCAGGGACTATAAGGGCTCTAAATCCCCACTGTATCCAACGGCATCTTTCAGTTAGAAAGTTTGAAAGGAGCAGCAATACCACTGCAGTTCAATCTATTTCCAAAGCTCTGCTCTGCAACCAACCCACCACTTAACCTTCCATAGCCATTGGTTTTGCTCCGGCTGCCAGTCAGCAAACAGAGGACGGAACGATGGGTATTCCCCTTTTACAGAAACGGAAGATAATACACCATCCCTGAAGGTGCAAGAAGCTCACACTAATAAATCAGGGAAATTAAATGCAGAGGATTGCGTAGGTGCATGGCTTATATCCCATAATCCCGCTCCAAAGAGAGCTTTCGTGCTGCCCCTCCCTAGCAACCCAAGAAAGCAGCTTGTTTTATGACTCCTTTAGTGCCTTCAGGTGTGGATGGCTGAGTGAGGTGTTGTGTGGGCCACTGGAAGATTAACAGTTGTGCTATGTAGCTGAGGGGCTGCAGGTAAAATCAGGGCAGAGCCACACCCCGAGGAGTATCTGTTCTGCCTTCTGTGCACTGCCTTGCAAACCAGCAGGCAAGAATCGCACATCACAGGGCAGACATGCAGGGCAGAATTGAAGTAGTTTCCAACCTGAAAGACTGCCTCATACTCGCAGGGAATGATGCAACATAACACACTGGTTTCCAATTTCAAAAAATTGGAAAAGGACCTTAGCTGGTGTATTTTAAATTCAGCTGTCTATAGTGTAAATAATGTTCATCTGAATGTGCATTTTAATTCTAATGAAAGCTGACAAATTTGTTCAGATGGTAATTATTATTCTTTGTTCTATGAAACAATATCCCGTTGTTATAAATGTATTATTCTTATGTAGCAGAATATTTTTTTCCTAGTGAACCAAAAAAATAACACACAAGGTAAACCAGAAGTCTACAAAGGGCTAAGCCAGAAATTGTTACTATTTAACGATTGGTGTACAACCTGTGGTTCCCTGGAAATAAATTCTTTCTTTACAGGAAAGTATGAAGAGCATGAAAATGAGGGGATTACTGGAAAGACCAAAGATCGTCTCAAAGCAAGAAGTGAAAAACACTCAACCTAGAAATTTAGGAGCTTGGCAAAGCCCCTTCCAAATCCACTCTCCCCAGCTGCTCCTCCCAGGCCTGTCCTCCAACACAAGTCACAAGAAATTGCTGTTCAAGAAACTGCTCAGACAAGAAAATGCTGAGCTGATACCATTTCTGGGTACCATTTTGGCCACCAAAACAGGCTGTTTTAAGCAGTGATTACAGGGTACCACACACACCTGCTTCTTCCGTTGTTACCTTCTCATTGGTCACTTGGTCTCACCAAGAACAGCTTTTAAATTTCTCCAGAAAACCTTTCTAGTCCCTATGCAGACGAGTTGTCATACAGTATGGTGTGTAAGACAATAAACCAGGTGGTTATTTGTAGGTGTTTCATGGTTTCCAGGTTTTTTCTACGGTGGCACAAAGGCCATTCACCTCCGACAGGATCCTGTGTGAAAAGCTTGCACTTAAACAACCAGGCTCTAGCTCATACTGTCATTCTGTTACGCACTTGGCTCACATCAAGCCTGCTGGCCACAGATACATGCCAGCTGTGTAGGAAATTGCAGTATACTTCTCTCATGCCAGCTTTTAGGTGTTGCAGACTTACTCATCCTTGTACCATCAAGCTGACACGTTCTTGATTTGCCCAGACTAGAGCTGGCATGGCTTGGAGAAAGACATTACTGGTCAGCTCCAGTTGACTCATTCCCAGTGGTTATGCAGTCAGCAGAACTGACATACAGACATCCTACACAGAGCTTAAACTTTGCTTTACCTCTACTGGAACAAAAGTGGTTTCTCATCCCTGTAATTATGTACACTACAGTGATCCTTTCATATTTCTGGAAGACCTGGTTTCTTATGTCACATATTTTAGCAGCTATCCTGTTGTGGGAGACTCTCATTTTCCCTCAGTGTCCTGGCCCCTTAACAAGTGCCTACATACGTAATATGTCCTGACACCACTCAGTATTATCTCTAGACTGTTCACGTTCTCAAGTACAGGTCTTTCAAGCTTACTCCTCCATTTTATTCATCACCAAAGTGTTTATGCCCCTTTAAAATCCCCATGGGTACATTAGCCAAGGACATTCCCATTAGCTGTCCAAACTTCAGTGGACACTTGAAGGTCATTTGGACCTTCTGGCTGCCTTTCGGCAATGCCAGTCTTATGCTAGCTGTGTCTTCAATATAGTACTAGAAAAAGACAGAGAACCTGATCTCACAGAAAGGTGGGCCAGATGCCAGCAGTCATTTTAACTATGCAGGGGACATGCTTGGTGCCAATTTTTCTGTATCTGATTCTTAACAACCAATTAGTGAACAAGCAAGCATATGCAGATATCTCCCCTCATCACGCCCAAAGTGGAAACAAGTGCCCAAACTGTCCTCACGCATACACCCGCCACTGCCAACTGAGACAGCAGAAAAACCTCACCAGCAAGGAGAAGTTGGAGCCAATGCTGACCCAGCAAGATCAATTCAACGTCTGTAGAATCAAATCCTAGTTTAAATATTAGTGCTCAGGAATACCAACTAATATTAATGAAAGAAAGAAAGGCTTACTGTGTATGGCTTGTGAAACTCCATGATGGTGAATTTATATGTAATATGCATCTACTTACAGTGAAATGAATGTCACTTGCTGTTTCCTAGAATGAGAGAGTGCCTATTGCAAGTCCTGTTATAATAAAGCACCCAGTAAGTGAAAGCAAACGGCTCAGCTGTGGGTCAAATTCCAAAGTGTCTAACCAATGCTAACTGAGGCTTCAAAATCTCACAGCTCAGGACTATGAGAGAATTTCAGTATGATCCGTATCTTCAAAGATACTTATTTTTTTTAATTGATATAAAATCTCCCAGTACAAACATGCCTTTGCACACTTCGCTTATAACAGTCTACCTTCAAAATAAATTAAGACTAGCAAAGCAAGTATAAACCTACCCTATAAAACTATTAGGCCACAGGATTTACTACACATACATGCTTCCCAGTATCTTGAAGTTGCCTGCTTGCAACTGTGCTTCAGGCACTCTTTTGCATGGGCAACATTTGAGACAGAAAACAAAGCTGAGGACACGAGAAAGACTAAGGAGTTTCTAAACAGCATGTTCTTCGGGACCATTCTTCGTGGCAAGGGCTAAGACATACCTTTACAATTCTGTAGCTGTTAAGTGCCTGACATTTTGCTAAGATCTGTCTTTTATACAGCAAATGGGTGCAGTAAAGGCAGAATCAAAGTTAAACTTACGATATGATGCATTATTATGCAGCCAGAATTTCCTGCCACAAGGGAAAGAGCATGCAAAGTGCAAAGAAGAAGAGGTACCTCTAACGTTTACTGCATCTGTTTCCCTGGAAGGAATTTGAAAACAGGAGTCCCCAGACAGTAACTCCCCTATTGTGTACATCTGGGGCTAGAACTTGAGCTAAAAAGTGAATTTATCTATGGGCACATAATTGCAAAATTCTTCATTCAGCGGAACTTGTGCACTTTCATCTAGAACATCTGGTATTGATTTCATTTGCAGAGGCCGTTGATTGAATCCAGTATGGTGATTCCCGTGTAAATAGCAATCATCTTCTGACATTGTCATTGTTAGGTAGGAAGAAAAAGGAATAACAGACAGGAAAAGCAAAATGATCACAGGCTGCTTCCAATCTCAGTTGCTTGGTTCTGGATACAACATAGTATCAAACCCAATGTAAAAGCCGGACACAGTCAGACTCCCCAGCTCACAGGACAATGGATCACAGAGAAAAATAAATGACTCCTCTGCACAACAAGTTAATAACAAAGCAAAAAACAGGATCGATACCTCCAACGCCCAATACTGCATGAACTGAGAGACCAAAAGCTATTCAAGGTTAACAACTATCACTCTGAACTATATCCAAAATTGAAACATGGAGTCAGACTATTGAATGAGCTAAGAGTCAGATTCTTAAAGCACTCAAAACCATCAAATCAGCACCAGATTTCAAAGAACTTAACATCTATTGAATCCCTTAAAGAAGGGCAGATTTCCAAAAGCTGTCAGACGCTGGCAAACTAAGCAATCATAAAAGTCCATTCACTTATTCAGATGGCTAAACGGGAATAAGGACTTCTAAAAAGACCCCACTCCCACGGCCAGCAGTCATGAAGAGACACCAAAGAAATAACCTAATCAGTGACAAGAATCGCAATGATGGGACTAATCAAAGGAATCCAAGAAAGAAGACTTGGTAAACTGCACCCAATGAAAATGAATAAAAAAGTGATCCTAACCCCACTACTGAATTCTTCTTTATCTGATACTCCTGAAAACACAGGGAAACAGTTTACGGCCTCAGTTCTAGATGCCTGCCAACAACACGTTGCTGGCATTTTAAGCCCAGACCTAACCTCATTTACCTCAATTCATCTCCCAATCCCTTCTGCTGATTCTAGTGGTGTTAATTCCAGTTTACTCACATGCAAAGGACAGAAGAATTCAAAGAGTTAAAAAAAAATCTTCTGACTTACAGTTGCAGAAAGTTGATCTTTGGTTAACAACAAATAACAAGAGCACAAACACTGCCTATTCACTGAGCGCTCTCCCCATTCTGCTGTGTTGCAAATTTCCCTCTTCCTCATTACACTTAAAAGTTCCTTCTGTTCTCAGTTTGTCAGACCAGGCTACCCCACCAAGTTCTGCCCCTATTTATTTTGAAATACACAGTTTGCAAAATTACATTAGGCCTTTTGAGGTCTCCAGATCTTTCTCCTAAGGATCCTTTTCTTCCTTTGAAACTATTTCTCCTTTGGAGAGACACAGATCTCTTTCTCCAAATGAGAAGCAAATACCTGGGTTCATTCAATTTGTTCCACCAAGTAGATGTCCAGGAGAAGACAGCCTGGTTGGGTAAAACAGCCCCTTTTTCTCTACCTGAAAATCAAAAGAATATGACCACTTCTAGTTTAGATTCATGTCTGGAATACCGCAGCACTTTGCCCCCAACTACATCTATTTCCTACTGACTTGGCTGAATTGCAAAGTAAGCTGTTCAGCAGAGCAGACAACCCAAAAGTTACAAGATGAAGAAAACTTCACCTGTTGTCTTTTTCCAGTTTTTGGTTTTTTAACTTTTAAAGTCATAATATGCCTGAAATATCTAGTCAAGGCTAGAAAACTTCTGTTACGCTTTAAAAGTCAAAGAACTGATATTAAAAAAATTGGATTTTCAAGCGTTTGCAGAGTTTTAAAAAGCTTTTATATCAACAAGTAACATTTAAAGTAATATCAGCTTCCTGTTATTGAAAATCTCTGTAGGAGAAGAAAAAGAAAAATTTTAAGTAACACTAAACTACCAAAGTAACATGTAAGGCAATGTAGAAGGGAAAATTTCTGCAGTTACTGAAAGCAGAAAGCCATAAGGGTTTTATAATACCCCAGTTAATTCTTGGAAGAACGCTTATTCCAGATATTTGTTTGCCAGACCAGACCAATAGCAGCTGTAAAGACCTTGGTAGATAACACTGTGAGACAATCCAATGGTAACGAGCAAGGTGAAAGGAAGCATCCCAAGAGGTGTAACTATTGAGGAGCTAAAGTTAGTAAAGGCAAATGTGAATCTTTTTAAGTTCTCCATACTTGAGTAATGCAACTGATGCCAATGGTTATATGAAAGCACCTGAACCATCCACTTACAGCAGATGTCCTTTCTCCAAAAGACGTACTTCTCTGAGACACTAGACTTGCAAGGGAAGAGCCTCCTTGTCAATCCTTAAACACCTATTTAATAATCAGGAAGTCTGTGATTCAGGCATGGACCTTCCTGCTGTTCTCTCCAGATTCCACCAACTGCAGAGAAGGGCAAAGGGCAAAAGACCCCATATTGGGCATCTAAGTTGAAGGTCCAAAGTTAAAATGAATGTATCTTCCCGAGCGCAGAACTTTCAGAAGTGTTTAAATGAATCAGGTAAAGAAACTCTCTGTAGTCAATCATCCTTATGTTTGTAAATGCTTTTGACTTTGCTATTACTCATCTGACTCCAGTGCTTTATGCTCTCCTCAATACATCAATATATAAACCCAGGTCATGGACAGATGGGTGTTACAATGCTTCCCCAAATATTAGTGATTTATTCCCAGTCTCTGAGATATTATTTTAATATATCTTACTTTGTCAATATAATTGTGATGGAATGCCCCTTCAGGTGAGTTATAAAGCTGAAAAGAAAAGCACCTCTGTTCAAAGTAGCAAAGAAATGAGGAAAAGCAAACAAGCAAGATGTGTTAGATACTGTCTTATAAACACCTGTGTTTCAACAGTAGTTAAATGGATGTAGACACAATGTCTATCAGGTCAGGTTTAGATCTTACATGGCTCTCCCACCACACATCTCTGACACACTACACAGGCATGGCAAGTCATGCAAAGTAATAGAGACTGGGGTATGCTTTTGTGTGAAATAAAATCTAGACTAATACAACTACTTGTCTCACAAATTTTAGAGGAATAGGTAGGTACCTGGAAATATCTTATGGAAAGTGAAGGCTTCCTGTACGCTTTAGCTCAAAAGTGATACATATTAACCTAGGTATTATAAACAAGAATGTTAAGTAAAAAAAAAAAAAAAATCAAACCAAAAAAACCAACAGAAATTGTGATACAATTTTACCATTTTAAAAGATCACAATGTAAGGAAATGCAAATACTACTATTAACTATAACATGCATTCTTTTCTACAGCATAAGTAGTCTTACACGTTCCTGCATTTCCTACTAAGTGTGGGACTCTACATGAAAAGATGTTTATCAGAAGACAGACATGACATGCAGCCAGCCTGAGTGAACATCATGGTTCATAATTTGTATTTTTTGACATTTTGTGCAGCCTTAATGTTAAATTAATTTTATTTTATTGCATTTAACTGAGCAGTAGTTGGAGCTGACAGCTAAGTTGCTACCACCATCAGAGCTCTGGGAACTGAATTTCTTTTCTCTTCATTTAAGCTAACCTTCTACAGGCGTCATTGATTTTGGTAGAAGAACTACCAGATCATACCTTCATGATGACAGAAAATGAGGCCCAAAGTCTTTCTGAGAGCCTTTCAATAACTGACAGATAACTTGTTTCAAATGTGCTTTGTGAGAAGCAGATAAATACCTTAAAATCTCCAGGCTTCTCTTAGAGTTTCTCCCAGCTCCAAACCCTAAGCACTTTCCTAGCATCTCTGGGTCCAAGTAATGGCCATCACAGTCAATGGCATCTTACAGGCAGAAAACCCTGACTGCCTTTATCTGCAAATTGGGCCTCGAAGTTTACCTACCCAGAGTGTCAGGCTGGATTACCCATGGCTGTCCAAGTCCAACACTCTGTCACAAAGCTTCATTATAACTTGATTCTTCTGTTAGTAGATTGCTAATGGACAAGGATATGCAGTAAAGGATACAAATAAGAGTATAAAATGTAAATGCACATGTATAGTTTTTCTTTCGCTTTCTCCCTCTCACTGTGTATAAATACAGCCTCTCTATATATAAATATATAACTATGCATCTTTGTGTACTGGAGCCCAGGGCTAATGTTGAGCTGACAATAGTGGCACTAATGCTAATGAATTCTGATTATTCGGATCGGTCATTAAACTAATAAGCCCATCTCCAAATTAGCGTGGCTGCTTCAGCCAGCGAAAATTTAATCAAATCTGCTTCATTATTTCAGACGTGGTGCACTTGGCGAAAGTGACTGCAGGAAAGGAGAATGGGACCCTCATCTGATAATTTTATCACTTGACTGCCAGACCATGAAAAAATCAGTGCGATGAATTTTTTTTTTCTGGGGGGTGAGGGTGTGGAGCAGAGGGTGTGTGCGTGCGTGTGTGTGTGCGTGTGCTGTTTGAGCTTTCTCTCATGTTCCCTCCTAATTAAACTAAACCCATTCTCCCTTCCTCTGCCCTGTAACTGTTTTGTTTTTTCCACATCTTCCCCACCCCCTTCAGCATCTTCGCTCTCTTCTCTTCCTTCCCCCAGGTCCTACTTTGCCCCCATCTCATAGCCTTTGCACGCATGACCAAGGAATGGCTTTCAGCATCCGAGACAGAGGTCGATGAGACTTTCATGAGCTATACAGCAATACAGTCTCTGTCTTTCCCGACTCCAGCCTCCTTGCACACGGATTTGCCCCCTTCCTTCGCCTCCTCACCATTATTTTTCTCTTCATTTCTGAAGAAAACAAAAGCAGCAAACATATCTCCTGGCAAAAAAAGAAATATTTTTTTTGTTTCCCTCCTTTGTTCTTACTTGGATTGTTAGCATTTTAAATTTGATGGGGAACATAGGGCCTATGTCTACACACATTTCTATGCACAGGAGCATGGGGCACACACAACAACCAAACTGAGGACACACAGTCCCAGTACAGGTTACCAAAGACATAAGCACACACTTAAATGCAAACTCAAAACTACCTTTCATGGTTGTATTTTGTAGTACTCTTACACCTGTGTATAAATTAGAAGCATATTTATTGATTTCAATGGCTATGCTGCAAATTAACCACAGTGTGTCTACAACTACAATTTCTTGCCCACCCCTTCTTCCTCCTGCAGGTCCACCACCACGCTAAGAATGAAGGTAAACCCACTTTGGCAAGAGAGCCTCATCCTTTACAGAAATCTATCCCACTCGCACACATCTATAAGGTAGACTCATTAATTCCTCCACTTACTAAAGCTAAATAAAACATTAAAGTATTCCCCAAAAAAAGTATTCCCCAAACCAGATATGGATATAAAAACCAACGAGTTTTTAAAAGACAAGTAGATGAGGCACTTAGGGACATGGTTTAGTGGACATGGTGGTGCTGGGTTGACGGTTGGACTCGATGATCTTAGAGGTCTTTTCCAACCTCAATGATTCTATGATTCTATGATTCTATGATTCTAAAAACAATATTCCAAAGCCAGAATGTAAATAAATCATGAAAAAAAGATCAGGCCTCACAAATGCATGAGCCTCATCAATGTGCAGCCATGCTCAGTGCTCTTCTCTCAGTAACTATGTTCAGAAAGACAAATCTCATACTCCTTTTGGTACTGGATAGCCCTGCTGGAAATTAAATAGAGAAATACATCTTGTCAGAACAGAAGTAATAAAGCACTGGCCACTCCAATAGCCAGGAACGGGAAAGGAGCCAAGGCAAAGCACTGCCTTCTCCACTAACATGCCACTGTCCAAAATCCGGGAACACGTGTGAAGGAAGAACAGTCATTTCAAACAGCACTAGCCATTCCTGCTATGGCGCATAGTAGATTTAGCAGGACTTTTTTGGCAACGGTATTGAAAGCACCTGAAGACCTTACATTGTTCCCAGAGGTACTCAATCTTCAACATCTAGCACAGATTTCCTCTCAAAAGTTGGGATTCATTTCCCATGACTAATAGCTTTCCAGATCTAAATTAGTCACCTAGATTCCCTTTATCTGCAAAAGACAAAACAGGTGCTTCCAAAGGGCTACTCCTTGATTTCAATCATGCATCTTACACTTTAAGATAGGATGAATACTCCCTGGAGAACAGCTTATTTTTCTTCACTACTGGAAATACAGACAGTTCACTTTGACTTGACAAAAGTTACATGTCTAAAATTAGGTAAGTTGAGTTCTGGACCAAGAAAAAATTATACGTGATATATTCCTAGCCTGACAAGGTTTATGAAGATCTGAAGCATCTAGGTGCACAAGATTGATCTGCAACAGAAATTCTTATAACTGAAATAAGATACTGAAGAGAAAGTTGACTGGCAGCCGACCAGGCTGTCAACAGCATCAAATACAGATACCTTCTTAAGAAAGGTACCAGAATGATATTCTGCCATCAAGCATATGAGATCTAAATATTAACAGGAAAGCAGAAAGAAAGGCTATGGATCTAATGCCACCAGTTCAATGAGGCAAACAAAATGTATGCCCTCTTAGTTGAATCTCAGCCTATTTGATGCTTACTAGATGTCAAGCTTCAGCATGTTACATTTTCCACTTTGCTAAAGTACTCTTCCTCTCCCCTTCCATCACCTACTACTTCCATGTCCTATCTAGTCATCTCTCCTTACACAAAACACTGCCAATGTACCTCCTAATAGACAGATATCTCATCTAAACACTCTTTGATTTTGCACGGAGCGTTCCAAATAGCTTGGTCTTATCCCAAACAACAGTCAGAACTCTCAAACAGGACCTTACTGCGATCTCCTTCCCCCGACCTCGTTTAGACTATTAAGTGGTTCAGAGCGATTCTGCTCCTCTTCCTTGCCGCCCTGGTAAGCCTTCAGAGCTCACTTATTCAGTAAGACATTTCAATCTAATTTTAGATTTGAAGAACTGCAAAGCTAAAAGACAATTAGTCTGACTAAGGCTATATAAGATAGTAGCTAGGAATGGAACTGAGATCTTCTGACTGATAGTTTTACCTATTAGACAACTCTTCCTTTCAAGATTCAGGTTGGTCACACTCAGAGAAGGATCTTTCTCGCTGGGCCACATAAGAAAGGAGGAGAGGATACCAGTGACAGGTACGCACGTCAAGTCTCCATTAAAAGAACACATAGTCATTGTGGGAAGCAATGCAAAAAGGAGCCTCACACCCAAGTGGGGAAACCGTAACAGCACTGAGTATCTGTGCTCTGCTCCCCTGGAGAAGAAAGTTTAGAAAGCCAAGCAAGCTCAAAAGCAAACTCAGAGAATGAATGGCACAAAACACAACTCAAAGGTTATGGGAAAAATATTATTGTGGAAACAAAAGAGCTAGAGAGAATATGTGCAAGCAGCTCACAGAACAGAATGAGGAACCAGGTTTGCTACTTGCTTTGATGAGTTTCATCAGAATATTTATAAAGACAAAAATGCAATTCCATGCAATGGTACTGAACGAAAACGGGAGGTAACACGAGCAGCTCTCAATATCACACAGCAGTGTTTGAAAAAGTCCAAGATTTAGCAAAATAATGTAAAGAACATTCTTGATGCAAAGTACTAATAGTAATGACAATCTATCATTTAGGAAGATCTTTTTCTGTCATCACAATCTTTCCAAGACCTTATCAATTCCACCCTCCAAAAACATTAAAATAGCATAAACCTGGAACTAGAACACGGTGCACCTGGAATAAGAATTACTACCTTTGTTCTTCAGTGACCTAAGAGCAGAGGTGAAAGTACTCAGCAGCATGCAAAAGAAAGATGTAACACAGTCTTTTAATCATTAGAGGAACCAAAGAACAGACAATTTGAAATTAAGCTCAAGAACTGCAAAGCAGCCTTGCTCAGCCAGAGACCAGCTGCATCTCAGTCATTACCTCCCACTTCTACCCTCTTGTGAGAGACGTCACAGAAAAGGAGCCAGAAAACACTTTCAAAGCCATGACCATGGAAAGGCATTTAGAAAAACATTTCTCCAAGTAAGGCTGGTTGACCCTACTATCCTTTCAAATCAACACTGCAGAAATGATTAATTTTCTTTTTTGCCCAGGAATTAGTGACAGTCAAGATATAGGTACATATATAGATACACATACACACACACAGAGCAGCTTTGCCATGAGAAAGGTTCAAGCTCTCATGTCCTATTGCCTGGAGGAGGCCGGGACATTTAGGTCGTCCTCTGAGAGGGCCAGTGAGACCTTTAAAAAACGACACACAGTTTGGGAGTCCTCAGATTCAAAGAGACAGGTATTCCAGTGGCCTTCTCAACTCTCTTTTCAGTCGTCAAGACAAAACTTCATTGCAGACATGAACTATCCCCTCCTCTAAAAGGCCTCGCAATAGATCTGTGTCAACAGTGATTAGCTGTTGCCTGGCACGTCATCCATTTGCCATTTGTTAGGCCAAACATGCCAACATTGGTAATCTAATCTTTGGCCGGCAACGGCCTCTTCCAGGTTAAATGTATTAAAGGAGTCGAGGAAACTGGGCTTATTTCACAGGCTGTGGCCTGCAGCTTTCTAACATGGCCTGACCCCCCTTCCCACCCCCTTCCCCTGGAGATTGCAGGGGTCAGGACCTCCACAGCATGGAGCTGAGTAAAACACTAACAGAGAGAGATGAGAGGATATTGGAAACATATTCTCAAGGCCTCAGTGCTTTGGAAATCTGAGAAGGACATGAGGCGTTAAGTTAGAGCTTTCACTGCTGGGTTGTGTGTGTGTGTGCTTTTTTTTTTAAAAACATGTTTCAACAAGAATTTGATAAAGATATCAGTAAGACAAGGTTGAGGGTTTTTAACACAGCAGCAGCAAAAATGGTAGTGCTCTGTTCATGGGAGAATCCATGCTGCAAGACACCTTAAGCTCAGCTTCCCACAGCTCACATGGTGGGAAGAGGGATATGTTGTTTTTAAGGAAATATTTCAAGTATATCAAGTATATCTTCTCCAGCAAAAACTTTCATTTTTACCTGCCACAGATTCCAATGTATCCAGAGCTAACAGCACTGTTTGGTGGCCTGGCAGGAGGGGATGTTCCTGGGAATTTTTAAAACTGAGGATTATGTATCTGAAACCAAGCAAAATAGCCATCAGGGTTCTCAGAGAGTTGTTTTTTCCCCCTAGAGGTAAGGGAACTTTTCTAGAGAGGTGCCACATACCTGTTTGTGCGAGACCCCTTGGAGCTCTGTCTCAGGCACAGGAGCAGACTGAATTCCCTAATGAGATAATGTCACTAAAGTTAGGGGTGAGAAATGAACAAAAGGCTTTAACACAAAATAAATGTTCACAGGACCAGTACTAAATACCAGAGACGGTCTCTGCAGCAGTTTGACATCAAATTACAGATGAAAACACTTATGAAAGATTTCCCAGAAAGTTCCCTTGCTTTGAAAACAATACTCAGGATGTTCCACAAATGACCCCAAAAAAGAGAGATTTCTCTGGCTTTAGTCCACCACAGCAGCCAGGACTGTGTTGGTTCCCAAAAAGCTCATGGACATGAGCTGCCCATTCTCATTATTATCACTGCTTTTATTTGCATGTTTCTCTCCAAAGATTAGCTTGGGACATGCATATCCTCTGCCCTGTCAACATCCATGTACTTGGAGAAAATTTCATACTTAGACGCATAAAAACTGTAACAAGTACACAATGCCCATTCTGAATGAAAGACAACTTCCTTGTGTAGTGTCAAACTCCACACTTACGTGATGGAAAACCTTTATTTCGAGTGCCTCAGCACAAAATACTATCTGTGTGTTGGAACTGGTTCTTTCCTTTGGGAGAAATTCTTGATCAAGCTAAAATATTTGTGGCAAAATGTAGTCTGTCCCTAGACACTGAGAGTTCCCAGATGCCTACTGAACGCTAACTTCAGGAAGTCAATTCCTTCTTTGCAGTTTGCTTGGTGGTAATGTGTATTTTTTATCAGTTATTTCTTTGGTGCTAATTCATTCAACATCAAATAGGCTGCTGACACTAGTCAGTGGGGTAGGTAACAGATACAAAGGTGGAACCAATCAGCGAAGGGAGAGCAATCAGAGCATTGGATTGTGCTGGCAATTTGGTGCTACGCACATACAGAACCTGACACCCAAAAGAAGGCATTTAATACCACTGATGCTAAGTGGAACAGACAGGACATAGCAGCTGCAAGCAAACTTTACTTTCTTTAATCCCGTGTTCCTGCTTAACATCCCCTTTAAGAGAAGAATGGGTTGGGGGAGATGTCTATGATCTGTCTGAAGAGATGACAGACAAGACTGAGGCTTCGTGGGGTTGCTAAAGGACAATGGCCTTGGGCAGTGAAAGATAAGTGCCATCCCATTCACCAGTTATACTTAGCATAATAGTCCGGTAGCTCAGGCATTCAAAAATCACTATATAGATTTAAATCCCACTGCTTCGGCCTGCCCTCCCAAATTCCAGTGTTACGAGAACAAGACTTTTCAAATGAGATCATCCTATGATACTCAAATGCCACAAAAAATGTTCTCTGAGTTTTGCACTTTCTGATTCACGCTTAGAAGTAGAAAAGGCAGAACTGTGTCAAAAGAGCACTTTACCTCACTTTTCCCAATTGCTTGCCTCAAATTCACAATAAAAACTCATGGCTGATGGACCTATTTTACCTAGTAAATCCATCCACAACACAGACACATAGCAAGGTCCCCTAGGAAAGATCACATTCTCATCTGGGTGTGATTCAAAGACCTGAGAGCTACAGGAAGTCTCTCATTTATATTGAGGACTTGGGAGAGGCTGCTGCAGAGTCCAGCTGAAATGCTCCAACCATCAACCCCTCAGGACAGGTCCCTCCTCAGGTCTGGAATCTGCAACACACTTGCCTTATTCACATCCCCTTCAAATGATCTGCAAGATCTGGCTACAAAGCTTACCTCTCCCCTAGGTTTTATTTCTCCCCCAGAAAGAAAAGTTAAGTGAGTTCAGGAAATGTTTTCTATTTTGGACAATGGTTCTATTTTCCCCATTTACTATGTGAATTCTCTATGCAAAGCCAGAGCTGAGTATGACTGTATTTATAAATATGTTTACATTAATGAATTTGATGGCATAACTCAACATTTCTTGGTCTGACCCAAGTCCATCCTTCAAAATACCATTTTCCTTGCTGCTCTCCGGGTTTGAGTTTTTTTGTTTTGCTTCTGTTTTCTAATTGACAAGGGTGAAACGCACTGAAACCTGAACTAGACACAAATGTGAGACCTACTGGTGTCAAACAGGTTTGGTATCAGATTTGTATAAAGATTACTTAAATTAGTGTTTACTGACTGCCGTGCATTTTGGATAAGGCCCTTGAACTGCAGGCATGCTTTTTTCAGAAGGAAGCTGTTTAGGGTTCTTCAGTGCTGTTAAGAAACAGAAAGGGAGCTGCAGTGGTGAATTATTGGCATGACATTACTCTTGGGACCCCAAAAAAGAAATCCTATTAAATAGAGTCCTTGTGATCTCATCCCTGTGTATTTCATGACTCTTCAAGAGGTTCTGCTAAAGTCATTCACAGAAAATTTCCCCGGGAAAGGCTCAGGGGAGAAAGGGGCTGGATCACCAGTTGGTCTGTTAGGCATTTACTGCCTCTGAAAGCAAGAGGTTTTTTTCTACAAGCAGCACCACTGTCTAAAGATGCATGGAGATTCCTGGAGGAGAAAGAAAATGTAGCCAGGATGCAATATTTCACAACATTCTCCCTTTATAGGGAGCCCTCAGGTCACAGTACACCTTCACATATTAGAAGTATACTACTGACGCTGTTCCCACTAATAACAATTACTTTTAATATACATAGTTAGCCAAAAGTCACAGTGTGGTGTAACAAGGACACACCCTACTAAATGCCTGAAATCTTAAATAATCATAACCCCTAAGTAAAGGGCCAGAGAGAGCTATCTCTAGGATATTGCCGATATTTGTTTTTACAGAGGAATCCCAAACTAATTCACTCCCTGACAATTAACGTAGAGGTTTTAAAAAAGTTCTCCTTTACAAAAGGGTTTCTTGGATAAGAACACTGTTCACTACTGGTCTAATCCCTCTAGATGTTTTCTGTCTGTTACAGACCCTGGCTACTGATTACATTAATTCAGCAATTGTAGGAAATTAATTCTTACCAAGATGTGACCTGGAATCACTCATCCTTTCTCAGTTTCATTATCCTTTCTCACTCTTTTTAAGTGTATCAGTCAGGATAAAGTCATAATTGTAAAGCTACTCTTCGTACTGCTTGCACAGCCAAACTCAAACCTGCGGCACTCCCAATAGCTGCAACTGGAAATAGTCGGGGAAGAAGTAATGACAGCCTCATCTGAGCCTACCCCAACACTACTTTGAAGGCTCAATTTCAAATCTACAAACCCAAACCTCCTGGGCAGGCCGTATACATGCAATAAAGGACAGGTTGGTGGGTTGGAACCCCCAAATTTAAATGAGAAGCCAAGGACAAGTCTCAGAGACACAGCAAGACACATCAGGATGAAAAAACAAAGAGCTCTTCCAAAACAGTGAGTTCATTTCATTACCAGCTGCTCTGGTATCTTAACAAGACTACAGCAGAGAAATCTCAATAACTTTATCTAGCTTTATATTCTCTCAGATGAAGAAAAAAAAATCTCTCACTGAAGGAAAACTGTACATACAAAGAAAAATATGTTTAAAAGCTAAGATTGTTATTATATTACATTCTCAATATATAATCAACAATATGTTTAAGAGCTACACAAAAGCTGCAGCTTTACAGATTGGTATCAACATCAGGCAGCGTTGTTTCCCCATTTACACCCAGAACTGGCCAGTCTGGTGGTTATTCCACTGCAGGAGGTGCAGGTCTCGCACACCATGCCATCCCAGAAACACACTACTTGTTTAGAGAAGAGCAGTTGGCAGGTGAATCTCCATCCCCTCAAGCGCCTGCCCCAGGCACATGAACACAGCCCCAGGGACACTGCCACAAGCTCACCCTACAGCAAACCCTCCTGTGGACAATGTACACCTTCGCTGTGAACCACACAAGGGCTTGGGCGTTATTTCACTTTCACACACAGTTACAAAGACGAAAGCCAAAAGAAGCACTTTTAGCTGCTCAGAACTGTTTTATCAGGTTCCATATAGTTTTAGACGAAGTCCCCGTCAGAAATATCTTTCTTCTACATATTTAAAAGAACAAGGTGCCTGTAATGTTTTGTGCAGAATCCTTGACAGCATAAGAAAGAAATCTATTTCTGTTCAAGTTTCAAGTTTCCTTACCCCATGGTCCTAGGCTGCAGTCTAGGTTGGGATGACTACTCATAACAGACGTAGTTTGTATTTTTTTTGTTCTGACATTTTCCACAGGAAAAGTGGCGGTGTAAAGTTCAAAGCTCAACACTACTCGAAGCACAAATGCTCCAAATGACATTTGACCGAAGTGCAGATGATGCATAAACTACTCATAAGTTTTCTTTGCTCACCAATAGGTATTAGCAGAGAGCTCCCTCACCTTGATCTCTACTGTGGGATGTTGTCTCCTGCCACAAGCAGGTGTCATTAGCAGACTTCACTGACTGTCACTGAAACAGTGACATCAAGTGACACAAAAGGCTGGAAGAACTTGAGAAGGAAAGGAATTTGGCAACAAACCATTTAGTGTCCTCTGGCTTTTCGTTTGGGTTTTTTTGTCAATAATTTACACTATTAATATTAACATATCAGACATAAATAACTTTTCTTAAAAATTCACTTGTCTCTTCAGTTAAGAGTCTAGAGCACACAGTATCTCTGGCAAATATAAGCAGTCTTCCAGGAAAACACAGGAAAGGTAACTTTGTATTTCTGATCTTTTCAAGACACAAGCAAGATACATTTTTTTAAAATATAAAACAAACATACAAACAGAAAACCCTTAAAGGCTTTCATTATGAAGAAGCAAACTAAGGCCAACCTCAAAAAACAAACAAACAAACAAAAAAAAAAATGAAAGGGAAGTCTTTTGCAAGTCATCTTCAACCACACATTTGCTTCATGGCTGTCTGCACAGTCATCATCATAAAATTCCTGTTTTCATGTAACCAGCACCATTTTTCTAGAAACTCACTCGATCAAACTCTGTCCTGGATTATAGCTACATCACCCCCTCCTCTGCAGAGGATGAAGGCAGCCCTGCAGAGAACTGAGAGATGTTTTCTCTTCATTTGAAAATCACCTTTTCTCTGCAACTTAAAAGAAATTAAAAGAAGGGAGAAAAACAAGTGTTTCATGCTGGGAAATACTAAGCAAGATATAAAATATACTCAAAACAATAAAATCAGATTCATCTTTAACTGTGAAACTGTTAGTTTTTTAGCTGGATCCAGTTCGTATTGGATTTTGCCTTTTGGCTGTTACGTAGTGTACAGACTCCTTCAAGTGGGAGTGGATGACAGCTAGTCCCATAGTGTGATTTGTGTGAGCCATCAGGGTCATGAAAATTGGGCCTTCTCCCTTTTTTGGTTTTTTTCCCCTTCTTCTTCTTTTCTTCTTCTCCTTTCTTCAGAGGAGACAAATTTGTCAGTGCTGCCAGTCTCAGGGGCGAACGTGGGGAGAGGGAAAAACAGGAAAGAAAGGGTAAGATTATAGTTCACTGGGGTTATAAAGTCCCCAACAGAACAAAATATGTTTGGGCTGCTCCATCTTAGGCATTGTCTAAAGGATTTTTTCCTCTGATAATCTGTTCCTTCCGGTGAGAGCACTCCATACGTGAGCTTTGCCTGTAGTTCCCTTCACATCCCATAAGGAAAGACAATATATCCTAAATACCTTCTTGATATATGGCAAATAGCCGCTTTCAATTTCCAATCACTCTCTTCACTTTTGCCCATATGTTGATTGGAATCTATTCTGAAGATGATGCATATTTATTTTCTGGGCTGGGTACAAAGTGGGGGAAGCTCACAGAAGTTAACTTTCTGGGGAATTCAAGAAATGGCTCTAAATTACAGCTGAATGGAGGGACCTTCCGATACAAATCGTTCCCCCAACTTGGCAGTAAATCACATGGCAGGCATCTCTCATGCAGCTGTAAGCAGAGAGGAAAGTGGTCCTTCTTATCAGGAATAGAAGTTACAAAATATTAAGCTGAGAAGTAAGGCAAAGGAGGATGACTAAGGAAATAAATGGAAACTTTCATCTGTACAGAACAGTCAATTTGTGAAAGTGGCTTGATTTGGGGAATGTAAAAGTTTAGGAGAGGAGGAAGAGTGAGGAATCCCTGTACTCTTTATAAGACACAACTTTTAGCAAGGCTTTCTCATTGTATAGTATTTTGTCTTTCCCTGCTATACTGCCTCTTGTAGGAAAATACGACCAGATCTGGAGATCACTCTTTATATTTTCAGAGTGGGGAAGGTACAGAGAAATTATCTTTTCAACTATTCTTAGCGTGAGGAGTGCGATGCTCTTGGGATTATTTCAGCACAGTTTAGAGAGGGGACTTTCGTTACTCCTGTAAAATTTCTTACAATGTGGCAGGGATTTTCCCAAACTCCTGATGCTTAGACTGACACCATGATCCCGTATCCAAAGAGAAGGAATTGATGAGACATTTATTCCAGCCTTGGCTCCTTATCACCTTGAATCTCATTCTAACACTATCAAGGTGCAGAGTCTCTCATTTTCTACAAGAGAAAACTCTTAACAGCTCTCAGTCAGCAGATTCAATGCTGTAATAAGCCCAAAGTGAAGAACAAGGGCATCCCTATGAATGACACAAAGCCAAGCAACGAATTGAAATACAAGATCAGAACCTGAGGAAGTGACGAATGTGATCCTAAACACTGTTTCATTTCAGCTTCACATCCTTTCTTTTTCCAGTGACTCCTGCTCACAGCTGGTCTTATTAGAAACAGTCAAGAGATTTTCTTTTAAAAAAAGATCTCGAAAAAGACACTGGTTTTCTTTCTTCTTTGTTTCTTTCACATAATGTGCATGCCTTTAAAAGATTACAATCAGAATCTCATTAGTAATTTCCATCAAATTCAAATTAAAATGTCATTAAAAAACGTTCATTTTGTCATTCATTGTTTTACTGAGAAGCAAGGGCAACACAGCGTTTCACTCACAACAGATATTCAACATCCATATTTGTACGAGAAATAAAATTCATCCTTCCTGACTTGTAATACTTATTTTGCATGAGCAAATATTGAAATACCTTAAAATTTGGGAGTACATCCATTTGTTAATTTATTATTTAAAATTAGTGAAGCAATTTTTATAACCCTTTTCATGACCTCTAGCTAACAAATGACTTGTTACTAACCCTTCAAACTTTCCACACAATTAAAAAATGATTAACAACTGATGAATGGGCTACAATTGAAGAAATTAGGTTGCAGTTAAGAAGACATTTAAATGAATGTTTAAAACTACTTGGATTATAATTAGAACCAGATCAACTACGAAGGTCACTCTAGAGTGGTGTTCTTGTGGCATCAGAGATAATTCAGCCAATAAAGCTGAGCAGTGAGATTTTAGTGGTCACTATGGGCACGGGACTGTGCATGGTTGAAATCCTTCTCAAAGGATTAAATGAGCCAGCCAAAGCCAGACGCTAATCTTAAAACTGACCCTAGGCCTCATCCTTTAAGCTGCAGTCTTGTCAGTGTGGTCCTTTCAGAAGCAAAAGTTGCTGCATTTCTCTGTTGAGAGCATCTCAGTGTTCTACCCAGAAAGGATGTAGGAAATATGATGGCATGAGAATAGAAGAGATACCAGAATCTATCAACTTCTCTAAGGCACAACACTAGACCCTTCGCACAGCTGTGAGCGAGCGACTGGTCAGATGTTACAAAGAATTTTAGCCAACTAAGTAGTGTTTTCAGTCATGGTGACAGAGAGTACTTCATCAATGTAGGGCTGAAAGCAAGGTAATTGCACATAAAGGAATAGATTATTATTCTTGGCTGTTCTGCCAATCTCAGCTGTATTTCAAGACACTCAAAGGAAAGGATTGTCAATCTTTCAAGGGGGGTTGGACACGAATTTCAAATGGCTTAAGGCAGTTTTGAAAATCTCAGTCAAGAGCTAATACCTAACCAACTCAGCACACTAAAAGCGGTCCCTCACTTTTTGAAAAAAAATTACCATCAATATTTATTCAGTTTATCATTTATGCACAGCAGTCCTCTACATGAAGCCAGTAATTACTAAATTCAAGCCAAGAAAATGTAAAGACTCATGTGACAAACCTCAGGGCTCACACAAGAAACTACACAAAACAAAAACTAAGAAACACAAAAAGAGAAAACCTATGATTTTGATCATTTATTTTCTTCAAAAGAGCAACCAACTACAGTACTGCTATCAAACATAAGAACTTGTGGAGATACACTGTGGTCTGTGTTTAGCCCTGAGGTCACTCCTTGTGAATGTTCCATCTGGCCCATTGTCGCTGACCAAAACATTGCCTTTTACTGCACTCGTTTCCATCATGATTGCTTCTCCCTCCTCATCACCAAAAAAGAAATGACATCACATTTTTAATCAAATTATTACTCCAGAAGACTTCATCTTCTGTGAGTCCTCTCCATTTTTGTGGTCTGGGGGACAAGTTACACCTTTCTTTCATATTTTGACCAGTTCCTAGCATACAGTCAGACCTTACCAAGCAGCAGGACACATGGCTGCATCTGTTATCACAGCAGAATGGGTGCCTAGGCAAGTTGGTCAGAAGCACACATTTTCCAAAGATGTTGTATCGGAGCCTCTGACAGCATCTTTAAGAAAGACTAAAGACTCTGTTGGCCATGTTGACAGCTGTCCAGCTGGAGTGGATGGCATGAACCAGTTCTGTATACTGAAAGACAGTTGCTTCTTAGCAGCCTTCAACCCTAGTTTGGGGAAAAACACTGCCTTCTTGTGCACCATGTCCCATTAATCATTTCATCCCAAACCCAGCTCCTCACACTGTATCAAACACCTAAGGAAGGATAATGCAAGTGAAATTACTGATTTGCTATTAACAATAATTTATACTTTCACCTTACTTCTCACCTCAGGATCTCAAAGTAGATAGCAAGAGATGGGGAAACATCACTAGTTAGTTCCCTACAAGCACTGACTTACCAAGAAGAGGGCGACTAGGGTAGCCCACAGCTGACTTCTGTAGCTGCCTTTACAAGAGCCCCTGGATAAGATTTGTTCTGTGTAACTCCTTGTAGCTCATTTGTTTCTTTTTTTCCAGGACACAGGCTGAAGGCTCTTTCTAATATTCAAAACTTGTAAGACTGAAACATTAATTAGCTCAACCACTATGCCTGGTAAGAATGGAGACAGCAAGTGTTAAAGTGGAGAGATTTTCAGACACTCAGTGCCTGTGCTGGAACTGTACATCTGAGACAGCTCACGTGACAGATAAGGCTGGCTGTACATTTTTAAAACTGAGGCCTGCATATATGTGATGTATCAAGGGAACTCTTCAGCCTCACCTGCATAGAGGTGAATTTAGTCCTTGATTTGAGTACCAATTGCCATCCTCAGGCTTGTTCCACAAAACTGAAACAACATTTAACTCAGCGAAGTGTTTTTTGCCCTAAACAGGAATACTGTTGCAGACCAAAAAAGACAGAGCTTTGCAGATTTAAAACAGACAGAGAAAGCTATATAAAGGAGCTGCAAACCAGACTGAGGTTTGATGTGGATCTTGTGCTGAATCTTAAAATGGAATAGAGCAAGGGGTGATCTACAAACTAGCACAAATAGGCATTTCCACAGAGAGTGGAAACCAGTCAGGTTGGGAATAACTATGGATGCCTTTCATTCATGTATCAAACACAGGAGGAGGAGAATGTATAGACAAGAAAAAAGATACTTTGCTAGACAGAAGGAGATGAGAAACTCTGAAACTCTGTTGTCCCAGACCTCTTCAAACTACCATCACCAGCTCTTCTCTTTCCAGAGAATTCAATATTCATTGAATTCACTATTAAATTGCAAAGGGTAGGTATGAAAACAAAACGACCCTTTGAGACCAAATCCAGAGCTGATGTAAAGCCTATGGAGTAGTTCCAGCTTCCGCTAGGCCTGAACTGAGCTCCCACCATCCACTGTCCCTTCTGATGTCAAGTTGATGGATTACAACTTCCTAATGCAGGACTGATGCATTATGACATCCTAATGTTGGGACGATTGATTGTGACTCTTTTTTTAAGTATGGCTTACTAAGCAATTATTGACACCATCCATGCATTAGAGCCCTAATTCAGCAAAAAAGGGCTGACAGGCCAGCGCTGTGGGAAAAGATTAACCTATTCCAAATTTTATAGATCAGGGTGAGACAGGGCTTGTTCTGGGACAGGGCCACCCTCTCATTACAGGCCTTTGGAGACAGCAAAAACTAAACAGTTTATGCCACATCTTGAAGAAAATTGCTTTATCCCTTCACCTTTAAGTGGATTCAGACGCTGCCAGTTGACTTGGGAGTGCTTTGGGGTCAGTGCACACACGCCGGAACATGGAAAGGGGAAAAAAATCCAAATAAAGGAAGGAGAGAGGTAAAAGCCAATGCTGTCAGCTCCTACCCTCTAACATCTGTGAATAATGGAAGTGCGGAACCAAGGCCGGGAGTGGGGAGGTGCAGGGAGAAAGGCATGGTTGTAACAGTGACAAACAAGTCTAAAGGGACTTCTCTCCTCTCAAATGTCACTGGGGGAAGTAGACAGGAGACGGGGGAGGTAAGGAAGAGAGAAGGTCATGGCTGTAATACCCAGAGCGAGTGGACAATCAAATGTTTGCAGCTGGGCTAGGAAATGGCAATCCAGTTGCAGAGCACATCTGGCTCCCTTGCTGCACGCCATGGGGGCCACCTGGTTTTAATCATGCTGGGATCACCTTTGAAAAACAGAACTTAATCATAGGCCTAGTCCTAGCAATAGTGTTACATCCAGACTTCTCTCCAGGGGAGCAGAGGGCGGGAAGGGGGGAAAAGATGAGTTTAAAAAAAAAAAAAAAAAAAAAAAAAAAAAAATTCTTCTGTGTTTTGCTCAATCAAACCTGGAACTTTGTCAACAATTTCCTCTTTGTCAGGATAAAGGGACTCAATTTTGATTTTCTGCCCCTTTGCATTTGATTCCTGCTTAGTTTACACTTTTCTTATTGTTATTTAGACAGGTTACATGTGTGTGGGTGCTATAGAGCACAGCAAGTAGAGAAACAGCTATTTAAGGAGGCATTGTCTTTCCACCCCACCTCTCTCACCAGAGATGGACAAATGCATTGTACTTTGGATTAAAATGCCTTACAGCTTTCCTGGATAGTCTTCAAGAACTCAGCTAGGGGTGCCATGAGGAAAAGCCTCCCTTGGCTCAGAGAAGGCCCAAACAGCATCGTCCTTCACCATAATGGCCACGCTGGGTCGAAACAGAGGTCCACCCCATCCACACTTTCCTTCCAACACTGGCTGGTAGCAGATGCTCAGGAGAAAGACTCAAGAAACTGTGCAAGTACAGAGTAATCACCCCTGGCACCACCTCACAGGTTTTATCAATCAAAATTTTGAAGACATGCTTTCTCTCCCAGATTAATTAAAATCAATCAACACATTTTGATCTGAAAAATGTTGGGGGGGAAGGGGGAAGACATGCTAATCTAACCTTGGACATGGTACATCTTGAGAGGACCAAAACCAGTTCAGCTGTTGCAAAATATCCACATCATTTGCTCTTCTGGTATCGTCTAGAATCAACCCATGTCAGTATCTGAGAAAAAAACCCAACCAACAAACCCCCAGCCCTCCTCTTCATCTTCACTTTCTTTGCCTCCTCATATCTAATCTCTTTCATTTCTCATCTCTAGACAAGAAGCATCTGAGCAGCCTGTGATAGAGGTCATGAGAATCTTAGACATGGTAGAAAATAAGCATTCGCTGTTTTTTCATCATACTTTCCCATAATAATTTGAGGGCATCAAATGGAGGTAGCAGATGTCAAGTTCAGAACAACAAAGGCAGCACTTATTTACGCAGACCATTGTTAAACGATGGAACTCATTGCCACAGGATGTGACACATGCCAAAAGTTTACATGGATACAGACGGGATCAGAAAGGAGGAAGAAGAGGCAGGAATCAACCTTTAAATGAAAGCATTCTAGGGGCAGAGACAAAGGTATTGGAACCACAGCATCCCTAAACAAAAATCAAACTTCTAATTCCTGCTGACTAGTTGCTGGAGCAACAGTAGGTTGGTTCATAAAGCCAAGGTCTCAGCCTTATTTCTTTCCTTTCACACAGAGGGGAAAACATATGTTATTTCTAGGCAACTCTCACTTAAGCCAACTATTGTAGTAAAAAAAAAAAAAAAACAAAGAAGAAATGCAAAGAAAGATTCATTAGGCTAGCAGATGTTTTCACAAACATAGAAACCCTCAGTTCAGTTCTTTACAGTCTAGTCTGCACTGTAGGACCAAGAAGCATCCTGGATATAAGTGTGCATGAAGACACAACCTGACAAGACTCAAGATGTGCACTTTACACCTTCTGTAATGGAAAGGAAACCTCAAACCTTCAGTCCTATTTATCAAATGCTTCAAATAACTAAGCTTTCTGCTAGAGTTAAGATCAGATCATGAATGATCTTCTGAGCATGTAGTTCATGTTGTCACAGATACTGGGGTTAGATTCACTGGAATGCTTCAGCTACTTCACACTGTTGCCATGCTGCAACAGAGCTTTAAACTCAGCTTAACCACACCAACCACAAGTTGTTTTATATCTCATTAGAAAAATGACTTAATTTCCGGTGTAATCTTGTACAGGAGCTCAAATCTGCAACAGCAACAGTGTCAGTATTGTAATATAATCTAGAAGTATTATAATAAAAATAAACATAGTCAAAGAGTATTTTACAAATGTTAATTATTACTAGGGGAGAAAATCTTGTCAGGTAAGTATGTTGTAGTAGTAGTTATCTTATTTTACAGGCAGAGAAACTGAGCCAGAGATTAAGAAGTTAAGTGACTTGCCCAAGGCCATGAAGAGAAGCAAAGTTAGAGCAAGGACTAAGAAGCAGGAATTCCCAACAGCCCTGCAGGCTACAAGGCCCTTTTCTATGCACCCTTTTCACAATTCCCAAATCAGCTCCACTTGACTCCCGTGGCTTCTGAAGAGATTTTCTGATAACAGGACCTGCCTGACAGAGAATATATAAAGAGCATGCAACTAAGACTTAAAAAAGTTATTTTCATTTTTAGGAGATTGGCTGCACATTCTTTCTCAACTTCAGCATAGAAGTAGTGTAAGAGCATCCGAAACGTCTTGATGCAGTGAAAAGAAAATTATCTGGTTTCTCTGTACCTGTATAAAGCAAAACCCTGGGAACAGCCTGAGAAAAGGCATGATGTTTTGGTAGCCAGCATACCACGCTAGTCTTTTTTTCTATACTAAAAGTCTTTCCCATCACAGCTGCTTTTGCACTGTAAAATAATAGGAAGGGAAGACAGTGACTGCTAACGTTGCTTGGAAACACAAGGCTCGCTGTGCCACCTGCAGGGCTAGCTTGAAAAAATGCCTGTTGTAGGGATTAGCACCGTCTTGGAAGTCAGAAACCACTGTTTCTATCCAGGATGGAGCAGCTTTGCAACATCTAATTAGGCTGGTGAGCAAGAACATAAAATGGACTATAGAATGATCCTGTCTCATTCCATTGGGACATTTCACTCCATTCCTGCCTGGGCTCTCCTACCTGGGAAATTTATGTTCTGTTGAATGGGGGAACCCAAGAAAACGAAACGCAGGTGAGAATCAAAAGCAGAGTTACAGTTTACATACAAGTTCCATGGGACCACCTCCTACCTGTATCTACCTCCATTTCCCTCTGCACTGAGCTGCAGTTCTTCCCCAGGACTTTCGCATTATGTTTCGCTTCTGATTTAATGCAATTATCACCCCGTAATTAGTTACTAATAGTTGTCCAAATGCACACTTTTACCCAGTGTTTTGCTGGAGCAAATAACCTGAACAAAGGAGTTCAGGATTTGGCCTAAAAATATACCTAAAACTAATCTTGAAAAAGATCAAGGTTTTTCTGGATGGTTAAAAATGTATGTTCCATTTTGGCTGGGGCTTGCTTTATTTCTTTTTTGGCTGTGAGAACCTACAGTGGAGGACAGCAGCAGTCTGAAGCTGAGAGAGATCTATTAAGTCATTGTGCCTTTGCTCATAGTGATATATGCCGGACAGGCAGTCCAGAATAATGAAGTCCTCTTTATTTGATCCTTCTGCCAACATATGATTATTCCCCAACACACTGATTGCTAGTGCTTTCTGCAGCACAGTTTTAAATGTCCCAAGAGATAGGGTTTCCACCACTTTCACTAGAAAATCGTTTACATAGCCTAGTAGATTTGGCCCCTGGAGAGACTTTTTTATTGTGTTTGGTTTCACTAAGAGCCTTGAAGGTGTTGGTCAGTGATTGATTATTGTTTGTATTGTGGTAGCACCTAGAGGCACCAGCTGAAACTGCAGACCTGTTGTGCTAGGTACTGTACATAAGCGAAGTGAGGAACTGTCTCTTCCCAAACACCTTGCAGTAAGAAGAGTTCATCCAAGCAAAGAGGCACAGGGAGAGAAAATTATTTACCAAGACCAAACAGTGGTGTGTAACTGCAGTTAGAAGTGGAAACAAGTTGCTACAAATCTGAGTCAATTCCTGCATTCACACCTGGGCACAACATCCATAACAACACCTTGAACATCCAGGTGATATGCACATACCCACAGGAGTTGTTTCTGATGAAAGGAGCACAAAAAATAATTATGCTACAAAGTGAAACAATAATCCCATAAAAACTAAAGCCCATTAGGGGTGAGGCTTGTTTTACATTGCTCCAGTGCTTCAGCAGAAGCCACTTGCAAACAGGTTAAACCTCCACTGCACAATTTTCTCTCAAGCCATGGGAGAAACAGGGAGAATTCTGAGGACAGTAACAGAAATGAAGAAAAATAAAGAAAGTATCAAAGGTTAAGCCACCAGATGAGGTTGCAGGAGGTGGTAGATTACGTGAGCCTCTTATATTTTAATTCAATTCTTCCCTTCCCACTTTAAACAAATCCTCTCTTTTGGAAACCAATGGCCTCCTTCCCATTTGTTCTCAGATGAGGTTTATTATGAGAAGCAAGCACCCAGACTAAACCATCGTTCCAGAGTTAAAGCAAATCATTTGCTGACTTCTCAAACGGCAAGGGAGACATAGGTATTAAGATCAAGGTTAACACCTTCATTCAACCAGGCTCTCCATTCAGTTAGGGAATCACTCAACAGCTCTGCAAACAGAATCCAAGATCTCATTGATTTCATTACTTTCTTCCTTCCCTGTGCAACTCTTAATCACAAGCCATCAGAGAACAGAAATACAGCACCACATCTGAAGAATAAAAAAAATTACTACACTGTGGTGTCTGTTAATCTGATGGATGGTTAAAACAGAAGTTAAAACTTGAGATGCATAAATAACTGATTTTGTATTTTGCTTGCATTATAGAAAAATGAAGGAAGAGAGATTAGTTGGGCAGCAACCCAAAATAAACATATTTTTTTCAGATTTTTTTCAGTGAACTGAAAAACAGAAACAAGTAACATCTTGTCCTTGAACAAAACATTTAATTTGACCCAAGGAAAAAAACTTTAAAAATAACACTCGCATTAATTTCTAAGTTTCCCATTTGAAAAAAAAAACCAAAATGCTTTTTTCTCCCAGTGTCCAAGTGTTTTGACTACTTTCAAAAACTAGTAGCAGGGCACATTGTCTCTGCTTTAACCAATGTATTTCAGCACCTATTTGTGAGATACTTCATCTGATCCAAATCTGTATTTCCTGAGGGGGAAAAGAAAAGAACAGAACAGAAGAGATTTTGGCCAACAAGTGCCTCAGCTTTGGTCAGTAGAGATTGCACTTTCCTTCCTCACTACTGACACAACCTCACGTTTGTTTACTACACTGGAAAGCACAAACACAGTGACATTCAAAAGACCCTCTCTCCCCAGGAAACTAAACACACATTCATTGAATCTATCTACATTCCTACAAACCAAATAGCCTTTTGGGCTGCCCCTGATGACACCGCGTTGGACTTGCCTGCTGTCCTGTAACAGACATTCTTCCAAGGGGGTGGTACAGGCTGGTTGCAGTTTCGCTGGCACTGAACCTCACAGGCTACACCCAAAGTTTTCTAATCATTAGGTCCCCTATTTCCCAAGAGCATTCACAGGTATGTTTCCCCAAGAGCAAGGAAAACCAGAGAACATAAGGATCTCGTCAAAAGATTAAAGCTCCATTTCTTGTGTTAATATTAAGTCAGTCTGGAGAGGACACTGAGGCATACACTGAAATGAAGCGCTGCAATTTAGCTGGAAAGTTAGGGCAGGACTGAACGTGTGTTAAGGGATGCTTTTACTCCCAGTGTCTTCTCATGTGATTCATCCTACCAGAAGCATCTTGGGAGAATGTACTCAGTCACAGCATATGCCACCATCACTTGGATCCTCCTGTCTCATTCTTGAGGTCTGTTTATGAGGCTGAGAAAAGCTATCAAGAAGCCCACCATAATCCATGGTCTCTCTAAAATATCCACAAGAGCCCTCCTGAGTCACGAAGATGACAAATGTGTATCCAACAAGGACTGTTCTCTACTCCTTCAGTTTCAGCAATTCAAAATGAACATTGAGAGCATCATGACCCTGTGAAGCCAAATCGTGTGTCCCTTGAGACCACCTCATTCCTTTCTCGCTCCCCCTCCAGCCCCCTCATCAAATAAAGCCAAGAGTACATGCGTCATTCTGACACATACCCTTCAGGAAGTGATGGGAATAGGATAGATTTTCCTCCTCCTAATGCCCTGACTGTGTCCTTACAGCACGAGGTCCTTCATTCCCACAGTAACAGGCCTCCTCTGCTACAGAGCTGGACGGTAACCTGAGGAGCCATGACCAATGTGATGTCGGATTAGCATTGCTCTGTGACACTGTCAGCAGCATTTTGCTGGGCTCTTTAAGAGAATATCCTGCTGTGATTCACAACAAGTCTTGTGTTTGGGAGACACAGAGATCTCATCCAGCAAATTAAAACATGCTACAGTGAATTTCAGTATTTCTGCTTGGAGGTCTCCCAGGGACTGACCTAAATGGCGTGTGCTATATCAAGAGTAAAAGCCACCTGCTACAAAAAGCCTGGACTCCGAACCACCGAGATCCACCTGTGACAAATGAGCATGACTGACTGAATGAGAGAGACTGGGACAGGGCTGGAACCGCAAAGGCTGCTCCTCAACTTCTCCACTGTTTGGCAAAGTAAGAAAGAAGTTCATTTCACTGCAGCAATTTGTCTAAAACGTGTTGGGTCACGTATCGGTAACTCTTCAATACATTCTGCATTATTCACTGACACATATTTGTTATCTTAATTACTAATTACAAAAAGTGGGATGACTCACTTACGAGGTGGGTTGGAGAGACCACTGGTTTTACCAGCCTTGCTAGCTGTATTGCTGGATGGCTCGTAGTTATGTGCACAGCTGGCTGTGAATGAACTACAACAAAAGCCTGCTGCTCTGAAACCTTCTCACTTCAGTCTGTTTTATCTGCTCTGTGACAGACAAAGCATCAGGTACCAAACAAAGAACAGATCAGTGAGCTGAAACTCACTGAAATATTCATAACACTCTGAACATGAAAAAACGCTGAGCAGTGTATGAAGGAATGCAGGAACTATTTGCATTTTTGCTTGACAAATACCATAGTGCCAGAGAAAAATGCTGTATCCCTAACAAGCAACAACAGAAGTGAAACAGGCAGGGGGAAATAATAAGAAGAATGTAATTGCTTTCACTGGAACATGCCAAGAATACAGGGCTTAACGCTTCTTTTCTTGTAAAATAGGGTTTGTACATCCTCAAATGTCAGAACCGTGGTTTTGCATCTCCTTGGGAAGCTAATGCTTAGATCAGCACAGCACTTGCTAAATCCAACACTGGCAATTGCTTCCCTTATAACCAAAAGCACAGAATGCCATCAATTGCAATACTCTGGTTGCTTGCTGTAGCAACACAGCAAACCCGCCTAGGAACTTACTGCTAAACTGGGCCCTGCTTAGTTTGCAGAAGCCAACAATATCCAAGCCCAAGGTAATATGCCTCCAAACACATTTTGATTACACCAAAAGAACAAAAACACTCAGCTCTGCTGCGGCTCCTCCTTTTTTCTCCCTCTGGCCTCCCACATTACAGATTAAAACAACGGCGCATCTGGCATTTACTGAGCGTCAAATACTTCTCCGAGACCTCCTAGAACAAACAGGCCCCGGCTGCCTTCCTCAGAGCTGCTGATAGGTCTCCAGCATTGTGCAAGGGGTCAGACTTAGGAACTGTCAACAGCTTCCTAATGTATGCTCTTTCTCCGGGAAAGGGGGTCCCAGGTTTTATAGCCTAATAGATTCGTTAATCGGAACACACACAGGCTAGGAAAGCCACTGTTTGTTTTCTCTGACAAGTTTGGCATTTTCCTCCTGGGAGCCAGGAAGCTTTAAAGGCATAAGACTCTCCTACTTAACTGGACAAGAAAACCAGTCTGGACAAACTGAGACATGTCATTGTGGCTGCTTAATTCTGAGCCAGAAGGTGCCATTTTAGAGATTTTACAACAACATCTATGTCAGGGTAAAGGAAATTAAACTCCCCTCCCTCTCCTCCCCTGATGTCTCCATTTTCTCCAGGCTTCCACTCCTGTACCTAAGGATACTTTGGCCCATCACAGGCACAATACATGTGATTATACTGATGATAATGATGTTCAATTCAGAAAGCAGTTCCAGAGGGAGTGCTTAAAGCAAAGCAAGGACTGTCTTGTGCAACAGTGGCAATGTGCCCACAAACTGCTTCTGTTCACTCATGACAGCAGTTTAAAACACAGAAACATGAAATGGCAAACATAGTGAGTAAAACTTCTAAATGAGACTACACACCCACCTTCAAATCAGCAGTTCTCAAACTGTGATGAAGGCTCTGCCATCAGAATAAGGACTTACTATAAATAACCCACATATAATCACAAAGGGGAATTCCAAGTGTTTCCAAGGCTGTGTAGCCCATCCACTAAAAATAAAGTATCTTAAAACCTAGAAGCTGCCACAATTTATTACACTTTAATGGCCTGGATGAGACAAGAAAATTGTATTCTAAGATTCTATGCCATCAAGAAGAAGAAATCAACAGGGGTATTTCAGCAAAAATAATTTCAGCCTCTTTTCCTCATGTCTTGCTAAACAGTGAAACTTTTCTCTCCTAGGAAATCATTCCAGCATCAGGACTAAAATCCTCTCAGTCTGAAGGGACCCCTTGCTGTGTTCCTGGCACAAAAGAAACATTAAGGTCCACATGCAGTGTCCAGCTCAGCAAGTCCCCAGGCCACTGCTCCCACCACCTGAGCGTTTATACCAGAGGAGGGAGTCTTCAGTACTTTTCCTATTTCTTAAACTGTTTCTCTAAGCACCTGCTGTAAGGAACAGTCAGAGACAGCTTCTGGGGATAGACGGATCTTCGCTGTAATGCTGACTATCAGGTCTGAGACCCTGGTTCATGGGTACATTCCCATTCTTCCTTCATGCTATTCCTCCGTCCATCTTCCCTTTGACTGGAATCCCATGGTCTCCACCACCTCTCCCGGCTCTAGTACTCCAGCTATTAAAACACTACATGATAGGTACAGACGAGATCAAGGAAGGCAAAGGAGTGCTTAGTCCAACAGCAATACCTTGCAGGAAGAACACTGAATTATCATTCTTTAGAATGGGAACTAGCTTTACCTTTGATTTTTAAGCACACCACACACACCCCTGCCAAGTCGTACAGTCATTTGTCCTGTCACTGAAGCAATGCTTCTATCTTGCTGAAGTCAAAGCATGTTCCATTGAAGTTACAATGAAACACTATGCTTAAGTGCTTTGCTGAATCAGAGCCATCGTAACTATCCATTAGGCTTTGATCTGGTTAATGTTTGTCCAAATATGGCCCCACAACGGGAAAGCAATGAACCATTATTAAAAGAAGGAAGGACAGCTGGAATTATTTTAGTGTACAACTACATGCACAAACACACACCAAGTAACAGATTGAAAAGCTGTTCTTGTTATTCCTCAAATTATTCTTCTCTCATTCTCTTAGTTACAAAACTATTAATTAGGGTCTTATTTTTGTTCCCTCCCCCCCCCCCCCCGCTTTAATGTACTCTGTGCTCATCCAATTTACACACACAGTTTATCTTGGCAAAAAAAGAAAGGGAAGGAGAAGAATCTCTGTGCAGGGGTGGAGGGGGGAGAGGTGTTTGTTTGAGGGGAGTCACCGCAGTCATCACTCAGTCACTGTAGAATTGAAGAAGGAGAAAGACTAAGGAGGCTTAACTCTTCATGCTATTTATACACGATAGAGATACGATGTGTATAACTGAAAGGTAATTAAGTAAATACTTGCCTCTTCTTCTTCACTCACACACACAATCTATTCTTTCCATTTCTTAACAAAAAAGCTGGCCTGTTCCAGTCCAGTTTCTTGAAAAGCAGGTTAGTTGCCAGAACATGTAGAAAGAAGACCTCTCAGTACAAAATTAGAAAGAACTGACTCCACCCATGACAGCAAGCTAAAACAAATGCAAGGTCTATCCTCAGCGAAGTCAGTGACTTTCTTCTTCTTTCTGATCTGAACATTCCCTACTGTATCTGAGGTTACAAAAGTCTTCTATCATGTAATTTGCTTACACTTTATTGATGATGAGTTAATGGACATGCGCCACTGCACACTCCTTAGCCTCTAGCTTGCATGACAGCGCTGACTAAGAGAGGATCCAGATCCACCTTCAAGCACATGGGCGGCTCCAGAACTTTCAGTTGATGGACTGCAGCAGAATGACACCCAACCAGGAAGACTGAGCAGATGAGGCCCTCTATAGACAGATAGGAGCAGCCTCACGCTCACAAGCCCTGGTCCTCATGGGGGACTTCAACCACCCCGACATCTGTTGGAGGGACAACACGGCAGGACATAAGCAATCCGGGAGGTTCCTGGAATGTGTTGATAACCTCCTTCTCCACGTGACAGAGGAGCCAATGAGGAGAGGTGCTATGCTGGACCTTGTTCTCACCAGCAAGGAGGGGCTGGTGGGGAATGTGAAGCTCAAGGGCAGCCTGGGCTGCAGTGACCACGAAATGGTGGAGTTCAAGACCCTTAGGGCACCGAGGAGGGCGCACAGCAAGCTCACTACCCTGGCCTTCAGGAGAGTGGACTTTGGCCTCTTCAGGGATCTGCTTGGCAGAGTGCCATGGGACAAAGCCCTGGAGGGAAGAGGGGCCCAAGAAAGCTGGGTAATATTCAAGGATCACCTCCTTCAAGCTCAGGAGCGATGCATCCCAACAAAGAGGAAGTCAGGCAAAAACGCCAGGAGGCCTGTGTGGATGGACAAGGAGCTCCTGCACAAACTCCGACACAAAAAGGAAGCCTGCAGAGGGTGGAAGCAAGGACAGGTGGCCTGGGAGGAATACAGAGAAATTGTCCAAGCAGCCTGGGATCAGGTTAGGAAAGCTAAAGCCCTGATAGAATTAAATCTGGCCAGGGATGTCAAGGGCAAGAAGCAAAGCTTCTATAGGTACGTCGGTGATAAAAGGAAGATGAGGGAAAATGTGGGTCCTCTCCAGAAGGAAATGGGAGATCTGGTTACCAGAGATACGGAGAAAGCTGAGGTACTCAATGACTTTTTTGCCTTGGTCTTCACCAGCAAGTGCTCGAGCCTCACCGCCCAAGTCACAGAAGGCAAAGGCAGGGACTGGGAGAATGAAGAGCCGCCCAAAGTGGGAGAACATCAGGTTCGAGACCACCTAAGGCACCTGAAGGTGCACAAGTCCATGGGACCTGATGAGATGCATCTGCAGGTCCTGAGGGAACTGGCGGATGGAGTTGCTAAGCCACTATCCATCGTATTTGAGAAGTTGTGGCAGTCCAGTGAAGTTCTCACTGACTGGAAAAGGGGGAACATAACCCCCATTTTTAAAAAGGGAAAAAAAGGGAAGACCCGGGGCACTACAGGCCAGTCAGTCTCACCTCTGTGCCTGGCAAGATCATGCAGCAGATCCTCCTGGAAACTATGCTAAGGCACATGGAAAATAAGGAGGTGATTGGTGACAGTCAACATGGCTTCACTAAGGGCAATTCGTGCCTGACAAATTTGGTGGCCTTCTACGATGGGGTTACAGCATTGGTGGATAAGGGAAGAGCAACTGACATCATCTAGCTGGACTTGTGCAAAGCATTTGACACTGTCCCACACGACATCCTTGTCTCTAAATTGGAGAGACATGGATTTGACGGATGGACCATTCGGTGGATAAGGAATTGGCTGGATGGTCGCACTCAAGAGTTGCGGTCAATGGCTCGATGTTCAAGTGGAGACCAGCGACGAGTGGCATTCCTCAGGGGTCGGTAATGGGACCAGCACCGTTTAACATCTTTGTCGGAGGCATGGACAATGAGATTGAGTGCACCCTCAGCAAGTTTGCCAACGACACAAAGCTGTGTGGTGCAGTTGACATGCTGGAGGGAAGGGATGCCATCCAGAGGGACCTTGACAGGCTTGAGAGGTGGGCCCGTGCGAACCTCATGGAATTCAACAAGGCCAAGTACAAGGTCCTGCACATGGGTTGGGGCAATCCCAAGCACAAATACAGGCTGGGCAGAGAATGGATTGAGTGCAGCCCTGAGGAGAAGGACTTGGGGGTGTTGGTTGATGAGAAGCTCAACATGACCCAGCAATGTGCACTTGCAGCCCAGAAAGCCAACCGTATCCTGGGCTGCATCAAAAGAAGTGTGACCAGCAGGTCAAGGGAGGTGATTCTGCCCCTCTACTCCGCTCTTGTGAGACCCCACCTGGAGCACTGCGTTCAGCTCTGAGGTCCTCAGTACAAGAAAGACATGGACCTGTTGGAGCAGGTCCAGAGGAGGGCCACAAAAACGGTCAGAGGGCTGGAGCACCTCTCCTATGAGGACAGGATGAGAGAGTTGGGGTTGTTCAGCCTGGAGAAGAGAAGGCTCCAGGGAGACCTTATTGCAGCCTTCCAGTACCTGAAGGGGGCCTACAAGAAAGCTGGAGAGGGACTTTTTACAAGGTCCTGTAGTGATAGGACAAGGGGTAATAGCTTTAAACTGAAAGAGGGTAGATTTAGATAAGATATAAGGAATAAATTCTTCAGTATGAGGGTGGTGAGGCACTGGAACAGGTTGCCCAGAGAAGTTGTGGATGCCCCCTCCCCGGAAGTCTTCAAGGCCAGGTTGGACGGGGCTTTGAGCAACCTGGTCTAGTGGAAGGTGTCCCTGCCCATGGCAGGGAGGTTGGAACTAGTTGATCTTTAAGGTCCCTTCCAACCCAAACCATTCTCTGTGGTTCTATGATTATTTTCTACATCTTCCTGAGCTCTTTCTCTGATGACAGGAGTTGAGGACCTCAATTTACCTTTGCTATTACAAAGATACTGTATGTTCTGTTTGGACAGCAGAGGTTTAAGAGATAAGCAAACAGACTTTGTGGTATGTTCTGATTAGAAAACACAAGTAAAAAGGCTCTCTTGATCTGTCTGATTAGGCTATTATAAATAAGACAGACATTCGCTTTCAAAAACGGTCTTCCATTCATCCATAGTTGATAAAAAGCAGTTTTTCAGAGGTACAGAAGACTAGCCATTTCTGCTGACTTCAGTGAGGGCTGTGTGTCTGTGAGTGAAGGTGTATGTGCATCCATGTGTGGATATGTGTGTTCAGCCCTTCAACATACTTCTTTTCAAATGGAAACTCATAACACTGCTCCACCTCAAGGAAACATAAATATCAAGGGCAAGCTTAGCAATAGCGTGAATAAAGGAGCCGCTTGCCCTAAGTTTGGCATGGACAAGAGGCACCACCCTGCCCGTTTCCTGTTTTCCACTAGAATTAGTGCAAGGAACTCTTGTCCCCTTGCCCGAATCCCATCCCAGCAGCCGTGCTTCAAAGACACTGCCCTGGGGATAGGAACTTCAGCACACGCAAATCGGGGACATCCCACATGAGCTGCAGGTGGGTGGTAACAAAGCAAGAAGGGAGACTTTGATTTCACGAAGTTCACTATGGCACACGACCCTGTGGCCAAGGCTCCCAAGTGGGGTTGACAGACCTGAATGTAATCTCCACCTTCACTGGTGACTGACTATTGGAGACTGGGCCTCGACAGCTGTCAAAGTAGCACAGCACTTCTGGCCTCATTTTTCTCAGACTTAGTGCCCCATCTCTAGACTGGGGAAATAGCATCTCTTGTACTATCTTTGTAAATGCTCTGAAAGCCAGTGATAAAGTGCTAAATGTTCACATTATCTCACTGAAAGTTTGGATCCTACCTCACCCTTCAAGGGACAACCATCCAGGTAACACTGGCAGAGCAGATACCAAACCATTCCACAACGCATCATCTCCTGCCTACTCAGAAGGGAAACCAACCACCACCTGCCCCTCAGACTGCTGGGTTTGTCACAGCTCTGGCTAAAGCAAATGGAAAGACTACCAGGCATTCCCAGAGGAACATAAGAAATTGCTTTATGGATCAGTCCCACAGTTTCTTACTTTCATTAGATCCAGTCTAATCTGGCTCATTTTCTGTGACTTTTTTTTTTTTAAACTTTTTCCCATTCAGATTACAATTCTTCATTTCAAAACAGAACAATAAAACAAATTGGAAAACCCTTTTCCTCTTTTCTTACACTATGGCTTATTCTAGTAACCTATTTTTAGACCTCTGACATGTATATAAAAATATATGTTCCCAGAGGAATTTCATACCACTCTGCAATGTGAACTTGTTAGAGCACTTACTAATGACACACCCAGATTTATTGCTTCCCATGCTCTGTCTATAGTTTATTTTTTGATGTAAAAAACCCAAAAGAAAACAAACCCATAACAAATAAAAAGGCAGGTATTTGTATGTTTGGCTACAAAGAATGATTTTTTTTTATAAGCTGTGCACTGATACAAGATTTATCTTCTTTGTATACAGCTTTTAGGCCAAATCCTCTTTTTTTTTCTATGGAGATTTGATAAAAATCTAGCTATGCCAGTATTTTTAAAACAACTTCTTTCTAGCTTCTTTTTGTGCTGATGAAAACCTAGCCTGCATAGAAAACTAAGAATTTCCCCACAGAATTATTCAGGGTTCTCAAAAACACAAAATCCAATTACATCTGGACAGATCTGAAGACCTTGATAAATGACTTATATATGAAGGTCCTACAGTTTTATGACAACTATCTGTTCTGCCTTCCTGCAAGTATTTTCAAACATTTCACTTCTGATTTAGAGGACCAAGCACATCTGAAGGATACGCTGTTTCAGTTTTTAACTAAAAACTTGTTAACAAATCTGATTTCAATGGGAAAAAATGGACAACCAGTTTGGAGGAAACATACCAAGATGATTTCTCAGGTCTTGATTAGATTTAGCAAGATGGGACGGACAGACAGATGAAAGAAAGGAAGAAAGCAAACAAGGAAGGAAGGTACTTACCACGCACAAGAGGCCCAAACTCTCAGCATCCTCGAGGGGCTGGTTCTAGTAACAGAGCACCAACCATTCTTTGGATACTAACAGCATATGATGGGTGGTGAGCCTGGACAGGAGAATGTATTGGTCCATGAGGTTTTCACAAGATTCCAGATGTTTCACTTCCATTGAATCCAGCAAGAATGAGCCATCTAAATACCTATTAGAATCTGTGTCTTAACATTTACCTCAAATTTGCATATGGGACTAAGTACCATTTCTCAAAAGGCTACCTTTGGCTGTATCTGCAAGGACTGTACTTCCCATTTCATTTATATCTCACTTGGGGTATTGCTGCCATTTACTTTTAAAATGCACTCCTCTGATCCCTGTACTTGGCCACTAAACAACACTAAACAGCAGGGAACATAAAGCTGTAGTCCAATTTAAAAGTTTGATAAATCTTCAGCTCACATTTAGCATGAAAATATGCGTCCACATTGTTAAAACTGCAGATAAACAATACTGAAAATCAAGCCTGTTTCTATGTGTAAAAATACACGAGTAGAGCTTCTCCACAAACCTGTTCTCAAAGAAGGGCTCTATAAAACTCACTGTCTCAGACATTTACAGTACTAACAGCCAGACTCCTCCTCACTCATTTAAACCCTCTCTCACAAAGGAATGAATATACCCTGTAATCCTTATTACCCTTTAATGCCTTTGGAGTAGGGAACTGGCGGTGCCCAGCTCATCATCAGCTTTATCTTAATAACAGTATTACCCTGATAATATCTACGAGTAGGAAGAGCATCTTTCTAGGAAGCATGAATCCTATATGCAAGATCTTAATTCAAAAGGAATTTGGCACCCTATTGAATGTCTCCTCCTGGCCAGGTCTCCAGGTCAAGTACTGCAAGCTGTGATAATGAGGCTTGATTCTGACAATTCTGACCAGTAGCTGTTGTCATCCTGACTGCTTCTAAACCATCAAGAAGACACTGAATGACTTAGGCAGGGTTTATTTTTGGTATACAAATGTAAAGGAAAATGTAATTCAATGTCACAATGTCTGCCACAGTCTCTGAGGAAATCTGATTTCAGAAGCACATGAAGAATCTCCCCAGCCCAGAGTGTGCTTTCTCTAACCAGATTTCCCTTTCTCAGTCACTCAGGTAGGATTTTTGGCTTTTTTTTTCCTTTCTTTTTTTCAGTCCAGAACCCTTAAAATTCCACCTTTCCTACAAAAGATCTTCTGCCCTGGGGAAAAATTCTGTCATGAATTGATGTGTACATTACGTCTCAGTGAGTGAATACCAACTGTAAGCAGCTGCTTTTAATGTACCAACAGCAGGGACAAAAGAAAGGTGGGGAGTAGAAGACACAATTGAGTGAGAATACTAACTCCAGCCCTTTTCTTCTTCTGTTTTCTTCTGGCCCCCACTGTTTAAATTGCACAAACATGCCCTCACTTCAGATCAGTTATACCCCGTTTACATCCCTTTGCAATACTTCTTAAGCAGTGCCAGTACGAAACAGCATAGCTGTCACTGCCAGCCTCCAGGAGGCATGTGGTTCTAAAGGCTCCAAGCCCGGGAGGCTTTTAAAAGTAGCACACGGTATTCTGTCAGAAAGAGTCAAATAAGAGACAGCCTGTCCTAAGCTGGAGTGGCATGTAAGACACCGGCAGTTTTGAGAAGCAATAACCCAGCAAGAGGAGAAAGCCATGACTTTAAGGTCTTAAACTGGACATATAGACTAATTTCAGCTCTGTCACACAACCTGTGTGACATCGAGCACATAACTGGCTGTTCATCAGTCTTCCTATCTGTGAAATGGCAGTAAGAATCCTACTTTTGTCTTTGTAAAATGTGATTTTTCCATTTTTGAGACTGTCACTCATTCTGGGTACACATAACAGGGACTTGATCTTAGTTATGGCTTCTAGTTGCTATTGTAATAACTTAATATTGTAGTGTGTTTTAAGATAATGAAGAGACATTTGCCCATACTTACCCAAAGTTTGTGTGGACAGCTGATGGCTGCAATTCACAGAGTGCTTTTCAAAGGTAAGTATAGACTCTAAACATATGGATTCCTTTGCCAGCTCAGCACTAACAGCTGTAACTTAAGAACAGTGAAAATAATGGCCACAGGATCATTGTGCTATTCAAATCAGCACTGCTAAGTACAGTAGCAGAAAAGACATATAGAAAAAAGAGCAAAGCATAAACTTCTTGTCCTAGTTTTGGCTGGGATAGAGTTAATTTTCTTCCTAGTAGCTGGTACAGTGCTGTGGTTTGGATTTAGGATGAGAATAATGTTGACAACACATGGATGTTTTAGTTGTGGCTAAGCAGTGCTTACACCAGTCAAGGACTTTTCAGCTTCCCGTGCTCTACCGACTGAGCAGGCTGGAGGTGCACAAGAAGCTGGGAGGGGGCACAGCCAGGACAGCTGACCCCAACTGGCCAAAGGGACATTCCATACCATGGGACGTCATGCTCAGTACAGAAACTGGGGGAAAGCTGGCTGGGAGGGCTGCTGCTCAGGGACTGGCTGGGCATTGGTTGGCGGGTGGTGAGCAATTGCATTGTGCATCACTTGCTTTGTATATTTTATTATTATTATTATATTTCAATTATTAAACTGTTTTTATCTCAACCCACAAGTTTTCTCACTTTTACTCTTCCGATTCTCTCCCCCATCCCACCGGGGAGGGGGAGTGAGCGAGCGGCTGGGTGGTGCTCAGTTGCCAGCTGAGGTTAAACCATGACATTTGTCAAGTGCAAAAACTATAGTATGTATTCATGTTCCTGTCATTTATATCTTATTTATGTTTGTGCTGGTTTTGGCTGGGATAGAGTTAATTTTCTTCACAGTAGCTGGTATGGGGCTGTGGTTTGGATTTGGGCTGGAAACAGTGTTGATAACACAGGGGTGTTGTCGTTACTGCTGAGCAGTGCTGACACACAGTCAAGCCCTTTTCTGCTCCTCACCCCACCCCACGAGCGAGCAGGCTGGGGGGGCACAAGAAGTTGGGAGGGGACACAGCCAGGACAGCTGACCCCAACTGACCCAAGGGATGTTCCACACCATATGGCGTCATGCTCAGCATATAAAGCTGGGGGAAGAAGGAGGAAGGGGGGGGACGTTCAGAGTGATGGTGTTTGTCTTCCCAAGTCACTGTTAGGCGTGATGGAGCCCTGCTTTCCTGGAGATGGCTGAACACCTGCCTGCCCATGGGAAGGAGTGAATGAATTCCTTGTTTTGCTTTGCTTGTGCACATGGCTTTTGCTTTACCTGTTAAACTGTCTTTATCTCAGCCCACGAGTTTTCTCACTTTTACTCTTCAGATTCTCTCCCCCATCCCACCGGGGGGAGTGAGCGAGTGGCTGGGTGGGGCTTAGTTGCCGGCTGCGGTTAAACCACGACAATGTTCTTGTTAAATTATTCTACAGAGGGAATTTTAAAAGTCTAGAAGGAAGAACACTGCCCATTTATTTCTCTAGGTCATTTACATATTTATCTATTAACTCTCAACTGAAAAGCTTACTCATTTCATTCATATTAAATTCTACAGAAATGTTTCAGAACATTGTATAAGTCCAGGAGTATCACAGCCAAATGCCTGATAAAATCTTCAGCCAAGGCATGTCACCAGTAAAGTTAAGCTGTAATGTCTTTATACTAGCAGAAGATCAGGCTCAGGTAAGTCAGATCTCTACTGTCATTCTGCTAGAGTACGTCATTTAGCTCTGACAGTATGACAGAACCACACTTTTCCTGAGGCCGTCACTAATATTACATCATCACTACAGGTCCATCCTACCCCAAGAACTGCATACCTGGAGAGGCTGCATGTTCTTACATCATCTTGGACAATGAGTGTGAATCTGAAAATTATGGGTAAAGTCCAGTGATATATTAAGCATCACTGTTTCAACAGAATTGAGGGACTGAGATTTAAGTTTTTGCGGCAAAGGCTGCAGCAGAATGGGAGACCCACACTGCGCTGTATCCGATCCAAAAATCAATCAAGTGTAAGGCTTCATAAGCTGTGACCAAAACCTTGGGCCATCTGGCTCTCTGATGCAAGGCAGATGAACTTCCTCAGGGCAACACAGTAACATTCATTTTCACTTCTCGCAGCAGCATTTGAAACCCAGGCACCAGCACAGCAAGGCTAGACTCCAAGACCAGACTTTCAAACAAGCTCAGGGACAGAGATTCAGGTGTTCATCATCCAATGAGTTGATATTATAGAGTTCAGATCCTTTTGAGCACTGAAGACACTGCATTATCTAGGTGAAAATGATACAATGACATTGAGAACATTAAAAGACTGGTCTCAAGTGTTCAAAGTAGTGTGCTAAAATATTTACCTGTTGTATTACCTGTCTTTCCACATCTCTTTCAGGCTCAAAGGCAGGCATAATGGATTCAGAGAATACATCAAAGGAACAACGACTGCAAGAATAGCCCATACATCCCACCAGTAGATTTTTTACTACCATCAGTAGATGTTTTACTACCAGAACTATTTCTGATTCTGAACAGTGGAACAAATAAGGCATAGGAAGTAAAAGAGAAAGAACCCATGAGAAAAAAAAGGGCAAACAGAGAGAGATCACAATTTTTCTGCACTGAAGTCTGCAGAAATTTTGCTAGAAGGAAAAGGCTCTGGTGTGGTAGAACAGTTGCACACTTTTTTCCAACCAGTCATCAGGATTATTATTACTAACTTCAGAGGAAACAGCAGTAGGCTTATATCCCAGAGCCTACGCTGCTTTTGGTTATACCATTATACATTTCACCATAAATCAACCATCACCAAATTTAAAACAACTCTGAGCAGTGGGTGTGGAGCAACACTGCACAACCACGTAAGGAAACACAGGCACAGACAATCTATTGATGCAACCTCTGTTTTATGCAAATGCCTGACATAAGACACATGCAAAAACTAGGAAAAAACCAGTATGATCACAATACTCCCCTTGTCACTGGGATGACATTTACTCCCAACCAGCCTTTACGATGGCACCAGAAACTTACTTTGCCGTAGGGTGAGAAGGAAACATCTAATTAAGCAGTCTTAAAGATCTGGTTGTCAGGACTTAAACCACGCTTTACACTGGGCAGACAAAACTCCTGATCTTTGCAGGAACTTGAACAAGACTGGACTAGAGAGGCATCCTAAAAAACAGCATAAGTGGAAGATATCAAAAGAGAAACAACAGGAAAATTGCTCAGTTAAACTGTCCTCTTTTTTCCTCAACAAAAAGTCTTGTTGAGCCTCTCTTTTCCCCACTCTCTTTAAGCTCATTCTGATTCAATGCTTGCTGAAGCTGAACTTCCATTAGGCTTTGCAACCTGCCTGCTTAACTCTTGCTTGACCTTTGTCACCTGAAAGATGAATGTTTTGGGGGTTGTAAGCAATGAACAGGACATCACAACCCATGGGTAACTAGCACGGTGTGATAGCAGAAACAGAGGATTTTTCTACTTCTAAGAGTGTCAGCATTCATTTTTCTCCTGTCTCTACTGAAACCTCCACAGATACAAAAGCAAAGCCCACAGCCAGCATAAGTCCTCCGCATAAACCTGGGATTATTAAGGACTTTTGCAACACAATCACTTGTAACTGTCTCCCCCCCTACAAAAGAAAGATCCTTGAGGATCCAAGACAAGATAGCCACAAACCTCTAAGTAGTGTCTAAGGCTATCATAAAAGTTTATGGGCCACACCCGCATAAGCCATAGTTCTGATCTCTATCCAGATTGGCTCCAGTTATTTAACCTCCTAGTTATCTTCAGATCAGAAGCAAAGGGCTCAGGCACTAGATGGTGCTTAAACTCCCACCCAGAGCCAGTGGCTTAAATCATGACTCCACAACATTATCTCATGTCTTTAACTAAACTACAGGAGGGAAGGATATCAAACCTTGGAGACCTGTTATCCCACAGCGTACATATTTGGCCTGGGCATAAATCAGCTGGCTATATACTTAAGTAGAGTCCCAGGCATAGCAAAATTAAAAATAGTAAGAAAATGAAAAAATAGCAGGGGTTTATTCCAGATGCTGTTAAAAGGGAAACACAATGGCTTAAAGAAGAGGGAAAACTCTTAGAAGACCTGAGACATCAACTACCCTCCCAACAAGGCCTAGTTTTATTAAATTTATTTTCCATTATTTAGGTCATTAGGTATGTGCATTTCAGCACAGGACTTAAAACTCTTCTGATACCTTGGCTACCAACTTCAGGAAGCTGGGATGGATCAGTTACAATTGCCCTGTTTCGTTATATTCTCTCCCGAGAGATCCATTATTAGATACTAGGCTAGGCGGGCTTTAGGACTAACCCAATATGGAAAATTCTTATGAGCCCAAATCACATAGATGCACAAATAGTAAGGGCGAGTATTAGAATGTGGAGGCCTGCAGCCAGTGAGAGCTCTTCCATTGCAATGCCTGCCTCTACACTTTGTTGTCAAAAACACTGAGATTTGGACATACTTGCAACAGAGTATGCACAGTTCACATACTGCCAGCCACCTCTGTACTCCTGCCTTAGGCCACCCTGCTTCTGAGGCAACACCAAGCCAGCAAAGCAACACCATTCTTGCCAATACAAATCAGTCCATCTCGTATTTCCTCTTCTGCTCATAACTTCTTAATCTCATATCTACATATATAACAGTCTACTCCACTGAGGGGTCAGGAGCAGGGTGTTCCTTTGCAAGGTTAAGGAACACACCATGGCATTGGGTTTCCTGAATAAATTCCTCAAGTATTTCCTGTAAAGGAGGCTAACACTACCTGTTGACTCTAAACAAGAAAAGCCTGTCTACTGGACCAGCTGTGACACACAAAGTCATGTGAAGCCAAAGGTGCTGTTATTTGAGGACTAAAGTTATACAGCAAATGGCTTATAAAGTTAATCAGGAAGCACTAAGGTGGCATTTATGTGGCTGTCATGTGGACTTACCCAGAAAGGTCACTGTCACTGAGCAATTAGCTAATGGAGCATTTCTAGTTACTGAAGATTGTCAGAACTCAGTAGTCATATCTATTCAGAATACCTGAGAACAAAGATTATCTAGAGTCTACAGAGAAATCAGAAAGTAGATTTAGAAGCACCATTTAGTAAAGCACTTCCTGTGACAAAGGGAAGGGCAATTTATTTCTGAATTAAGCATTTATTTTCCGTTTGAATCATCTGTCATTTCCATCTTTTACAGTATTGTCACATAGTAATACTCCTGGGGTGAAGAAATGCTCTGGGTAACAAACCTGCATCTGCCTCACACTGATCAGAACTAGAGTCAAACTTTCCCAGATTTCACAAGAAGGTTTGGCATTTCCACAGTTTTGGATCATATCAACATGGCCCTATAGTCTGAGCATCTCTCACCTCATTACTGCTAGAAGATTCTTCATTCTTTTCTAAGGACAATTCTTTCTTTCTTCCAATCTTCTTAGTAAACTTAACTCTGAACATACATCAGTTGAAAATATTAAAAGATGGTCCTTGAAAATGTAAAAAGTGACATCCTTAATTAGCATTAAAAATCTAAGCTGTGGGGTGTTTTAATTGAAAAGAGATGACTCTTTCAAGAAAAGGTTTTCAAAGAAACAGAGAATTTAGTCATCTGATGTCCCTAAGTCTTTAAATACATTCTCCCATGATCAGAGAACACAATTCTGCTTCCAGCTCTGCCATTAATTTTCTGTACAACCTGGTCTCGCAACACATGCTAAAAAAAAACCAAACTTGATATACTAAGCTCCCATGTTTCTCATCTCTCTGTGGTTAGTGCACTGCAAGATACTTGACTAACAAAAACACAGTTCTAACAGCTAGATTTGCAAAGACAACCTCAGACTTCAAATTCAAGTTGAATTTTCTCTCTCTTTACACATCTGGTAACACAGGTTCTGATTTTCAGATGAGCGTTGGTCTGTTGAGCAAGACGGTGCATTTCTATACAGACCCTTTTAAGAGCAGCACATAGAAGGATGCTCCTGAATTTCTTGGATACCGTCACGTGAAAGATTTTGGGGAGGACACACAGACTGTGAGGAGGAAGACTACAACATTGGCTGAACAACTCTTGACTTGCTTTGGTTTTTGACAGGGAAAATAAAAAAGGGAGACATGGCAAACAAACGAAAGGTGAAAGTTCATCTCCCCACCATAAATGAGGGCAGGCGACAGTGAGGGCTGGAAATCAATGTGCACATTGTATGTTGTTTACTCATCCCTGCATGCAGATGAGAGAGCCATCTGACTTCAGCACACAGCCACTTTCCCGGTAGCAGCATAGTGCCTGCCTCTCTTTGCTCCAGCATGGCCACTGAAATGAGCCGCTACAGACTTGACGGCGCCAGCAAACCTGCAATAACTTGTTTGTTGCCACAGTGCCCATCCCATCACCTATCTCCATTCACACTCCTCCTTATTGCTCATCTGATAACGATAGACCTGACCGTAATTGCTGGGGTGTGCTGCAGAGTGGCAGAGAAGTGGATAAAGAATATCTATCCCTTCTCTCAGCACAAATGTGTAAAAGTTTGTTCACGGTTTTATGAGGCATGGAGCAAAACAGCTGCTTTCACTAAGAGTTGAGGTGTTAACTGCTGAGGTATTGTGAGGTGGCTCCTGCCAGCCCACCGTGTCTCTCCGGACAGGTCAACACATAGGCTTCTGTGTTGGGCTGAAACAGGTGTTAGGAAGGAAACTATTTCATGATGGAAGGTGGGACAGAGGTAGGGATTTCTTGAAGTTTTAAAGGGCTGGAAAAACTTGCTTTCAATTCAGGCTTCAAACAGAACATACACATCTGGGAAGTGAAGGCTTTCCCTGCCAAGTCTCTAGTTCTCCACCTCTGCCTGGCATTGCACGCCTGTTTCTAAAACTCCAAGAGGAATTCATCTGACTCCAGATCTACAGCATCTCCTTCCAGGCTGTCAAACTGTGAGAGTGTATTCTGTGATGCAGTTGCAAGTCCTGTAATGATCAAATTGAGATTTCTGGCTTGTTTTGTATATAGACCACAGAACAGCTGTCAGGTAGTAAAATGTCTCGGGTGCAGGAGCCAGGCATTAATCAGATGAGAAAGCTGCGATTCTGAGCACAGGCTCTTATTAGTGGGCTTTTAATAGTATCCAAATGTATACACACAGAAGGATATTTCTGATGTTTACTGGACACTTAGTCCTGTCACCTGGGGAAGGCAGGTGTTGCAAACTCCATTAAGAAAAGCCAGAAGGAGGATTTTCACCTCATTTTGTCTGCACATAAAGCTTATTCAAAGGAACAGGCTAATTCTTGGCCTCTGCTGAGGCTGGCCACAAAACTGAAGGGATGGTGCATTTTTGACAGCAATGGCTAGGCACTAGTCTAAGACCTGAGAAGCACCTCAGCAAGGCTACCAAACATGTCAGTCAGTAGAACATTATAAATGGAGGAATCACATTGGCTAATGCAGGTTTCCAGCTGTGCAAACAAAATCCTAGAAGCTTGCACTACAAATGCCAAACTAGTTGGGGAAATATAGCAAAGAACTACTATCCCAGCAATTCATCAGGCCCCTTTGCTTCGCAAAGCACACGAGACATGAAGGCATACTGAATCACTGCTCAACACATCGTGCCCTACTACTGCTGGACTTAGTGCTGACATGGGATGGTACAGACCAGCATCTCAATGTTTGGATAAAAGGGCTTTGGGTATCTTGTTTTTCTCCCTTTGATTTAAACAAGTTATATATCGCATATAAGATACTGTAGCTTTAAATCATAGCCTGCTGGTGACTTTGAGATTACTTTTTGCTAGCTCGCAGCACATGACCCGATATAATTTTTCCACACAGGACAAACTGGGTTACAGAAACTTGGGACTGTGGAAAATGGTCAAGAGACAGAGGTTGTGGAAGGAGAGAATTGCAGATGGAGAAAAGGTGAAGAAAAGTTGGGATTTCTGGGCATGCCAAGGGTAGGAGATCAGCTGGAAAAGACAGAGCAAAGGGGATGCTAGAAAGGGTGTGGGAGAAGAGGGGGGTGGAAGAAAAGAAAACCAAACGAGAAAAGAAAACCAAACAAGAAAAGGAAACCAAACAAGAAAAGGAAACCAAACAAGAAAAGAAAAAAAAGAAGAGGAGCAGCACCAGAACTGCGTCGTAATGGGAGCACATAACACCCTAAGACAGGTGCCTCAAACCTCAAACACACACCAATACTGTGAGCCTATGAAAAGTCTGTCCTTACCCTGTCATAAAAGAAACCAGTTCTGGACCAAGGCTGGAAAATACCACCTCAGGGCAATAAATCTCCCATTGATAGGGTCTGGCAAACACAAGCTTCGAGAAAGGTTGAAGTCAGCTCTGAAGTATATAATGACTCACTTAGGATTAAGGGAATTAAAACGAAAGGTGACACTCAATATAACAGCGACATTAATAAGTAATCGTTGCCTGCAAATGTCTGGGCAGTTATAAAACATTGGCAAGACAAACCTTAATCTTACAAGTCTGGCTCAGCTACATCCAGCAAAATGTTATTTATCAAGTAACCCTGGGGAAAATCCTCCAAAGGATCCATGCTGATAGATGACCACAGGTATCTGCTACACCTCAGCCCACACCTCCATAAAATCCTGTCATCCAGTAAAGTCAGGACCTTCCTAGGATCTCCCTCACAATCTTTCTGAAGATGCTTGTCAGTTCTCCCCCACTCTCACATTTAGTCCCATAAGGGAAAATTACTCCTGGCCAACTCCTGCATTTTGCACTGTATTTTAAACAAACCAAGGTGCTGGTAAGTAACACACAGCATCGGTGTAATCTGAGAAATGAGCTTTTTGGTCATTAGAAATGCAGCTAAAACAAATAATAAATATGGTGCAGTGACATTTATGGTGAAAGCCGCCAGAGCTTCGGAGATTTCCCTGCCTGGTGCCGTAAAGACCTACCCAGCACCAAAGGCATTTAAAGCTAAATTAAAATCCTCATTAGCTGCTCTTGAGTGTATTTGCATTGATGAGGTCCCTGGTGGATGTGGTTTTATGGGCATGGAGGTAAACCTGTGTGGCATAACTACAGAGAGAGCTTTCAGCTGCACTGATGTAACCTGCATGTGATATGCCAATGATTGAGATATTCCATTGTAAGCCAACCTAGTATGAGTGCTCCATGCCACAAAATAAAAATAAACAAACAAAAACCCCCACACAATTGTCACTACGCTATCTGATTCAGAGAGGAAGAGGTAGGTTTAAATACAGGCGAGGATGTTTATCCTTATACCCTGATACATGAAGACCTCAGAGCTACTGTTTATGTTTATGGTGAAAAGACTGACCAGTACATTTTGTCCACTCTAAAATGACAGGGATACAACCTGTTTGTATGAAGAACAAGTGACCATAATCGCCCCTTTAGAGTCTCTCACACCACATGTTTTATAGCATCAGCTGGATTTTTAATTTAAGTTTGTTTAATGCTATCATGTGACAGTGATAGGTAATACATAAAAACCTTAAAAAGATAGACTGGCATATTAAACACATCCAATCAGCTATGAGTTATGATTAAAAGAAAAAGGAAGTTCAAGAAGAGCTCCTGAAGCACCTTTCCAAGAAAAAGAACTGTAAGCGTGAGTTGGGATGAAAGGAGAGAAACACTGTGAGAGGTATTGCATACAGTGCAGAAACTATGGGAAAACAAGCCCTTTGGGGACCTCTAGATGTGTGGTTTGATACAAAACCCCAAGATAGCTGTTTAACTGTGGGTGTCTAATTTCATATTAGAAAACCACTGTATCATGCACATACATCTCCATTACCATGATGAAATAACCCTCTCAACATCCTGGCCAGGTACTGGAGATGAAACTCCCTGCAGGGGGAATATCCACTTGATGTTATGCCATTTTGCTCAGTAAAGAGTCTGAGTCAAACTATGTAACAGGCACTGTAGTGCTTCTGCAAGAGAAAGCTGATGTTTAAATACCATTCAGAATAATTACATTCTACTTATGCATGATCCTTCTCTGACTTCTTGGGATACAGGACTCTTTGCTTTCTGTCTAAATAGTTTTTGTACTTTTTTTTGTAACTAATGCAGGTTTCCATCTCAAATGTGACTGCCTTTCCGCACAGGGTAAGCACCTGTGTGCGTATGTATGCGTGTGCATGTTTTACATATACGCTGCTTTATACTGCCGTAAATGGGTTTGTGGTTTGCAAAATGGGTTCCATAAAATCATTAATTAATGATAATACAAATATGAATAATGTAGGAGACAGAAGGGCAAGAGTCACCACTCCATCTTGAATACCATCTTGGATGCTTGGATAAGCAATGTGCCCACAATAGTCTTCCCTGCCAAGAGCACCATTACGTACAGAAATGCTGAAGAATCACAAAAAGGTTGCATACCATGGGAAATGAAAGGACTTTATCAATAGTATGCTAATGCAGAGGACTTTAACCCTTTAAATCTTTCTGTCCAGTACAGTCAAACCCAGGTATTCAGACTCCCCAATTCCTGTTCCCTCAACAGTGGTTCCTTTTGGTCCATGGCATTATGAGATACTGCTGCATCCTGCTGTTAGAAACTGAACTGCAACTTGCGAGCTATTCACAAGTTCACAAAGGGAGTTTTCCAGTCTTATCTTTATTAACTGTGAATTTATCTCTCTTCCCAGATACAATGTTGAGAGAGAAGGTGAGCTGGAGGGGGTCATTCCTGCTGTACAAGGATCAAATGCCATAAACGGGCCAGAGTGTGACTGTGTTTCGCTTGTGCCCTTTTAATTGCCTCCGTTAAAGCACACATTAAACACGCAATCCCTGTGACCAAAGGTAAGAAGGAGTTTGGGTGTAAGCAAGCAATCACTCGATAAGACAACAGCATTTCAAAACACCATAAATTAATTCCCTAGGCTAATTTCCCTAAGAGCAATGGAGATAATAAATCTCATTGTTGGCGTTAAGGGTGACTGAAGAATCTGCTTCATGTGCCTGCCAACACGCTACCGGAGCAATGCCACAGAACTGAAGCTTGCTGGCTTCTTCCAGAGAGGAAGAAAACAGCAGACATGTAAAAACATGCTGTGGTCTGTTCTGCTGGGGCAAGTTACTTTTACGAGGGAGAGAGGGCAGAGGGGAGAAAAGAAAACAGGAAAAGGAAGGTTCCACCAAATGAAACCAAGCAAGGACATGTCACATGGCAGACTGCAAGAGATGCCCTAAGAACAGGGGCAGAAAACCATTCTTGAAGACCCAAGACATAAATCTAAATTACTGTGGATTAATGAGTCAAGAGGAACAGGTCAGAAGGGGAATTTAAGGACACATACTGTCCTTGATTAATGTCTGGAACTCCCCTTGAAGTTTAACAGAAGACCCTTTACACATCAGTTACAAGAAGTCCATAATGGCCATTCACTCTCACACACGCCCACATGTCCACACTGACACTCACGCTCACCACCTCTTTTTAAGGAGTGTAGAATACCTCCCAAGTCTCCCATCTTCACTCCCATCCTTCCAATATACATCTGCTCACATAGAAAGCCAACATGGAGCAAGAGTGGATATTACAACTTGGAAATTTGTCCGACCACTTCTTTTAGGTTTACACCAAATCCATTTTTTTCCCTACAGTGGTTCAATAAAACTCAAAAACTTTAAAGAGTTTGCACAATAAATACAATGGGGCGCTACATAAGCCACCAGTGTGAAAAATCTATATCCACCAAGTCAAAGGCTAACTCTAATCTCCCTTATAACAGCTTAAATTAAAAACAATTTAGTTAACAAAAGCCAATATGGTAACAGGATCGGATCAGCCTGTCTACTTTTCCTCCTGAGTTACACCAGTTTATGTTTCAGAGAAGCAGTAAGCAGATGCAAAGTCTCTCCCTATATCCCATCTTGGCTATATCTGCCTTTGCTCAGACCTTTCTGTCTGAGTAGTGGACTGTACTAGTTTTAGAGTTGTTCAGAAATTAATTTGAGTACCCTTACAGCACATGTAACTAGAGGTCTGCCAGGGGGGCAGAGGCACAAAAGGAAAACACAACTTGGAGACACAACATAAATACTTCTTCCACAGAAGGGTCTCCAAAAGCCTGAAGACTAGTCCAGATGAGCAGACAAGATATTCTACTTACTATAGCTCCAGAAATCATATTAAAGAAAGTTGGGAAGTGACAAGCCATCCCCATGCCCCAGTGCATGCACAAGTAGAGCTCTGCTGCTTTGAGACCACATCAGCAATGACTTTTGATTTTAAAAGCCAGGGTTTTCTTACTTAGACTATTAACAACATCATTAAGGGCTAAACCACCTTGCACTTCTGGCATGCATTTGGAGGCTCATCTGTGTGTTAAGTGAATAAATAAAGGAACTCAAAAGGAAAAACAGTATCTATTCCATTTATACATATACGTAATACATACACACATTTAGGGGCATATATTTCCCACAACCATATTGCATAAATGTATATTTATTAGACATACTATGGTATGTGTATATCATAATGCACTGAAGATTTTAAAAATAATTTAGAAAATTGGCTGGTTTCCTTACAATTTAGCTTACATGATACAACATAATATATTTTAAATACTGTGGAAATTGGCCAATTTTCCAATATTAAATATCTGTAATATATCATTACAAACATTTTACAAAAGAAACATATGGCAAATTTTGTATTCTTTCCAGATGAGTGATATCCAGACCCTCTGATACATGAATGACCTCCAGAGAGTCCTGCATTTTCACTATTTTGAATGCTTTGCTTCTGGTTTGGAGTCCATCGTTGAAACTTTGTCAATGAGAATGAAAAGTTGGGTCTCTAAAATAAAAAAGCCTTAGGACTGACAAGTGAGCGGTTCAGCAAGGGTATTTAGGCAATCCATTCATTCAGTTCAATCTAAAATACAGTATTAATTACTTTCATCCCAGGCATGTGACTCTATTCCCCTCTCCAACAATTCTCAAACCATTGTGCCAATTCGATGCCTATTTGAACAGAGAAGTACAGCACCCCCAAAACACTCAGTTCCTCTAAATTTCATGCAAACAAGCAGCAAGGGAAGAAAAGGGAGATCGTACTATTGCCTCACTTGGAAAGACTACAGTACAACTCACCCCCATCAGAGAATCTATGCAGCAGAGCCATTAATTCAAGTGCTCATGAAACTACCTGTTGAATGCTGCCTTTTGTGCCAAGCCATCCTCAGCTGACTGTTGCTTCACAAATGCAGGAAGGTTGGTGATACACAATACGGTGCAGTACCAGTGATTTATGTCCCAGGAAAAATAGTTATCAGGAGTACGAAAACAGACATAGGGTCAGAACAACTGGTCAAACTGTATTTCAAAAAACCTAACGTGCTATAGGTAGAATCGAGTGTAAATTTACAATCCAGAAGAAGAGATGCATTTTCTTGTAGAGAGAGTTGCAAAAATAACACACACATCGCAAAAGCTATACAACATATTTAACTAGGTAGTGGGAAACCGCAAACTGAAAGCGTGAAGATTTTACTCAAAGCTTTAAAAGTTGCCTTCCAACACAGAAGTTGATTCCTTTTTGAAGGAAGGAGATGCCTTCTAGAAAAATGTTCATGTTAAATGAAATTAATTTTCCTGTGAGGGTGATTTTGATAGAATTTTTTTTTCAACCGGTCTGGTACTTTCAGTACTCTAATGACAGGCACTGCAATTGCAGGATATTGCAGTCTGTAATATCCAAGTAACAATATTAACTCAAGAACACAGACATAAATGAAAATAGGCTTTGGTTCTTCATTTACACTCCCACCTCTTTGCTATCACCCCCTCGGCAGCTCCTCCACTTCTCTCCAAAGAAAGAGCACATATGCACGAAAGAGCGTGGAAAAGATGCTCTTCAAAAGAGCTCTCTCTATTGAAATACATGCACGAACTGGACAGCTGACAGCTGCACAGACTGAACTTGTTTATGTGTGACTTCTTTTTGAAGAGCTTTTGAATCCTTTAACTTTCATAAAGACCCGAATCCAGGATTACCCAACACTGAGAGAAGAAGTGTGACTCTGGCCAAATTGTGTTCTGACAAAGGTATGAATCAAGTAGTGGATGTGATAGAAGGTAGATGTGAGAGAGGTCAACAATTTAAATATATCTAAGAACTAAGGTAGGAAAAAGATGGCCTGGAAAATGAATTCTATGTCATTTTGGAATTTCCACGAAGACCAAGATGCCAAATAGCACAGGAGGAGCCATACACTCGGCCTCAGTAGTTTTCTCCTTATCACAGGAAGGAAGAACGTATTTGAAGATGTAAGACAATGTCAGACAATAGACAGGCGATTCCATAACTGGAAACTCACCAAGGTCAGAGGGAGGGCAAAAGTGCAATATAATGTTAATTATATCCACGTGCAGGATGAACAATACATAGTTGCCAATCTCCCTCACATACCTATTCAAGGTCTTCCCTGATACAGACAGAACCAGGAATAGAATCACAAAATTTCAGTTCACAAGATTTGCATTTCATGTCTCCCTCCACATCTTTTGTTTATAATTTTTAGTACTGAATGGCAACTAAAATGAAACTGTTTCATAACAGAGCTAGAGTTCCAAAAGAAGTTCAGATTCTGGATCTATTTGACCTTCTCCACATTACTAATGTTTTGCCTATAAGACCTTCTAGCACCACGATTACCCAATACTTTCCAACAGGATTCTCAATTTCTGCCCAAGAAAGGCCAATTTAGAAGTTTAACCACATTTCAGGATGGATTTTAGTGTTTTCTTAAAAAAAAAAAAAAAAAAGAAAAAAGAAAAAAAAAGTGTAGACTATAAGTGTCCCCTGCACATGGATACAGCCATTACAAATGATTAATTGAACATAAGACCCAGGACACTGAGTTTTTACTCATGACAACTGGGCAAATAAGCAAATAACCTCTGATGCCATTCACATGGGTTTCAAGCAGGCTGAGAAGTAAGCGATGACCATGGAAGACTGCAAACACATCTGCAAGTATATTAAACCCCATGGTAAAAGGTCTAGCAAAACTCAACTGAAATTTGTATCAGAATGTGGAATTCATTTCAAAGACTGGGGAAAAAAACCCAGCAACCCATTAAAATAGAGAAAACAATTTGAAATAGCCCATCCTAAAGGATTAAAACTCACAAGAAAAAAAAAGTCCATAGCATCTGACATTGCACCATATCTGCAGAGATATATGATGGAACTCTTTGTTCAGGACCTGGGTAAAGGATTTAATCTGTCTGAAGAATAAAATTGCAATGAAACATGAAAGGGAAAGTGGATCTGTCCAAAGAACACATTTTTGCACTTACCAAATCAATTCATTCCATTTGGCCTGCTCACTAAAGCTCTCCTGCGTCATTGGAGAGCCTGACAGAAGAATATAGTACACCTGTTGGAAGAATATAGTTTTAAATCCACACAGTTATGTCTTTAAACATGGTTTTACCCTGCATCATCTGCAGTGGGAGACAGATGACACTTGATATTACAGCTGCTGGCTGTTTTCCATTTGCAGGCCACTGATCACAACTTGTTGCAAGTGACAACGTTAAGATACTGCAACCCTCCAGTCAACTGAGCAAAGCTCCGTTTAGGAAAATTTGCTGGGATTCTCTCCGCTCACAGACTCCCAGTTCTTTTTTTTCTAAGAGGCAGAATCCTAAAGGCAGCATTTCTAGGGACAGGGAAAGAAGATGTATTTCCTAGCAGTTAACAGAAGTCTCTTCACAGCACAGTCAGCAGCACAGTAACTCTCAGCCTACAGACAACACCCTTTTTCTGTAACAGATTCGGTTTTGAGGAAGTTACTGTCAGTACTGATTTATGTATCACTAGCACCCTGAACCTTCAGCTGTTGTCCAAACTTAAGTGTACTGGGTGTTACACAAGCCCGCAGTGAGGTGCAAAGGACACAAATGGAAAAAGAGGAACAGAAGCATAAGATTTGTTGAACGTTACCAGCTGAGATACCCTGTCCAAGTACTACATCATGCTGGACAGCTTGTTACGCACATTCACCCAAGCTTAAATACCTCAGTGGAATTGTAGCTGTAAAGATGGGAAACCTGTGCACTAATATTGGGGTGACATTAGGTCAACCTAAAACAGGTTTGGGTTGCAGTGGGCAGCAGCTAGCATTGTACAAGGGCCTTAATCTATCAAGTTCTCCAGAACTGATTCAAGAGAAGCTAAATTTAAATGTGATAATGATCTCAAAACACGAGTTATCACTTCCTGACTCTGCCAACTCAGACTGAACACACACAAACCAAAAGACATGGAGAATGGCTGAACAATAGTGAACAATACAGTGAATAATATCAGCGCAAGATAATGAGGTTTCCAACTCAGTTTTCTACATGCAATAGGTTCGTATTAGCGCATAGTCAGTACTCTTCTTATTATCAGCAAAATAAAGAATTAGTAACGCTACTGACTTAAATAAAGTTATACTGATGCAAAGAGATGAGACTATGACAGAAAGTTTGAAGAATCTCAGTTCCTGGGAGTCTTCTAGACCCTTTGAAGATTTTTCTTTTCTAATAATCATGGTGCAAATGATGAATGTTTCACATGTGAAAGGTGAAACTTACTCTGAGCACCTGTAACAGTTGTTCAGAAATAATACGTACTATACTTTAAAGAACAGTGTTTTAAGCGGAGCATGGTCAGGAGGAAGAGGTTCAAGAACTTTGGGGGGTGAAGAAAGAAGAAATCTATTTTTATCCTGTTAACTAGGCAAATGTGATACATATCAACATTTTTCAAGAGGCTGCCTAAATCAAAACACTGAACAATTATTATCTTAGCATGCCATTAATATTACCTTCAGCAGCAAATACTCTAATGACCTAAACAAATCATGAAATATACATCTTAATTTAGAAAGCATTCTTATAACATTACCACTACATTCACTACCAGGAGTTTCAATTTTCAACCTGCCTGAATGTCAGACCTAAGCAACTACAAGCCATGTTTGCAGCTCATGGAATATCTCACTTCAAGTGGCACCTGTATCTCTCTGTTTTTATTAATTCTGTAGCCTTCAGTACCTTACTGCACTTGGAACCAAATGAATGCGCAAGAGCATCTGCACTAGTAGAAATCTTACCTATAAATGCTGTATTACCAGGTTCCTTTGAGACATAAAATAATACTGGAATGGTCAGCCTCATCCTACAATGTTGAATAGTAATTACCTTTTTGTACTATTTAATGAAAGCGAAAGAGATAATTTTTACATTCTGCTAAAGCACAGCAGAAAATTCGGGGCAGAAATAGCAGTGGCTGCTGTTTAATAATGCACAACATAGTCAAAAATACACATTAGTTTCCTGCAGGGAGCGCGAATGCCTTTGTATACAGATCAAACAGAAATGGGAAACAGAATTTAGGAAAGAGAATTTGCTCAGTCTGGTCAAAAAGCATCTCGATCTTTGCAACACTGGCCATGTTTGCTTTAGTAACTACTGCTAAACCGGACCACAGAAATCATGCTTTCTGGAAGATCTGGGGCTGTCTGGTGCACTGCCCCCATGATCACTGTGCTGGGACACCAACGTGGTTCTGCTGCAGAGAACTGGGTGTGGGATGATGCAGTGGGGTGACCGCTTCTCTCTCACGTTAGCTGGCAGCGCTAGCTTTCATCAACAAGTGTTAACTTGGAGTGGGAAGGTGACATCCCCCTGAATCTGCCCACACTAAACCAATTCCTGCGGCTTTTTCTTGATCAAGTCTCCCAACAGAGTCCTGCTAATCAGGGACAACCCTAATAAGTTTTGTGCTATCTGCTAACAAGCTACTGTTGATACAGTTGCAGGCCAGTAAAACCATTGGGTTTATTTGGTTGGGGTTTTTTTTGTTTTTTTTTTTTTTTTTTTTAAGGGGTCTATTAGATACAGGCTTACGCATATTGCAACTTTCCTAATCTTTCCAAAGGGTCAGTTCTATTTCCTAAAGTGCCTAAATACCACAGGCCAGGCTCACCAACTGCTCAAGATATTAGGCAAGTTTAAATGTTTTTGTTCTTTTCCCAGGGAGATATTTTCACATGGGGGTCACTGAACAAGTGTCGCCGTCCCCTCCACCCCTCCGCTCCCCTGACTCCTACCCACTCCACCCCAAACCCTGGGGGATTCTGGGAATCTGACTGTAAATGACACTACCAGCTGAGATGTAATGGATGTTGGAGCAGCAGCCGTTTCCTGTCTAGCAGGAACCCAAACGTACAGGAATGTGGGAAGACTCCAGCGAGCCTCCTTAAGCAGCCAGAGCGGGCTGGGAACTAGAGAAGAGATAAGGGATGCCCTTTCCTCCTCCACCCACTCCAGCAGATAAGCATCATATGCCTCAGACATCTTGTCCACTGATCTGGGCTTTTCAACTGTGTCTCAGTATCTCTGACTCTACCTTCCTTCCTCTGCTCCCAAGCACACCCCCTGCTTAATGAGCCAGTCCACCCAGCGGACTGATAATCGGAGAACGGTGCCCGCACAGTGACGGATGAGGGGTGTGTAAAGGCTTCACAGCCAGGAGACACCTGTCTTTTTCCAGGGAAGGGACACGGATAAGAGACAGGCTCCACAGAAAGCAAACTTCTGTGTTTGAGGAGACAGGTGTGCTCTAACAGACAGAGTCAGAGGCTGTTTGTTCAGGCAACATCCACAGGCCAGGCTCTAAAAGCAATTGATTTATAGTCTATTTGGAAACCAGCACAATCATACACAAATAAAAAGTTAAGATTGCCATGAATTGCAACACCTTGCTCAGCATACTGCAACAACATGCCACTATCCGGTCAGATGGGTAAGACACACTGACTGGTAAACAGCAAAGGGACTGAGAGGCAAAAACTTGTACTGAGGATGCGTTACTGTTTTCAGAGCTGTATACAAAGGGAGAGACAACCACTACTTTGGTAAGTTTGCTATCTGGTCAGACAATACAGAAACAGGGCCAGAGGATAAACAAGAAGGCACCAAGTTAAAAGTATGCAGGAGGCAGCAGAAAAAAATGATCATAGATTCCACATCTTCTGTCTCTGGAAGCACTAAATAACTGACTTCTGCTTTGCAAACTCGCAGGCTTCAGGCCAAGATAATGACAGTAACGCAGGCTGCATGTCATTCCAGAGCATCCCACGATGCTGAGACAGAAGGCAGCAACCAGTTAGGCAGTAGGGGAATTCAGGGCCAGGAGAAACTAAAGATAAAAGAGTAAAATTCTTAGAAAATGGATCTGCGGGACTTTAGATCCTGTGTACAAAAAGAAATAGCCTTTCCATCTAGTTGCCTCCTGCCCAGCCGCCCCCAGTAAAACTAATTCTAAAGTTAGTTCAGATAAAACAATCCTAAATCTATCTGCAGATTCAGAGGACCAGAAAGCCTGAGCTTTTTACACTCTTCCAGGTTTTCTTGTTGCTCATCTAGGTGTTTGTCAGGGAGATTGTGCAAGCGAAAGAATTCTGAGTCCCTGGCTTATCGTTGGCCCTGCTGCAGGACCCGGAAGATAAGAGCAGGTGGGACTGGTCCCAGTGAAAAGACTCTCAGCTCTGGCACTGAAGTTTTCCTTTTGGGTGAAGAATTACTTGAAACTAAGGAATGCTGCATTGGTTTGAAAGGAAAAAAAAACAAAACAAAAAACCCCCGGACAGATTCAGCAACATTACAAGGTTTTGCTTTGGAGAAGAAGAGAATATTATTTTAATACCATCTTTCCACTTTCTCCCCTGCTATAAGCCTTCCTAGAAGAAAAGGAATGGCATTTCAGCTCAAGCCCTCAACTACTTTGTTCTGCAAAGTTTCATTATTACTGAAAAATTCCAGCAATGTTCCAGACCCTGCTGCCTTCTTACTAAGCCTTGCCTTGCTCTTACCATCCCTTGTCTTGAACTGAATATTCAAGGGCATTCTGAAATGATTGCCCAATCTTGTGAATTTCTCCTCTTCTATGTTTCATCTGACATAAAATTGGAAGAGCTGAAATACTATTAAAGAGGTGGGTCTTGGGAGCGTTCTAATACAGTTTTGTACAGCCAGCTTCAAAGAAAGGCTGTAAAAAGACAATCCTTATCTGAGCAAGTTTTTCCCATTTACTGTGGGAGCTCATGCTGACCACTTCTCTGATAACAAACCAAACTATTCAGCTCTGCAACACACACAAGTGTGTCAACGAACATACAGCACACAGCCCATGCATTGGAATTGGTACCCACAGAGCTGTCCTCTAGACAGAACATGAACCCTTCCTGGACCAGCCTGCTCCTAACATGAATTCAATAATGGATTTGTATTTCCACAAAAGGGGGTCACTTGCTCCTGCCTGCCCATTTACAGTGGTATCCTGAGAATTAGGACTGTCAGCAATCTGGAGGATAGTGGTATTTTGCTGTCTCTGCCTGCCCCTAGCTCTCCCCATACACATCCTCACACACCCTCCTTTGTCAGCCTCTCTTGTTTGGCTGTGATTGACAGACTCCTGAATTATGAAAAGGTAGAAAGAGCCTTGGTGAAGCACAGAGGTATTTTTATCGCAGTTTGTGGCCCCCCACCCCCATCCTATATATCAGAGCAAGAATGCTTTTACACAGGGGGGAAGAAAAAAAAAAATCTATAGAGTCCTCAAAGGAACAGTTTTTATACTCCTCTCAGCAGCCTGTCCTCAGTCTAGTTCCCTTTTCAATGGGCTGCTGGCTCCTAGCTGTCTGCTGATAGGAAGTATTAGCTACAGAAATGGCATAGGGAAAGAGTCAAAACTAGAGGGGAGCACAGACCTCCAGCCCACCCAAGCAATTTGTTCACATTCAGCCACAGTTCCATAAAAGAAGAAACTGCAGGTGCTGCAATATTGCCTTTCACTCTGGCTGTGCCGTCCCTCATAAAAGGCAACAGTCAAGCGTGCTCAAAAATTCTGAGAGAGGTTAAAATAAAAGAGGAAAATTTAAAGTTATTAATATATTCATGCTTTCTCCCTTTCCCACCATTTTTTGGTTTAGGGACTATGTTTTCAAGGTGTTCTTTACAAACATGGACAGATATTTTAATCTGTTTTCACACTAAATACTGAGAGGTAGTTTTCAAACCTGGATGCCAGACATTACAAAGCCAGACTCTGTAATCTGAGTTAGTCATTTTTCCTGGTGTTGAGCATTCCCCTCTCACTGCCTTCCGCAGGAATGTTGGGAATCTTAGAAACCAGGTTACTTTCTTTGAGATGCACAAAAATAATGTAGGAGGTTACATTTTAGACACCAACATTGTTGCACAACCAAATCAATGGAGGAGTTGGGAGGCTGGTTAAAAACAAGCAACAAACAAGACAACACCAAATATCACGAGACTTGAAATGGAATCTTAAGATTTATCAATGCTTCTACTACACAGTCAATCTCTCCTTATGTTATCTAATGTCCCTCCTTCGCCCTTCAGTCTCCTCTTCTACCTCTCATCAGAAGCAGACATGTTGTAAACTTTCTTCCTAAAAGGCAGAGACGAGCTACAAATCCTCCACTAACCTCCCCACCAACAGAAAACCTTAATCGACATTACCTCTGTTTCTAGGTCTTCCAAATACATGCCATCTCAAGCTGAGCAACTTCTCAACTAAGTAATCTGGTGATTCCACTAACCAGAAGCTAGAAATAAAACTGAATACAGAGAAAACAAGAGCTATTATCAGTAGGTGCATGAAAGGACATCCAGTAACCAGAAGGAAAAATACCTTCTTCAACATCAAACACACCATGCTCAACCTGCCGGCCTCCATCTATTCCTTCTGCCCACAGGTAAACAATAAGATGATGGCCTGGGGTCCTTCCTAGAAGGACCTTCCAATGCTGCCTGTCAACAAACTGGGTGGATCCTGAACCCTGTAAATATCCTGAATTCTGAGCCGAGGCTGCCTACAAGGAAAATACAAATGCCAGATCTAAGGACTGCCCTGGACTCAACTACAATGCAAGTATCGCTACTAGAACTTCATCCTGACCTCTTGCTCAATTTGATGATTATTTGCACCTCCTTCACAGACATCTGCAGTTAAACTGGCCTAAAATACAGTGAAGAGAGAATCAGAGGAAAGCCACTTCTTTTCAGTATTTGCTGCAGCCAAAAGTCAGTTCAACATCTTCTCTCTACTTCAGCCAAATGTTTCCCTGCCTTTTATCCCCCACCCACTCAGCCACATGAAGAAAGGTAGCTCCAAGACAAAGGCTCCTAAATTAAGTGGGAGAGGCAGTTAGCTGCAGAGTTCATGTAACAGGATGCACAGCAAATTATGATGTTAGCTGGGAACACAGTCCTGAGGAAGAGAAGCTGAACCAGTTTCCTCTGCATCCCCACAGATAGGAACTTAATGCAAGTGCGAGCACAGACTCCTGAAGTTCACACTCTTCTCAGGGCAAAGAGGTATCAGCTGCATATAACACACATTTTACTATTTATAAAACACATCCTCTGGGTTGGAAGTGCCTTCAGTCTGGCTAGCTTACCTGACTGAGAGAGAATTATTTAGAAGCTCGACAATGTTTTCACTCATCATGGAATGTATCTACTTTGGTTTGAGAATGAAGAAAAGCTCATTCAGGTGCTGATAGTCCGCTGATGCCTTCCCACATCTGCTCCACATTGACCAGAAAAAGAACGCTAATGCAATTTGTCAAACAGAATTATGGGATATTCTTCCTCACACACAAGGAAAAACATAGAAACAGCACCATGAGCATGGTATTTCTATCTGAATGTTCAGATAGAAGGGTAGACTAACACTGATGTTCAGATCTGGGTGTCAAACATCACAATCAGATGAGCAGAGACAAATCCTTAATTTTTCCAAGTCACACATTAAGTCACTAGCAAAGTCAGAGACAGAACTTCAGGGGTTTTGACTGCACAAGGCAATTCCTTCCTTCCCCAAATGCTGACTTCTCTGCACTTTGGACACTTTTTTAAAAAATCAGTTTGGAATTGTTTCACCTATTTGTCACGGTGGCCACCTTTTTAACGAGACCCTCCACAACGCTTTGAAAGAGAACTCTTACACCAAATGCATGCAGCACCTTGGGAAGGAGCCGATATCACTGGTAAACATGCTATACTTCATCAATCACTCAAACCTTTACGATGCTTGCTCTATTACATACCTACTGCCTTTCAAAGCTTGCCCTGATCAGTCTACACTGCTGAATCAGCTCTCCCTCTACACCGCACATAACACAAGACTTTTTCATGTGACAGAATTATTTTGGGGACAGAGTTTCCAAAAAAGCACTTATGTGCCTAATTCCTGTTGAAGAACTATGAGGCTTAGGAGCTTATACCTTTGAAATTCTCTTTTGGCTCCAGCAGAACAGTTGTTGCATATACACTGTGCAGTTTTATATTTATTTCTCAGCAGTGTAAAAAGTCATCTTCTCACCCGTTTCAAGTACACGAGCACAAGTAGGCCAAGGCCTGCCTTCCTGTTTTAAGAAGTGAAAGCGCTAGGGCAGACTGCCAGAGGACTTAATATAGTCTCAGATCTAAATTTAACAACAATAACATGGCTCCAGTCTGACCCTACAAAGAAAAGTTTGCAGAGAAAAAAAAAAAGGCAATTCTTCACAAATTAAGAAAACAATAAAGGTCCCTTTCAAGTGTCAAGGAATATTCTTAGCCAGCCTGCAACACCTAAATCAAGAGAGAGGTTGTTAAAATGGCATAATACCAGGAAATTCGCCTACAGGGTCTACTTCCTCCTTGGAGACTACGGCCTAGAGTGCCGGAGTCAGTGTGCTTGCAATGGGGGAGGTGGGAGGGAGAAACAGGGATCTGACTAAAGTGACTCTATAAAAAAAGCCAAAGCTGGATATCAACACCACAGTCTCTAGATCTAAGATGATACAACCAGTCTTCCTGGCCTGAGATTCCGAGTCACATCAATAGCCTCTTTAATCCTTTCCCACCCAACATTTCCTGACACCGACCACAAAAGTCAACAAGTTCAAACCCAGCACAGAAAATTAGCGCTTGCACACAATACAGCCAAGTGATAATGCGGCTGTATTTATAGCACAGAGGCAGCCCCCTCAGAGGAGTTATTAAAGATCCTGGTGGGAAGAAAACACAACTAGAAGAAAGTTATTCAAGTAAGTTAAAGATACACCTGAACCCTCCCTTCCTCTCCCACCCCTCTCTGAGGTCATAACATCACAATATAGTCTCCTAAGCAAGGACATTCCTCCGGGACACTGATAGGGAAAGTGTGAACAACAAAAGCCCATTGTTAACAGGGAAGGTTGGTGCCACTTAGACCCTCGTTAAGTTCCCTAGGGGCTGTGGTTTGCGTTATGCAGGCTTAAAAATAAAAGGCACTAGGACAAGGGACAAACAAATAATGAAGTCATTTCCATTTACCTAGACCAGCAAGGGGGTTGCCAAGCAGGGTAACCGGTTATTGCTGGGTGTTAGCAGCATCTCCACCCTGGGACTCCCACCTCCTCTACTCCACATTTTTCAGAGCAAAAATTTTCACATTGACTTACTTGAGGAGTTCAACTCCGACCCAGAATTAGATGTGAATGACACCCTTAGATCAATACCACATCTTACAAATCTTTTGTGTCTTGAGATTCTTCCTTGTCCAATGCCAACGGCATAGAGTCTACTGATCCTCCACAGAACCGGAATAGGCCTTTTAAAAGGGCTGTGAGGTTTTCACTGGGCATCGCTCCTTAGTTCAAGGAAGATTTTTTAAAGGAATACCTCAGCTGCACCGTGCAGCTAATTTGCCTACCCTCAAATTACTACTCCTGAGCCATAAGGATGAGCAGTTACATCCCCTAATAATATTCCAGCTACTGAATCTGAAATTTCCTTGCATTACAAATACCGTAAAACTCTTTGCACTGCTGAGCTGCTCCACTGATTCTTTCCCAGTCACCTGTAGGAGAATTTTCTATCACACCCAAAGAGGAGCTGTGAAAGGGCTCAAGTGGAGTCACCTTGAGTCCAGATTAAAAGTAACTGTGTTAGTGGCCGGCAAGGTGCATTAACCAAACAGCAGCATCTCCCCTTGGATCAAACCCTTTGAACTAACAGCACTGCTACATTTGAGTGGACTTCTTTTGTGTGAGTGGACCTCATGCTGGGGGCAATATACAAGGTATGAGCTAATCCTGGAGTGAAGACAATCCTTTAGGGCACTATCGGGTCTGACCCTCGAGACCGAGTACAGTCCTCATTACCCTCCTCTGTGATACACAACAGCTGTTAAATGAATTTAGACAGCCTATTGGAGAGTCCTCCTGAAAAGGTAACACTTGGGTAGTACTGAATCCATACTCACCTCCACATCACATATACCCCTTGCAGCCTGAAAAGAAGCATTTCTGCATTTACAGTGATTAGTAAATGCCTGAGCAGAGGGAAATAAAGATGGTAGAAATTCATCTTCGCCATCTGCTCTAGTTACACTGAGTGCTGCTTCAGTTCACATCAGGAGCAATCTCATCAAGTGCACCACCATGAGTTTCCTCCTAGTCCTCACTCTGTTAAGCTGTGAAAGCTCTAATGTCATTGGAAGCTATGCACATGGTGAAAGGAGGTGCTAGAGGCATCACTAGTATGCTGCTTGTTTCCTGCAACTTAATCTTTGGTATGGACTGCCAACTGAAATCCTCCCTCAATTATACAGTGAGGATTGGGGAACCTCAACCACATTAACTTGTATTGATTTGCCACGAAGTTTTGAACACGAGAAGTCTGAAAGGATGATGTCTCTCTGCAGCCATGGTTCTTCCCACTCCAGGCTTACCTTCTCCCCATCTGGGAAGAGTGAGAGAAGGCAGTATTTGGGTCTGGAGAGTAAAAGAACAACACTCTGGAGAGCTGAATTACACAACTTTCTACCTCAATTCAATGTTGGTTCTTCTTCCCTCCTGCGGTTTGCATGCCCTACAATTGCAGACAGGACTTCTTTTTATATTGTAGGACCTGACTGGCCACTACCCTGAGACAAAGTGTAAACTTGTCCCACCCAGTAGGGCACCTAAACAGGCAGCACAGGAATGTATCTTCCTTATTTAACTCACAACTCATATATATGTGCAGAAAGCATTTTGAAGACTAATTTCATTCCCAACGACAAGTCCTACTCATTGTAGTTTCATTTTGATGACCATTTACATGTTTAGCTCGCTTACATTATAAACCAGCAAAAAATCAAAACTTCCAAACCCCACACCTTGATTCAAAACTTGCCCCTCAGTGTCAGCGGAGACAGCTCTCAGAATTTTGTTTCAAACTTCTCTTCCTCACAATATTGGTGCCCGGAGTCATGTGATTACACAAGACTGTCAAATTTCATCAAGAAAAAAATAAGAGAGTTTCTAATCGTCATGGTTTCAGGGGACAGATTGAAGACATAAGACCCAAAAGGAGGAAAAATCAGAAGGCAGATGTAAAAACAACAAATGTGTTTTTAGATTTTTTTTTTTGATCTCATCATTTTTAAGTCAGTCTCCATTTCGGAAGGCCTGATTCATGTTTTCAAAGGCTTGTGGTTTTCAATACTGCAAAGCTGAAATGGCAAAATGGCCCTCTGAATGCCTGCGGGTCTAAGCTAGCTGCTGGCTAAGGCTACAGCTGAGAAGTTTCTGCATGTCTGTTCTACTGGTAGTCAGTGCATAGTTTGGTGCCTAGACTGTGTCCCCATGCTGGAAGCGGTCACTTTGCAGTACACCATGTGTGCTGTTTTCCTGCTCTTCTGCCTTTAAAACAAAATAAAATGAACGTTCACCACAACTGAATACTTGTGAAGCTTATTTAACATTTGATTTCATTCCAATCACAAACCACCAGAAAATCCAACATGCCATGTCTGTTTCCATTTGACTTATGATTGCATATTTTAACATGTGGTTATTTCTAGCCATAATTGATTATCAGTAATCATGAGAAAGTTGCCCACTTTAATCCTGAAATAAAATCATAGAAAGTAGTTGCTCTACCCGAAGCTAGTCCTCTTTTTCCCAGCAGCATGTATCCTCCGTATGAAAGCAACAATGCTTTTATCTACAGTTTCCTGTAATAAAGGATTGCCATAAAGACATACAGCAGTCCGAAACTCTAGTCTCAGCTCTGTCTCATCTCCAAAACATTTTGTAATCCAGAGTGATTCATTTTTTTTTTCTCTCCCTCAGTTTCCCAATTTATAAAACAGTATTTATTTTCATCTTGGGTGGGCCGAGAAATACAGTTTTAGGATGCTTCAGTATGCAAATAAAATATTTATACATGCTAAGTATTATTTCGTTTACTATTACAGTAGTACTAGCAGCTGTGTCAGGATTAAGTCTGCATAGCAATTTTCAACTATAGTGGAGAATTCACAACGTGAGAACACCACACTGTGTAATCACTACCTTTATACAACCTATCACTATAACAAAGACTGAAGGTTTGTTTCACATTTACACTAAGGCTCCTTTATACCATTCTGGCAGTAAAAAAAGAGATTTCAAGTGCATATAATACTCCAAGTCTCTCTGGTACTACTTGTAACAGGATTTTAGTAGTAAGGCAAATTGGACTCTGAACTTTTGACTAGTTCACAGTAAGTCTGTTGAGGAGATGCAAAATTAGAAGACTTCAAAGCTGACTGCTAACTGGGAACTGAGCTTGCCCTTTAAGGTCCTTTAAGGCTACCTTTGGTTAACAGATGGTTTGCCTCTACCCATCAGAGTCCCTAAACACAGATACAAAATCTCAGACAAAAGCTGTTCTTTTAACAAAATAATTTTAGTCAAGTTCTTATACATGATAAACATTTTCCACTTAGGCCTAGTAATGCTGACATACATAGTCAGCCTTTCAAAATTCCCAGCTTGGCACCTATATACGTTTCCCAAGCTCTTACGCAAATGCCACTGAACTTTTCAGTGCAGAAGCTTAGAAACCACTGCTGAGCTCCTCTGAACCCTGAGTCAAGGGAAAGGTAATTCTCTACAGACAGCTGTCAAAGACTTGAGAGAAGACTTGATGAAAACCTCTGCATAGCTCCACTGCGGGTGATGGCCACTTAGCCACATTAGCAGCTACACGGGGGAAATACGTGCATGGACTTGAAGATGCATTATTTTATCTTTATTTATATTCTCATTTCATTTGGAAGTAAGCCTCTGAATTTTGAGGTGCATTTTCTAAGTCAATGGAGCCTTCTGCAGTGTTGCAGTCAGTAACATGGCAGCTATAAAGAAGACGCTGGGGTGGTTCAGGATTCACACACAGTTCCGGATATGAGAATCAAATGCGCCACACAATGAAATACATTTGTTAAGGAAATTGGCACTGCTAAAAAAGAAACACTCTGCGGAGAGCCAAGTAACATCTAAGGCTCCTTAACCCAATTAGCTAAACACTCTTCTGCTGCTGAAAAAAAGAAAACAAAAACCACCTCGTGAAATTGAGATGAGTGAGTTTGGGGTAGAAAGTGAGTATCTTGATAAACTGTTGGTATCTTTGCCTGCCAGAGCTATTAGCCAAGAGTCTGCTGAGTCTAGACAAAGGTTTGATTTTGAATTGAAAGGAGAATCATTTGCAGAGAGTAAAGCAATTTAGGTTTTGAAAAACAACCACGAATTTTTACCTATTAACCCAAAAGAGAGACAAGGAGCCTCTGCAGGCACATAAGGCTTTTAAATATTACCCGCTGCCACAGGAGGTCATTCAGATTGGAGTGATTTTAAGATCAGAGAGCTTCATTAGGCCAAAACATTTAATGTACCCGAGGGCTGGAAGGAAGAGATGAGATTGGTGGAGCTAGCGATGTGAAGGGAGTATTTTGTATTCACATCATTTGCTGAAATCATTGGTTCTGCTCCATATGATACTAACAAGCAGCAGCTGACAGTCATGAATCGCAAGAGGTGATAAGCATGAAGTACCAGACTGTCCCTGTTCATTGCATGACTGCACTGAAGACAGGGATCAGAAAGCTTGTTTCACTATGTGAGTCTCTGAGTGGATTCTAGATATGATATTATTTCCCATGCAAGGACTTCTTCCTCACTAGGTTGGTTTCAAATAGAAGTAAGGCCTGGGCCAGGTCTCTTCAACCTTTTTTTTTTTTAGGAGATCTACATTGGAAAAAAGTAAGAAATAAGTAGGCTAGAAACACGAGACAATGAGGGAAAAGAAAGAGAAACACGCTGAGTGCAGCACCAGGAAGAGGCCCAAAGCCCTGGACAGGAGGAAGAAAAGGGATCCTTTAGTGCAGGGGTGCATGCAGTTGCCAGTGTGGGTATGCAGCCCCAGAAGATTAAGTCTGTGCTCCCAAGCCCTGTGTGCAGCCCTGTGGAGAGAGGAAAAGGCACCACAGCCTCCTGTTCATCCATCATGAAGAAATCAGTGGTAGACTGCAATGCTCAGCCAGCTGGAGACTGGCAGTTTAGGCTGATGTCATGATGAACAACAGAACATAAATGATTAGAAGGCTTTAGCAGCTTTTTCTCCTCCCTGAGGTTATAAACACAGTTGAAGACACCCCCATCCCAGCTCACCCTGGACGCAATGGAAGTGATAACCAGGGAGGCTTTCCCTGCTCTCAGAACACCTTCAAGGGGACAGGCAGGTAGGAGGCCCATAACCTTGCATCTTCATTAACACAGACATCACCCAGGCTGCAGCTAGGTGGACAGATGGTAGGAAATCATGTATGTTCCTCCTACAAAGCAGAGAACTCCAGTAGGAACTGTGACTCTTCTCAAATAGTTTCTTCAGATTATTCTATAAACAGTAGAGAAAACCACTTTCTACCACAAAGAGCTTTGCAAACAAAACAAATGAAAGGCAATGACCTAGCCGAGGAGATGCATATGAGACCCAGAGAAGCACCAAACCCCCTGTCTCAGCGTCAACACACTGATGGAGGAAACCTGATTGCTATTAGATCTATCACACATGATCAGCAGCAGATCTAATCACTGCTGCAAGAAGGGGTCCCTGACTGGTATCAAAATGACAGATGGGGATAGGCAATGCAGGCTGCTCTTCTAGATTTTGTGTCTGAGGAAGCTAAATGGAGAAGGGCTCTGTACCGACCTCACATGCTGTATGCTAGAGCCATGTAAGCTTATAAAATTAGCACATGCCCCTTTGAATGAGCAGTTGTTTTCTTTCAAGCCCCATGGCAAAATGTTATATGAGGCTGGAAATGAAAGCAGGGCACAAAACAATGGGAGACCAATGGAATAATGAAGAAACGGTCTCTTCACCTTCTGTGGCTCTGTGTCATGCAGAGGAGCCTAAAGGCATCTGGTTTGATCTGGTTTCCTAAAGCAAGGACATGGTTTCACGACTCTTTTGGTGGTTTAATAACATCCAATTGCTCTACGCCACATCGGTCAACATTTCTCAAAATATCAACCATTTGGCAGATGGGGAAACTGAGGCACTCGAAGGGGAAGGGACTTTCCTGATGTCACTCAAGAGTCTACTGACTGTACCCACCCAGTCTGTCCTCTGTACAACAGTGCCGTCTAGTGGATAGATAACGTTTACGCATGGAAAAAGGGGGTGGGCATGAGACTCCGTAAAAGAACAACAAAAAAATCTATTTAGGTCTAAACTGCTGTAGGCACGCATCTTGACTACCGTCCTCTAGGAATTGTTCTTCACTTGGCAATTTTGCTTTGCATATTCTAGCCAGATTATTTGAGACAACAAGGAGTCACTTTGGCCTTTGAGGATCCCTGGTAATCAAGCATCAGGAAGTCTTCATTTTAGTAGCCACTAGCAGATCAAGCCACATCGTACTCCAAAGGTCACAACAGTGCAATGGGACAAATATATTTTTCGGAAGGCACAAGGCATTCAGTCTCTGCTTTTGTGTTCTCATGACAATGATTGTAATGACGCAGCTGGAGTGGGAAATGGCCCAGCATAAATCCATCCTGGCAACAATACTTTGTAACAAAAACTGTAAAAGGAGGCAGGCATGTTTAGGATAAGTTGGAGATAGTAATCTGGTTATTATTCAGAGGCCCCACTCAGACACTACACTAAAGAGATCCTGATTGTGTCACCTTGGCCCCATACCGCACATATCCTTTGCAGAAGAACAATGTAGACAGGAGTCTCTTGGACCATATGAAAATCTGGGAGATAATTCTCAAAACAGGAAATTACATTACACAGTGTGTCTGCCACAATCGCTAATGGGGCTGCATTATGCAGCCAAGTAGTTAAAATTAAAGCTCCTCTGCTGGTGTGAGCTTAGGCAGCATTGCCAAAGTCAGCTGAGTTACGGTGATTTGCACCCAAGGAAGAGAAGTGCAAAAGACACACTGCCATGAACAAGGCAAGGAACAGCTCCGAAAACTATGTCTTGAGGCGGCTTAACCAGTGAAGACATATTTCATCCAAAGGGAGTTCGCCTGGACTGTTGTATAAGCAGCTCATGTTCACATCTAAGAAAACAGAGAAAGTGGCAAAGCAGCTGGTCAGTGGAGAGCTGGATGGGAATTTATTGACAAGAAGATCTTCTATTGGAAAAGTCAATTATCGAAAATAGAAACTTTCCCTGCAAGAATGTAGCAGCACTGAAAAAAACTGTTGTGGGAACAGTATGCTTGGATTCATGAGTGAACTTCCACATAGAAAAAAAACAAAATCCAGACCAGCTAATAAGCTGCTGCTTGGGAGAGGTCCTTGAGCTTCAGGAGACTCAGGTTTACAGCTTGTCTTCCCTCCCCCAGCAGAGCACTGGTCTGTTATCTATTTTGGGGGGCAGTTGGGCCAGTTTACTCCCAAGAAGGCTTTTGCTCATCTGCAAATCTCACCCAGTGCTTGTCAGCAAAGACACTTGGAGCTTTGATCTCTCACCTTCCGGGTGGCCATCTTGGCCACCGGACTTCGGGCTGTTCCAATCTACCTGTATCTCGCACCTCAGAAATTCTTTCCTAGGCCAAAGTTCCTGCTGGTATTTCGAAACAGCTTAAGTCACTCTGCTTTTACAATAAGACTATCCATACAAATGAAGAGATACCAGTATAATTATACCAAGGAAAATGGAAACACCTCTTCTGCAGAGAAGCAATTGTTGATGGACTGAATGAAGACAGGTGACAGATGAAAGAAGAGAGTCTTTTCTTCTAACATGCATTGCAAATACAACGTGCAATGCTATTTTACATTAGAGAATACATATCACTATGCACTATGTAAAATGCAGTTATATAGGAGCATATGGCGAGAGCTTTCATCAGCCCTCAATGATGTTTAGAAAAAAAAATTATAATCATAAACCTTAATTCTTATTACAGCATTTTTCACATATAGCTCCCAAACGACTTTACAAATGAACTAGAACATCCTAAGGAGAAGAAAACTGAGGGACAGGAAGGCATAACCTCAGGAGAGAAATTATATGAACGTGCAATACATGTCAGCCCCTGCCCCACACCAGAGACCCGCACAGATGTAACTGCACCTGCTGGCCTAAATCACAAGAGGGCACCGGGGGCTCTTCCAGCAGCCCTGCTCCGAGCAGGAGACAGGGCAAAACCATTGCCACCCAGGCAAATCTGGCCTCTCCATCCCAGTGGAGATCCAACCTACATGGAGCTTGAAGTGGAAAAGCTATGCCTCACACCTGTATAATGAAAGTTCCCAGGCTGATGATCATCACTTACAAATGAAACATGCAACAGAAATTAAAATACCAATTTGCTGATACACCACCAGCAGCATTAACGGCATCTGCTGCCATACCAGGGATCTCACTTCTTGTACCTTTGCTGGCAAAAGGTTGTAAGTAGATCAGGCCAAGACCATGTTTAAAGTCTGCTCCTAAAATCTGATTTATCATTAAAATAATTTCTGATATCGAAATTTTAATGAGAAATATGTTTTCTACGAAAAATAAAAACACCACTACAAAGCCTCATGCAATTGTAAAGATACCTTATACCAGAGCATTTTATCTCCCATCCCATGCAGGACCAAATAAACGAAAATCCCCACGCAGAGACAACAGTAGCCACAACAGAAAGACTTTATCACTTTAACCATCACATAATCACCAGAACAAGGCAGATTTCTAGACAATTACATGATCCTTGTGTTGGAGACCCAACACATGGGCTGATTTTCAGAAGCAACCAAGAACTGCCAGCAAACCAAATAGTTCCCATGGAAGACACTGAGATCTTCTGGGTTTATAATACTTCCAAAGATCAGTTCCCTTGGGTATCTAGATTTTGTAAATCAAGTATCTCAGTCCTCAGCAGTACCACAAACAAAAAATTCACTGTACCCTGAGGAACGTGTTCCAGTGCAGTGGCTAATCCAGTGCAAATCTGAACCTTCTCTGTTCAGCAGTGCTTTTCTAGAATTTGAAAAGTATGAGATAGTGTGGACGACTGTGCAACCATATATAGGAGAGGTGATTTCTAGTGTGACCAGGTGATTTCTTGGGCTCTTAATGCCTAAGCAGAAAACAAGAAGAGCACATTCCAAAAACATTCAACTGTCACACCATGCACTGCCCCAACAAAACAAATACAGCCAGTGAACCTTATGAGACCATCTTGCGCAGCTTATGAGCTCTCAGTGTCTCAGCCTCACAGAACATCACTCATGAATCACACAAATCTCTGCTAGGGCTTCCTTTGCAAGTACTAATTCATATAGTTTTCATTCCAGCTTATCAGTCTACCAGTGGATGTAGTGTAACGAGTATGACATTTCCACACAGGTACATAAAGATACCTCTGCTGGTGCAGTTAATTTTTAATAAGCCTTTTTTGATATTGCTATCACTGTAGCCACACTGAAGAAAAGCCTTCTATTGAGCTGTGAAGTAAAATTAAGAAAAGCTGCATATTTGCCCGACATGAAGGGAAAAAAAAAAGATTCCATTCCTGCCTAACTCCTCCAAAAGCCACTAGTTTTGCACTTTTTTTAGACAACAGGTTGAACTCACAATTGAGAAGTTTTCTCTGGTCTTAACTTTGGCACTTGTCTATTGCCCTTGGACTAATTCTTCTGGATTTGCATTTTGTGCAGAGTATTGTCACCTCCTGCTCCTTGGCTGGGTCCATTGTGATACAGAAGAGGTGCTAATCCTCTAGTAATTAGCACCTCATTGGGAGGTCAAGAAGAGGTCATGAAAGTGGGCTTGTTTATTTTTCAGAAGAATTCTGGTTTGCTCCTTGTTTTCATTAAGGCTGTGAGATGTTGAGGTGTTCCAGCTCTAAGCACACTGATGCTTTGCAGAACAAGAACAACCGCCCTTGCTCTAAGCATGGGCACCATTCAGAGCAGCTAATCTCCAGAGCAGAAGGAATCTCAGAAGAGTAAAACAGTGATGACTCTCATTTTGACACTCCTAACCCTCATCAATCATCTCATGACAGGATCCCCCATATACGTAGCTTTTAGAGAAAGACCAGCCCCAGACAGAACTAACTTCCTGCATGCAAATAAAAGTTTGCACAAACTTTGTATTGCGTAGTAGACAGAAATACATTCACCTGGTCAACAGTATCATAAGACTCATGACTCCTGTTTGAGAGATCAATGATTTACACAGTGAGCCAGATTTAGGACCCCAAATTGCCTTTAATGCTTTTCCTAACAAAGGAATGGGACAATTTTAAGAACCAAAGAAAATTCCATTCACCTTCAAACCGGGCAGCAAGGTCATCTCGGGGGAACAGTGGTCTTCCTTCAAAAGCTGCTCTGTGTATGAGATCTCCTCCTCCTCCTCCCTCAGCTGCTAACCTATTCTAATTTGGATGAGGAAACCAGGCCCTTGCTGGTTTCTACCACCCAAGTCTCAAACAGAACCAGCTCTCGTAGCAAGTCTTCAAACTGCCCATACGCCTTTTTACCATTTCTAGAACACTCATCACTCTAACTTGAGGACACTAACTTGCTTTCAATTACCATCACCATAAATACAGTTTCCCGGGCAACACATAATAGGTCCATCAGCAAAGTAGACCATCCCAACCCTAACCAGAAACGCACATACAGACGATGTGTGTGCTCTATATGCAATGTGTATATGGAGCTCTCACCTTCACTGGGGATCTAATTGCTGCTAGAACATGCAGGGAACGTTAGAGAAAGCCCTGGATCTTCCATGATTAAAAAGTTAGGGTCTCCTGCCCCATGCCTTTCAGAGATATAACAATACACCCATAAAAACTCAAAAGGATAATTTAGACCCTGACAACCTTCCAAAAAGGGGCAATTGCTGGCTTTTAGGGATAGAGTGTGGTAGTGCTGATTTGGAAGGTTATATCCACCATTTACAGCTATTCTACATTTACTAGGGTATTCAAAGCAGGCCATCACAGTACTCGGCAAACACAAAGCACACGGGAATCCCAGTTGCATTTTGGCTACAGCTCTGCTCTACTCACAGATAATCTTGTCAGGTTATGTGTCACACTGCAAAAGGGCACTTCCCAGAGGATCTAGGGCATCCAGACCCAGTCTTATCTAGAGAATGCTTACGAATGCCAGCAGGAGCTAACAATAAATGGAGATGCTTGTTTTCATGCAAAGGCCAGGACAACTGCATTCTCTAAGGGGTCACATCCCTTCTCTAAGACTCACTGTTTGAATACTCATTCTCCAGAAATTTCTCATTTCTTTAGAAATTGCAAGCACTTGCATGCTTCTCCACCTAAGAGCTGTCACAACCACTCTCGCTCCCACTCCCCCGTCCGTTCTCAGGCTAATCCAAAGAGACTGCAGAGGAAGAAATGCTAGGACTTAAATCAGCACCAGCAATGCCAAGGGAGCCGTTACGTTAGAATTCACTGTTACTGAGTGGTCTCTATTAAGATCAATGAATCCTTGTGCTAGGCCCAGTACACAAGTTATTAGCTAGCAGATACATTAACTATTACTGCAGTGTCTATAATGACACAGCATCCCTGATCACTGGTTTCCATCAGGAAAAAATAAAGCATGGTTAGTATTTCCCACATCTTCATAGCAAGTTTCCTTGCTATCTATTTGTGAAAATGATTTTTAAATATATAATATATAAAAAACAGACTTAAATTTTTTACAGATTTGGCCAGTTTTCAATATTTCAGTATATATGGAATGATCCAAATATGTTTTCAATATATTTCAACACATACAGTTGTCATATACAGACCTGTATATTTTACTCAGTAAAACTAGCCAAGTATGTGCTATTTTTCAATATATTTGCTCTATCGCCTCATATATTTTAGAGACATGATTGTACAGCACATTTTAAGAAAGATATTACAAATGAAAAGAGATCATTTTTCTCTTACAGAAAGGATGTGGTTTGCTAAATCATTTGGAAGACAGAAGAGAACCTGAACTGGATTGCTGTGTCACCTGGAACGGACTCTGGGTACAATGCCTGGAAGAAGAACCAGATCAGAGATTTCTGTAGTGCCCAGAATAACCTGTAAATGTGCTGCCTAAAAGCTACAGTGTTTGGAAGAGCTTTTAGATGCAAGACTAAGGAGAAGAATAATCTGGTGTACCTATCCAAAATGGACTTTGGGTTCGAGAAACAGGGAAAGATGTATGTTAGAGATGACATAACCCAATTCTCTTTTGAAATTATTAAGCTGGAATCACAGTGTGACTGATCCCATATTGACATCTGATGTCAACATTGCCCAGTGATTTCACATTGCCCACAGATTTCACATTCAATAAATAGTGAGAAAACCAGTGACTTTCTCACTAGCAGAAGAGACCTACAAGGAGAAAGGTTGACAAAAGTTGCAAGGAGAAAGGCCTCCAGACCTCCCAAAGCTCTTTGGTCAACAAACAGCTTTGAATGTTAAACTGAGTCTGGAGGAATAAAGAGCTGACCCAGACTGTCGGTACATTCTTTACATTTCTAAAGGATGGGTAGACAAGTCAGCAGCTTTAATCAGATGCATCAGATCAGTAAATCAGAAGCAGACATATTCAACCATGCTTGGTTTTCTCAAGCCTTGCACTACTAGCACAGGGTAAAGAACAGCACAGGACAAGAATGATCAGCCACGACACTTTTCACAAGCACTGCCAGCTTAAAATGTCTGTGAAACTATATCCTAAGTCCTTTCACTAAATTCCAAGGACTCAGCTACAGCTTTTCTGTAGGACTTCTACAGGAGATGGATAATCAGATTTATCAACATCTGTAGATCTGAAATGAGTATGGCTAACCTGTCCTGCATTGGATTAACGGTGTCTGCAGCATAGAGTTTCCAGATGGCCTATAGTCAGAATGCTGGACACCAGCAATCCTGAAATCACCAACGAAAGAAGGAGGGCAATAGATGAGAATTAAAAGCAGTGGTCTCCTGAAAAAAAAACCCAGACCAACAAACCCTCCCCCCCCCCAAAACAAATCAAACAAACAAAAAAACCTCCAAGACCTCTGCATGCTTGCTTATCCTTGTGTCATCCCAAGAGCATCCCAGGAACACGGCAAGAATTGCATTCTGAGAGGCTCTACTCCCTCCTTTCTCTTCAACTAGCCTTTTACAGCACGCATCAGACAAGCCCAAGATTTATGCCTTGCAATGGAAAAGCTGCTATCCCAACAGCTTTGCCTAGGTACTGCCCCTTCTCTCTCTTGCTACCTTCTTTGAAGGGATTGCTTACATATGTAGAGGGCACTTGGTGTTGCTGGCCATGCTCTGCATGGTTAGTGAAAACTTCTCATGTTTTCTCTTGCCTCCTACACATTTGAAGATGTTTCAGTCACTTAACTGGATACCTAAACTGTCCTCCAGATGACATTCTAATGCTCATTTCAAAAGCAGTTTTTATGGTTAGAACACAGTGCAGAACAAGGAGAGGCTTGAACTTTGCCACCACAGGAACAGAATAATGAAACTGTAAGACATCCCTAGGTATTTATATTTGAAATGAAGCCACCTCATCTCTCAAAAAAACCCAGACTTGTATAACTTTCAAATTTTATATCATACCCAGATGAAAAAAGCAGCTTTAAAATGATGCAAAAAGTCTTTTGCTTAATACAAAATATTTTTCCTTGATTTATTTTCTTTTACCATAAACTGAAGAATGACCCATTGGTTTTCCTTAACAAATCAGAGCACATGCTTGCTGCAAGTCTCAGCACAAAAATCCAAATGGAAAAGTCCTACCCAGAATTCCCAGACCTGTGGCAGCAAATTCTCTTAAGCTTTTAAGTTGAAGAGTCTGATATATCCATAGTAAAGTGTTTGCTCTTCCAAATGTGTCTATTTCAAAAGGGCTCTAAATCACTTGGAAATTTGGAAAAAGTTTGCAAAAACATCACCAAACTGTTGGAAAGAACATGCTTGCGCTGCAAGGGCAACTGCCAACACCCTCTGTCAAACTGTCATGCTACCTTTCACACATTTCACAGTACTTTGGGATTGATCACTTGGATCAAAGGGGGACATGTTTTTCAAAAGAGCTCATCTGGGTTTCCAAGAGCTCAGCAGCCAAGGTGAAAGTTTCAAAAGTGCAGTACCTGACACAGAAGGCTTATTTGGGGGGAAAAAAGCAAAAAAAAAAAAAAAAATCATAACCAAACTTACTAACCCTGTTTTGCTGCACTGTATGTGTGCTGAGCTCTTTTGAAAATCTGATGGATGCTATTCATTCCATTTCCCTAACTAATTATCCAAACCCTTGCATCTGAGGGAATAGATGAATTGTGTGTCCCCTCCACAGGAACTGATGCAACTTCCTGCCTTCTACACCACTGTAATGATGTAAAATATGGGGGGAGAGAGAGGAAAAAAATTAAAGAAATTCTTGAACTATAATCTACTAGGCCTTAGAAGAGTGATATAAACATTCTCCTCTCTATAAGAAAAAATGAAGCATTCTCAAACTCTCTAGAAGTTTTAGAGAGTACGTATATGTAAAGTGCAGTGAGACACTCATCTTTCACCTTCGGAAAAAACAACAGGTTCTTACATCCAACACAGAGTGAAAGGGTAGCCATCACTGGAAGAAATCCTGGCTTGGAGTCAAAACCCAAAGGTCTTTGCCACACCAGCTGCACGGCCTTTGGGCTCATAGATTTTAATGAACCGAGACTCAAGGCCTCTTTGGATGTCCGAAAATAACACAGGCTGCCTGACGTCTGGCCGGCTCTCCTCCAAAATCTGTATCCTTCCTCTAAGGCTGACAGGAGTAGAGCCGGTCTGACTGCAAGCCCCAGAGCAATGCAATGACCCACAGGATACCCCTGCACCCTGGAGGCAAATGCTCCTGTACCCCAGGGAGGTGAAGGGTCATTAGAAATCCAGGAATAATGACTCCTAACAACATCCTCCGACTGTGATATGTGATCAAGAAAAAAAAAAAAAAAGAATGGAATGATGAAGAAGCAGCATTTTTGTTTAATCATCTTTTAGTTTCACCTTATAGTTTCTTTGTAGAATTTGCTAATCTGTAAGAACAAAGAATATATCCTAGCAGTACAAACAGAGGGACTGATAAGGAAAGTCCATCTGTCCTTCTCTTATGCCTGTCTCCCCTGATTTCTAGGTTGCATTTTATTTAAACAGAATTTACAATTCAAAGTCAGAATTAAATTCTGACTCCTTCAGGAACAAAGCAGTCATGTTCACTACAGTAATTCTGAAAAGGAAAAAAAAGAAAAAAAAAAATTATGCTCTCCCTACTATTTTTTGCCTCATGAATACGAGGCTTGCAGAGATCCTTAAGTGACCAGCCAGTTCACTCCTATAAGGCTATTGATGGCTACACTAGAAGCAAGTTTTTTTCCTAGACTTGCAAGTTCCTTCTTCAGTGGTTCCCCTGTTGTAATCTTGTAAGGTACAGATGAGATTCTGATGCCTACGCCTACATTTAGTCTAACTGATAAGCCTCCATCTCCTTGCAATGAGCCCTTCCAGTCTAAATCTCAGGGAAGGATGATAGGGGTTGTTTCCTCTCCTCCTTCATCACAAGGACAGCTTGTTACATTGCAAGAAGATTTACAGTTTCGTATGGCACAGTTAGACTGCTGTGGGTATTTCTTCCACATGTTAGCATTCACAAGTGACATCCAGTAATACCTTGTTCCACTGGTTTTGTCAGTCGCCTGTGTTTGCTGGTTAGTCTCTCATTTTATGGTATGCCACCAGCACATTTCTGTTTATCACAGTTGCTGGGATTATATTGCACTTGACAACGCGACTGCCTGTGATCGAACTGGTCACTAACCTAGAAATGAGGTGGCAAATGCAGAAGCTGGACAGCTGGCAGCCTTTTTCTCCAGTGCTTGTAACCCAGCCTTTCCAATGTGCCAAGCTTCCACACGCTCTCTTTGCTGCATTTTCTAAGCGTGGCCTTGTTTGCTTGTCAAATATTCTCACTTACCATAGAGCTCACTGAAATGATGACTGTGTCATGTTTCATGTACTGCCCTCTAGGTAATCGCACTCAAGGACTCCACGCTTGTGAACTTAAACTAGCTCTTTAGTATGAAGAGTTTTTGCAGAAATGCTGTCTGTTTTGAGCAAAGCACTGAATTCTCATTTTAATAATGAATGAACCTTTGACCTTATTTTGACATAAGCTCACATCCACAACGTAAGTTGTATTAGCTGCTTAAGCACAAGAAAAGAAAGACTATTCTCTCTTAGGTACTATGGAAACTTCTTTCTTACAGCAAGTGAAGAATAAATGAAAAAGTATAACTCAAAGATATGTCCTGAAGGCATGCTGCTCTATTCTGGAGTTACTCTTTTTTTTTTTTTAACAGCTATAGGCAAAATTTAGTAAGGTACTAGGGCTGTCATTAATTTTGTGAGTTGAAAGATAATTTTAAAAATGAGAGCTCATTTCCTGGAAACACTTAGCTGGATAAAGCTTGGGGAAAAAACAGTTAAGGAGAAGTTATGTCAGCTATGTGCAGACAAGTGTTGCTTGACCTTCCACTGTTCACGAATTTCACAGAGGATCTAAAAACTCAAAAGCCCACAAAATCATCAGTGAGCCTACTCAAGAGCACAAACAGAAAGATGAAGGCATGAAAAGGGAAGGAGGGGTGGGGAGAGATGTCCTATTTCTATCCTATTTTTCAGCAGAAGTTACCTTCAGGACCTGAACCAACCAAGTAAAACAGACAGAAAATAAACGTAAGCCACAAAAACCTCAACCCTCACAGAGACCATTTAGAAGGAGAAACTCACAGGGCTTCTCCATTCCATCTCACCCTACTCATCAAATATTGATAAGAAACAGCAGTGGCAGTTGTTAGCTGGAGCTAGTAACGGAAGCATGAAAAGTAAAAATCAATGGGATTTTTTATTTTGACGAAGAAAGGAAAAAACATGTGTGCTCTGACAGCGTATGCTGCATGGGCCTGTAAGTATTTCTATTTGCAAGTACAGGGATGGACACATACGAATATTATTTGGCGCATACATACACACTCTAATTTCTGTGAAGTCACATTTCTACATCCAGTGGTAAAACTGACAAATGTAAGTGATGCACTTCGTACGTTTGTGCCTATATCTGAGAAGGGCAAATGTTCTGGCACTGTCATGAGGCATTGTACATCAGTCAGCTGGGTTGAACGGGCTTGCATGTACGGTTGGTTGTTGTGTTGTTTCTTGCTCTGAGTACAAAGATGCATTTTGATTTTATTGGTTTGCAAAGACACTCAGGACACCTCAGTTGCTTCCTCCTCTGCAAGTGTAGATAATGAGCTCCTTGATCTTTAATATGCACACATGTTTAGCACTATTTAGCTAGTTATCCACTAAGCCCCAGCTTTCAATGAGAGTGTTTTTGTGTACTAACATTAAAGCACCAGTAATGAATAGCTATTTACCATGTAAAAATTATCTTATTGCAATACACTGGCAAGTGAACCTTCATAGTAGTGATGATATCACCAGATCAACTAGGCAGTTTGAGCAGCTCAGTAAGAATTTGCTTGTCTAAAAGGGAAGCCAGAGATGACTTCAGAACAGATTTTATGAGGTCTACATTGAGTGTCTCACCTATATCACACACAACAAAACACCGAGGGAGCAAATTCTTCCACTGGTTAATGGAAGAGTGAGGTCTTCGGTTCAGATACTTCCTGCTTCCACCCCGGTCAAAATTACAGTAATCACAGCCTTACACTAAAGTTGTCAACCCCTCCTTTTTCAGCCTGGACTGGCTTGAAGTAGGAAGCTGAACAGAAGGCGTGAATCGTCAGGCCTGCCAAACTGATCTCTTTCAGCATGGATGAATTCACTTAAAAACGCATGTGCAGAAGAAAGGCATGGGATGGAGGGAGTAGGTTTAAAGAAAAATTATTCTGGAATTTAAGCCAGTGGAATTGGGTTCTTCCCTTTATTCTTTGGTCACAGTTGCCTTTCAAAGCAGTACTGCAACATAAAATGTAGAAATCCTCTGAAGGAAGAAAAATAAGACCCAAGTTGATAGAATGACTCAGTTCTTCAATTTCCCACATTTGGCACCTAACTATTGAAGCCAATACACAGAGAAGAAAACACTCTGTCCTCTTCTTAAAGCCCCGATTCCAAGACTGCTGAAGTGAGCAGAGACTCTGGATTAGTTTTGTTCTGGGGTATTAACCCTTTAAAAGCGAGGAAGCAGTCTGCTGTTACTTGGATTCCATTAGAATAGCAGCTTTTCTTGTTTTCCCAAGTCAGACAACAATGAAATGTACCATCTATTGTTTTTCATAGAAATAACCCCTGCACACGCCCCTAGGCTGAACTAGGGGAAAGCTCTTAGGATACTCTCTTTTCTTAAAGCACAGTTAGATAGATTCAAAGGTTCAAGAGAGACTCAGCATGATGACAAAGGGGAGTTTCATGCTTGAAGGTGTGAATTATTATTTATTAGATCTGGGCTTAGTCTCTTGCACTACATGTATGCTTGGAAGCTGACAGAGGACAGAAGTGCTACAGAGATCCTGCCCAAGACCCCAGCTCTACAGCATTCAACTTTATGTTCAATTTTAAACATAACAGTATGTCCATTCCTACTCAGCAAAGCACCAAAGTACATGCCCAGCTGTAAGCACTTGAGTCATCCATCCATTGACTGCAAGTGCTTTGCTGATTCAGATCCAGGTGCTATAGAGCAAGGAGATCCCTCACAGTACATTATAAAGTTAGGCTCTTTTTAGTGACATAATCTCAGTTTTACAATAGATTACAAAAGAGATCTATTTAACTCAAGAAATGAACTCAGTGATATGATCTCTGTAACCTCTAGAGTGTTATGTGGTCAAGCAGGGGTTAGTTGGATGAAACCAAACTACATTTGCTGGATTAAGTTTATAGCTGGATTAAGCCAAACTAAGACCACAAAGGGACAGTCTCAGTGCTCCTAACTACATGTTCCTGTTGCTTTCTTTCTGTCAGCACTAGTGATCCTGCCACTACCCAACTAGCCAACTCAGCTTTTTGATCTACAAATTAGCATAGCAAAAACAGAAGGAAAAAAAAAGAAAAAAGAAGGTATCTAAGCTTTCAGACGGATCAGAGAGCTGATTTACTGCATGTCTGTAGGATCACTAGTGCTGACTCAAGGAAAAGCATGAAAACTCACAGTAGAAGGAAGGAAAAGGAAGGAAAGAAGAGAACATGAGCACAGTGTTAGAAGAGCTTACACCAACCACGCAACTGCATTTTTTGTTAGCTGGCTACTAGCTAGCCTGAGTATCTCAGAATAGCGCTGCACTACAGAGTTATATCCAGAGTGACTAGGAAAACAAGCTGATTAATAAGCAGAATTCAAGCTGTGGTGCTAAAGGTATTTTGTACATCCTGTAGGACCCAGCAATAGCTCTAGGGTAAATGCCACATCATCTGAGAAAAGGATATGATGAACCTGCACAAGTCATGAACTCCTTTGAAGAGGAAGACTGAACTGAGAAAGAATAGCCATGTACAGCATTTTTTTGTACCTGGTAAAAGTCTGGCCCAATATATCCCTGATCTACAAGGTTTGCTTTTCTACCAAGCTTATAGGCTATCTTAAGGATGCCATATTCTAGAAGTTTGTGTCTGCATGGAAGAGGTAGGCATATTTTGATTGTAAGACAGAACTGATTGTTCATGAGCTTGGGATTTGGAACTTAGGTTTTGAAACAAATCACACTGGAGTTTTCACTCACTTTCTGCCTTCCTTAGTAAAAGTGATGTACTGTCAAATGAGTTTAAAGGCCTCAGGCATCAGTTCTGTGATCACATTTTGAGAGAAAGAAAGAGGCAGAGAACTTTGGATGCCTAAGCCTTTCACCCAAGAATCCGCACATTGTGATAATTTATAAAAAGCTTAAAATTGCCTAGATATCAGTACATTAAAATTTAATTTTAGATTGAAACTGTTATCTGAATTCAGTGGCCTGTGATATATATAAGTATTCGGAACATCCTACCAAGAGAACCTATTAAAGTACTTTCTGCAATTATTATTTAATATTGAACATTTTATAGCAGTAGTGTCTTGAGGCCAAACAAGTCAAGTTATCATTGTGTTACACACCACACAACTGTAACATAATTATAACAGTTCAAGGATGATAATTTAGAAGTTATTTATGCATTGCTTTATGCAGCATTGCAAGGCCCAAGGGACTGTTATGGTTATGGTCCATTTTTAGGAGGAACTAGGGTCATGAACATCTTGTGATTTCTAGTAAGAATAAGATATTGATCATTCCTCTCTCTCTCTTCTGATCACACCTTCCCTTCCCCCTCCTTTGGGAAGGAATGATCCATATTTACTCCTTGATGCTGTTGAAAACTAATGGCAAACTAAGAAAGAAAACAACTGCTTTCAACGGAATTGGGAGATTTGTTTTCAAATCCAACTCACAGTCACATAATTACTTGAGCTTATTCAAAGGACATGATGGGAACACACAGCCAGGGATGAAACTGTGTACCTCTGGATGAATTGCCCTGCTTCACACAATCACACTATCTTAAGTCAGTCACGAATGCATCACAAGGTTCCTGGGTCCGTCAAAAACAAGATAGAGGTACCTAAGTCACTTTGACCTTAAAACACTGAGGGGAGGAAAGCTTAAAACATCTGAAAATCTAGCCCTTTTAGCTCAGGACAAATCTCTGCAGCATCTGGATTTGAGAGACAGGATCTGAATTCAGGTGAAATTGGCTGCAACACAATGCCCTAGTCAAGGCAGTAGTACGGCACTTCCAAGTTTCTATTACTTGGACTTTGTAAACAAATGGTGGCAGCAGAATACATAGCAGGGTTCCCAGAGAGACTGCAAACTTGTTCCTAGGATGTACTGAAGGCTGGTGTAGCATATCATCACTGGTGAAGCTATTCACCTTGGTTAAATGAGAGTGAAGAGTATTCTACCATATACCAAACCCACACCTTCATCCAGCACACCAACATAGCTAGGTGGTAAGCAAGTCACTTCTCACAGGAGCTCTGCTCCCACCACAGCACAAGCTTAACTAGACTTTTCCTGCCTATTTAGAGATTAAAATCTTAGAAGCAAGACGGCATGCAGATACAATTCACAGCTCCAATCCTGATCTGAATCAGGGGTCCTAGCTCAAGTGAGTATTTCTGTACATACCAGCAACTTAGTCCAGTGAGGGGGTTGGGGTTTTCTTGGGGAGGAAGGCTGAGATTTAAAATGTATAACTAGTGCAGATTTGGCCTATTCAACTTAAAAAATTGATATATGTATGTATTTTTAAATGACAATTTATTTATAATACATAGCAGATGTATTGTTGGATATGACTTCCTGCCCTTGCCAATCTGCATTCTAGAAAAACAAATTATATGGTAGCAGAATTCTTTGGGAGCACAAAAAGAACGAAGGATTCTGGGGAAAAACATCCAAGCAAACAACAAAGAGTTCTGTAATAGCAAGTTGTGCTAGAACAAAGAGCTGCTCTTCAGGACCTAGCCAGATGAAGGCTGAGAACTTTGACATAGTCAGCAGGAAAAATTATACAAATGGAATTTGATCAGCCTAGATCAAATAGCCAAAATACCAAAGTTAAGAACCTACCTCCTGCAAACACAACTCTGGGCTTTGTAATAGACATTTGAAACATGCCACTGTCAACAGCAGACCTGTTCCTAATGCAGTGCAGTACACTGGAAAGTTTCTAACTTAGGATAAAGCTAAAACTTGTACTTTTATAGAGCAAGAAGTATGACTTTTTATCTACCTAGTTATACCAGCTAAGTCCTTTTATAGAGCAAGAAGTATGACTTTTTATCTACCTAGTTATACCAGCTAAGTCCTAACACGAAAACAACAGAGGACAGACACATTTTGCCAAATCGAGCTGTAAGGTGGAAATGACCAGTGCCCCCAATCCCAGCTTTCTGCCCCATACGCATGCACTTTAGGAGCTTACTACCCAAATGACCACACTGATTTCACTAACACAGGTTGGAGAGCACTCACACAAGCATCTCTGCTGGCAGATCTAAGATAGTATTCATCTCCAGCATGAGTTGTGAGGATAAGGAGCTGAAAGAGGGTCAGCACACAGCAACTTGTTCCATAGGCACTGCTGTCCACAGAGCGCACCTTTTGTCTACAAAAAAGTTGAGCAAAAAAGTATTTTAATATGCAGATAGAGTGCATTCTGTTTGAGAAAGAAAAAGGAATGACCCGTGTGAAATATGCAACTCCCATATAACTATACAGCTATGATTATACCCATATGGGAGTACAAATAGCTGTTTTAACTTTGCCATGTGTATCTGTGCATTTCATACATCAACACTTTCTACATAAACAAGTCTTACTAACATCTGATACGTTGTCCTGGTTTTGGCTGAAATAGAGTTAATTTTCTTCCTAGTAGCTGGTACAGTGCTGTGTTTTGGATTTAGGATGAGAATAATGTTGATAACACACCGATGTTTTAGTTGTTGCTAAGTAGTGCTTACACCAGTCAAGGACTTTTCAGCTTCTCAGGCCCTGCCAGTGAGAAGCTGGGAGGGGGCACAACCAGGACAGCTGACCCAAACTGGCCAAAGGAGTATTCCGTACCATGTGACATCATGCTCAGTACATAAACTGGGGAGAGTTGGTGGCGATTGCTGCTTAGGAACTGGCTGGGCATTGGTCGGTGGGTGGTGAGCAACTGCAATTGTGCATCGCTTATTTTGTATATTCTTTTATCATTATTATTATTTTCCCTTCCTTTTCTGTCCTATTAAACTGTCTTTACCTCAACCCACAAATTTTACTTTTTTTCCCCGATTCTCTCCCCCCATCCCACTGGCGGGGGGAGCGAGTGAACAGCTGTGTGGCATTTAGCTGCCTGCCGGGTTAAACCACAACATGTTTGTAAACCTTCACCACCAGAAGTTTGATCGGATCTTTATAAGGAACAGCACCACACACAGTCATCACTACTCATCCTGGCCTTGCATGTACAAATCGGACCTTATCCAATTTCAGGGTAATGAACATGATCGCAGCCTTAGCTGTCATTCTGTTCAGCCAAAATTTCCAAGCGACGACAGCCCTAGATCTGGAAAAGCTGAATCTTTGAAATAAAGAATGAAGAAGTAGCAATGGCAGAAAGCAGAGAAGGTACGAAGAGGAATAAAAGGATCGTTAGCAATTCTCACAATTAATTAAACAAAGCTAAGGAGGAGGAACACAACACTTCAGAGAGCTCATCGCTGGGGCTGTGGAGGCAGGGGGGCCGTATTCTCCAAGGCCTTTTGCGGGTTACCACAAAGAGAGTTCACAGATCTTCCACTCACTTACTTAAATATTTGATATGAAATTAAAGCCCTGTTCCAACTTTTATGACCACTGTCTCCCTCACTCTCCCCTCCTCCTATTCCCAGCAGACCCCTTCATCCTTCACATGCCTGTCCTCAGACCAAGACATCAGCACAATTAGCACCAGCCCACTGGCGCCAATTAGCAGCCAATAGTGTCTATATTATGGGAGGGGGGATGGAGGAGCAGGTCCTGTGTCTCCAGCCTGCCTTCACACTCAATTAGATTAAGTGGAGTCTCCTGGCTGTGGTTGGTTGGACAGTTGTTGCAGTAATTGGGTCTTCTCTGTTGCTGCAGGCAATCTCCTCCTAGGCTCTCCGATACCCCCTTTATTGACTCCCTGTGTTGTCCACTTACATCAACACACACTCCTTCAAAGAGAAAAGGGGGGAGGGCAGCAAAGAGAAGCAGAGGGGGGTTGGGGATGAGAGAGAAAGACCCCAATGTCTTCGCTTAAAAGTTTTAGTCGAGTCTGAAACTATAGGGCTGTGTCGCTTTGACCTCCCCAGGGTTCAGCTGTGATTGTTCACTGTGACTGTCACATGTCCAAGCTTCAAATGGGGACAGAGCAGGACAGCTCCAGTAAAAAGCCTCACTGGTGATCCAACTCACTTGGCATTTCACAGGGGAGCGTCCAACGTCTTTGTGGGGAATGAAACACTAATAATGTGTTTTTAACTCAGAAATAAACTTGACTAGGAAACGAGCTGGTGGGTTTCCCATTCTTGCTCTTGGCCAGTGGCAAATGCTGGGAAATGAGGAGGATAATTGGAAGACCTGACTGAAGTTATGCTTCTCTGTAACACTGGAGCACTGCACAGCACTACTTTAACATTTGTACTTTGGCTTTGTTCTGCTTCAGGACAATGCTTTGCAGGTATCTGATGAGACTGAAATTCCAGAATTTTCAACACAGAAGTGAAAAAGAAAAAAAATCTGTTTCTATGTGTGTTCCCAGTTAATTTAAAATTCCTTTCATAAATTCTGTAGCTTTTGTACACCGTTTTATAACACCACATTGAGATAGTGCACTGCTACCAATGCTATAATAGGACGTGCTTTGACGGAATACTCTTTACTTTTATTTTATTTTTAAACTCATGAAGGACAACTGATACTTAGCACGAACATAAGTATTTGTCCTTCTTGCGTAGATTCAAGTGTCTTCCTGTTTTTAACAGAACAGTCTGATCTGAATAGGATTCATTTCTACTTTGACACCTATTTTAAGATGAGTTGAATTGTGCTCTGGACCTGCTAATCTTCTCATACTGACTACAGAAGAGCTGTGGAGGAAGATCATCAGACAGCTAGACCAAAATGAGATAAATCACACCCTCAATATGACATTATGTATCACAATTATTCCAATACTGTTACTGATATGCAATTTAAAAACGACAGAAACATGGAAAACACGTATGAACCTCTAAATATGGTATTTGACACTAGGAAGGGGAAGAATCAATTTTCCAAAGTAAGATTTTTCACAGGATTTAAAGACATATCAGCACATATAAAAGTGTTGATAATAAAATATATTATTCTTGGGAGGAAAAAAAAACCCAACAAACCCTATTTTGGCAAAAATGTGCGAGCAGGACCAGTTGGTACTTCTATAATAAATCTGCTACAGGGAAAGATAAAGGAGTAGAGGTTGGCTGTGAGAATGAAGCACATTTTCAAGGGGTATAAAACCATAGTTTTATTCCTGCAACAGGTGAAGAAGTGCTACACATTCCTGGACAAATCTCGTACATCAGCTGTCTGCTTCTTATCTGTAAGTCACAGATGATAGCTGCTATCCCAGCAGGGGACTTATTAGTTGATGTTCATAGTTTGTGCAATACTTAAAATGGATTCTCTTGCTTTATGTCAAGATTGAAGATTTTTCCTTGAGATGCTGGCAAAAAGGAAATTATAGGATTGATGTGGAATTCCTGAGGGAAGTTCTTTCCCTGTTTTACATTGGTTGGTCAGCTTACATTAGCCTAATAGACATTTCTGGTCTTAAAATTTCTGCTTAAGTATTTCAGCTAAGAGTAAGGAACACAGCTATGAGTAAGAAAGAAGAAATTGCCAACAAACGGTCTCTGTCATAGGTCTGCTACCTTCTGAAGAGCCTAGGGAAGGCTGGGAATTTCTTGAAATTACTTACTGCAAACTTACAGGGACAGAGTAATGTGCAGAGAGAAAAAAATTATTCAAGAAGAAAACAAGAGAATGCCCAGAGTAGTGATGGAAGACTGGACTGTGGACAAGCATAGCTTAGTAGTCCAAGCACCAATTAGTTAAGTCTCTTAGGAAGGAACAGTTTAGGTTTAAGCAGGTACCCATAGTAGTTTCATCTCCAAAAGATTTTTTTTTTTGAGCTAGATTGTTTTGAAAGATCCTACTTATATAATCAGTTTGATAGTACTGTACCAACTTGAGCATAAATTTGTTAAAAAATACCACTTGAAACTACATACCATGCTGTATTAGCAGAAAATTACTGAAGTTTCATTTTGGTTTGTTATTTTACAATCTAATGATGTACACGTTTTTGGTCCATGACTGAAACTGAACTTGAACTATATGACTGAATATACAATGCGTGCTCTGCTTAGTCACAGAAAGTCAACTGCTGTTTTTCAGAGTTATTTGGATCAAATTCTGCATTATATACTAATATATATACATCATACAATATTATATTTTTTATATATATACACACACGCATATGTATCTCTCTCTCCATAAAATTCCCTTCGTATTAGTAGTGTCCTCTACTAAGAGCAGAAACACCTGCGCAGAATCCAAGCAGTATGAAAGAATGCAAATACTGACTCCATTTCTACAAACTGATGAGCAATTTCAGCTCATAGGCTAGATTTTCAAAACTGCTCCGCTACTTCCAAGCTTCTCTTGGAAACATATTGTCAGATTTTAGACAGATGATACGCATGATAATGGACATCCACGGCCAAGTCTATCAATCATCTATATTGAAAGCCCCTCAACTCAATTTCCAACAGCCCGAGAGCTGCTGACTCATTCCTACCCCACTCCCAGGATGTGTTTAGAGCACATCCATGCTGTAGTCTTTGAGCTCGGGATGCCCACCAGCAACAATCACACAGTGCCTGGTTCAGGTTTCCTGCCTATTTGCACTTCTTTTCGTATCTTCTAACTTGAAGTAGATGTCTTATTTTTTCTTTTCAGTCAATAGACTACTTCAAGAGTAAAATTAAAAATTTTATATTAATGTCATAGAATCATAGAATCATTGAGGTTGGAAAAGACCTCTAAGATCATCGAGTCCAACCGTCGACCCAACACCACCATGCCCACTAAACCACGTCCCTAAGCGCCGCATCTACATGTCTTTTAAATACTTCCAGGGATGGTGACTCTACCACTTCCCTGGGCAGCCTGTTCCAATGTTTAACCACTCTTTCAGTAAAGACATTTTTCCTCACGTCCAATCTAAACCTCCCCTGGCACAACTTGAGGCCGTTTCCTCTCGTCCTATCGCTTGTTACTTGGGAGAAGAGACCGACCCCCACCTCGCTACAACCTCCTTTCAGGGAGTTGTAGAGAGCAATGAGGTCTCCCCTCAGCCTCCTTTTCTCCAGGCTAAACAACCCCAGTTCCCTCAGCCGCTCCTCATAAGACTTGTTCTCCAGACCCCCCACCAGCCTCGTTGCCCTTCTCTGGACACGCCCCAGCACCTCAACGTCCTTCTTGTAGTGAGGGGCCCAAAACTGAACACAGTATTTGAGGTGCCGCCTCACCAGTGCCGAGTACAGGGGCACGATCACTTCCCTCCTCCTGCTGGCCACACTCTTTCTGATACAGGCCAGGATGCCATTGGCCGCCTTGGCTGCCTGGGCACACTGCCGGCTCATGGTCAGCCGGCTGTCGACCAGCACCCCCAGGTCCTTTTCCGACAGGCAGCTTTCCAGCCGCTCCTCCCCAAGCCTGTAGCGCTGCATGGGGTTGTTGTGGCCCAAGTGCAGGACCCGGCATTTGGCCTTGTTGAACCTCATACAGTTGGCCTCGGCCCATCGATCCAGCCTGTCCAGGTCCCTCTGCAGAGCCTTCCTACCCTCGAGCAGATCAACACTCCCGCCCAACTTGGTGTCGTCTGCAAACTGACTGAGGGACCACTCGATCCCCTCATCCAGATCATTGATAAAGAGATTGAACAAGACCGGCCCCAAAACTGAGCCCTGGGGAACACCGCTCGTGACCAGCCGCCAACTGGATTGAACTCCGTTCACCACAACTCTCTGGGCCCGGCCGTCCAGCCAGTTTTTGACCCAGCGCAGAGTCCACCTGTCTAAGCCGTGAGCCACCAGCTTCTCGAGGAGAATGCTGTGGGAGACGGTGTCAAAGGCCTTGCTGAAGTCCAGGCAGACCACATCCACAGCCTTTCCCTCATCCACTAGGCGGGTCACCTGGTCATAGAAGGAGATCAGGTTGGTCAAACAGGACCTGCCTCTCATGAATCCGTGCTGGCTGGGCCTGATCCCCTGGTTGTCCCGCACATGCCTTGTGAGCACCCTCAAGATGAACCGCTCCATAATCTTCCCCGGCACCGAGGTCAGGCTGACAGGCCTGTAGTTCCCCGGATCCTCCTTCTGGCCCTTCTTGTAGATGGGCGTCACATTGGCAAGCCTCCAGTTGTCCGGGACCTCCCCCGTTAACCAGGACTGCTGATAAATGATGGAGAGTGGCTTGGCGAGCTCCTCCACCAGCTCCCTCAGCACTCTCGGGTGGATCCCATCCGGCTCCATAGACTTGTGAGCGTCCAGGTGGCGTAGCAGGTCGTTGACTGCTTCCTCTTGGATTATGGGGGGGTACATCCTGCTCGCCGTCCCTGTCTTCCAGCTCAGGGGGCTGAGTACCCTGAGGATAACTGGTCTGCCTGTTAAAGACTGAGGCAAAGAAGGCATTAAGTATCTCAGCCTTTTCCTCATTCTCAGTGACAATGTTCCCCAATGTCAGAAGTACTTCCTCCCTCTCTTTTCTCTTAACTTCTGTATGCCCAAGATTCCTCTTACAACCTACATCCCATCCTTCATTGCTCTGGGCTTCTCAAACTTTTCTGTGAAAAGGGTCTGTTCGGTTAATCACTTCTCTCCACCTGTTAGTGCTTTCTTCTGGTCCATTTCAAATGTGCTTTCAAAATTTCTCATCTCAGGCCCCTTCCATCTATTGCTCCGTTTCCTCCCTACTCCATCCAGGCATCCTCATTTTCTCTCTTTTGCCATGTGTTCTATTTTCCCTTTTCCTTCTTTTGCTCTTTCCCTGTCTTTTTTTCTCCTCCTTCAAATAATCTCTCTCCCTTTTCTTCCAATTCTTCCATCTCTCATCTGCATCCTATTCACTGATTCTTTCACTTCTGTCTTCCACCTCTTCTACTTGCCTATTGTTCATGAGTGGGTTGTGAAGATTATTGGCTTTTTGTTGTGACCAGGAAACATTTATTGACATCAGAAACATCCTCATTAGCTCTGGACAGGTGGGAAGCATCTTCATTTCCTCCAGGCACCATCTCCTGTCTGCTCAGTAACCCAGAATGACAGCTGCATGGCTCTGACGTGGAGGTATCTTCTCCTCTCCACCCTTCCGTCTCCACCAGTTAATAGGGCCCCAGCTCAAACCCCCTCGGGTGGCGAGTAGGAAGAGGCTGATGGGCAAAGACAACCCCAATTAAGTTCAGTTAAAACTCTTTCCTCTCCTTTGGACTTTGCAGGGATTGGAAGGTCAGGCTCAAGGGCTAAACATTACAAAGCTCTCCCAGCTGACTACTGCAGAATGACAGAAGTCAAGCAATTAAGAGTGTGAGCAACAAACAAAGGAAGAGAAACAAAAAGATTCAAATTTCTGCTCTCATATAAGCAGGAGAAAATTCCAAATTTCTACCTTGATTTCACTGAAGTGTTGACGATAGAGCAATGAAAAGGATCTGTCGCAGATCAGGATCTGGTTCTGTTCTTGCTTATCGCACTGTAAGTAGGAAAACTGCAGGGAAGTCGAGCACATGTTATCAATTTAAACTGACGACAGAATTAGACAAGTCACCTCTTTTCAAAAGACGTTTTTGGTTCCATAGTGCACCTGTGTTTCCCGACAAGGCATTAGGAGGTACATGCTAAGACCCACCAAGTCATTATTTCTTAAGACAATTTACTATAGAAATCTAGTTCCAAAAGTAAATTCCTTCCCTTCACACTACTAGGAACTTCTAACATTACTTCGGTTCTTAACTGCCAGACAGCACATCATGGGTCTCCAGGCAAATAATCCCCCTACGTATTTCTGATCATTTCCAAAGTAGACCAGAGTGCAGTGCATAGATAACCAAGCTAACTTTGAACAAGCTGACTGGGATACCAGAGAAAAAGTGTTAGGCATAGCTCATCAGCAGGACAAATTGCTTTGCACTGTGTTCATGACACCACCGCTACATCACATCCATTTCTCAAAACAGATATAGTATAGTTTAGTTTAAATGAGCCTTTACTGCTTCATAGACAATGCTACAGTGAAGTGACTAGTACATATGCTCTTAGATTATAAAACCCTGAGCTGGTCTGATTTTTCTGTTATGTATTAGTACAGCAACTACTATAGCAGGACTACTTACAAGTCTTTGGGTATCAAGTGTGCCCAATGCCATCTCCATTGGCAGCCAACCTGATCTGCAGCATTCCTGGAGGTAACACAGGATGCACTTGACCACTGAAAGGCAGCTGATTCATCCCATGGATTTTTTTCTCAGAAAGAAGTCACATGTTGGATCAAAGCATTTACTGATCTGGACATGTTCCTGAAACAGAGCCTGCTTCAAAACCTGTTCAGGCAAAATGAGATTTTGCTGATTTCAGTTGATTTGGGATCAGACCTATGGATCAAGGGAAGATGGCAGAATTAAATCCCCACCTTCAACTGTCCTTTCAGTCCTCACATAAGTAAAGCAGCATTATTCCATATTGAAAAATGACTTCACTCCCCTTCATCAAGCTGTAACCTGCTGCTTATTCTCCCACTGTGAACCAGGGCAGCAACTTTCCTTCCAAATCAGGAACGACGAGAAAGATTACTCTTATCCTAAATGCACTGCAAGGATATCTCAGACGCATCTTGTCAGCACTTAAACATCCATGACAGGCTTCCCGCAACATTTTCCAGGTGAGCACCCTCGCTCCTTCTACCGTGTCACACGCTCATCATTCACCACTCAGACACAGCAGGAGCAGCCTGTTGACATGGTTTCTCTCACTTTTCCTGGCCCCTGGAGCTGACCTCCTGTCTCCCCAGCTAGATCAAAACCAGGAGACTGTACTTAGGGCTGGGTCACTGGATGGTGTTAAAAGCCTTTCTCTTCTTCTCTCAGCAACCAAAGTTGGAAGGTGGCAAGTGCGAGAGAAAACACTTCAAGTTGATTTTCCTTCAGGAGATGTTTCCTGTCAGATGATAAAGGCTCCCAGGCACAGGCAAGGGATAGGAAGGATTTGCAGAACTGTATATTCACGCTTTTGAAGACTTAGGAACTATAGTGGCAGTGACCATATTGCCAGATTTTCTTCCCTCTCTCAGCTACAGGCACACAGCAAAGGCAAGGAGAAATGATGATACGTAGAAAGTTCCCTTATCAGTTCTTCACTGCTGCTTACAAAACCTCAAGAAAACACCTCCTTTGAAGTGAGACAAATCTAAGTTCCAGGAGGTTCTGGCATCGTGAAATTTTCTGTTTGCCATGCCAGTGTAAAACACCACCAGTTTGAAGCGATTGGAGATTTGATTTTGCCATGTGAAATAGCATTGCTAAGTTTGTCTCCAAGTTTAACTTAATGATCTGTCACTGACTTCCTGAGAATTTGACAAAACACACTTGCAATTCAAACCACACCCTCCCTTTTGTGTCTCCAGCAAACTGGTCGAGTACCTCATGCAATTTCAAGGGGATGTTGTGTCAAACTGAAAAGCTAGTCTTTAGTTCTTTTCGTGCAGAAGTGGGCTAAGGCATCACTGCAAAGATGCAGACACCCACTTTCAAGGCCTGAGTATACTAACAGGCCTCAACAGCCCTGGACAGCCTCACTTGGGAACTCTACCCAGCTACCTCCGGCTCCTTGGTCCTGGAGCTCCATTTAAGTTCAGCCCTCCAGTTCTTGCCCGAGCTGTGACACAGAAATACCTGTGTCCTGCCTGTCCTTTGTTGATCCTGATTCACTGGCTGGACTTCCTGGTTTGACCTCAGACATGACTCATCACCTTGCATTTGTCTGACTGTGCAAATTAGACTGTGCATGGAAGGCGTTAATGTCACCAACCCTGTCGTCAGTCCTCTAGTACTGTTGGACTGCACCCTGGTCAGTGAGGTCACTGTCCCTGCCTTTTGTATGGTCGCCCTCAGCTCCCAGCTCATTTTCCCCTATGGAACAGCCCTGCTCTGGCTGGTCCCTGATAACCAACACCCATCCTTTCCCATGGTTATTCTGTTATTGTTCACTACATTTATATTTATCTGTGCTAGTAATGTTTCATCTCATGCTTTTCCTAAAGATGTTCTCCAAGGCCTATTCTACTCTCATTTCCTTTATCTCAGCAAGATCTTATCAACACCTTTATATGGTACTATTTATGAAATAAATACAATAGCACCATTCAGGAGTGAGTCATCTGAAGAGGGGAATGAAGGGAATAGGGAATGAAGACAACCATTCTACTGCAGTTTCCATCTTGTTTGAATAGTGATGTACTGCATTGTAAGATGACTGACCTGCCCGTAGTAAAATCATGACTCTGCTTCAAATAGCAAAGAATCAAGCAGAGTGAGTCAAACTTCAATCAAGAAATCAGTGGTTTACATTTTCTCAGAAAATTCTCCTCTTTCAAACCCAATCCAATGAAGTAACACACAGTGCACACCACAGAATTGATTCTCCGCTGTGTCTTGTGAGCTTGCTTATATCTACGTACAGTGGGCTGCGGCAGTAAGTCTTTCATACTCTCATTTTGCACACTTAACTTCGAAAAGCACTGTCAAATATGGAGTCTCCATCCAGTGGCTGGGGCACAGAGGGCCAGCTCTGCAATCCTTCCATGCAGGAACTTACAGAGGAGCTTGCAGTCATATGAGTGAACTGAACAAGAGCGACCACATCTACACGGGCAGCTATACAAGCATAGCTACTTGAGATATGATTTTTGCTGTGATTAAAGGAACAATTCTTCACTGAAACTGTTGAATACAGTTCTGTCATGCACACTCTTTAGCTATCACCCTTTGTGATAATGAACACAGCCTCCCTGTGTTCAACTTCAAGCCAAAATGTTGAAGTATTCTGCCAAAAAGGATAGACTGAAAATACCTTCACAGTATGGAGCAATTTAAGATCTGGATCCACTGCTAAGGAACATAGCTGTATTTTCTTTTTTAACATCACTTCTCCATCACATAATTTTTTCTTTGGCCACTGCCTTCATATGGCACAAAGTGAATCAGTAGCTGATCCTCATGTGAGCTGAAACTCATAGCTTTGCCACCAAGCTATACCACAATTTCTGCATCATATAAGCCCCCCCACCAGAACTCAAGGCCTAAGAACTTATGCACTCACAAGTTTTCTGCTAGCCATCTCTAATTGCACTGCTTGCTTTCCATGCAAAATATTGGTTTGTAACCACAGAAAGAATTGCACTAAAAGTAGGCTCCCCCTTCCCAGAAGCGGTAATCAAACAGCATTTCTGTGGAAGCCATCCCCTTGAACGTGGCTTCCTCTCTGTTCAGAATGATGTGGTTGGGACGCTTCATCCAGCCCATTGATCTCAGTGCTTTATAGCACAAGCCATAAAGCATATTGGCAAGCGAGCAAAGCTGCAAACATAAGTGTGTGAGCATCCAGCATGTCAGATCCTTAGTGGGTTGGCATAAACAGGGAGGGTAAAAAAATCCCATCATTTCAGCAGGCATACAGATTTCTCAAGTGGCTTTTTTTTAAATAGGTCATGTGCCCCATTCAGCAGCTCCAGCTGATGCTTCCAAAAGAAACCCATTAACAGCCTCCCCTATGTGCGCCTTATTGTTTGCACAGCTTTAATGGCCCCATCTGGCATAATCTTAAAGCCTCCTGGTCAGAAGCAAACAGCAGCTTCTGGTTACAGTGGCACAGGAAGTTGTACTTTTCAGCCCCTTTTCTTTACTCACAAGATCTAACTTTGAGAATAAATGTATGTTCTGAACCAGGCAAGGGTTTGAGGATGTGCAACCACCTGCAACCTGAGTGACACCACTGCGATGTCAAACTTAAATTCTTTTCCTCTCCCCTAACAATATGGCAGCGCCTGCACACCAGGTGTCTGGGCCTCCTCATCTTTTGTGGTATCTATCAGTCTGCGGTACCTCCAAGAGACTCATTCCACCTTCCGAGAAGAGGGAACCAAAGCATATCTCTAGTGATGAGCAACTGAAAAGACCAGCCTCTGCTACCCCAATGCTACGTGCTGATGTGGGGATGGCCCATGTCAGCTGAACAGGTTTTTGTACAGAGAGCTATTACAACATATACTACCTCCCAGAAAAGCTTAAACATCTGTGTGTCATCCGTTTCATTTTGTTGACAAAGGCTGCTCAGATATGACACAATGATTCTCCTAGGATAGAAAGTGGCCAGGTTACTCTGGGCAGTTCCCAATGCTGTTTTCCTTAGGCCGATCCCAGCTAGCTTAGGCAACAATACAGTAAAGATTAGCAGGACAGGCTTCAGCACAACTGAGAAAAGCAGAGTGTGTATCTGAAGTCCCTGAATGGCACCTGCTGTGTTTGCTATGACAAACTGATATGACTGACTGATTGATTGTTTTCTCTGACTGCACAGACACAGTCTAACCTGGGACAAGTCTCTCCACTTGGGAGGTCTCAGGATGGCTCTTGGGCTTCCAGATAAATACCAGTTTATCAATAACAGATGCTGTTTGGATATTCTTCAGAAGGCTATATCCTCTCTAGGCTTGGCCCTAGCTTCTCCTATTACAGGAGCTAGGCACACCTTTTTGAGGTAAGCCTCAGCCTAGCCCAGCATTTAAAAGCACATATGCCCTACTCTACATGTGCATGAATTCCCTTTGAAAGCCTTAGCCCATAGGCACCTTCTGAAAACAGACTCCATGCCATTAAGAGGTTTCCAGTGTGCTTCTGGGAAGTGCAGCCAGACAGCAGGGTTATTATGAGAGCAAGAGCCAAGGCAGGAAGCTGACAGTTTGTTCTCTACCCTCTCTCTTTTCTTCTAAAAAACAGTGTTGCTGAGAGCTAGCTGAAAGGCCAGAGACAGTCTGCAGTCGGCTGGTCTTTACTAAACAAAAGTTTACTTTCATCCGCTGTGCCGCAGCCGCTGGAGTCACTTCCTCCTTCCTCCAGCCTTTCTTAGAGGCGAGAAAACAGTCGGCTCTTTCACCACGTTAAGAAACCCATTACAATCAATTTAGCTAGCGCACAGACAGACTCCGTGTCTACTGTATTCTGTTACCACAGGCCAGGAGGAGCGGGGGGAGAAGACCTACTGCCCAGCCTCCCCTCGCACTCTCTTCCGTAATGGAAAGGATGCCGGCGCCGCCAGCTATTGGAATCACGCTAACAAATGAAGCTGTCATCAAACACCTCTTGGGGGATGTGGTGGGCAGCAGGGGGAGGGTGCGTTCTTGTGGTGGAGTTGCCTTCACTGCAGTGGTACTGCTGGCTAATTGCTCAGCATGGAGAGCACACACTTAAAGCGCTATCGTCCTCGTCAATAATGGGGTATTAGGTGCCTCCTGTTCAGCATGGCATTGATCTGTTCCAGCTTTCCCCTGTTGTTGTTGTGTTGGGGTTTTGGTTTGGGTTTTTTTTTCTTTTCCTTTTTAAGTGTTTTCTGAGCCTGTGTTTAGCGTGAGTGCTGCTTAAGTGCTAATTGTTACACCACAGATTGATTGGCGACAAGATGGCTTGCCAAGTTTCTTCTCCCATCTCCCCGGGTGGGGTGTGGAGGAAGGACAGAGGGTGGGGGCCGAGAGGTGGGGAGAGAGGGAATCCTTTTGCACTCACTGACTTCCTCTCTCACTGTCTTTCTGAGCTGGAAACTTTTTTTTTTTGGCCTTTCAGAGCTCCTCCTGCCAATTTCCATTCCTGTTTTCATGTTTTCCTCCCTGCTACAGAAACTGTATACATCTTTCCGTTGTTTGAAATTTCCCTGTTACAATACTGTCCTTTGAGCTAGATGACTTGCTGGGTAAGAAGAACGCTGCAAGGACAGAAAAGTAAGTGTCTTGCCTTTTTCTTTAAGAAAAAAAACCAAAACAAAAAAAACCACTTTGAAAGGGTTTAATTCCTCCAGATGCTCCCTTTCTCTGCCACATTTGTGCTTCCAAAAACCTGTAGTTCTGAGGCCGATGGTGAGATGCAAAGAGAACTGCATAATAAATGACACAGCAACTCCATGACTCTCCAGAATCCTGAAACATCTGGGCAGGTCCTGGAGCAAAGATTTGAAACCCTCCCAGAGAATCTAGAACAAAGATCTGAAACATACAAACGTTAGATTCAATTCCTATACTATCCTGGGTAATGTGAAACATTAGGAATGTTCCACCTAAGGTTAAAAAAGGTGAAACTTAAACACATTTTCTTCCAGTATGTTCAACAGTTGCTCAGCTGAAGAAGTCCATTAGCCAAAATTGTTATGACTTCAAACCCTTTTTGTTGTGGTTGGTCACCAAACATTCATAAATTGCTGTAATACAAAAAGAAGAAACAGTATCTCTGTGAGGTAGATGAGTACACAGTACAATCCCCAATTCATTCATAGGGAAACTGAGGCAGAAATGCTAGCTAATTTGTTTAAAGACAGCGTTAATGTCAAAGCTGAAAATAGAACTCAGAATTGCCTGAACACGTTATCTGAACAGAGTCCTCTCACACTACATGTATTACACCCTCACCACCTTTTGGGAAAAACACCAAGTATTCCACAGTTACCACGTTTACTGTCAGGCACTTTCAACCGTCTGGCACCTAAGCCTCATGCTCAGTATTAGAGTCGAATAAACAGCTTACCACATAACACTGTATGCAAAACATTGCCATTTTTTCTGATTTAACCAGCAAAGCATCCAACTCAAAATAATTGTTTTGATTGCTATCCAGCGTCAGCTGGTCATGCCACTGGGAAACAAACTTTGTAACTTATCAATAGAGAAGTTGTGAATTGAAAAAACTGACAAGGAAACATACTACTTCAACTTTGCTTTTGCCAGTTACATGAAACTTTGAATAAAAGGTCTGCTCTCCAGATACATCAATTTGTGGTGACTGAACTAAAAATCTTGGATTTTCTTGGAGTATAGTATAAAAAAAGTTCTAACAGAAGACATAGCCTTAAACTTTGCTTTCTAATTAATACCCACACTAGTAGCACTTACGTACTTGAACATGACCAGGAAGCAAATGCAAGCCACACAAGCACGGTCGAGTCGCAATTTGCTTTTGAATTTAAGCAAATACGCACAGGCATTTTTTTCTCACTGATCCCTCAGCTCTGTTAAAAACACTGAGGTCTGGCAGCTACCCAGCCCTGGGAAGGCTGCAAGAAACAGCTTTAACATTACCAGCAGTAGCTTTTTGGTGGTCATTCATTTCCCTCAGGAGATTAAGGACATCCAGGACTAGACTACCCCGTCCCTCTAAAAAAAGCAAAGCACGCTCCTCAGAAACCAGGTCAAACCATAGCAAAGGAAGAAAAACAGTCCATTATGCTCTTACTAATTTTACCCCCCTAACAGCATGTGTAACTCCCCTAGCTCTGGCTGCATAATGAGCAACAGAATAAAGTGAGAAGCAAGGAACATTCTTAAAAAAAATCAGCCAACTGGATGTCGAAAGAGGCACAGGTGCAGAAGAATGAGAAACACAGTAAAACACAAGGAACTGAGGAACCAGGGAAATGAGACCTTTCCTGATTTCATTTCAGGTAGGGTGTTTTGTATTCTGTTCCTTGTTGTTTGTGTGACAGAAAGTTAACACAGTGATGCTGGTAAGACTAAAAAAAAAAAAATATATATATATATGCATGTATGATAGTTATCACCTGATTCTAGCCTGATTTTCAAAAGACACCAAGCACCTGAAGTTTTCCTTTACTTTCAGGAGTCCACTTTCTGTGGACCTTCAGTACCTTTGAAAGTAGGTCATAAAAATACACTGGCAAAAAACTAAGAGAAGCTTTGACTGGAAGAGGAAGATCTGAGGGGAGGGATGAGGATGAGAACCTTCTCAACAACATTTTCTGTACTTAACTCTCACAGTTACAATAGCAAATCTGACCTCATTTTGTTACTAAACACATATGCAAATTCCAGCCAAAACTTGCCTTACCATTTGCAAATAGTAACATGTTAACTTGTACTCCCAAAAAAGCATTCGCTCAGAACTTCTGCAAGACTCTCTCCACAACATCATGACGAAAGAGACCAGGAGGTACAGTAGATAAATTAGGATTTACAGAAGGCTTTTAATCACACACACAATAAACAAAAAAACAAACCAGAAACAAACAAATATACACCAGGAAGGAAAGACAGTCATGCTAGGAGTGCACATACAAGGAAAACCGTTTTCTGAGCTACTCTTGTCCAAAAACCACAGAACAAATTGCTGAGGCTTTTCCCCACTGCACAAAGTGCCTTTTAGCATCCAAGGTTTTCTCCTGAGGGACAGGAGAAAAAGGGAAAGACAACTGGCGTCGAGCTACATATTGTCTGAAGATGCTGTCAAGAACATCATAAGGAAAGAGCTGTGTCTGAGGTCATCAGATTAGAGACGAAACAAGGAACGGAGTAGGGGCTGGGAATGGAAAGGGAAGGGGGAGGCACAGTGACCTGTGTGACCTCTGCTGCACTAACTTGATATAACAAATAGTTCTGAAAAACCAAATACTGTTAACCCTTTTAAACTGGGTCATTCCCTGCTGTGGATGGCTCATAGAGCAGAATCCTTAACTCCTTCCTCCCCGTATGCTTTCAAACATCTACAGTTGACAGTGCACTATGTCATATTAAATTTACAGCTCTCACTACTGGCAAAATTGGTTTAAAAAGAATCTCACTCTACCCAAAGGAAAATATTTCATGGATTTCAACTCCAAATTTTAGCCAGCTGATTCAAGGCAAAATGCTGCCTCTGCAAACATAAATGTGATCCTTTTTCTTGTAGAAAAGCTCACTTTTGGATGAAAAGGCCAGTGTTTCTCTTTGGTGATATCTTCACCCCTTCAAAGATGAAGGAGCATTCTCAAGACCTATGATAACATTCAGTGAAAATCTCTTTTCTCTTATGAGGGAAGGCAAAGGCAACGATCCTCCCTCCTGCCTTGAACTCCATGGAGCAACAAGTGCATCCTGAGGAGGGGAAAATCTTCAAGACCCCAATCCTGCCTTTACAGGGCCCCAATCACACAGATCTCTGCAAACCCAGGCCCTATATTTGACCCAAGTAAACACTCATGACTGTTGTCTAACTGGAAACTGAAGCAAATCTCCTAACTCTGCAAAACTGGGCTCCAAACCTTTGAGGAAATTATTATCTTGTGTGTGATTTCTAGTACGTTTTTACTTCTGCTCACAACTCCAAATGCTAGAAGAAATTGTGAGGTAGCTTGGTCTTTCTGGTTCTATTCCTAACCACAAATTAAAATGGAAAAAATTATCCAGAAATTTCAGAACCTTAAAAAACAAGTTTAAATTCCACTCTGGTTTTGAACATGGATAACCATTTCAACAAGGAACCTAGATTTTCCAATACCATTCTTCTATTCCTAATGAAAAGCCTTAGTTTTCTCATCCTATTATTACTGTGATAACCACTTTTTAACATACACAGCACCATAGCTATGCACAGTTTTCCACTTGGGTGGGTGAAGTGAATTTGTAATTTTGAGACACCCAGAGCAAACCCAGTCCACCTCTATTGTAATACAGAGGTCAGACAGTCTCCTTTTGCCACAGTTACCACAGAAAGGCCACTCCAGCAGGGAGGGTTGGCAGGACTGCAGCAATTCTGACTCTTGCAAACCTTAGTGGGAAAAGCCAGTTCTTCGTTGTATGGGATTAAGAATGGATAGCAGGATCCTGAACTGCTATCCCCCTCTGCTTTGAGGGGGGCTTGGATCATATGACCTCCAAAAATCCCTTCCAACTTGAATTATTCTACAGTTCTGTAGAGAGATGAGGATTGCTCTGAAGAGCAATATATTTGTTCTATATCAGGTGTCTAAAAATAGAAAATGAGGTATGTCTTTGTAGATATTTTCCTGTGTGACTAGACCAGAAAAATGTGATATTATCAATAAGCTGTATATTCCATCATGCTTAATATAAGAGACAGAAATTGCTCCTGGAAAAAAAAAATACCTTCTTGACCATTGCAACATACCAGTGCACAAGGATCTTTATAGTTCTCCCTAAGCAAAGAAGCTTGTAGCACTGAGCGATATTTTTACTGCCTGCCTTTTTATACCCCAGTTATAAAAGTTAGGGAAAGGACTTCTCCCTAAAGTCTCTGTGCAGACAGAAGAGGGAGGCAGGCAGGCCCTATAGGCAGGCTTCTATAGGGCATTCAGAGCAGGAGCATAGCATACGTGATTGGTCTCCTAATCCTATCAATGAATGTAGATACCTAAAAGCTGGGCAGTGAAAATACCCCATCAGTCCCAAACGTCAGCAGATTCGTTCCAACAAAAACATCTCTCGTTTAATTACAGATGAAATAGTGTGGTTGATGAGAAGCAAAAATCAGCAAGTAGGCCAGCAGGTTGACCTCCAATTGCCATCAAGAAAAATGACCTTCAGTCTTCCCTGCTTTATTTGTTGCTCATCTAAAACTGAAAAAGGAGTGATGAGAGGATGGTAGGCATTCAGTTACTTTTGAAGAGCTCCTTCTCTGTGTCTGTGACAGAGACTGGGCAAACCATGTAAGAAGCTGGGAATGACTAAAGGGTAGCTTTGTCTCCAGGCTCTGTCGTTCTCAGCTGTTCTCCTCAGCCTGACAAAGCAGCTGAGTAGAGGAAGGGATTTTAAGGAATCAGACAGAAATTCCTTATTCAATTGCTTTAAGTCAAAGAACAGAACTGGATTAAAAAAGGGTTTCACTGACCTTCGATCAAGGATTTTGTCTAGAGAGACTGTACCCGCTACATGAAAACTGTGGATATGATTCTTCCTGTTTCAAAACTTAGAAAAAAGTTCCCAGACCTAGGATTCATTCCTCCTGAATCTGGTAGGGTTATGAGGAAGTCTTATTGAGCTTTTTCCACTTCCTATCAGTGGCTACAGTTAAGATGAAAATCTAGTCCATGTCCCATTATTTCATTTCAGTAGGAGAGGATTAAATTCCTCCAAAACCACTGGCACTGTTCTTGAACAGTTTGATGTCTACACAGCACTCCAGGCACAGAGGACTGATAGGCAGGGCGCAGGTTGGTACCCTGAACTCCATCTGGCAGCACCAGTAGTAACAAATGAGATAAGGACTAGACTGAGGGTCATAATATTGTGCTGTAACAATTGAGCCTTTACAAAACTTACCACCAGTGGTGTGAGACCAATCAAAAGCTAATACTTCCTTTGATTCTACTTGTATACAAATCTTTTCCAGGATGGTTATAAACACCCAGATGCTCTTCTCTTTCTCCCAAACCGAAATAATGAACTGTAGCCATAGGTGAGCTGTGATGTAAGCTGCACACCCCATCCAGAGAACACTGGCAGGATAAGCACTATTGAGGAATGGCACTGGCATTCCACCAAGATTGCTATTGCAAGTAAATGGGACATCAATCGGTTGTTAAAAATAATAATTGACTTTAAAAATGTGATGTTATTGGATAACTTACTGGCTCAACAGATGCTTTATAAAATTGCCTATGCCTTTTACATATAACATCCTACATGTAACTTGAAGAGTCCACTACTCAAATGGACCCAAGTCCTAATGCAGTGTCCAGCCACACCTCACACAGAAATACTGAACCTATATAGAAAGGATTTTCAAGTTTAATAAAGATTTCTGTCACACTGCAGATCAATCATGCTGAGAAGGCAAGCCTAACATCAAAGTGGAGACTTTAAATTGAACCCAGCAACTCTGGATTCTTGAGCAAGGAAAAGATTAGAGTACTGCAGAAGTTGGTAGAGTCTCCTAATTACTCAGCAGTGACCATTCTGTCTATCTGCATGGTCATAATCCCGTTGCACCAAATTTGTGGAGTAACCCCAGCACCACGGATGATTCCTGTAAACTTGCCAACAGGAAGCTGTGCCAATTTCTGTGCATGCACAGATCTAACTTATCTGCTTCCCTTTTTCTATCCTTCCTCCCCGACCATCCTTACCCTAAATAATGTGAGGCCAGAATAAACACTGCTAGGACCTTCTGCCTTCTGGTTCACTTACTCCCACCTGTAGCAACTACCTTTTCTTTATCAGTGAAGACCACTGCATGGGGAACCTAGGACTTCACAGATTCCTTACTAACCACCCCTGCGCTGTAAGGAATAAAGCAGAAGTGGGAGGTTGACTTGCTATGGCCTAAACTCAACTGCTCTCTGCCTGAAATCCCGAATTAAAATTCCATAAGGTATTTAAGCAGGTCATGTCTGCTTAAATAAATCTGTCACCATTCTGAGATGACTGATACTCCTGCTCTTTGGTTAGTTCCAAACTTGAACAAGCCCAGCAAGAGGTAAGTGAAATGGGGATCTTGGGCAAATTCATACATACAAAACCATAGATTAATGGTTTCCTTCACAGTAACAGCCAATAGATTACCTGCTTCAGAGCAGCGTACTCGTCCTTCCTTCTATGTGCTCTGGGCTCTAAAACATCTTATAAACTACATCTTAAAAAATAAACTTTAAATCTGGAGTAAGAGACCAATAACCACAACCATTGTAGAGTCCAAAGAAGGGAAAAAGTACTCAATCTGTGAGGTGCAGACATGAGATGTGCTGAAGCCATGAAAAGATGCTCTCTCTCACCTAGCACTGGTGCGGGATTATGTTCAGTACTGACAAGGCTCCCTCACCCTCACTACTTCCCTACCCAGCCTGTTCCACCTCAGCAACAGTTCAAAACAAAGCTTTAAAGTTTCACCTTCATTTACATTCAGGAAACACGAGCAGTCAAAACCATGACTGTTTCCAGTGCTTTCACTCTGAGAAGGAATGAGCTCCATCTCCTCTCCCTCTCGTCACACACCTGTTAGCAGAACTGAAACATGCCCTAGCAGCATAATCCTGTAAATTGCTCCTCTTTGGTCTCAAAACGAGCTGAAGCAAAGGCCTACAAACCCAAGTTTGGATAAGCCACACAAGAAATTTACACTTGTATCTCAAGCAAGCCCCTAAAATGGGTTAGCCAGAAGAGGCATGATCCTGAGAATCCCAAATGACCCTCTGAAGTCAATAAACAGCAAGTGGAAGGATCACAGCCTTTCATTCAGTGCTTCTGGAGTTACAATTACTATTCCTAGTAAGATTTACAATTCTCAGGTAAGCTTAACAGTTCCCACGCTAAATGCCATCTGGCTACAAGAACAGACCCTGTGCAATGCACTTACTCCTTTAGCATCAGGTAAGAAGCAAACAGGACCTTGCTGTCTTTAACACTGCTATCTATAGCAAGTGCAGGAGTAAATCTCACTGCACTTCAGTTGTAAGAAGGGCTAGGAGCTGTTTCTTTCTGCCTTTCTCCCCCCCTCCTCCTCATCCTCCTGTTTCCATCAAGGAATGTCTCCTAAACCCAGCATGTGAGGAGATGTCCTTGGCCCTGCCTTTCTAAATAAAGGAGAAACTTCTCAGCTGCCTATTATGGGATGATTAAGGGGGAAGGGAGAATCTAAAGCAGTCTGATGAGAATTTACAGGTCGCCGGCTCCCTTTCCCGCTGTCAACCAGGGGGCAACCCTTAATGGGGTGAAACGGCTGCAGGAGAGCACAGGGCTCACTCTTCAGTTCAGCCTCTAATGAGGGGCCATCGGCTCAGCTAGGTCAGCTTGTTAGAAAAGGAAGAACGCCGGCACAGAATGAGAGTCAGGGACAGAGGCTTACAATAGCTCTTGAGGGGCCATGAGCCTAAGCACTGGAGCTCAGGGGAGGGGGAGGGGGCAGCAACCACCACATCTGACTACTCCTTGCCTCTTAAAATCCCATTACCTTCCTTTTATTTCACAGTACAGACTGGTGAGGAGGGAAAGGGAGGGGGAGATGACCGGGAGGAACTGCCTCCATCTAGTGCCTTCTGTTAGCAGAGGTCGGGCCCATAGGATCAATTTTTTTTCTGTGGATGTGATTTTCTTGTGTGTCTCTTTTTTTTTTTTTTTTAAAACAAGAATACGGGCGCCAGGCTTACAAGAGGTCCTCAAGAGCTGTCAATCAGGGGCATGAAATATTCAGAGAGCTTAATCTTCTTAGGGAATCTGTAGAGACCCCCTCATGGGGTCTGAATGCTCTTCATGAACTTGCAAAGAATGGGTAAGGGGAGAGAGGAAAATAAACACAGCTGAAAAGAATGAAAAGAGAGACATCCTTAGACAGACACCCTCATATCTCGGTGAGGGGCATATTATAAGAATTTAAACAGAATAGACAAGACCTTTTAAGACCCAATTAGTGGAACAGTCTCTCTTCTGACTGGGAACCGGGAAAACCACCTTTGGGTATTCTTCTTCATGGCTATTTCTTCCTTTTTTTGCTCAACAGGTAGCCCAGTTCATTGGTATTCCTAGCTCAACCATGACCTAGTTTTTGACCTTATACAAGTTACTACTTCTCCACAGATTTTGCCTTTTCTGTGGCCCGGTCAATATACAAGAATTCTATCAAACCTGGTTAGTTAATGGCCAGGAACAGGTAGACTGGCCTAGTGGGTAGTCTGCAAGCTGCATAAATTTCCTTTGAGATCTCAGGAATCAGGCGTGGATTTTTGAAGGTACTCACACAATTGAAAGTAAGCAGGTCTTTAGTTACTTAATTACTTTGGGCTAACAGCATGTACCTCTATCAAAGGAACATTACTTTAAGAAAACATGTTATGAAACGTGACTCATATGTGAGTAGTAAGAGCCCTTACATATGTCTTAGATAGATGTACATTGTTACATTTTATTATAGAAGTGAAATCTTGACTATCTATTTTTGAAAGACTAGCCAGGGGCACGCTGTTTCCTATACAGAATTTAGGAGTTCTCTGAAAAGTGACTCCTCCATGTTTCTCTCTCTACCTCTTTGTATCTCTACTTAAACATCTTAAGGAAATTCCTTGTGAAGAATGAATATTGCAAATAAAACAGCTTGTATCAAGTTATGGTCCTCACCAAGTCAGCTATGTCTCTGAAACTGAATCTCCCACTTCAGTTGTTTGAAAGACTACAACTAGCACATGTAACAAGTCACTGCAGTACCCTGCAAAGAGAATCATGTCCAGCACCTTTGTCTTTGGTAACACAGTCCAACCCTTGAGAAAAAAAATTATTAAAACAAGTAGACACTGACAGACCTCCTATATTTTTCCCTTCCATCAGTATCTGAAATGCAGAAAAGAATTCTATTGCTGCTGCAAATTCTATGACAAGGAAGAACTTCAAATAACACTGGAAGGATGATCCAGCATTTAAAGACACTAGTCCTGAATTGAAGCCATATAGAGTTTGAACATGAATGTCTTGTCAACCATTGCACCTTTCTTTAATCAAGAAAAAGAAATTATTTTCATCCTCTAGCTGGTTCAGAAAATCCTAGTTTAGGAAACAACTATGCAGCACAGTGTGTGACACCTGAGGATTTGGCTTTTACTCCTCACCCCTATCTCTCATCGACATGTGTAAACACTGACAGAAAGGAGCGAGAGAAAGTAGTTTTCCCTTCAGGAGATGTATCCACTTACCACAATATACCAGAATGAGTCCGAGAATGATCGTTACTTTCTTCCCTCCCAGCCCTCAGGGGGAAAAAAACTACTTTTATGTATGTGCTCATGCATCTTACAAAAACTGCAGTGAAGAATTGTGCTCATACGGTTTTACATCTGGAGGGCACAGTAAGGTTGGAAGTGTTTGCTTATTGATTTGAAGGAGTATCAATAGGACAGCTACAGCTATGCAGATAGAACAAAGTGGAGAAAGAGGACAAAATCTAGTAACCATCTAGTTAAGCCTACAAGGGGAAAACTTATACTATAGCATTTAGGAAGAGAAGGTGCCAGTGCATGTCGAGATAGAGGGGGCAGTACAAGAGCAAAGGCAAGGTATATTTTTTCAAGTGGTAGTAACAAATAAAAAAAAAAAAAAGAAAAAAAAAAAGAAAAGAGAAAGCTGCCTTCTCCCTCCTCTTCTCCTGCACCTGGGGTCATGCCGTGACCTTTTAGAAGACAGGATGTAAAAGTGACCTTTGTCAGAGTGTGACAGAGCATCCAGCCCAGGTTTCTGTGAGGAGACGTGGGAGGCCTACAGGCAGTGCTCCTTCCGTGGGCAGAGGTCCTGACCTGCAGCAGTGCACCCAGAGAGCTGTCAGGGGCAGGCTCCCCATCCCCAGCTCCTCTGCTTTAGGAAACACAGATAAGAATACAGGCCAGCAGACAAAGAGCCTGGTCTTAAAACTTTCTCATCCCACCTGTAACAGCAGTGGTATTGCTTGGGAGCTCTGAGACAATGCTTCTCTCTTTCTCCCTCTGTCCTCTCTCCCAGTCCTAAAATAATCTTATGAAAATGCCACAACCCTTAGATGCTTGAGTTGCCTTAAAGAAGTCACAGGCACACCTGCAGTCCTTTCAAAGACAAGAGAGAGGCCAACGGGGCCAGAGAGTCTTTGCTGCTTTACTTCCACTCCTTTATAAAATCAAACAACCCAGCACGCCTAACTGGATGTGTTGATGAGGCATCCAACTAAGGAATGGCTTGGTGGGCATCTTTCTCTGGGTTCTCTCTGAGGTCCTGGGCTGTATGTGTATTCCTAAATACTCTATGGCCCTAAGTTTTACTGGGCTATACCAAGGCAACATTCACATACTCAAATATTTCTGCAGTTACTTGCACAGCTGTGGAAGAACAAATGAAGGCACAGAAAAAAAAATAATCCAGCAATGGGACAGACACCAGCTTGTTACAAATGTGTCAGTTCTGTGCAGCAAAGCAAGCAAATCCTGGAGGACATAAAGAGAAAACATGCTAGAAGCTGTCTGACACTGGGTCAGCCCCACACAGAACACAACTGCTCTGCTGCCACTCACAAAGACAGGCACTTCCTCCTTTCTTACCCTAACCCTGTGTTTTGGCTAACATACAGCAGATCTTCTGAATAAACAGATCTCTGTTGGACATGCAGTTCAGGTGCTGGCTGCTCCAGCTGTGAATCCCTCGTCTCCTGGCTATGTCCTGGAGGCATGAGAGGGCAGAGGAAGCAGGGCAATCTTCAGCCTCCATCTCCTGCTGCCCCACGACCTCTGGGCTGCCACTGTTGACCCTGCTGGGGTTGCAAGGGGTTGACTAATTTGGACACGTTCAGGCAATTGCTGTCATCAGCTTCCTGCTTTGTTGATCAGGGAGGTTTTTGCTGTAGGCAGGAGTCAATTATTTGGCAATCTCAGGATGATCGGAAGAGACTATTAGTGTTTGACATTTTAAAGGGAAATGGAAAACAGCCCACCTCTCCCTTTCTGCCAGCTAAACCACCACTTAATATTTGCATAGCTTCTTCCTCATACAAATTAGCTCAACAACTGCTGCTCTTCTACAATATCAATGGGCCACCTCAAAAAAGGATGCTTGACCATGACTCCTAACCTGCTCTCACAGAAGATGGCCATCTGGACTGCAGTGGAGTCTCTGGAAGCCTATATCCAGCAAAAATCCCTCATGGAAGACATAAAACAGCAGGTTGAGCAGGGGATACATGTATGGAAGTATCCACCAATTTGTTAAAATAAACAAAAATGGAGCTGCATGCTGTACATTCAATTTCCTCACCTGACAACACATGGATGAAACTTGTTTGAAGCTTAAAAATCGTATTAACAGAGGAAGATATGTGCTAAGTGGAAGGATGGCAAGAGCTGTTCAACAAACCCTTACAATTAATGAGAACAAACTTTGACTATTTAAGAGACTTTTCCAAAACTTTATCCTAGGCTTCCTTATGGGATGAGAGGGTTATCCACTTCTCACTAAGATTCCTCTCCAGGGATTTATGCAGAAAAGACGACTTATCTTGGAAGTGTAGTGTAGGGAGCAAGACAGTCCAATCGGTAATATAAGCAGTAGGAGTCATAAACCAGCAGCCCTGGTTCCAATTGTATTTAAGAACTAGTCCTTGAGAAAGGAGGGAATATAGTAGGGCTCTTGGTAAACAATTTCTCCCAAAACTAGCAGAAAAAGAAGTGATGTCTCCTGGCTGACAGACAAGATTTACAGCTTGAATATATCTCTCCTGTCTGTCTGAACTGCAGAGTATGTAATATTACTGTTTTGCAGGCATGTGTAGAAATCCCATCGAGAATCAAACCCTCATTGTACCTCGCACTGTACAAATACACAGAAGCATTTTGATTTTCCTCTGCTTTAATACGATGGCTTAAGGTTTGAGCAGTAGATTTTCTATTTCCAAAGTCTTAGACAGATTGACACCAGTGAATTCTCTTAGAAAATCATTAGGTATTAACAACCTGCTCACGCTGTAACCCAAGGAGAGCTGAAGCTCAAGGCCACACTTCCCCATAAGAACTGATACAGGAAAGCTACGGCTCCAAGGCTTATAGAAGCCAGTTTAGCAAGAAAACGTCTGCCATGACTTACATTTTGTAAAATGGAGAGAGGAAGACAACTTTACAGCTTCAAGATACCCAGGTTCCCAGGTTCCCTGCTGTTACAAGTGCAAACAGTAACCTTAGATAAAGCCTCTTCTCCTCTTGAAGAATAACACATGATGGAGTCTAACAAGGGGCCTGTTGGTGGCGGACTGCGCTCTCCCCACCCCCCGGCTTTATTACTACCAGTATCCAGTTGGACCAAGTTCCCCTGGGACTACCCAGGATTTGTCTGTATGCAGACAGCTCTGATGTGGCAGCAGGGCAGACTCTAAGCGGTGGTGTGATTTAATAAACAGACACTTAAGGCAGTTTACGCTGGAGTCAGCCCACTTCGGATGGCCTTCTCTGCTAATTTAACACTGGCTGCAGCCCCCAAGCTGGCGTCTCCCTGCTCATTAGGGAAAAGGGGTGCGTATGCATGTGTGTGGGGGAGGAATTCTTGTTTCACATTGGTGCTCGAGAGATTTTATTATACTGGGCAGCTCATTTCAGTCACTACATTGCAGAGGATTTTTAAAGAGAAAGGGGGAGGCAGGGCATGCTAGTTAGGATCCTTCCCTGTTGTTATTTTCATTAATTTTCCTCTTTTTTTGCTTTGGTTGGGGGGGGATGTGACAAAAAGGGACAATAATTGCCATTTGCCGCAGACTTTGAGGAGTCCTCCTCAGCCATTACAGATTAAATTGCATTCTGTACAAGTGTCCATCAGGCCCCAGCTCCAGACTCCAGGCTGGTTAGAGGGCAGCTGATTCAGCTGCAAGAACATTTTGCTCCACTTCTGATCTGTCCTAATTATAAAAAGGATGCTCTTGCCTTTAACCCCTAGAGTTCTCTCTTTCCTATTAGTATAATACAGTCCCTCAGCCAACTATTCCGCTGGTTTAACTGAGTTACCTGGGCTGTCAGCAGCAAAGAATCTACACAGATCTATACTGCCTAAGTGTGCCTCTCCTAATTTTTCTCTCTCTGACCCACACAAAGGCTTTCAGATTTCAAGTAGAGAATGGCAAAACCAGGACAGGTTCAGGACTTGCAGAATCTGTCTGATCAGATTTTAGATTTTGTAAAATCAAATCTAAAACTAAAGAAAATATCCACACTTTCAGTCCAAAGCATGAATAGCTTGAATACACATGGCTGAGCTAGTTTAAAGGTAATAAGCATCTGTACTAGCAGTATAGCAAGGGGGAGAAGCAGAGTCTATAATACTTTTTTGAGAAGATCAGCCTGTAGGCCCACATGAAGTATATTATAGTTCTGGCAGCGCAGACAACAGTATCGAAGCCAGCTCATTAACAGTTGTTCCTGAGACATCTACACTAGCTGTACTAACAGCACTGCAGTATAGATACAGAGTAAACATCTGGACCACAACCAGGAAGCAGTGCATTGTCCTTTTCCCTTTAAATGGTAAACTGTTCCGTTTTAAAACCTCTTACAATGGATCTTTCCACATCTTTGGTTACAATGAGGTGCAACAGGACTCAAAACAAAGCCAAAAAACATCGTGGGCCTGATACCACTAACTTCAAGCTTTATTTTGATGAAACTTTGACACTGACTTCAGCTGATTCACTCCTGACTGAAGCTGATCTACATAAGATGAGGAACTACCTTTGTTTGATTTTGTCCCTTACAGCACGTGCAGTGAAGCATATGCTTCAGCACAGACTCCTCTCATCCTCTCCTACCACCAAGCTTCTGCCTTTTCCCACTCACAACTAATTCTTATCCCTTCCGCAGCCCCTTTCCTAAAAGAGGAGCAGGGTTGATACTCCACGCTTCTCTGAAAACTGGCATTGTGTCAAAGCTGACCAAGAGGGCCATGAGCAGTTGCGGCCCCACAGCACCACAAACAGAGCAAGCCTGTGCCTAAGCACCACATTTCAGCAAAAGATAATTTCATGGATTCATGTATTTAACACCAGAAGGGACCCAATACTGTCATGTGGCCTGACATCCGGCAAAACACAAGACTATCCAAAACTCCTGCAGTGAAAGGAATTATCCTTCCCCACTACATAAATTCAACATTACTAAGAGCAATATCTCATGGTTGAAATGCAGAATAGTTTAAGACAGACACGCAGTCTCAGTTTGCACACTCCATGTGATAATGAATCAACCACATCCTATGGCAATCTGTTCCAATAGTGGCTTACCCAAGTCAACTAACATCTTGCTTTTCTATTTCCAGTATCTCTTTGTCCTGAATACAAGCAAGTTCAATGTTCAGAAACATCTTGCTTTAGTGATACTTGACAAAATCAACTTGCCCTTACAGACTGTTATATTTTGGCTGATGGCATCTAAATGGTATTTTTCCCTGTAGATGCTCCCCTCCTTCTGTTAAATTTCTACGGTCTTCACTAAATTTCCACTAAATATTCCATCCATTCTGTTTTCGTAAGCCTGTGGGTTTTTGTTTTGTTATGTTTTTTTTCAATGAATTTACTTTGTGTAGAATATTTCTTAGAATCAACAGCCCTTTAGCCAGTACCCTTAGAATGCATTAGTGGAAAATGTAAAGGAGAGGGGAAAAAGAACTTAAAAAAATATCCAGGGAGAAGAGCAGGCACAGTTATCTGTCTTCTCCAGCTAGTACTGGACAGCTCCCTCAAACCAGGCTCTCATCCTCAATGCCTAGTGGCACAGGGAGCCTTTTAATACCCTTCCGATATGAAACATAAAATCAACTGTTATGAAATCCGGCAGTCTGCTATTAACAGTGACTATGAACATGGCTCAGAAACACTGCTTGCTGCAAGCTTTCTGCATGATCTAGAGAAATCTTCCTTATAAAAGAATTTCTCCTTACCTCCAGTAGTTAGAGAGCGACTGATGTCCTGAAGCAACAGGTTTGACATTCCTGTCAGATATCTTACTTGTTAAAAAAATTCCTTACCACTGTACTTGTGGCATTTTCATTATGCCTACCTTCTAAATCACTTTTTAGGGAGAAGTTCCCAATACAGTTTCTCTGCATCATTCACTATGTGAAGAGCAGATTTATTTCTTTTGGACTTACCCACCCTCTTACAAAGCATGCAACATAGAGGCGCTGGTCAGAATTGGACACGTATTTTAGTTTGGATCCCATCATCCAGTCCTTTAATGCACTATGAGCCATCTTCATGATCTTAAAACCTCCTTTCTGAAAAATCAGAAGTTTGCTACTTCAGTGGACAGAACATTTTATCACTGGAACCTTAATATACTGATAACTAAAGTTTATGCAGGATTACAGTTTTTCCAAGTCTTTGTCACATGTAGAGTGAAGGAAGGGGCAGCAATCTGTGCAAATTCCAATGAAGTATTCCTGAGAGGTATACAGGGAAAGGTTTGGTTTCAAACACAAATCTTTTTGCAGAAAAATAAAGGCTAAAATAACAGAACTCATGTTGATGTCAACCTTCCTTGTAATGGAGATAGCTTGCTGGCAGCTGATTGAGGGTTTGAAAAAATACAGATTAATAAAAACAGCTAACGAGAACTTGTAGTCTTCTAGTCAGATCTTCTACAACTGAAGTCAAATAAATAGTCACGGATAGTGTAAAATCAAGACCCTAAAAAAAAAAAAAACATTTGCAGTTTTCCAAAGACGAAGACCACTTCTTTTTAATAGGTATTTAATCTTCTAAAGATGAAAACTAGGGTCAGCAAGACAAGTGCTCTGCAGGGCTTCTCCACACACAAATCTTCTACTACTCATGTAAGTGCTACTTACTAACTGTTGTAACTTACTAACTGTTGTAACTTACTAACTAACTTAAAGCAGTATAGACTTCCTACTGCAGATCCAAATATACACATATAATTACTCCTTTGTGAAAAGGGAGAAAAGATAGTTATATCAATGTGAAATTATTTTCAAAGTAGATGTTACACTTCAGTAAATAACAATGTAAGAAGATCACATATGTAAGTAAAATATTTATAGCAGTATAAATTTTATAAGTGAATGAAGCTGTAGGGATCAAACGCATGATGAAGGATCAAATGTAAACAAGGTACTGCATTTTACTGTCAGTTGAGCTTCTGCAACTGTTCATGTGCATTTTTAGCTCACCCTAATTTTGAAAAATGACAAGTTGAAATCAATAATTACTTAATGAGTAAATACTTAATTGCTAATTTATTATTTTTTTTTTTTTTACATATTGCTGCTAATGCCAGGAGGTTGGGGAAAGAAGAGACAGAGGAAAGTATATCATAGTACGTGTGTGAGACATGTTTGTTTAAGGAGTTTAAGAGGTGAGAGGAATGCTAAACAAGACTAATAGAGGGAATTGTAAACTGACCCCAAAAATCACTATCTAAAATCTAATTAAAAAAGTGAGGATGGTACTGGGAAAGCAATAATACCAGCAAAAATAAATTACACTGCAGAACTACCTAAGAATCTCTGCCACTGACCATAACATGTGTGCTAAGAGCTGTACTAACCCCAGAGAAAAAGAGGGTCCCCCCACAGGAAGACAGTAGAAGTAACTGTGAAGAGCTCCACCTCAGTAAGTTTAAGAAAACATTTGATCAAAAAACAAATGTAATTTATTCTCTTAAGCACTGCCATCATTTCCCACTCACATTCTGTGAACTCAAAGCCTGTCTCAAGAAAAATGACTTTTTCTTAGTTTACACTGCAAGCATGTTAGAAAGATAAATGCCTATCCTGGGTGGAAAGAAAGACTCCAGTTTAAGAAAAGGAAATAAAGGCCAAGCTTTCAGCCATTTTGTGCAGCAGTTTCCAATGCCCTAGTACTGAGCTGATCGTGTCAGTATCTCAAGGTCCCCAGAGACGGTAATCTTATGTGTTCAGAGAGGCTTTAGTTCATGCAAGGTCAGAGTAATTGTGCATGATTAATGGTTTATCTCTTCCTGAAAGCCTTACACAAAGGCTCCAAACCAAGTTAGCCGTAATTCCATACTCCTTACAGTCCGCTTAAAGGGGCAGCATCCTATTTCCTGTTGGTAGGGCCAAGCAGGTTGACTTTATCAGAATTGGAAGTGGGCCATGTGGCCTTTGAAAGAAGTCCCTCTCCCCCATTCAGCTCCCTAGGAAACATGAATACACTGTAAAATAATAGTAAAAAAAAAAAAGGGGGGAAAAAAGGAAAGGAAAAAAGTCCAAATTCAGCCTAAACCACCCTAAAGTCTGGGAAAAAAGACTTCTCTGTAACAGTCCCCAAACCTTTTGCTGCGCGATTCTTTGGTGTTCCACAGAATTGCTCCTTATCATATTGCCAGAGCAGGGCACATTAGAATCACCTTAGAATCTCTTTTTTATTCTGCAGCCTTATTTTGTTACAAAAAGGATCATTTTTAATCAATTACAGCTTTCTGACCATGGGCAGCCAAATAAGCTGATTAAATTATTATTTGCAGATAGTGCTCACAGATAATTCCTTAGGGATAGCTGCAAATTTAGCCCTTTTTTGTTTTCACGAAGCATTAAAGAGGCACGATTTCTCTGAATGCATGCTGTCTTTTGCTGGAGATTTTAACTGGCTGTTTTCAGACTATAGAGCATTTGTGAACTGTTCGGTTCAGCTATTTAGTTATACACAGTGTGTAATTGGGCACGTAAGTCATATGCTGTTGTTTCTGCTCTCTGAGTGGATGTCCAAAGCCCTTTACACAAGAGAATAGTGAATAGTTTTGTTCACATACCAAATCTCCTGCCTCTTCTGTGACTAAGATGTTCAGATCAAACACAACATTCCCTGTGGTTTTATGTGAATGAAAATCCATGCGCATCAAGTTTGTTCACTAACAGCAAATGACAAGGGATCACAAACATGGATGAATCAAAACAGCAGTTTGCAGTTCACATTTTTTTTTTTTAAATAAATCAAATCAGATTGAGCTTTAAGTGGGAATTTGAAATATATATTTTGTTGGAAAGAGGAAAAAGGCATACAGTACAGTTAGAAACTTCCACACAACAATAACAGGAGTCGTCCATAGCGGTCATAGAAAATTAGCTAGTTAGCCTTTGGAAAAGCAATACTGCCAGTCATAGTCTGCTTACCCTGTTCTTCAAGTGTGTTAGGAACAGCATTTTTTTTTCAGAAGGTGGAGGCATTGAACAATGTCATCAGCTGTCTTAAATGTCTTCCTACCTAACAGGAACGAACTGGCTGAAAACGGCAACCTGAAGATAACTTGGATGAAAGAGAATCATGACCTCTAGTGTTTTGCTCTCAGAGAAGAGGTAAGATTAGACAATGAAAAGGACACCGGACTACAAAACAGGAGATGCCAGCAAGCTGGGGGAATTGGTAGACATTGGATCTCTTAGAAAGACTTCCAGTGGGAAGCAATGTAGAGTAAAGCTGGAACTTACTGGAACATACTATACTAAGGGTACAGTAGCAAATTGACAGAAAGGAAATGGAATGTCTCTGGTCTTAACTCCAAAAATTAAACACTAATATGGAAATAGTAACACATGAGTAAGGGTTAATATCAAGGAAGAGCATATGAGGAAAAGAAGAAAAACATCAGGGACAGAACTGCAAAATAAGTTACATACACCGAACATAAAAAGCAGTAAGGAAAAAAATAAGAAAGTCATCAATGCCTTCTTTACTTCCAAATTCACAAAAAGATTAATGGTGACTCAAGGTAGTTTTTCCTATCAAGGAAAAGACGCAGTCCAGAACAAAGACAAAGGAGGTTAAATAACACTTTTGTCAGTATAACCCAACTGGGGGTCTGTATGCTAAATCCTCTTTCCCAAGAGAGAAAAGGAAACATCATAAATTATCCAAGCTGTGGAACAGATTCTACGCTTGCACAGGGCTTGGATCACCACGTGCACGTACAGACAGGAACTGGGAATGGCAGCCGGCCTCCTTCTGTAAAAACGGTCTGGGGAGAGAATTCAAAAAATTCTAGACCCCATGGAAGCCACATTCGGGTCACCCTGAGCTACCTAAATTGAATACAACCAAATATGCAGGACTGATGAAATCTGCCCTAAAGCAGTTCAAAAGTAGCTGAAACAGTTAATCTGTGAATAACTAGTATTAAACTTGATGTAATTCTAGAGGACAAGGAAGGTTCTGGAGAAACAGAAGCAAACAAAGGACTCATCTTTAAAAGCACAACTCAGCTGCAAATTACTTAACTGCACTATCTAGAAAGACACACAAAAAAATTTAAACAATCAGTTTATAAGTAACTGGAAGGTAATAGGATGATGAAAAATTGTCAATACAGAATGGTCAGGAACAAATTATATTCCATTTATTATGTTCCACCTAATGGGGTAACAGTCCCAGTGATTATGGGGGAAAGCATTAGAGGTGATTTACTTTGAAAAGTAAAGTAAAAAAACCAATGCCTTTAATCCTTGCCCACCTAATGTTTTCAAAGCATACAAGGGAAATCAAACGTAGATTAAAATCACCACAATTCGGGTGCACAGCTATCTAGAAAATCCTTTTAAAATACCAGCAATTTGCTGTCAAACTGACAGGACACTTCGCCTGTAGTTCTACAGGGGACCACATCAGCTGCAGTTTCACGAGTCATTAGCATAGATAGCCCTTACAGATATGCAGCATCCATTCTGGAAGGTATCATTAGAAGTCAACAATCTCAATAAATTGGGGGGGGAAGATCGATTGTATCAAGATGGAACAAAATAGACAAGTACAAAATATTTTATCTATAATAAACAAATTCAAATAGATATGAACAAGCGGCAGCAATATTCAGAGAAGGGTCTTCAACCTACAGTACAATGCAAACTGAATTTTGATCAACAAGTTGATGTCCCCAAAAAAGGAGAAGGGAGAAGGAGGAGGAAGACACCTCATCCCAGAATGTACTGACAGGTGAGAAATGGAATGTCATTTTCCCTGTAGGTGCTAGGCATGCCTCAAATTAAGCCAAGATATCCAGTTTTGGCCACCTCACTGCAAGACAGCTGTAGACAGACAAGAGACCATCACGAATGATAAGAAGGTTCAAAAACATTGCTGAAGGAAAAAGATTGATGGAACCGTATTTATTTCCCGTCCAAAAGAGAGAAGAGAACATGATTATTCTTTTGTAGTAGGTAAGTGGTGGTTATGAAAAAGACCGACATTAATTTTTTCTCTGGCCACTTGGTGGTAGAACAAAACGTAACCAGCTTTGCTGACAGCAAGAATATTTGGGTTTGATATTAACCTGTCATTAATTTCTTAATAAAACAGATAATTAAGCAACAGGATGATCCAGCTACATAGGCAGGAAACAGAATTCCCTTCAAAGAAGGACTTTAGACAGATTTGTCTCAGGGATAGCCTGAGTACGCACTCACAGACATGAGCAAGACAACACTCAAACTACTGGCCATAAATTCATTATGGAGATTTCTACTCACCTGAAAATGTTTGTCCAGCTCTGAAAAGGACCAGCTTGGTATCTCAGGACTTAGGCTTGCGGTTAAATAAGCAGCTTGTGATAAAAGATGAGCAAGGTCTGGGTGATTAGTGTAACTGCATCAGACTACTATCTGCAGGTAAAAAAACCTTTGTGGCAAAAGATGCAAGAATAATAAAGAACAACCTGACTGCTACTCCTGATTGTTCCAGGTGCGCTCTAACCAGATAGACCCAGACTCCTGGTTGCCACAGCCGGTAAGTTCCCTACTTGGACTGGCCTGAACCAAAACACTGATAAGCCCAGAGCGCTCAGCAGCAGGCAGGCGTTCAAGATTTTGATCTGATTAGCAAGATGTAGATTTGTGAGATTCACCAGGAACAGAGAATCAGGAATCCTGAATCAGCTTTCAAGTCCCCCATCAAAGCATCTAGCAAGTTTTGCATCTGACAGCGCAGGACCCAACAGTGCCATACAAGGTCACAGTGCAGCATTTTCTCTAAACATAGCGTTATATCTCAATGTCATAAGTAAGCACTGTCTGGTATGTGGTCAAACCCACAACAAATGGTGACCTGCCATGTCAAATTTCCCTGGTTCGATGGTTATAAAGTTAGCATGTGATGCAGAACAGATTCAAAGAAGAAAAGCATTGCTTGCATCTTCAGTACACATTTTCTGAAGCAGACCTAAAGTTGTATCAGCTGGCCATCTTTTATTCTTTATAATAGTCCAAAGAAAACAGGACAGAAGCCTATCTATGCACAGTTATGAATACTCCGTGTAACAACAGGAAACAACCCTGGCTTGGGATGCAATGCCCTTTCCAATATGGTGGCAATATATCTTTACAAGTACTTTTTAAAAAAACAAAACAAAAAAACAACCCACCCCCCACCCCCACCCCCCAAAAAAAACAAAACCAAAAAAACCCAACCTGTGTTACAGTTACCAACCATTTGAAAAATCTAGCTCACAGTTGCCATGGAGCCTGGGCCTCAATTTCTTTTTCTTCTTGTTTCTTTGGGGTAAAGTAGATTTTTATGCCAGATTAACCAAAGTGCTGCTCTTCTTTGATCTGCAGTCCAGACCACAGTTCTGACTGGAGAAGGGAAAAATAATTCACCAGGGTGCTCCTAACTTAACAGCAGCCAAAAACACTTGGGTTTCCAAGGTTTCCCCTATTTCCTTTTCAGTAGGGACATCAAGAAACTAGTAACAAGTTAAATATGTTGAAAGAGGTTTCTGGTTTGCTCTTCATTTCTTTCTCGCTCGCTCTCTAACTTTCTCTACAAATAGAACTTGAACAAATACTGACCTTAGAAAAGCCTCCAGGTGAACCATCAGGTGTATAAAATACTTTTAAGTTATTAAATAATCACAGTATCCTAACCCTCAATTTCTGTTTTTTTACTTTGTTCCTCCCTGCCGTTGTTCAGGTAGGTAGCCCTTCACAGACACCTCACATGCAGAACTAGCAGGACCCACACCTTAGTGGGTTATAAAACAATCAACTTGCATCATGGACCATAGCACTTTTTTTCATACAGCTTCTTCAGCAAGTATTTAGTTCCACAAAGAACACCTTTAAAATCAGTTGAACTAGTCAAGTGAGTTTCATTAAAAAATAAAGTCAGCATAACAGAGACTGCAGAATTTTTAAAAAAAATATTTCTGACACCACATCTAAGAACATCTATAAGGAGGAGAATCACTCTACTAGATAGCTTAATCCAGTCTGGTACAGAACATGTCAAATGACAGAACTTACCACACTCCGTGCTTATACTTAGCCTCAAATCTTCATTAATTAGCTAGCATTCAGCAATCTCTATATAATTTAAAAAACTGTAATAATAGTAACAGCTACAGCTGAAATAAAAACTTTATTGGTTCAGACCTTAACTAAGTCAGGCAGAACAATGAAGTCCTACAGATAACAAAAATAAAGTCATCTAAAGATTAGATGACTAATTTAGATTTAGGGGTCTTCTCACAGTGAGCTATGTTAGTCTAATACAATGATGACATCTGCTTACTCATGACAAAATTAACATTAAAGTCTGCATAGCTCAGAAACATATAAACAATACCAGGTGCTTAAGTAGCACTTAGCCTGGTGTTAATTATATCACATGTGAAACCCTGAGCTCTGTCTTTCAGCAGAAAAGTTGCCAAGAAATGACTTTCCAGTGGCACCAGAGGCTTTGGAAACAGCTCATTAGTACCCTACAGAAACAAAGGATTAAATTGTGCCCCAAAATATCCAGCTCATGCTGTTACAAAACCATTCAACTAAATCCAGTGCTTTTTAGAATCATCAGGCAGTGGGACACTGATAAAGTTAGAAGAAAAAAAGTTGAGAAAGAAAAGCAGTCATGCCTACAAGGGGCAGAAGCAGGGGAACTAGAACTCTGTCAGTACTGCATTGTACTTCAAATCAGAAACCAAGTCTTCTGTAGCCCTACAAATCCTCTTCTCCCACTACTTTTCTAGTTTCCCTCTATTTAGAGGTATAGAACTCCTCCATTTGTAGCCTGGCCTGCCTTCCAGCTCAGCCAAAACACATATTCCAAATATTCCAGTCCTTCCTCTGAAATAGCTTGGCTGTTTCTAAGTCAGTCCTGAGGCAAACCCACCTCTTCTTTTCCCTTAAATGGATGCTATGTTGTACACCGGAACAAACTGATTTCAACAAAACAGTTTGTTATTTTGCAACTGCAAAGTGCAGTGTATGGACCAATATTAATAATCTATACCTATATAATATACAATTGACCAAGTCTGGGACTCTGTTCAGGACATCAGAAGGTAAATTTTTTTCTGTTACAGAAAAAAAATTCTGCACATTTAATGTGCAATGCAAATAGACTGGTTAGTTGTTTTGGTTTGTTTTTTTCATTAAAAGAAATAGTCATGCTATGCCAAAAATTGACATTTTTTTGAGTGATGCAGGTAGCTGTTGCATTCGACTTATCTGGGCCTACAGACAAGTGATATATAGACAGAGTAATGGACAATGCCAGCAGATTATTTTTTTTTTTATCCCATTGCTATATGCATTTTAGTAAGGAGAACTCACCAACTTTTAAAACGTCGTTTACAGACTCTGAGTTCAGTTGTAGTAATGGGTGCAACCCTGCTTTGGAACTGGTATGGACCTGTAGAATGCCAGAAGCAAGCAGGCTGACTGGGCCCAGAGAAAGCTCATGCTCTTCCAGAGATTCAGTCAGTCTTGTCTGAACTTTGTCATTCAATCTTCTCTTCAAAGGAATGTTCCTACCTACTCAGAGAGAGACCTCTGCTGTCTCAGACCCTCTCTCTTCCACTACATCAGTAGGATAATGAGAAACCCTCTGTTCAGAATTGCCCTCCGCAACAAATGCCTTTATCAGAAAAAAAGAACGTTATTGCACATAAAATCATGGAAAACAAAATGAACCTAAGCAGTTGCAGCAGCACCTTACTGAGTTAGTAGCAGTCTAGAAAAAAAGGGTTTTTTTGAGATGTAGGCTTCCCAGGAAGTTTCAGTCATTTACTAATTGGAAAACACAGAGACTCCAAATGAATTCTTAACTATTTAACTTCTGATTCCTTTACCATGCACTTACACTCAAATCCAAACTATCTTCATATTTCCCTAGGTATTAAAATAGGACAAGCTAAATGTTATTAAGCAAAGTAGTTATTTCCTAATGTTTAAAGATAGGAAATCTTTTCTCCAAGGGTATGTAACATTGACATGCACCACACTAGCCACACTTTGACAGTCATGATTTTGATGGGACAGCAAACACTGCACAAACATATTTTGTGTTTTGCCTCAATATATGGTACAGAAAGGAACTGGTTAACAAGAACACAGGAAACTCCTTACAAATTGGTAGTGTTGGCAATTTCCTGCAATAACTTAGAAGATTTTCACTTGCTTGGTTGGGTTGGTAACTCATATCCTTAGGTTGAAATTCAAGAACCAAAAGACTTGACACACAATCCAATGATTAATAATATAGACTGTATATGCAAGAATGTGAAATATACTGGACCAAATCCATAATATACCTACATTATGTGTAACATAAATGCTTTTCAGACAGATTTTTTGATTTCAAGATACTTTTGGAAAGTTTGTTATTGGAGAAGAGGCTTAGAAAACTGACTCTTCAAAAAAAGCTACCACAACAGTCAATGAGAGTTATGTCCAAGTGCAAAGAGCGGGCTGAGCAAAGACTTTAGGATTTAGGATGGGATTTTCAAAATCACTCAAATGATACAGGGCCTATGGAATGATTTTTGAAGGCAGAGATGGCATTTAGGCATCCTACTCCTATCAGCTTTCTCAAGAAGGTATTAAGTTATCTATCTGCCATTTGTAAAATCTCTCTGCATAATCCTAAACCAGCTAAGCACTTTTAAAAATTCTAATGTGAGCCTCTAGCTATATGGGTAAGTCCTATATGGTTATCAAGAAACACACTGCTAGTTTTCAAAAGAACAGACTACGCTGACTGCAGGTTAGGTGCTGAGCTCTTCTGAAAATTCAGTCACTTTATTGTGTTGCCAAAACGTAAACTTGACATGCTGAAAACATTTTTCATGCAAACATTTGAAGATCTGTCTCTGACCTCTTCCAAAAATCTGTGTATTACTGACTGAAATCAGGGGGGGGGGGGGGTGTTTTAAAAAAAAAAAAAAGCCTTTGGATTAATAGAGTCTTTCACGATTCCTGTTCTTTACGAGCACAGCTTTAGTTGATTTTTGATGCTTCTGCATTCAAAGATGGAGTATGTGGCTAGCATGTAATATGGCTGAGGAAAACAGAGAGAGAAAGAGCTAGGAAGACACCCTGAAATCACTGTTGTGAACCAGACGCTTCTACCTCACAGCTTGACATGAACCACACGGTTTGATGTCCAAGGGGCAGTATGTCATGCTTTAGTGTTACATTTTTCTCCCCCATGGCAGTGAGTTGTATTACAATCTGTAAAGTAGTAAACTCACATACACCATTATAAATAGTCACGGAATGCCCTGGAGTGACTGCAGCAGAGCTGGAACTGCACTCTCGGAGCCCCTCGAGGAATTTCAGCTGTGGCTTACTTAACTCTAGGGACATCACTTATCCTATCAGCTGAATATCTAGTAGACAGGTAGATGTGGGCCTTCACACAAGATGTGACAAGGTGTACAGCTGCTTCAGTGAATCCATGTTTGCTGGGATGAGGCTTTAGGGGCTTTCAGTCCCTGAAAACAGCAGTCATCTCTGTGCCATCTTATTTCCCATAGTCTTTCTTCCACAGAGAATCATCCTTCTTGTCCAAGGGAGGAAGCAATAGCTGAGGCCCAGCTTAGGAGATAATTTTGAAAATAAGCATAACTCAGAGCTTCTTCCCTGGCCCACCTATGTGGTTCCTCACATGCACCCCACTGAAAGCGTCCCCCGTCCGCATGAGCAGCCTAAGATGGACTGACAGCATCTATCTTGCTCCACGGACGATGGCTTAGGGAGATGCCACCAACACAGTCACAACCAAGTGCTGCAGGGCGCTGCTGAACTCCACAGATGCTGCCTCCCCCCTGGAGCTGTGCAGATTCCCACCCTCTAACATAGAGCTGTGCCTCAAACTTTCTCCAGATACATGTGGAAATTTGACTTGTCCCATTAGTTGCCAGGAGTAAAACACAAGGATTGACAATCATCAGCTCATGCTCTGTCCGTAGTCCCCACTCTTGCTCCTTCAAAAGTTAGTAACAACATGGCTTGAGGAACCCAGCACTTTTCATACATTGGTTAAGGTACAGGAATGCACGTCCTTTTTGGGAGGTCCTCTTACTTCCTTTTTCCTCAATTTTTCATTTCAATTTCTAACACAATTCGATTTCAATTTCTGCAGTCACAAGAGCTGCACAAAGCTAAATTCTTTCTCACCACTAGTGTTTGTGTCAGCAAGCTTCTTGTCCTGCAGAATCAGCCTAGAAACTCCTCCCAAGTCTTTCCTGGTTTTGTGGGTGACAATGGCTATTCAAAACTAAGGAAAATCAAGAACTGGAGAACATTCCCAGCATCTAAAAATTATCTCATATTCTCACAAAACTGGGCCTGAGATTGACCACACTTCCCCCCCCACCCCCCCATAAGTCCACTTGGCTCCTACTCAGAGCTTGTATTATTTGCTGCCAAAACTTGTATGGTTTGATGCTCTGCCTTACTCAAGGGTTCACAGAACTTATTCATGTGCCAGATTTGTTATGAAACCTCAGGCTGTAGGCTTCAGGCAGCCTAACTTTCATCAAGTTTCTTCTTTACCTGCAATGTAAAAATGTGTTATGCAGGCCCTATCTTCCTTCATAACGGACAGTGCAGGATCAAGCTGTACCAGTAAAGCAGTATGCCTTACAGAGCAATAATTACTCTTAAATTGCGTAACATACATAGAGGTTCTGCGGTGCCTAGCCTAGTACTTGAATGACACAGACAAAAGGAGACTGGGCTGGGCTGTGTCTCCTCCCTGGTTCCTGAAGCAAATTAAGAGAATTGACTCCTCTGGTCGCCCAGGAATTAAACAATCCCTCTCCCTTTCACGAACACATAAGCTGAGATGACTCTTTAACCTTCTCCCCACGAACAGCCAGAAACTGTCCAGCTCAGGCAGATTTGCACCACGTTGCATTTAACTTCTTACACCACCTCACATGTTCATATTCAAGACAGAAGCTGTTACCAGCCCACAGACAGGAGCCCATCTATGTACATACCTGGGCAATCATTCCATAGACGGCACAATGTTCATGCCTCTGCGCGTGTATTAAAGTGCCGCAGCCAGCTAATTCTTTACAGCTTGCACTTTTTAGCCCTCGTTATGGCAGACAGTTGGGCGCCCCTGTACAGTTAAAGATCACAGGCCTTGATAACCTGGCTCTTTGATTTATGACAGCCCAGACCTTAGTGATCACCTAATGAGGGGAACCTGGAGTGTCAACCTGTTTATTAAATACCCAGAACCAGCTGTAGACCCAGCCAAGGAAGTAAGTTAATCATATTTCTCATTTATTTTGTGTATCCCTCTCACTCCCTGGCTCTCCCCATTCTCTCCTCCGTTCTGCCTGGCTCCCTCTTTTCATCTCAGAAGGGGAGGGATTTCGGACAGGTCATTTACGGAGACTGTCAGGGGGCCGAAATGTTTGCGATTTCCTACTGATTTCTTAGGTGTTTAGAAGTTAATAATATTCAGCACCTCATGATTCTTTCCTAGATGTCAAACAAAGACATGAAAGGCAAGGAACCCAAGAGGAAAGGAGGGGGAAGGAGGGAAAGGGATGGAGCAGGAGGGGCAGTAGGAGAACAACTTTCCTTTTCCCTACAGTTTTAAAGAAAGCTGCATCCAAGAAAAATCTGGCCTTAGTACTAACACAAAAAAAGGCACATAAGAATCATGCAAACATCTCTCTATTGCCTTTAGTGAAACAAAAATTTCTTTGCTCTTCCTCAGTAAGACCTTGGGCAATAAAAACTAAGATCCAAAAGGCAAAGATTCAACATGTAAAACTACTTTAGATTTATGTGTTTTCCCTTCTGTCCCTATTTATGGCTCTTACTTGCTTAATCCATTCAAGCTTTTTTTTTTTTTAATCCCTTTGAAGAAACTTATGAAAGACAGGACTTGCTGAATCACTGAATCCATCCACCTGAGAGGACACAACTCAGACATCCAGGGAGAAAAGATATCAGATATTATAATGATATTAGACATCACATAAATAATCTGTAAAACTTGGATACAGATGTAGGGCACAGAGCAAGTGCAGTTATGTTCATATTGACATATTATTATGAACTTTATAATCATTAAAAATTTAATTAAGCTCAGCTGTCACCAGTTCAAATATTTTCATTTCACTTTGACCACAACAGATCACTTTCTTGAACTAGAAGAGTTTTGATCAAACAAGTATACCTCTTATCAGTGAGCACAGGTTCTGCTATCATCACAAGATGAAGCTGGCCCCAGAAACTGTGAATCTGCCTCTGAAAAAGCCTGTCTGCCACATCTGGAAAGATAAACCTCCAAAACTGAGGGAATAAATGCCCTCATTTGTAAATACTTTGGTGAAACATAAATGTGGAGAAACCACTCAGATACCTGATCTGATCCCATGTGGGACTACGAATCGGGCCATATCCCTTGCACTGTACTCAGAAAGGATGAGGCAGCTAATACAGAGCACCAGGAAAATCCAGTATTTAGTGTTCTTAAACAATAGTTCCCCAAATTTCATTTCATCCAAACCAGCAGCATGCTATTTGAATTGCAATCAAAACTTTTCTGAAAAGCTGAAGTACCTTTCTGCATATTAGCCTTGAGGTCACCAGGGTTGCATACCACAGGGGGCAGGTCCACAACCAACAGAAACAATTAAAGCCTCTGGGCTAGCTGTTAGGGAAAAAGGTATTACTTGCCTCTGCTATCACCTGAGAGTCCAAAAGTAAAGAGGGCTATGGGATGACCCTAAGCTTTTGAGTTGCAAATGTCAGATAAGTATCTTCACTTCTGGCCCAACAACAATCAGATATGATTCCTGGGTCTGGGCTCATCATACAGTAGGTTGTTCCTGTTCATACCTCTGCTTCTATCAGAAACTAGGAGAGCAGGAGTTGGCTTTTCAGGGAGGGTGAAATGGGCCTGAATATCACCTTCTTACTGATTAGAATTTTGATCCTTCTAATAGTGCCTTCCAGAGCCTGCAAGCAAAAAGCTTACCCATCCTCTTGCACAGTTGTGTCTGCACACTGACCAGGTGAGGTTACAGACTAAGCTCTGTAAGGCCCTCCATGGAGGAACTAACAGGGATGGGGGGGGGGGGGGGGGGGGGGGGGGGGAAATCACATTATGATTCCTTGTTGTTTGCAGCTGCAGAAGAAACAAACCTCCTGATGTGCCAATCCTGCAAGTCTTTCTGAGTGAGTTCCAAAGACCTCCAGGAGTCAAGCTTATCAGAAGTTGTTGCCTCATCATTTCAGGCTCAACATATGCAGAATTAGCCTAAAACATCAAGTGGTGCTATTTACAGAGGCTTCACCTTGATGGAATGATTTTTAAGGGTATCAGACACCTGATCTCAGCTGAGCAACTGCAATTCCAGCCCTTGGTATTTCAGTGTTGTTCCCTTTCCTCCCACCTGAGGCAGCATTCAAGGTTATAGGCAGCTCTCACCTTAGCGTCCACATCTGTCTCCTTCTGCACCTTCCCAGGCTTGCTATCGCACCAGTAACTGGCTTTTGCAACTCAGAGGAGCTCAGCAAGCCTTCTCTTGTTAAGAGCCTGAGACTGACAGGATTACCAATTCAACCCCACTGCCTACTCTCACAGATGAGTGCTTCAAGCTACCGAACTCCTGCACCCTCTAGACTACACAAGAATATGCCTAAAGCTTCCCCATATCTCACTTACATACATTGGCCAGAAAAGCCCATAAGGGCAGCCCAGGGTGTACTTTCTCTGGTGCTTTGTCCAGCCTGCTTGGAAACGATGGGGAAATGCTTTCAGTTGCTGCAGACTAGCCCGGTTTTTAGCTTCAGAAACCTTAACGCTTTGCTTGGTTTCCTTTTATCTGCCTCTTTATCTGTTTAAATTTAGCCTGGTTCCTATATGCTGTTTCCCAAGTCCAAGCCAATATCTGTTACCCAGTACCCAAGGGGGATCTTTCTCTGCCACTTTCCTTCTTCCTTCAGCTTCGCTCATTCTCTCTCAGGAACTGAGGCTCCCTTGACCCAAAACAGCTATCCTGCTGGCAGCTGCTGCTACCGGAGGTAAGATGTCTTCAAGGCATGACATCAAGGAGTACTGCAGAAAATAGAAGCAAATCCTAAAGGCTGCCTGTGTCTATGTAATATATTTATTTAATTGATACGCTCTCAGCTTTCCTTAATAGAAGTTGTCAGAAGCATCAAGCAAAATTGCCTCTTGCTATTCACACTGTCCCACAGAGCAGGCAGGTAGCAGATGGGGATAGGAAGAAATTGCTAACTGCCCTTATTGTGTGGAAATGAGCCTGCAAGCACTTGCAGGAGGAATATTTCAAGGCTCAACTAAGAAATAATAATATGGACATTGTAGCAAGCAGCTAAAGTGGGAAACAGGAGCAAAACAGGTTTGTGTTAAGAAGGGACTTGAAAGGAAGAGAATGTACCAAGTGGCTGCTTGCATCAGGGGGCAAGTCTTGGGGGTGGCTCTCTAGCTGGGGATATTGGAGGGGGGCCGGGGGGAACAAAAGAGTTGGTTTCCTTCCCTCTGAAGACCCTGCAGCCAACGTGACTGGCACCTGTCTTTCAGTCCCTGTCTGCTGTGTTCTCTTTCACTCAGGCACCCTCACTGGCATTGAAAAAAGCAGAATGTGTAAGGAAGCCACTCTAGGCAGCTGCCTCGACTGTTCTCCTCTCAGCCCTCAAGGCAGGCGAGAGCGAGCATGCAACACACAGAGCTGTCACTGGCCTGTTGTCAGCCGGACAGTCACAGTTCTGAAAGAGCTGTCAGATCACGATGGCTCGAATGGGTCAGCAGGGACATGCCTTCCCCTCCTCCCTGCCATGCTCCCTGCCCTTAATGTTTCAGACTGTGGTGCAGCCCCAGGGGAATAAAGGGAGCCTTGTGGCTACTCAGCCCACACTCTTCCCCCCATCACAGAGCCACCTTAGGGGAGGAGACCAGTCTAAATCTTACCCGCATCCATTTTGGTTTAAAGCAAACCCTTGTCACTACTTCACTGCATGATGGAGTCTTCTGTGCAGCATGATTCACAGATCATTGTCCTTTTTGGTTTTAACCCCTCAGCAGTCCTATCGGGAGAAAGGATTTTCCATACTAGATGAGGATCTGTTTCAACAGTTATCTAGCAATCAGATCTAAGCCAGGCCACAGGGGCAAGACGAAGAGCTGAATCTTTACAACTGGACATGAAGAAAGCCTATTAAAAGTTTTACTTTCTTTTCCCCTTCCATCAGGCAGAATAGCAAATTCATTCTTCTGTTAACAACCTTTCAGAATAGCGGAGCATTATCTCATGAGAAAGCCTTCAGGGCCAGCTATGACTGTGATGGCAACAGTAATGGGGAAAAAGAACTTTAGTGGTTTGGCTGCTTACATGACTTGCAGTGGTGATGCTGGAGCTTCCCTTGCCGCATGGTAAATCTAGCTATTAAGTCTGTTGGTCAAAAACGTCCTCACCCAGTAGCACAGACCTGGGGCTTCTTTCACAGCTTTAAAAGCAAGAGGGACATTCTCCCTTGTCCTCAAAGCCTTCAGTTACAGACAAAGACAGGGAATATCTTGCACAAATTGCTTCAGCTACTCCGGCACAGAAGTCCATTTGGCCCAGATTTTTTCCCTTTCTTTTTCCTTCCCTCTACTCCATTAGCTGATGCTCCCTTTACTCCTTCTCTCTCCCTGAAGACATTGCTCATTCTGCTTTTCCCCATTTTTTCTATATTGAACACTTTGTCCTCACCGCTAAATCCCCTGTACTCCAAGGGAAAATGCAGGAATCCCATTCTCCTCTTTCACGTTTGGCTTCATTACTGCATAACAGAAGTAAAGCATATGCAGAGCACACTGGATTTCAAGCAAGTCAGCAGTTTCACTGCAGCAAACCCCTTCTGTCTGTCTTGAAGTTTACTCATAATTTTAGCAGGCAGCGTTTTCAGAAACACCCACAACACTCTCACCTTCACTGAGACCAAGTTGGGCTCCAAGGTAAGGTGTGCTCTCCTAAAGATCAACTCCACAAAGCTATATAGGCAGCTTAAGACACAGATCTTGGACCAACCTTCTTATCTCTACAAGTCACTTTGAAGTCAAGAGGAGACAGGTCTAACTCATTTGGTGCTTTTGTAAAGATCACCAGGCATTTCAGATATCTATACAGCTTCGTAAATCTGGCCCTGAGGCTCAGACCCTCCAAAAAGGTATTTAAAGCTTCCAGCCTCCACCGCCTTCAGTGGAAGATAGGCACCTTAATACTTTTGTAAATCCAGTGCTCACAGTCTAAATCACCTTTGAAAATGGTACACAGTGAAAGTCAATACCACAAAACAGCACACAGGGCAGAGGACCCTAAGCTGCTAAATCCACCACACAGTACAGCACAGTGCTGCCTGGGTGCTGTGCAGATCCAGAAGCAGCCCAGCTACATTAGCAGGATACCGCATTCCCGCTAATAAGCCCCACCTAGTGAAGACTTGCCCTGAGGCTCCTATGTCACTTAGGTGCTTTTAAAATGTTGCCCTTCAACTAAATCCAGCTCCCAAATCAGTCTAATGATAATTCTGCCCCCTTGGCTTCACTTCTCTTCTGAAACATTTATGTGGCTGGAATTTGCTCACACAAACATTTGACTTGTTTTTCTCCTGCAAATACAGATATCCATGCATAAGTCAAGGTATTTGCTCATGAAACACTCTCCCAACCAACTTGTATATAAAAAACACAACTACTTGGGGGAGTCCTGACAAGCAAAAATTCAATGCAAGCTTGCTAGGCGACTAATAAATTTGGCTCATGTCTGTCTTTCTCCCTCAGTCAGGAAGGAACCCAACTATTTTTAAATCTGGATTCGTGTATGTAGCCAAATATAATGTTCTTTCTTCTGTGAGAGAGAACAGGAAAAGATTTTAAATGTCCTAACATTTCCTAGGCCGGCTTATCTCTCTGTCACTCTCCCCAAGAGAGACCCACTGTCTGCCTTGTCTGTTTAGACTGGATTTTTTTTTTTTAGGCCAGAGCTGTCTTTTACTATGTGTTTGTCCAAAGCCTGGTACAATGAGACCAGCCCACTCTGGGTAGTGCTGTTGTAAGAATAATAAGCCTATGCTGGGGGTGTACATGGCAACAAGATCCATTTCCCAAAGGGAAGCATGCAGGTCTATGCCCAGAAAGTGTGCCAAAAAGTAAAAAAAAAAAACCACCCAAAAATTGAGATGAAGCTTTCTCAGATATGTGGAGCTTACGTGCACCCACATCGAATTTCCTTGGACCCCAGCATAGTAGCCGTCTTTACTTTGGCGGAATTGTTCCCATACTTAAGTGTAAACAAGTACTTTTGTACTTTTTTGGATTGTGGCCCACACTGTCTGGCAGAGTGATAACTACCAAAGCTGATGCACTTGGTGCAAATGCCTAGACATTAAGGCAGCCAGACACAGGCCTTTTGAAACACATCATTATTAAACAGAGGTGTGGGTGGGAGGAGAATTCAGATCAGAAAGACACACCCAAGGTTACCAAATTGTGTTCTAATTTTAACACTTACTATGACCCAGCAGCAGTACCTCTCTGGCTTTAGCTCATATCATCTCCAAATCCAGGAAGCCATTATGATTCTCTAGGGCCAAAGGTTGCTTGCATTGTAATTCGCTTCCTCCTTTGGAGGTTTAATTTTGGAAATATTTCTAATTGCCATTGTATATGACATCGTCTTTCAGAGAACCATGGAATGATTTTTCTGTTTGTCGGCTGTGACTCAACCAACCAAAATAAAAAGAAAAAGCAACCTCCTACTTTCTTTGGAACAATTATTTAATAGTGACACAGACTTTGCAGAGGCTGTTCAACAGTCTCAGTTCTCAGCTCCAAAAATGGAAAGGTGGTACCTCTTGTACCTAGGGTGTAAGGACTACGTACACTGACACACTGTCAGTCCTGAAGCTCATTGTAAACAGTCTCCCCAGGCATCAAGATCCCTGGTCCAATTAATGATTGTTCCACAATCAGTTATAGAGGTAAATCTTTTCAGTAGCTTTGAGCAACACTATGGTTATCTGGTTCTTTACTGCTCAACCTTCTCATCCTCAATGATTGTATCTGCCTAATGACTGTACCTGTTAGGTCTATCTAGGTTCCTCTCCCCAAACAAATCCCCTGATTTTGCTTTGGCCCTACCTCCTCCCCATCGTAATTTTCATAGACTTGTTCTCCGAACTCTTACCTCCTTTCTTCTTGGTTCTTGACATTACCCTGACCACAATACCCACTTCCATCTATGTTCCTACCACTGAGGACCTTTCAGTTACTGGTCATTACTGTTCAGTGGCATCAAGAAAGCTTGAGTGCCCCACATAGTAAGCATTGTGCAAACACCTGGAAAGTTACAGTTTCTGTCCCAGGCAGCTCAAAGACTATAAAGACAAGATAGGAAGAGGGAATAAGAGCGAAAGTGATTCAGTCCAGTCCTATAGTATGGCAATGGCTGATCCCAGAACAGAATATGCTTTTCTAAAGTTCCTGGTTAGTACAGTGGGCTGCACAGTCTCTGAAGCTCTTGGGATACTGGGTTAACAGTTCTGCCAAATTGTATTTGTTTCCAAACATACAAGAACGAGAACAAAAAATGTATTTAAATCTCTCGGTGACTCAGTTTCTCTATCAAGTGGGAGAACAGATAGCTCTTCTTCATTCATTATACTCTGAATTCACCTTTTATTTAGAGGACAAAATCTTTATAGAAAAGCATCCTGGTTTTCATCAGGTTTGTGCCCAGCACCTACAATTTAATTTTTTTGTTCCACTTCCAGTCAAGAATTAATGCTTTGCTCACAGAAAATTATTCACTCCCTGCAAGCATTCAAGTGCTATGGACTAAATCCTTTCAGACAAAAAAAAAACCAAAACAAAACAAAAACCGCCCTTTAGGATTAACAGCTTCCAGCATGCTAACCCCCAACAGTCCACCCAGTTGTGCTCTTGGTGTGGAAGAGGATTGTCTGTAAAGGAATTAAAACACTTCCAGCCCTGTTGACACCATGAACCAAAGAGTGGGGGTGGGGTGTGGAGGAAGTGTTAGAAGTCAGATTCTGCTGGAGAAAGTGTGAACAAGCCAATTAAATCTTGACACTTCTGGACAAAGAGGTCTCTTAGGAAGAAAGAGATTAGCACCTCCTATTCATCAACAAGCAAGCAGCCAGCCTGGGCTGACTGCAAGCACGGAGACAGCAGCAGCTTTCCAGGGGCTGTAGGACTGCCTAATGTATCTCAAGTAGCAATGCAAAGGAATGCCTGCCCTGCTGCCATCGTTGGATGAATGTACTCACCACCCCTCCAGCAGAATGGCAGCTGGCACTGTAATGCACTATAGCTGGCCTTTTTGCAACTTGAGTGTGCATAAAGAAAAACAGGCAAGAGGATAGTTTTTGAAATTGCTGCCACACTGTTGTTCCTGCTTAGTCAAGTAATTCGCTACTTTACCACCAAGCTTGTATTAATAATGCCTATTACCTTCGCCAATAGTGCAGCAGATTTCATCCACCTATTCCGCTGTCCTTTCTTCAAGCCTGGGATCAATAGAACAACAACAAAAAAAATTAGACAGCCACAGGCACCTCAAGTATTTGAACGAATTTGGACCCGGGCATTTGTTCTGGCCCATTATGGATCTAGGGACAATTTGAAGCTTGGTCAAAAATCACCATGATGCATGCATTAAGACTGTGCTGGATCTAGAACTCCAGAAAGACCCTGTGGACCTGTGAGTTGGGCTTTTAGAGGTCCCAGTTTAAAAACAAAATCATGATAGTCATGGCAGTGGGGTGTAGTATTCCTACACAATGAAAACATGCAAACCAAACCATGTAAAATTTCACAGTTAGGACACTGTAGATGAGGCACCCAAAGTACTAGGAACTGCCGAACTTCTTGGACACACTTCACTTCCAATTACACTTTTATTCCAAGAGTACAATTCCCAATATTATACACCTGATGGCACCCCGTCATTCACCACTGCAGTCTTTTATAAACTCCCACTTTCCTCTTGTTTACATAATGGCACTTGCAAATCTAGCCACAAGTTTGACAAGGCTCAGTAAAACCAGAGCTCTAAGATGAATGATTCCATGTTTACCTAACCAAAGTCAGTTGCCAGAACATGAAGAGGTGATGTAGCTATGGAAATAGAAAACTTTTTTTTTTTTTTTTTTTAACTAGAGAGTAAGGTGCTGACAACTCAGTTTTAAAAACGTGGTCATTTTGAGACTTCCTACTCGTCTCTTCTTTGCCTTTTAGTTTCACACTGGCCTTGGGCTGCCTAATGCCACCAATCTGGAAAACATTTTAGAGGACCTTTTTCTTTCATTCAATTAGTTACCACTGAGCGCACACACATGTCCCTAAACAGTCATTACCCAAATGAGATTGTGTAAAAATCAGAATCCAAAATTCATACATAGGTTAGTTGAGGCACCTTAAAATAAGTGGACTTTCATTTAACTCAGCTCAACAACCCAAACTTGCGAATTATCTTCATGTGCTTCAGTTCAGATGCTCTGGTTATGACTGGAGATGTGAGTTCAATTTCTGATTTAGGTCTCAAGTGAACTTTCTACAACTTGAATTAAAAGGGCACGTACCATTTCACTGTTTCCTTGAACCCCTCCACACCTCATTGCCTTGCTCTTGACATAATGCCAGAGGAAGCACAAGGATGGAGAGTTGGGTTATTAATTTGAGTAGTCAGGAGGAAGCAAGCAGCTGGAGCTGCTAGCTACTAATGGGAACTGATCGAATGCTTGACATTTTCTATGGCTATCCAACCCATGAATTCATTTTGCCTGTGTTCACGTTCCTTTGGGGTTCACTTTCCATAAACAGTCCAGCCGACCAGTTTCTTGGCAGGAAAAAAATCTCAGAAGCAGCCAAGTTCTAAAGAAACATTTTGAGAAAAGGAATTTTCAGATTGTCAAACTCAAGTTTCATCCTAGCAAACAGGTCCTCAATGCTGCTGTATGCGTTCAGCTAATCAGGGCACAGAAAGATGCCACATGATCAACCCACCCAACAAAAATTAGACAAAATTAGTTCACTTCTGAATGTTGAGTATTCACACCCAGATGCTCATAATTTGCCAACATTTTCTAGCCAGTTATTAAGAATACTATGTTCTGGAAGACCAGAAGCTATTTACAAAGAAGAGACATTTTTTTTAGAAAAATCTCACCACTAACCTGAGCTCCATTCACAAACACAAAACCTTCCTTTCTGTGACTGCAATGTTAACCAACTGGAATGGCACATCACTGAGTAGTAACCTAGACCTAAAATACTGAAATTTTTGCTCTGTAATATGGGCTCAGACAGACTAATTTACATTTTTACCCCCCTATGCCATCTCAAAATTCTGTGTATTTGGCAATGAAGGACAGAAGATCTTTTCCTTAGAACCACAGGAGACTTTCTGAAGCGGTTAGGACTATATTCTAGGAACACAGAATAAGAAGAAACCTACTTCACAATATGGCTGCTCTTATTTGGCTAACTTGAGAGAAGTACCTTAACTGCAGATAACTTCAGTGACCTTAGGCAGTGAAGCAGATAAATTTTCCATGTCCAACCTGAGAAGTACTTTCAACACCTATTTTGAAGCTCTCTGAAGTTAAAAATTATCCCTTCATTAAATCCACAGACATTGGATTAGGTGAACACAAAGAAAGGGAAGAAGGTGTCCTTCAGTATGTACATGACTCCCATAAAATAACTTTTTGTCTTTCAGTTGAACCAATGGCCTCCTATATCAGAGATCATTAAGGAAAAATGAGTTAGTTTGGTCTGTTCAGTATTTTGATTTAAAACCTACAAAGTCTTTCTCCTTAGGGCGTGTATTCACTGGGTCTCACTGTGTTTGGGTCTTTTCCCTTCTCCTCCCACATTTAATCACAACATTACTAATGAAAACAAAAAAGAAACTCTAGCTGGGCCTTGTATGATTTAGGTACCAAGTAAACAGTACTTAACAGTTCTAATTGAAGGTCAGTAAATCCCCAAGAGATTAAATGAATCCTGCAGCGAGATGTGTAAATCTCACTGCCTTTTACGGCGTTCCAGCCAAGACCCTGTGCTCGGTTGTGCAAGACTTAATAAATGTGGTATGCAGTTAATCAAAACCATTTTGCCACCAAAGGGGCAACGGGTGTAAATCACAATTACTCTTGGCACTAAACCACTGGCACAAAGAGGCCCACCGATGCCAAATATCATCAGGCGCTGACTTCTAGCGCCTAGTTAGCTGTCTGGCACTGTTCGCAGGTCTAAATGCCCATTTTGCTGCTCGGCAGGGGGAAATCCAGATGGGGAAAATAAAATGCTAAAAAGGATAGTGAATGCATAAGGGTTTTGCTTCTCTCCATCTCGCTCTCTGCTTGCCTTCTGCCAGCTTTCACCCCAATTTAGTAACTATTAATAGGCTAAAGCATGGAGCTTTGGCAACAGCCTGGCTCTTTGCAGGTAAACCTTGTAGATTTAATAATCCCATCAAAGTTTATGTTCCAAATTGTATTTCAAGGTTCAATAGCTGGTGCACTGAGAATACTCTGGAAAAGTCTTTGAGAAGTTAGTTTCTTTTAGCCAGTCAGGAATCCAGAATGGGCAAAGGAAGAGTGAGCCACTGATGGCTCATGATGGTCATCACCTTTGACCTTTTACCTGTGCCTACATCAGCTACTAAAACAGAATTATGGGATAAAGACACTGGATTCCTCAAGAGTGTAATAATGTATAAAAATAGATGAAGACAAAGAATGGAGGATCTAACACTCAGCTCCAGCATTGAAGAAGTTCAAAACAGCTACAAAATAGAAGATCACAATTTACAAGAGTTACTATAAAAGAGAAAGTCATGATGATGCCAAGGAGGAGGGAAAAGACAGGAGAACCCCAAACAAAGCTGTAGAGATATATAATAGCTGTAAGAGATGGAAACCCCTTAGTATTCAAGCAAAAAATTCCACAAAACTGGAAAGATAGAAGAGATCACAGAATCACAAAATCATTAAGGTTGGAAAAGACCTTTAAGATCATCGAGTCCAATCGTCAACCCAACACCACCATGTCCGCTAAACCATGTCCCTAAGTGCCGCATCTACACGTCTTTTAAATACCTCCAGGGATGGTGGCTCAACCACTTCCCTGGGCAGCCTGTTCCAATGTTTAACCACTCTTTCAGTAAAGACATTTTTCCTCATGTCCAATCTAAACCTGGTGCAACTTGAGGCCGTTTCCTCTCGTCCTATCGCTTGTTACTTGGGAGAAGACACTGACACCCACCTCGCTACAACCTCCTTTCAGGTAGTTGTAGAGCGTGATAAGGTCTCCCCTGAGCCTCCTTTTCTCCAGGCTAAACAACCCCAGTTCCCTCAGCCACTCCTCATAATCTAGTAATTGATCTAGTAATGCTATTAAGTAGGAAAACATTTGGAGTTCATAAAGCAGATTCAACCCCTAATTCAGCTGTGATCTCAAAAGCCCGAATCTCTCAGTACATTAGTTTCCCAAGGGACTGATCCCTGTATCTGTTCTAGTAACTTAACAAGATTTTTTTCATGGCACAGCAGGTGAGATACATGTTGCCTAGCTTTCCAAATCTTAATTTTAAGCATTAATTCTGAGGTAGCCATTGTGAAACTGGGGTTTTGGATGCATCTGATTAATTGCTTGCAAAAGTAATTCAATGGTTCTCTCTGTTAATTATAAAGGAGCCTATGGTAACTGTTTGAGACAAACTAAAAGTGAAATATATAGGGCAGAACACAACCCCACACCCTGTTTCTTCCTGTATGCTTGTACTATGATCATCAATAGGTTCACGGGTCTTGATTATAACCTCTAGACCAGAAGTTACTGAACTCAAGATTACAAGATGGGGTTGTGACAGAACTGGGGTCAAGCAATTAAAAGAAATCCAAAAGGTTATGCTAGCATTTGATGTCATGAGCACTTCTGAATTGCGGCTTAAAACCCAAAATACTGGAGTGCCACTGCCCTACACAGAACTGTAACAAGGTATACTGGGAATGTTTTGTAATGCACAGGCAACATCATCTCTCAGCAGAAAGAAATTAGTATCATAAATTTACTGCATTATGTGACTGTGGTGCACCTTGACCCTAGAGGAGAATGAAAGGTATTATGTGTTATTGCCTTACGCAAATCCTTCACCTGTCTAATAGCATCTTTTGTGCCAAATACACAAATCTTTCATCTGGTCCACCTCTTACACCTAATGTCCTCTGTGCACACTGTTGGGCCTAACTGGAATGTGGCTTGGTTTAAGGCACTGAAGGCATTTATGCCTTGCAGAGCTACCTTCTCCAGACGTGTAGGTATAGCACTGCAAGACCATGCATTCATTCTCCTTCTCTCCTGCCCATGTACCTCTCAATTCTGTAAAGTTCTTCTTCCCCATTGACACACAGTTGTGAAACAACAGCTCATTGCTAGCTCATCAGAAGTTAGAAATAAAGGGATTCTCCAGCACCATGGTTGGTGGATTGGGACAATATGCTTCTCTTCCCATCAGCCAGCAGCAAATAGCTAAAAGCACACAAGTTGTTCTTACCTTCCTGCTTTCATTGTTTTCCTTGCCACCCGTCTCATTCTATCACTTCCTCTCTCTTTCACCTCTCATGCAAAGTCACAAGCTCACTCCTTTATTTCCTTCATGTTTCGCCCTCTCTTCATCATTCCCCCTTCTAAGACACTCATTTTTTTCTCCATTTTCCTCCTGACTTATCCCATGCTGTTCTTATTTCCCATTGTTTCACATTGTAGTTTCCTTTTCTTCCCCCGCTCTACCTTTTGCTCTCTCTCCTTCTCTCCCTCCCTTCCCATTATCTTACTTTTCCTTTATACCTTCTTTCTCTCTCTTCTCCTCCCCCAGTGTGCCTGGAGCTTGAGCAGAAAGTCGGCTGGAGCCTTAATTGCTGCTCCCCTGCCTGACATCAATTGGAGATGACATCTACTGAACACAGAGCTGCAGCCGTCCTTTTGCATATTCCCTCTGTCTGAGCGCATCAGGAGGGATGTCACAACCAGAAAGCTAGAAGCCATCGAAGAAGCAGGGAGCCACAGAGATCATTGTGAAGGTAGCATGAAACATTGAAGAGGTTGGTAGACCTCGCTTCCACAACGGGTTCTTCCAGCGCTTTCTGCACTGTTGGTCTCGGGCTCAGAGCATTTACAGGAACTGACATTTCAAAAGTTGCACAGCAGTGTTACACCAGGGTTTTTAAACAAAACAAATGTTTGCGTTCAACTCCATTACAGCTTTGTGGCTCCCTGTGGGAGGGTGACTTTCCAGTAATTGAGCAAAGATGGTATTTCATAGCATAGGGGACACCGAGTACTTACACCATTTTAGACTTAATCTTTGATTGTGAAAATGAGATGCTCACAACACAGGGGAAAGGAATATGTAGGCAGCTGTGTCAAGGCACTCAATTTCAAGACCTGATGCAGGAGCTTCCATGCATGCCTTCCCCAGAAGATGCAGACCATTTGCACTTCAGCCCTCACTCCCACATGGCCTTCCCCCAGTCAAACTAAAATAGTTATTACAGTATCAGCATCTTCCCCTGCTGTTTCTCCTCTAGTCCCTCAGCATTTGCTATTCAACTCCTTAACCCCACTTTAATCCTGCAAATACACTTTTCCCCAAATCTGCAGTCAAGATCCATGAACTACATGAATGCCAGGATGTTGGTTTGGTTCATATCAGCATACTAGAGAGAACTTCCAGCAGTGGCTGGAAGTCTTCCCACTGAAACTCCTCCTGTAGCTCATGTAAAACAGTGCTTGAACTTTGATCCTCAGAAATATTAGGCCTAGCACTCTAAATTGTATAGGGGAGTATAAACAGTAAGGAATTCCTGACGTCCAAGTCCTGAGCAGGAGTATTTCTTTTATACCATCCTTTGTTCACACGCATAATCAGGCACGCCAAATAGCTGCTGTCATTTTGGTATGCTAAAGTAGCAACTTAAAGTGCTTGCAGAGAACAGTATTTCTCATCAAATGAGCAAACACTTTGCAGCAATTATAGATTCTATATTCTGTTTCATGGCTTTGTCTTAATTCAAAACTTCCCGATATATATTTGATTTCTTCTTCTAAGAGACCGTTATATATCATCCACCAAATGGGCGAGTTGAATAGAAAACTCGTTCAAACCTTCGATCTTATCTACATGCTTCATTTCAGCACTGAAGTTCAAAGACATAAAGGCCTGTCCTGTCCACATAAGCTCAGAATCCTTCATATGTATTTTTAAAATGCACCACCTCCAAACACATACAGGAACACATAATGTGCACTCACATATGCATCAGCAACTGCATGTGGTTCACATTATATGAGATTCAAGAGTAGAGTTTAAAGCAAGAAATTTGCTTTATTTGGTGCCTCCGAGAGATTTAAGATTTTACCTGAAGTAGACTGCAATTGTAACATTTTTTAAAAACAAATAATAAAAAATGGATAATTTCACTTTGTTAAAACCATCGAGTGTCAAAATGTCTGTGTTTCAGTTAACCACCAGACAGCAAGAGTTTCTTTCATGATTTTCAATGCGTTCATATTTCAATCCTTTTACTTTTCTATGTTTTCTATTTTATTAAACAGAGGCAATACCGTTAAGAAACAGACCACGCTGTGCAGGCATAACGTTGCTAAACACATATAGATCAGAAAGGGCTTCACAGAGCAAGGTAAGTATCCTTAGCACCATATTCCGTATGAAAACACTGAGACACCAAGAAGGAAAATCAATGTGCTATATGACCACAGGCAAGTTAAGAACTCCTGTTTCCTGGCTCACAAGTCACTATTAGTTCTCATCATACAGGCACTGAAAATTGCTTCGTTGCACAGAGACTTGGGACTGAAGCTAGTGTTTTGAATTGCGTACGTTTTTAGTTTCTGCCCGCCACTACAATTCACAAGCACAGCTTTATAATAAAACTTACCCAAATACAGTTAAAGTATTTGCAAAGTACTTGAAGTGTATCTACCTTACCTAGCTACTCAATAGCTACTCTCCTCTACCTTCACTCGGTTCTGATCAGTTTCAGATGGACTTTACTATTCATAATAAAAATCAGCAGCAGATTTAAGCAGTTCTGTGTTATTCAGGGACTAAGCCTGTTAGTATTATCATTAAAAAAAAAAAAAAAGAAAAAAGTAACAATGAAACCCACTACCTGAAACCCAGGCATCTCAGCAAAGCAGGAAGGAAAAAGAAAAATGACTGGGAGCTACAGCAAATCAACACCTCCTAGAGAAGCAGTTCAAGAAAGCTTTTTACTATACGTAGGCTCCACAGAGCTCCATGAGGCTTTCCAAGTCAAAGTACAATATATTGGTAGCGCATTCAGTGGCAACCTGTGCCAGTGTTTCATCACCCTCAGCATAAAAAATTTCTTCCTTATATCTGGTCTAAATCCACCCCCCCTTTAGTTTAAAGCCATTCCCCTTGTCCTGTCGCAACAGGCCCTGCTAAAAAGTTTGCCGCCATCTTTTTTATAAGCCCCCTTTAAGTACTGACAGGCCGCAATAAGGTCTCCCTGAAGCCTTCTCTTCTCCAGGCTGAACAACCCCAACTCTCTCAGCCTTTCTTCATAGCAGAGGTGTTCCATCCCCCTGATCATTTTCGTGGCCCTCCTCTGGACCCGCTCCAACAGGTCCATGTCTGTCTTATGCTGAGGGCTCCAGAGCTGGACGCAGGGCTCCAGGGGGGGTCTCAGCAGAGCAGAGTAGAGGGGCAGAATCCCCTCCCTCGACCTGCTGGCCACGCTGCTTTGGATGCAGCCCAGGATACGATTGGCCTTCTGGGCTGCGAGCGCACATTGCCGGCTCATGTCCAGCTTTTCATCCACCAGTACCCCCAAGTCCTTCTCGGCAGGGCTGCTCTCAAGCCTTTCGTCCCCCAGCCTGGATTGATACTGGGGGCTGCCCCGACCCAGGTGCAGGACCTTGCGCTCGGCCTTGTTCAACCTCATGAGGTTCACACAGGCCCACTTCTCCAGCTTGTCCAGGTCCCTCTGGATGGCATCCCGTCCCTCTGGTGTGCCAACTGCACCACTCAGCTTGGTGTCATCTGCAAACTTGCTGAGGGTGCACTCGATCCCACTGTCTATATCACTGATGAAGATATTAAACAGTACCGGTCCCAATACAGACCCCTGAGGGACGCCACTCGTCACCAATCTCCACCTGGACATTGACCCGTTGACCACTACCCTCTGGATGCAACCAGCCAACCAATTCCTCACCCACTGGACAGTCCACCCATCAGAACTGAAGTTATCTAAAGACTCTTCCACGTTCTCTTCGTTCTAACCTCTTCTGGGAAATTACACCTAGCACTGCAAGACAGAACTATTTTCTTCACTGCCTCTTAAATGAGAACTCATGTGTTGCTCTGGAACACAGGTCATCAGACACCATTCTGATGGCCTCTCAAATCACATATTTATTTACACCGTGCTACTGCAAAGCCAAAGAAAAATGTTGTAACTGTAATCTGATGGTATATAGCCCCAACTCTTTATTCAATAAAAAGCTGGGCCCAATTATTGTAAAGACCCGATTTTGCAAGATGCAGCCACCCTTCAAGGTTTTCCAAATCCTCCACTAATCTCACAGACACCCAGAGTTCAGGATCTATAGTGCAATTTAAAAATGTCATATGGGTAAGAAATACAAACCTGCTTTCCCCATTTTAAACTGTTATATGGGACAAGAGCTCTCCAATTCCAGCAAAAGTGTCTGTTAACATGCTATCAGACAGACAGAGAAGGATTTCCATAACTTGCTTAAATCACTGGAATAAAAGCAGACAAGAAAACCAGAGCAAAGAGCTCCTGAATGAATTACTACCATTTCTCGTAAAGAACTCCAGGTTGGCCTAGGAAAAGCAGTTTCAGGTTTTAGAGATAAGGCAGTCAACTACAAAATAAAATGGGAAAAAAACCCAGTAATAAAGAAAACAGGGAATTAAAGAGTCGCTATGCCAAATTCAAAGGACAGACATAATGGATGGGCACAAGTAAAAAGAGATAGTGGTCCTCAAACTAAAACTAAATGTGTGTGTGTGTATATATGTGAGTGTGCACACATGTGCATTACTATGCGGAGAGATTAGTGTACACCAGCCAAACTCAGTATTTCACCTATACTTCTGTGATACTGTGACACATTATCTGATAGCACATACACGGCCGTTTCAGGCTATAGCTATATGAACCTCAACAGATATTTAAGGAAGGTATGACCTGACGTACTGAGGCTAACAAAAGAGAAGAACAGTAAGCTGTTTTCCTATACTGGGAAAAAGTGGCAGGTTTCTTTTTCCCCCCATCTTAACAAAAGATGAAAAGTTGAAATTCTGGAAAAAATGTAATCCAGTAAGTCACCCCCCCCCCCCCCCCCCAATCGGTTAGATCAGTTAAATCATCAGCTAGAAATTCTGCAGTGTTGCATTTTTGAGTGCTTGCTTTATTTAATCATTATACAAATTAACTAAAGTTTCAAAATAAAACTTCATTTGGTGCTAAGGTAGTTTCATTTTGGAAGCACTGAAACATGGTTTTGCTGATCAGCTGAAGCTAAGTCATGGGGAAAGAATCAGTTTTAACAATTTTAAAACTTCTTCCTTTCAACCACAAGATCTGCAATTTTTCAACAAGAATTGTTACATTGGAAAAATTGGAATTGCCTTTCATAGCTTTGCTTTATAAAGTTCTAAGATCAGAAATGGTCAGGAAATTTTATTTTTTCATCTTCTCAAAGATACAGCATCTGTATCAAAATGAGTAACTAATTCCCTGTCAGCTCCATCTAGAGTTGCCAACTGGCGGGAAGATTGCCTAGCTGTACACAGAATGATATGTATTCCCTATTATATATCTGTGAGGTTAGCACCAACCCTTCCTTTCACAATTCTGTGTTCCTAATTAAAACATCACATTTTTAACACTACATGCAATGATATATTTGAAATCTCAACCAAGTAAAACTGGTGCAGTATTTTCCCAACAGTACTTCTGACAGGGAGGAACCATCCTTATTCACCTTAACTGTTTTTAATCCTTGAGCCTCAAAAGGACAATTTAAATGTCAGTTATTTGAGTTGTTTCAGTGCTGATCATTACTCAAATATTTTTTGTTGAAATTTGTGTCCCACAGCCAGAGCGACCACTATTGTTTCACAGGCTGGTATGGAAATTCTATGCAAATTCCAAAAAGGAATGGCCCCACCCTTTTCTGTCTTTCCGCATCTTCTTGGCCTTGTTCTCTTAACAATGCCTTCTTTTAACCTGGCATGGATGTTAAGGCAGTGGACCAAATAAGGGAACTAGTCTGGGTTAACAGCTAGTCAGGTAAAAGGAAAAAAAAAAAAAGTGCTTAGCTTCAGCCTGTATCAATTCCTCAATCTAAATCAGTACAGATCCTCACGAACAGGCAAGCGGGACAACGATGAGGGAGGAATCTTTCCATGGCACTGGTGGCTCAAAAGGCTCAAAGAACTACTGGGTGGGTGTGTGCATATGCTTGCACATACATACACAACACATGCACGCACATGTCTCAGCTTCAGAATTCCCATAGCTCCAGCTGAAGCTTCTCAACCAGAACTTCTGTTTTCATACTCAGGATGTAGATTTTTGTTTTGACAGGAGTAACCAAAAAAGGAAAGTGTGAAGACAGCTTAAGAGAAATAGTATTCAATATCACAATCAGTAAGAAGGGACAGACTGCATTGTGTACATTATACATTTTCCGGCCCCCTAAATTCTCTTTTTCTAATTTCAGTAGAACTGCTACAGAACTCCCACCTTCCATTCCACTACAGAATTCCCATCTTCCATTCCACTACAGAATTCCCTTCCCCACTGCTTCGTCTGCCAGGTCGGGAAGGAGAGATGTGAGCATGAGGTGTTACACTCTCACTCACCTCACAGAACATGGCTGCCTGCAACTTGTGCTAGCATAGGCCAGAACCTGGGGGTGAAGATGCCAGTAACAGTCCGTCACCAATATCAGCTCAGCTATGGAAACTAAACATTAGTGACAGTAATAAGTCAGAAAGCCACCCCAAGCATCTTGAAATCCCCCTATTCTCTTAATCATCCGCAGAATCCAATTGCCTTTCCCCCTCACAACCCATCCTACACCTAGCCTAGCCGTTCACTTTGCCACTCTAGGCACCTCATAACCATCAACAGTGAGAATAAAACCAGTTATTTTCTCTTCCTCTTCTTCCTTGGGGCAGCAAGGTAGGGAATTTAATTTGCAGAAGCTGCTGAAAAGTGTCGAGGTAACGCTGTGCAAATTAGATTATTTCTGCTGTGTATACTACATATGCGCATGTGTGTGTATATATATGTAAATTTATATGTACTCATAATAAAAGACTTATTTGAAACACAGTTTCTGCTATTCTTTCATAATGTGGCTGCCTCTGAGAGCATGTCTAAAGCTTCAGTTATCTACTCAGAGAGACTTACCTAGTGCATGAGATATAGGAAGCCGTATTGAAAAAGCAAAAATATTAATTCTAGCTGATCATTCTTGCCTGCCATATTTTCCATGGTTTAGGATTCAAGCAGTGACCCTCAACTTGACCTGACCAATGGCTCTGTGTGAGTATCTGACAGGATCCGGATTGCTTCCAACAAGCTATGCACACTGGTTTGTGGAGAATCAGTTGAATACGGTGTGGTTGATCACCAGAGACGTTCATGAACCTCCTGCTCTTCTACAGAGAAAACTAGCTAGAAAAATAAGACCAGATTTTGGGGTGGTTTTGTGGTTTTTTGTTTTTTAATTTTAAAATTGTAACCTACTCAGAGACAAGAGAGGCAGCTTTGGTCCTGTGCAAATGCAGTATTACAGAAGCAATAGTATGAAGGAAAAATATCCTCAGGTGGGGCAAGGAAAGGAAGAGATTCTTGAAAAAAAGCCATTTCCACATCATTGACAAAGCAGTTCAAAGACTTCAAGTGAAGACCTTTGTATTCAGGAAGGGGCTGTAGGCAGCAAAACCTAAAAGTTTCTCAGAAACATAGCTAGGTGATTAGTTCACTCAACTCAGTCAGGCTGGAAGACCAAGACCACACAAAGGGATGTTTGTCTGGGATTCAAACTCAAAAATCCTTGCTTACAGTAATGACAAAAGACAACATGTTTGTTTAAGAAAGTACCCTCGCTTTCCCTCTGCAGTGAGCCTCTCCAGTCATCACTGACATGATAGCACTGAGTAGGATTTGCATCCTGATGGTAGGCAAAAGTTACATTTCTCAAACCCTCAAAAGAAGGAGGAAAGGAGGAAATGAAGGAATCTTTCAGAAATTAGAGAAAACATATCTGAAGGCCATATTTAAGTTAGCCTAGTTTTACTTTTTTTTTTTTGACTGAGTTTTTAAAGAGTGTTAGGGGGAATCCTCCTGTGCAAACGCTGAACAGTATTTCTTCAACAACAACAAACCCACCACAGTGGACTGTACCATTTGCTATACTAGGTCCAAACTATAGTCTACCTAATGGAGTCTGTGACCTTTAGCAGTATCCAATAGCTAAGGGAAACAGAGAAAAGTAAAATTAATTAAAATTATCAAGCTTAAAGTGATTCAAAAGAGCAAATGCTAAGGCAGTGCTAATCCATTGCTACAGTAAAGCTCCTTGGTTTTAGTATGGGTATCTCCACTACCACTTCACTGAATGCCCTCAGCTCAGGAGGGCAGGGACGTATCAGCAGTTACAAGTACCATTAAACATCAAGCCCTTGTAGAATTAAGGTAGGTTGAGCCATTATACATTTTAGCGCACGGTTAAACTGATGATTCTTCCCTTCGGCTTCTGTGTTTTTAATCACACTTGAAAGACTTACTCTTTACCAATCATCGGCATGCGCCACACTTCTCTCAATTTTCCATTCCTGTTCCCAAACTCCTAATACGTACACCTGACCATTGTCAGATAAAGCTTTGCTAAAGGACAAGGACAAGACCACAGCACAGATACTGAGACTGTCCTTGCCCCTTAGAACATGTATCCCCAAGAAACACAGCAAGCTCAACTCCCTTTCAGCCACTAGAGGTATCTGCACCTGACTCTGACAGAAGCTAAGAAACAAGGTTTCAGAGTACTATTAGCGTTTTAAGGTGAGTATAGATGCACATCCATGAAGTCATACCTGATAGAAATTTGTGAGATAGCATATTTATGTATTCACTCATGCATGTCTACATGCAAGCTACCCTTAGCTTATTCTCCGAAACGGGCTTCTAAAATCCCATTAATCTCCAGCAAAAGCAACACTCTATACATAAAAGATTCTTGTACTCTTTATCTTCTTGAGTAGCTAAAAGGAAATTTTCTCAAATTTTGCAATCTCACTGCAAAATACAGACTTAAAAATTTTTACCTGGTGTGAAATAAAGGGTTTATTATGTCTCCATCAATGGGGATCATACGAAATGTCAACCCCCTATCCATCCCTCTCCTCTCTTTCTTCTCTCAATCTCCCTGCCCGCACCCGCCCCCCTTCTCTCTAACTCTCTTCTTAACCCCTCCCTGGCTCCTCTCTCAGCTCCCACTGTCCCAGACAGAGCAGCTAAAGACATTAGCTGACAGACACAAAAGGCGGCAGAAATCAAATAAAAGGCAAACGCAGCAGCCGCAGGTCAGTCTTGTATAAATATTTATGCTGGAGGAAGGCTCAGTGCCTGAGTAATGACCTTGTGGCTGGTATTAATAGAGATAATGTGAGTCTGTAAAGACATGCTGCCAGAGGGGGGGAGAATTTGGAGGGTTATAAATCTCTGCGTCAGGCTGCAATGCTAGCTGACCTTTACTCTGCTCTCTCTCCTGCCTTCCATCTTTCTTTCAATAAGAGAGAGATTGGTAGATCACATTAGCAAGGGGAGGAGTCCCAAAATCCAAACCATTTGCACAAGAGAATCTGGATGCAAGTCAGAATTCTCACAGCAACAAAAATCAGAGCGATGAATCCAATATATGCACATGTTTACCTACATGAGACATGCAGACCGGCACAGACTCTCCCATGCGCACACCTATGTATCACTCACGGATCGTGGTCAGAAGCATACATTTATACTTTCCAAGACTTGTCCGAATGCATGTATATACAAATTTGCATCTATATATGTACACATCTATGTAGATACACATATATACAGAAACACTCAGGTACCAGATACATAGATGCTCACAAAAGTAATGCACACTCTCATACATATATAGTAAGCAGGACAGAGAAGGGGGAGCTGCAAAGAGCAGCTTTAATGAAAATTTAAGGCTACACTGAAAGGTATAGAAGTCTTCTGAATTTCTGCCACATACAGACCTGCAACAGGAGGTTTCAGGAGCTAAGGCTGTAACGGTTGCATTTCCAACAGCAGGTGAGTGTCCCAAACATCCCTGCAGAGAACTAAAGTAGCTATGGATTCTTCACTGAAGTGTATTCAGCAGCGGTAGCACCTGGGAACACAGGCCCTCGTATGAGGGGGGCCTTTGTTCATGATACTGAGAAATTAAGTCACTTCCCACATTAACAGTGGAAGACAAGAAGATAAATCTTAAAAAAAAAGAGTGGGCCCTGGTGCCAGGGACTGTATGACTGCAGCAGAAACAGACCAGCACACCAGCCATTAAGTATTCCTGTTGACGGTGTTATCGAATGTCAGTGCCCACAAGTTGCACTGAAAGTTCCTAGCCTCATTTCAGAGATGAAAAGGAATTGAAAGACACACATGTGCGGGACTGTGCTGAAAATCGGATCACAGTAGGTCTATCAAGCAAATCTAGAGCTGACTATTGCAGTAGCAGGAAAAGGAGAAGTAGGAGCAAGGTTTTGATACAAGATACAGTACATCAACATTAAGCACTGCTGTCCCTTATTAAAAGCTACTCCTACTGCCACCAAAGTTCTAGTAGAAATCTCCAAATTATTATAAAGTGTCTAGGACTGAGATCTGAAACAGCCAAAGCAATTCCCTCTTGGGTGAGCATTACTGGGCCATTAGTCTTGAGTCCCTAGAAGATTTACCCTTTGGCTTTCATCATGTATCATGTCATCTGTGCTTTAGTCAGGCACCCAGAAATGCATGCTACAGAAAACAGCAGCATTCAAACTAAAATTTAGGGGCTAGAAGATGGAAGAGAGAAAATAACAATTTTGTGGGTTTTGCTGGCTTTCCTCTGTAACACTTGAGTAAAAAGAAAGTGAGAAACCACAGCAAATGTGCATAAAGTTCCATTTGGTAGGCACTTAGTCTTTAACATAGTCTTTATGTCTCTTGGTATTTTTCTTCTTCTTAAAAACAAACAAACCCCCCCCCAAAAAACCCCAGCCAAGCTTATTAATATTTGATGGAAAAGTCATTTGGTAGAAACAGACTCCACAATCTTTTTAATTCAAACATCTAAATGACAACTTTGTTATTTTATTGTACACTGACTCAGAGTTGGACCGGGGTTTTGCTGTGTCATATACAAAATAAGACACAAAGTCTGAAGTGGGGATAGACCATGCAATGCTGTTGGTGTGGAGTTTGGCACCTAGAAACCTTTGAGACTCAGAAGCACTACTGGACCAAGATTTTTTAATGTCGTTCTGAGGCCCAGCAGGTATCAGCTACCTGAGAAAATGTTTCAAGATGAGGGCAGGCTGGGGAGATGCTGCTGACTTCCCGAGAGAGACGACAGAAGGCAGACAGAACCACATGAGGCTCACTGTGGCCAGTCAATAGAATCAGAATTAGGTTGGCACACGGTTCATTTAAGAACATTGAAGAATTACTGCTGATGTTACTGACAACATTTCTGTCACCAGCATCACTTAATCCTGGTTCTGTGATATTAGCAACAGGGGTATTTGCCTCAATCTCTATGTAGGCCACCTCTAGGACTCTTTCCTTGAGTTTCTGTTCACTTTATTTCTACTCTACACTAATGATTTTCATCATTGCTGCACTGCATACAGAAATCTTAAGCTACCATGGCAGAAGAGTGTTAACAGGTACCCAGAATATAAAAACCCCAAACTGTTAGGAAGTCTCTCTCTGCCTCTTTTTTAATAAAATCATAGTACTAGAATCCAGAAAACAAACTCACAGCACATAAGCAGTCTTTCTATTTCGCATTTCATTCTACCTGAGCTTCATTCAAAGTTTTACATTAAAACCAAAAATCAGTTCCAATAATCTTGTCCTTTCTGAAAGAATAATACATTACCAAATTCTTGATCCATATTTCACCATTTGCATCATTTGGGATCCTGACTTTTTTCCCTACAATGCATTCGTTCCATGTATGACTTGTTTTGATTTTTGAACTATGCTGTGACTACCCTGCAGGTCAGAATTTGCAAGATCTTCCCTAATACATGCAGACATTCCTAGCCCAGGGATATTTCAAGAAGTTACTACGTACATAGATGTCTGTGAAAGATCTGATTCTTTGGTTGGTATATCATATATAGTTAATGCCTGATTAGCCCATTCATGGATAATTCATGATTATTAGCAAGAACAAACAAGAGCTATATGTTAAAGCTCTTAAATCATGGAACTAAACACGTCATACAAAAAGGAGAATGCATGATTTATTCAGGAAGGCAAACGTAGAGCCAGGCGACCAGTGGGCAGCACAAAGCACCTCCACTCCAAGAAACTAAGCTTGTCAATCACCCGAGATACACAGAAGTAAATGCCTGATTAACAGGCTGGTGTATACAGCAGCTTTAGAAGATGATAAAGGTTTGTGGCTTAATTCTGTCTCTTCTGAATAGGTCTGCAGAAAAGAGAACAGGATTGTAATGGAAAAACAGAGTGGCCCCAAGACGTTTCGACTGAGAGGCTGACACACCAGAACATCTTAATGGATAGTTTAGGTACTCTATACTCAGAAGTACTACCTATATTTTTTGGTCTGAAAAGGAGCTGGATGTCATCAATAAAGCCTGCTACACACTAGTATGTGTGCAGCAAGGTAGAGACACAAACACATCATCCAGGGACAAGGAGCATCAGTGGGTGTACACAGTCATCTCCAAACATTAGATCCCTCTCAGCAACATTGTTCCCCTGTATAAATAATTCCAAGTTAATCATAGCAGAGACAGGAAAGTTATCCCATGACAGATGATCATCCCTTATATTATACAAGTATTTTATGCAAACTGGAAGAGGTCCAAGAGGAATTTTACAAGCTCAACCCCACACCACCGCAAAGATTTAGAGAAGACTGTCACTCAAACGCATGTTTGAATTATTCTGCACCTAACTCAAGTCAAGATCTAAGCAGTGGAAGCTCTTCTGAGCCTGTTTCATCATTTCTGAACCACACTTTTATTTGGACACACAAGTTTTATTCATTTCTTTGGGATGGATGTTTGAGCAAGTATTGCTGAGGTTCCTTCTCTACTGCTGAGCTATCTGCAAAAGGACTGTTCCTCAAGCAAAAAAATCCATCCCTGAAGATCAAGAAAGGTTTCTCCAGCAAATTTAGGTAACCGCTACATATCCAAGAACAATTAACATTTTTTTCTATAAAATTCCAGGAGGCAGAAACACCATAATATTTCAGTGACCCGCTACAGAACACAAATACATGCACAAAGCCCCCAAGCAAAGAGAAACCAGAAGCAAACTGTACCAGGCTACTCCTATAGGCAGAAATGTCTCTGTATAAAGTGGTTGCTGAGCAATTTCTAACAATGAATACATTCCCAAAATATGTCTACTTGTGCATAATTCATGAACAGAAACAAGCACTAAATCCATTGGATAAATTGTGGACTATGAATCGTTTGCCCTGCTCTAATTATAATTCCATTTCAGCCTACTAATGGTACCATAAACCATTTGAGTTTCACCCTTGTGGTTTATTGCCTCATTAGCTCTCCTTTGAAGTAATTAATGCTTCGTCAATTTACCTGAATAGAGCTCCCATGGTGGCTGTGGGTCAGATCCAACCAACTTTATACACCCAGCAGACCTGGAACTTCTGAAGAGCTTGAATTCTTCTACTTGACCAGGACTGAGGCTTTCTGTCTTCTTGTCCATACAACACCTACCGTAACAGGCCATACCTACCTACATCACTGACTACAATTTTTGAATGCTACGATAAAATGTACTTAAATCTAGATATGGATTACTGCATTTATAGGACAATGACACAGGATTAATTATTGGGGGATGGTGTCATGTTTCAGCCAGCACTTTGCATTGATATGACTGTTTTCTCTCCTAAACCCTCTCATGTAAACAACAGGCATTAGATCTTGGACTGGTTTGTCTAAAGTTAATATCATAAGCTTAGCTTCACTGAAAAAAAACCCTCTTCTTTTTACCTATTTCTCCCTTTTACTCAGGTAGCCAGAGAGCTCCCTATTCTGCCTAACAGAGGGGAATCCCAGGCTTGGGCACAAAATACACTTTCAAAAACTTAGCAAGCCCCACGGTTGGATTCAAACTGGACCACATGTGAGAAATTCAATAAACATCATTTGTCAGAAGCCTTTGTCAGCTCACAACTGTATTTATTTATAGGCTCCCTTGTTATTTATAGGTCCTTGCGCTCTATATAAAAGCTTTGCAAAGGAAAAGTGGTCATGATGCAGGGGGAAGGGAAGGCCAAGTGTTATACTGCTTATACCAACACCAGAGTCTCTTTCCTAAGAACAAGCAGCTGACTGTCTACTTCATTTCCCCATCCCCTTCACGTAGACAGTGGAGCCAATAATTGTCAAAGCCCAGTCAAGCTACTTTCAATTTAGTTACAAAAAACATTTGAAGAACTATACCGGTTTAGGAGTTCTCCAAACCTGGCATGCTCTTGCTAAAGTTAAACGATCTCTGTAGATGTTAACTCCCACAGGATTTTCTCATCCGCTATACATCCACAACCATCTCCCTGCCATTCAGTTTACCAAACCTTCCATCAGGCAATATTAAGGATGCAAAGTTCAACTGAGTTCATCGTGTTGTGAAGGATAAAGTAGCATAGTTCTATGCCCTCTGCTTATTACTGGTTTCATATCAGATCCTTGGATTCAAGTTTTCAAATGCACTGTCAATGGATCCCCTATAAATGTTGAAAGTCTCCATTAGTCTCACTTCTAGGATCATTTAATATTTTATTGCATCATTGTGTGTTTATAATGCCTACTAGAGATTAAAATTACAGAACAATTCAAACGTACTGAATCTCCTAATTAGAACTGATGCTACTTAGATTAGTGCACTCTGAACTTTAGAATTAGATTATAAACCCCCCTGACCTGAGGGTTTCATTCTCCCTGTAAAATTAGAATCCAGATTAGACCACTTGAATTGCAAGTTCAAAGAAATTTTTTAGTTTTAGAAGATGTTTTAATGAAGGACTAGTTGAGAAGGACTCAACTAGTCAGGGTTAACTAGGACCCTGTTGAGAAGGGTTGGTTTGTTTGTTTTTAGCGGGGAGACCAGAGTATTAATTGAAAGTAAGTAGAACTGATATTACACATTTGAAAAATTATCCATTTCAAACAACGTTTCAGGGCTCATAAATTCACAACTGAGAATAACAGCTAGTAAGGATGGTAACAAGAAATAAGGACCTATGTACACATAGTATTCCTTCACTTGAATTCTTGCTAAGCACGTTCACATTCCTTACTGACTCAGACCAGCTACAGTGGATCAGATCAACTACATACAATTTTGAAAAAAATTAGGAAGTTTCAAACAACTTAGCCATAAAAGATGGTAGATAGTAGAGTTTAAGTAAGGCAGAAGCACAACTAAATAGATCCTATTCTGCTGGACTTATTAGGACTTTACATGATAATCAAATTGTATCTATCTCCAAAAGTGAACCTATTAGTTCTATCGGATTGGGATTTTTTTAAACATCAAAAAGAAACGTTTATGATGTTCAAAGACTGACTTCTTGTTTGAAAGAGAGAAGGTCCAAAATTCTGCTAGAGTTCTCAGTATACTCCAGTGATGTTCTTTTTTTTTTTGAGTTGCAATCTCTTATTAGTAAGACAGACAGAGGTTTTGAAGCAGCACTATCATGTGTTTGATTGCTAGCCGGATAAAAGAGAGCATAGAGCAAACAAGAAGCCAAAAAGAGAACAGGCAATAAGTACTTAGTAAGTATTTATAAGTACTTTAGTAAGCATTTCTTTACAGAGAGGGTGGTCAAACACTGGAACAGGCTTCCTAGAGAGGTGGTTGATGCCCCAAGCCTGTCAGTGTTTAAGAGGCATTTGGACAATGCCCTTAATACCATGTTTTAACTTTTGGTCAGCCCTGAAGTGGTCAGGCAGTTGGACTAGATGATCATTGCAGGTCCCTTCCAACTGAAATACTCTATTCTATGCTACTTGCAAAATATATATACTATACAGAAGTGCCCACCCACAAAATCCAGAAGACTGCATATGGATGGCTGGGAAGGTCATATGTATGACAACTCAGATCAATCCGTGAGATTTTGAAATGGAAAGGATTAGTAAACATCAACATGAGAAAAATCTGTCTTTACACAATAACGGAATGTTTAAATATATGCAACCATAAAAAATAATAGTAATTGATGGTGAAGCCCCAAATGTGAATATATTTCTATTCTAATGCTGCATGGATTAATATTATATTTAAAGGACAATTATGCCCTCTCCATCCAGTGGGCACATCTATACCTAAACAGGAAATTTTACATTTCTCAAATTAAGGTTAGATATTTCAAGCTACTGCATAAATTGACCTTACGTTGCAACTGGGATGTTACTAAGGTTTGTCCCATCAGTGCTGTCATTATTTCTGTATTTCCATAGAAATGAACACACCTCAAAACGGCAAGAATTCTATGAAAACTTAAAACAAGGAGACCAAAGTGGGGAAAATGCAGCTATTGGAGTGAGCAGGTGAAACAGAAGCAGAGTTCACTGCCTGTTCTGGAGTATCTGTATGACTTACAGATGGTTCCACCACACGACTAATGCAGTCTCTTTAAATTCACGTTAACAAGTAACTACTTCCATCCTACCACGCGTGATGTATAAGATACAGAGAAGTATGGTGATTTAGAATGAAATAGTCTATTCAAGGAATACAGAGAGAAACAAAGAAGAATGACAGAAACCTAAAACCTATTTGGGAAGGAGCAGGGGTCCCATTTCCAGTGATTCATCCTCGTATTACTCAGTGTTTCACACTCCTGGTTCTTCCTTGAGCTTTAAATTCAAGGGTCAGTTCAGATAATCGGTAAAAGCTATCAGCTACTGGCTCATTGCAAGCCTACAGACACTTCAGGATTACTTTCAACCAGAGATTGAGCCAGGCCAGAACTTTAGATCTAGAGCACTTTAAATTACTCTGAAGCCCAGAAACACTATGACCACGGGGTCTGAACTGCTTTGTTACTGAATTTGCCGATTCTCTCTGTTGGTTCAAAGAAAATCTTGACAATGAGAAACCTAAAGTGACATTTTTGAACCATTGGGGGGGACGGGACAGACGGACACACACACACAAGAAAAAGACATAAACCTGGATGATTTTTTCCCAGCACAGTACTAGCCATATAGAGGTAGGGCAAGAAGGGAATTTCCCAGACCTCCTCTTTACAACACACCACAAAGAAGGTTAGGGGCTCAAAAAATAAGTTCTAACTTACATATACACACACATATCCCATGCACAGTATTTAATTCCGCACACCCACAGAGAATACTTAATACTTTATAGTTCTTTACTTCAAAGAGTTGGATTCATGGTACAAATCAACACAGCCTTATTATAGCTCCATTAACAACAAATCATACCTGCTAAGGAATCAACCCATTAATTAATCAAACAATAAATTCATTTGGGGTTTCCACTAAAGATTATGTAGTAGTAGTCTGAAAAATGAGGAGGACACAATAAAACAACCACATAGTTGTCATTCCCTCACCAAGTGTTTTAAATCCTGGATGTCCTTCTCCTTATGTTCATTTACTAAATATAGAAGCTATAACAGGAAGAATATTCTTAAATAGAAAAAAACTCTAGCTCAAGATACACTCCACAATCTGTACTTTGTAGGATCAATGAGAAAGTAACAATTATATTGCATGGTATTTCTACCCAGAAGATCTTATTTATTTGAGTGGCGAAGAAATTTCCAAGTCACAAAACAAGAAAATCTTTTACACTCATCAATAGATGGATCGTTTCTAGTAGGCTGGTGGCTTGCACCATAACATATTGTTGCCTTGCCTGTGGACTGTTCCAGACTGTTTGAGAAGTCATTAAATACCGTTGAAGCAAATGCTGATTGCCCTCCAAAAAAAAAAAAAAATTTTGGAAGAGACACTGTAGTTGATAATACCCTAATCTCAAAATCTCGACTTGTTCTCAGTGAAGTAGACAGTAACCTCAGCTACCAGTGGGTAGTCAGATGAGCTGCTCCTGTGAGCCAGATTCTGATGTCAGTCTCATGTAAATCCACAGCAACTTCATTGAAGTAACTGGCAACATTCCAGATGTATCCTAATGGGATGAAGATCACAGACCTGCCTTCTGCTAAGAAACTGTTTTGCCTTACTTTATATACATCCCATTGAATCTGAATTACATCTCCCTGCCATTCCCTTTCCATTAGACTAATTTCCATGAAAATGGAATCTTTGTTCCTTAAGGATTACGGATTTCTCTTTGGCCAAAATATGTCAAGCCTTGTTCTTCTGGAAACTTAGTGGCAGTTCCTGCATTCCCCACTGCTTGCATCCGTTGGCAGAAATTGGCAGCAACACACAAACATTCTTTGGTTGGGATGTGGGAGGGTAGGAGCACTGTTTGAAGAAATACTGGCTGGTAAACCTTCATGTTATTTTTGGCAGGTGTGCATTTTGCTGAAACAAAAGGCTTAAGCAGGCTCTCCTGAAGCAGCATGGCCTGTGATGTTACATGGTAAGCAAAATATCAGAAAGCTTTGGTGTGTTCAACAGTAGAAAGGACTCATTTTACAATGGTTGATTCTGGGCTTGCAAACAGCATGACACAGAGTTCTGCGTGAAGGGTTATAAAGCAAAGACACACATTTCTTCCATGAATTACTGAATCCAAGGCATTCACAGCTATGTCCAACAGAAAGGGAATACCTGTACTGATGCAATCTTACAAACGTGGCTATCCCACTTCAACATCCTCGTTCATATACACTGCTACAAATGCCATGTAATATCTATGTTCTCCATAGTACAAATGCTGCTCCCAGACTGAACCTTTGAGACTAAGTGTGGCACTTTCCATCACTAACTGCCAGCAGCTTCCCAGCATGACTCTTTACACAAGTTTAAGCATCCAGAGAATTAAGAACTGTCCCCTCCCGTATTTGCAAAACTGATGTGTAAATTCACAATTCCAGGAATGTGAAAGTCAGTCACGGGATCTTAAAACCAAAGGGACAAACAAACAAACAAACAGCAACCAGTAACTTCAGATTCTGAAAAGAACAAAGTGGGGACTATTTTTATTTGCCTTCTCTTTTCTCAGCCATTATCATACTGAGGGAACACGCTTTCAGGCTATTTTCTACAATGACGAAGACTAGAAATTTGACCCTTTAGTTAATGATAAGGTTTTAATGAGATTCCAGAACATGACACACCCCAAATACTGAAAGATTTAATGACACTAAGGCAGATGCAAATCTAACATCACCTTTTCTTGTCAAGCCAGAAGAAATGACAGTAGCTCACGTGGACTTAATTTTATTTGGTCTGCACACCCTGCAGGGCAATTAAATCATTCGTTTTGCAAACCGAACACTGCATAAAACCTATACGCAAGACAGATTCACAACTGAAATTACATGAAAGTTATATACTAAAAGATCTGAGCTTGGGGCTTCAGCAGCAATCTTGTCACCTAACTTTGTTTTCTCCTTTTCACTTAAACTACTGGTAGGAAAAGAAGAGAGAAAACAGGACAACAACGCAAGCGGAGCTGGAAATAAATGCATTAAGGTGGACAGTATTACTGTACTACTGTTTCCACCAAGAGCTGTTGTCTGTACTCTACCCCACCACAGGAATTAAACAGCTTAGATAAGGAAGCGAGTAATTCTCCAGTGGAAATTACAAGGGCAGAAGGAGGCAGAATGCAAGAGCTCAAGCTGTAAATTTAAGTTGTGTGCAGCTACCAATGGATTTTTAATGACCCCCAAGGAACTAGCCACTGTTTGAGGTCTTCTTTTAATGACAGCAATTGCTAGTCATCAGTGTATTTGGTCACAAATTTGTTTACCTGTCAAATAAACAACACTACTATTTTTTTTTTTATTTTTTGCACAGGGGTAGGGGATGGAAACCTGGAGACTACTAACATGCCGGTTATCTAGAACATCAGATGCTGTCACAAACTGTGCAGACATGAATATTGGTTTTCTGGACCTCCTTACCCTGTGTTAATCACATTTGGGGTCTCCAATACTCATTTACTATCAACTGGCCCAATTTCAAGCCTCATCTTTTGCTGAAAAGTAACAACAAAAAGTCCATGTGATCAGGTAGAATAATTCAATGGGGAAAAAATAAACAAACAAGAAGGGAGGGCAAGACAATCAGCAAAATCTTTTGTTTGGAAGGAAAGCATTCCTAACAGGAAAGATAAATTAATACAGTTGTTTAAAAAAAAGAAAAAAAAAAATTGCTTTTCATAGTTAACTGACATCCTGAACTGTAAGGAACCTGTCCTTCCTAAAAACAGATTCTCTGTCCTTGCTCGCTCCCAATGACTAACTCTAGCCTTTTTCTTTAGCACCTGGTATGAGAAATTAGAGAAGTAGAGCTACTTTGCAAACAATTGGTTCCATCAGCATTCATAAGAACTTGCCTGCAATACTAAATAGCATAACAAATATCCCCCAATCCTAGAAATTAAACTGTACTAGGAGGAAGAAGGACTACACAATCAGAGTTTCTGTATATCTAATTCCAGATTTTGTGAGAGACACTCCAAGCAAAAAGAGAATATCCAAACCAAGTGGGAAAGAGGGCAAGTAGAGAAGGACTAGATTTTAAAGAGCGTATCCTAGAAAAGAGAAATCATAAACACTCCACATGAGGGAGGAAGACATATCAAAAATTTCTCAAACCATTTGTGTATTTTGTAGCGTACAGCACAAAGTATTTTAATATATTGTAGTGCCAGCCACTACTAGTAATGCTATTAAAAAAATCGTACTGACATAGCATTTATTTCTTCCTTTTCAGCACCTTACTTTTAAGCTAGCACTTGCTGCTGGAAGAAAGCAGATGAAAGAGTTCATTTACCACCATGTTAAGTCAGCCTCAAATACAATTTTTGGCAAAGGTTTCTTAACAAGACTGTTTAAGGAAGCTGATCCAGTAACAGAATGAACTTGCAACCATTTAGTGTCATAACACCTCAAGTCAGTCAGAGACCTCTTTGTCTAAAAAGCTTAAGTTCCTTTTGTTTGAAGGAAAGACTTATGCATACATTTTCAAAAGTAGCAAAGTAATTAAAAGACAAATTCCTTTTGAATTCATCAACCCACACCAGGCAAGCCACTTCTTACCTATCTCTTCCCTAAAGCTACTCACATTATTGCTTACTACTGGCTAAATGAAGTCCTTTTAGATATAGGTTTGCAAACAATCCACCTCTCCCAGGCTTGTCTGTTGAGTTTACTGCTTACAAGCAGTTGAGAGACGATAGTGGACAAATATGTTTCACAGTGTAAGAAAAAAGAGGAGTGGGATGATTCCGAGGTCATTCTTTTCCCAGGAAAATGTGTACCAAACCTTGTAAACAGAAGTTCCACGGTGCTTTTAGGGCTTTGTAAGAAAAAAGCTAGTGGTCAAGCTAAGAGGCATACAGTGCACACGGTGAGGAAAACGGGGCCCGAGGGGAACTTTAAAACCTCTCTAACTTAATTCAGACATGTCATAGTCCAGTATATTAAAAATATTTATAAACCTGTATCTACTGAAATCAGTAAGAGGTAGGTACCTGATTATACTCAAAAAACCTGGGCTTCCATCTGCTGACTTTTAATGAGACTCACACCCATAAGTACCTGTGTTACTCCTGGTAACAGTACAGAAGCTAGGAAAAATGACTTAGGTGCTTTTGAAAATGCAGCCCTAATCAACCTTTAGCAAAAAAAAAAAAAAAAAAAGGGTCAGTTTCTAGATGTTAACTACCAAGGAACCATGTTGTTCTGACAGGAGTTACATAAAACTGAAAGTCCTTAGGTGAATGCACTGGAAGCTGATTCTTTCCCAAAGGGTCCCATTTAAGGCATTCTGCTAGTATGACCTACTCTGATAATATGGCCTACTTGCTGAGCAGCAAGTGGAGAGAGAGTAATTCCCTTAGCTGGAACACCGAGCCTTGCGATGCTTTCCTTTACCCACAGAGATCTGACCTTAGATCCCTCAGAAACGGAAGCTGCATGTTACAAGACTCCTAGGTGCCAGTTCAACTCCTATAGGGACTACTGAGCTTCTGGCAGCTAGTGCCAGCACGAGGAACAAGGAGGTTTACATAACACAGGTCCCACAAAACCAAGATCCCCCACCTTTCTTTGTCTCAGTCATGGCTTCTGCTGACTCTGCATCCACAAACCCCTCCTCCAGCATATGAGACATTTTGACCTTCCCTATGCCTACTTCCAAATGACTTTGAGGCATAGAGACTGCTATTAATTGCACTTATTTGAAATTCTAGGAAGCACAGGAATTGCCATTCATGTCTAACAATTACCTGAGTAAAAGAAACCTTTTGCGGACAGATGTGAAATACCCTGACCATCATGAAATAGTCATAATAATCCTTTATTATCACAAATGGTACAGCACATTTGTTGATAAGGATCAGGTCCTTATAATAATGCAGAGGAAGCATGTCTCTTGGGACACTAAGAGGTGGTTCTGCAACTGTTAGAAGAAATAAGAGAGGAACAACACAACCAGCAACTCTCTTGGCAAACCTTGACTTTAACCTCTGCTAGTGTGTTTGCTCTGCCACAGGCAAGGTGGCAATCATACCATTTCCTTACCTTGCAGGGGTGTTAGGCTAGTTAGTTAATGTCTTCATAGTACAAAGTAAATGCTGACTATTATTATTGGCGCATTATGTACTACCAATTCTCTCTGCTCAGTAGGATAGGCAACACTAAGCGGAAAATTGCAAATGTAACAGCTAAAAGCTTATTCGATTTACAAGTTACCTCAATGTTTTTCTTTTCAGCTGTCAAACTGCTTTATAAGAAGCAGTTCATCTAAGCAACCCTCACCCTTTACAATTTGGTTTTGTTTGCTTCCTAACCTGGAAACGGGTGTCTCTTGTCTTTATTTCATTTCCAAGTCAAGCCTGAAAAGAAAAATGCTTGTAGAAAATCCTAAAAATTACTGGATCTGATTTTCATTTGAACTTTTATTTTTTTGTATGGTACCAACAACTTTCCAAATTCAATGAAACTAATGTAATTACAATTTATATGGAAGAATGAGTGGGAAAGTTTTTGAAGGGCACATATATGATAGACTGTATGTCCATAAGAGAAAAAAATGTACTTGCAGGATTGATACACAGACGTTGGAACTGTAATATATGAACCAGCTTTCCTGAAGAACCCAGCCTCCACTTGGGCATTAAAATAAGCGGCTAGATTTTCAAAACTCCCTAGCTTCCACCATGCTGAGCAATTTTGATTATCTGGCCATAAAAATGTCTCAGTGAGAACTGCTGGGTGCCAAGCACTTTTGGAAATCTGGGCTCAATTGTGGGCTCTGAGCATTTAAGAAACCACTAGCTCCAAATGTAAATAGCGGTTATATGAAGCAATGGGCGAGAGTCATATAAGAAGCATATATGTGTCTCAAAGTACGTACATTTTTTTATTTTCCCTTAAACACTCTAATCTGTATCCTCCTCCTGCACGTTGCCATGTAAAAAGACATAATCATGTTGCAAATCTTTCTCCTGAAATAAAAACAAACCTCAAAATTAAACTAAACTGTGTCCTAAATACTTTCTGCTTCAATGCATAGTCTCTCAGGAAAACTATGATGATGCTCCTTAATAATGTTCTGTCTTCATTTAAATGATGCAGGATGGTGCCAGCAGAGGATAAACTTAATTACCACGGCAGGAGGAGCCACAAAGTCATTAACAGCTAGATTATGACGGACAGAGTTCATCACACATCTGAAAGTGACACTGTCTTTCCAATCCCACTGGAAAAACAAATACACACGAAAGGAATAATATGATTGGAAACAACAAACACCCATGCCTAACTCATACCAGTAAGTGCATGTTTACGAGATAACACCGAGACCTGTGCCATTGCTCTTTTTAGCTATCATAAGAGTGCTTGGATTTGCTTTGCAGACAAAGTCACCTGGTTGTTTCAGATATCAACTCACCACAGCCCAACTTCTCTGAACAGATCTGGTAATGCCAACCGTTTCAGTGTTGACATTTAAAAACTGTCTTGCCAATCACCACTCCTTCACTCCCTCCTGCGAGTCCCAGGAAACATGCTGCAGCCTGCTGCTTAATGCTGTTCAGGGAGACTTTGCAGAACACTGCTGTTTTGAGGCCAATTCACACAAGTGCCCCAAGATTTCATGGAGTATGTCTTTCACTAACACCTTAAACTGAGGATTATGCTTCCTAGTGCTCCTGCAAAACAGAATGAACCATAAGACCACTCTGACCAGCAGTGCTTCTTGGGGAACACTAGTATATGCTCATCCCCAGAAAAGAACCAATCACAGAGTCATTTCAGCAGTAATTACTACCATATTGGTCCATTCTCTGCAAACACATTTTCCACGAGAAAAACTGTGTTTGTGGGTAAGGAAAATGTTATCAGGAGTTCTGCTCCTATACCTCTGTACAAGTGTCTGTTCTGCCAGCATTCATGTAGCCTTACCGGTAAAGCTCTTCTGACACTGTGAACTACGTAACTAAAATGGAACAGAAATAGTATCATGTGATCTAGATGACCAACTGCATAAAAAATTGTGAATACTCAAGGAAAAAAGTCTCTGAAAACTGTTTGCAAACAACCCGCAAGCTGAAATATATTCATATGCAACATTTTTTAGTATTTTGCAGTGACAGGTATAATTATATAAATGCTTATGGAATATTTATAGACAAAATTTGCCAGCGTTATGTCATCATTTTTCTTAAAAAGTTTTTCCAGCTCAATTTGCAGCTATATTACAATAATGTTGTACCTAACTCCATCATCTTTAGTAATTTAGAAGAAAGTGAACAAATATCAACTGATTCAGAAAGCTGCAAGGTAAACAGTTACAGTCATTTTTGAGGAGGATACTTTCTACTAATCCTACATGCCAGTCACTTTCATTTTGTAAAAAAAGGGAGTTCGAACTGTTGCTCAGTGCCCCAAGGGACTTTGCAGCTTTGTACAGATGCTGCTAATCTCAACGGTCAGGCCAGAATCACAAAAAGAAATCAAACGCCCCACACAGACACAGCTTCATTAAACATTAAATTAAACTGGCATTAATTAGAAAAGCATTGGTTTGTAATTTAATGAGAAAGATGGACACACAGAAGAGAAGGTAAAACAGGAAGACCTAAAGAAAAAGACATGAGTGGTAAAAGAAAAGAAGAGTGGCATAAAACATTTTCTTCAATTGCTTTTCATGCTCTTCAGAAGGGAATACACAATTCAATGAAGTAACATTTGAACAAAGAGGGTATTTTTGTTCCAATAAACGCTTCATTTCCCTCAAATCTGGATGGCAATGCTTCCTCTTTCAAAAGTGCCTCCTATTGATTCGTAATAGTTAATCCCCTCATTTTTAGGTGACTTTGCGGGAGGGGGGGAATGAGGAAAAAGGTTTTTGTTTCTTATTTTGCTTCCCTCAAAGTTCTCCGAGAGCTTATGAAAAGTACACTCTTACCTGTAACAAGACTTCCAACAACTGCGATTTAAATGTGCTAATGGAAATGCTGGAAAAAAATGCAACTTTTACACACGTGACTTTCTAAATTAAAACAATGAAACTTCTGTTGTGAAAGCTTTGGCCAAGGTTTGTTTGCTCCCCTCTCCTCCACCCTCAAGCCCCCTGTCTCTCCTCCTATTCAGGTGCTTAAGAAATCAAGTGGCTGTTTTGTGCTTCAGTGTAGTAGCTCGTAATGCAAATGGATCAGATAGTACAGATTATGCCCTTTAGGCCTTTACAACCCAAAACAATTTTTCTTTTTTAACTGTATAAGCCAAACATTTCTTCAAAGCACAACAATTATTAAGCTACACCAAACCCTTCTCATCTGTATCAGTCAGAAAATAACACTCATATGCCAGAAGAGGATTGGTGCACTCCCACTCATCAGCGTTAATTAGGATGAGGAAACTGTCTGAAATTCAAGTGTGCAAAGTATTTGGAAATTTTCTCTTACTAACACTGTAAACTGTTCACAGTCACGTCTGTTGGATAGAAAGGGCTCCTAGACAGCAATATGCACTTATGTGCAGAGTGACTCTGCAATGAATCTGAATGTGCTCCTCAATCACTTGCAAACATGTGCAGTCAGTCTAGCGTGCTGAAAATGTTAGGCTTACTATGTCTGCTCAGATCAACCGTACAGTATAGTACATCCTACATGTGAGTACAACACAGCAGCTGCATATCTGATACCTGTGAACATTCAGCAACCACAGCAAAACTAGAATTCCAGCAAGGCTGCTGAATGTCAGGAAATCCTGGGCAAACAGGCAAAGCACAAAGTTCCTTTCTATTTATAAACAAAATTTCTGGACAAATCAGATATATGGTAGCCCACACTTACAGTTATAAGCCACAGGTTACAAATGATCACCTCTTTGATAAAAAGAGCACTTGGCAACGCAGGACTAAATGGCCCTTGTGTACAGTACTGTTCTGTCAAAAGTAAACCTACTTGCATTCTGCTCCATTTTGCACAAATGGCCAGATTTTCAGAGTGGCTAAACTGTCATTTAGGCTCCAGAATGACTATATAGATTTCTGGAATGAGCTAAACCTATCTGATGCGTCCTGGATGGAGAAAATATTTTGAATCCTTATTTATTTGCCTAGGTGAGAACTGAAGCCTTCAGAAAATCTGCTCTAACATCGGATGGCAGTCAGAAATGTACTTTGTTTTGGTGTAAGACAAAACAAATCCTTCTGAATTAGGCCTGGTTAGTATTAGTTTAGCTTCCAACTTCTACTGGACCAGAATTTTCAAGGTAAGTCATCAGTATGAACTCATTTTATAAATTGATTATTAGCAGAGATTATCTTTTCCCACTTCATTGCAACTTTTAGCATTGAATTGCATTTCAAGTCCCATAAAAGGTAAAGGATTGAGAAGTAAGTCTTTGAACCATTGTGTATTCTTCCAGTTCAGTGGTAACTACTATGTTTTATCCTAGAAGTAGCTGCATTTTAGTAGTGAATGACAGAAGGTATCTTATATAATCCTATCCTATACAGAGTGGCTACAGTACCTTCTCAGGGAGGAATTCTCAGGAAGCAACTCCCACGATGGCTGAACAGCTGTAAGCAGAAAGCTGCAGAGCTCCATACCCCTTTCATTCTGAGAAGACCTATTGATATAAGAAAATTCCCACTATTGCTCCCGGCATTAAACATCAGAGACTTCCAGCAGATTTCTGGGAAGATGAGAAAAAGAGAACAGATCTTTTCCCTCTTCCCCATCTGGGCCATTAGCTTCTCACACAGATAGGCTTCCACTGTTCCTAGGCCCACGGTGCTCCCTCTCACTCGCTTGTCTGATAGCCCTTTCTGTCCTGGCTGGCTCCCCTTTGCATTGCCTAAGAGGAAGGTCCATGAAACTACCAGGGGTTAAACTTGACAATACTTTCTATTACAAATGCATATGAATATATACCTTTTTTTTTTTTTTTTTAAATTTAGGTGCGCTACTCACAATAGTAGGTGTTATTGGCAAATTTTTTTTTGCACCATCAGTACAATCACGCCTATATCACGAACAAGAATCACATGCACAGGAAAGTGATATGGTTATTAAAATGTCCTGGTATTGATTTGTTGAATTTCTTTTAGTTTTGTTTGAATTTTATGCCAAGAAAACAAGAAATGCAGTTATCGTCTCTGTACATTTTTTCATCCCAGACATGCTAGGTCAGAGTCATAATCCTGACAATGGTTCTATATTTTTTTTTAAGTTGTATTAATACTTATTAATAATAAATGTTATGGAATTATATGCAGTATTAATTAGAGCCTCATTGTGGGCGCAAAAGAGACTTTATGAGATGTGCTATATTTATGTATGGACACTGCTGACAAGCAAAGATAAAAGGCAAAGCTATTTTTAGTGCTCACAGAAGATAAAAATTGTGAATGTACATGTACATGAACATATGTGCCTGTATACAATGTGCAGAAAGAATTAGTGCCTTTTGGGTACTGATCAGCATGATCATCAAGAGACTTTTCAGGACATCTTTGGAGTCCTTTATAGCATCCGAGTTTCACTGTCCAAAAATACAAATTATGTCAAACCACTAGCAGCCTTCCAAAATTTAATCAGCTATGCATTCATGCAATTTCAGTGTATAAGACTCCATTTTATTCTGAATTTCAATCCTGCATCTCAAAGTATATTACTCTGCTCATTTTTCATTAAACACACAATGATAAAAAACAGTTTAATCTTGGAAATACTCCATGTAAATGTCTCAAAAATAAAAATATAAATAAACCCACCAAAATTTCAATTGCAGCAGAAAAAACATAAGAAAAAAATATTTCTCAAACTGTTTTGCTTCTTCTACAGTAATTGTTCTTCCGAACTATACTGGTTGCTTTGTTGCCTATTATCACACAATGTTCCTAAGCAGGATTTGTAAAGCTATGCATTATATTTGAAAGAAAAAGAGAATGTGAAGTGTGAATTTGTTGTAAGTTGGCCAAAACAGATATCTAAATAAATGCTGAAGTATTTTGTGTGTGTGTGTGTGGGGGGGGGGAAGTATTTTGAACCTGCCCTAAATATCTATGCATTTTTAAAGTATATTTATGCACATAGGATCCTATATAATTTCAATTGTTTTTAGAGACAGCAACATCATCTGCATTTAGTAGTTAGCTGCCAGCAAATAGTCATGATGGATTTCTAGCGTATATTTCTTTCTATCTATTTTTGAACACTGCAAACATTGACGATACCTTTGAATTCGATTTCCTCTGCCACTGGCTTTTAACCTGAGAGAGAAAGGAATATGAGCCCTTCTCTCTTGTGTACTTTCATGATTTGAGATATACGGAGGCAGAGGGTCTGTTTAATAGGAAATTATTTCCTAGTATTTTCTGCCTTGCTTGGATTTCCTTTCTTCCTAGTATTTTTAGATCCCAAGATAAAAAAACCCTTGGTTTATTTGTGTTGTAAGACAATCCACCAAATAAAGCACGGATCACTGGGAGACTTTCTTCAATGAAAGGTCCAGTTTAACTGGTTCACTTTTAATTTAATGAATGGCTCTTTCCCTCAGACAAGGAGAAACCGCCACAGACATTTACAAAGACACAAAAGCCAACACTGGGCTGTTTTATGTTAGTTTCTTTTCTTAAAACATTTGTTTTTAACTTGAAATGTTCAAGGCAGAACTTGCAGATACAAATCCTTCCCCTTATAGAAACAAAAGTGTTTATATAGTCCACGGTAAATAAACCCTAATTAAATGTATCCATCAACTATAGTTCTTTTATTTCATTTATTATTTGTTTTCAGAATCTAAGATAAAGTTTGATGGAGACTTAAAATTCAATCTTTATCATATATCGAATTTCATTTTTCTTTAGAATGTTACACACTCTTTTCTTCTTTAGAAATCTACCATTTCTGATATACGCAGCTTCTTACTACTAAATCCAGTACAACTTTCTGCCCTGTTTGGAAGTATTTTGACATAAAACATAACCATTTTATGCCATCAATTGCTGCCTCTAGTTTAGCCCAACTGGTAATTACTGTGTATTTCTACAAAACATTATTTCCTCTTTTCCTCCTCCTCCAAAATTAAAATGCAAACAGCTCAGTGAACACAACAGAAAGAAAATTTGGGAAAAAAAAAAAAAAAAAGAAGAGAGAGAAGTAAGAAGAAACAAGAAACAGGCCATCTAATATAGTCCAGAATTTTTTTAATTGTTTTTACAGTGAAAAGAAGAAGGAAAAATTCATATTTTGTTTTCTGCCTTTCTAGTGGTTTGTGCTTGTTGTAGAAATAAAGTATTACAAATAGAAACCAGAGGGGGGGGGAGGGGGAAAAAGCTCGTTTAGTTTCCCTTTTTCATTTCCTTTGCTGGAATACTGGTTTGGAACATCTGAAGACAAAAAGGATTTCAAAGTTCGATTTTTTTGTTGTTGTTTAAACGAGGACTTAAACCAGTCCCAGGTTTGCGGGAGTTTGTGGTGTCACAGTGCCCCCTGGAGATGGGATGGGACAGCTCGGCCTCCTCAGCCTCGCCCTCCTTACCTTGTTTTTCTTACAGCTCTCGAGACAGGAAGGAACAGGAGATTTTCAAACAGTCTCAGGACCTTTGCTGCTCAGAGCTGGGCTGGGAAGAGGAAAGTGCAAGAATAACTCCCTAGTTATTTCAAATAGTTAAAAAACCACTCTTCCACTTTTTCCCCTTAAACCCACTTTAGTTGGGGTCTGACCGTGGCTACTTCCAAAACACTTTAACCTTCTACAGGTCTAGAGTGCTAAGGTGTGAGCATGCATAGAGAACTGCTTAGAATTAAAGTCTTCATGCACAAACTGGGTTTTTTTTCTGATAGTTTAACCATCATTATTATAGGCTTCCCATAATTTTTTAAACTGTTACATTTAATGGTATCATACTCAAGCGCAGAAAGTGTTCACCATGTAAAGAAAAGTCTGTCATACCTGTAAATAATCGTTTTTAAAAAATGTACTGAGTAAAAAACTTGTAGTCATATACTGATCTAACTATTACAAGACTGCCGATTTTGGTTTGGTTTCAAAGTTGTGAAATTTAGTTACTTTTTTGTATAATAAAAATATCTAAAGTGTGGTAGACTATAAGGATCCCGTTTATTGCTTCATTAAGATACAATTCACTATGCAAAATATCTTGGGGGGTGCAAAACAGAAAACTAATCATGATATTTTTGAGACATGAAGATCTGTTGATCCCAAGTCTGTTGTTTATCTGATAAAAATTGCTATAGGGGCAGAAAGACTTCATTATAATGTTTTAACATTTAAGATGTATAATTAATCACAAATTTGGGCCAATATACCCCACAATTTTTGTTTTTATACAGTTTCATTGTTATTGCCTTCACTTTTTTCCTTAATATTGTGTAAACTCTTCCTTCCCAAACCATTCTTTCAGGTGAAACTAGATAGAAGTTCACCGCAGCAGGAAATAAGACTGTTTAAGTTTTAGATTACTAGCACACGTATGTTTATTTTCAATGGTAAAGAGAATACTAGGCTCAAGAATTCTTAAGTCTCTTGGATATTTCATGTGATGTTGATATTTCTGATAATTTTTTCTTCTACCATATATACTTAAAGAAAATGTAAAAGTGCATTAAATAAATCTAATATATTTAAGTTTGGTATTTCAAAATGCTTGTGTACCAAACTCATCTGCATAATAATAATAATAATGTCTCAGAATGCGAACCTGTACAAGTATCATACATCCTTGGTACTATCCTGCCATATAGGACAGCTCAGCACAAAACATCAATTTGCGCTTACAGTAATGCTTTTTAAAGAATCTGTAGAACTTTAAACAAGGTTTAATACATAATCAATGGAGGCATCTGCCTTGTAAGCTATCTGAAAAGTTAAAAATGTAGAGAGACATGCACATGTGAAAGTATTTCAAATTCTGTTGACAAAATCATGAAGTAGAAAAAAACAACTATGTCAGATAAAAGCCACTACAATTTGTCAATCGTGTAGGTATGCATATAAACACACGTTAATCATCTTGAGAGTACGATCCACGTTTTTCTTTCACACCAAGCAAGGAACAAACGTCCTGTCCATCAGTTCTTACACAACTAAGACCTCCATTTCTTACACACACCTTCCAACTGGCTACAGCAGCATCTGGATCTAACCTAATCATTGTTCTGGTAAGGAGACAACAGATCTTATTCTGATCAGATTCACTCATTCATACCATCTGACTGCACAACTTTCAAGCAAGTTCTGTACTTCCTAAATCTGCCGTGAGACAAGAAACTGACTCAGTGGCTCTAAATCGAGCAGAAGCAGACTAAAACACTGAACCCTAGAAATCATTCGTAAAAAATACCTTTAGCACGTGTTTGAATGAAAAATACTGCTCCACTGGGAAGAGGAATTCTTCGGTCTCCAAGAGTCATTTAAATACCAGTTGGAAATTACAAACTGAAGTAGCTTTACTTAAACACGGCTGGAAAATACAGGAGGAGAGTTTTCTAAGAAATTCTTCTCAAATTCAGATTCTACTTCCCCAATAGCTGATGTTCTGGCTGCACAGATATGTTTGTATATATGACAACATTCTGGAAAATGTATTTGCCCCCTTTTTGAGGAAATTAAAGACAATTTTTTAAGGTTGTGACACAAAACAACAAAAGCCAGGAAATGCAGTGTTAGGACTGACGCTGTGTTCTTACCTCTCTCATCATTGTGCTTTTTCCCCACAAAACGTACTTACAATAGTGTGAGGCAAGTAGGGAATATCAGCCTTAACTTACATTTCCTGGCTTCTTCCAGCTGGTGTCCAAAACCTTATTGTTGTTTAGGCACAACTGAGTTCTTTTGTATTTCAAGTGTGTTGTGCATGCATAAAACACAAAATGTGTCTAATTATGAAGACAACTAAAAGGTTGAATAAGCAACTTTTCTGCGCGTTAAAAAAAAGACAAATCATGGTTTTATTTCTATGTTAAGAATGTGGAAATAACTAACAGGAATAGCTACCAAAGGGAAACAAACTGTTTTCTGTCATTAATGCTACACAATGCCTTGTACTATTTAGCATCACATAGCATTTTGGATTACATTATTTACCAAGGGCACCAAAGCAATGCAAAAAAGGTGGCCTCAATTCTCTAAAGATTTTTGCATGAGTACAGTTGGTGAAATATCCAGGTACATTTGAAGCATTTTGTCCAAAAGAAAGCAAGCTACAACGGGAAAAAAGCAAAAGAGAAAAAAATGGACAGTTTGAATGCTACTACTATTAGTTTAGTACTTAATACTTCAATAATACTGAGTGATGAAAGACTGAACATACAGGTTTTCTTCCATGTTGATTCTCTGCAAGTTCTTTTGCATATTTTCTTCAGCAAAATGTTTAAACTTTAACTGTATTTTAGCATTTGAAGCATGATATATGTGCATGTAAAACTTCTCAGTGTGTACATAGTTATTCATTAAAACAAGCTTTATGGCACTCACAGTTTATTTCTGCATTTTTAAGGTGCATGCAGAAAGCTTTTTTTTTTAATGCATTTCAGTTGGATTTCATTGAATGTGTTGTACACCTTGACATTTTAGGTACTTTAATGGGGGTTTTCTTAGTTACAGAAACTAAGTTCCTGAAAGAGAGGTTTAGAGGCGGGGGAAATCCTTTTAGAAAAAGGCTGGGGGGGGGGGGGGGGGGGCCGCCGCGGTATGGGTAAAAAGACTTTATTTTCTAAAGCTCAAATTCCAAAGGAGGAAGACGGGGAGAAATAGGAACTGAAACTAATTTACCTGCATTCCTTTGTCACTGCTTGGCCCTTGACTAGTAAATGATTCCTTTCACTAGCCAATAAAACCAAATCAAAAGCAGGCTTAGGGAGCAGAGGGGGAAGGGGGGCAATAGTGTACAAGAGAGAATCAACTTAAACTTTGACAAAAAAGAAAAAAAAAGGAAGAAAGCAAACTCACTCCTCTTGCTTTCCAGAAGCTCTCAGGAGCTGTATGCCTGACTCCTTCTGCTAACTTCCCAGCATCAGCACAGGACAAAGACATTCTCTACCTGCTTTCTTGCAGCGCTAGCTAAGGTTATTCCATTGTTCCACATGACAGATAGAGTTGCTTTTGTCTCCATTTAATGCTGGTCCCAGAAGCCCTGCCAATTTAGGTACAGTGGAAGGCCTATACAACTGCTTCAGAGGTGAACGGTATCCAAGAATATGCTTGCTCTGCACAAACCTGGTGCCTAAGCAGCGTATCTCAGAGATCTGGTAAATGTTCAGTTCAAAAAAGTACTGTATAGCAACACAACAGAAGCATTCAAGAGCTCTGAAGAAGATTAGAGTCTGGAATTGCTGGACACTGTGCAAACATATATAGTGGTAGCTTCTGCCCCTAGAGCGCTTTACATTCTAGAGAAGCAAGACAGAGGTTCAGAGAAGGTCGCAGGATGTATTGACAGGGTCAAATTTTCAGAAGTGCCCACATTTAAAGTATATAGAAGTCTGTTGAAAGCTACTTAGAATTCTGAATTCAATTTTTACCCTATTAATCATTTTTAACAAATAATGATCGTTGGTAAAGGAGACAAGAGAAGTTCTTCAAAACCAGACAATTGAAAATGCGATATGGAAATTCTTTGTTCTTGAAACCACCACATCATATTTTTAGCATCAAAGGGGCTTCCTTAGAGCTGACTATACAGCATTTTTCAGAATTGGATTTTTTTCTTCTTCCATCCCTCTCAACCAGAAAGAATAGCTGGGAAGCAGTTAGATAGACAAGCAGGCCAGTAAAGAGCATAATGGACAAAAAAAGCCAAATGCAGATCTCTGTTACACACATGTGCCTCCAAGTGGTAGCAGTGATGCCAAATAGAAGTCATAAGGTACAATCACAAATGGAAATAGAGATGATCTACCAAGATGGGTAGCTCTAGACATCTCAAGGTCAGGCTCATTTAAAACTTTATTTTTTAATTTTCAGGTATTATCCGTTTGTGGAGAAAGTGCCCAGGGACCATGATTCACTCTTGTCAGACAGAAACAGAGAAGATGACCAAGCGCTCTAGCACCGCACACATGTGCTACTTGATCAACAATCACAGTGCTCTACATAGCAGCAAAGCTAGAATCATGAGGACTGTGAACCATACAAAGACATCTGGATCAGCAGCAGAGCAGAAATTAGATCAGATTTTACTGAGATACCAGCCTTAAAGACTCTCCGTTTGCCTGTGGTATCTCTACAATAGAAGTAAAGACAGAAGGACAGACAAATGCTTACCTACTTTCTTCCTGCCTGAATACGTTCTTGGGCTCTGCCCGAATGACGTCTATTCATCTCTATTGTAGAGGAAAACATCATCAATGTAAGCACAGCCATGTTGTGGCATTATCTATATTTGTACTGTAAAAGACACAGGCACATCTTAGGGAACTGATGAACTTCCTTCCCATGTAAGAGGGAGAGTTGCCTCAGGAGAGCATGCCAGTTCTTCTAGCTGTGGTCAATCAGCAAAATCTTTCAATCTTGGGGACATGCTTCCCCAAGAAATGGGTTCAGCATCCAAATAGCAGGTTAAGCAAGCATTCTTTCCCTTTCAACTTTCAGTCTCAGGGAACAGTCAAGATTCCTATTAAAGAGTGTTTGGAGTTTCATGCAGAGTACAGCAAGTTTATCCCCAGTTAGTAGCTAATATAACACATGCAAGTCAAAATTCCAAGACTTCAAAACTTCCCCTTTTAATAGTATGCACATACACATATATATACACACAGCAGCTTTTACAGTCCTTGCTTCCTAAATACTCAAGCAACACAATCACAAATATAGCTGTAGTCTAGAATGCCTTGCTATGATGTTTAATATGGGAAAAAGTACAGTATCAGTATGCCAGAAGATTTCAGGAGCTCCAAATAAGAAAATGAGAGCGCTGTACCAGTAAGGACCAATGGTCTGTAATAAAGGGTTCCATTTATAGTAATGAAGAACAAATAGAAAACTAAAATGCCTTGGTGTAGCTAGTCTCTGGAATCCTACAATCCCATGCTGCTCCAAGACGGGTGTACCACTACACGCTTATGGTGTGAACAAAGAACACCAGCAGAAGGTTAACAATATTAGCTGTTCTTCAAAGATTCATATATATCAAAAGAGCTTAACAAAACAGCCAAAGAGCTTTAAAGGCCCCACGTCTTCCAAAAAGGAATATGGGGAGTTTAAAGTAACAAGAATCTAACCAATATGTAAGAGTTATCTGTTGTCTTCTTCAAATGACCAGATATTGCTTTGGAAAGTATGTCTATTCCAGTGCTTGAAGAATGAAAGTAAAAAGTAAAGGGATTTGTCCATGCCATATATGGAGCAGGTGGCTAGGCAGGATCAGGTACCATGCTTCCTAAGTCCCAAGCTTGAATCCATTCCTTCAAACCTGCTGATATACAACAATCAATGTAATACCATCTAGTGTGTGCATGCTTCCTTTTTTTCCCCCATCACTTTCTTCCTCCCGTGGCTATATTTTAGAGTCAAAGCTAATCTACAGAGGGTAAAGAATTTCATAAAATAACTATAAACTTGAGATAGTGCTCTTCCACATTCCTCAAATACAGTGTTTCAATGAAAGAATTTAAAAAAAAAAAAGAGGGGAGGAATCCCTTAATATTGGGGTTTTTTTAATGTGTATGTGCAGATTCTAGAAGCAGGCTCAAAGGGCTAACAAAAGTCATAAGTGATACCACTCAAGTCCCCATTCTATTTTCTCAGTTCCTCTGAGAACTCTGACTGCTGTGCAGATAGCATTGTCCTGATTCTTCCTTAATCTGACTCATGACTAGAACCTTTCAAAAACCAGTATGACAGCTATCCAGCTCACATTGATTTTCAGTGGATGATCAGCATTTCACTCCTTGTAGCTTATTTGTAAAATCTTGGCTGCATGTTCTAGGGAATCTTTCATGCTTGGGAAAGCAAATTCCCCTGAAACCCAGGGGACAGCACAGACAGGGGAAGTACTGCCTGAACTTCCCACCTAGAACTGTAGACAGACACCATGAGTCAGCAAGCTCTGGTGCACAATTACTCAAATACTAGACAGAATAAGTATTAGTGATATGTCATAATTACCAAAACGTATTAGATCTAACAGTCATAAAATACCAGAGATAGTACAGTGAAGCCTATATGCGGATTTATTCTGAAATTGACAATGACATCTACCAGCTTATACAGCTGCATTCACTGAGATTTCAAATCTGGATAGTAGAAGCTCTGGATTGGTGACTACCTCAGTCAAATCCCACTGAAGGAAGGCTGCATCCCAGAAGCTCCATATCTGAGAATGGACTTAAAATGTTTCAATGGGGAATTTCAGTGACTTTGTATTCCCTAGCATCTCTCTCAACCATCTACCTACTCAATTGCAGGCTGTCTAAGAATGCTTTTAAAACAAAACAAAACCACAAAGGAAAGTTAAAATGGAAGAAAACACATGAAAGATAAATAGTGTCACACCTCTTCCTAGTGGCTCACAGAAATACATCACAGAAGTATTAGCTTTTCAGTGCAGATGTTAATAAACAAGTACATTTTTTTCCTTCTGTCAGAAGACCTTGACCAGACATATGCATATGTCAGATATTCAGACACATTTGGAGGAATGGTAATGGGAAGTAAAATTAACTATTAAAAGCAAATTAACTCAGTAGGAATCTATGATGACTGTAAGCCTACCTAAGAGGAGGTGTTAGGAGCTAGGTTCAAATGAAAGTCACTAGCAGAGTTGTATAATGTGAATATGAACAGCTGGAGAAACTGGAGAGAAGTCATGAAAATCCAGTGGAAACGTTGGGAAAATCTTAGACATTTATGCAAACAAAAAAAAAGTGTCAAAAGATGGATTACACAAGGAACAGGTAAAGTGGCCCAAAAAAACCTCTACTGAAAATAAATTACTATACGCAGGAAAAGCATTGCCCAGACAACCAAATTCAGTCCACGCTGAGATGTCACTGTATTAAACATGGTAGGAACGTATAAGAAGTCATGGCCCCTGTCTTGAAGTATTTGCATTTAAGATGATACAAGGAACTAACAAATTTTGAATAGTTAGGATGTTCTATGGTCTGTCTGCAAACAAACCATGAACGAAAACAGGGACAGAAAAAATTAAATAATCAGGAGAAAATATGCACTATTACTTATCCTAGCAGACCTCTACAAAGCCAAGAATTGGTTTTTTTCCAAATATGCCACTGATCACTTAAAATTTTTTTAACAATATGACTGTACAAACATATATTGTTTCATGTATTCTTGGACACAAACTGGTAAGGTGGAGCCAGTCATTCTTCAAGTCTAGCTGTAGGAACTTCAGCATATTTAAGGCCTCCAGTTTTTCTCACTGAATTCTGCAAAGTTTTTACGACTAGCAAATTACAATAATATTTTGTTTTGTGAAATAATCTTCCTTGCTCTCCCTAATCTCTTTGTCTCCACAGAGTCTTTAATTTAATGGAGCAGGATGCTTCAAGATATTGCCAAGGCCATTATCTCTAGTTGTATTAATAAACTTGCCTCCAAGACACGCCCATATGAACATTACCACATGCACATACTGTAAGACCCATTTCACATCGAAGGCATACAATATGCCTTAGCCCCTACGGGCAATGTTTCAAAGTACTATACAAAAGAAGAAATAGGTAGGGCATGGCAAACACAGACATACACACATGCAAAAACACTCAAATACACAAGAAAGCAGGCTGTGCAACCCATTTGCCAAGCTGTAAGTTTCCTCAAGCAAACAAGTCAGCAGGAAACTCCTCAAACAAGCCAGAGCTGGCCACACAAAAAGTGTAACCCCTCCCTTTGGTTGCTACATTGATAATGGGGCGATCCCTGGCCAGAGGGCTTGAGGAATAGGAAGGCAGTAAGAGAAGATTTCAAGATCCAGCTCATGGAATACTATAGTGAAAGACTGCCTACCAGAGCACAGAAAAATACTTATCTCCAGCAACTTCCCCTGCAGTAGATACCCTGACCTAAAAGCATGAAATAGATGGTTCAGTGAGACAAAGTCTTCCCAAAAAAGTATGGAACTGCTTTGTCAGTCATCTGTAATTTGCCTAATACATACATAAATGCACAGCAGGTTAATATCGGCATAGACACATTCATCTTGAAAGGGCAGGGAGGTAAACAGTGAGCACCTCCGTCTACCTAGGTAGCCAGCCAGCTTGCCACCAGTGTGCTTTCTAGGTACCACAGAAACAGGAGATGAGATTGGTCAACTGTAATCAGACCTACAAGAGGAAAACACCACTGATTTCTACCGTACGTTTTTGGTCTGAGCTGCAGTTGCAAGTTCTTATTCAGTGAAAATACTACAGAAACAAAATGTTTCTTGTAGACCCACCTAATACCTTTCTAGCAGTCATATTGCTACTCTATCCTATGCTCCTCACAGATGCATGCATTAAGCCAGCCTTGGCTTTAGCTAAGAGCAGGTTGATTTACAAACACTCAAGATCTTGTAGCTTCTCTCCTTGTCTTTGTGCTCATCAGGTTTGTTCCCCTTGCTGGCTCCTAACATATCCACTAATTCACGTCAGCACACTTCACCTCCTTTTAATGCCTTCTGCAGCGTCTGGTCTGTTAGACCAAGGCAAGAGGCAACGATGATTTTCCCCAACTTCTCCATGCTCCCCTCACACAGCCTCTTTTGCCATTGGAGTAAAGCCCTGCAACATAGTGCAACAGCAACAAAAGCAGTAACCAGGTAGTTTTTCCCACATACAGCACTGAATTTAGTCTTGACAATTACCTCTCTGCCATTTCATATCTGACTGCTTCCTTCCTTTTGCCTCTGCCTATTTTGTCTCTGCATTCTTTAGCATCTCTGTACCTGTTCCACCCTTGGCTTCCCTGAAGACACTATCCAAGATAGTGTAGTCAGTACTTAAAACACCTGCCTGCTAACAACTATAGAAGAAAAAAAAAAGTTTCATGAATATGTAGCCAGTCACACAAACAGAAAGATGTGCAGTTATTACCTTCCCTCCTTGAGCTGCAAGAAAGATATTCTCTGGTTTATTACTAATGCATGGGTCCCATTCCCATCATGTGCCACGCTGCCCCTCCTGCCCCCATTTTATCCTAGAATAGAAAGAACAGAATTGCAGGTACTTTATTTTCTCTCAGGAATCCTCAGAAATCTCTCTCTCTAGACACCACCAGAGAGCTGGGGCAAGGCACCATGTTAAAATAACCAAGCTTTGGTCTTAGTTTTATCTGGAGAAGGAAGTACCTTCCATGCTTTCCCATTTCCAGGCCTTTCTTTGAAAATCCTTTCTTTTCTTTAAATAACAAGGGGTAGCAGTCAAGTGAAAGCAAGGGCTACTTGATCCATTGTTTGGCCCCCAGCCAGGTTCTGCTGGCCCCGCTTTCCCTCTCAACCACCCATTTTTCTATCGTTCCTGTAATTTGGGGAGATTAAGATGTATAGCCTGTAAATTGGCTAAACTTTTCCAGGCTGCTTTAATGAGACTTCATATAATAGGGTTGGCTTTTTTTTTTTTTTTAATATTTTCCTTAACGTGACCCATATGGAAATAAAAAGATATATTTTTTAATGTATGCTAGATTATGGCCGACATTTTCCTCAAATTAAAATCCATGCTTCAGCAGCAGCATACATTTTCAATGATGTCAAATATTTTTTTTCAGCCAACTGGCTGGGGTCACCCTTATAACTCAAAGTTTAAGTGTGCTGGATAATCAGTAGAACATGTGAGTCTCTGTAGGGCACTGTGGTTGCCTCAGCCTAGCAGCAGTGCCTGCTGGGGAGCACACAGCACCTATTCTAGTCTGAGGCACTCATGGCAGGAGATACGGTGTAAGACAGTGCTAAAGCTCTGCCTCTGAATGAGTTGACAGCCACATGGTTCAGAGCAAGAACCATGTGGTGCTAGCCTACGTCAACATCAAGCTCTTCCAGCAGAGATCACCAGAATGCAATCATCATGCTCAGCTATAGACTAAGACTAAGCTTACAGACTAAGCTAAAACCGCCAGGCACTTCCCTATTGATAGATGAGATGCCCTTCATTTGTACATGCCATTCAAGCCTTGTCAGCCATTTGTGTTATCATTTTGGTTGGAATGATTCCCAGCGGGGGCAACCTTGATCTAAACAAGGGCTGTTCTTAGCACTGTTCACAGCACATACGTTACTTAAGTACTTATTTCCTTGATGTTTCCCACCTTAGGAATAGGAGTAAGGTAGGAGTATTAGTTATAGAATGGCAAATGTTTGGGCCCACTTACACTATCTTTTTAAGCCTTTCTTTAAAGCAACTCACGCAGCTTGCAACTATGTCTGAATCAGAATTTAAACGAATTTCAGTTGACATACCTGGATAGGCTAAATTCAAACAACTTGGAGAAATATTTACCAAATGTTAAAGCAAAAGAGAGAACTGCAACAATTTCCATGTAGAAGTTTTGTTTTCTTTTTTAACAACTCTTTTAACTAAAAAACACCTGATAATGAAACCACATTTGTTTGAGAAACCACAAGAAGCACTGGGCTTTCAGCTTTCAATGGTTTTTCTTTTTTTTTTTAAATATTTTCACATTAGTTTGCGATTGGAAATTGCAGTCATACAAGTCAGTCAAAAATTCCCATTTCCATCAAAAGGAGGTTCATTCAGATTTCCAAAACAATGTGTTTTGACTAATTTCATAGCTAGCACAGGAACACAATGATAGTTTAGGATGGAAAACTTAAGACCTTGCCTATACTTAAAAGTTGCATGAGAACATTGGTATTGGCTAGCTGTAGAGACAGTTACCCCAGTAACTCTAATATAGATGCATTTCAAATGAGTAAAAAACCCCAAAACAACCAATCAACAGTCAATTTGCTTACATAGTTTATCTCGAGGAGGAAGAAATCCTTATAAACTATGTTGACAAATGGTTCTTTTAAAATAGAAGCTGTGGCTCCACTCAGAAGATTCAGTGTTACAATTCTATTAGGTTTTTTATAGCGGCAAATCCTTTGTAGTTAATGCATAAATACCCACCAAAACTTCATTTACAGTTGAAATGGTAGGTAATTTAGATATAAGGGATGATGTTACTTCAACTAGGATTCAAAAAGGTTATGTGATACGAGTGTCGGGCATCTCCTATAAATAAATAAATTTGTTCAGTCACACCTGGCTCGTCCAACCCCTCCATCTTCTCATCAGTACTCTACTTCTCTCATCTGGCTCCCACTGTTTAATGTTTAATCATGTGAAATATTCATTTTCAGCCCAGGTCTCACAGACATTGAGTCCCTTGGAGCCTTGCTCTATCACTGTACAACCCTACAAATAATGGGAGTTATTACTAAACAATTGTACTAAGAACATATTTATGATTGTGCATATTCACAGGTTTCCTGGACAAGCCAGTCCTGCTTCACTGAGTGAAGCGGATACGTGCCACCAAAGGCTCTAGCCCTGAAGTAGTTTTGTCCCAGGATGCAGAAGACACGGGGGGGAATTGGGGAGCAAAACACGTGACCTGAAAGGTATGGATCTGCTGAATACCTTTCAAAGAAAAACAGCATTTTGATGAAAGCTGTCCACCTCTATAAGCAAAAATAAACATAATGTTGGAAATATAGACTCTGGAAAAAACCAAGTCTTCAGACTTTTCATTGAAATTAACATTAAATTGCTTTTTGATTCTGAAATGACACAATCAAAAGCTTCAGGTCGTTTGTAACACACTTCACGAACAACAAACGCACAAAAACCACACTTGCTTTAAAGTTACTAATTCGTCCTGCAGCCCTTACTCACCGAATACCACCCCGCACCAAGAGCCTCAGCCCTCGAAGGCTTCCACAGTGCCTCTGCACACGCCCCTTCCGACACCTTACTGCTGCTCAGCGCCCCCTGCGGCGTACCTCAGCGTTGCCTACCGCGCCTCAGGGCCGCCACTCAGTGGCTCCGTACCCCTCCGCGCCTCAAGGCTTCGTGAACATGGGCGTCCCGCGCTCGTGCGTACCACTCCGCGCCTCAGGGCCGCCTCACCGCTACTCGATGCCTCCGTACGCCTCCGCGCCTCAGGGCCCCTTAACTCCTCAGTGTCCCACCGCCCCTCCCCGCCGCGGGGCTGGCTCCTAAGTGGCCTGTGGAGGCAGGGGGCTCGACCCCGGCAGGGGAGAGACAGCTCACCCGTCCCCCGCTGAGAGAAGCAAACCCAAGCAGTTCAAGGCAGGCTCGCTGCTACTTCAGCAGGTAACTTATCGTCCCTGTACTGCAAGGAGCTCCTCGGTGCCCGTTTCAGTGCCACCAGACAGGTGGGAGGTTTGCAGGCGGGGAGGGCTGTCGTGTCAGAATGAGGAGAAAATGCTCCCGTGTAGCATTGTGCCTGGCTCCATCCAGTGCACCATGCTGGGAGTGGAGGAGGTGCCAAGCTGACGGGGCGGGGGGGGGAGTTACGTAGATGCTTTTGTGTGACACAGGGAAAATCCCAAGTGTGGTCTGTGGGTTTCTGCCGATTGATGGCATTGGGACCGTGTAAAAGGAGAATATTGGATCATCCTCAGCTAGGAGATGAGGATGGCTCTTGATATTAGCCCTATCGGTGGGCTAACTTAGCCGACTGCCGTAGGCTGCCAAAGACAGACCTTGAAGCCAGCAGCAGTGCATTAACTTCACTGACAGCTCCATCGGTGCCTGCTGGGGATGAATAGGGACAATTAATTCCCAAAAAGCAAATCCAGCTTCATGGCATTCTGTTAAGCTCACGCCTGGCTTATTGAGTGATCCAAATAATTTTGTCATCATGAAGCAGACAGAAAAAGGGCCTGTTTTTTCTTCCTGTTGTGTGGGCATGAGTGCAGTTCCTCCTGGTCTGCACTGGCAAGAGCAAGACTTGATCATTCAGACAACAATAAAGACAGGAACTGAGGAGGAAAAAAACGAATCAAGATGATTCCTCATAAAATAGTTTCATAGGACTAAAATCAGCATTTACTGCATACTGTCATGTTTGTTGAAATAAAGCAAAAATACAATAGGTAAATGAGGCAATTTCCTGAAAATTAAAAAATTTTCCCTGGGGTTCTCATTGTCCTGAAATTTATTCTCATGAGTCTCGCTCTAGACTCTGTATTTAATCAACTCATTGTCCATTGATTAGTGATACTGTACTACTGGGTGTTGCAGTGTATGATCATTAAAAGATTTAGAGATCCTCTCTTGAGAAATCCCAGAAATCTTTAATGTGTTTAACATTATGCTACAGTGTGCTAATGGCTGGCATGGTGGGCATGACTGATATATAAGCAGTCAGCATGAAACTCTTAGGAAAAGATAAAGGTGCTGTGCAGTGCCTGAACCAAGGGATTTATTTAGAATATTGCGGGGTAGAATATTTTTGTCTGATTTTTGAAACGTGAAATTCCTGTGTGGTACTGATGAACTGTTTGAAAGCAAGTTGGTATTTCGTGTTCCAACCACTGGTCTGGATGAGTTGATGTAGAACACGGAGGATGATTAAGAAGAGACTTCTGTGTGAAGTTTTCAAGGGAGACAGAAATGCAAAGAAGCTGCCTTTGGAAACAGTTGTGATACCTAGTTTTTGACATCCAGAAGATTACATATGCATTGCATACTACTGTCCTGTTTGAGGTATTGGGACTTGGAAATATTTTGGAAATAAGCCAATTACATTATGAACTGTTCTCAACTTTATCAAACAAAAATCCTTATAAGGGCCCAAAAAGCTGCCTCTGTGCAGCAGCAAATACTACTACCTATCAGTTGCAATGTGATTGTTTTGCTATCTTAGCTATATAGGACTAACCCTAGGACTTAATCTGTGGAAGGATCTGTTGCAAAGAACAACTTCACACATTCATTTTCTGTATCATAATATCAAAACATTGTACTTTGCTAAATCAAATTTGTAGTGTGCTACCATAAAGCAGAGAGGCTGATTTCTGAAACCTCTTCAGTTGTGAGTGGTCCTCTTTGGGTTGGAGGGAATTCCCTAACAAATCCAGGAGGCTGATTTCAACCTTCATGCAATAGAAAGGAGAGGGCTTTCTGAGGCAATAAGGGGGAAAGAGATGTAGTAGGCACTAGAACAGAAGATAGTGAACTGTTTTGTCAACATAGCTGTTTTTGCAGTTATCCAGTTATCTACAGAAGTTACATATTTCTGCAGATTTTCTATGCTGACTACAAATAATAGTACTTATCTTATACAGCATGCTTCCCAGTCCCTGTACCTTATTTCTTTTAGTATGTACAGTACTGCTTTGCTCACCACAGGGTATGTTATTCTATGTCACTGCAGATTTGTATCCTCCAAAGAAGAGCCAGTCAAATAGAATGACACAACAAACTAAAGCTAGACTGCAGTTCTGATTAATGAGAGGATATTACTACATTTTAGCTGAGCACCAGAAACATTTCTGAATGATGAGATCTGTTAGATAGTCTTCCAATGGAACTCGCAGAGGCCCTATTATTACAGTCATTTGTAATTACATTGTACAAAATATTCTGCAGGCAGCAGTTTCAGGACAAAAACAAGCTGATATTCTCTCTCCAGGACTTTTGTAACTCTCAGCTGTGAGAAGGCCTGTAATTTTCCAGCTGTCTTGCCTAGACTGTTCACCTGTGTATAGTTAAGAGTTCGCTTCTATAAGATCTTCAGAACTTTCTGGAAGGTGATAAGTAACCTTAACTCGCACTGAATTAGTTGAAATTAAACAGTTTTCAGTGACAGAGAAGGGTTATATCTGCAGAATCAGGCCCCTAATGAAATGTGAGAATGGGCAAGAGCAGCCTTCATTCAACATTTGAATAGAGCATTGATATATTTATTCCTTTTGGTCATCAAAATTTTCACACTGTATAGTAGTAACAAAGGCACTAAATTTGCAGTTAAATCTCCTCGTTCCATAGGTAAAACAAGAAACCTCTTCTGAACTTTAAAAAAGATTCCAGACTATTTTTCTCAAATAATTTGTAGCTGTCCTGTATCTGCTGGTTTCATTTGGGAACTGAAGGATGAAATGGAACTGAAAACCAGAGAGTGGTATCTCTTAGTTGACTGAGACCCAGATATACTAGAAATCTCATTAAAATAATGTGTTATGTATGAGAGTTCCAGAAAATGTTCTCAATCAAACATGTCTAGAGAAATGTCCAAAGCCATCCAAGTAGAATAGAGAAAAGGGTGAAGAGAGGGAGGGATGCAGGTTTTTAAAGAAGTTTGGAGATGCTGAACAGAATAAATCTCCGGTGGGCAACAGAAAAAAAGAAAAGATCCAAGTTACTGTTTTTGCCTGCAGCACTAAGTATTACAGAAATACCCTGCTTTGTCTGATGACAGGAAAAGACAGAGAAACAGATTTTTGAATACTCGGCCATAAGGATCATCTCTGCTCTCTTTTTAGGTTGCCCAGGCAATGGAGTGATTTGAAATCTCATCTGCTCTCTGGTACAGCTGTATTCAGTCATATAGCCATGGATAGGCACTCTTTGGTCTATCTGCCAGGACATCCAGCGTATAAGAGTAAGTAGTATAGGCTCATGCCACCTGCCAGTGTGTACAACAGGCACTGCAGGGTCATTTCTAGTACAATGCCATCTTGTTTTCCCAGTTTAGGTACTCTGCAGTGTTACTGTAAAATTGTTTCAAGTGGTCATCCAATACTCTGTGTTTTTCACAACATCGATTGATTCTAATGGAGCCTAGAGGGGAACCAGTATTTCTAGTGTTTTTATGGCACTTCAGGAATGAAAATAGCTCTAGCCAGACTAAACAAGGCTAAATTAAATGAACAAATATCCCTTCTGTAGGACAAGTGTAATAACTTCTAGTTATAGGGCAGTGGAGGAACTGACAGCATCGTTTCTTTTGGATACAGTGATGTCACAGTGCACAGCTTTGGTCTGTTGACTGAAGGAGATTTTGTATTCCCATGTATCTTATCATCAGCACTTTCAAATCAATTTTATCCTTTTGAGGAAAGGAAGTGAGATTTGGAGGTTAGGTTTTTATTAGACACAGCTGGTCCAAGGGACGTCATTTGTTCCTAAAGCTAGGGCTGTCTTTCATATGAAACCATTAGCAATGGGGGTGGATGGTGGGCAGGGGGAATCACTTGAAGTAGTTGCAACAGCTGGGGGTCAAATTATAGAGAAAAGTGGAGAGAAGTGAAATTTATAATCTATAATTTGAAACCAAAATAAGAATGAGACAAGCTTATTTGAAGGACTGGAAGGAAAAGGATGTGATATATGGCCTGATATAGCCAAGCAAAATGAACACTGCCATTGCACTATTACTTTGCGGACAATCCAAAAAACCAAAAGGGCCTATTAAGGCTGTCTCTGTGGAAATCTAATTAGGTCATACAAACAATCCCTGTTGTTAATAGGACCCTTTAACCATACACGGACGCCTTAAGAAGTCTGTAGCAGATATAGGAAAGATTCTGATCCATGAAGGGAATAAGAAATGAACGAGAGAGAAGGAGTAACAGATGAGGAATTGGCATAGGGGAAATCTATAAAGAGAAGAATTAAAGAAGTAGGAGAGGAACACATAAGAGCCAAATTCTTCCCTAGAGATGTTATCCTATTATGTGGGACATAATCTGCTTTGTTTGCTTGAAGTTAGGGAAATGAAGAAGAGCAATTGGTAGGAAACAATGCATTTTGAGGCAAAAAAAAAAAGAGCTTCCAAAGAAAAGTGTGGGAAAGACCATGTAAAAAGAATGTGCTTGCTTAGAGCAAGTGACTGATACCAGTGACTGCCTGTAACATCCTAGTGAAAGAGATATAAAGGAAGATCGTTGTAAATTAAAATAGAATTATAAAAAGACCAGTGGGACCACTTCTTGGCTTCAGGACATCATGCAAGAAAGGCGTCAAAAGTATGTGGGTCCTCACCCAGTGCAGACTGTACTTCTGGAGACACCACCACCACAAAGTGACCTACTCACCCTTGCACTGGAAGTGTCATTCCTCTTTACACTTGTTACCTTCTTTCCTTCCCAAGCTCCCAGGTAGCAAATAACTATTTCACATCTATTGCTTCCATTATGTCCCAATAATATTCTGACCACCTCCCTAGCAGAGAGCCCCACTCCTGTACTTATTATAAATAAGTGTTGAGTAATATTTCTATGAACATATCCTAGGAATTTTGAAAGAATTATGGACTTAATCATAGCAGGATACTCTGTAGGCCAGTGAATGTTCAAGTTATATAGCACTGTACCTACAGAGGGAGAATTTAATATCTGAATATTTGCAGAAAGCACACATTGAATGGTACAGTTGTTCATAACATACTTGGAATGTGCTGTTTGGTAACCAGTGAGGGTACGGTATTCACATCACCCAAGTCCTGTAACTAACCCACTTTGGGTGAATTTGCAGATGGGATATTCACAGCAGGTTAGTTATGAGCTATTTTCAATGAGGAATATTGCACATCAACATTTCCAAGTAATAATGCATAATTTGATATTTCAGAATGTAACAATCCACTTATAAATAGCTCAGTACATTAAAGGACCTAATTCAGTACTCAGACAGAATCTTCCCATAGAGTTTTAAGACCCACTGAATCAGATGCCAAAAGAGTCAAACCATGAGAAAAAAATACTTCAGGCACCTTCAGTAATCATATGCATTTTAATCCAGAAATGCAAAGGTCCTGCAGCATTTTACCAGCAGTATTTAAGCTACTCCATACCCACATGAGAGACAGAGGAATTATACTGCTTTGTTTATGCTGTGCTGAATAATTTCCTGAAGATTGTATAGGTAACCTGTAGTTCAGCCTGTAAAAAAACTCCCCACCCCCCCCAACCCCAATCCTTGACTCCCCATCAAGGAACACTGCAAGTATAGCTATCCTGCGGAGGGAGATGGCTTAGATGACCTGTTAGGATTCACTTCTGCCCTGTTTTCTGTGATTCTGTGCTGTGTTCCACAAAGTAAGTCTGAGACTCTCCACCGTTTGGATATTTAGCCTTCCCAGCAGGAAGTTATAACTAGACAAACCATAGTGAAGTGATTGTCTCTACTTATTACCTTAGATAGTTTTTACCAGTATATGTTGCCTCAGAACCAAGAGCAAAGTTTGAATACTGCTAGTCTCGGGAGGAAGCCGTGAATTTTAGAAACACCTCTGAAAAAGGCCTCAATGCCTGAAGCAGAATTTCTTCAAACTCAACTACATCTGAATAGGAGTCTATAAAATATCCTCATTATAGATCACCTTCTTTATTCACAAATCTGTCATTTGTTATTGTATATGCAAAGGAAGCAGTCAAAGAGCTGCCTGGGAGTTCAGCTTGCCATGACTGAGCTGCATTTCACTTCAGGTTGAGATGGAACTTGTTTACGATAAATCTTTGCCTATTGCGAATAAAAATGCAAAAGTTTACTAACAGGGGCTTAAAGAAGGCCAAAAATAAGAGGACGAAAGCTAATGTTAAGTATTTATAAAAATTAAGCAATATATATGCCAATTATATTCAGGCACCCTGTATATCAGCAGGTGCCACCACATATAGGAAACTGCAGGCGGTGATTTGGTAGCAAACTAACTGAGTTGATACGGTATTTTGCTAGCTCCTATGACATCATCATTGCTGGATGGCTCTTTGGAATAAATAACCTCTTCCACATGTCCCTAAGCACACAGCTCCCGAAATAAATTTCAATTGCTGTAAGGCTCAAGGACGTCCTAAATCACTTTGGGTTAATAAGCAGCAGAAATAGAGGAGGAGGGGGATCCAGGATTTGTTTTCATTATTCCACCAGAAATACTTCGGATGAAGTAATTGTTAAATGCATTAGATACAATGCAGGGCAATCAGGAAATAAAAGCATGAAGGCAGGAGAGATGTTTATATCAGATTTACATACTGAAAACCTGGCAGGACATAGTGCTGTAATTCGTGTATTGCCAGGCTATACTTGAAATCATGGCAGCGTTCAAGATAGGTTGAGATTCCATAACTGTTTAAAGAGCAGTGTGTTTGCCAGGTGTCTTTGCAGAGGTCTGTGTTAAGAGAAATTTTTCAGAATAGAGAGGAAGTTGAATGTGAAAGTTCCCTGAGAAAAAAAAAGCCATAGTAATGTTTGAAAAACATGACAGCACTTGCATTCTCACTCACAAACAGTAAAATTAATTTCCATGTAGATGATCAGTGCAGGACGTGCAAATATAACTCCCACTTAAACCTAATCAGTAATTCTGGAGTATAAATGGTGCCTTTATCTCTTGCTGTCCCTCTAACAGGGAAAATCTAAGACGACCTGAATAGATGTGCTATGGCTGAATAACAGAGAAATGCCAGTTTAATTAGGAGCATCCAGAGTAGTTACTTGTTCTTCCAGGAACTAACAAGTGAAAATGAGTCCTTAGGCAGTTTATGCTGGATCTCTTCTAAAAGAAGTTGGAATTAATTATTCCAGTGTTGTCTTTGCTTACCAGTCTGTAATACCGAGGAAATTGTCTCTAGAGATTAACTTGTAAGTGGCACATTTGCATTTAGCATGACCTATCATTGCAACAAAAGGTAGGCTCTATCCTAGACACTCAGCTTGTATTTCACTGAATTTTTTATAGTTTTGGATACAGCTTCTAGCCTTGCACATCTATGTGATGCACCATAGAGAATACCAGGGTTGCGTTCCCTGAAATTTTGTGAAGCTTGAATTTTAATATGAATATTGATAGGGTTCCATCTGTAAAGACATCTGAAGTCTCTTACTATTCTTCAAAGCAGCACAAAATAGATCCCTGCCCCCTTAAACCCAGAACCTTTGGACATTAAATTACCTTAGTGGAAAACTGTTTGGTAGAGTCTCCAGAAGCATGCTGCTCTCCAGGAACTCTAGCAACTTACTGCTCACAGTTTCATGTGCACTTAAGGTGTTGCTTTTGAATTGCAGAGTTGAATTGCAGTTTTCCTAAAATGAGTTAAAACCTTCTTGCTATACAAGGAGGGATGGAAAAGCATTTTTTTTTATATCCAGACATGCATATCCTTGCTGTATTTTAAATGTGATCACATACTACTGCAATGAAGGGCATGAAATAAAAACTGTTGGATGGATACATGGCTGAATAGATATTTCATTTATACTTAGTGCATATGCTCCCATGTCATCCCATAGGGTTTGAAGTCAGGCAGGACTCTCCAGAAGAGCTGGGGGTTCTGCAGAACATTCCTGTGTTTTGTGTATCTCTCTGCTGCCTTTCTAACAGATGATGATTTCCCTCTCTGAGTTGACCTCACACAGACATTCCACTTGATTCAGTATCATAAGCTTCCTGAATGCCACCCCGTCATCTGCAAAAGAAGTGTCTTTGCATAAAGACAATCTTGCCCTTTCCCCACTATCTCTGAATCCGTATAGTGAAAGTCATAATGACTTCAGCCTGTCAGGCAGGTGATAACTGGACAGAAGCAAAGATTCACAAACCACTTGGCCAATAAAAACAAGAAGGGGCTACCATTATGTACAAAATACAAGAGGCTACCTCTGTACAAAAAGAAAAGCTGAACTTGGAGCAATCTGTTTGCTTTCCATGAGAAAAAACAGGCTCAGCTTGCAAGTACAATGGGAGAAGTGACCAGTGTCCAGTCACAGATTCCCCCTTCCTTTTTTATATGTTGCACACAGCAGTCTCTCATACTGAGCTGAAACAAGTTCTCCCTGAAAGTAATACGTGTAATACTGCAAAACCCAAAATCCCCTGGAGAGTGAAGTTCCAAGTCCTTTGTCTGGCTCCTAATAATACACTAAGGCGCATGATGCCATTTTGGTTCACGATAGAAGATTAAAAAGGAAGAAAACCACTTGCTAACCTAAATGTTGGGTGGTTCTTTGATTGGTATCATTTGGCACGTCAAGTGGTGTGCAGCTGAACTGGACAGCTGAAGCTGTGACGTGCAGTCTCTCAATCAGAGAAATGTAAGATTCAAAAGTCCTATTATGCCACTCATCTCTGCCATTGCTGAATTTTTCCCCACAGTACGGTATTTTCTCTTGTCCTTCGTTCAGCGCTGTCTTAAACAATTTGAACATCATGGTTTCACAAATACCTTGCAGAGTCCATTCATCATCTTGCATTTCATCCCATCACTAGTCATTATACCCTCCCAGAGAAGCTGAGGCAATACCTTCCACTGTGTGGTGTTTGTATGCTGGTGTGTTCACCTTACCCACCACAGCCAGGGCAGCTGTCAAAGGTGGAAGTGATCGGAAAGCAATGAATGAGAGACCAGAGGGGAGCGCCTGGCACTGTGAGATCACGCTACTAAGAGCTGGTGTAAAATTTCTGTCAATGACAGGCAGTTGAGAGACACTTGACAGTTTTATCACAGGATAGTGGAGCACACTGTAATTTCACTGTTTATGTGGTGGCATGTGCTTGCATTTTACTGGCGTTTGTCTATCTCCCCACTTACCTGCCACACTTATCTGAATATAATGACTTGATTCACGAAGTTGCTTTGCACTCGTTCTCTCTCAGCCCCATACCACATTACACGGGAAATCCAGTAGGGAAGAATGCCATTTATTTATCGAATCTCCCAGAAAATACTGGCAGAGACTGGACGTTTTAAAAACTGTGAACAGCACAGGAGTTTGAGGAATGTTCCACTGAGTAGTCATCTCAGATAAAAAATCTTTCTTTTAGAGGCTTATGCCTTGTGTGAGCATTTCACCAAGTATTTGCTGCATGGAAATGGTTCTCCCTGTCCCAAATCCTTCCCCATCTCCTCTCTCCCCCATCCCCTGCCCCACCCCCCATATTTATAGAGCATGTCAAAATCACATTGTGCTGTTATGCCTGTCGCAAAGCAGATATGCCTAAATAGCAGCCTTTCAGGATTCTAGCTACCTCTTGCAGAAACAGCATTGCCTGAGAAAACTACAGTTGCTTATTGTTTCTAGCTACATATATTCACCTCGGATACCTTAAGGACTATGGAATGGGACAACCAGTGGCACAGTGGTGTTTTGGTGGTCCTCATCAGCTCTAGCCAGATGTTTCATCTTCACGTTCTAAAAGCTCCCAGCTTAGTTAGATCTATATTATAAAGATTCCAAGCCACATTGTACTATCATACCATGCTTGAAATCACGCATGCGGCAAGCCAAACCTTCACATTAAATCTGTTGAGGCAGAGACCTCGACAATCATTTCACAGAAGCAGAAGTACTAAAGATGCCTGCATTAAGCCAGATTTTTGTAAGCCTTAACTTGTGCCACAATCCTTCCACAAACAGTGAGACCCTTGTGTGGCAAATGCTAAGTATGCCATTCAAGATTGGTCTCAACTTTATTAGCATGTGAAAAAAACTGCTTTTCTGTAACAGCATGGCACAGTGCCTGGCACATTGAAGCAGCTGAGTTGGTGGATGACCGGTGTGTGCTCTCTGACCTCCCAAGAAGAGAACCCAAGTAGTCTCTGACAAGCCTCGTCTTTCACACCCTGAGACCTTGCTATAAGCACTGTTCCTCCAGGCCAGTCAGGGCAACAAGAGGAGGGCTGGGACAGAGGACAGCAAGCCCAGGGAAGTTTAGTTTAGCAGGCTATAAATCCCCCTTCCCCTCCTCCCCTCTTTATTGCCTGTCTTTGGAAAACACAATCCGATATAAACCAGAGAGAGTGGAAGCAGGGCAATAAAACTGTACGGCAGGAGCACCGAGTGTCGCAGGGGTGTTATATTACTGGCATTCCAAGTGGCTGATGTCAGGCAGCAAGCAGTAGGGCCCACAACCCACCAGAGTAAAGAAATTTCCCAACTGTCCCTTGTGGCCCTGTGACATCGCTTCTGCTCAGATCCATTCTCGGCTGTTATGCCATTCATCTCTTCTGCCCTTTGCTACTCCCAAGTCCTTGAATTATGATTTGAAGGGCTCTGGTTTCAAAGCCATTCAAGTTGAGCACTCAGGCCTTTTGGCCGCAATGTTTTGAGTCAAGATGTTCTTGAAATGCACAATGTGTTGTCTGATCCGTCTGATCAGCAGTGCCACACAGATAAAGATTGTTTCTTAATATTCACGTGGCTGGATTAAAATATATATGCATTGGCATATGAGTGATGGTTTTCACAGAATGGGCTCCCAGCACTTTCTGAAAACCACGTCCCTTTAAGGTACTATAAATTGGGCACTTAAAAGACAGTTTCCAACTGTCTTTGCCAACGCTTGCTGTGAAAAATTGAAGGAAGACGCTTAACCACAAGGAATGAGGTATAAATATTGCTCACAAACTCAGACCTACTTCCTTTTATAGGGGCTTGCATGAGTATGATTTCTTGGGGCTAGGTTTCTTTCTCTTCAATTGTCTTAAGTTAGGTGTTTGCTATAAACTAATTTGCAAAGCTCGTATAATTGATAGACTGAAAGAAATATCTCTGGAAAACAATTCATCCTGCTTTTTTTAGGATATGGTTGCACAATCAAAATTAAGCCTGCCTAAGTCATCATGCAGTGACTCTTCTGTAACTAATCTTTTTCTCTCTCTTGTTGTTGTTATTGTTCAGAGTTGGTTTTAGTTGGATCAATTTCCCGACTCAATTTGTTACGCGGCTCTGTGAATGCTTGCTGGCAAAAGAGAGATGGCGAAACATGCAGCTAGGGACAAGGGAATCTGAGGTGAACTTTTTTGGGGACAGCCTCCTCTTATGTTGACTTAAAGCAATCATGTAACAGCAACCTCAGAGATGCGTACCAGGATGGCTTTGTCATCTTCTAGGGTTGCATATCTTTCTGTTGAATTAGTATATGCAACAAACTTAGGCTAGAGACCTAACTTTCGATAACCGAAGTCTGATTAAGTGAATCTCACCATTATTCATCATTATAAGTATATTCCAGTTCTGAGGAGTACACAGCAGTACCAGTAAGCTCATTGAAATGGTAAATTCTGAATGTATATTCACAGAGCCCTGTGCTCTAAATTCTGCGCCATTTTATAAATATGACACATGTACTCTGTGGTTGTTTCTGAGCATTGCAGGAAAAAAATATCCAAATTAACTTTTGAAGTGGACCAATTAAAGCATAGTAAATCCCTGTGTAGACACTCATCCTGAGTATCGAAGAGGCCTTAATTCAGGTCAACCTAATTTATTTTGTATTGAAGTAAAACAAATCAAATAAAGGTCCCTGTAATCCTAAATGAGAGTGCCTGTGCAGGCGGGTGGAGGGGGCTTAACGCTATTCAGAATTTAATAGTATTTGATAGCAATTACTTAGAATAATCTCCTTTATGAGGTTTTCGGACACTCCTCTCGAATTCAGTAGTACTGTATAACCGTTTGTTAAATTATATGGAATAGTTAAAGATGACATTGAAGAGTTAACATTGGAAATTGAATTCCAAAGGGTTTTCTGTACATGAAATGTAGAGATTTTGAATGACCAAGGAAGCAGGAAAAGGACTTGATTATGTCAACATTATAGATACGCATTGCTCTCCATATCATTTATATCTACACATTTCTTCAAGTCTGCAGTGCACTTAGTTTTAGATCTGAGCTTTTTGGTTCAAATGAACACAGCACTTTCAAGAGAAAGCTTTTAGATTAATGATTGAGTTTTCTGGTGTACATACGAAGGGAGGTTTCTCTTCCATTCTCTTCTCCATCTATATGGATATTTAATGAACTGAATATCATACTATTTTGCATGAATATATAACACTTCCAATCCTGTGATCCTAAAGTGCCTTTTAAATGTCAATGAACAAAGCCTCCCCACTGCCCCTGAGAAAATGAGGTAAGTGCCATTATCCCAGTTTTACAGATAGGAAAGACACAATCCTAAGAAGTGAATTGTCTTGCCTAAGGTCACACACAAGGAGAGAATGACTGCATGGAATAAAACAAATTCTTCTAAATCCCTGTCTTGTGACTCAGTCACAAGACTGCCCTTCTCTATTGTTTTATAGCAAGCCTTTATTCCACTATCTCCCTTTCCAGAAATTCTGCTGTCAATACAGGCCTTTCTGTGGTAGCCACATTGTCTGGCACTATCTATTAAGAAAAATGGAGAAGTTGCTGGTCATATGGTTTAGGGCTGCCGTGGCACTTCAATATGGCGGGCTCTTTCTGCTCCTAATCCATTGTATTAGCTTCTGGCAATTCAAGCACCATCTACTGAATAGCTGGGGGTGAAAGGTCAATGCATTAAGCATAGCAGATTAATACACTGCAGTAAATCCCAGAACCAGCACTTTAAGGAGCCAGTAATATTTCACACGTGATTGTTCTACCAATTGATTGCACCATCTTGTGAGTGCGTGTGTGTATGCGTATTTCTTTTACTCCATTTATGAGCTTTCCCAAGCTCCCCTGTTTAGTGGAGATTGCTGTGTCCCACACTGGTTGCACTTTGATCAGGGAAATTCAATACCTGAGGTCTGGGCTTTATAGGAAAGCAAGGTCCAGATTAAGGGAATTAGCCACAGTATATCACAACTAATAAAAGAGTGATTGAGCCCCACCACAGTGCTGCCCCAGGGAACAGGAGGAAAAAGGAGGGGGGGCAGTTAGCGGAGGAGGGAGAGGAAGACTTGCAGATAAAGCCATGTCCATAATTAGAAATGAATAAACCTGCTATCACATCATGCCTCTTATGGTTCTAGTAACCAAAGCAAGATCTTTTAACAAAATGTTTCAGCTACAGCCTTTTCTTTCCTTTTTTCCTTATAGATGTAAAATTCTTCCCCGTTTTTTCCTTCTGTTAACCTTGTCCATCCCCAGGTTTTCAGTGCAACTAAATTACAAGTCCTTTTAAGGAATTCTGTGGAGAAATAATTCACATATTCCACTGATTCTTATGTCCATCTCACACAGTGATTAAATAACTTTCGACAGTAGGAGCTGCAGTTTCAGACACTTGACAGAAGCAGGACTAGGAGCTACCAACACTGCCATTGTATGGATGTTAGGCTTTCTCTCAAGATAAGCCTGAATAAAAGTTTTGTGAAGACCTGCCTATATTTATGATGAACCAAATCAAAATCATCAACCTTTCTTTCTTCATTCTGCTTCAAAAATCAAACCAGATCTGAGAATGTAGTTTGCTCTTGAAATGCTGCTAGACTAATTTTGTCTGAAGGTTTTCCCAGTAATATGCCAAGACACAGTATAACATCTACATATCTAAACCAGGAGATAGTAGTATTTATTATGTTATAGACAGTGATTGAGGAAAGAGTAATGATCATGCTGAATCAGACTGCTGCATTATCGCAATTATTCAGTTACAAAAATATTTGTATTCAAATATTCACTTATCTTCACTTAGGCTATGAGCTTCATTTTCTTCAAATTCCCATTTCCTTGCCTGTTTTTTTTTCTGAGTTCTTAACCCAGACCAAACTTTCCTTGATTTTTTATTCATTTTTTAAGAGATTTGCTTGAACAAGGAGTGGCAAAAACAGTAGAAAAACCAGCACACAATCACTGTGTCTGGCATCTCCTTTGTCATAAATACATCTGTGGCTGAGTGCACTGTTATAGCTGCAGTTGTACACAGGCAACCTTGATTTATTTCCTGAAGTCTGAGTACTTGACTTTTCAGTTTGATGTTCTTTGTCCATGATACTCTTTTGGAAAACAAATATAGAAAAATAACTAATTTTATGGTAACGGTTTGCATTTAGACAGCTGTTTACATAATAGATTTTGGTGCTTATTAATTTAAATGTGCCCCTATACAGCAAAAGCATTTAAGCATACACCTAATTTGACTGTAGTTTGCTTTAGGATCTTACTTGGAGTCAAATACAGGGTTAAGTGCTTCAGTGAATCACAGCCACAGTAATTTAAACTGTACCCATAATGAAAGAAGAATATTAATTATACTTAGCGCCTTGCAGAGTTTTAGGATTTCTGCACGCTGAATAAATATCAACATCCTCTCCAGTGACAGATTCCTCTATCTTTTTTACTAAATCTCTTAATTTCAATACTCTTTAGCATTACAACGTGAATAATGGTGAATACTGAAGCCAATGGAAAGAGTATGTTAAACTAAATGCATATTTGATTAGGTTCCTAGAATCCATTTTCACATATCATTTATTATTACAGTTTATTATTATGGTATAAAGTAGATGGATACATAAACAGATATTCTGTCTAATTAGGCTGGTCTACCTGCAATCCTTATTCATTTGCCAGATAATGCATTTTTCACTCAAATGGCACAACAGTATTGATTAATCACAGTAACACTTTACAGTGTTTTTTAGAACTTCTGACCATGCACAGTATTTTGAAAGCACAAGCAGATATTTTTTGTCCCCTCGTGCCTGACAGCTAATTAAATTTGCCCCAAGTTTTCAGAAGTACATAAAGTAATTTTTTTCCCGGATCGGGGTTTCTGGCTTTCTAACACTTTTGCTTTCTTTAAGAGCAGGAATCTTCGTGCCCAAACAGACATTTGTGCTTGTCACATTTTCTCCTAAGCAAACTAGGTTCCTAGCCTTCTCAGCTTTGATATAATTCCAAGAGGTGATACAAAAATGAAGAGGAAACAGTGTTAAATTCAAGTTAGAATATGTTGTGAAAAGCTATCAGTAATTCATGGACAAATGGTTGGTTGATGTGAGCAGAAAATTTTGGTTAAATACAAGTTCCTAGAAAGATTCTTTCCTGACACAATTGAGCCATCTCCTTGAATTGTGTGTCAAAAGTGGGCTAAACTTAAGAACAAAATTATATATATTAGTTGAGAGATGGTGACAGCATCAAAATGTATTAAGCTTGCCTGAGTACGAGCAAACCCACTTTACTGTGATACATAAGTTAAAGCACTCACGAGAATATTATTTTATTTAAAATGATTCACAGTTCTGTGATCACTTGCTTTTGAGAACTTTAACCTAAATTTCATGTCGGGAAAATCTTATTAGGTGATTTTCTCTTACGTAGACCGTTACCTCGCAGTAACTAGAGACCAGTTCAAGCAACAGACTGTAGCAACACAGCTACTCCACCTTATCTTACTGAAGATGGTCATTTTAGTAATAATGCTGAGCAGTTTTTCCCACACTAATCCCCCAGTATCACCTATGATTCTGTCATTAGTTATAGTATGTGCTGGTTTAGATTATCTGCTTTCATTATTTCATTATTCACCTGCCAAATAACACAAAAAAGTAAAAAAACCCAACTTTCTTTTTTTAAAAAAAGCCATAGTTGTCATATCAGATGATGCCTTTAAACACAATGTCCTATGCATGAATGGATCACAGATCGGGGTATCAGTGAGACAAAGTTGTCAAGAGAAATCATGTCAATAAACAGAGATGGAAACTTGTTTAAGAAACCCATTTTAAATCATAAAAATTAGAGCAATCAATGTACCTAATGCACTTGGATTTTTCTTAACATCCCTAGTCATGTCCCTGATAACTCTCCAGGCTACCACTAGCGTAAGTTTACTTCACAGTCCTGAGACTTTAAAATTTTAATTAGGCAAAATTTTGTCCCATAGCAGCTAAACTCTAGGTTATCAGAAGTGTCTAGGTAAGAACCAAATATTGAAAATCTTTATGTACACATTAATCTTTTTTCATACAATACTACCATAGAACTCAGAAATTGATCTCTTTCAGAATAAAACAAGAAAGCAGCACCCACCAGTTCTTAGTTAAATATTATATGAAATTACTTAAATGTAAAATTTATGACATTCATTCAGTACAGGATTATGAAGACAGCAGTTTTCCATCTGCTCTGATATTTTTATGGAGTCCACGAGCAATTTATATGGTGAGGGCTGAACTGCCACTCATTAGGCTTTTATTCCCACTTCTATTCAAGTGAATGGTAAAATTTTGATAGATTTGAACAATGTAGGATCAAGGCTGGAAGACCTGATACAAAGTCTACTGAAGATTCCCATCAATCCCCATAGTCTTTGCAGCAGGATCCCAGATGAGTGTAAACTTGAAGCAGCTCAGTGGGAATATTTAGAATAACCCAAAACAAGTCTGTGACTGTAACTTAACCCTGTTTTATAAAGTGGCAGGAAATGAAGACACTGTTGATGGGCAGAACTCAGGAAATTGATTAAAACCCTCAAAATCTCTCTTTCGCGATCCATCCCCACAAGCAGTGGATGAATGCTACAAGTGATGATAAAAATGCCAGTGAGCAGGGCCAGCCCACATCAACTGTTTAATAACTGCTTGCCAGATGAACAGATTGGTTGTCAGAGCAGCAGGATAGAAATACTTTGATTGCCAATAACCGTAAGTTCAAATTCTGGCAAGGTCAGTTCCTCTCTCAGATCCTAAGGCTGGGATGTTGACTTGTGATCCCTGCTGAGAATGTGAGACAATGCATATAAGTTAAAACTGTTTTTAAAGTAGTTAGATAGGTTAGTAGCTAGACATTAAAATAGCTATGTAAAGATATCCTAAACTGTACTGAACAGTATGCATGTTTCTGTATAAAAGCCATCCAGACAGGACATTAAAATTATGATGCTGTCATCTCCATATAGTTATGGAAGATACTTTTATGAGACTTCCACATCCAGTTCAGTTAGCAGGTATTCCTACTTCCACCTAGACTGTACGTTCCAGTAATGCTTTGTTAAGTCCAGTCTCAGATATCAATAATACTCGTCTTTCATTTTAACACTTTCTACCCATTTATGTCAATATACGTCTTATAAAGGAAGCCCATTTGTCCTTATCATTTCACAGATAGGGACAAAGTGATTTACTCACGGTCTCAAAACACTTTAGTGGCAGAGCCAGCAGTAAATGCAATCACAGATTCCTGACTCAGTGCCCTTTTGCTGAACCACACTCTACTAGTCTAATTTTCCCTAGCATCTGCAATCACATATAGTAGTCTAGTTATCAAAACCCTAGTTATCTATTATGTGTACCAGTAATGTAGTGCTTATAAAGTGCGTTCAGCTCTTCTAAGAAAAGAAACGCTAACAAGTATTAGATATAATTAATACCTAGTTTTCTGATTTTGCTTACTGTTTACCTAACTGGATAGTATTATAGTTACCATCTCCCCATCCCTCTGTTCCTGCTAATCGTGCATTATTAAACCCTTTTACTGAAGAAAAACTTCATTTTACTAAGGGGGCAGGGGAGATTTTGATCTATGCAGTGCTAATATTATTCTTCCCTTTTTTCTTCAAAAAGGTCCCTTATTAAAGCGGGAGTATCTTCTATTTCAGTCCTTTTCTCTACAGCAAATTGTCAGTCTGGGCTGTATGTTCCTCTTACATACACTCCAGGTATCTCTCTTTTCTGTATTTACAGAACATTGTAAACAGTTGTCACTGTGACAACTCAATTGAGACCTTTTATCCATACAACAAGTGATTTTGTTCATTCTGTACTTCTACTTATCCTCCTATGGTCATCTACCATAGCACAGGGGATACTAATCACGAGCTTGCTCTATATTAACAACTTACAACTAAGCCATTAGGCCTCCTGTTTTTCCTAAGGGAAGGAGAAGAGAACATTCAGGTCTGTGGTTAACAGAAGGCAAGCAAAATGCTTCCCAGGTCAGCTTGAAATCAAATGTAATCGAGGAACATTTTCTATGAATGTATTCTCACAAGATATTCAAAATGTTTTCAATGCTTTCTTATATATTACATTATGATGACAGTGCACAAGGAGCTTCCTTGGCAATCATGGAAAGGAAATCTTTGGTTTGGGAAGCTGACAGATCTTATACCATAGAGATGACTCATTTTATCCTGGCAGCTTCTTGTTCTAGGCTGCCACATTTGGCATGGCTTCTGATCACCATTATGCACTGATAGACACTACGCATAACATTTTTTAGTCAGGCTGCGATGATGAAAAGCCTTCTACATACGGATTCTGGCTGATCTCCTTTTGCCCAGGGGTAATCTTAACAAATGAAGTGCTGCAGTCAGGAGCAAATGTCAGTATACACACATTCAGAAAGGGTAAGTTTATTACTAAAGATAACATGGAAATAATACAGTAAAGTCAGTATCTAAGTTCAGTGATGCCTCCAGTATGGACGACTTCTGTAACTGCAAAGAGTCATGTACACAAAGCCTGCTCTAACCTTGTATTAATTAGCTATTTTGTTTCCATCTGGTTTTGTAGCCACTGTGCCAATGAGAATGCATGTGGATAGCCACAGATAGGTTTAAGATTTCTTGGTTTTCCTACAATTCTGATGGCAGGCAGGGTAGTGGAGTTCAAGAGATCACAGAAGAGTCATCACAAAGGGATGAAGGTTGTTTGCCTGAGTATCTTTGATCTTGTGGAAGGGAGGCTGGTTTGGTCTGGAAACTAAGGTGCCAGTGACTATAAAAGGGCATTAGTAGGGGAAAAAAAAGATCTGCTGCATGGAATCCACGCACCTAGATTTGCCATGGTGCTATGTAATCAACTGGAGAAATCCAGATTTCTATTGTACTGTATAAACGAAGATGGATTTTTCTGGAGAAATCTGGCCTGGCCTTCTGTAGGCAAGGAACACCTGGCAGCAGCAGTAGGCGGACAATAGAAAAGTCCAGTGAATTAAATAAAAAGAATGGATGAGGTGCCTAGCACCTCATGAGTTGTCTCTGTGATTGCACATGGGACGTGAGAGGATTTGGGCAAGCTTCAAAACTTGGAAAATTTGGGACAACTTCTATCTTGCCATTCTATCCTCACAAGCGGCAATGTATCCTCCGTGCTTACTCTGCTGTTGAGCTATGGCAGTTCCACACAGTGTCTCCACACCAAGTTGTTTGCCCAAGAGGAAGATTCTTTTCCGTGAGCCCTCAAGGCCTAGGTGAGATAAACTGAATGCTTACCCCTTTACTGTGATTCTCTTGTCAAATTTTCCAGCAGGCACTCTAAAAAATATTCTCACCGCCCTAGAGGCAGGTTCTTAATTTACTTCCTGCCCTGCACGGTGTCTCACTCTTGCTTGTGTTTTTCTCTTTATTTTGAGAGTAGGGGACTGGGTTTTTATGGTGGCCATGTTAATCGTATCCCTGGTGGTCACAAAGGAGTTTAATAAAAGGGGTGGGTGGCTGGTTTAATTATTTTTTCCATCTGTCTTAGGAGAAGAGTGTTTTAAATAAATACAGCTCTGTTAGAGCAGAGGGGTTGCGAGGGTAACGTTTTTTGTTTCCCTTCCTTTGTCACCCCACCACCCTCCTTCCCCACCCCCTAGTTTATTTCCTGCTGTGGAGACAAGTGACTTAATAAACTATTATTTATTTGTTAAAGATGTCTCTTTCCAGCACTAACTTTCCTGCTGGGGAGATGAGTGTCTATAAAATATTTCCAAAGGTACCTCCTTTAAAGGTTTAGTGGGTTTCCCGATAGCGCACTCCAAGTCCTGCTGCTGTAAAAGTTGGTGGCTGTTTATTTTTCAACATGTGTAAGAGCCTGAGTGATGGAGCTAGAGGAAAGTTTTGTTCTTCCACAATTTTTTTTTTTACCTGCTTCTGCTTTGAGTCTCAGGTCTGTACAGCATGAGCAAACTTCCAAGCCAGCACCAAGCCTTATTTTGTTTAACAAGGCTCTGGTTTAGCTCAACTTTATACCATGCAGATTTGCAAAGCAGGATCAAGACCTTCATTTTAAACAACTTTGTGGAACAGTTGCTGAGCAGGGAGTCTTAAAGGTCAGCACCGGGCTTGAAAGCATTGGGCCACAGATCTAAATATCAGATGGGCCAACTCAGGTTTTTAATGTTTCAAGGCAAGTTACCATTTTTTTACTGCACTAGCATCTTTGGAGGAGACTAAATAAAATAGGTTCCTGCTGCTTGACATGGACTTTTTTCACCACTGACACATTGATTCATTTTTTTAAGAGCAGGCATTCATTTCCATTTTTGCTCAAAATTCAGTCTGCCATGCTAAGCGCTGTATCCAGCACCTTTCTGCTTTCCTCACAGAAGTCGATACAGTTTACTGTATAAATACTGCATACTAATAGTGTATATATCATTACAAATGGTATACTTTTTTTCTTCTCCAATAGTGTAGAATTAGGAATTACTACTGTAGTAATCATTCAATGTATGTAACTCAACCTTTGTTAAGAGAATATATGCATTACAGCCTGGTGGCCCAGACAAGCTTAACATTCCAACGTCAAGAGCAACGAATCTGTCCAGCATCATGCCATTTGCTATTTATAACCTCACTGTATTGCATCAATCCCAAAGCCATATACAGCTACAGGTGAAACCCCACCTTTGCGTCCAATTCTTCCTTGGGAGAAACCATCAAGATTGATAGATTGGAGGTATGAGGTTTAAACGAATTCAGAATTCGGTGTTTACATGGAAAAGTTGTTTATGGAGGAAGTGCACATAAACTCATAAGTTTATCAGTCTTCCCAAAGGTGGTGCCAGTCCAGTTGTTCTCAGGACAATGCAAATCAACACAGTACCCCTTTTAGATGAGAACTCCTGCCTATAGCAAGTTTTAGGCCAAGTTCTAGTTGTTCAATGCTGGTGTTGGACCTGGCACAACTGTTAAGCCTGGAGTCTGATTATGCATATTTAGGAGCTAACTTCCTGCCTGAAGAGTACTCGGGAACCTTCCAAAAGGAAGGAGCTCTTTGTGGTTCTCTGCTTCCCCCAGGTGGAGGTACCTGTGCTAGCTATTGGCTCCTAAGACTGGCATGCCATTTGCAGAGGGCACACAGGGCTAGAGTAAGGCTAGGGGAAGGGGCAGTTGTACAGAAACTAGGTTAGCTATGCCGCTGAGAGGTTTCCTAGGCAAAGAGTAGAATAAATCACTAGGGAGGTCCCTGAGATGAAATGGGTGGGAAGAGTAGGCTCCTGAACAGAAGACAAGACTACTGGTAGACACAAGGAAGAAGGAATTCCTAGGTTGGGCAGTATGTAGAATAAGATTGGGATGACTGAGGTATGTAACTGACCACTATCTGTCCGCTATTCTGGATGAGCTGTACTTGAGACTCTGCCTGAAGTCTTCACTGACAAAAAATACTATCTTCTCATCATAGGGTGAGCTCAGTATTCACTCAATGTATATACATTACTTCTAAAAGTATTTTAAGAATATTTGTGTTCACCACTTAGATGAACTAAGAGGGAACAAGCTATCCGGGGAGGAGATAGAGGGAAGTGCTAAGAGGATTGGTGAGAAGAGTTGAAACACCAGGAGAAAGAGGCAGACACTGACTTCAGGTGATCGGCTCTTTTCTTCTTTTGTATTTTTAAAGTTGGTTTAGTTCTTTAAGGCTTGCTTTACAATGTTTGAGACAACAGGTAAGACCCCTGTATCATCTCACATTGTAAGACAAGCCAACTGGATTGCCTTGGGCCACAGGCACTCATGCCCACACCAGGCAGGTCACTGTGAATAATGTAGCTGCTTGGGAGATTAATTCTTTTCAATTTGTGAAAAGATGGAGAAGTGTTGCTTCTCCACTAGATACAAAGGGAAGGAAAGAGCCTGGAGAGGGGATAGAAGATACTTCAGAAGCCTAACTACTGAAAAGTGGTATCTGCTGGGGAGGTGCAGAGCACAGTCCCACATGAAGATGCATTGGCTTTGTGATGAACAGAAAGAATGCACAGAAAATAGAGAAGGCTTAGGAAATGGTTCTTTTTTGACAACTCGATTGTCTAATCACAGGAGGCCACGGAACAGAAATGAATCAATGCATGATAAGAAATCAAGAGAGTGAATGTTGGAACCAGATTGTTAGCCAGCAGCAACTAGCAGCTGTATAAAAATCTGGAGATAGGTAATTGTAATCAAGATTCAGACCCACAGAGACAATTAGTTACATGAATACAAATCAGAGAACAGATAACTGAATGGAAAAGAAATATTTCATTTCTATGTAAGACTGGAAAAAAGCTAGGAAAATACACAAAGAGACATCCTATGTACTGTGGATGAAATAATTTTTTATATTACTTGAAACTTTCAAATTACAGCTGCTGACATTATTCAACATTATAGCTATGTATTATAGTAAAACCAACAGACAATCTCAGTTTTGTCAATCTGCTTCAAAAAAAGTTGAATCACGTGAGCTGAACTGACTTCAGACTAGCTGATGCAGGAAAACTTAGAACAGTAGTCTAAGAAACTGTTAGTTCTTACTCATACACCGTATTTCTCAAAAAATTTACCTGATGAACTTTGTTCATTTTGACAGAAATGTTGAAGTTATGCCAAGACTGAATTTAAGAGATACTGCAGCAACTGTCTTAAGACTGGTGATGAAACTAAGTTGGAACGGGCATATTCAAAGTAGCTGAATTGATTCCAGTCCTGGCTTCCCTGTAGCTAAGGTGTGATGCTGTTGGTTAAGGGCACCAGCTTATTGATAGATAGTAAATAGTGCTGCATGCTGTGACTTGGAAATCTAGATACATGCTTGATAAATATCTTCAACATACAGTTTACCAGTAGAGCTGGGGAGAGGTTATCAGTCAAATTAGATGAAAAGTTATTCAGTCCACTTCAGACTGTTGTTTGTCATAGAAGTTAGAAGTCAAGAAAAAATTGATAAGGCACCCAGTGCCCTGAGTTCAGACACGGAATCTAAAAAGGCCTTGGCTGTAAAATGAGCAGCAAAATGACTTCCAGCATCCTCTCAGAATAGCCTTATCTACAAGGGCACCTTAGGGTTTCTGTTTTTATCGTTGTCCCAGATTTCAGGTTTTTTGCTTACACAGAACTGTAAAATCAAATCCTGGGTCACAAATACACCAATGTGAAATCAGAGTATTCTGAAACATCCACGGATTTAGAACAGTGGAATTTGAAATCAGTATCTTCCCTTTGCTTCAACACCTTTCTTTCTCATTAAGGCCCTCATTAACTTCAGGGACAGTCTTGCATGTATAATAGAGTAAACACTTCAAGATTTGGCCCATAGCAGTAGTCATAAATCATTTCTTTGTTTGTTTTTGAAGAGCCTGATCCTTCATCCACTAATGTTAATAGAGGAATTCTTATTTGATGACATTTGGGAGGAACAGATCCCAAGGCAGTTGTTTTCAGGCATATCAAAGCAAATACTGTGTATTGAAAGTAAATTAAAAAGCAATATTCTTACATTTGCCAGGAGTGTAAATCTCAGCACCACAAATCAAATCTTAATTGTGTATCTATATTAAATATTTCAAATGAAACCTGTGACAGTCAGACAAGTTGTCGGATAACCGATCATTTTAAAACTTTTCATCAGAAGCAAGATTATTCAGTCAAAGGATTACTTAAAATTACTTTTTAGTGGCTGAAGCACAAAGTGATCTAGATTTAAAGCTTAGGTATACCAATTTTAATTTGGAGTTTCTCTGTATTTTCTCAATGATGCTTGAGGACAGAATGTCACCTGAATGAGCTACTCCCTACACTAACCAGAAGGTGACTGGACAATTTACATCAGCATCCTTATTGGCAGGGAGGCTGAAGAATCATTTTTGTTGGTGAGTCTTGCAGCAATGTTATTATGGGGGAAAACAAGCTCTTTGAGAAGAGAGGAAGAGAAGTATAAAAAAGAACAGTCTTAAATTGTCTCTGATCATATGTGACTTCAGAATAAAGCTGGGATATTCAGAATAATTCTTACTGCACCACTTTTAGATCATTCCCTTTTTAGATTAGCAGCACATATTCCACCTCACTTTTGTTCAGTTTAAAGTACAGAACATTTCTAACCCTATAAATTCAATATGTAGGTGGTTTACATCCTTATTTTAAGAAGGAATAATTCTTTTGCTTGTCATGCCATTAGATAATTTGGCTGTCTTAAGTGGTTTACATATTTTACTTGTTGTGGAAATCTTAGGGTGTATGTATGTGTGTGTGTGTATATACACACACACGCACTCTACATATATAAGTAAGAGAAACGAGTTTCTTTTCTGTTTTTCTCCAAAGTTCCTTTCTAGGGAAGGCAACTATTTCTAAGTTTTTATAAGCTGATAGAACAGGCTTGTCACATAGTCTTTATGAGAGAAGAAACAGGAAGATGGCTTGGTTTGCAGACAGAGGGTTATTGGGCAATTATGTTTTTTTATAGAGCTGTTGTAGGACAAATCACGGGCCTGCTTTTGCCTTTGATGCTATGAGGCAGACGGCCCAATAAAGATCAGAACAAGGGAGGGCAAAGGGGGTCAGGGACAGAGCCTTCCCTTGGGGTCCCGCTTCTGCCTCTTGGCTCAGAAACCAGACACCCCTTCCAGATGCACCGTAGCCACTCATCATGAGGCTTCGTTGTGACCCTCCTGATGGGCTGTGCTATGAAAACTGGGGAGTGCTTCAGAAAGTTTTCACCCTGTACGGCTATTTAGAGGCTTCCGTGGATGTTGGTGAGAATGCAGCTCTCTGTGGTGTCCTCTCAGAACCAAGCGTATTGTTTGCTCCCATGTGTGTAAAAAGCCATCTTATAAACTCTAAAGAAACTTAGACTGTGTGAAAAAAACTTAGCTTATGCATAGTTGTATAACTGGCAAAACTCTCCCTGCACGTGTCCTTTTTTTGATACCTGTTTCCTTTTGTACTGTCTGAACTCACCTTTCAGCCAGTCTGTACCTTTTCACAATTAGGAAGAATTCTCTTTGTGGCAAGTTGTCCTATCAGTTTTTATTTTATTTCACCTTTATCTGTAGCATTTGGTACTGGTCCCTGTAAGAGACAGAATCTTGGCTTAGGTAAACTACAAGTTTATTTGTCTATGCTAATTCTTTTACATATAAACAACATTTAGTAGAATGGTATGTTTATTTTCATGATAGGGATTCATCATATGCCTATATGGGGCACACTGGGAAAACTGCATGTCTGAAGATGATATTTCACACAGCGTTCCTAATCCAGAAACTTTTCTGCTGGCATTTAGAGATACTTCAGTTGGGCAGTTCATTCCCCATATAGAATACATAAATAAATTTGAAAAAAAAGGAAGTGGTTGCACCTTTAACATAATCCTTTCCACACTGTTCATAGCAGCACATGATCTGAACCTGAGCTGCTTCTGTTCTACTTTATTTTCCTTTGAGACAGCTTGATGGCATTAGTAAGGTAGAGATCACGTCCACATAAGTGTTATGACTAGCATAGTAGAGTTATCTTTGAGAATATCCTGCTTTCCTCTCAGATAGATGGTGATTGGGATAAGTATCAGAGCCCAGAACTGCAAGGGAATGAGGCCTGTATCTTTGATGCTTGACTGGCCAATACAATAAAATAAATACATACACAACACAGGTATACATAGGAAATGCTTTGGGCAATAGACATTAGAACAGAATTGTTTTGTAGAGTTAAAACTGTGGCTCAATTACTTAAGAGACAGTTCCTGTACTGATACTTGGTGTAGATTTCTAAATTAATCTATTTTGATCACTTTCACCACTTTTTTCCTCACAAGGAAAGTGTGTTTTAGCATTGAGGTTGAAGAGACAAGGAAGAGGAGACTAAGGGTAGGACAACTAGAATCACACAAGTATATGCAGTGTATATTATGTCTGGGAAGATGGAAATACTCAGAGTGCGAGAGTAGTGCATTTTGACCCTTGACTTTCTCTGCAAAGAGTATTGACCTCCAATCATCACTCATGCTATCACAAAATTATCTGTTTAGAATGAACTGGACTTAGCTTTCACACTGTCAGTCAATTTTGTATTTAATAAATCCTTTTTTTTTTTTTTTTACCTTCTTCCACTCCTGAACAGCCTGCCACTGAGTTACTTGAATACCAATGGAAAGGCAAGGAAAATGTACTATTTAATGAAGCTCACTGGTATTTGCTGTATAGTTTATTTGCTAAATGGTTGACCAATTACAGAGAAAGTAGAACACTGTCAAATTATTATTGGAATACCAGTGAGATTAGCTAGGGAATACATAAGCGGTACATAGATTGATCAGTTCTGCTTACTATACTTCTTGCTTTTAGTGTAACTAGTTTTCCTGCTTGATAAACCTATAACCTTTCTCTTTTGTCTACTATTGGTCATGGTTATGCTTTTCCTGAGATGTCTGCTGCTTCTTTTTGAGGAGTCCTTCACATGATTGTTGGTCTATGGCTGTTTCCAAGTTTCCACTATAAAAAAAAAGAACAAGGTTACCTGGTGTTCGTTATTGTTATTCACAAATCAACCCCCAAAATTAAGTCTCATTCTGCATTCTGACTGCTTAAGGGAGCTCTGAACTGCAGCATTAGAATTACCATCAGATTCAGAGCCATCTATCAGGGCTCTGTACAGGCTACACAAGATTCATGGTTTCCATGCTCATAAGATTCCTAACTACTTCAAAATATAAGACTTTATAGAAAAGTAAGTAAAAATTTCATGTATAAGAAAGTAAAGGTTTTGGGCTCAGAAGGCCCTATTTAATATGAATATTGGAAGTCTGAAAGTCTTGAAGATGGCTCAATACAGGGCTTAAATCTTTACCTCCTAGAGCTGAGAAATCCACACGTAGCCCCGTTGGCTGAGCAGCAGGTCCCTGACAATCTGAAGAATTCCAAGAACTGTCCCTTAGGCCTCTTCCAGTACAGTCATGGGCAAGAGCCAGACAGAGCACCAAGTACCATGCCTGAGACATCTTGAAGACTTAAAGAAATTATAACTGCATACTCCCTGCCCTCCTCTCTGCCTCTGCCCCCAAGTCATGTTTGACTCTGTAATTCACCTACCTTTGGAAATCTGCAAAATTTCACCTGTGACAGCTCTGCTGACAAACAGGGGAGATCAGAGCCTTGCATCTGGGTGATGAACTGCCAGCCTGTCAGAACAGTAGAGTATCTGTACTGTGCTGAGACAGGTCAGAGCTGCCGCAGGGGGTCTGCATTCTGACCTTGGAAAGGTTTGAAGAGGACTTTAAGCTGTACCTGTTCCTAACTCTCAGGGTCTACAGGACAGTAAGTGTATGTGTTCTTGTAAGAAACAGATGCATACTGATATACAAAAAAGAGACATCCCTGAGTGCACACGTGGGTCAGAGAATTTTAGAGAGATTGGGCTCCCCCACTGCCTACAGTCATACTCCATTTTGCAAATGAGGGCCTCCCACACTGGATGATTAATTAGCAGGTAGGTTCTAGAAACTGATAGCGAAGTAATTACATGTAAAATTAGGTCTTTTCTTTTGAATACCTTAGTACAAAGCCTAGAGCATGGCATTATTTACCCACAGTTGTTATAGAGCACAATTTGATCCACCTGTATTTCTATATGTTTTAAAAAGGATCAACAGTAGCAGCTTATGTTCTGCAGCCTGGGAGTTGTGCATAAATTTCACTTCTCTAGACGCAATACAGCGTTACTAAAACAAAAATCTCTTTTAGGTACTGACCCAGGATGAGGGGAAGTAAAAGAAAGTTCTTGGCTTTTTCTTTCAAATAATGTAGTCTATCTGCTTTCCCCTGTACTTGTCCTCAGCGCAGTGACCTGGATGGCCGTGCAGTCAGTTTCAGATTGCAACTTGTTGATCTTTAACCATTTTTTGGGGCAAGTAGGAGATGGAGGAGGAAGATGAGGAAGAAGACGACATCAGTGTTAAGAGGACAGAGTAGGAGCATGACATTTTGTTCTGTCATTGGATCATTGCAGCATTTAATTTTTGATTGCATTATGTTTTCAGTATTGTAGTAACACTTCATTTGGTCCTGTAGCTCTGTCTAGATTTGGGGTGGGGTGGGGTGTCATAGTCTTTATCTAGCTACATTCTTCTCTTCCATTAAACAGAGACATTTTCTACTTCAGAGTAAATTGATAATGTTCAGAAGCTGAAGGTAGAATAAGAAATTCCTAGACCAGATTTAGAAATGTAGAAGGTGCCTACTACTCAGATTTTTAGACAAAGGCCTAATAAAGACTTTCAGAAGCACCTCCCGTCTGCAGTTTGAAGCATCTTGATATATTTAAAAATAATCTGTTTGGAGTTGGCTTTTTCTGAGTACCTTCAACCAAAAGGGCATCATTTCCCAGGTTTTAAGCCTCCATTCCTTTGTAGTATGGTTGTACAGTTTGCAAAACCAAAGGACATGGCTGTAGCCTGCTGGAAATATGTACATATATTAAATACTGTACCTTTGATTATGAGAGATCAAAAATTAACGTTCTAGAACTGTTTGTTATTATACATGGCTCCAACTATTTACTCAGTACCTTCTAAAGAAGGAAAAAACCAAACTCATTGGCACAAAATTCTTTCACTCAAAACAGAAAGAAGAAATTAGCTTTAGTGAATGCAGCCATTCAGGATGGTCACATTACCTTTAAGCGAGCTACCTCTAAGAGTGAGGGTCTCTGGAATCTGAACTCTGAAATACTGTTATGTATGACACCATATACATAAGAGAGCATCACGTAAATACTTAAGGAATTTCTCAACATGTCCTCTTCCAGCTTCGCTGATCTGATCTTTGAAAAGAGAAGAATCTTATCTGGACATTTCGCTATCTACTCATGAAAATGTGTTCTGGGTTGGGTTTTCTGCATGCTTGTGACCACTTGGATCAGTCCACTGAATAGCTCATTGCTGAGTATTAGAATAGAGAAACACAAACACCTTAACCACTCATCACTCTTGGTTGGAAACAGTTAAACTATCAACTGAGAGATGTCCATGCCCTTCAGTTCCTGTTAGAAAATACAGTTTCTCCCACAATTAAGCCTCTCTATAATTAATTTAATGCGGGGGGGGAGGGGGTCTGACAGCCAAATCAAGACATAAAACAACCAGGTTCAGATTACACTAAATTATTCGTTTTGCTACTACGATGAGGCAGAAAGTTCTATATAGTATTAAAAAAAGAAACATTCCAACTCAAAACAAAACAGACCTAGCCATTTTTTGGAGGAAGAAGAGAGTGGGCATTTATAAGAAAAACAAAAAAACCCAGAGGTTATGTTCATAAAAGTACTTGCTACTGCTCCTTTACTCGTTAACCTCTTACTGAAAGCATCCACCAAAGGATTTAGAAGGCCCAGTTTCATTACCCCTTTCTATCTGAAGTAATCTGAGCCCACATCTAACCTCTGAGTGGCCTGAACAGTGTACTACAGTTAGTCTTTCTTGTGCCTAGGCTTAATATTTAAAAAAAAATAAAATAGAACTAAACCTGAGTGATCACAAACATCTCTCTATCCCCAAATATCCAACAACCTTGCGTCAGGGCTTTCTTAAGGAAGATGCAAGATACAGGCTTAAGTCAAGAAGTGAATGAGGGCTTTTAAGCCAGGTTATTAGTTACAAGGATGAAGACTTTGTCAAGCCCTCAACATTGTTTTAACCCCTCCCTTCAGTTGGAAGTTCTTTTGTCATCTCAACATTAATTTTTGTCAACATGTGGGAATTTTGCTGAGAAGGTTTCCTATCTTAACCCATTACAGACGCATTTTTCTGCATACATCTAGACTGTAAGGTTGCAGTTTCAAAGTAGAGATGGAGGAGGTAGGGAAGGTGGATTTCATTCAGGTGAAAGCCTGTTATGAGAGCATTAGTCATCTATATGTAACATCCCTAATTCCTGGGGGGACTGAGTTGGTACAAGATTACATTGTACTTGCCTTGTTTCTTATAAGCTTTCTGTTTGCATCCACTAATGACCATTGTAACAGACAGGATGCTGGGATAGTTGTAGCTGTGATGTAATCTAATTTGACTCCACTTGTGTGATTTAATAGTGGCTCCAAGACCCTGTTTCTCCAGTGAGAAGATTTACAAGGTTTACCCAATTTAAATAGTCTCAGTCAGTGAAGTTATGGAACTGTGTTGCATGTAAGCGCTTGACAGGACAGTGGTTTTGTTCATCTAAAGTGGAATTGAGAGGCCTCTCGAGGCAAGTGCCTCAATGAAGAGCAAGTGCTATCATTGTTCTTTTCTCTCCCCCTAAATTTAAGACACTGAACTGTTAAGATCAGTTGCCTCAGGTTAGAATGTTTCTCAATGATATAACAGGATATTCTCCTGGGGAAAGTACCGTGTCTAACTAGTTAGTACCTCCTTGCTGTTGGTGATTTATTTATAATGGCAGAAGCCGGAATTCCCCTTTCAAGCTTTCCATAGTAGACAAGGAAGACAGTAGACTCTAGCTGTTTGTTGGGTTTTTTTTGTTGTTGTTTGGTTTGGTTTTTTTAATACTCTGTTTAATACTTTCTAAATGTATTTTTGCTCATTCATAGCACAGTCTAGTGCTTCAACACCTATGTATGTTTTCTCCCTCCCCATTCCCTGAAGTGTACCAAGGAAGTTCACAAGTAAATTGCATCTTAACATGTGAATGCCAAGCTAGCTAGATCAGTAGTAAAATGCAAAAAACAGGACACAGCAAGATGTTCTCGGCAAGTGTTGATCACAGAGAGAATCTGCTACGACCAGTGGAAGGTAAACCTCATAAGGAGGGGAGACAACCTCAGCATTGCTGTTTTGTACCTTTAGATATCACAGAATAATCTCAATGAGAAACGCGTAACTGCTTAAAATTTCAGAAATAGAATCTTCGATGCATTTTGAGCCTCTCTGCTGCTCTGTTAGCACAAAACATCCTTGCAGGACTGGCAGAAATGGCCCAGGGGCAAACTACTGTATGGGAGGGCTTATATCTAGCTCACTGAAACGTAAGAGGGATGGAACATAAGAGGAACACTGGAAAGTAAGAGGAATATGAAAGTGCTGGGATGGTTCTACACTAATGCTATGGAGCAGCCCCTGGAAAGCAGGTATAATTAAAAATGGGATAATGTGAGGGTCAGTATCAAGGTCAGTATCTAGTATCAAGGGCAAAGTGTAGTCTTCCATATCTGTCCCTTCCATTAGCAAAGGAACAAAAAATCTGCCTAAGCGTTTCTTAAACCTCTACTTGTTATTTTCCTTTCTAATCACCTCTTTAATTCAGGTCTTTCAGATATCTCCCACAAATTCTGCAGAATAGTGAAATATACCCGTACTGTTTGAGGAATTGAGAGAAAAGTGCTAAAATCCTTCAATTAGCTGCTTTTCCTCCAATCTCCCTCCTTTTTACCTCTAGGACATGCAAATTACATCACACTAAACTCCTTCTTGCTGTGGGAGCAAAATTAAAGTGCATAAGGGCAAGAGTGGGAAGGAAAAAGGAAGGGATATTCATGTGATATTCATGCTGCTATAAAGTAAGCAGGTTAAAAGAAGTGCAAGTTTTACAAGAAATACACAATGTTATAGGTCACACACATCCCGCTAGCTGTGTACCAAATGCATGAAGGGCGATCTCTGAATGCAATCAATGTCATTGTATTGTGACTGAGCTCACTTATCTTGCTCAAGTGTGACCAGCTCCTATGTACTTCATTTTCTTTCTCCAGTGCTTTTTAACGAGCATTGAGCTGTGTGATTTGCAAATACCTTCCACAGCCATACTTAGGTGCCATCAAACAAGTGGTGCTTGCTCAAGTTTGTTCCACAGAACTGATAGATCAGCCTTGCTGCCCTGTCATTTAGGGTTCTGTCACTAGACCCAGGAGCTGATGGGAAGATGACAAGACATAGGTTGAAGAATCTTAATCTTAAGGCAGCCCTCTTTTTCCCCCAAATAAAAGCATCACAGAGGGGCTTTCCCATCCTCTTTGTAGAAGGAAAGAACTGAAATCCCATTTCACCCTCCTGTTCAGGACTGCCTGCCTGTACCTGCTCCTCCTGCCTCTGCTGGTCTGGTGTGTGTGTTTGGAATGAAAGATTTTCCCTGCAAGCCACCCTGAACCTCTTTCCTGGCCTGTCAGACTCTCTTTTATCAGCACAGGTTTCTCAGTGGGCCACGGTGATTTACTGTCCAAATAGTGCTGTTCTTTGTCAGAGATTGTGATCGAAAAGCCTTCCTTTGCAGCTAAGAAGAATCTCTTCCCTTTCCCTCATGTTCTTTTTTACCTTTCTTCAAATATTGTTTTACGAGCCCATTGCTTGCTATCTGCCTGACACAGAAGCTGCACCTCAGGGCATCATTTTCTCACCTCTAAGCCAGAGGGTTGCTTCTTTGATGCTTGGTTTGAAGAGCTTGGAACAACTCCATATAGGGTATCTACCCTGTCTCCCCAGGGCAATCTGTTCAGGTGAGGAAACTGCCCTGCATGGATCAAACTGGCATTCTGGGTGCTGCTTTTTTTTGTTGTTTTGGTTTTTTTCCCCCGAGACAAAAAGAGGAACAACTCTTACCTATTTGAACTGGGACATGAGCCTTTCAATCTGGGATCAATACGTAAGAATATTCAGTACCTACTCACAGGGAGTAAATTTTTCTGGAAAGAGTAGACGCAATCCTGATTTTTTGAATCCAGATCAAATGCAGTTGAGAATCTGCAGGATCTTTTAAAGTCAAAGAAGAAGATGTCTCTAGAAAGAGAGTACTCTCAGTCTCCTTATCAGTGGTTGTGATTCTGTATTTAAATTAAAAATGGTAGCTGAAGTCAGGCAACCAGAATTCCCATTCACTTTTAAAATAACTTTCAGGATTTTCCTGAGCTGCAAATGCAGGATCTGGATTCAGATTTGGATTGCAGACGATACACATAGCTGGAGATATGTTAATCTAGCCCTGGTTTAGCCCAATTAGCCCATGTAGATGCTATTTAAAACATTGGGATCCACTTCTAAACATCTATTTTATTCAAAAGTTTAGCAAGCTGGAGAATTAGAGTAACCTTAAACGTTAAGAAATCTGTAGCTGCTAGATCATGAGTTGAAACCTTTATGTGAAAGTCCAATATACACCTGAAGTACATCGCTGAAGGCTTGTTTCATTTTGGCTCTAGTTCAAGTTGAGTACCATCAGTACATGCAAATCCTTAACCGAATGTGACACTTACTTAATGTTTCTGATGGACTCAGTAGCTCTCTGCAGCATGCATGTCATTGGGCCCTATATTCTGCTCATTGAAGCTCAGCTAACTGGAAGATCCTACCACAAACCGCTCAGGTTATCTTGTTAACTGGGAAAGCCTGAAAAGTAAAGAATCAGTACAGGAAGTTTCCCTAGATTTTTCAATACATCTGCAACAGTCTCGGAGTTCATTTATCTAGTTCTGTAAAGGGCTGGCACTCTATATTTGGTCTCCCATGCTATTTTGGGAAGTGTTCTGAATGCTTTTGTGGGGCACATAACAAAGATTAAAGAATGAAATAAGAACTGAACATCAAAACATTTTATAAATGGAGAGGACTTAACATTTATCAGATGCTTGAAAATGGCAACATTAACAGGAAAATGCCTATTATTCACTACGTGTATCTAAGGTTAAGCTTCAAGTGATTGGGCACTTTGTTCTTAAGAGGTCAACATAGCAATCAGGAAGGGGATTCTGTACTGCTGTGTACTTCCAAAAAAAATAGAAAGAGACAACTATCCTTTCACTAGCCCACAACTTGAATTACTACTTGTCAAGGTCCTAACACAAATAAGAAATGTGGTGTTTTGGCATTGATCTCAAGCAAACCAGACATCCTACTGCTTCATTTTCATTAACAGTTTCCCATTAATTATGCTATTTTCAAAAAGATCCCATCCTGTTTCTGCCTACAAGTTTGCATACTGAAACTATAGCCATAACAAAGTCCTGTCTTGAGGTTCCTTCATCCTTGTGGAAAGATTTTGATAACAGCCGATAAACGGACACTGCAAATGCTTTATGTCTTGAATTCAAGCACAAATATGGCAGATTAGACACATTCAGTTGATGATATTTCAAGCACAAGGCAGTGAAGATACCTAGACTATTCATAATTCCACTCTAAATAGATTTTTTTTTCTTTTTTTCCCTCTTACTTTACATTGAGGCACACAAGTGTATATTTCACTATTTATCTTCATACTGTAAAAATGAAGATTTTACCTTATCATTTTTCTCAAATGCATGTTATTATCTTGGTGTACACCTGAATGGTGATTTGACAGCCTATCATTTTCACGTTAGAATACACTTTAAAATGTCTATTAAAAGAGCCTGTTCTTAACACCAGCTACATCACCCTTCAACAGGGGCTGCTTATTAATCATCATTCACATAAAAAGCTGTTTCCTTTGACTATGCAACAAACAAGAAAAAAAAGGGCAAAAAGGTAAAGATGCATAGATTCTTTGAGATTTAGTTAAGTGCAGTTGTAGCTTGCATGCCATCTCAAGATGTGATCTTGTCAAATTCCATACATTTTCAACAGAATTACAGAGCAGTCAACGATAAGAGCTCCCAAGTAAATGCAACATTGCAGTTAGTGATGTAGATCATGTAATTCATTGGGTGGCATGGTTACTAAACATCCTGCGGCACTCTTTGCAAGTATAGAGGTGCTAATCCTGACATCCCATCCAAATTCCAGCTGTAATTATATTATCTCCGTTAATGTCTCATTGAATTTTCAATGGATACATGATTCTTTGCTTTCTGCCCTGAGCTATTGTGTAACATTACTCCATCATGTTAAATGGCTGCCAATTTCTGCCCTGAAGGTGGCTGCATTTAAGTAGTGGATTAATGCTACTCCTTGTTTGACCAAAAACAAGCTTGGGTCCTTGCTGAAGCAGAAACCTGCTCCAACTATTCTATTGCATTGCTTGGCTCTTGGAAGGAAAAACAAACATGAACTTCAACTGGCTACAGAGTGTGCTGGTACCAAGAAAGTCAGGAGTACCTGTGTATTGTGTTTGCCCGAAGGTCCAGAGACTTCATGTAATTTGAAACGGGCAAATACATTACTGATATGCTGCGAAACATAACAAAACAGATCAGATAAATAGCTCTCCATTTATTTTCACTCTAAAGCCAGGAAACCTGATCCTGAAGTAATAGTAATAATAAAAACCCTTATACTGAAAATTCTTTCAAAGTAATTTTGAAGCCTATAAGATGCTTTCCAGTTGACTTCAGTGAACTTTGGCTTGTGCCACTTAGCATCCAGCACAAATTTGTTTTTTCTCATTTAGTTGTGTCTTCAAGCTTCAGGATTAGTATATGGCTGAAGTAGGAATGAGCTCGATAAACATACTATTGCTGTGTATAAGCACAAGAATCGAACACCTACCAGTATGTAGGAATAAAATGCTACCTAAAATGCTTATGATATCTAAAATGCTATCAGCTGTGGCTTGGATGAGTGACTCAAGTTTCTTGAGATTTGAGGGCAGGAATGAAGACACTCTTTGTGAAGCACCTTGAAATGTGCAGGTGAACAATGTTAGATAAATTTTAACTACCAGCCAAGCACAGGGAGGCCAGGGTAATAAACTCACATTCACACTGAAGATTTAAACTTTTGTGTACGAGCTGGTGATATTCAAAAGACTAGAAGACAAGACTAACAGGGATTTTTCTGTATGACATTTGGGTAAGGTACCTATGCTCATTACGGAGAGTTTGTTTGATTTACGCTATAAGTCAACTCAGAAAAATACAGTTCTTTATTTGGTATATGCAGCACGGGAAATTTGATAAATCCTGAAATACCATGAAGCAGGATTAACCTTGCCTGATGTAACAACAGTGGCACTGAATGATAGGTTTGGAGGACTACAAACAGCACAATGCTGTGACCATAAAGAACAGTTGTCTTGCATTCATCATATTGATTGACTCCTCCAGACACCAGTTTCCATCTTTTGAGGAAATGAACATTGGAAAAAGAGATAGCTAGTCTAGGAATAAAGAAGGTACATAACAGCAAAGGAAACTGCATTGGGCGAGTCTGAGCAAGAATGTTCTGTCCTATGTCTAGCAACCTGACTACCCTCTACATGTGCTTATTATGTAAAATTTATAAAAGTAGACTTGAAAGCAAGTTACTTTGACTTCTTGCTTTGTGATTAATTCCTGCACAGAACTGCTCAGAACAATATAAGCAGGACATCTTTTGGCTTACATTTTCCCATTGGAGTTTTAATGTTAAAATGAACCCCACCAGTAATACAAAGACAAATATTAAAAAAACCCAAACAAGAATCAGACTTCACGTTCAACCACCTGCCTCAGCCACATGAGAAACAAGTGAATATATTGCCATGTAGTTAATGAATATTCCAGAGGAAAAAACCCTAAAAAACAACCCTTAAAATATACAGGAGAGCAACAGTTAGTCAAGTACTCAACTCCAACTGCTAAAACTGTAGAGTTTGAAGATGCTCAGTGACAAGTAGATATCTAGGTTGTCATAGCAGGATGGGATTGAGCTTCTGAAGTTGTCCCTCTGTACTGAAAACTGCATAGGGAGATAGAGGCAACACATTTTTCTTGATAAAGATAAGATGGCTGAATAAAGAAAACTACTTCGACTGTAGGAATTGCTGCCTTTTAATTGGTGACAACTGGTATTGCTGAATCCTACTTTCGAAGATTTTGTTTTGTTTCTTAAAAACACCAACTAGCCAAGCCTTAGAGAGGCCATGTGCATCTGCTGGAATGAACCTAGTAAAGGGCTTCTCCAGTATAGCATTTCAGTATTGGGTTGAACATCACACCAAGAAAAAGTTATTATATTGAATACCACGCTGAAGGCTTGCAGTCCTTTCCTCCTCTAATGCAAAGTCACTTTGCTACAGTGTCTTGGAAAGAGACGTCTCTGATGTATGGATGTCTTTTCAACCTTGATTCATTAGATATATCTACACCCATGTGAGGGGTGACAATTTCAGAACTTAAACTGGCACACTCACTCTCAGGCATCTGGACTATCAGTGAGAGGGTAGCACTTGTGATTTCTCCCAAACTTTTCTTGAGAAGAATCAGTGCATTTTAGTTCTGTAGGAACAGTCTGCCGCTTTCCTTCCCCACCACTACACACCCATTTGAGAGCAGGGACCCTTGAAAAGGGTACTGAAAATGTGTTTAATATACGAAGAGCTGGTTCTTATATTCTTCATGTAGCTTCTCAGTTGAAGCAAGAACTTCTATTGTCAGTGGAGGTTTGTTCCTCCAAGTCAGATTTGAATTCGTTCTGCGTATGCCAAGTACTTGTGTGATCCACCTGGAAGTGTTCAGCATTAGTGATTTTTGTTGTAAGATAGTACTGTTTTCATGGCTCTCATATGTGGCATTTCTCACCCTTTCCTGAATCTCAGCAGCATTTGAGAATGAAGACTTTAACAATGGCATCTCAGCCAGCTGCTGGTGGCTGCCACCCTTGGTTCAAAGCAGCATCTCTGGTCACACTTGCCAGCAGAGGGGAAAGAAAAAGAGAGCAAGGAGACCCATGTGTACAAAATTGCAAACCTCTGTTCCTTTTTTAAAATTGTGTTTTAGCAGTTAGAAGAACTGAACTGCTTAGGCTTTAGGAGTGCTTAATTTTTTTCAGCTCTTAATTGTTGAACCAGCAGTTCAGCATTTTAGTCTCCTCTGCAGTTTTCACGTTGCTTGTGTCAGAAAGGATGTCACTCATCAGCCAAATGCCCACTGGCACAGGCACTGAAAGTGTCCAAAATGCCAGCTGCAATTAGGCATTTCTATTATGAAGTCCCACAGTTTGTGCATGGCAAGAACAACATCCCTCACTGTGCAAGCCTACCAATCTCAGCAGTAAGAAAAACAGGTGTCTTTCCCTCCCTTTCCAAGGAGGGTTTTGCTTTCAGGTACTCACACTATCAATAAACGGAGGCACGCAATACAGAGTTTCAGCATGTAGCTTTCAACAATATATGACCCTTTTGTGCATCCATCCCCTGATTACAGAGAGCAGAGATAGAACTAACCTCATTTCTGTCCTCAGATTTCTCTCTAAAATAATGATCTATGTGAGAGATTTTTACTTGACAGCTTTGCTGCCTCTGTTACCAGTCATATTCAACTTCAGGGACAGAATTTTTTATTTATTTTAAAAAAACATAATCACCCAGCAGAGCAAGTACAGTCAAGAAGAACAGTACACTGGATCTTAGTGTCTCTTGCTAATGTCACAGAGCTGACCTAAGTCTTACTTTTGTCCATCACTATTGTACACAGATAATAGGTGATTGTTGTAGTTTAGCATAAGGTTTGGCCTATAAACTCTAAACTGATAAGGGGTTGAAGCAACTGGCCCTCCCATTTCAGTGTAAACTACTGTTCGTATGCATATGTCTTGAGTTTGCAGAGCCAGCAGTTAAAGTTGTGATCACTTTACTTGCAAAGTAAGCACATTTGATCTGAAGTCTTTGTAATGCAATACAAAACAATGCTTCCTTCACAGTTGCTTTTGCTGTAGAATGGCCCAGGAGGCCCTTGCTCTAGTCCTCGGGGTTTATATGGGACTCAGAGTTACCACCACAAGTGGCTTAGCTTATCTAGTTGTGACATTCAGCTAACACAGTACTTCATCTTCCGCAAACAGAAGGTTTTTCTCCTTGCTGCAGAGCAAACAGGTTTAGATAGTGCAGATTTGCTTCCTTCAGGGATGAAGGAGACAGAAGGCTGGAGCAATAAAATCCATTATATATATCTTTTTGTATCTCCTTGTCATGAACTTCTAAGAAAAGGAACTAAGAGGATTACTACTGAGAAGAGCACTATAATTGTAGCTCCTGACCACCGCATGTAGAAGATTGCCAAGGCAACGAATCATTCCACAGCAAGGGCAGAGGTAGTTGAGTTAAGATGAGGTTGTTACAAACCCCTGCTGTGCATAATCATGTAGTAAGCAACATTTTTAAAAGGCTCTTGTAAAAAATGGGACAGAGGGAAAAGGAACAAGAGAAATTAATTTCCTCTATTTTTCTGCTTGCTCATTGATTGAGGTACAAGAGCAAATTATATGCATGTCCTGCACCTGAGGACACTGGGGGCTGGCAGGGAAAAGCTAGCTGCTTTCTTCACAAATGTAATGCAGATCCTGTGACAGGTAGGGCAATGGACTAGTTTTATCTGGAAAAGATATTAGTTCGTAATGTGTTTTTAAATACGAAATCTGTGGGCAAAAGTGCTCTTCCAATGCAGAAGCTTAAGTCTTTGCTGATTTTGTTACAAATTGCATTCTTGGGGGATTGTTTGAAGTCAACAAGATTTTTTTGTGAGTAGGATTTACTCACCAAGTATGAGATTTGCAGATGAAATCCCTAAAAATTAAAAGGGTATGTCCACAATATCCTTCCATCAGCAGCATACTGCTCTGAAGTAGTTCTTTCCCTAGCTTCCCACATCCCATTACTCCTAGCTACTTATCCGAGCTGCTAGAAATTGGCTGTTACAGCAGTACAATGATTCATAGGGCTGAATGGTCAGCTGAAAAAGGTAAGTTTTTCTGGTTCAAAGTAACCTTTACAGGCAGCTATTTCAGTGATTCAGTCTATACTGCTGCCTCACAAACAGTTAACCAGTATAACTGAAAGCAGCACTCAAGGCCATGACTAGATACCCCAAAGTCAGATTCGCTGCCAAAAAGTCTGCCATAGTATTTCACTGAACAGAACTTGTCACTTACCAAATTCTGGACACAGCTTTCCTCCAGTGACCTTCCACTTAAACAAGGAATAATTTTTGCTTCACAAATGGCTGTTTCCATTGGGTTTGCTTCCTTCCTGTTTTGAGTCATGTTCAGTTGCTGGGTCCTTTGCTAGATTGTTTGCAAACCAGACTGGTAGCATTCTAGACCCACTTGTGCAGATTCCAGTTTCTACAAGTTTAAATGACCCCTGTTTTCTGTAGCTAGATCTGCATCCATCAGATTTTCCACTCTCAGCAAAAAAGAAAACACCACCCAAACAAATTTCAGCTCCCACTGATGCAACACACAAGTTGCTTGTTTCCTCTATATAGGACATAGAGCATCACACCCCCCCCAGCCTAATATGAAAGACACTGTACTCAGCAGCACCAAAGGGAGGAAGATCAGAGGGGAATTGTGTTTCTCATCCTGGCAGTGACGTGTGATACACTGGAAAAATCAATTCTCCATCCATTTCTCTGCCCACCTCTTGCTTACTGAGGGGAGGTGGTGGTGTCTAAACAGTGACTTTATTGTGGGAGGGATTGCATGCACAGATAACTTCCCACCAGCCCCACAAGAATGCTCCCATATTTAGGGGTTTGGCATGCATAGAAAAGTCCTTTTCCTTTACATTTCCAGAAAGTGTAATTGCCATGTGTGTTCCCTTATCACTAGCCAACTGTATTTTGCACATAGGACCTTCTCACACAACCCATTTCCTTGATGTACAGCCCCTGCCTGTTAAAGTCAAGACAAAATTATCCCCATGAAACCAAACACATGTGAGCATCGCAGGCATCAGAAGTGAGATTCACCTATGATTGTCCTACAGTGACATTGTTTGTGTTGCATAATTCAGCAGCAGCCATAGCAAGGATTCATTTAAACAAAAACCTAAATATTCTCCAGAGATGGCATTTTCAGACCAATACATCTTGCCATCATATATGACCAGAAAGTTTGCTCGTGTGTTCAAGTGTTCTTGCCTGTCACCTGAAGCGTGTATGTTAGTATTATTTTAACTGAACTTGGGAATGTACTAGAATCTTCAAGGACAGTGAGAGTTTGATATGCACTCAAGATCCTGAAAGTTACTTTCCCTGTTTTGTTAAGGGATAGTGTCAATCTTTCTGCCACTGAATGAAGTTTTCCTGATGGCTTTTCAGTCCACCAAGTTACAGCAAGGAGAAAAGAATCCAATTATGATACAGCATGCAACACTGCACTAAGCACACTTACTTCAGGCATTTCTCCCCTGTGCCTCCACCAACATCTATGGCATGGTATTTGACAAATACTTAATCAGACAAAAATAATAGCTTTGTTAATCTGCAACTTTTATCCTGCCTAGATGTAACAGACAGGTTTAGTATTTCCTCCAAAAAAGATCAACCACCTTGATTTTTAAATAGTCCTCAGGAAACCTCAGTTTATACAGGATAGTCAGCCTCTCTCTCAGGGCCTTTGGTGTTGCCCTTCTCTGTGAGCTTAACTCTATCTCTTTTCAGAGAAACAGCAGGGGACTTCCTGCAGCTTCTAAAAGGTCTTCTCTATGGTGTTAAGATTAGTGTTCTTTCTTCAGCATAAAGGTTCCTCCTTCATATTGTAGTAAAGCTAAGGCAGGGTGTAGGACAGTAGCTTATTTTGTTGGAACACCAGTCAAGTTTTCTTCTGCACAAAGCGTGCTGAGAAGAGCTAAGACAAGAGGAAAATCTTACTTGACACTACTAAGTGTTGAAAGGGACAAAAGGCTATGAAATGGATCGGAGTATGGCTCTTTTAAGCAGATGCACAGGCTAGTACAAAGCACAGAGAGGTATAGCTATTTTTGAACTCATTATCCTACCATCTATCTTTATTTGTATAACCTGAAACCAAACAACTGCAATTAGTATACTCTGAAAATTGAACATAAAACCTTGTGGAGGAACAGATGCTAGTTGAAAAACCACACTTGGTAGGAAAACTGAAGCAATGTAGCAGCCTATGACTGTTGTCTGAAATTTTGCCTTAGAATAGTCTTGAAAAGTGTCACATGTAATAAGTATGATACAAATCTTTCCTTTATTGACAATTAGCAGAGCTGATCAGTATTCATATAGGTATCTAGCGTCAGGCTAACTGCAGAGCTTTCCTGCATTGTTGTCTGATTTAGTGAAATTCCAGCTAAACACTTTATATCACTTGGCTGGACATTTCTTCTACTAAAATTAGACTTCAGCTCGTTCTTAAACTTGGAAGTTTCAACTATCTGTATGTCTGCCCTTCTATGCTCCCCCCCCCAAATGAAAACTGTCATTCAAGGAACTGAAAAAACAAGTTCTTTAGTTAGTATTTAGGGCCCTTGTGGAAATAGCTTCTTCCGTACCTGTAAGATGACCAAAGATATGGGCAGCTCTCTTATGTGGTATTCTGAACCTATGGAAGGATATTTAGTTGTCCTGCAGTTCAAGTTCCACTTTAATATTGATGTTTTAAGCCCCACCACTTTTTATGATCCTTAAAGTAAACTGCTTATCTTTTCATTGACATTTTCTATTCAGCTCTTCTTTTCCCTACGTTTGTTTTAGTAGACAAATAAGTCCCAGTTTCACTGTTATCCTACTCTTCCTTTTAAAAAATCTTTCCTGTTTTATACATCCCCTTCAGCCTGCAATACCACATCTTTCCCATAAGGAATTTAGGTGTGGGTTTTGTTTGGTTTTGGTGAGGAAGGATGCTTTTATGTTGAGGCATACAACTGCGGTTCAGGGTATTCTGCCCACAGGGCTTTTCACAAAGTTAGCAGTATATGTAGCAAGTCAGTACTTGACTTCTGTGGCATTGCTAAAAAAGATAGGGATAATACTTTGCTATTTCAAGGTGATGCAAAACTAGAATAGTGCTTTAGAAATCGTGCTGTGAAATAGCCCCTTTTCCCTCAAATAGAAGGTGCAATGGAGGCAGTGGTTTGTTAGTGTTATCTATTTACCCAATCTCATCTGGATTTTACATGGTTTTGCCCTGTGGTTGTTTATGTTGAATAGGTAGGAATACTGGAAATATGATTATATGCTGTGAAATAAATTGCTCTTATTTGCTGGTTTGTCCATAAAAGCTTCCTGGAGGAGCTCAAATGTAATTTCAGCTATGTAAGAGAGGATTTTACACACCAATGAAAATTTTATCCTCTTTGCTGTCCTCATTGCTACCCCAAAATGAGTTGTGTGTCCACCTCTTCTTCTCAACCAGGTTAGTGAGGAGGCCATCTGGGGTGACATGGCTAACTCATCTACTTATAGCTAGCTTTGTTTATGAGTTGCACTTCCAAATTCATCCGTGCAAGCATAAGCTCAGAGCTTGGCAAGATCCATCTTTGAGATGCGATGGCTCTCCCTTCACTTGAAGCTGACTGCAGCCAAGTTCCCTTCTGGTATGACTTAGAGACCGGCACAGAATTACTATGTTTGACAGGGCTTTTTCCCAGAACAGAAACAATATAAACAGTATTTGTATAACAGCTCTATGCCCACCTTATCTTTTATGGGACCATAAGAAAAGACTTGCACAGCACTAAGGTCATCCAGTTGGTGCTGCTTGGGCTTTTCTGAAACTGAGCCATAGATCAGTTGACTGCTTTCTGGCAGACTTTTGCCTTTTAAAAAAGGGTAGGCCACCTCTACTTTATTCACTATGCTTTACTGAAATTTCAACACAAATTGTGCCTAAGTATGCAGAAGTGAGAACTGTCTTGAACAAAGCCTTTTTTATTCAGGCACACATACTTCTGTAAGCCTGTAGTGCATACTAATGGCATAGACTAAGAGGACAAGACCCTTCTGAACATCTGGTATTATGGCTTTGATTTGGCTCAGAGAAGTCAGGAGCAGCCCTCCTCTTGAGGCTGAACACAGCATTCCCAGTCCAGGGAGCAAGGAGTGGGAGACAAACTAAGGTGTTCTACACATCAGCACAATGCACTTTATCCAGCTCATTCCAGAGGGAGAGTCTTATGTTTATGCCAGTGAAATTTCGCCATGAAATGAGAACCTATTTCCCTTCCCTTAAATTTGAAACAATGCAGATGGGGCTTCAGCTTATCAGGCCCACAATGTTACAAACCTGTCTCTTATTTCTCACCTGAAAGCTGTGCATTCTGATGTCTCTCAGGTCAACCTTTATCTCCCCAAGTATGTTGTAGGAGCAAAAAAAGTTATTAAACTCCAGGGAGAAACTGGTTCCTTTTCTGAGAGATTTTGTTCCCTTTCCCATTCCCTGTGAATGTCATTGTATCTGCTGTTTGCTGAGCAGGAAATGCATTATTAAAGCAGTTTCTCCTCCATAAACTGCTTTGCATCTGACTGTTTCATTATAAATCCATAGCCAGAAAGTCAGGCCACCTTGGGATAACCCAACGTGAAATCTGACCTGATGAAAATGGTTCATGCCTCCCGGCCTGCATTGCAACCTGTGAGAAGGGCTTTTATTATTTATTCAAAACCTGTTTAAATCCCCCTTTTTCTGAAACAACCATTTTAAAAATATTAAAACATCACAGCTAAGCTGGGAGATTAAACAAGTTTAAACCTTATCATTGCAGGTGGGATATTAGTTCCAATAAAATGAGGGGAGATGGCAGGCTGCATGGTAACTGGAGCCCCTTCTACTCAGTAACTAATCACCGAGAAAGCATTTGGTGAAGGAGGGGGAGAGCGGATGAGGGAGTGAGACAAACAATGCATCCAAGCTCCTGGCAACCCTAACTGTTTACCATGGTGATGCACAAAAGGAAGAATACCACGCAGAGTAGCAGACCTGGATCTGTCCCCATAACACTTGCCCTAGATTCAAGTGCTCTGGGAAGCTGAAAATGTGACCTTCAGATATTTTTTCTGTTGGGTGATGCTGCAGCTGGACAACATTGCTCCAAAGCTGTCAAAAGGCTACGTGTCTTCCATTACACATTTTTCTTTTAAATGTGTAGCTATCAACACCCCTCTACCAGACCTCTACTCTTGTGCTTACACTTTTTAAAGGGAGCCACATTCTTTCTGTGGGCCTTATTAACCCAGAATTATAGCTTCATTAAAAATAATTGAATTAAAAACCACCAAGCTCCAAAGTTTGCAGGGGGAGAGACAATTTTTAAAAATATTTTTTTCCCTCTCACGGGAGTAAGATTTGCTAATAGGCCATACCTGTTCTATGGCACCATACCTGCAGTTTTCCAGTCAGGAGTAGTATATAAGAGCAACTTCAGTGTCCCACAACTGGATCAACCCTTACCTTCTTTCCCCAGGGTTCCCCACAGACACAGACTTGTATCTAGTCCTATGATGCCTGAGGACCACAAGCAGAACTACAGAAGACAGCATGGTGAGCCCCAGCAAGCAGACTGGGCACTTTTAACTCTGAGGTACATACATGCTTGTGCTGGTTTTGGCTGGGATAGAGTTAATTTCCTTCCCAGTAGCTGGTATGGGGCTGTGGTTTGGATTTGGGCTGGAAACAGTGTTGATAACACAGGGATGTTGTCGTTACTGCTGAGCAGTGCTGACACACAGTCAAGCCCTTTTCTGCTCCTCACCCCACCCCACCAGTGAGCAGGCGGGGGGGGGGGGGGGGGGGGGGGGGGCACAAGAAGTTGGGAGGGGACACAGCCGGGACAGCTGACCCCAACTGACCCAAGGGATATTCCACACCATATGACGTGATGCTCAGCATATAAAGCTGGGGGAAGAAGGAGGAAGGGGGGGACGTTCGGAGCGATGGCGTTTGTCTTCCAAGTCACCGTTAGGCATGATGGAGCCCTGCTTTCCTGGAGATGGCTGAACACCTGCCTGCCCATGGGAAGGAGCGAATGAATTCCTTGTTTTGCTTTGCTTGTGCGCATGGCTTTTGCTTTACCTGTTAAACTGTCTTTATCTCAGCCCACGAGTTTTCTCACTTCTACCCTTCTGATTCTCTCCCCCATCCCACTGGGGGGGAGTGAGTGAGCGCCTGGGTGGGGCTTAGTTGCTGGCTGGGATTAAACTGCAACAACGCTAAACAGAAGAATCCTGAAATGCCTAACAGTATGGTAAATACAGAGGCTTTTATCTGTACAGATACTTGACCATCTGACCAGTGAGAGAATCCTCTAATGCCAAGAGAAATTACATTGGTTGCTTGCAAATATTAACCTCCTTTTGTCACTAGCATTGAAACCTATGTACTTGGTCAATTTCTAGGGCATCTTCCCACACACACACTTATAATGGAGAGGATGCAATATAAAAGAAAAAGTGCAAGGAAGGTTTTGAAGGGCTACATATCTGTCCTGAGTGAGGGCACTCCGGCCATGAAAAGCTTTAGCAGGAAAATTCTAACATGTAAAAAACCCACTATGATCTAAAGCAGCTGAAGACAAAAGAGCTTGGAACCAGAACACTACTCCTGTCCCTCACTGTTGATTCTGAAAAAAGATGTTAAACCAGAAACTAAAACCCTACACACTCTCCCCCCCGCCGCTTCCCCCTGCACTTTGTCCAGACAATTGTCCAAAGGAGAAGGAAAGTTTTGACAGTTGGGAGCTGGCTAATTTGCGCTGGACAGCTTTCATCTGGCCATTGTTGAGGAGAGTTCTGGGTGTACATTAGTTTGATTTAAACACAAACCTGTTTCCAACAGAAGAATTTGTGCTTTTACCATGTATCACAGGTACTTAGCTCCTTAGGCAGGCAGCGTGATTTGTATAAACCCAAATCATTAAATAGCCCTTGGCCACTGCTTAAAGTGAGGCAAGTACCTGCCTGAGCTACGTACTTAAATTCTTAAGGGAGGAAACAAGGGGGGCAAAGTTAATAAAAATTTCAGAGCTAAGACGCAAGCAAAACTCCTAGGAGGAGAACTCCTGAATGTTGCATCCAGAAATACTTAGGAGAAGGAATCTGAAAACAGTAAACAAAGTGCTTTGATGTCTCAGTGGGGCCACCAGTGGATGTCAAGAACTGAAATGCATTGTTAGAGATTGATGGGAAAAAACATATATAACCTTGCTGAGTTGCTCGAGACAAGAACAAGGGAGAGAATAGTACAACAGTGCTGCAGCTCAGGAATGGGTGTGGTGCAGGACCAGCTATCAGGGCATATATGAGCATACCTGCTTGTATAGCTGCTGCCCATGTTGCCCAGCCCTTGATGATACCATCTGCTTCTTTTCATTAACACGCATTTTTTGTGGGAATTAAGAAACCTTTGGTTCTGATTGAAGGAACACTCCAAGGAGTGGGAGAAGGTTGATTTCATTGAATTAGAGATTTCCATGAGATTCTAATGAGTAGCGCATAAGTGAATACACAGGGAGGATCCACGCGGGCCACAAAGCATCCCCATCTGTTGTCTCTTGGAGGATGGCCTTTCTACTCATGATGTGATTTGGATATGTTTCCAACTATCAGCTCCAAAGGATTAGAGTGATTGCCCCATGTTTTAGTTTTTTGGTGGGTTTTTGGTGGTTTGGTTTTTTTTTTAATCTCCCTTCCTCCAAGTATAGTCTGTGCAGTCTGGGATGTTTCCTTTTTCTGAAAGTGATACAGGCAGTTCATCCACATTCAATATTCCTATATACAGTTTAGCTTTGTGCGGGGGATAATCACCACTTCCTATCTCAGCTACATTTGTCTCTTCCTGTATACCAGCAGCTTATGATTACTGTTTGGGATGTAAAACATGTTTAAAGTTTGATGCTAAAATATTCATTGTCTACTTCACCATTGTGGTGCCTGCATCAAAAAGGCGTACGGAAAACCTCTCAATCTGATGTGCATGGTTATAAATCACCACTCTAGATTACCCACTGTTACCCAGTTTGTACTTTGAAAATGCCACAAGACCAGCCAGTCTTGAGAATCTGTTGTACTGGGTGCTATATTTTCAAGTACAACAAAAAGATAGCATTGATAGCAACAAACACAAGTGCTACATAAATTTCTTATTAAAGTCTAATGGCACTGGTGACACCTGAAAATCATGGAGTTACTGACATGGTCCACAAGATGCCCAACACTGCCTTCCACTCTTGTGACACAGTCCCATAATTCCAAGACAACTATGTCCTCAATGAAAGCATTCTTTAATTTTATGTCTGCTTTAATACAAGCAAAACAGATCTTTATCAGATCTCTTCCATCTGCAAAATTTTAATCTTTTGTCAGACTGAGTCCAAAATCCCTCTGTATTTGAACATTTATTAGGTTTTAATACAAAGGATGCCACACAGAAGGCATCCCATCTGGCAGCAGGTTCAGCAGGTAGAGACCCACACCTTCAGCCCTGGCCTACAGGCTTGCAGGTAAAATCCTGCATGCGCATCAGAAGCACTAACAACTTTGAACCTGCACATGAAAGATTTGCATGGGGAGCTCAGCAACCTGCTGCTGTCAGAGGGCATCATAGAGGAGGCACCCCAGGGAGTCTAGTTCTAGCATTTGAAATTCAGTTGTCCCCTAGGCCGCTTTTTAGAAACCGGTTTCCCCAGTGTGGGCAAAAGACACCCACTAAGGTGGGTGCAGGAGCCCTTGTTGCACCGTGACAGTCCGACGCGGTTGGCAGGTCAGAGGCAGCAGGGCAGGCAGGTGCCTCCCTGCTCCCCAGTGCTCGCCAGCCTTGGGCTGCGGCGACATCTCCCGGGTGCTGCCGGGAGCGACCCCAGGCCAGCAACTGTCGCAGGGCCGCTGTGCCTGAGGAATGGCACAAGCTTCCCGTCCTCTACCGCGACTGTCTTTTGTCCGATACTCAAATTCACCATTTATAAATATCCTTTTGGTTTTAGATGTTAATACGGGGTCCAGGAACTTCATTCCTACTTGAACAAAGTTTTATTATTATTTTGAATTGTTTTATTCAATCTAGACAATCCTTTATTTTACTATCAGGAAAACTTTCTGATCTTGCATACAACACCAATATTAAGTTTGCAGGAGACAAAATTGTAAGCTCTTTTCTGTACAAGACAGCTGGAATCTAACTGCTAAAATAGTGGGGAAAAACGCTTGAACAGTGATAATGAGGAGCCCTATTGCTTCTTGACCCAGTGCAGAATTGTCAAAGGCCCAGAACATATGCCTGTATAGATGAACACAGGCAGTTCCTGGGAGCTGATCATAGGTATAAATAACTTCCCTAGTGTGTGCATGTACTTAAGTCCCAGTTCAGCCCAAAGACTCTCCCAAATTATGCAAAACCTTTGTTCTGGTTATGACCTTTGAAAGGTGATATATGAGAATGTAAGATGCTGTTGGGGGATCCTTGGAAAATTCTCTTTTGGTGTGACTGGGTAAGTCATTTCCGTATCAGCCCCAATGTACACATTCCCATTACTGGTGTCTGTTAAATTCTCAGTCCCCATTAGAACGTAAGATCCCTGTCAAAGGCAGAACCTTCCAAAGTCTGAGCAGCAAGGAAGAGCACAAAGTGTCCTTATCTTCCTAGCAATGACTTGGGCTTCACTTAGTAAAAGCAAACGCCTTCTATAGCTCCCCTGAGTCACACACCACCCATAGGACTAGAATTCTCTATACAAGTCCACCAGGTGGAACCACCTGGTGACTATAGTGGCTCAGAAGCCTCACAGTCCTAGCTGACTCTGGGGGAACTTCAATATTTGTACACCAGCATAGATCTAAGGATGCACAAGTATCTTGCTAAGCTCCCTCTGTAAACAAGACCTGGGATTTCATGCAGGCTTCAATTCTCAAGTTGTGGGGAAACTGGATACTGACAACAGGAAACAGAATTGACTTCTTCATGCCACTGCAGAGACCCCTCCTGTCAGCTCAGTCACATCCTCTCATGTCTCCTCAGCACCACATTTCATCCAGGAATGGTTCTTGCTACTCTTCAGAAACAAACATGTAGCAGTATCATTACATTCAGACATACAAAAAGCAGACTAAAGCTTCTTAATTCAAGCTGAAGCAGGATTCTAAAGTGTTCTGTAAACTTGGACACATGCTGACAGTTGCTATATAGTGACCAGCACAGGAACACTGGCCACAGGACAGTATCTAGCTACTTTCGTTAACTTTTTCCCCCCAAAAATGAGTGTTAGAGTTGTAACTACAGGAGTGTTCCTAGATGCTTGTTTTTCAGTCTCAGCCCTTTTCTATAAGGGTTCCCCCCCCCCCCCCTTAACAGAATAGCACAGATGACTTAACAGAAGAACAATATTACAATTTCTGAGGTCTCTTTGCAATTCTACAGGCTTTTGACACATTCCTGAGGAAGCACAAGGTCTCATCTAGTGAATGATTCAGATAAATATCAGCCTGACAGCTAAAGATGGAGCAAGAGATGAATATAGAACTGGCTCGAGCTTTCTGGAACCTCTTCGCAGTCTTCAGCCTCCTCCCCTGGTTCCCATCTTCTTTGGAAAATAAACAGCTCTGATTGTTGTGCACTTGAGATTATGAAAACATCAAGTCCATTAGTATTTGGCAAAGTGCTCTCTCATTTCCTTCTGAGATAATAATTGAGAGAGAGGGAGCAGAGACTGCAAAGATAGCACAAGGCACGAGTTAATGACCTTCTCGCATGTATGTGTGGGCTCTTTTATAGGGAGCCTTTTCCAATCCCCATCTCGCCTCCACTCATACTGTTTCAGCTGAAACACTGCTTCAATGTGGCTTTTATTATTTGATCTGATGTCCCTTGGCCAGCCTTCAGAGGCAGCTAAATGGCAGGCAGGTGTGGGGGTCTAAGAGACAAAAAGCAAATGGAGCTAATGCTTCAACAGGCCTACTGCACACAGTCATTCAAGCTTCAGTCTCAACAGGCAAGCACCACTGTTGCTGAATTCTTGTTGCCTGCTTTGGTTTGTTACACATTTAAGTTAATGGGGGGAGTGTGTCCTATTTCCCTTTTTTGGGGAAAAATTCAGTCTTTTGGAAGACTGAAGGCCTGATAAGATCAGGACATGGGTGGAATGGCTAAGTGTGGAAAGGGATCAACTGTTGAAAGAAAATTAACTGAGGTCAATGGTTGCTAGTCTATAAAGTATTGGACTGGCCACCCACTTATTTAGTTGCCAAATTTGTGACTCTACTTTAGATACCTAGAGCCAAATTAAAGTGGGATAAGTTTCACAGAAGGGTATAGTGTTCCTTACTGGCTTTCAGAGCCTTTACTTTTGTCTTTTGAATTGCTTCTAGAAGCCTCCAGAGATGTGTAGCTTTCCACATTAGTTTAACTGGAACCTAAGCCAAAAATGTCATCTCATTTAAAAAAAAGAAAAAAATGTCATCTCATTTAAAAAAAAGAAAAAATCTTAATTTGGTAGCTCAAGTTTTGGGAAAACAAAGATTACCCCTTGCCAGAGGTGGTCTTGTTTGAGTGCCCCACCTTGAAATGGCAAGTTACTAGGCTTCCTGAGCCAAAAGGTGATAATATAGTGTCATGATTTAAGCCCAGCTGGCAACCAAGCACCACCCAGCCACTCACTCACTTCCCCCCCCCCCCCCCAGTGGGATGGGGGAGAGAATCAGAAGGGTAGAAGCGAGAAAACTCATGGGCTGAGATAAAGACAGTTTAACAGGTAAAGCAAAAGCCATGCGCACAAGCAAAGCAAAACAAGGAATTCATTCGCTCCTTCCCATGGGCAGGCAGGTGTTCAGCCATCTCCAGGAAAGCAGGGCTCCATCACGCGTAATGGTGACTTGGGAAGACAAACGCCATCACTCTGAATGTCCCCCCCTTCCTCCTTCTTCCCCCAGCTTTATATGCTGAGCATGACGTCCCATGGTGTGGAATATCCCTTGGGTCAGTTGGGGTCAGCTGTCCCGGCTGTGCCCCCTCCCAGCTTCTTGTGCCCCCTCAGCCTGCTCGCTGGTGGGGTGGGGTGAGGAGCAGAAAAGGGCTTGACTGTGTGTCAGCACTGCTCAGCAGTAACGACAACATCCCTGTGTTATCAACACTTTCCAGCACAAATCCAAACCATAGCCCCATACCAGCTACTGGGAAGGAAGTTAACTCTATCCCAGCCAAAACCAGCACACACAGATACTCTTCCTCCACCACACTGAAGCCCAATCCTTCCCTGTACCGGTGTCCCTGCTCCCACTGGATTCACAGTAGTCAGCACCCTGGAAAGAAGAAGCATGTGTGGGACCACAAGTAGATTTACCTACCCTCCTGTAGGTAAGGGGTTCTGTCAAGTTTGACAGTAGTGCCAGAAGGCAAGTTACATATCTCCTTGGTGCCTGGAGAAGGAGTCCTTCCCCTTTCCCCCAAATAAGGGTATGCATACACCTCTTCCATTTGCATCTGAGTGTTTTAGTAGGAGAGTTAGGCACACTAATTGATGTATTCCAAGCCTCAGCAGGGTTCAGACTGTTCCTTTTTTGCCACCAAGGCACCTTGGGCTTACATGTTCCAGGGCAAACCACGTATCCTTTGTGCAGCAGCATTAGAAGACTGGCAGGGGGATCAGTTTTACCCTCTTTTCACCTCCAATTCCTAAAAGGAACTGACAAATGGATTACAGGATTGATCTGTCCCAAAAGACACATGATTTTTGAAAGGCCCTTTAGAAGGGCCCCCAGCTGATTTCAGGGCTGTGTAACAGTACTTCCTTGCCAATCTAATATACCCTTATATATAATCATGAAAGATTTCATATCATGGAAAATGGTCTTTTTCCAGACCTAGCTAGATGTATAGCTGTTTCCTTCTTCCCTGCACATTTTCTCCCCCCATATTTTGTACATGCAGAGGCACGTACATTCTTACTCCTTTCTGCCATACTTATGTGGCTTCAGTTTTGATTTCATTGATTGCACACACTAGTGTCTGCAAAGCTGCCTTAAGTAAGTTGAATCAGTTGGGAATTCAAGGTGATTACATTTTTCTCCTTCAGATACGTTGTTTTAGTTAAAAGCCACTCTGGCTGCTCCATAACAGAACCAGACACAGTGGGCCCCATTGTCCGAGTCTTGGCCAAGGTAGCGTGTATGGATTAAGTGATGAATTGCAAAAAGGGCCTAAAAGCCAAGCTGTAACTTCACAAAAAGGCCATTAAAGGTGAGTGCTGTCAGTAAAGTGCCCATTTAGAATGGCTTTTATGACCCTCGGTCTTCCAAAGATGTACATGAGCCACAAATCGTTCAGTCTCCCAGACTCTTGCTGCCCAAGAGACAGGAGAGGCCTTCTACAAAGTGACAGATTCTCATCTGAACTTGGCTGGGAGAGCTGCTTGCTGCAGGGATGGTGGTTGTAACACTATGACTATCCACTCCCAGCTGGTGAGGAAAAGCAAAACCTTAGTCCTGGTCAGAGGCAAGTCATGAGTCTAACAGCACTGAAACTTCAAGATGGAAAAATTGGGGGGGAAAAAGAGAAGATGAAAGCACACACTTTTCCGGCTTTTTCCCCCCCCCTAAACTTCACTCCCATTAATTCTGCATAAGATCTATTTAAGGGTCCTTTTATACATCCCTTTATATGGTTTTCAGTGAATCTATAAAGCATTTCAGAATGCCAAGTGCTTCACAGATTTCTGGTTATTAGAGGGGAGGTACTTGGCACTTGAAAGCAAGGTAGGACTACAGAACAGATGTCAGATAGGACAGAAAACTTCCTGTCATGGAACTTATGGTTTGCATCTCTCACTCCTGTCTCCCTGCCATCCAGGTAGCAGTGCTGTCATTAAGAGCATCACTAGTTCTTTAGCAAGTACTTCTTGGCAGCAAGTTTTTTACTGGACTGAAGTTTCAAGCCATGGAAGATGAAGAACAAATACTTATCCCCAGAGCTGATTTTCTTACAGGTGAAGGTAAGAAAAAGAAAGGGTAGGGAAGGGTACCTGAAAGTATAGGCCTGTGAATCAAAGTGACCACTGCTGAATAGGCTTTCCAGAATTCCTGAGCAACTCTTGACAAGTCATTTCCATTTTCTGTGCCTCGGTTTCTCTTTTAGAGCGAGGTTAAGATTATTGCTGTATTAGAGAACGATGATCACGTGCTTCAGTTCTGATCTTAGATTGCTTTCAGGACCCTGACTAGAAGGGGCTATAAAGGACCGTGAAATGCTTGTTATTTAGAGGGTAGATGCCCATTGTGTGATCCAAGACATATCCCATTCTTAAGGGGTCCAATCAGGGGACCTGATTATTTTTCCATATGGAAATTAGAGTAATATCTGCTGTTGATTGTAAGAGCAGGGTATGGACAATATAAAATATTTTTCAAGTTCCTTCTGGAGGAATATAAGCAGCTACTACAGCCTGTTATAAAAAAAATCCAACACAGCTTGAAAGCTGACCAAATTTGCAGTGAAATTCAAACCTAACCTACACAGTCAGTCAAAGAATTGCAAGCCAGCTAGAACAAGTGTGTGTCCTAGAAACAGACAACACAAGGCAAAAAAACATTAGCTTGCCAGGAGACAGCCCCAAACACTCTTCTTTGGGTAGCCCCAGTGGCCAGCCTGCACCAGCCCTTATTTTCCACCTGAGGTGGAAAAGAAGGAGCTTGCAAACGTAAAGGTGTGAGGACCACTCACCATGAGCTGTAGCATACCCTGTACATAGTCCCTACCATTCCTGTAACCTTTCCTTATGTACTTTGGACAAACATGTAGGAGCAGCCATCACAATCCCAGGCAGAAAGACTGAAAAAACTTTTAAAGCAATAGCATCAAAGTACAAGGGTAGGCAGCTGGTAAACAGAAGGCTTGTCAGTTTGGGAAGAAGCAGTACATTTATGCCAGCTAAACAGAAAATATGGGGATGCACTGCTAACAGAGAGAGAATACACAGGAAGAGGAGAGTGTGTCAAGGATATGCAAGATGTTTCTTAGGCAGGGATCTAGACAAAAAGACTAGTCAGCAAATTGGATTACTTGCATAGGGTACTATAGCTCTAGCTTAGGTTTTATTCTCAAGTCCTCCCTCAGAATTCAGGGAGAGGTTTCCAAAATTATCCTATTTATCAATCCATGAGATTCTCAAGTACTTTTAATAATACCTTTGTAGGCAAAACAATATGGAGGGTACAGGAACTGTTTACTTCTACATATTAATGAGCAAAGACTTTCAATAAGCCCACATGAGCTTAAGGCTTGCCCTTCAGATGTGGTTTTACATCAGAAAAAGAGTCTTTGGCTAAGAAGTACACAGTAGTGGTCCAAAGCAAACCAGTCTCCTAACCAGGAAACAACAAGCTATTACTAGCCAGGTATAGTTTTACAATCCTTGTACAGCTCCCTGTGAGAAAGCAAGCCTGCTACATCCTTGTCTGGCATGTATCCTTCCAAATAAAAAACCCCAACCAAATCACCATGTAGAACAGCATAAAAAAATACCAACATAGCAACACATACATGAAAAGTTTATCAGCACAAGAGAATTCTTCTTACCTTGCAGGCTACCGTAGCTGGAAACTTATTCCAGAGATTAGTAACAGTTCTTAAAGGTAGACTGCTTAGAAACCCCAAAGAGCTTTTTTTAAAAACAAAACAAAACAAAGCCTAAACCTGAAGGCCTCATATAAGGCTTATATAGCTGGGGGAAGCAGGGGGCAGCTGTATGCATATGTATCTATGTATACCTGAAAGGCTGAATGGGATTGGTCAGCAAGACAGACAGATGGTAATTTAGGATTGGCTGACAGCAGAGACAGGTGAAAATACTGAATGAATCAAGTCTTCTAACAAGAAGATAATTGAAGTGGGTTGAGCCTTGCCTGGATAGGGATGTTTTACTATAGCAACATATCTACATGTTGTCAACAGTACGGTATTTCTTGGGAAAGCCCACACTGTTTCTGCTCCAGCAGGCATGCTGGATATTTCCAGATTTTGTTGCTGGGAGGGAGGCTGTTCCAAAGAGTATAATCACTTAATTCAAAGGCATTTCATCTCTAGCTGCTGCTTCTGCCCATTTGAGGGTAATGGGTCTTTCTACAGCTGTCTGTTATAGATGATAAAAGGTTCAGGACACAGCTGGTTTTATTCTTCCATATCAGTTTATTTTCTAATTGCTAGGAGGGAAACTCAGTTTACACTGCAGTCTTTGTACTTGAATCATTCCCGGCTGTATGGATCTCATCTAGGGTTTGGTGATTAAATTTTCATAGTGTGATAGGTATTTCTCTGAAATTCCATGGCTTTCTCAGTTTAGGATGTTTCACTAGCATTTTACTCTGTAATAAAACTGGAGTTATGGGAAGACTTCTAAGAGCACCAAAAATACCTTTTTGCTTTTCTTTAGAAATGCAAAATTCTTAAAAGTTGACACTAAGACATTTTGAATATCCCAAAACAATATGGGACTTCTAAGTTTCCTTCGTTGAAAGTTTCCAAGTAGATTGGAGGAGGAATCAAGTTTGTTCCCATTCAGAACAACCCTGGACTTTGAAAGCCTCTTACGTAATGGGACTCCTACCTCATAGAAGTATATGTATTTATATGTAGTCCAACATAATTTAAATTATTGACACCTTTTTAGGCATGTCTTAGAATTTTGTAGAGGGGGGGTGTCTATATAGCTTATGTGAAAGATAAAGAATAGCTCAAAGTGTTGTATCAAAATGCCCTTCTCTTTCGTGTCTCCATTTTGCCTCTGCCTCAAGTAGTCAAATTTACTGTGATAGTACACAGTAATAGTACACTGCACCACCAGTCCAAGCCCTTCACCCAATCTTCTTCTCTTCTGTGGAAAATTAAAGCTTTTGGTTTCAATAATCAAAGCACCTTCCAAGAGTATATTCCACCTGCAGCAATTTGAAACTGCTGTGCTTGCTATGGCATGCAAATAAGAGCCGGTCTATATTATTGTCCATGTTTGGATATTATGTAGATATACTGAGCTATCTTCAGCTAGATAGCACAGATTCTGAAAGATGCCATGGCAGTCATTTAGGTTGTAGGTACAGCGTGATTACCAGGAGTTGAAGACAAGCTTGTACATTGCACACAAAATGCTGAGCTAGCAATATACAATTAGCTTGAGTAGGTTTTCCTGATCTGTAAGCTCACCTTTGGACTGCAATGTACACATACTTTAATGGCATAGACTTTCTAGAGGCTAAATTGTGCCTGAGTTTCCCTACATGCTGGATTAAAAGCTATAGAAGATAAAGGAGAAGGGACTAAACCTAATCCTGACTGTTTCTATCAAGCTTTAAAAAAACAGTTCATAGAGCAGCAGATTCATTACAAATATTTTGATTGCTTCCTGAAAGAAAAACATGCATCTTTTGTCTTCACAGGGGAACTGAAGGGAGCAGTTCGTTGAATTCTGTGTGATGCTTTGAAATCTGTGATTTGGTGGACTTGTGAAATGTTAGATGATGGTGATCTGAAATATGGAAGGTTCAGCAACCCAAAGCGAGTAAGTCTACCCAGAGACTGGAGCATTAGATACCTCAGATAGCTTAAGTGGACAGTCATTTCTCACTTGGGATCAGTAGCTGAGAGGTATTTCTTGGGCAGCTGCATTTTAGCTTGAACTATATTCCCTGCTTTCTCCAGCTGTTGGCTGAATTTATTGTTTCAGACATCAAGGAAGACAACAGTTTTGAGGGCATTTCTTTCTCCACAGCACCAGATCATCTTCTAGCACTGCCTTTCTGCCCCAGCTGGTTTTGCTGAGATCCCCTTACTTTGGCCTGCATTCACCCTTAAAATTTAAGTTCCAGCTTTGGTCAAGGTGTAATTCTGAGCTGCAGATAAACCTCTCTCATTTCACTTTTGACTGATAAGGATAGCCAAGGCTGTGTGCTGTAACCAGCTAGGGGAAAATCTTAAGAATTTGATTGCAGTTATTTGCTCTGATGCAGTTGTTTCTACATAAGCAGCTCGCTCACCACCACGCACCCAGACATACACACTCTCCACAGCCCTAACGAAACCAGTTCTTTTGGCACAGTGCCTGTGTTTGGGGCTTCATTTTGACATGTCATAGCCTCACACATTGCTGTGAAGGTGTTGGAAAGGCACCGCAGCCTCTCTCAGAGCGGTGCTCTTTAAACTTTCCACTGATTAGGGGCCTTTTAGCACTCAGTTGGCTTTTCCTAATGGATTTTTCCTTTTCATTGAGACTATTTTTTTTTGGCAGGCGTTGCCAAACTAAACAGTCGTGGATGGCTATTTGGAAAGCAGGGGAGAGAAGAAAGGGGCAGAGAATCAGAACTGGTCCAAATGTGTCCAGACAAGCACTATATATCAATTGATATGTGTTGAGGTCCAAGTGCTGCCAGAGTGAAAATCTCTGGGAAAAGGAGGCCATTTGTTGAGAGACAAGCGTAAGAGAGACGACTGCAAGGTCTTCTTTTGGACCAAAGATGCCATCCGTGCGTCCTTGAGCCTTTAGGGGGAGCAGGGTGTGAGCTTGGCATTAATCATCCCCCTTCTGATTTATTTCCAAAGTCTTGAAGTCAGAAGGGGTGTCTGAGTAATTCAAACCTTACAGAGTTCAAGCACATCAGCCCTTCGCTGCTCTGAAGTAGATAATTTAAACTTCAGCCAGCTTGCTGTGTGGGAACCTATCGGGCACTATCTCAAAAGAAACTCCCTCTGTGCTGCTCTGGTCAGTGGAAACCTCACATCTCTCTTTGGAGATGTGCAGAATTTGGTCCAGGCCAATAAGGAAAACTGCACAGTGGCTGTGTTCCCAGCTGGATAAGTGTTCACTTTTGTGTAGGCCCTGAATGCACTGCAGATGTCTATTATGAATGTAATACATTTATGGCCTGCATTTTTTTCTATCAATCAGTCAAGCAGGGCATGGGGCTCTGAAAAAAGTTGTCCTAGATTTTACAGTTCCTTCTCTGATTCCTTGACACAAAGTATGAGAGGAACAAAGCAGACCTTTTGTATATGAAGATCTTCTTTCCCTGTCCCATCTCTGTACTGATTTGGTCCTTAGTTTGGCCAGCTGCTGCATGCCTGCCTGCCCTTCTGCTTCCTGCTCAGATTAATTGCAAAAGTTCAGACTTTTCCTCTTCAGCTGGTACTTGCTCCTTGCTGGAAGATTCAGCTTTGTTTCATCATGCAAAGCAGTGAGAGTTCACCTGGCTCGTTCTGGTCAAAGATGAACAAGCTCCCTTTGCAACAGGATATTCTTCTCTACATCCCCTCCACCAGCCAGAGCATAATTCATGGGCAGAGAGTTTGGGCTAGTGACAGCTAGACGGGATCAGAAATCTCAAATGCTCAGGACTACCACAGGCCTCCTCTCCCTGCAGCAGAGTCTCCCGATTGTCCGGGTACAGGCTCTCATGTGACTTTGATCCATGCCAGGGATGGATTCCAGATGGACACTTCCCCAGTGTTGGCCTACAGGCATGTTTCACACAGCATTGATGGGGTGTTAATGATGCTAAAATTTCAGCCAAGCTTCTTAGACATGCTGGGTAGGGAATGGGGAGAGTAGTTCTTTAATAAAAACCTGATGTAAAACAGGCACTTTTACCTGTTATCAGCATACGTGAAAGAAAGAAGTGAAGGTGCAGTACCTGCCCGTTACCAACCTACTGAAGCAGCAGTGGATCTCTGTATTTCACTAGACTTCAGCTTGAATCAGGGCCCCGGATGAAGCCATTTTTGGCAGGAAAGTGCTCACCATCTTGAACGGCCGAGCTTCCCATTTGACACGCTGCCCTGCACAGTGGAGGAGCCACGCCGAACCGGGCCATGCCCCACGTCACTCCACCGACGGTCACGCCTTGCACGCCCGACAGCCGCAGCGTGTGCCCCCAGCGCCACCTCAGGGGAGCGATCATGCTGGGCCACGGAGCTCTCCAGGGCACGGCGAGGCGGCACTGCGTGGCCTGGGCCAGGTGGTGTGCAAGTGGCAACTTGTTCCTGTGGGTTCCGGAGGGGATTTGTCATCAGGAGCTGTGAAGCTGTCCGGAGCAAGAGGGGAGCTGAGGGGAAGGATGCAGATGGATCCCCACCAGCGGTGTGGCTGGCTGCATCCCTGCCGCCACCTCCTCCAGCAGGGTCTGAGGTGCTTTGGGATGCACACCTCTTCAGGTTAATCCTGCGTGTGAAGGGGTGTCAGAGTCTGCTTTCCCCTGCCCTGAGGGCCTGCCTGTTTCTTGGTTGTGATGCCTTGCTACAAGCAGAATGGAGCTGAGCCATTGGACTATGATTGTGGTGGTTGAGTGGCATCACCAGCACTTCCACTGTGGTCATTTTTGGCTGGGGCAGTCTAGTGCAGGGGACTGACTGGTCTTGGCTCTGTTTCAGGTTAGGGGAGAAACCCAGTTTAGGAGGGTGATATGTCCTTGGTGGGCCTCATCCCCTGTACTCAGCTGTCCTGGCCTGTTGTTGTGGTTTAACCCCAGCTGGCAACTAAGCACCACACAGCTGCTTGCTCACTCCCCCCCCGCCCCCGGTGGGATGGGGGAGAGAATCGGAAGCTTCTTCATCCCTTACTGAACGAGTCGACTTCCTCTTCCATTGTTTCTTTTTAGTTACAGGGGCGGCTGATACAGTGTCTGGTTTAGCCATCGTGTCTGTTGGTGTGTTTCCCCTCTCTTCTCCTTGAGGGTGCTGCATAATATTGAGCAGTGTTTGGTAGATGCTGGCCAGGGCCCAGCACCGTGCGGTAAGTTACGCCTCTTTGGAACAGCCACGGCATTTTTTTTTTTTTTCAAACATTCTATCACTTCATCAGGATCCTGCAGTTGTTTGGGAGTGAAGTGCCAGACCATTGGTGCAGGACTCTTAGGTGTTGCTATAACGCAAATGCTGATGTTTTTTGGTAGTGCCAGAGTATCAGAACTACTTTTCTCCTGCCTGAAAAATGCCAGGCCAGTCCCAATCTGCAGAGGCAGCAGAGTTCAGCCAACGTAAGGCAGGAGCCTTGAACTCACAGCGTCCTGATGCTGACACGCACGCAACCAAAGCCCCCCGCAATGTGGTAAATGAGAGAAGGGGATGGCACGGATTCAAATTAATAAGGTCCAGCGTAGCGTATAAGGCAGTTCAGGGGCTTGAGAAGCCAACCGTGGAGGGCTCTGGCCCAAAGTCGGGAAGGTAGGGCTGGAAAGCACCATTTGGACGAGAGGCACCAACTCACTGGCGGTTCTGAGTAGCCAAAACAGGGATATGTTGGACTATCCGTCCAGTTCAGAGGCCACCTAGTCTGCAGACACACCCCAACCCTCTCTACAAGATCAAGGTACGTTAAGTCACAAAACAGATTTAAATCTCACTTTGAAAGCCACGGTGGCCCTGCCTCGTGACGTGCTGCGTTTGTCCTACGTAACACCCAGAAGCCAAGGTGGAATCACATCGTTTTGGATGCAAAGGTTAGCAAGACCATCTTCTCCAGCTGAAGTTTCCTCTAGTGGAAAGATGCATCCAGGAACAGCGCTGGGATGGGCAGTTATAGCTCTTGGACGGAGACGATGCATTCTAGGGCTGGAGCAGCGTGGATCTGATCCATTCCTTGGGCTGCCAAAATTGCTATAGGTTCTTGCTGCTCCCTGTCTGGCCAGGACTGGGAGAGGCTGCGAACTGAGCCTGGAAGCAGTGCTCTGCACTTGGGTTTTGGGACGGATTGATAGCTGCTGTGATTGAAGATGTTGTGTGGCTTCACGCATACAGCTGGTAAAGCTCCCCTTCGTTTTCCCAGTAGCCAAATGTGACTCACAGCCAGGGCTCTATTGCCATCCACCCTCAGAAATCAGCAACGCAGCCTTCTGCTAATGAAGTGCAATGGTAGCAGCATCTTCATAGCGCTCATCCTCTTTGCCCTCCGCCTCACTTCTCTGGACCAGTTAGACCTTGCAAAGTTTCCCCCTCTTCTCCCCGAGCTCTGTCAGGACCCACTCACGTTGGGCCTGATCCGAGTTCCACCAAAGTTGGTGGAAAGTCTCCATCTGGCTCACGTAGATTTTTAACAATCCCTCGGCCATTAAAGTGCCAGAAAGGATGGTGGAGTGGAGTGGAGTCCAAACAATTCTGGCCCTCCTCAGAAAAATCTTTGCCCACGTTTCAGACCTGATCCCTGAAATGTCCCTCCGTTAGGAACGGACACAGGGGAGCGATCCCCAGGAAAGGGGCCTTCAGCCCCCCCTGCTCCCTGACCCTCCTCTTCCTCCCACGGTAGGGTACCTTTAAGGCCACAGGCCCCCCAGCTGCCAGAATAGCCATCACAGTGGCCTCCTGATGTCACGAGCTACCTCACGGTGTTCTGTTCCGGACCCTATAAATACCGGGCCCCCAGCAGTTGGCCCACATTCGCTGAGCTTCTGGGCCCTCGACCTCCATGATGATTGGAAGAAAGAGGACCCACAGCAGCGGAGCGAGTGGGTGCCCACCTCTGCGTGGGCAACCAGAGAAGCAGTTGCGGGAGGCGCAGAGGAAGAGGCGGCGTCAGACGGGAGGCACCATCAGCTACATGGCAGCGATGGCCATCGCTCATGTAGCTGATGGTGTGGAGCCCATGGAGGTGGATCCACCTGGAGATGAGGAGGAGCTGATGGAGGTGGATCCACCTCCAGGATGGCTCCCCTGGCACCACCACATCGTGCCAGGGCTCCCCTCCACAAGACCGGCGACGCGGTGCCGTAGGAGCGCCCGGCCAGCGCCCTACCCTCGGCCCGGACTCCGCACCTGGCACTAGCTGGGAGGCCTACCCTCTGCGCCTGGCCGGCCCGCAGGCTCACACGTTCCATCTCCCCGGCATCAACAATTATTTTGTTGATGTCCGTGGGTCTTGTGAGCCCTTCCTTCCCGTCCCCCACCCTCTCCCCTACCCCCACCCCTTCTGAAGGGGTGCCATCTCCTCTGCTCTGAGCCCCAAGAAAAAGGGTATGAGACAACATGGCTTCCGCCGGGCTCCTGCGCCGGGAGAAGTCCCTCAGAGGGCCACCGAGGTCCCTGGGGCCTGGAGGTAGGGGTTCTTCGGCCTGAGGACGAGAAGGCTGCCCGGCAGGAGGTTGGAGATGAAGCCAGACCCTCCGCGCTGGTGCAGGAAGAACAGCAACGGATCAAGAAGAGGCGTCAGAGAGACAGCCGCTCCTCTGGAGAAGCAGAAGACCGCAGGTCTGCCAGGAAGAAGTGCTGGCCTTCAGCATTAAGGCCCCTGCTAGCTGCTTCGTTAGTTCTTGTCAAGATTGGGTAACAGAAAATTAAAACCCCACCAATAAACCAAGAAAGTAACGGCAAAAATGCTTTCCCTCTCTCTTATTTGGTACTTTGGCAACTGCATCTGGACTCCTCTGTCCCCTCCTGGTCTCCCCAGCCCAGGAAAGACACTGGTGCGTGGGGTGCGGGCCCAGCCCAGGGCCTTCGGGATGGTGAGGGGCCGGGGCACACGAGGGCAGGCCGAGGGAACTGCCTCCGCTCGTGGGGCTGGTGAGACCCTGGCCCAGGTTGCCCAGAGAGGTTGTGGATGCCCCATCCCTGGAAGTGTTCAAGGCCAGGTTGGACGGGGCTCTGAGCAACCTGCTCTAGTTGAAGACGTCCCTGCCCGTGGCGGGGGGTTGGACTAGGTGATCTTTAAAGGTCCTTTCCAACCCCAGCCATTCTGTGAGTCGATGATCCTATGAGGCCGCCATCTCCTGATTGGCCTGACAAAGTCCCCGGGGGAGCTGTGCTTTCTTCCTCCCCTTCCTTTCTTCTTATATACCAAACCCAGACTGCTCTCCTCCTCCCTCAGCCCTTCATACAGAGCACAGGTTGAGAATTAAAGCAAAATTAGGATTTTTATACACCAAAGGATATAAGGATCTATTGTCTTTAGGATTAAAAGGATAAGGGTCCTCTTCATAAAAGGATCCTCTTTTTAGGATTGAAGCATATGAGGATATGTTAGTGTTAGGGTTAAAGCAAAATTAGGATTTTTAGCTGTGAAACTCTCATCCTCCTTCAGCTGCCTCATATATGTCATGGTTTAACCCCAGCTGGCAACTAAGCACCACCCAGGCGCTCACTCACTCCCCCCCAGTGGGATGGGGGAGAGAATCAGAAGGGTAGAAGTGAGAAAACTCGTGGGCTGAGATAAAGACAGTTTAACAGGTAAAGCAAAAGCCATGCGCACAAGCAAAGCAAAACAAGGAATTCATTCGCTCCTTCCCATGGGCAGGCAGGTGTTCAGCCATCTCCAGGAAAGCAGGGCTCCATCACGCGTAATGGTGACTTGGGAAGACAAACGCCATCGCTCCGAACGTCCCCCCCTTCCTCCTTCTTCCCCCAGCTTTATATGCTGAGCATGACGTCCCATGGTGTGGAATATCCCTTGGGTCAGTTGGGGTCAGCTGTCCCAGCCGTGTCCCCTCCCAGCTTCTTGTGCCCCCCCCCCCAGCCTGCTCGCTGGTGGGGTGGGGTGAGGAGCAGAAAAGGGCTTGACTGTGTGTCAGCACTGCTCAGCAGTAACGACAACATCCCTGGGTTATCAACACTGTTTCCAGCCCAAATCCAAACCACAGCCCCATACCAGCTACTGGGAAGGAAATTAACTCTATCCCAGCCAAAACAGCTGTGCAGATTTTAGAGGATGTCTTCTAGGTCTGATGTGGTGAGAAGAATCCGTTCCCTATTGGTCTTTGCTTGACCTCAGACATCCCTCTCTCTTTTTTTTTGCTGAAGTGAATGATCCTGGTCTGTTTAGTCTTTCTTTTTTATTATGGGCATTCCATGTCTTTGATCATATTTGTTACCCTTCTCTGTATCTTTGCAGTTCTATGATATCCCTTCTGTGATTGGATGGCCCCAGGAACGTGCAGAGTTGAAGGCATAGGCAAACTGTGTGTGTACAGTGGCTTGACTGTGATTTCTGTTTTACTCTCTTTCTCTCACCTTAAGTCCTAACAGTTCATTTGATTTTTCAAAGGCATTGTGCTACTTTTATTAATGGAAATACCTACAGTGACTGAGATCTTTTGAATGTTACATCCTAATTTGTCTTATATCCTGAGGTTGTATCCTAGTTTAGAGGCAATTTTACATCCATGTGTTTGGCATCATTTTTTTGAAATTTTTTTGTGTCTTACTATGAATTTCTTCTGACATTTTATTGGCCAGTTGTTCAACATGCTGGGATCTTTCTGTAAGTCTTTGCAGGAAGTTTTAGTTTCCATTGTCCTGTATAATTTTATATCATCTTACTATATTGACTAAAGTTTGCAGACTAATGCTCTGCATTCTTCTGTCTGAAGGTCTTTCACTTATAATGAACCAGAGATCCAGACAGGCGTATCAGTATCATTATGATTGTTACACAGACAAGGAGTAACAAAGCCAACAATTTGCCCAGTATCACACATCAATTTTGGCAGGTTTAGAATTAGAGCTTAGATCTTTCCTCTCCGCCCAATCCTTTTAGCATGCCTCCCTTATTTGCTTATTAAATCTGGAGCCGTTCTTCTGTATAACCGCAGACTTAATAACTGGAAAGACATTGTTTAGGAGGCTGAACTGGCGGATAGTAGTTGCACAGAAACTTGGAACAGCAGTTCCATTCCATAACTGCCTGGCCTCAGGCATACTGAGATTATGCATTAATGCTTAGTGCCAGTGCCCCTCACCTCCATAGGTACCGTGGGCTGCCGTCTGCTTGCCCTGTTAGCTGATTTGGTGGTAATGCCTATGAAACTGAGACAGCATAATACTCCCCTGCTGTTTGCTAAATGTCAACGCGAAGGAGGGAGGCAGGAGTGGGCAGAGGTCTGACTGGGACTGCAGGGCAGGAAGCAGGGTGTCTCCTGCAGAACCGTGAGAGAAGGGAAAGGTGGAAGCGTGGCCTGGTGCTCTGTGCAGGGCTTTGCCTGATAGCTGCGGAGAGCAAGGTGCGGCTTGGCTTGGCAACTCGCCTGCTTGTGTGCCTTTGTGCGGGGCTGTTGGGCTCAGCAGAGGGAACAAGACCTTCTGCCTGCGTGGGTACACGTGTGTGCTGTTAAGGGTGTGCAAGTTCCTGTATGATCCCCAGTCTGAACTGAACCACTGTGTTTTCATAGCTGTATAAAAGAAGAAAAACCCGGTTTCCGAGTTTCTCATTTGCACTGAGATTTTGCTTTCAGGTTTTCCTTTGCAATGACATTGGGGAGAAACTTTTTTCCATTCTTATTTTTTAAGCAAAAGGGAGTGCAGACTCTTAAGTTGGGCCTTGGTTCTTATGCTGTGGTGTTTAGAAAGAACATAAATCAGTAAGTATCAAAAGTTACAAGAAAGTAATTGCGGTGGAGGACCCTGCAGGTGGGAATCTTGCAAATGTAACGGAGGTCACCCTAAGTCCCACTCCCTGATCAAGAATCTGTAGACTACAACAAAGGGTTTGTGTTGCCTGTATGGACAGAAGACTCAGCAATCTAAGTTGCCTTAAGAACTTAACAAAAGCAGAGGTATTCTGGGAAATGAAGCCTAGCTCCCTCAGTTGGTGGAATGGAGCCACTTTCTAGGCGTGGGTGTTCTCGGGTTAGTTGTTGAAAGTTTTTAATTCACCCTTCTTCCTTTTTTAATTCGCCCTTCTCCCTTGCTTGTCTTTTCTCCCTTCTACGTTCTCTCTGCTTCTCACTAAAACTGTTTAGGGAGGGCAGGTTTTACCACCTCAGTGCAAAAATGCACTCATGGAAAGAGTGTTGTATGCTCACTTGAGTGTGCTAGAGGAAGAATGATTCTTTTAAATAGAAGCGACAGTTCACTAGCTAAAACAAGTCAGCAACATAAAGTGCTAAGAGAAGGGCAGCAAATGATGGGGGGAAAATCTCCAGTGCTGCTGCTGGCAGCAAAGGAGGGGTGTCTGATCTCCCTCTGTCATTCTGCTGCAATAGAGAACAACATGGATCTTGATGAGACAGGCCCACTCTGAAGCATGTGGTGTTTTCTACCTGGACTCCCTGTTGTTTATGTCTAAAGTCACCCTGAGACTGGGCTTGAACGCTGCCTATTCCGTGTTCCCATTCAGGTTTCTTTTCTCTCTCCTGGCTGTTGCTTGACAATCCATTTGTGCCCTAGTGTGTGTCATTGCAGCAGAACGCCTTCTCCACACGCTCCCAACTTTTGAACGGGGAAAGAAATACAAGGGCAATTACTTTTAACTCTAAAATGCTGCTTAACCCAGCAGCTAGGAGAGTTGCTCGCAGCACCTTTCTTTTAGCACTTCTATGGGCCATTACCCTGCTGGGATTAACAGCCTCTCTTTCCCTGCCATACGCACCTTACCCCATCACCTGCTTCTCTTGTACTTGTCTTTTCCCCAGGCACTAATGAAATTACCACTGAAGCTGATTACAAGCAGGGGTGGAGCACTTTGACCAATGAACCCACACCTGTTTGCGTGGTTGACCTTTAATGATCGAGCTCTGTAGATGCGTGTAGTTTAATTTGTTTTTTTAAAGCCCGTTCTATGAGGAATCGGTCCTTTCATTTGCCATCAAAACGTGACCCCTGCTGGAAGCCAAGGGACATGACTTTGACTTCTTAATGTGGTAGATAACCCCGGCACGGAGAGGATAATAGATGTGATTCATGTGACCTGTCACTGATTGCGGGAAATCACAGATAACTAAAAAATGGTTGGCTTAAAAAGACTTTTTAAAGTATTCACCCAACTGCAAAGTTAAAAAAAATGTTTGGGTTTTTTTTTCCTCATCTGTGGGATTGGGTTTTACAGAATTGCAGGAACCTGTGAGCTTTTTATGCAGGGGTGTGTGTTCCTTTTTTTAACTGGGATTCTGGATATTGGAATCTGTTGGCAGGAAGTTCTCAAAACTCGAGGTAGCAGCAATGCGTTTGAGAATGTAGTTTGTTCCTAGATTTATACCACAGTTTGACATTTGCAAAATGGCATAATATTTAACTAAAAATAAAGAGAGTGTCAGGCTGGTAGGACTTTTTTAAACATAGGGTCTAATTTACTGTGTAAAGAAAATAAATTCCATTTGTGAAGGACCTAGGCCTGCTATAGTTGCCACGTGGGCTGAATCAGTTTTCTGCTGGCTCGTCTGTGTCTTTTAAAACGAACCAGCTGGAGTGAGTACCCCTGCCTGTGACGTTAGATGACATTGACGTGTAGATGACAAATATCTTGCAGAAGCAGGTATTTCTGAAATGAAACGTCTGTCAAACAGAAAAAGGTGCATGTGCGGTGGGACAGAAACTGTGTTCCTGGGATGTAAAGGTAGAGGAGGCGGCTAGGTACTAGAAGGTTGGTTAAGAACTGAAAAATGAGATGGCTTTTGGGAGCGGAGAAGGCGTTAACAGCAGAGGCCGTTGCAGTGTCCTCAAATCCACGTTAGAGGCTAGTAACGCCTTCTGTAATCAAACCAGTCTCTGGGCCTTGTGGGCGCACTCTCTGGAGCAAGCCGAGAATTCTGGCAGGTGTTGCCCTTGATTCTTGTGGCAGGACCACGAAAGGTATTCTTGTAGAAAGAGTGCGTAGTACGTTCTAGCAGTTACAGTGTCCATGCTGGCTTTCTGGAAGGGGCCTTTGCTGCTCGGCCTTTTTTTGCTTGGTTTTGTTTTTTTAATGGTATCATAATTCCGAAAGGCTTTAATAAGCAGTTTTTATAGGCAAAAAAGCTAACGCTTATACAGATAAATGAGCATATATTATATGTTTATAGCTTATATAAGCTATATTATATATGCTTATAGCATGGTTAGAGTGCCAGTCGGCTGATAAGTCCCAGTGCAGAACCAGAGCGAGAGCTGACGTGTACTGAATGGTCTCAGAACTGGAGCCTGAACGTTGGCGCGAGCGGAGTTCACCAGTAAGGTGGATCTCGGTCAGTGAGAGCTGAGGGCAGCCTGCATTCAGAGCTGGCCTCTCACAGAGGTTGGGGTCATCTTGTTTCAGGTTTTTGAAGAGTATTTCAGGTTTCATTAAAATAGCCCTGAGGTTTATATATCCCCTGGAAAGCCCTACGGGACTGCTGCTTTGATACCTGGTAGAGGAACAGTCGGTTGAGCATAAAATAGGGTCTGCCCACATAAACATTTGTTAGAGTGGCAAGGTTCAGTTTCAAAATAGGGAAGTGGAAGCAGCGTAATTTTATAAATACCGCTTTGTTGTTAAAGACCAAAGACTTCCTGTTTTGGGATCTCAGGGCTGTTTCTATTTCCACTGTAAATGGTGAGAGACTGACCATAAACCTCATGTTTACTTTCATGACTTCTGATGCTTTCTACATGTGCTTAAACTGTTTTCAGGTGGCCACGATGTTTTGCCAAAAATAGAAATGGCAGTTGGAAAAAGAAAAGTAGTTTAATGTCAGCCTAATCTTTAAAAACGTTTTCTTCATTGGTATTAGAGACCATCACCACATTACTGTACCCGTTTGTCCTAGTATTACATTGCTGTTACAAATCAACTGAGATCTTAGTGTTTTCATTCAATTCTTCCTTACAGTCCTCATGGAACAGCATATTTAATCGGTAGTTTTTGTCTTTAAAGCCAATGAATTAGCCATAAAGCGATCTCCATTTAAAAAGTATTGCTGTGCCGTAATTCCATCTACTTACAGCACTCACAATGGAACGCTGAGGCATAACTGTTCTGTAAGAATTCGTACAAGTTAATTGTACAGCATCATTTATTAAGAAATTACCAATAGTAAAGTCAATTAAAAGATACAAGCTCGAAAGTTTAAAAATAAAAAAAGGCAAAATCTTGGGGACTATTTTTGTAACTATTTAACTTTAAATTTAGAAATAAGATGCACCAAAATTAAAGTGGGCTAGAAATAACAACTACTGAGGCAATCCCAAGTGGCCATTAAAAGAGCCATGAAATTGAGTGGCGATTCCTTGATACAGTCACAGGAGCTGTGACTGGATGCAAATGTGGGCTCCGTCCCTTCGTGGAAAACGGGTTCTTTTAGTATACTTTGGAAGAGAGCGAGCTACAAAGATCAGTTCTAAAAGCATTTTGGGTCTGCAGAAACTCTCTCATCTGATTCTGACAGTCACCACTGCTGAAAATCGCTGGCCCCTACCAGCAGCACAGGCTAGCCGTAGCTGATGGTGGTTACAACTGGGAAGAAAGGAAAGGGCAGGCTGTCGTTTGCTTTTCTTCTTTCTTGTTCAGGAGTAAAGCAAGGGATGCGGTATTTAAAATACCCTTAGGGAGGTCACGGATTTGTCACTTCTTTAAGTACAGGAAGTTATAGGTTATCTGAAGATTCTGTTTTAAGTTTTTCCAGAACTATTCTTACGGGAGAACGAATGCAAAATAGACCTCTGGTCTTGTCAAGGTGTAGCACTGTGAAAGGGCTTGGGGTCTAGCTGTTAATCATTTTTTTGGCACGTCTGTGTCTAGAAATGAACCTGCTGAATACAGAATGTCTCAGTTTGAAGGGAGCTCCTGAAGTCTAACAGTCCAACCAAGCCCCTGGTCAAAGCGGGTATAGTTCCATCAGGCTGCTCCAGGACGTGTCCAGTTGAGCCTTCAGCTCATCCAGGATGGAGATTCTACAGCTGCTCTGAGCAACCTGCAGCGGCAGATCTGGGTTCGTATTCCTCTTTAACCTGGGGCTGACGGCACTTCAGTTATCTTATCTGTAGTCCTGCTGCAGGGGGGAGGAGGTTACGAGACATCGACACGCCATTGAAATCGCCGATTAAAGACTTACCTGGTGCATACAGAGACATTTCGTCTGTAACTGATGAAGCTCTCGTGATTAGAGTTGCTGATGTAAAGCAGCTACCGCTCACGTGTCACCAGATTACCCCAGGATGCTTCCTCCCACCCCGCACGGCAGAACTTTAAATCTGTTCATCTCGGCATTTACATCAGCGGCACCGAATTTCCTCTCACAACAAGACTTGACTTAAATAGAATGACTATTCTGTTTTGCTTGGATTTCAATTTTAAAGAAAAGCACTGTTGCAGCGTGAGCCTTTACACGTTTTCGTGAGCCTTATTACTCTGAAAGGGAGCCTGACAAAGCTGTGGCTTTATCAGCACGCAGCAAATCTAAAAGGCGGGCAGGCGCTGGGTGAGTTCGGGGAAGGCAGCAGTGACTGTCGCTAAAGTAAATAAATATTAAAGAGCCTTTAAATTAATTTCAGTTCCATTCATGGAATCTACACCTCGTAACGCAAGCCCTCCTTCACTAGGAATGCTAAAACTTAAGAGTTGAAGAAAATACTCATAAGAATAAAACTCCACCAACAGTTTCAGTAATTCAATAATTTATTCATCTAAAAAAGTGTGTAAAAGTATATAGCTCTCATCCACAAGGTATATATGAATGACATTTAAAATGGAGGTCTTTATTATTATTGTTTCTTTTTATCAAAGTCTTTTTTTAGTGTATTGTACCAGCGATATACTGTAGATTTAAAATGAACTTCACATTTTTTTTTTTGTTTTCTTTCAAATTGTCGGCTATATATAAAAGAAGCTCACTGCAAAATACTCAGAGGAAAAAAAAAAAAACCAAAACCAAAAAGAAATTCAGAACTCCCCAGAAATGTACAGCTTTTACATTTAAAAAAGGTTCTGAAATATACATACAAGCATGCTGGACATTCCCCACCCCCTCCCGCTCCCTTTAGCTCAAACAACTGTAATAATAATTCTGATTTAGGCATGAATTTCCAAAGTTAGAAATAAAAAAAAAATAAAATAACTTTCTTCACTCTGTAGGAAAGCCAGGGCTTGTACATTTCAGGTTAATTCAGTAAAAAACTCACAAGTAAAATAATGCATATTTAAGGGAAATATTATACAGAACTTTTCACACTGAAGTACATAAGATTTTTCTTTAAAATCTATTGCCATTCATTTATTTTGCACAAAAACGTATAAATATGTCACCAGCTTCTCTTAACTTAAAAAAATTAAATAAAAGACACCAGATGAAAACTACTCCTTGCTGCCCTTTTTTTATTTTTAATTTTTGCTTAGAACCAGGTTTCTGGGGAAGAAACGCCCCTGGATAAAAACGGCCCATTTAAAAAGAACAAACAAAATAATAATCCAAAGTTCAGATGAATCCTGGGAACAAATAACCCCGAAATGGTAAAAGATTACAAATGTCTACTTTACATTTTTTCCTCCCCAAGTTAAATTTTTTTATACAAGTTTACAATCTTCATCTTTTTATGCTCTTCAAAAGGCCTTGAGAATTTTCTTTTCTGATTAAGAAAAAATAGTACTGCAATATTTTTAAAGTCAATTTTACACTGTACACATTAGATACAAATGGTTTGATATCAGATTTTTTTTTTTTAACCTATACATTGCAAAGAGGATACCCACGTGGGAGGTTTGGTGCAGAGAATGAAATAATCCATTTACAGGTTACTTCTCTGACTTCACCTTCTCATTACACAAGCAATTCTTTTTTTTTTTTTTTATTTTATATAATTTGTCTTAAATGTTACATTATCTCAAGAAAAATACTTTTTAAAATCATAGAATTTCATTTTTTTTAACCAGAACATGAAAGTCTTTTGGAAGAACTTTAAAATTTGTAGTTTTTTCTCCACAGATAGATAACTAGGTCACACAGCCTGATCAAAGTGCCCGACCCCTCACATAAGGCAGTCCATGCCTGCTGCACAGTGCAACAACAAACATTAGAAAATGGAGTTTAAATATAAACCCCTTGAAGCCTGGAATGAAGGAGTCATAAAAATACTTCAATTAGCCATTAACCTTTAAAATGGCAATCATTTTACTAAACAAAGTAACTTTTCCACCACAGTGGTATAACTTCAAGTACTAATTTAATGATATAATTTTAAAAAATTATTTCTTTGAAATAATATTCCTATAGTCAGAAAAAATACACCAGATTTGTAACTGATTTAGTGTAAACAAAAACCATATTTTTGGATATGTACATGGACGAGTCTGCCCAGAATTAAAGGGCGACTTGGGTTTCAGTAAATAGTTTTATAGCATCACTAAATTTACTGGAAATATATTTCAATCATAGCTCTACAATAGATTAATTTACCACTTTCCGTGTGCCCTTACATTGGGCTTTAAAGTATTTTTCCTCCCTACCTCTCACTCACTCTTCTTCCGTTAGGTAGTGTTATCCTTCATTAAACACTGGCCATTTCTTGCTTTAACCAGGCTAGATGCAGGTGAGAATTCCTCAAAGCACAAGTACATCCTTACCAGAATACGCTGCCCTTCCCAGCTTGGACTTTGATTGTTACTAGCTTCACTTTTGATTTCTAGGTCAGAAGAGTGAGAGGTACGTAGATAAATAACCCTACAGTGGAACGGAGCTGGATTTTTAAGATATTCTACTGTTCCTGGTCCTTTATAATTTAATCCCTCCCCTCCCCAAACCTAAAAATAAATAAAGTATCTCCAGACCATTCATATCTACATGGACAGGTAACAAATGCATGCATTCATCCCAATCCACTCTGACAGGAACTCCAGGTAGACAGAAAACTCCAATATTTATACGAGACTACAACTGTGTGGGTTTTGTTTTTCTTCTGCAAAGTCCCAGTTTATGATGATCAAACAACAAAATAAGTTTTGGACAACCCAAACCGGTCACTACAAGATATTTTTACTTGCAGGGCTGAAACTGCTCTTGGTTGTTTATCAGAGTTCCTAATGCAAAAAGATAGTGTAGTCTTCCTTAAAAAAATAAAATATTAAAAAGAATAATCACACTGACCAGTAGTTACTGGGCCACCAAACTAACACTGGCTTGAGGTTACTCTGTGTTCACTGTTCTTGGATGTTCCCAGATTTTGGACTGAAGCTGCCAGAGATGTTAATGGGTAGTTTAGTTTTGAACACTGCAGAATTCACATGTGCTTTTGGAGGAACAGAAGCACAGCACAGGACTGGTCTGAAGAGAAGCAAAATTGTGATCTTTGCAGACTGTGGCACGTTTCTCAGGTTGAGGGGAGAATAAGCCAGAAGAACAAGTGCTTTTCTATCTATTAAAGTATATTCATGATGGCATTGTACAGCTGAGTGAGCACCACAAAGTGGACAGGAAGGCAGGAGCTGCGATCCTGAGTGGCAGGGTTACACGTAAGCCAGGACAGTGCATTGTACTGCTCCAAAACGAACCTGCAGAAGAGAAATGCAGAGAGAAATGAGACTGGAATTGTTCACTCCTTTCCTTCTTGTCTTTTCTAGAAGATTTACTTAAACTTATCTCTGGTTTCTCCTGGAGACAGAACGTCACAAGGACTGCCTGGCTGTATTAACGCTGGTGGTGTTGGCAAGGTAGGAAGCTCACTGAAAAGGCCAGGGAGGGGAGGGGAGGGAGCACGAACTTTTAGTTTTAATATGTTTGAACTTGAACCAAGCTACCTGAATGTAGGCCCTCCCCAATGCACAGTAGAGATTATGGAATCACTGAGTAATTTAGGTTGGAAGGAACCTCTGGAGGTTTAGTCCACCACTGTATTCAAAGCCTTGAACACCTCTAAGGATGGAGGTTCCACAGCCTCTTTGGGCAACCCGTGCCAGTATTTGATGACACTTTTTGTGTGACCCCGTATCTGATTAGAATTTCTCATGTTGTAACTTGTGTCTCTTGTATCTCATTCTTTCCTTGTGCATAGCATCATCCTTTTACTCAAAACAAAGACAGTAGTACCTCAGGACAGCTGTGACAGCTCAGTCCTCTAAAAGGATGCAAATTCAGATCTTCTAGAATAATATAAACACCACCAATTTTCTTAGATTAGATTATTCTTCCTGTTTCCTGCTGATGCTCTCTACTTGGTGAAACGCACGTGTTTGTTCACTGGTGTGTTCCACCCTGTATACTGCCTCATAAAACAGATCTTTTTTCAGTCCCCAACAGGTGGGATGGAGGCAAACGGTCCTCTAGTTGTCTTGAACAATACGATACACAACCCTGTATTAATTCAGGAAGAATGTCTCCTTTATATCCCACGTCCTACGATACTGGTATCAGGAGAGTACTTTTATCTCCATCTGTAAATCAATTTGGTTTGGTGAGTAAAAATAGTTATTGACGGAGTCCAGATTAGACCACCAGCTAAACAGCACAATCTTTGGGAGGCAAACCAAGGTGTCCACTTAGTAAGGCAAAGCTGTTTCTAAGTTCTCTTTACATAGTTTTGTATAGTAGTATGGAAGACGGATGAAGTAACCCTCAAAGTCCTGCTCTTCGGTGGTGGAGGTGGCAGCTGTAGTTAAGAGTTGCCCACCGCTCTGGGACACACATGTAGGGCATAGTGGAGTTACAAGCTGTTGACAAAGCTAAGAAATAATTTTGCTGGGTTGGAAAGAAAAGGTCCCTCTGAAATTTCAGAGCTCCGTCCCCATAGCCTTAGGGAGGAAATGCAAAACCTAAAAGGCGTTACCTCAAGACATCTGATGTAGTTTTAGAGTCAAGGGGGTGAGGGACTCGCTGAGAATTTCTGGCAGGTAGAAGCTCATCTGTCTGCGCTACAGAGATATGGTGATGTAATGAGGCCTGTGTAAAGGAAAAAAGCACAAATTAACCCTTCACATAGCAAGTACTTCTGAAGATTCACTGTGAACAAACACATTCTGAACTGTCTCGGGACAGCACGGCAAGCTGGCAATTCTTTGTTGAACCCACCGTGACCATGTGTATTTCCAAGGTCCATAATGATTACATTTTTGAATAAACTCACTTCTCTTTTGACTGGAATCAAGGATCTTTAAAAAAGAATGCTGAATTCTGTTCTTAATTTTAGTCAGGGAAGAAGTGATGAGGGGAAACACCTGGGGTGTGTCAGTGGTTCCTTTGGTATTTCGGTAACAAACCATTCAAACTCTCCCAGTAGGAGACCCATCGCAGAGTACCACACAGAGGTGGGCTGTCCAACTTAGTGCAGCCTTTGTCCTGCTCTCTGCTGTTACGCTTTCTCAATCTGTCTCAGCTTTCTTCTGGAGCAAGGCTTGTGCATTTGTTTATACAGGAGTAGGAAAGGGATTTCGTATTGATCGTGTGCTGGGGGTAGAGCAACCACGTAAGCCTTTCAAGCGGGCAGCCTAATACGCCACGCAGCCTGCCGAGGCAAAACCTCTAATTTATACTCCTCCAATTATGGCACGCACATTAGAGGTGGAATACTTTAGCTCAAAAATACTTAATCCAAATCAGACAAAGATGACTTGAATCTGTATGCCTCGCATGCCATACAAGTTTCCTAATTGCAGCACTGTGCAGCATAAAGGAGACAGCACCACCTGCTCACTGAATGGTGAACAAGTTACTGCATGAATTCAGCCCCTTGCTTTTATTAAAAATTGTCCAAACCAAAACAGTATGTTCCAAGTCAAATTAAACATTTAATTCAGCCTAGATCTGAGAGAGCAATTGTGTTGGGCTGGAGGTGGTGGTGTAGGGAAGGGTGGTGGCTCCTTCTCTCTAGAACAAATCTAGTATAAGCTTACAGAAGGAATTCATAAAGTTGCCTGGAGCTCTGCTGACTATGTTTTTACTGCTGGAACTGAAACATAGTCGTTGGATTACTCATTCACAAAAAAAAGGTAGTTTTAAGTTTAGCATAAGACTTCATCTCTAGCTCCTAAAACACGGTGGTTCATTTTTCATATTGTTTTGAGATCTCCATTCTGTAGGTTTAAAGAAAAGCCCATGCTTCAGGGAGATCAACCCATGAACAGTGCAGAGCGTAAGGAATAAGGTTCAGTGCTCTGCTGGTGGAGGTGCTATACTGACTATAAAGCCTGCCATGCTGACTGCAAGTCATTGTTAACATCCGTCCTAAAATTGCTTCTTTTGCATGAGGGAAGAATTGAGAAACACTGAACACCTTTACTCTGATAATTGCCTGATAGACATGGATGAGAGAATTTAGTTAAGAGACTTGCAAAAATGTTTAGTATTTGTTAACGAAGCTGGGAATGGATAAAGTAAGTGGTACTATCTTTATTATTCTATGTTGTTTGCTTGAATAGTTACGTGATGCTATTCAAGGCAGATTTTTCACCTTCTTTCCATGCTCATTAGTTCACTTTTTTTTTTATTCATTCAAATAAAAAACTGCATGACACTCTACAGGGATCAGTGAACCTCTAGTAGTGGAACCAATTCTACTGTATACATCTCGCCAAGCACTTGCGATTCTGGAATGGAAGGTATCAGGTTCGCTCTGACACTACAGACTCCGTTGTGCAACTTTTACAACTAGGGAGATAGAAATGGATAGTAAATGCTCTATCTGGAGGTGCTACTCTCCTTTCTAACTTGTAATCTATGTGTCTTAACTGGATTAGGGCAGAATAGGAGGTAAGTCCCTCCTGTCTTAGGCTGACTGAAAATGAAAACTGGGACACTTCTGTAATACCGGATACAGCTTTGAGGATTCTGTATTTAGAAGCTGCCAAACTGTCCCATTTTCAGGTAAGGGCTTTAGGAAGAGAGAATTAAGTTTTAATAGCCAGCAATCTCAAGTAAATTTAAACCTAAAATTGCATTTCCGTTTCCAGTACTGTCACAGTTGTGGAAACATGCAAAGTCAACATTTTCAAGGAAAATCCACAGGCTATAAACACAGTTGTTCTCCTTCCCCTGTGAAAGGATACCAAGACAGACCTTCAGGAAGAGGGGACACTGGTTTTGTGCCTGAGGACAGGATGACCAGAACCACTGCGGAAGATTCTCAGCTTTGGCAGTTGATACGAAGTATCCAAGAGCAAGAGGTTGCTGCTTCAGTTCTTCAGGGGCTTCTCTGGAAAGGAGACGTTCCCCTTGGCTCTGAAAGAAGAGTTGAAAAGGCACGTTCGTTGTTTTATGTCATTACATCCCACTCCAGTAACATTAATTTTGTTTACTAATTACTCAGTCTTTAATCCAGTTCTGTCTTGCTATTAATGAGCTATCCTTTACTCATTCATGAATCTTAGTCAAAGTTGTCTAATCCCTTCCTTTTCCCCCCATAGATGGGTTCTCCAGGCTTATACTCCGGAATCACTTTAGATTCCCAAACAGCCATGTTAACCTCCTAAATTGACCCCAGTACATGTGGAATTTGATGCTGCAGAGTAACTTAGAGGTACTGGGCTGTGGCTGTGAATCTGAACAGCTTCTCGTGTGCGTGCAGAGAGTAGACCAGTGTTGAATTTCAGTTTAGAAAGCCTCATAGGCTTTTCCTATACATATCAACAACAGCAGTTTGCACTGCAGATCTTCCTTGACTTCAGCTAGCGGAAGGATGTGTTACACACTCAAATGTGGAAGAACAGAGAGTATCTGCATCTTTATAAGCTTCGCTGTGCTTGCTTTTTCAGTTAGTTACATCGATAGCTCAGAAAAAAATGCTACATTTGCTATTCCTTGCTATGGACACTTGGACAGAAGATACTATGCTTTGTTTATATTTGTACTACCAAGCAGAGGTGAGTGTGGGGAAAAAGAAACAGCTGTCCTGCTTTTCAATTTACGTCACTTATTCATTTATTTATATACTGTCTTTTTGCAGTATTAGTTACCCATATTCTTATATATGGACCAAAGAGTTGTTTGGAGAGGAGAGAATGAAACAATGAGAAACCGTCTGCAAAACTAATTTCATCAGGCTTTGAGTCACTCCTGTCAGCATATATGTTTGTGATTTTATTTCTGTAGAGGAAAACCTAGATGACCCTTCCATCCCCGAGGCTGTTGGATAGGAATGCTTGGTGTGAGCTTGCTTACCTCATCCTCTCTGTGTGTGTGTATATACGTATCCTTATCCATCATGAGCCACGTTACCAAACCTACAAGGATCTCCTTAGGTAGCAGAAAGGGTGACTGCCATTCCATTCTAGAGTACGCTTCTATTTTAAATGCATTTGGGTTTTTTGGAAACACCCTTTATTAATTTGCTTTTACTTTTATTTCATAGAGGAAAAACCCAAAAGATGTCTGCAAAGTATTTTAGCTTGCAACTTATCACAGAAGAACTGGGATAGCAGTTCATTTAATCCATAAACATCTTTTAAGTCAACAGGTTAAAAAAAAAAAGATTCCACTGCACAGAAACTGGCTTAATCACAAAGCCTTCACTGCTAGTCCTTTGAGCAGGTCTTTCTCCAACAGCAATATCTTGATCAGGAATCAAAGAAAGTTAAACACTCCATAAAGCTTGGAGAAGGCTGCAGCTCACCTGGCTGTGGGCACTCAGAAAGCCTAAACCTTGAAACTGGCTGCTGAGCAATCAGGACTTACACTGCTAAACTGCAGCAATCAATTATGGGTTACATGGACGAAGGCTTGACCTTCCCCGACCCACAAGGTAATGATCACACGCTGTTGCTTTTTTAAAACCAAAAATTACACATCAATTACTAGGCCCTTGTTAATGATTAAACTGAATTACTATGACAGGTTCATCTAGAAATGGCTTGTCCAGGTCTCTAAGCTCTTTGGTCATTAACCTTTCAGTGCTGTTCTTAAGCCACTCGGATGGAGTTCCACTGAGAATAAGTTTTGTAAACGCATTTCTAAAAGTGGTACAAAATGGAGATTGTTGAATGAACTAAATAAGAGAGAGAAATTGTAATGAGTGATGAGTTGTGATTTATGGCTGGAGGGTTTAGTAACAGAATTGAAAACTTTTAATTTGCCCACATACCAGTTTGAAATAACCAAGTGTCAGTACCGTGCAATTATTTAGCCTTTGAAAAGTGGGTTGGAATATTAACATAAGGTAAGGTGGTTGTGTACTGAGATCACAACATAGAGAATTAGCATTTTTGTGGTTGATGCAGAAGTCGTTTTTCACTCAGACTGTATTAAGCTGACCATTGAAGCATTCTGGCAGAGGCTGCAAGGAAAATACAGGCAGGACTTTTTCCTTCCAGGTGGCGAAACTAACAGCATTTAGTCAGTCATTTTCAGGGAGCGAGAATTCTTTTCTTAACGTATCTTATTTACATTTAGAAAAATGCAGTGCTTTGTTACGGAGGCTGAATGAGTAGCATCATTCACAGGCAAATATCCTACCTGTACGTATACCTCCTCTAAGTATCTATTCTGTACTTCCTTTCACACCAGATTTATAGTTTCTCTTGATGAGACTGTTCAAAGCCACCAGTGATAGTCACAGATCCAGATCCAGTTACTTAAATTATTACAGATCACTAAACCAGAACTTTTAAATGCATGGGTTATCTGCTTCTTGTATAAAAGTTAGCCTGTTTCTTTAATACAATACTGTATTGTTTAGTAAAGAAGTAATATGCTACTGCTTTAAATGTACTATTTCTAGAATAAGACTTCTCCACAGGAAATTATGAAGCATCAAACTTCTACATACATGTGATGGAAACCATTTTAAGAGTACAGCTAAGTCTCTTACACAATTAAATGTATGAGTAAAAGTGTTCCATCAAACATGATCCAAATTATGCTAAGACCGATTCAGAAAAATACCTTGAATTACCAAAAATAATTTGCATTTGGAGTAATCACTGGTGTTAGAGCCAACTTTATAAAAGCCACTTCAAAGAAAAATAACTTACAAACACTATGTGCTCTGGGCTAATTTTTACTAAGAAAACAACATTTGCATAAACACCCATCACCTGAGTTTCTATGGGTAGGGTTTTATTATTAGGAGAATTATCCCCCGTCTTGCCTCCCCTAGAAATTCACGTGAACAGAGCTGTCATATCTTCCTTTCTCTCAAAGACTTGTCACTTTGTGCCAGGGTTATTCCATATGATTTTCCAGAAAAAAATGGGTGAGTACCGATCAAATGTATACAGGGTCATTAGATATGGCTCTGCCGCACAAAAATAAAGCTTCTCTCTCCTCCTTCTCTCTTCCTCTCAATTATCTTGTACACTAACAATTAACTTCAGAGCTGTAAATAGTCAAGGCAGAGGCATCTGCATCAATGGTATTTAACCAGCACCTTCAATTTTAGCGTTAATTTCTGATTGCTGTTGACATAATTATGTTTGACAATCTACAGGAAAAAAAGATTTTGTTGGAGGATTTGGGTCTTTTTTGTGTTTTATTTTAAGTAGGATATGCCCTAAAGTGCAGCCTTACCCTACTATGCTGGAAGTGAGATCCCACTCCAATACCAGATGGTGATCCAGGGGAAGGAACTGGGGAGGAATTTGGTGAAGAGTGAAGATTCCCTGTTATTAAAATTCTAATGTCATTGTCCATGTCATCCGGGAATGGGAGGTCAAACATGTCATCTGAAAAGGAAAAGAAAGAAAAATAATTTCCAATGTGCTGTACTCATTTTTGTCAAGAAATTTTTGTGATTTATTACCATTCCCTTTAATTTATTATCATTCCTTTTTTTATTTTTACATACTCTTGAAACAGATGAAAGCAGAGATAAACACTTTACTGTTTAATCCTTCTTAGTACCTTTGACTGCAACCGCACAGACTTGAAAGGAAAAGTTGGCAGACATCTATTAAAATCATTAATTTTAACAATGGTCAAAGACTGAACAAAAATCCTGTTGTACCAGCTTAATAAAAATCCAAATTGAACTTTGTAACAGAAAAAATGACAACTCTCTGCAGTTGGTCGCAGAAATCCATTAACAAAATACTTGAAATACATTAAACCAAACCTACGTATGTTACTCTCAGCAGGTGCTGCTCTTCAGGTTTCTAGCGCTACACACCAGCGCTTTGGCACGTTTGCTCAAAATATTCCAGGAGCAGCCCTAGCAGCTTCAAGGAAATTGCTCACAGACTCAGTAAGGACAGCAAGGCCTGCTCCACGCTCACACGCAGTGTACTTTCATGATTATTTCAAATACTGCACCAGCATTTCCTACAACGCAGCTTTTAATATTTTAGTTTCATCTCAGAAAATGAATACAGTTGTATTATCATAACTTGCTATTTTAATTTGGTTTATGTTAATCTGTGGGAAGGGCGTAAAGATACGCCCGTAAAGATACTGTGTTTGCATTCTATGAGAAGTACGTTCCATTACTCAGTCATTTGAAACACAGGTTATGATACCACGAGTAATTTACATGATGGAAAGCTGAGACATTAGAGACACAGAGCAAAAAAATTACAAGCATCACAATATGGTTTATAAGGGTTTTTTCCTTATCCAGATTTCTCAGCAGGCAAAGACGCTTAAACAGCGTAATGACATTTAAAGTACATTTTAGGGGGCAGAAAGGGACAGTGGGAGCTGTCTGAATTAACTGGATTAATTGGAATTGCAGCCAAATTTATAATAAAACACATGGAGCCCTAAACAAGAGTCATGCATTTCTATATATTATAATAAATAATTTATCTTGAAGAAGAAGAATTTACTCGGCATGAAAATGGAAAAGAATGTGTGTGTCTTGAACTAATTTCATCTGAAGTCCCTGTGCTGAAATAGGCAGGTGGTTGTTTTTCTTCATCTTCTGAAGAGAAATATTGGATTGCAAGAGCAATGAATTAACTTAGTTTATTAACTTCTGTCCTACAACCTCAGTAAACAAAACAGAACTAATGTCATGCTCTGCTTAGCCTCCAAAGCATAAATGAGATGGCTAATAGCATAGGAAGCAGTTTAATCATTAAGTAGAACAGAGTTAAGAAAATTAAATTTAACACCATTTTGGAAAACGCCAGTTCTTGTACCTGATTCTAATTAGCATCTGAAGCACTAAAGGGCAGGTTAATGCAGGTTAAATATTTGTCAGCACAGCATTCAGTCAGGATTCTTAAGTATTAAGAGGGGTAACTTCCCTTCTGTGAGGCCCACTGAAATTCCAGGAGGAACAGATCAAAGCAGACTCTTTCATTAAAAATAGTGGGCCTTTCTTCCTCTCTATACTGTAACTTCCCTCTTCATATTGTAAAAGTTTGTAGTTGCTCTTGGTTTAAATTATTTTACAGTTAGGAAAATACTTACTTGATATAAAGTATTAACCAGAGTCGTGCTGACACAAACTATAGGGTTAAATATGCTTGAAAAAGCACACTGCCAACATAAAGAGTTCTCAGGTTGGTCTATTTTGCCTACTTTTCAGGAAGATTAAAATTCTAAAACAAGTACCTCCTTCCTTACAAGCTTTGCACACAACAGGGCATGAAGCGAACTGCTACTATAAAAAACAAGTTGGCCTGATCAAGTCACAACAACAAGGAAAAGCGTTTTGTAGCCTGTGCCATTTCACAGAGTGGTTGGTCAATATGGCTTTTGGAATAAATCAGTAAGATTATGTGAAAACAGATTTCAGAAAAACATAGTATATTATCCTGGAACGATGAAGTACAGTGGTGTTCTCTTTAAATTAAATTAGGGTGGTCTGGGGTCCGTGGGAGAACATTGGTCCGCTCAGTTTTTATTCATGAGCGGTACAGCTCTGCTGATGTTCCGAATAGGCCACTGAGCATTCGCAAGCATTTCACCTCTCACACTAGACCCGCGCTTACTCACCATTAGTAGGGCTGAATCCATCCTCATTGGGGTAATTTGCTGGTGCTACCTGGATAGTAGCAGAGGTTGGGAAAACCAGGATGTGTGTACAGGAGGCATCCTGAGGGGTATTCAGCTGAGATGACTGCAGATTGAGCGCAGTACTCCGGCCAAACACTGATCCCATAGTGACAGCATCTTCCAGAACAGAAGCAACAGCAGAGACATTAATTTGCATCATCTTCAAAATGTTCTGTGTTCAATTAATTTCTAATCTGGGTTTGCAAGCTAATACAAGTGTTTAAAGGTTCTTATCTTAAAAAGAATAACTTGCTAGAAGAGCTTGAAATTAAGATCACAGGTTGTAGATAATGTTTAGCTATGTGAATTCCCATACAACGCCCCACCTCTCCTTTCATTCTGCTGCCCCTTAATCAAAGATTTACTTCTTAAATGAGCAAGCTAAATTTATTTTTGACACACACATCTGTATAATTATGCAATATACCCCACTTTGGTTGACATGAGAAAAGCATGACTTGCCATCTATTTTCTCATGTTACAAAAACTCTGCTTTGAAAATTATTCAGCTTGATGAGTAATTTTCAAGCTCATTTAATTCTGTTCCATGTAGTAATCTTTTATTTCTAAACTAAAAAAACAGAGTGGTTTGTAAGGATATGTCACCACGTATATGAAAAAGTATGTGCTTATGTAATACAACAAATAAGGGAACCTCAGAATTTAATTTTATTTCAACTTAACTGTGTGGATTGCTGCTTATAATAGAACTCTCTAAATAACTTAAGCATACGAAAAGGCAAGTAGGTTTATCCTTACTCCCATTTACAAAGACTCCTACTCTTTCACACTGTCGACTCTCACAGTGTCTGCAGTCCTCCTTGCATGAGGGCGCCTACAACATCACATTTCAGCTGATGAGAACTGGTTACCCGAAAACATGACCCCCCAAGGAAAAGCTCATCAGTTTGACAGTGGCACACAGTAATCTTTCCCCCTAGGAGCCGACACTCCCAACGTAGCATCTCCTCATGGTATTTTTGGGAATTCTGCTGGCTCAACCTATTTTCTACCACATTTAGCCATGCTAGTCAAGGTCGTCTTGTTGGACTCAAAAGTCTCCCAAAATTAACGTGCTTATGTGATTAAGTATGATAAAAGAAGAGAACTTTCATTGGCATTTAAATAGTTGGATATTATTATTACCTGGCATCACAACAAATGACCCCTGTGGCTCCATGGCAACTAAGCAGGCACTGAGGATAGAAGGAGAGTCTGCGGATGAGATGCCACACATGCGGCACACCTCCTTTAGTTGTTTGCTGATTGTCTGCAGGGAACATTCCCCAAGGAGGATACTCCAGTCTGAAAAGAATAAACATTATGATAGAACAGCATGGAGTTCTGAAGTAGCCAGCACTTGCTTGAAAATAGCAAAATATTAATAACACTTTGCATTTCTTTAACACTGTCCTATTCTGGACTGCCTCCCCAGGTAAACAAGGTAGTTTGTCGGTTTTCCCATGAGCTAACTGCATTACTCTGACAGATCACTGAAGATGAAGCGTTTCTTTAAGAATGAGTCTTTCATTCTACCTGTGAGATAGAGGAGGTACTTATTTGAGGTGAAACAGGGCAACAATGAAGGATTCTGTTTTTAAGATTTTTTGATGTTTTTTATTTACATACAAATCTTTTCCTGAACTGCACTGATTTCTTTTTTCAAAAAGGACATCTGTTTTCATCTAACATGCAGCACAACTGGAATACTTGAAACGTAAGCAAAGACATGAATTCACACACTCAACATCAGAGAAATTCTGTTTAACTTTGTTATGAATAAAATACACTAAATAAAGCAAATTTCAGTGGAGGTCCAGACATACATTCAAGAAACTACTTTTAGCCATTTAAATGACATTATGTGTCCAAACAGAGGAAGGGAGTTGCTGATTAAATTCTTAATCTGTTTTCCTGCCTTCGTTCCATTGAACTCCTGTGTGTGGGATGGATACAGAATTCCCCTACCAGGGCAGGCAACAGCTCTTCTTCCCTGCATATACTATATGGGAGAAGGCATTTAACTACTGCTTTTCCCCCCCATAGTATTTCTTTGTGCTTTCAGACTGAATTGTTATTTATTGTGCACCGTTTTCCAATTTTTTCTCCCCATCTCATGAAATACAGAATCTCTCATAATAAGCTAACCAGAGGAATTCATGTCTCCTTCAGTTATTAATGTAAAAGGACAAACACTCATGAAATATCTTTATCCTCCTGTCTAATTTATCTTCGTGTTCCAACTCAGGAGATGGGAGAAGACTGAGAGCACCCTCTCAGAACCCCGTTTTCTTCCAGTCAGTTACCAAACAAAACCTGAATAGTGGCCACGACCATTAGAAACGGAAGAAAAGACAATGAATGCACGTATTTAAATTAGCGAGAGGAATCGCTGTTGAAGTGCAGCAAGGCGGTCCCCACCCTTGTTGGATTAAGGCGCCTATACCTAAAACCTTGTGTGTTTTAAGATTAATATAAATCTGGGCTCATCAGCACAAGAGACACGGACATTAATATTAATAAATATTAATATAATTAATATTATAAGCAGAGCTGCCTTTAAGTTCCCACAGAGCTGTCAGGAATGCTAAATCTTGGGAACTCTTTGCAGGCTGCAGAGGGTACCTTATTGCTGGTTAACACTGATTATCAGTTAGTTTTGTATACCACAGAAAAAAAAAAAAAAGTTTTTTTGATCAGTAACTTTTTTTTGCAAGAATTTTTTGTTTGTTTAGTTTAAGTTTAGGAATCAGAATTGAATTCTGTTTCTATTTCTGTGACAGGATAACTACTGTTCAGATCTTTTTCTAACAAGTGACGAAGGCCATGACTCCCACATGGAAATACACTGTGCAAATACTAGTTAATCTACACAACGGCTACAGGACATGAGGGAGTAATGTCAAACCCAGTGTACGAACAAGCAAATGGTTTATGCAAACCAATACAAAAATTCAGTGCCAGGGTAGGATTATCACTCTCAACTTTCTGGTTTTAAAGGTTCACGATCAATTCTGTAAGTCATTCTGCCTTGCACGCTAAGGCCGTGTCTTCATTCCAGAACCACAGGTAGTGACAGCACTGATATTTCATACCTTTCAACTCCCCGTGGCCTAGGCGGCCGAGCCGCCCGATAACAACTCTCCAAGGCAGTGATGTCATCTGTACGATACCAATGCACCATTCCCATAGCTTCTGCAGACCAATTTTACGTGCAGACAACTTGCTCCTCCTTGACCTGGAGGTTAAGGAAGAGAGAAAAAAAAAAAAAGGCAAGAAGAGAATCAAGGACAACATTCAGATTTCTATTCTATATAATTATTTCACTGCTTACTCTCGATAGGAGTTCTTGCAGTTCTGTGGAGTGCCTAACTTAATTTTTATTAACAAGAAGCAGAAAAAGTACATGTCTGCTTTCAGTACTATTATTGCAGTGACATGCAAGAGGTGTCAATATGCTGAGCAACATACCAGGTAAGATTCATAGGTAGCATTTGTAAAACAAGTGTAACACAGTAACTTTTTTCCTCTGCAGTTTGTAAGTTATAAAAGTGCGAACTGAAATGTTATCACTGTAACATTATCATAATCCCATCAGCAGGAAATATGATTAGAAAGGATGTGCAAGAAACTAATGAGAGTGAGGGATGACAACTATAGACCTAGATATAATGGAAAAAATAAAGGTTTCTACCTGTTTGGTAAATCAATATTAACTATGCAGGTTTCCAACAATTCACCATGAAGGTCAGTGCAGGATGCCAGAAGCCAACGCTGATCATGAGACAAACAATATCCAACGAAAAGCACATTGTATTTCTGACTGGCCTCTCCAAATGTTTCTCCCAGCTCTGTCTGTTTGTCTTTGATGGGTGCCAATATGAAAGGAGGAGAGTATAGCTGGATTGGGCTGGGCCTCTGCAATAAAGTCACCACAATCATCAGCAGATATATCAAAAACTATTTAACGCAATAAACACACAAACACAGACTGGCAGCGAGTACAGAAAAATGTGAGTTGGAAACAATAAATAAATTCAAAATTCGAGGCATTCATAGTCAAGAGAGACATTGGGAAAAGGGTGGTTATAGACAATTCATTTCTGCTAGTGAAAACTGATGCACTTCAAACCTTATCTAAAGATTTCTTTTTATATACAGGGAAACCAAGGTATGAAAACAGCCTTTGGACAGGGGGATACCAATCTCCGAAACAGTCAGGAGTTAAACCTGTTACTCTGTATATCCTTTTGCTAAAATTGATGGCATCTGCTCACCTCCGTCCATTCACATACTACCTACAGCACAACAGACAGCACGATCTGACGTGAGATACAGAGGACGCAGGTAGAGCTTAAACTTCATGTACGGTTTTCTGTCTAGGCATTAGGTATGACATACTTTCATGCACATCGGGCATGATGTCAGAAATTCTTTAAGTCTTATAGTTCACAGTTTAACTTCAGAAATACTTTGGGTTTTGAATCAGAACTGAACATCGGTTGCACTTGATGATCTTAAGGGTCTTTTCCAACCTAAACGATTCTATAATTCATCAGATCTGCTGTGCATGTGATAGTGCTTCTCTTTAAGAAACAAACTACCCCTCAGAAAACCAACCTGTAAAAGGTTATCAGAAATCAAGGCCATTCAACACCATTTAACGATAAGCAGAAGCAAATTAGTATTGTAAATAATACATGTGCAGTCCCCCTGCAGTCTGACAGTAATTAAATCCATCTGTTATTTAAACAAACAAACAAAACAGACAAACAAAAAGAAGTCATAAAATCAGGAGGCTGAGACTGGAAGGGACCTCTGATCGTCTAGTCCAATCCTCCTACTCAGAGCATGGTCAATTATAGCAGGTTGCACGGGACTCTGAATATCTCCATCATTGGACATACAGATATTGGATGCCATCTCCAGTGATGGAGATGTTTAACCTGCCTGGGCAACTAGTTCCAGTGTTCAGTCACTCCTACAGTAAAAAAGTTTTCTTGTGTTTTTTCGTTCAAATGGAATTTCTTGTATTTCAATTTGTGCCCACTGCCTCTCATCCCATCACTGGATACCACCGAGAAGAGCCTGGCTCCATCTTCTTTACTCCGTCCCATGAGGTATTTATGCACATTTATCAGATCCCTCCTGGCTAGACAACCCCAGCCCTCTCGGCGTCTCCTCAGTTGTCAGATGCTCCCGTCCCATAATCATCTTTGTGGCCCTTTGCTGGATTTGCTCCGGTATGTCCGTGTCTCTTGTGCTGATGAGCCCAGAACCAGACACAGTACGTTCCAGGTGAAGCCTCACCAGTGCTGAGGAGAGGAGAATAATCGCCTCCCTTGCTCTCCTCTCTGCACCCTTCCTAATGCAGCCCTGTCTGCTGTTGGCTTGCTTTGCTGCAAGGGCACATTGCTGGCTCACATTCATCTTGCCCAACAGGGCTTCCAGGCCGCCTTCTGCAAAGCTGCTTTCCAGGTGGTTGGCCCCAAACCCATCTTTGCTTTGTAACTCCTCTCTGAAGAAAAAACATTATGGGCCTGAACAGACATGCTCAATGATTTAGAAGTGGTCAGGGTATTTTCTCAATTTTTTCAGGCAAAGTTTGGAAGTCTGCAGTGCAGACTGCTAGCAAACTCATGTAAAATGGAAAAAGTAGACATCTGACTAATGAACTATGCTAAATGAACTATGCTAAATGCAAGCTGCTCGTGAAAACGTTTGCCCCTTTTTTGGTGTCTTCTGTATCTTCAGGAAATTAAACGTGAAATGCAAAGTGCAAGTTAATCAGCTTAGAGGAAAAGTAAGTTACGGTGTGTTCTTCGAGACATTAAAGGGTATTGTATTTCTGCTTATGTCACTTTCTAGAAGTATACCACCGTGGCAACAGTGCAGGAACGTTAATTAATGGGAGGAGGTGCTTGCAGGGGTCTTGCAAGTTTATTGCTCTTCCCCTTACACCTAAATAGCTTTAAGTACGACTGTTGTAACTTGCTGCAAAATTCATCCTGCTGAACGGATACTTTTTGAGGGAAGCATGGAGGAGAGAATGCGAAGAGGAGACGCCTGGGGTGATACTGCTTTTAGAAATTTTCAGTGAGAGCTTATGGTTTTACGTGAGTAATGAAATGTGCTGATAAGTTGGTTTTATGATGATTTTGAAACTAGGTTTTTAAACCCTAACAAGCATGTCTTTATCCCAAGGTAAGTGTTTAAGTGTTTAGTTGGTCCATTAAATCTAAATAAAATGGTCATCGTTATCTTTCAAAGAATGAAAAACATTCATGGAAAGTAGGATGGATTATTCTTCTTTTGAAACCCCTGAAATTCCAGAAACAGGGCTTGAATATTTACAGTGAAAAAAACAGATGAAAGATAAGCCCACTGAAATAGGGGGATTTCTCCATTACCTCAGGGAATTAATATAATATCTGTAATTAGGCACAGGAACTTATTTCATATATATGCATATATATATGTATATAAATAAAGGTTGGACATAAACACTTTCTTGTATGAGTACCATAAACTACAAAACATCTCAGGATCCCAAGTAACAGCATACATTTTCTCTTCTTTCACACTGAACTTTAACCTTTTACTTTATGACTCAAACCCAGAAGCTTAAAATGTTTTGAAAGCAAGCACTCTGACATTTTTATTACTATTTTCTATTTAGTATTAGCTTACCTTTTCCCTTTATATTGTCATTGTCTTCTATACCTTGAAAAAATACCCCTAAAAGTATTTTAACTACTCTTGTTTTGATATTTGAGAAAAGCGGGTACAGTTTATTAGCAGGCTTTCATGTTCTTGACGGCAATACTAACCTCAGGATTTTTGAGGGTCATCTCAATGCTGGCAGCTGGCCCAAAGCCTGTGAGAGACTTGATGTGAATCTGTGTGGGCAGTGGCCTCCTGCATTGGCAGTACACGGAAAATGCCAAAGACTTCAAGTGCTGAATGTAGAAAACCTGTTCATCCTTCATTGTCTGCAGCATGTACTGGCAAGGCACAATCTATATAATTCACATAAACAATAAAACGTGACTGAAAGTCTTCAAAGAGCTGTTCATTAATATCAAACGAGATTCACACATTTATTAGTCATTTAACAACCATGACACTTTGTATGTGGTATTCAGCTATTTGCATTACAGTATCTGGAGCTTGCCATCAGGGCTACGGCCCTTTTGCTTGAATGGCTGTAACATTCAGCAACTATATTCCCTGCCACAAACCTGCTGTTTCCGTTATAATGATATATTTAAGGTTGCAAAATCTCTCACAAAGCTAAGACTCCTACTGTCCAATGTAACAGAAGAGTCTTCTTATAGGGCAACAATAACTGAACAGTACTATAACACAGCTGTAACAGCTGACAAACACAGCTTATTAGAAACTCTAAATGAATTTTACTTTCTGTGATATAAACTTCATTGAATGAGAAAACCAATCAACTACACAAAAAGAACAGATTCTTTTCCCCAGTCGTCTTATTTTTCTGAAGTCTGCTTTCTCATTCATACTGCAATTTGGGCAGGGCACATAATTAATTACATGTATAACATTTATCCAAGTATACCACAAGTAGTAATTACCAGTGGCTTTTAAAAGCAATACCCTAAAACTTGGGGGTAGTTTTAATTTTAATTTTTTTAACCCTCAGTTGAAAACCAAACACTGATATTCAAACACCTTTAATTTTTTTAAAACTGTTTTTCTGATCAACATCTTCATTTGCAGGTAGCCTTTACCATATAATCTTGGTATTCCGAACTTTGTGTTTAGGCAGGTTTGGTTCCAGAGTTTGTGGTTAGAATTAGTATTTGTTTGCTGTTCGTGTGGGATTCAGCACTACGGTGTCATTCTTAAAGAAGATTGTAGAAAGCCGAACTAAGATTCTATTACAATGATTTATGTGGTTGTTTCTCCTTTTCAATTTAGTAAACAGCGGAACCTCAGCAATCCTATGCTGCTGTTCAGTTTTATTTGTTTCAGAAAGTAATGTGAAGCAAGACACTTAAATTTACATGTTCGACCAGCAAGAAACAGAACTACAGTAAGATTTGCCGACGAGGTTTGAGTTTGGTGGTTAAGACCCATCTGCACAAGAACAGGAAGGAGAAATGGCACAACATTCCTTCAGAAGTAAACAAAGCATAACAAAAATAATCTTTTCAGTTCAAATCCTTTTTAAAATCAGAATTAAATCCCTGTAAACTCATTTTTTTTATTGTAGTGTTGAGAAATACAATGTCCTACACATGGCTGTGGAAACATACTGTCTTTTGAACAGTGAGATATTTGGAGCAGAAACTGTCAATACAAAATATTTATGTTGAATCTTAACACTATGAGACCCAAGCAGATTCTTTTAACAAATATTTTCAGTAGTTATAAAAATTAGGTATCACAAAACTTCTACTCTATGGTTCTTGCTTGAACCATTGTTACTTTGGTAGCATATTCTACTTACTAAATGCGACTGCGTGTTTTTAAAAGACAACTTCTTTATCCAAGAATTTCAGGACCTAGGCTTTTCCATTCTATACATGAGTTGTAATAAATCTGTAAACATTTGGGTTTGATTTATTTTGAAATAACTGTATAATTGTGTATACTGTGGTACAGCTGTGAGAATGTTGTGCTGGTAACTATATCCTGTTACCCTTTCCTTAGAGAAAATTGTCTACTATTTTTACTTAAACTGGCAAAACACCACATATTTTGAGAAACAAACGGTAAGTGCCCAGAAAATAAACAGTACTTACAAAGAGTTGGTAAGCCCATTAGTTGTCTTATACAGACTAAGATGCAATTTCAATATACAGTTTACATGTTCTTGTGTTTCAGACATTGCGATATCAGTGGCTATTTTATTTTTAGTAGCTTCAGGTCTGAATCAATTAAATTGCCTGCAGTGTACCACAATATGAAGTTGTGAATCTGATTTTCTGTTCATCCCCAAGCCTAACATATTTTGGTGGCAGTTTCCTCCATCGTTTCAGGGAACGATGAGGTCAAGATTACCAAAAATGACAAATGTTTTCCGTGGCCACTTTGAGACACTATAATAACTTCTAATTCTTTTTTTTAGCATTTAAATTAAAATACCTTTAAGCCAAGTTGAGCATACATGAATAAGGTATACAGAAATCATTCACATGCTGGTTCTTGCATGCGTTGCACACGTACACACATAGCCTGTAATCTCGGGCCTCCCATTCTGCCCCCCATTTATTTAGGCTGAGCCACTCTGAAAGAGGAGGCATGGCAAAATGCAGGCAGTCTGGGCAATAGGCCAAGCTCTGCTTCTGCCCACACAGATTCAGTTCTTAAGTAATTCCATAGTAAGTAACTATTATTATATGCCAAGTTACATGGTAAATTATTTTTAAGAAGCAGATAATAACAATACAATAGTTAAATTATGCATTAAATGTCTGGTTTCACATACTTCTTTTGGATTAAACAGTATAAATCAAGAGAATATAAAAAGCAAACCACTCAACAGGCAAAGTAATCAAAGGAGCAACTGGACATTTGCAACCCAAGTTGCAACTTAAATAACTGAAATCCCTCTTCAGGAAGCATCTAGCATGTATGATTGCTAGAACCATGCAACAAATTTGATGCAAGGATACTGTGGCTGCCTTAAATTAATTTCCTCATCAAAACAAAAGCTTTTTTTTAATATATAGCCTTGTTCTGTCAACAAAGTAATTTGTAAATGTCACCTAAATTTTCCGTATTATCTTCCATTTTGTATCTTTTAGTATAGCATACGTATCAAAAGTATGCTGTGACAGAATGACTCTCCAGTGTGAAGATACAGAGGAAGGTAGAATTACCTGGAGAATGAAAGAATTCCTCATGTTCTCAGGCAAGTTATCCAACATTTCTGTGTAGCATCTCATCAAACTTAACAGCCAAAAGTTGGTTGAGGCAGATTCTTCATCTGCAGTGTAGGTAAAAGGATCCACCATGTAGATGACAACGGCTGGAGGATAGGCGTTGCTGTCCGCAGACTCTGGTTCAGTGGGAATCCCTATTCTCTCCCTCTCTGTAACACTAGAGACATATACATTGTTAAATTCAAAGGCAAGTTACAATTGTTAATTACTGTTTTTCTGTAAAGGTGTGCAGGGCTGAAGCAGAGGAGGAAAAAGGGGAGTACTAAGTGATTCTTACGTTCAGAAGCAAAACTAAAAACCATGACAACAGTGATTGAGGAGAGATGACTTTTACTCACAGCAGTTCTTAATCCAAAATACCTGTTATTAATTATGCATTAAAGATACTTACCATAAAGTCTAACATAATCTCACTTAAGGCAATCAGGATAGATTACATCTGAAGAATATGGGAAAGTTGACTAATATTAGCTCTGTGAGTTTTCTTTTTATGTTTGTGCATGCCTGGTTTTTGGTGCTGTTTAGGGTTTTCTTTTGGGAGAGGTGGGAGGAAAGGGTGAGAGAAGGAATTGAGAACTGAGGAAAAGTGCCAATTCATGGAGACTGAAGTCCTCTGTTTAGTTACAGAAAAGGTTCCATTGGTAATGGAAGGAGCAACTGAACATTTTTTACTTGGTAAAACATTCCTCCATGCCTCAACCACGAATGGAAGGCTCAACATCTGTAAGTGATAAAAAGCAGCTCAGGCTTACTTGGTCAGAAACCATGCTGCAGCTGATAAAATGGTATTTTGCATAGATCCAGTGAACAGATGTCTTAAGGACAACCCGAACTTTACAACAGGATGTGGGCTTTTCACTTAAGATACAGGAACTCCATAACATATATCATGCCTATTAGTAATATGCATTATTATGAGAGTAATGAAAAACATGTTCACTCAGAAAGTTACTTACATGATGTTAAAAAACCTTTTCCTAATTTTTATGTTTGATGGATGACTATTTATAATGAAGTCTTTAAAAAAGTTGGGCGGCTAAAATTTATTTTGAAGTAACAGCAGTATAACCCTGTTTCCTGACCTTACAGTATACCTGCTTGCAAAACAATACTTGCAAGAAAATTAGGAAAAAATCCCTGGGTTGCGTTTTGTATCTGTTAACATTACAGGCGTGACGGAGTTGCCCACGTTAAGAGGCATTCAGTGCCACATGAGATATCCTGCAGTACCTGACACACGTGAGACCAAGCTAGCAGGTATGGCACAGAACCTATGAGACACCTTCTGTTTTTCTTGTACTGCAAATGCAGGCCAGCTGGGGTATCCTACCGAGGGTCCTCTCGTTTCAAGGATTTACATAAGGCTTAAAGGTTATGAGTTGTATGAGAACAGGAGAACAGTGGATTTAATTCAAAGTACTTTGAGTCATTTGAGCACTTAAGTAACTTACCCTTCCTGTCCTTCTTGTTGCTGTTGTGGTAAGTTTTGACTCGATTCTGTGTCTCCTCCAGGACCTGTGCTTCCTTGCGAGCGGTCCGCTGTGTTTCCCCCAGTGCTGGTGTTTTGCCCTGAACCAATGTTCCCACTAAACCCTGGAGCAGAAGTAGCGGTCATCTGGTTAACGCTGGGTGTTGCAGAAGACGCTGACAGCTGTGGCACAGAGGACCCGGAGGATGAACTACTTCCTGCTGGAAGGCTAGTGGTCCCACCACTGGGTGTGGAGTTAAAAGAACTGCCTGTTGGTGGTGCCCCAGCAGCCGAAAGACATGTTGAACTTGAGGGTACAGGTCCAGTGTTCCCAGGTACTGTTTGTGTCTGGCTTGCTGGTGCCGGGGTTTGGTACTTAGGTGGTAGCAATAGGCTGCTGTCAAGCTGCAGAGTGGCTAGGTAAGGTGCTGAAATAGCGTATAAAGAGGAAAGGAGATTAATGAGTCTGTCAGATCAAAGTGAACTGCATTAACCATAAAGTCATACAATATTTTCTGTGCTTTTAGAATATTCTAGGAGTATACAAATGCTAAGGGAATACAATCTCCATTATAAATATTTACTTTGGAACCCATTCTTCAGGGTTTCAGTTTTAACTGATATGAATCAAATGTCTTTAAAAAACAGGACTGACTTTGCAGAGCTTTGTGAATCGAAGTTGGTACTGACATGTCATTATCTCTGGCTAGATTGTGTTGCGGTAACAGCTTTATATAGTGTTCAGCTTTGCAATCTACCACAGGTCATCTTTTTCAGACTGAAAATCTAAAAGTTCTTTGTACCTGAGCTACAATAATGGCAAACTTTAATATAGTTATTTCTGCTCCTCGGTATCAGAAAAAGAGATATCACAGTGATTATTTTTAAGTAATAAATGAATAAAAAATAAGTAAATGAATATTTATTATTTATTTATTCTCAGAGGTGGCAAATCACCAGCAGGGGAAGTTTCCAACACTGCCCCTGCCAGATGCTTCAGGTGTGAATTGAACAGCCCAATTCCTCCACTGGCTGTGCACATGCTACATATTTCTGCATGTAAACCTGGGTATTCATGTTAAGTAGTATTGTAATAATTCCTCCCTCCCAGTTACGTGGTAAATTAAAACTAAAAGCAGACTGAATGAGGCAACAGGGTCATTTGAGATTGATGAGTTCTCGCCTGTTCTGCCAAACTTTCCTCAAAGGATGGGGCGACCATTCAGCAGTCTGTAGAACTGCCCAGCTAACTCTGATACGTTTGCTTAAACTTTTTTCCAAAACCAAGTCACCAGTCCTCAAAGTAAGCAGACTTAACCATTGCCACACCTTTTTCAGAGCAAAGGGAGTAAGCACTTTTCAAGAAACCACTTAAAAGTTCCTGGCTATTTTTAAACAAAAAAATAGTTTGCAGATTTCAGCTCAAGCATGAAACATTTACATGGCTGGTGTTCTATGGTCACTGCCTGTCTTGCTGACCAGCACTGTCTCAGCCAATGTCTTTCCAGTGACATTTTGGATGGGTCTGTGTCTTGTGCTAAGATCCCATTTCTCAGTCATATACACAATACATGTTATGTTGCCTTTGGATCCATTCTGGATAGACCAACCACGTCTCTCCCCAGATGAAATCTGGGAGCAATGTTAGATGAGTCCAGGGACTCATCCAGGCTCAGCCAGGACCAGTCATCTGATGGTGCCCCAGCAAACTTTATACTCTTCCATACTCTCAGATTCTACACTCCTTCATGAAACAAGCACACCTGACATTATGTTATAAAAGAACAAACATGGCCGGTTGCCATAACAAAAAAAAGAAAGACTAATCTTTTAAAATGTGTCACTGTTTCAGGACGGAAATAAGCCTACAGGAGGTCCAGAGGAGACCACGCCTTCAGGGTAACGTGGTTCCAAGTAGATTGAGCACCCAGTAGATTGAGGCCCCAGTCATCAAGGATACTGTTACTTGCTCTTTGTCACCTGTGTTAACTCATTCTTCCTTTGCAGAGTTTTAGTGAACTCGCCTCTTATATAAATAAATGTTATGCTTGAAGGCACCATGCACATCATTCTGTCACGCTGGCGTGATGATACAAATCAGTAGCATATAAACCACATCAATTTATACATTGTCTTGTGTGGAACATCTTTGAGACATACAAACATCTTATACCAAACTGACTTTTCTAAGACGGTAAGAATTGGCTTTTGAATCTCTGACATGATCACCAGGCTGATAAACAACAACAAAACTTTCTAAAGTAGGCAAATTTAACATGGAAGGATTAAGAAATTAAGATAAAGCCTCATAATACCTTTTTTATTTTTAAACAGATCATAATCCATACCTTAAGAAAAAGCCCCCTGTTTCCACCTACTGCAAGTAACCTCTAAAACACTACAGAAAACAGAACAGCCTTGCTAGCGCCATGGTAGACTTACCTAGGTGATGCCGGCAAACTTGCGCATAAAGTTTGAGTCTGGAATGATTGTCGCACTCCTCAGTGCCCCAAGGCTGGTTAAACCATTCGCTCACGAGCTCATCCGTCAGCTTTTGTGCCACAGTCTTTCCCACCCGCATAATCCCATCACGTAACACTTTGCAGATTGGTTTGTGCTGGCCAAGTCTACACATCTGGTGAGGAAAGAAGAAATGCTTGTAACTAGATGCCAAGCACCTGAGTAAGTTATGCAGACTGGTTTGTAGCATAAACCCTTTATTACCAGCACATATCTGGTGGCTTCCTAATAAATATAAAAACAAAAGGCTACGTTTATCTGTTGACTTGAACTGCACTTACACAGCAAAACTAAGGTTACAAAGTAATCTTCCACATTCAGTAGTACACAATGTGCATGCTAAAAACTGGGAATGGTTTTATCTCCAGCCTAGCAATTACAAGAAAGCAACAGTTTCTTTAATGTACTCCTTGCTCTTTAGGTTTGGTTGCCCCTTCATGTGTTAGGTTGCAACTATATTAATACTAGTGTTATATCCTCTGTAACATAAGAGAACGTGTACTGGAAAGAGCAGATGGCAACAAATACCCCCAAATGCAGAGAATCACAGTATAACTCAATTAGATAGTATTCTTGGACTCTGAAAGTGCAAAAAGTCCTCAGAATGAAAGATATCCTTATTCAAATAATTGTAACTTTAAAAAACATGGTTTCCTCCCAGTGAACATGCAGTAGAGCAGAAATGACACTTAAGAAGAAATAATTCAGTGTGGTTCCTCTTTCCAACCTCGTATACAGCACTCAAGTCCCTGAAGAAAGTTTTGGCTCCATCGAGCAAGGCCTCATTTTCTGGACACACCACGATATAGGCGACATCCCGATGGCCCCCATATGGGTCTAGCAACAGCCTCTCCCAGAATGGCAAGGAGAATGGAGAGATTGTCAGGAAGTCCTTGTCATAACCCACTAGTAAAGTCGGGATCGGAAGAGGCTCAGGAGATTCCTCAGAGCCTTCAAAGAGAAAAAGAGAAAGAAAAAATGTTAAAATAACTGGTTTAACTGCAGTGGGTTCTCTGATGCACCAGGAAGTGGGTTCTTTTACAGGAATATTGGAAATAACTAATCCCTTGCCATGCTGAGTTTCCTAGAAGTTTGAGCATAGGTGTGGAAACATATACTGAGGCTCTACCATGCCTGATAAACCATGTTCTCTCACAGTCTTTTTCCTTGGAAAAAAGTATTTAATAAAGGAGAAGAAAGATTTATGTTGTACTTAAGAAATGTCATAAAATCAAAGTTCAGTCAGCCAAAGTAGAGGGAGCCGGTCCAAGCACCATTTAAGCTTTCCTAGAAAGTTGCAATAAAACATCTTTCAGTATACTGTAAATACCTGTATTGCCCTTCCCGAGGCTTAATCTCGTGATTTTACTTTGTCATCACCATAACCACATCTCACAAGTCCCTATTCAACCAAAAGTAATAACATGAAAACATAAAATCTGATTTTACAGTTCTTCATCTACCTCCACCCAGTTGTGCAAAATTACTAAGTAAAATGGTTAGGCAAACTTATTCCCAGGTATATAATGCTAAGCAAAGTTACCATAATTCTAAAAATTGCCTCCTGCTCCTCTCCATAGGAAGTGCTCCAGAGCACTTGCTGTCACAGCTGAGAGGATTACCATCCGGTTTAACACGGTATCTCCCAGACACTGTGCTCGTTAGCAGAAATATTGCTGAAAATTTCAAGCGAAAATATACCCAGTAGTTTCTGCAGAATATAATCCAACTTTATGAAAAAGTCAACATTCAGTAAAAATTACTGAATCTATATCAAAGGCTCTGCTACTTACTATATGGTAATTTTGGTTTTATTCTCTGGTAGCAATTGGCAAATCCTAACTCTTAAAGTTACAAATGCTGGAAAAATTATTAGATTAGAAGTACTCTTCATGAAGCACAATAGCTTTAGACTGGAACTGTAGTTACCACAAGTTGTCCTAGCCCCAAAGGAAAGCAGCAATATATTAAATACCAACAGAGAGAAAATAAAGCAAAGCACAATGGAACTGTAAAAAAAAAAAACTAAGCAAGACTGCATTGGTTAAGACTGAAATAAATTGCAGGTGAGAAATATATATTTAAAGGTCAGTCATTATTTTGCAAGTGTGCACATACAAAATCTATTTTGTAATTTGCATTTTCCAGAAGTGTCACTTATAACCAGGAGATACTTAAACTGAAACTTCTTATTAAGACTATGGGAAACTTTAGAACAAGCAAACCTCTTCGTGGAGAAAGCACACCCACTTTTTGTATATCTGTATAGCTCAGAAAGCCCCTCTTCCTCATTACAATTTGGTACAATTTTAACAGCTTCCTCTCTTCACGTTATTAATATACCAGCTAGTTTCAGTACAAGCCAAAATACAGATTCAGACAGGGAGTTTGATCCTCACCCAGCATTTTTGCACTCTGTAAGTATTCGTCAATCTGGAATGGTAAAATCTCCACTACGGTATTCAAGCATGTGCTTCAAATGCCTTTTAAGGCATTTGGGGAAAAAAAATGGGCGGGGGGGGTGGGGTGAGAAAAAAAGAAAAAAAAAAGAAAAAAGAAAAAAAGAAAAAAGAAAAAGAAAAAAGGAAAAAAGAAGAAAAAAAAAAGCGCTATCTGAAGAGCCCAAAAGAATAAAAAAAGAAAAAAAAAAAAGCTATCTAAAGAGCCCATTTGTTCTAACATACTTCCAGAGGAAAGTACACATTTCTAGAAAACTATGCTTTTATTTTAACTGTTGACCTCTAACACGATATACGTACCATAGGTTCCCCGTCCTGCCATCTTATGGAATTGCTGCCAGGTGAGTGGTCCCTGCACGTGCTGGATGTTCTCCCAGGTCCTTCCTGTTCGCTTCTTCTGGATAGCATCCTGGAGAAAGGGCTGCAGCGACAGCAGCATGCGCACCACATCCTGGGAGGAGAGCATGCTGATATCCAAAACTGCAAACGACAAAGGAGCATCAATCATTTTCAGTGAGGAACAGGAAGAATTATTTTGAGGTGGCAACATTTTCTGGTTTATTGTTCCTTCGCGTTGCTCTTTGCAATGCCCATTACGTTTGTACAGCTCTAATTAGCTTAATGGCATTTAATGTGGTACTTTATGAAAACATTACTGAAATAAAGCTATCATCATAGTCCCTTTCACATACCTTTCAATGTTAGTGTTGTCCCACTCAGTTCATAAGAAGTCAGAGCATCTTCAGCATATGAACAGGTAATATTTGATTATAAAATCACTTTTTTTTTTCCCTTGGTGACACTTTCATACAGAGCAGTTCTTTTCTGCTGATTGCTTATACCCTTTTCCAAACAAAAAGGGCCATAATTCTGCCCTCCCCTCAATACTTGAATTTGTTTTGCATCTCTGCTTCAGATTTGTGAACTTCCACAGATTCTTACACAATTTAGACCACGAAGTCTAAGGACAACTGGATTATTGGTACTTTATATGTAATTTATAAAGCTTTCATAAATCTACTTTATTTCTAGAATATTTTTACGCGTATCATTTCCCACATAAAGATTAAGTGGCTCACAATTGGCAAGTTTCAAACAAATTTACAGAGGTCACAAAAGAATTCAAAGGAAAAAAAAAATCTCTTCTGACCCATACCATTGCTGTGAGGCCAAGAATGTACAGTGGCACTTCTTACTAGGGCTTCATCCACTTTTCCACCAGTGGGGTTGTCCACATACTGCCTGCCTTGCTCAAGGGCATTGAAGCATTCTATCCAGGAGTCGTTACTGTCTGCCTGCAGTCTGTCGTAACTCCAGTTCATACATGGGAGCGTCTGACGATTATTGGAGGACATATAATCCAAGCAGCTCAGAGATGTGAAAGGCTGTGTGTGCTGATTCTGGAGGAGGAGGAGGAGGCTCATTGGAGGTTCCTGGGTCCTTCTAGCTCCCTCTCCCATCTGAGAGATCAAGTTGCTTTGACATATCATCAGTCGTCTTTCTGCAGCTTGGCCAATGTCTGAGGTCTTGCCAAAAATATCCAGCTCATCCTCAATGAAGAGCCCAGAGTTGTAACCTAATTTGCGGTTCATAATAGCGCTAAAGCCACAGGTGCAACGGTACTGATCCTCATTAGATGAATCTGGGATGTATAATCCAACATCTGCACCTTTAATATTCATATTGCAGGCGCATATACAACAACTATCAAAGTTACGGTCTTTGAAAATGTTCAACACAGAGTCTGAAAGAATTAAGGTGACGTACAGGCTGTGGGCTTCTGGGATTGGCTGGACAGTGGCTGGCTCCACAGAATTAAGCGGTCGTGTTGTAGAAGGGGTAGAAGCAGGTGAACCTTGATCTGTACTGTCATATTTTACAGATCCTTGACCGCTCGCAGTACCCCCACCTCTAGGAGTCCTTGGGGTCCTGGGAGTGCGTGGGGTAGGGACAGAGAAGCGGGGAGTTGCTGGTGATGGCAGAACTCCTGCTCCGCTGTTGCTGGCTGGAGCAGTACTATTTAGCGTCACTGGTGTATTCATCTGAGGAGTGTTCATCTGAAGATAGTCTTGGTCGGCCAAACTCCCAACACTAGGCACATTGCTACAAGAAATATATGAAAAAACAGAGTCAAATGCCATCACAAACTGGTTGGTTGTGAAGACTGATTTTGTCAAAACTTATTTTTAAATGCAAGGAGATGGTGAAAACCGAAAGGATTCATTGTAACTGCAGTAAAGAAAGAACACCTTCAGACATTCTGCTCATAAGCTTTTACTCATGTCTCTCAACTAAAATTTTAATGCTCATCATGAACACCGTTGTTTCTTATCAGCATAATAAAAAATTATCATCTCAGGCACTTAGCCCTCTTAAAGATTATTCCCATGGCCTAAAACTCAAATGCTCTTGAGAAGAATCTCTAGGTAAATTACCAAGTTAAGATTTTAGGATATTTGTAGCTCTTTTAGGGAAAAGAGAAAGAATTGCAGTTGTTGTTTTAAACACAATTATCTGTAAAGAGATATACATCAGTGAAAATGAAGAAAATATTTCAGAGGCATAGAAATCTTACTTTATTTTAGAAATTATCACTTTAAATAGCTGTTGGAAGTCATGCACGTGGCACTCATATACGATATTGCCTCATGGTGGTATGCAACCGATAACAGTATCTGAGATACTATAAATAAATGCAAATACTCATTTAGGATTACACACTCTACAGCCCAATATGACACGTTCCATTACAAACTCTTAGTCCAGTAAAGCTAAGAATCATATTTTTGGGCCATCTCCTGTCACGACTGCTTTTTACTGCTCTGTTTTTGCCATTTTCTGCCAAATTTAAGTGACCAAAGAACAGTTTGTACATTCCCGTGAGATCTATCTTCTCTCTGGAATGACTCATTAGATCAAGAAACAGGTAATATAGGGCCAATCAAAAGAATAAGATCTTTACTTAACTTTTCTCCTTCCAAGTTGCTACTAAGCTGCTCACTTTTCTTGAAATGTGTTCATTAAGTATTAGGGCAAGGAAAAAGTGTAAGAACTCAATGAGTCTCTTGATAAAGGAAGGGAAATAGGTTTTTTTCATGTTTGTCTGTTCTTACTGTGTATTTTGTGTGTTATTTAAAAGGAGTACTGTTTTAATGCTCACATATCATTAGTGACTTGAAAAGGAAAATAATGAAGACCTTATTCCTTAGAATCATTTTATTACCTTGAACTGATGTATGTCCAACTCAAAGCAAGAGAGGAAAAAAAAAATGAACAAAGGTTTGAAGGAGTTCTGAGTCTGAAGCATACTGAATGCCTCAGACTAATAAGAAAAGGTGACCTAGAAACCTTGATTGGCAATCACCACTCTGTTGGAAGCCTGCAGTAATAATCTTCACTCTAATTGGATTATATTGGAAATGAAAGGGTTTTTTTCCCCAACAAATACCTGAAATTAATAACCAGCTCAGGCCTGGTGAATCAGTTACTATTATGAAAAAACCTGAGAATTAAATTGCTCCCTAGGCACTATCAAGGGTTTACAATTTCTTTTTTGCAATTCTTTTGCGAACACTGAAGGATCCTTTGGAGCTGGAAAAGGACTGATTTAAAGGATTTACAGACTGATTTAAAGATACAGCCTACTTCCTCTAGAAATGAATGCAGTGCAGCAGGAGACCTTTGTACTATTATGATGCCTTTTAAGAGGTTTTATGAATTTAATGGTGCAAATTCTTGATAGCTTTCAAAATCTCCAGCAATGAATTTCTTCCATAAACATTGCTAATTTCTGAGAACTGAGTAAGGAATACAAGCTTTTAAATTTAATAGCAGTCTTTGCTTATCGGTCACAGCACTCATACTCAAGAGAGACTTGGCATCTTTTCTATTAGTATTTAGAAAGGGGAGGATAGCACATACATCCGATCAGCATCTGTCTGATTAGCAGCTCTGTATGTGACCCATTCAGGTTAAATCACAAGAACTCAGAAGAGCTAACATGAGAACATGGAGAAGAGAGCTGTCACAGGCCTACTCAAAATCTGAAGTGCCCTCAGAAGGCAAACTGGTATCATCAGGACCAGGTATCATCAGACTGAAGCTCAAACTGAACACGCAAGTACAAACCAGAGGGGCGCCTAACTGTAGGCTACAGAGTTGGACACTGAAACGGGAGGACAGAGACGTGAGAGGTTAAGGGCATTCATTTTATTCCCTAACACTTCTGTTTTATGTTGAATTACAATATTTTCCTGTATCAGAAATTGCAATTAATTCAAGTACCACATGTTCCTGTTCTTCTAAAAGCACTAAGAGTGTAGTGGACACATACTGTAACACCACCAATTTCCAAAAGCTGTTTTTAATTCAAATGTTCCTACTATTGGAACTTTTGATCTGAGACAATGACAAAGTGAAAAGGTTTAAAATACATTTGCAGGATATTTTATGGTTCTGGTGCATAGTAAAGCGCTGTTAATACATACAAAATTTTAATTAACGAGCCATTTTAGGTATGGGTGTGACAAACTAATTTCCTACAAGACTGTACTTACTTGTAGCCATCTCTAATGAAAGTGGCTGCAGGCGGCAAAGGAAGTTGCTCAATTTTAGGAGGAACAGCCCAAGAAGGCCTGAAAATGCAGGCATCTGGTATCTTCAGAGGTAGGAGGCACTGACTTGGCAGTATCTTCAGTGGAGCAAATACGGAGGAGCCCATGAAAGGTTGAAATGATGGAACTTTGTGCACATACGAAAAATCCTGCAATATCCAAGTGACATTGTTTACAATACGGTAAGGTTGCTCTTTATATTTAGATTTTTTTTTTTTTTAATTAAAACCTATTGTACTGTTTGAACCTCTACAACTGCATTTCTTCCAAAGTTAACTATATTTATTCATTCTATAAAACATTCAAGAGCAGTTCCTTCAAGGAAACTCAGCTGAGGCTCCTTGTTACACTGAGATGCTCTACGACTTTAACGTCAGTAGATTGCACAATTAGATTAGACTCATTTAAGACAAGCTATGTCTGAAAAGTGAGTAGTGTACTATGAAATTTTCATACTACCTAACTTTAAGCACCTAATTTAGGCACTTAAAAGGTTGATCTTTGCGAGACTTCTATACTGACAATGGAGAGAGAGGCTGAGTCACAGTGTGAAGAAACCTTTGGTGCCTTAAGTCAGCCTCTCCGAATAACCCCCATGTTGGGGATTAATGCAATCCAAGTAATAACAGTGGACACCTCATACATTCCAAATATTAAATATAAATATAGTATTAAATATAAATATATAAACAAGCTGGTAAACATAATATTAAATATAAATGAAGTCCAGTCAAACCGGACTTTCATTGGCTGTCATGTTTGTTGGCAGAGAATGATGACAAGAACTTCAGCCAGAGTTTCTAGACCTATTCCAAGTTTCTTTCAGAAGAAAAAAGCTAGTCCTTTCAAGGCACTACTGCAAAGTAAAAATCATTATTAAAATAGTAACAGTAGTCTCTCTCAGAATTTCAGTATTTAACATCTCATTAGATCTTTGCATTTTTTCCCTTGCACTTTGTAAAGCATTGAGAGATGAGAAATGTGTGGATTACTATCTTCAGCTGCTGAATACTCAGCGCAAGAAATCTACTTACATGTTCTCAAAATGATTAGCAATGGGTTTAGGTGCTTGTTTCCCCCACTGGTGTGTATGAGCAGGTGTGACACACTTAGAAGCAAGTAAACTGTGCTGTTGGAAATGTTATCGGGCAGAATTAAAATATGTAGTTTAATACTCCTAAAATGGTTGTGAGGGAGATTAAAATATCTTCAGTATCAGTAATGCCCTAAAATCTCTGCCCACTCAAAAACTTTCAGCCTAACAAATTCTAATACAGAATTTCTGTCCAGGCCCAAATTATCCTAGTCTTAAGCAAATAGTTTACTGCACAAACAGAAGAAAAAAACCAGCAAGGTCTGTAGTGGCAAGGCAAAGTCTTCCAAACCTTATAAAAAACTTATTTCAAACATCTATAATGGTATAAAAATTGGTAGATACACAAACTATAGAAGGCAAATGGACAGCTATACTTCAGCAAAGCCTCTAAGAAGATGCCTTTTCTCATCATGCCTTCAAGTTATGAAGTTAGGATAGAAGGAAGAAGAGATCTTGCAATAACAAAGCAGACTTGCTACGCATGCCTAGCTTTCCAGGTGGGTAACTGTCTTCACAAGGGGCACACTGATAACTAACTCCCTTACACTTTTGCAAAGTTTCTCCTTCTCAACAGAATTGTTTGTAAAAGCTCTCTACCAGCTCAGCCCCTTCACAGGTTTCAGCTTAATTTGCAGCCCTGTGAGCTGGTAACTCCTGGGTCTGACTAGACACATTTTATCATAGCATGGAGACATAATCCCTGAATGCAACAAGCTGTCTTACTTCCTCCCAGGGACAGGGACTTCCTCCTGTCCCAGGGACAAAACCGAATGCTCTTATGGAGAAAGTCACGCTGTGGCTTGCCTGTGCTTTATTTGCAGTCTGCCTAAAGTACACTATTACTGCCATGCAGGAAAATTTACTAGTTCATAGCTGACTAAATCATTTATACTAAGATAAATTTATGTATCAGTATTCCGATATTGATATATAGCCACTTCTTGTCCATGCAACTGCAAGTGCTGTATCTTTCTGTGTATAGCTCTCTCAGCAATGCAGATGCTTAAAAATAAGCCTTCAGTTAATTCCAACATTCACAGGAGCACAAAATGACAGGGAAGGAGGTGGTGTTGGGGAGAGAAATGGCTGCTGAAATAGAAGGAACAGGCTGTGGCAGATTAGGGACAGGGTGGGCCTGAAGGAGAAGAATTAGGCTATAAAATCAAGGGTTGGGGACTACCAGGAAGACAGAGTTATAGTGTGTATCTCCCTTTTTATTACCTGCGTACAAATGAGCTTGCTGCAGAACAAGGTGATGTGTATTTCTACACGGAAATGTGCATTTTAAATAAAAAAAACCCTCAGGCTATATGCATGGAAATATGATAAAATAACTTCTGACAAAAGTGACAAAAATTGGCCCAAAAAGTTAAGTAATGCGGAATACACACAAGCAGGCAGAATGATTTTATCCTACCTCTTAACCTGTGCTAAAGATGAACAATGAAATACAAATCAATGTACGCTAGGTGCTCATGTTAAGTCCTTTTATGTGATGCTATGGAAAAATGGATACATCTTGATATGTGAAGTTGGGGAGGTGAGTACTAGTACCCAGCAGCAGAGTCCCCACTTAAAAATAGTTCTTTACTCAGATACACTATAGGACTCAATATAGGAGTAACTATGTGACATTACCTGACCTGTGTTATACAGAAAGTCAGATAAGAATGGTCCCATCTGGCCTTAAAACTTGTGAAGTAACATCAGCTGAAGAAGAAACAGAGCAAGTTCAACCCCTGGGCTTTCTCAGAGATTTTCAACCCTAACCAAAAAAGGCAACATTTCAGAGAGAAAAAGGCAGCCTTTCTACATGCATGATTTTATCCTAGCTGCATCCCCAGAGACTGGCAGCAAGGAGTGGCCATACATAAAAGGTGCTACAGAAAAATCATCTGAAGAAATAAATCATTTAACAGCTACTTAGTCACAAGCATGATGTTTTTTTCATATACGTACATTCTTTCTGTTAGGCATAGGGCTTGTTTCACATACAATATTGTTTGTTTCCTGAGAACACCCAAAAACATTACAAACATAAAATTACGAGAAGAAAAATACCTATAGTTAAAATCAGGGAAACAATTAAAAAGCTCTTTTACTAGAGAAGAATTTTTTTTCCAACTAAAGACTGATACGTACTTTATATGGATCCAGTTCACTTTTGTTAAAGTAGTCTGCTACACATGCTACAATACACGTGACTTGTTTATAAAAATCAAAACATACACTGATGAGATTATAAAAATACCGCATCTTTGGCATGTTACCTTAATTTCTTCGGGTTTAGGGCTACCTAATCCATCGTCCACCTCCATTTTAAACTCAGCAAGCTGTGTTGGAACCATGTTGACCATAGGACTTTCCATCATTCCCAAGGTAGTCACAGTCTCAGAACTTATTCCATCTTTATAACTCATTACCGGGGAGAAGGCAGGGTGTTGTTCTAAAGAAGGTGGTGTTGGGAACATCCGTTGGAGATCTGCCACAGCTAAATATGATGAAATAATGCACTGTTAATCATTAAAATACAAATTCTCAAGGAAATCCAATAAAACAGAAAAGACTGACAATACTAGCTCTTATTTCATCAGTTAAAACCTAGCAAAGATACTACAGACTTACTAGAGTTCTGACACCAGTATAAATCTAGACAAAAAGTTGACTCCTACGGATAAATTCCAAAAATTCCTAGGGATACTTTGCAAGCTTATTGTTCAGCAGAAACAACAAACTGGTAGATACACAGATTCTATGTACAATTTTAACAGCAACAAAAAAAATATTTCATAACAGAAGAGATTAATTGACATTAACGCAAAGTTCACCCCAGCAACTGTTACTAAAGAGATACAGAGTAGTTTCTTCCCTTTTTTAGAGCTGATTTCGAGCCCTAAAACGGGAGGCTTTTGGAATTAGCGTGCACTTCGCTGCATTTTTCCACTGACATACAGTCATTGTAGTCTCATTTGGTCCATAGCGACATAATGCCTGAAGATAAGACAGGCTACTGTTGCTAACAAACACAGGCAATTTTGCTTAAGAATCAGACTGCCAGGCATCCAAAAGTGACAAGTGTCAGAGGAAGCCACAAAATTATAATTTTGCATCACAAGACATTAAGCCAGGAAAATCCCTAAATTACTTCTCAGTAAATGAACGTAATGTAATCATCCATCGTGTATTTTTCTTCTTTAAGCAAAACAAACAAAAAACCCTTACAGAAATGCTTTATAAAGTGCAATGCAATCAAACAAAAATTAGAATAGTCTAGTATTTTCTCCCCAGCTACATTCTTTTTCCTTCCAGCTACCAGCTTCCATATTTATTTTGCTTAATACTCAGAATATATGCTATCTTCTCCTGACTTGAATTAGGACAGATATTCTCTGGACATAACCATCACTCTGGTGAATTCACTTTTAAAATACTCAAATTAGAGAAGGGTGAATTCCCATAGGTGTCTCTTCTTAAATACTTTTTCTGACAGACTAAATGCCCAATTCCATTTCCATTCCTAATCATACATCCAACCCAAGTTGATAGGACACAAGGACATACTTGTATTCAATAACTTTTGCAGACTAAAGATTATGGAAAATTCATAAATAAATACAGATGGATTTCTGACTGGGAAACACTGTGTTGTGGAAATCCAAACTGGTGAAACATAGTACTACTCTCAAAAACTAATTGAAAAAGACAGAAATAAGTGATGGAATTAAAATTATATAGAGAGTATACAAATACATACACTAACAGTATGTTTTTGTAGGACGCTACAACCTCAAGATGTGTCTCCACTCTGCCTTGACAGAGCCAAAACCTGAATTTCAGGTTTTTTGTGCACAGAGATGAGCCAGCCAGTCTATTTAATTCTTTAGACAAAGTGAAACAACTCAAATAGGTGAAGTCCTCTCAAAACGGAGTTCTGTTGGTAATAATAGTCAAAGCTGAACCCAAAGTCTTTCACAACCTGGAGCAATAGAGTAAAGAATGGGCTATGAATTATTCCCACTCAGTTCCTCCCCCCCCTCCTTTCTCAGTCTTTGAATTTCGAAGACCTTAGTCTTGTCCTGATATAGGAGAAATTAATGTTGAAAACAGGTTCAGTAGAATGGAAAAAAACTATCTTCCACCCAATGCTAGTATGAAATACAATCTTCAGGATGCCAGCTGGATTAGCTACTGCCTCTGTTTTTCAACAAAGAGAAGTGTGCTTCAGAAATTGAAGAAAGGGGGACAGGAAGGAAGATTAAAATGAAATGTGGTCAGTAGGACTTTATTATGATGTACAAGGCATTTCAGTTCCCTGCAGATACTGTTATGCCTTGACAGCTGGTGTCAAGGGGACAGCTACAAAACAGAAGTGGAGTGTATCTATTTAACTTATTTCATACAGCTCTATAGTATATCATTTTCTCATAGTCAAGCTCGCTCCAGTTAGCAAAATTCTGCAGTGCAGATTCATAAAAAAGTTTAATTACAAAAATTACAGGCTAACTATCATTATTCATTTTCATGTATGTCATGCTTGAAAAAGCTTTGCATATTTTAAAAAGCTATGGATCAACTAAACCTGTCAAAATCCAATCTCTGTATACTTCAGACTTCTACATTTGAGTAAATCAGCACAGCTTTTATGGGTCCATAAAACTCTGACTCATCTCATTCAGACTGGTTTTTTTCTTCTCCTCAATTTGTTCTCATTACCAGCTAAAGGTAATGAGAAGGCATTAAAGAATGATTTGCAGAGAGATTTGATTCCTGCTTATAGAGGCCACAAAAATCAAACATTCTTCCTGCTCACCACTAAGTAATTTGTAATTCATAATTTGATTGGTTAGTATTATACCAAAAATTCTCACCTTCCTCCTCTCACACATACATATACACATTTCTCTTTCATCTCAAGAGAAATGCCACCTATATAATCATAGAATCATTTAGGTTGGAAAAGACCTTTAAGATCATCGAGTCCAACTGTTAACCTGGCACTGCCAAGTCCACCACCAAACCATGTCCCTAAGCGCCACGTCTACAGGTCTTTTAAATACCTCCACGGATGGTGACTCAACCACTTCCCTGGGCAGCCTGTTCCAATGCTTGACAACCCTTTCAGTGAAGAAATTTTTCCTCATGTCCAATCTAAACCTCCCCTGGCACAACTTGAGGCCATTTCCTCTTGTCCTACCGTTTGTTACTTAGGAGAAGAGACTGACACCCACCTCGCTACAACCTCCTTTCAGGTGCAAGAAATGCAAGAAAGCCCATCTATCTCAGGGATTAAAATTTATCATTTCCAATAGCTGTTGGCAAAGTCCTTACAAAAAAGCCTTACCTTTTTCATCTGTTTCATACATTTTCAGCATACTAAATTTGATTTCTAAGTTTTCTGCACTCCTATAGCCTTCCCTGTACATGTGTCGTGCCTGTACAAGCATCACTTCTACCATAACCAGCTGTAAAAAGTCTACAATATGTCTTCAAGTAGAACCTAGTCCTTCGATTTTAATCATGCACTTCCACATCTAGATTAAACCCTGAAGGTGATTTTAGTCTGAATTTGTCGAATGCTGAATGCAATCTTCTTCCAAGACAGGTCGCACCATAATGGCCAATTGGTAAGTCACAGCTTTAAATTCTTCGAATTCTTTAAAAAGAAGAACGATTTGTACTTTACTTTAGAGGGATATGGTAATGGCGTAAATGACTAACTGAGATTAGATACTGACTTGAGAATAGAGGAGATGGCTTCTAAATGAAGATTTGTAAAAATCCCTCCCATACTTCCAATCTAAGACAATAATGTCAAAAGAAAAGCATCTCAAATCTCAGCAGGCACATTAAAAAAATGTATGTCTACATTACCATCCACTGTTTTCATTAAAATCTGCTTATCCTCTTTTCATATTGGCATCTGGTAATTACAGAACAAAATATGCACACTACCTCTCAGTCCTGAAAAAGTGACATTATAAGCCTCCTACATAAAGACAGTATGGTAGCTATAAGGAGATTTTAACGGTCAACAAAGTGGTAATCAGTTGCGGCTACTTACTTGGTGGGTAAGGTACTGCTGTTCTACCATCCTTCCCTACAGGGCGTTCCTCAGACCCTACTGCGGGCATTTTTGATGACCGAAGAGCTGGTGATACAGCCTGAAAGCAGAATAATCACATACCATATTAAAAAATATACAAAACATTAGAATTCATAAGCTATTAAAAATTCTGAAAACTCTCTGAATGAGATTTCACAAGAAAGAAAAAAGTGTACTTTTCTACTCTCCCATCCGCTCCCCCCCAAGGAGTCTGGATTTCTTTTTCCTCTCTTTCAACACCAAAACAAAACAAAACGAAGTCTCTGAAATATTTGCTTGTCTATACACCACCACCCCCAATATATAGATACATACATATAAGCATATGTATCTATATACACACAAATTATATAGAAAATGCTATCACAAACACTGAGCTTGAAATTAATGTGACTATTCTACTTGCTTCCATATTTGGACCACTCTAAGATAATAATGAGAATTCGACACTGAGAGCAAGAATGCCATAAACAGATTACCACAGGGGACAGTCCAACACATGCAAGTTTTAAGACAGGAAGAACATTAGGTCTGTCCAGGCCAACTTCACAGAAAAAGGTAATTTTTTATTTTGACAGAACAGTCCTCTAGTAGATTTGCATATTAACTGCGACATCTTAAGTGCAGTTTGTGTGGAACTACAGAACAGGGGGAAGTGTAATAATTACACCAAATAAATTGGTGTACTTGAAAAGTACTGCCACGAACCAGACACTAGACTTTTAAACACTATTATCTACTATCAGGCAGTTTAGGATCAGCTTCTGTATCATTATGGCTATATTAGATGAAGCTTAAAAACAGTAATTATCCAAATCTTTGCCTTTCCATGTGTCTTGATTTTTTTTCCCCGGTAATTGATGTAAATCTGCTTTTCCTTTTGTATTTTCTAATATTCAGCAACTATTCCTCTTTGCACTGAAATAAACTGCTTGTAGGAATAGAAAGAAACATGCTTCAGAGAATTACTGAAATTCAGTAAGGTTGAATTTATTTTTCTTTGGGCAGCTTCTCAGACAAGGTAAAAGAACAAATCACCAGTTAATGAAACTAGGATCTTTTCCATAACTCTCAAACGAACACAAAATACTGACAAAAGCTAAGGACACAAAACTAGATGTAATGCATTTATAAAGCTTTACCTATGGAAGCATTCTTATAGCCTGTCTATGCAATGACTGAGTCAGCGAGTTAGTTGTATACAGGTTCCTCTCATGACTGAAAAACTGCCAGACAACACAAGCTTTGATGTTACCTAAGTCATATCCTAATATTCCTGAATTATACAGAGTGATGATTTCTCTCTTTGATGGATCTCCTGAAAGGATACCTCTCTTTGCTACCAATTCTTCCTAATTAAAATCCAAGCCTGCCTACCTGGAAACTCTCTCTCCTATCTATTAGGGATAATTGCTCCCCACTAGGATTCCATCCTCCTCCTCCTTTTTTTGGCCAAGGTTTAAGGCTACAGAACACTCAGTCCTACAAAGACTTACACCAAGCTCATCTTCATCTGAATTATCAAAGATATTATCTAGGTCATGAAGAGATGGAGCCAGATCTGTCACCTGCGTGAGGCTACCAGAGCCTACTCGGCCTGCAGCATTGTCTTGCCGGGTATCTATCAAAAAGAAAGGGAAAAACACATGAAAAATGGAAGCAAAGTTAAGAAACACAAAATCGCCTTTTTTCAACTTTACTTCTCACTCTAAACAGGGAACAAGCAAGAGTCACTGAGCCCCCTTTTCTAAGATGTAGCCTAGAAATAGCCTTGCAGACAAGTTTTAAGCAAGCACCGAAGGTCAATCAGGAAAGAGTGCTCAACTTTAATATTCCGAAAAAGAAAAATAAATCATGTTATTTAATCATGTATATAAGCAGAATCAAGTTTTTTCCATCTCAGGAGCTGTCTATAGCTCTCACGTTACAGTAAAATGTTCAGTATGTAATTTTTCCTTTCAGATTTTATTGTGTAGCTTTGAGTATTTTTGCTTTACAGAGTGAATTAAAGACCTTTTACTCACCAGTCTTAGGAGCAGAACTGAAAATAGACATGGCATCTTTTCCATCAGGAACCGGTGTAGAATGACCCGTTGTGGGGATTTCCTTGGTACCAATTCCATCTTCTGACTACACAAAAAACCCAAGAGTTTTTAATGGGTATTAATTTAAGCTATGTAAGAACAACTGTTTTCCTATGTCAAGCCAAACTCAGGGCTCTGGATTAAATGCCTTGAGAAGCAAAAAAAAATTTACGGAGGGAAAAGAACACAGTTGTCTGCTGTTTATCTACGTATCAGGAAAAACATGAAGTAACATTCTGTATGATTTACAAAGGATTCCAAATACACCAGTTAACTTTGATAGCCAGTAGAGATAATTAGCCACCTCAATTTCTCCAGAAAACACATCATCTTGAATTTTAAGCATGGTGGCTACTGCACAAGAACAAATGAGTGAGTAGCCAGACAACGAAACAGCTCCATTATGGATAAGATACATAAGAAGTATGATGCATACAGGACAGGTGATGGCCAAAGAATGGTGATCAAATTGTTTTCTTTCACATGTGGAAAAACACCTCTAAGGAAATGTTCAAACCCATACAGAGACCGTGCCACAAATCCTTTCAGCGGAAGGCTACACTAATTTTGCCCAAGGGAAGAAAAATGAACTTGGGCTGGAGATCTCTGAGCTTTGCAGTGAGGCGATACGTCAAGCTGAAGCAAGCAAGAAAAGAAAAAGCCCAGCAAATTCTTTCATGTCTACAAGTGAATATAAGGCTCAAAATATTTTATTTCTTAGCTTAAATCTGGAACCTGCTGCTGGTCAAGCTGAATACATATAAACAGGAAGTATTCCTTGCAACAGCAGTGTTTTCATATACAAACAGGTTCAGAGGGATGCCAGCAAATACCAGTTCAAAAATACCATAGTGAAATGAAGTTTTTTCCTGTGAGCCGGTGCAGGAAAGAAATACATAATCTCTCTGATTTTGATCTGTGGAACAGGCTTGGGTCTTCCAGAGAGCTGCAGAGCAAATACTGTGCTACAGTACTGTAAGTCCAATATGAACGTTAATGATAAAGATGCCGGATTTACATGTTACCTTGTTCTTTTTCAAAGGATCTTTCTCAGCCCCAAGTTTGCATTTTTTATTGCCAGTGAAGCTGTACTTTATATCACCATCTTCAAAAGTGTAAGGATCACTAGCATCTCCCAAGCCTTCTCCAGGTTGTTGTATTAGAGGCAAGGGGTCAAGATAGTTCAGCGTCTGCACTGGTTTCTGCTCTTCCAAAATTTTAAACCGTTTATTAGGTTGTGCTAAGAGCCTGAAAGTAAAAATAAACAAGCAAACAAAGCCATCATGAAACAAAACAAACATACCTTTTACAGCAAAGAAAAAGAACAGGTCTTAAGATCTGTAGCTCTCACACACAAATACAGCCCATATCTCACTCCATCCTCCTTGATCTAGCAGAAATGTTTTTTCCTCAAATAAAGGATGCATTTGCCTACGTTTAGTATTAAACATCTTACTGTATTAAGAACTACTTTGGGACAATGAAAAAAAGAATTAATCTTGTCACTATATAAATCAAAACACTTTGAAGTACACATAACCTTTTCAGCCTAGCAAACTCCATTGTAATTACCAAAATCAATGTTGTCATAAAGCAAAAATTCTTTCTCAATTAATTTTAGTTTATACATTTTCATTAACTACTCTCTTTGGTACATTTTTTCTATGCATTGTCAGAATGCAAAAATAATTTTTAGGCCGGCATAAAATTAATTCAAATTCTCATGCTAAAGTTAAAAATAAATAAATAAATATCTTTGCATAAAGAAAATCCATGTTTAAAAAAATAAAAAGAGACAGCTAAAAATTCCTTAAAATTTAGGTAGTTCGTGTTCTTCACTGAGGAAGACACTGTATGTTAGCTGTAGTTTTTCTAAAGTAACATTTACAAGAGATTAGCATTTGCTCTTTTCTGGGTACAGACCAGAGAGACTGTTAGGGTTTTCAGTTTCAATCCTACAGAGACCGAAGTTAATAGTAAAGTTTCTATCAATTTCCAAGAACCAACAGTGGGTTTACGAAAAAGCAGTATTATTCCATAATATAGTATCAGCTACTACTTACAGAAAGCGTGATACAGTGCAATTTTCAACCCACACAATTGGAGAAACCACACTGAAGTGCCTCTACAGTGCCATAAACAGAATTTCACTGGAAGCCAAGCATTTATGTAGCTGGAAGGTTGCATAACTAAACACAGATTTTCTTTTTTCAAATGATCAAAAGACATAAGCTTAATAAAACTCTTACATTTGCTCAAATTACTGTGATACAGGTTACAAAAAGATTTATCAGTTCTTATAGCACCCGAAAGAAAGCCAGATAAGAAAGAAATAAGGCATACTACAATAGCACTTTTCTATTTAAGTATTTAACATTATCTCCAGCATACATCATCTTTGATGTTACAGTGAAGCCTTCTACTTGTTTCAGTTTCAACTGAAAACAGAGTTTGGTCATGCTTATAATTTAATAAAACCACAACTCAGATCAATTTGCCCTCTTACCTTTTCAGTGCAGTGCTGTCCGAGTTTATTTCCATCTTGGCATCATATCTCTCACACGGAAGATCTGGCGGCCTGAACTCTGGATCGTCGCTTGATGGGACACTATAGGTCCTCCACATATCTAGTGACTCATTGTTCTGAATTATCCCACAGTATAATGCTGTCTCACTGACCTCTGCCATCAGAGGTAACCTCTGTCCAACAAGGACTGTCCTATCATCTAAGCTGGGCAACGGCTGAAGCTCCAGCCCACTGCCGTAGAGTGCTGGGTTTACAGGTATGGAAGGTGGGTCCAGATTCTCTGCTTCCTGACCTCTTGGCTGGGGGCTAAGCGTGGGAGGCAGAGGGGAAGTAGGGGAATGGGGTGAATCCATAGGATTCATATTAATTTGCTTGCTTGGATTTCTAGCAGGTATAGATAGCGGCTTCTCGTATTTTCTGGAATTAGGGACTTCTAAGGAGGGCTCCATTCCTGCTAATCCCAGTTTCTGCCCTGATGTGTCCTGCTCCATGCATAGCTCTTCAGTCACAGAGGGCCGATGGTGAAATGGCATCATAGGCCTTTTTTGCAGTTTATCTCCTTTTTCCTGTCTCTCTGTTGTTTTGTGCTTTGAAGAGGCGGGAGGTGGCAATGATGAAGATGATGATGTTCCCACGCTGAATCCTGGCTGATTTATCGTTGGGGGACGGCTGGAGCCAGCAGCACAACGCTGTTTGAAAACCTTGTGCCTGAAAGCAGAGGCAGAAACAAGTCACTGCATGGTTTATACGGTTATCTGATCTAATGGGAAAAAATAAACCAACCCAAAGGACAGTACTGAGAAATCTTATGTCTATTTCTGACCCTTTAACAGATTCTGGAATGGTCACATGACCCGGACCAGGTCGTTCAAGCCAACTCGGCTGCAGTTTCTCTGACCTATAAAATGGAAAATGACAGTCTCCAGAAAACAGCATTCAAAAGAAAGATTTAATGTTTATAAAAGCTTAGTACTGCTCAGATGGAAAGTAATATAACAAAAAAAATCCAAGCTACTATTGTTTTCATTACCCTAAAGAAAGACAGATAGCCTTTCAAATAAAACGACTGCTGTGGAACCACACCACTACTCTCACACACTCTTGAGCATCTGTTACAGAAGATACAGATTGGAATCGTTTTAGTTATGTTCACAGACGCATTACATGGCAGGATGCTTTCCTGGCAGTTTCCTCCTCCATATCAGGTAAGAAAAAGTAAGTACAACTCTAGTCCAAAAACCAACCAACCAAACAAAAAAAAAGCAACTACCAACTGATGAAGAAAGCGTGAATAGATATTTTAAAATATTCAAAACAAAAAAATGCAGTAAAATACAGACTTATTACTGGCTTCATATTTTAATATGGCTTTTTTCAATTTGTATCCAGTATCTCTGAGACTGGGAAGCACAGGACTGAATTTCAGTATTTCAGGTACTGCTAACCAGTATTTTCATCATATAGCTGATGGTCCCCAAGGATGTTGCAACAGGCACATCTAACTGTCCATATTTTTATTGGCCTTTTTTGCTGTTTGGAGTTTTTTGTCTAGTTGTTTGTTTTTTTTAACCTAAGCACAAATTGAAAGACGTATTGTGCTTAATATTTATACCCGTTTAAAGTTAAATACCATTTCAAAGTAAATCATTCCTATTTTTGTTTCTAAACAACAATATCTAGGACAGCAACAAAACATTTCAAAACATATCATATGCTTCTTACTCACAAAGATAAACTACATATTGCAAGTGGACTACTAGATTACTAGATTGAAGAAAACCAATTCTGCTTTTATGACTTAGCTATGAAATAATCCAAGTTTTATAGTACACAGCGGCTGTCAAATGGTACAAATACAACTTCTTGTACTTGCTACATCTTTTTCCTGCAACCATCCATGTTGTGTGCTATTGTCCTGGCTTTCTTTGTGGGCTTTGCTGTTATCAGGACATGTTGCAAATTCTCTGCCACAGCAGATGGTCTTTAGTTGCAATCACCCATAATGTGGAGCTAATACCCTAGTAGCTGAAGATTTGCCTTAAGCATGTTCTTGTAACATTTCATTGACTTAATTCTCCATCATTCACCATATTTTAACTGACCGCAGAAAATTATTTTAGACAGTCTGCTGTTCAACACACAAAGTTGGGTCTATAGAAGCCTGAATTTGATGCCGAGTACCAGACAACCCTTTAAGACTCCATATTTAAGATCACATCTTGACATTTATACTCTCATTTATACAACACATAGAATGGGCACAGTAATGACTAAACCGATATCTATATGACAGTAGCTGTCCAGTTTCTGCAGCTACACAGAAAATTTTTATTGCCATTTGAAATCAGGTACTGCCTTCATTTTAAGGATAATGTTTTAATTTCCCAGTTGATGTGTTCACTAACCCCAGCATGATGTAGTTATCACTGGAGGTATTAAAAGACAGTGTGAAATTGCAAATGCAGCTGAACCTATCCATAGATTCAGGTTTCCATTATCCACTATTGATTCCTCACGCTTTCCAGGTGAGGCTGGACCTCAGTTTTGCATAGGAAACACTTGGCATCCTGACAAAACATTTATCTGTTCCACGTTCTTGCGTATATACATACAAGCAACAAATAATCAGGGGTAAAGAGCAAGGCTGCAGAAGAGCAACATTTTCACTTCAGAGACAGCACAGAGTCTCCAGGTTGAACGCTCTGCCCTCTGTATGATGCACAATTCCTCTGCATCCCTTTATCTCTTCTTCTAAATACACAAAGAAGAACTGGCTTCATGAGAAGTCAAACACAAAAGGTACAAGGACACAAGCTTGATTCATTCAATTTTGGACAATGGAAATTTCTAACCAACAACCCCCCAGAGACTGTGAGAACGCTACATTCCTAAATTTCTCTGTACAGCTGAATCTATACAGAAAGCTCTGCAGAGACTGCTGTGGCAGGTAACACGCTTAAGGATTTGGTTAGACAATATATTAATTTTACTATTATGAACAACAGCATTATTCTCGAGTTTGCCTCGTTGTTAAAAGAAAAATAAAGAAGAAAAAAGAAAAACAGTTATGTCTCAACCAGACAAAAAGCAGAGAATCATTTCAGCCACATCCCTGGCTGTTGTGTTGACTATTGTTTTGGCAAAGACCCTTATTGCAGTTGGGGAGGGGCGGGGGGGACGAGACGGGGAGCAGGGGGGAATATATATATATATATATATATAGCAAAGGGGTTAGCATAGCACGATCAGCATTTCTGTTTGATCATACGAATGGCATTTACATCTGTGCATACTTAAGGAATAACTTCCTTAGGTCATAAAAACATCTTTACCAATCTTATAAATAGATGGTGACCTTAGGAATTAAAAATTTCAGTAGAAGCCATTTCACAGGACTATTTCACTGGAAACTGTTTTTTCCCAGCCCTGTAACATCGCTCTGATAATTTTAAGAATGGCTGAGCAGAATTGGTGGTGCTGGTTTGCCCTTCCTGAATGAGTAGTACTGGAACTTTAAGCATTCATCAAAGATGACAGAAAATTTAATAAACTCTTAAAGTGTTTGTGGAAGTGAGCCGTGATTTCCTTTTGATCAGTTGACAGTGGATGACCATACTGCAAAGGTTTAATATTCTCTTGGGTGTTTTTTGGTGTCCGATGAGTCATGGCAGATTGACTAGAGGTACATGGAGTAAAGTGTTTCTTAGGGATATTTTTCCTCTTCCTCCAAACAGGGACAGTAGCACCATCCCTCAATCAGGATGCTCTCAAACTTAGGCAGTTTCTCTCCCCCTTCATCATGAGTCTTACAACTCCAAACTTCAAAGCTCACATCTCTGAAAAGCCTGAAGATGAGTTCATTATGAACGAGAAATGTTTGAGTGATTCTAGCCCCCATTCTCTAGTCTAAGACCATTTTTCCACTCAAGTTGACTACTGCAAGTGACAATGACACGAGATGCACATTAATCACCTGAATGTGAGTGATGATCACAGTTTTGATATTAGAGTTTCCTCTTCTCTCAGCTAAAACATAACTCCCTTTTGTAAGTGTACCTCTGTGTCAATTAAACAGGGCTCTTCCAATATGATAAATGCTTACTCTCTTCAAAGCTCACCTGGAACAAGAACAACTGACTCTTTGGACTGGATCCACAAAATCCCAAGAAACAGTATTGTTAGGAACTTCCTCTTCCAAATTTGCAGTTGTAATTTGATTCCTCCTGAAGAAGATAAAATTATTTTAGTAGTTATCACCTTTTGTAAAACAAAATTTTAAAAATGCATATGCATAAATTCACATATGTTCCCCTCAAATAAATTACTTCCTTCTACTTCACCTTTGAAATAGAATTCTGTATTTAACAGTAGTTCCCTCTACTACTCCTTAAAACTTATAGTTTGATTTATGTGGGAGGATGGTACCAGCCCCGTATCAGATAGCTCGGTCTGGAGTTTAAGCACAAGAACCAAGGGGCAAGCAATTTAAACTGAATATGGAAATTCTTCTGACATATCCAATGAGGAAATTGCATGGAAAGAGTGAAAAATAAAGATTTCACGGCACACCATGCCATGAATATACTTTAAATCTCCAGTAATAAAGGCCTATGATACTAACAACAAGACTTTACCATATCCTTGTCGATTGGCGTTTTAGTCCAACACATGTAATACAATGCTTTACAAATATTACTCTTGGAGTTCTAAATATCAAATATATACTATTCTTCAGCCACCCAACTTTCAGTCTAGTAACTACAACTGGAGCTAGAAACTGCAATCAATAAATCTGAAAGCATCTAGCTGAAGGCACATATTATAAATTTGTAACCTCAAAGACTGTCACAATTAAGATACACAACTGCAAATACAATGCTAAGCGTCAGGAGTTTTCAGCTGAACACAGTAACAAATTTTCTTCGATAATGCTGTTCTGCATCATTAACTTTGACTAGTGGCAAAAGAATTCTGTGAGGAATAACATTATCTAAGGCAAAACTACTACAATTTTAAATATATTATGTGTTATTAACAAACAAAACCATCAGGACTACTGCCTTACTTGGACTGCGACCTGTTGAGAATGCATTCCTTCCAGACACGGTGAACCATATGACTGTGAAATTTTGGTGTAATCTTGCCTGATTTCTTTGGACTGTGTACACTGACTGTCCCCTCCTGTACAGCTGAATGGCTGATATTGCTCTGAGAGCATCCACTTTCTCCTGCAATATAAATTAAGCATTAATGTTACAGCTGTTCTTAATATTCACATTTGATACTTTTTCCTGAAAAGACTTTCCCCTCTTATAAAGCTGCTGACTACGCAGATGTTCACATTCACTACAAAATGCTTAAAGCTTCATTACGAAAGACTGACTAAACTACATTTCAAAGCAAGACTTGTCTTTGGGGTTACAAAGATGGCACTAGGTTATACCAGGTACATGTGCTATACAGTTGTGTGAGTACCATACCTCATGTGAGATAATATACTCTGCGGCTTAAATGGAGGTAAGTTTAGATGGCCCCCTACAGCCTTATATTGAATCACTAAGAAACAGTGCAGATAGAGTTTTTTCCCCGATTATCCCAGAAGTTAAACTTGAATTGATATAGTCTTTGGTAAGTTGCTTTAAAGACTAAATTTATTATAATATGGATGGTTCTAAAAGCATCTATGAAGAAACCCAATAATTTATGTAGACTATTTCAAAGCAAGAATCAGTTCTTTCTACTCAAGATAAAACCTCACTGAAGAAATGAATGGATTAGTGTGATGCTATTTCTTTATAATATGCTTGAATTGAAATATCAGAATCAAAACTTGCTTTGGTAAAATCTTACAGTTGAGATGTATACTACTACAGAAATTGTTCAACAGTTGATCATTAGTATATACTATTAACATAATATGTGAGGTTCTCAGTAATGCTGTATGATTATCAAAGAGATAACAAATGAAGTTATTACTTCAACATGTTAATAGCCTGAAAACTCTGATTTACATTCTGCACTTCATTTCTTTCTGTCTGTGATGCAGAAACCTTACCAGCTATTGTATAAGCAGATGGTACTGTACTTTTTCTACTATGAAATATGTTTTTGTTTTAGATTAACTGAAATCTAACACAGTCACCTTTACAAACACGAACTACAACAGTAGAGGGAGCTTTAGGTTCATTTTGCCTGGCGACTGAGTAACACCACTCTGTGCTCTGGATGGAAAAGTAAGTAAGGATATGCCGCATTTTAACAAGGTCAAATCAGTGTACAGAACACTTCGTCCTTCTGCCTGACGCAATTTAAGAAGCCTTAAGAACAAAATGCTGAAAGGATTCACTGCTATACATCATTGCATCTAACAAGGTAATTCTGCTGATTTCTGTTAGGTGACTTTCAAAACACAACTTTTAGAATTGTGCACAAGCTGCCTAACCCTGTATCTTCTTTGATTCTTCATGCTTATGTATTTTTCTCCAGTTAGACCTTCCCTGATTCTCTTTTTGTAAAGAATTCTAATTAAAAAAAAAAAAAAAAGAGGCAGTCAAAACCACGGAACCCTAGAGATACTGAGGTTTGTGGCTCTAACAGTTTATTTCACTGGCTTTCAAATGTTCTACAACATTGTGAACTTGACAGACGATCAAAAAAACAGGTCAAAACTTCAGAATTAGCAAATCTGTCCTCCTTTGGGGGGGGCAGGAAGGAACGTGTGTGTATAAACAAACATAATGTGTACACATATACGTCGTATACGTCAATAGCAGGACAGTTACAACTGCCAGGGAAAAAAAAAGTATGATGGAAAGGGAAGGATAGGAGGTATGAGAGGATAACCAAGGAGCTACCAGAGCTTTCAAGTTACATTTGAGCACATTAATTATTGTCTTCCAAAATTCTGTAATATTTTTGTACTATACAGTAGTACAGCAATACATGGCATAACATGAAACAGAACTTCACAGCAGGCAAAAACATTTTGTTCTCATATACTGACACTAATTCTTATTCATGAAAATCACTGACAACATACTGGAACACACATAAACAACTATGTCATATAATGGTATAAATACTGGAGAACACAAGCAGCCCCTCACCAGAGGTCACTTCACAATTCCTACGGCGCAGTCTGTTTCTACACATGAAAAATTCCATTCCCAAATTTCAGTAGCAATTTGTTTTGTTACATACTTCAGACACAATCATGGAAAATATGGTTGAAAGAGACCTGAAGAGATCATCTAGTCCATCCCCTGCTTCAGAGCTGGATCAACATATTTGACTAACCTGTTCTTTAAAAACAAACACCACCACCACCACCCCCAACAAAACCCCCCAAAACCCCAATATCCCACCCTCCTCTCTGCTAATGGAAATTCTGTAGCTTCCCACCCCCCAATTTATTCTAACACTTCATTATCCTTCCTCAGAGAAAGCTTTTCCTCATGTTTAACCTAGTTTTGCTTTGCTCCAGTTTAGGTTCATTACATATTGGCTGCAGAGAAAAGATTATTCTTTTTCTCCTTTTATGTCTCTGAAGACTGTTATACCATCTCTCCTTCAAACTTCTCTTCTCTAGACTAAACAACCTCAATTCTTTCCATCTTTTCCTGTAGGTCCTGTTTGCAGAATCTATAATCATTCTCACTGCACTTTTCTGGACTCCATCCAATCTGTCCACATCTTTAAGTGTTCAAAACTGGACATGGTACTACAACCACATTTTTACTAGTACGGGGCAGAACTGAAGTATTGTTCGTGTGCCTCAGACTAATCCAGTTTACGTCTCCCATTTACTGATTCTGAACTGTATGACATGTTTTTCCAATGCATTTCTCCAATTTTTCAAGGTCTTTTAAAATGGTGTATGATATAATAGAAAGGAATCCTTTCATTGTTCATTGGAGAGGCACCCCCCTGATACAATTTCATATTGCCCTCAAACAATAGGAGGGATCAAACAGAAACTGTGACTGCCAGATTGGACAATATGAACACTTTTTAGATATTAATAGTTTATAAATATTCTAAAATGGAATCCCCTTGTGATATTGTACAAGTTTAACAGGGATCTGAAAAACTTAAAAATGCAATAGCACATTAAAATATGCATCAATACTTCAATAGAGATTGTTATTTAGAAGTCAATTGTCTTGCTTCAGTTAGTTACTAATAAGCTTTTTGGTTATTTTAACTATCAGTTGCCTTGAAAAACACTATTCAAAGTGAATTTAAATCTCACAATCTATATTATTAGCAGAAAATACTAAAATACTTTGTCTTCATGTACAGGCACTGTTCATGGACAAGTGAATCCAGACAAGTACTTCCATGGCAATGAAGCCAATGATTATTAGTTTTCTTTGGCTTTGCATCAAGACTGATCCTCTTGATGTGACAGAGCTATCTAATAAAGGCTAAGCTAGCTTCGTAACTATTTAGAGCTCAGTGAGGGTATAGCAAGGATTCTTTATCCCCAGCTGGCTGCACAGTCTCACAAAACTTCATGTCTTTGACACTTCTATTGCTCTGTGAAATTTGGTAAGCGCTAATCAACAAGTTCAAACAAAGTACAAGTTCAAGCAGAAGAAGGTTGCCCAGTGATGAGTGGTCTCTAATGATTTTGCTAATGTGACTCAAGTCAGACAATCTTCTGTGAATTGAGAATTCAATTGCAAATAATAGTCATTTGCAAAGCATAAAACATGCTTGTGAAATTATTATTAATAAAGGTTACAAGGAGAGGCTGAGAAAGCTGGGGGAGGAATCTTATCAATGTATACAAATACTTGACAGGGAAAATAGAGAGGATATAACCAGTGGTATCCAGTGAAAGGATAAGAGGCAACAGGCATAAATTGAAATACAGGAAATTCCATTTAACCATAAGAAAGAACTTTTTTCTGTGAAGGTGGTCAGCCATTCGAACAGGTTGCCCAGAGAGGCTGTGGAGTCTCTGTCCTTGGAGATATTCAAAACCTGATTGGACAATGTCCTTAACAACCTGCTCTACCTGACCCTGCTTTGAGCAGAAGGGTTGGATAAGACAATCTCCGGAGGTCCCTTCCAACCTCAACTATCTCGTAATTCTGTTAGTAACTGGCAAGTCTGTAAAAACCAAGTTCAGAAGACAATCTACACAGAAAAAAAAAAATTAGTTGTAAACATGCCTTCAAAATATTTTTTTTTTGGGGGGGGGGGGGGGGAATCACTGAATTTCTTTTTTCTGTATCAGATTTCTTTTTTTTACTTTATTATCTTAGAAGTTTGCGCTCAAACAGACGTTTGACTCCTCTGTGCCTTAGTTCTCATTTCAAATTGCAGTGCTGAATTTGTTACTGCATAACCACACTGACAGCAACTAATCTTAAGGTCTTGTCTGTATTCCAGATGATGACAGGTTATAGATATTTATTTTTGTTTCTGAGGAGCAACAGCATATACATATTCATTTCAACGAAGCAAGATATTAAGGGTCTAGTACCCCACATACCAAGCATTAGGATGGCTTCTGAGATTAGAACTACTATGGATCTAAATATTTGAAAGGGGCATACTCTACCCAGACAAAACACGTAACTCACTTGCAAATATTACACAGCACTCTGTTTTCCATCTGCATATGACGCAAGCCTATGCCAGATCTCATTTGGGAAGCCCAGCTCCTTCTTAGCAGTTCCAGAGACTTACATATTTCTTTTGAATGGCCCTTAATTAAAACCCAACTGTGTTGGGCAAAAAGAGTAGCTAGCATTTGCAAATTTTTATTATACCAACATGAATGCTTAGTTAAGCGCTGTATTTCTAGCTCTTTACAAAAAGAGCTACATACTCTTGTATGTTCACTGTACTCTTGTACCACAATGAATCAACACCCTCCTCCCATCCCAACACAAGAAAACCAACACTTCATAAACACTGGCAAAATCTGCCTAAAACACTGTCCGAATGTAGTCCCTCAGGTATTTGCACTACTGCACAAAGATAATGCAGTTATAGAAAATGGAGCTTAACTGAATTCACAAAGTTTTGTTTAAAGGTGTGCCTTCTTCAGGGGTGTTTAAAGCATTGGCTTTCATTTACCACAGACCTACAGAAAACGCCCTGTCCTAACTGTCAGTCTATTGTCTGTCTTTAATCTGCTACTGTTCACATACTTATCCTCACTTGTCATGAGCTATGCAAAAATGAAAGACTGACTCCAGCCTCCTAAGTTTATTTCTTACCCATAACGGCCTGCTCTGGAGAAGTGGGTGGAGTGAGTGGCATCCCACAGGTACTAGCAGGATCTTTCACGCTTCCAAGCCCCTGCTGTCCCACATTTATATGGCCTCCAGTATTGGCAGCGTTCTGTGACATGGGGATGTCACTCTGGGAGATGAGAACAAAGGCTGAAGGATATACCATCCTTACACCACCTACAAAGAAATGGGAAAACAGAAGTCTTAAATATACCTGATAATCTTCAGCAGCCCTAGCTCCTTCAACTTGTTTTCAATGTCAGTTAGACAAAACATATTATCTGAAATATAAAGAGCTAAGGAATTTCATATATTAATATACATCTAACCCACTATACCCAGTACAGAGCTGAAACAAGTAGCTTGATACTGTGAATAATAGCATGTGGGATACAGGGAGTAAAGAAGCTTGAGGCAAGATAACTAGTCAGATGTTCCAGTGTCAAGAGAGCTACAAGAGAAGATAGGAAAATTATAATGGCTATTTCTGATTAATTAGATTTTTTTTTTTCCAATCATGTGGAGGAAAATAATCCTTCAGGCAGAATACTGAAACCTACCGACAATGACTTCAACTGCCACAGGGAAATCGTTGTCATATCCCAACTCTTCTTCCTCTTTCATGCCTTCTTTTTTCTTCAGCACCATAGGGTAAAAATACTGCCATTCCTCCATCAATTTACGAGTCGCTGGGTCTGACATCTTATATGACTGGCCCGTGAGTGTACCATTTAAACCATAAGGACTCACCAAAACTGCAAAGTAAGAAACAACAGTCCCTACAGTATGCACATTTCAACTATGTATCAGCCAGTCCCTGCCTCTCTAGCTTGAGTCACTGTTCCATTCGCATGCTGATTTAAGGATCCGTCTTCAGGGGAAAGCTACTGGAAAATCAGGTAAGGGTGTGAATTTAAAGCTACATTACGCTGCACTAGCTTCCTGTACAGCCATCCTTATTGAGCTAAAAATGGACCTTTTTGCAGTATAGTTTCATAATTTCCACAATGAACTAATCTAAGTGTACTGAAACAGCATTCGCTATGGCAAAGGGATGACCATACATGGAAGTAATAGAGGATAGATATTCAACAATAGGGTTTTTACCAGGAACATATGGTACTAGAGACTTCTCAGCATTAAAAAGGATAGAGATAACAATATATGAAGAAGACTACAGTCATGACAAACAAGGAGAACTAGTTGCTCAACAATAGGTATTTCCAATCAGACTCAGTTTTGCTTTTAGTCATATTTGATTTGAGAGTAATGAATTTAGCTCACTGAAATAAAACCTTCTAGGATTTAAATGTCTGAGCCTCTGTCAAAACTTTATATCTAGAAACAAAATGTTTTTCAATAAAGCTTCTATAAATTAACGTCTCTATAAATGCTCATAAGTCTCTGGCTGTTTCTTTACTGTATGTTTAATTTTATAAAGATTTCTTGCTTTAATTTCTTTGAAATCATAATTTCAGACTGTAGTAAAGACAGTATAATTCAATGACTCAAATATTCTTAAATTTTTTTGATGGAGAGCATTGCACCACAATTGCATCATGAATTTAATAAGCCACTAACTTAATTCTGTAAAACCCTAATTTCTTACACTGGCAAATAAATAGTCACAGATACTTCAAGTTTTTCATTGTTTCTGATACATTTTCACACACGCATAATTTTTTTTTTTAAAACAAAATAGTTGACAATCTATGAATGAAAAGTACTCCTGAATTAGATAAGCTCAATATTTGTATTCACGTAGCATTGAAGTTACAGATTTGAGCCCACTGACCTAGACACCATGTAAGAAAATCAGTGCACTCACTTTCTTAAATAATAAGTCTTTTTAAACAAAAATGATGAATTTCCTTGTTTTATTTAGTATATGCATGTACCTTTAAAAACAATGTTAATGAATAGGAAGCTCTGGAAAATTCCCGTACCATTTATGGCTGGCTGTAGTGTTGAAGTCCTAACAACATTTTCCCTTACGTCCACAACTTCCTGAATAGAAATTTAACCCATCTAAAGAGTTACTTAATCTTACTTTATTCACCTCTGAAGATAACGTCACCAGGAGCGAAGTCCCTGCCACACAGAAGGGAGGTTAAGCACACGAAGTTCCAAATCCCGCTCACTTACCTTGGAACGGTGAGGGTGAGGACTGGGCCATATGGATATGCTCTTCGTTGATCAGGTAGATCGGCTGGTGTTGAGCAATCTCCACACTTGTGCACACATTGCTTTCCCCGTGAAGAAAGAATGTGAAGGCACACGACAAATGTTCACTGGAGGAGGGGGGAGACAAACGAGAAACAGATTTATTAGCATGTTAATCAGCTCATAGGAGGTAGTGATTCCATAGCCTTAGAGGCCAAATCTATACTCTTCTGTTTTGTCACTTGTGGCTACTGAGTACAGGCTCACTGACTGCTTGATAATGATATATGACAGAATGACCTGTCACTAGACAGATATCTGACAATGTTGGCACCTATCTCAAGGATTTGTTTTCCTACTTGTTTCAATTAACAAGATCATTACAAACAAATGGGATTTTAACCAGGATTCAAGCAGTAAAAATAAGGGTCTTCAGAAAGAAAAAGGAATTCTTCAAAATTCACTCTGCAATGGGTTCTAGCTGAAAAGGAATAAAAAAGGAATAGGAAAGATGTTTGTCTAACACCTCAGGAGAACCTCCATGAAAGAAAATAAAAGCACATGAATATTACAAAAAGTTGACAATGGTCTAAGACGAACCATGGATTTGCCACTGACGATTGAACTTAATTTGAAATGAATGGTATTTCAAATGTTCCCACTTTATTCTACCCATAGAATGACCTCCCATCATAGCTATTTGCTTAAATACTCCTTGCCACAAAGCCACAAGAAAAGGAAAACAAAACACATTTCATGCTTTTTATCATAATTTTAATCAACTAAAAATGTACACAGCTGAAGTGGTAATTATGCAGTAATTTTTCTGTCTAATACAATAGCTGCACATAGCTTTATAGCTGCTGGCTTTGGCACTGGGCCAGCCATAATGTAACCAGTATTTTACAGACAGCTCTTAACTACCTTCACCAAAAAGAAATAACACAGGCAACTATAGCAATTTCACTTTAGTATTTAAGTCAACCAACTGCTCTACTACTGTCAGCTACTTTTAAATAAAGGCACTGATGGTCTAGAATAGGAAGCTGTTTTAATCTCACTGAATCTCTGATTCTACACATCATGTAGAACAACTTTTCGTTCTGTGATACAAGTTACTCTTCTGAGCTTCAAATTCTACCACAAAAAACCCAAAGAAAATGGTCAGCTGAGAAAAATCTGGAGAGAAAACGTTACTTAAATGACAGATAACAACTAAACTTCCTTGGTGCTATCACCCTGTATTCAGAAGTACTTTGTAGCAATCACTTAATTCCATTAAATAAAAGGTTTCATTAGATTTCCATTTTCACAAGGGAAAGAAATTTCACCATCATCGGTGTTGCAGAAGTAAATTGATCATTAATTTGGGGGGGGGGGATGGGACAGGACATGGGACAAAATGGGTCATAAATTCCAGGTATTTCTATCCAGCCCCAAAAAGGAGGAAAACCAATAATAAATCAGTTCATGTAAAAAAAACCCTGAACAATGGATTTCTGCACATACAAGAAATACAAAAATAAAAGCAAAGCGCAATTATTTAATCAAAACCCATTAGTTTCCTTACAGAGGATGATAGCCATTAGTATAAAAAAGGTCTTAATAAAAAATAAAAGATGAGAAATCTGGTCTAAGATCACGCGGAGGTAATCTCTGCAAAGAGTTCGGCATGCAGCAGGTCAGCCTTTCGAAAGCAGAGAGCAAAGCTATTTGTAAAGTAGTCATTTTCAACTCCTGTCTTTAGGATATTACACAGAAATCCTCCTGATTCTGCAAGCTTCCTACAGGGTTTGACTGTGAAAGTCTTGCTTGTCTTCTGTTGAACCAAAGAAAAAAATAGCCTTCTGGGACCACACAGGGACTCTTTCAAGTCTCTTGCAAAGTGGTCTGACATGAACAAATCACGTGCAATCTTATGCAACATTCACAACTATCCATAAACACTGTGAGAATAAGAAATAGACAAAATCAGAGTTTAAAAGACAAAAGATTCATTTGTTTTTGCAGGGAAGGGAATGCATGCCACTAACTTTTTCAACTGAGAATCGGCTAGCACCAAAATTAATCATTAAGTTCAGAAAATTAAATAGCCTCGGACTAAAAGTGTATACAACTAATTACAGGAAAAGAGATATACAAATACAGTATTAGCCCATTTTACTTTCCTGCAAATATGACAGATTAAAGAATAATAGTAATGAATATTTCTACTCATGACCAGCAATAAATACTTCATTAGTGAAAGACGGATTGTTCCTAGCACTGGATCCAAAGTAAATCATGCTCAGCTATAGAAAGAGAACCAACAAATCTCATCCCTCTTTCTTCAGACCACAGCTAACAAGTCCTTATGGTAAGAAGCGCTCTCTGCTGAGCAGGTAAGCCTCCAGCCGGCCTGCGCAGGTCCAGCAGGAAGCTCCCTTTCCTCCTGGGGGCGGTCTTACAGTGCTTTGCAAGAGAAGAAACAGTTACAGAAATTTTATGCTCCCTCTGGTGCCAGAGTCATTGCTATAAGCTCAGCTTTCAAGACCAAAAATAATAAAGATCAAGGCCTAGGGACTTCCTACATTCCTAATAAGCTCCTGGCAGATTCCGAGTAGAATGTTTACTTTAGTAACAAATACGAATTTTATTTCAAGAAAACAGCGTCAGCACACTCTGTGATGTATTCCACTCAGGCATGTACATCCCAGCCTCCTGACATTCCTCTCTTTAGTACATTTCACACAATTCCTTAAATACCAAGCTGCAGAAATCACTCTCGTTACAAATGTGAGACAGATCTCTCAATAAAATTCAAGTAGAAGAAAACTTACCAAGCTAAAAACAGTCAGCTTTCAGAAGCAGACCGAGCACTGAGGCTTTACTTCTAATAACCATTTAGCTATAGCTCTACAGCGTACCTCAAGACCTACATACTTCAAACTAAAGCTCTAAAATACATAAATTGTTCAGGTCCTCACTAGTCTTCCAACAGTGTTTTACCAACATCCAGTTTTCTTAACAGATCTACTACACTTTGTGCTAACAAAGGCACCATAAAAAAGCTAAACACAAAATGCAGATGAGACTAGAGCTTCTAAAAACATTCAGCACCATGTTCAGATTGATATTTTTTATTTTATTTAAATTTATTTCAACCTAGTTCAAAAACTGAAGCTGACAGGCTTTTGAGAAGCCACTCTACTATCTCTCCAGGTTTTTAAACTTACTCATTTCTGTACTCTTTCTTATCTCCCTGACATTCAAAATATCAGAAACCACCAGAGAGACATGTGAAATGGCTTCCAGACTATTTCCCCTACTCTACAAAGTCTGTTGGAATACCTCGAGCTGTCAACTTACACCTGTTCAGAACAAGCACAATAATAAAAATACTACCAATTTTGAATAGCTGCATTATACATTTACTTTGCATGTATTAATGAATTACACAAGGAACAAAACTAGCTTCAGAATCATGTTTTTGAGCTTATACTGCTACCCAGAGGAAAGGAAGAAGGGACAAAGTCTCTACGGTGAAAGTGTGAAAGCAAGGTGACCATCCTGAGCAAGCCACCAGACATTCCTGGTCCTTATCAGGGGAGTACAGTGCCATATATTCCCTAGAAGAAGTTCCAAATCAGAAACATGAATCAGACTGAAGCATCTAATGCATTAAAAAAAAAGTTGGGGGCATTTAAAATTATTTATGCCTTGGGTGCAGTATAAAGTGAAAATGTTTAGCCATGTACCCATGGACTTACTACAAAATACACTTCAGATGGATTAATTCAGCTACCTACCATTTAGGGTTTGAGGTTTTTAATTTCTTTCTTTCCTTGTTTTTTTTCAGGCACACAAACAGTGCCACCAGAGGCAGCGGTAGCTGCAGCAGTTTCCCATCAGAAAATTTCAACACAAACTTAAGTAAGACCTATTATTTTCATCCTATTTTATAAAAATTAGAAACACTTAAAAATAATGCAAATCTGTAATGGTACTCGTCACACTATGCAGGAATCGTTGTCTCTTTTTTACAGGTACCTTTGCAGAAACCTTTCTTTCCTTTACAGGGGACTGATGACTGCCTCAGTTAGGATGTCAACTTCCCAAATAGAATATATAGAACATATATAGAATATATGTTATTTCCAACTATAGCTGCATTAAGGCCAAGGGCTGAAAAACACTGAACACTATGGTCTTGAGCCAGCAGAACCCTTGGGCATATACTTTCAGGAATATTTCCACTATATCCACTGAGAGAGACTTATGTGCTAAAAGTAAAATAATTGTTTAAATAAAAGGCTTCTATTAATAGAAATACAAAAAAAACCAAAAAAACAATCACTCCCCAATTACACAGTGATAAATATTCTATGTCACTTCCTTTAATTTTATTTTGAATCTGTTCTTGGTGTTTAGATCCCTACCTTTTACGAGCAAGGAAATTGGTAAGGAAAAGCCCAAAAAAGAAACAGCAATGTCATATAATCTTTTGTAACAAAAGAAAAGATCTTTGTCCTTCTCCTAAATATTGAAGGTATTTTCCCACCCCCAACACAGAAAAATCTTCAAACAAAGAGTATTTACATTAATCAAACCTTCAATTTGGCACCTAATCACCTGTAACTGACAACAACTGTCTTTCAGATGTTTCCTCTGGGATCTTCATTTCCTTAAATAACCTTTGAGATGCCTAAAAATGTAGCTGAATACCTTGTCAATGCAATATTTAGAACCTCCCATAATCTTTATGAATGCCAATCCCTCAGTTACCATAAATGACTTAAAGGAAATAAAATTCAGATGAGGATTATGAAAACATGACTATGTTTGAACTACAAAACATTGGCAGAGAGAGGAAAACCTCTGATGGATTTACGTATTTTTTCTATTTGTTAGTAGGTTTATAGAAATACCCAATGGAAATTGCGCTAGTCTGCATTCAAACTTTAAAGAGATTATTTCCATACAAATAATCTCAGTGAAAAAAATGCCAAGGTATTGCAATTCGTAACTTGAGTCTGGAATGTGTGTACTAAATGTACGTCTGTGTACAAAGTCAAACTGTACCTCATAACAGATTTTGAAATACCTCATTTTGGATGACAAATGTGGAAATCAATTACTTGAGGAAAATAATATTAAGAAAATGCCAATAACAATTACTTTGGGATTTGGGGAGGCACCAAGAAGAATCTACAAAAAAACCTTAAAAGAATATCACTTTTTTTTTTCTTATTAGGGAGATATTCCACAAATAGTTTTATGATATGAATTTTATCATTATTATTTTAATGATTTGAAATAATTCACTGAAAAGCACTTTTATATTTTGAAAAACACTTGCTGCTGTGCAGAGTACAGTTTCTAAGCCAGGTTGCATCCTAAAAACTGCAACCCACTTATGCACCCAGAAAGTGCAATGGGAAACAGATGACAATACTGACACTAAAGGTTACTTAGAAGAACATGGTGAAAATTTGAGAATCCTGTATTTGTAAACATTCATCCTGTTTTTAGAACAATTTCAAGGATGAGAATTTTTTAAGTACTTATTTCTCTACAGACGAGCTTGAGCTCCCTTTCCCTGCCACCAGGCTGCTGGCAAGCTCTTATTTCTCTCCTTAGTTTATAAGCAATTGTCCATAAAGCCACTGACTGTGTACAATTAATTATATTTATGACCAATAAACTGTATTGCTGTTTTAATTCCCCTCAAAATTAGGGTTTGGATCTGAAAGCCCTCAACTCACAGTTACCCCAAAATAGCTTTATCAAGTCTGATCTCAGAAAAGAGGCAGCAGTAAGCCACATGCATTAGGAAAAGAGACAGTCATACCAACGAGACTAATCATTTGTTTGATGTGGACTATAAAAAAGAGGGCATGAAAAGGCTCTGCATGGATTTGGAACGTAAGAGTGAGTGAGAGCATAATAAAATAATTTCCTTTAAATTTGTCTAAAGCAACAGGACATTTATTAGCAGGTCACAGTGGTGGTCTGGACAGGAGATGGCAGCACCTGGACACACCTACAGCCAATAACACTCTTGAACAGGTGAGAGTAAATTAATAGCCCAGTATGAAAATTACCTCTTTTTAAATAATCTGGAAATAAATATCCCCAGTGAAGTTTGAATTTGAACAAGCTCTCACAACAACCACAGACTGAATGTAATGGGAACGGAGAAGAAAGGCCTTCTGCTTTGATTTTAGAGAAGTCAGACCTTCTGTTCCAATGCATAGTGGCCTATGCACTCTCCTTAAATGACAGAAATGATGCACTCTCATAGCGCCCAGATCTCCAGTACATTTCTCTAGGACATATGATGGTCCAATTTAGGAACTACAGGGACCTGCCAGGCAGCTGTGTTAGCAGAGAAAGCTTCTTCACGTATACCAAGGGAGCCAAAGAGGACCTGGAACTGAGACTTCAATAGCAGCAAATAAAGAAGGCGAGGACACGTTTTCTGGCCCTTAGGGGAAATAGCATGTTCATACGGTAAAACCTCTTCATCCCCAAAAGGAAGGCATTGTCCACACCGATTTACTGGAAATGGTCCTTGGCTGTGCTATCCCCAGAACCTCTCCTGGGCATTGCCTTGGAAGAGCGCTAGCTGCCACTGCTCAAAGCCAAGTAGGGAGCATGCAACAGTAAAGCAGTCTGGATGATAGCACGCCAGTTCTTGAGATCATGACCTGTCTGGTCTAATAAGCAGTGTAGATACAGTCTGAGAGGCAAAACTTTTCTGTGACATTTCTCATGCTTGCAAGTAACCCATAACATACTCTCTGCCTACCAGATGGACTTTGAATGTTGCCCAGCCTGAAAAAAGACAATGTTATTCAGAAGTACAACTTCAGTAGTTCGCAATATACATTCAAGAAACATGCCATAATTAGTAACAGTTTTTGCAGAAACCACAACTAAACCAAAAAGGAAAGCATTTCCAGACATGAGACAATTCCAGAGTTTTCTGGATACAACAGCCTTCGAACAAACGGTAGGCAGCACCAAGCTGACCACATTTCTGTACTAGGCATGAAACTCACATAGTTGGTTTCTCTATGCTGTGGCCTCAGAGGCAGGCCCATACTCAAATATGTGAAAGAGTAACTTAGAGCCTATTTCGTGCTCTATAACTCCATATATTAACCACTAGTAATCGAAGACTTGCTGCCCAGCTGCATCCAACACATGCTGTGTGTCAGATCTGGAGAGAGGGTTGTGGCACTCAACTGCAGCAGTCCCTTCAGCAGAAGCTTGTTTGAAGGCTAATGAACACCCAGCCGAAACCATGTCATGCAGCCATTTCACTAGATCACAGGACTTAAAACATCTTTTCTTCATGTGACACACACTGTTGTCTCATGAACAGGGGAAACTGATACTGGAAGAAACCTGGTTACACAGGGAAAACAATCTGTGTTTCTGTAGCTGTTTCTGTGCAAAGTCACAAATTTTTGTATGGTAGAGAATAAGAATACAGGATACCAAGTTGCAGATTAAATCACATTCCTTTGGCAATCACTCCTTTCCTCTTTCTTTTGTTGCCTCTTTTTCTCTCTCCCTTCTCCCCTACCCCCCAAAAAAAAGAGGGGGGAAGAGAACATCAGTACCCAGAACTACCCAGGTCTTTTAATGATTGTATTTTATATATCAATATGTTGTCTCACATATTCTGTTGGATTTTTTTTTTTAAAGTATGAGATGCACGCACAGAAACTTGGTATAAATATTGATTACCTTTAGTGTTTTTCCAGTGGTGGAGTAAAGTACGAAGATAACAGTTTCACAATGCAGCAAGCATTTAGATAACATTAACTAAACACTTTATTATTTCAACACTTCCCCAGTTGTCACCAACAAAACCTCTTGCCAAGGCTAATATATGCCTTACTATGGAGATTCTCTCCCTGATCCCATCCCTAACAACCTTCTATTCTTTTCTCTGTATAAATGTATGCACAAGATAACCTGCTAGCCTGGAGGGATACTCGAGTTTATACTTCAAATGGATACATCAATCTGCAGCATGACAGGGCTAACAGCAGTATGAACACCTCCGAGAAGTCAAGGGGAAACTGCTGCACATCACATTAGCTAACATTTTGAGGAGTAATTATATTGTAGTCTCTCTACGTACAAGACCTACTTCAAGTCTTTGCTGGAGGAAAGGTCACGTACAACGTACATAACCTTTAATATGAACACAGTACAAACTGCTCTGCATTTTCTGCACTGGCTGTTTACGATGTCTTAGATTAAGATAGTTCCATGTTTGGTTTTTTTAATGGCCTTGATAAAGATGGACTGGACTATATACAGAACAACATAACAGGGCTTACACGCTGTAAGTAAATTATACTGTGACAGTGCTCAAGCTTAGGAGGAGAGAAGTTTTCACTCTAGGAAAGAAGATCACTGAGCTTTTGCCACACGACTTCTGCAGGGAGGAATGTGTTCTACAGTAATAGCCATCTCATTCTTTCCCTGAAACCTATACCTATATAGAAATAAGCATATTTTTACAATACATTAAAGCAGTGTTTAATATTTAGTTTGTTTTTTATTAATGGATTACTTTAAATGTATAAGTAGCTCCTCCAGCGTACTGGCACTGCAAGATTTTCTTCCATGTACAACTGAAGTAGCAGCTTTATTCCTGTGTTCCTCAATGAAATACTACACCATAACAGGTGAAAATCTCCCATAAATATTCACAATAAAAGCCTTATTTTTCTGTATTAATTAAGTGTTGCATGTTGAACATGAAATTTATTGATTTATTACTAGCTGCACATGTGTATATAATGTGGCTTATCAAAATATGCTATTCTGATCTAAAATTTGCTTCTCATTATTTTTAAGATGAACTGAAGTAATTCCTAGACTGCTGATGGTTACTAAAGAAATAATCCAAAATAACACAACATCCGTAAATAATTAAATTAGGCAGCAGGCTGCCACGACCACTGCTACGTATTTCTTTTCTCTACATCCAGGGACAAATCCTGGTCTTCATATCAGTAAATACCAAAGGCAATGTGGAGTAAGAAGGAAGGCTGAGAGCCCCTGGATCAAGGATAAGGTTTATCCTCATACCATATATGCGGAAATATGGGACAATGACAGATGGCACAAAAAGGTTGGTCAATACATCTGCTAACATAAAAATTAACCACTTAAAATCAGAGTATGGCAATGCAGGTTTTTTTAGTTAGCACTTCATGACTAGAAGCACAACCCCTTCCCAACAACTTTACGTGATTCCTGCTCTGCAAATGGGACACGATTCATCTCTGTAACAGGATGCCACCTGCAGATCAAACTACAGGAATCCAAACAGTACCACTAAATAGCTGAAGTTTATATGCATCTTCCTACTAATACTTAAAACTTATGAACATTTAAGGCACTTCAGGTTAGAAAATATACTGTCTGCAGACAAGATTAGATAAACAGAGAAACAGTTTCCCTCTAACAGAAATTCAGATCACTTAAAAATTTTATGTGCTAAATTACGATATTTTAATAAAATCCAGTTTTTACTAAATCTAATCAGTAACAGATAAAATTGGGAAAAAAAAAAAAAAAGAGGTCTCGTGGATCTATGAAATAAAATTTCTGTAAGGAAATCACAACCAACATTCTTCCCTTAGCAGCAGGTTAAGTGATGTAGTCAGCACTATACCACAACATATAGCTTGAGGCACTAATGATTATTGAATGCTTTTTTTTTTTTTTTTACATTTCTGTTACACTTCAGAATAGTGCTGATTTAGAACTACAACTATTTTGAACTATTTAAAATGTCAATAGCAAAAAATGATTCTGCAAGTTTGTCATATTCATTACGACTATAAATTCATTGTGATAAGACACTGGATCCTGCCCTATTTAGGCAACACAGAAGTTGTTGTGACCATATTTCTATTGTAATGCAGGATATAGGCTTTACAATAAAATATAAAAGCATACCAAAAAAAGAAACATGAAGGTTATTAAAGGTACATTCAGGTTAATGCCGAAATAAACACACATTTTTCACTGGAAACTCTGAGATTCTTCAGATATATGTCCTTAACAAAAATCAGGAACTGTACCAGTATTACCAGTTATTCTAAAACCAATAGCAACAGCTGGTAATAACTACAAAAATTCATTATAATTAACTAGAAAATTGTCAGAATGGATGCAATCTTTCTTGCTTTAGCATACTCAAAATGCCAACATCAGGAAAAATTGCATATAAAACTTCTGAAATCACTGCTGTTATCACCCTTCTGACATGTCTCTCTCCTTGTCTGAATCACTGCGTTTTCACGCCGTGTTTGAAATGGACTCCTTTGGAAGATTCATTTCCATAGAAGATCTAATACTCTTTAAAACAGGAATGCAGCCAGATAAGCACATATATTCAAAGCGACACAACTTATTCATGACACATGAATAAGTTACACGGTAAGTTACATGTGGTATCTCCAAAAAAGCCCTCTTTTTGTGCTGTTAGTCTTAGCATTTTATTAAATACCATACAGGCATAAAATCACCTCAGAACTGTCATGAGCAGTTGTGCTCTAGAGATCAGGACTGAAAAAAATCCTTTTGAATATTAATAACCTAAAACTCAAGAACAAGCCTGACTAGCGCTGATGGAGGTTCGCCAACCAACTATTCCATTTTTTCAGCCTAAGGCATAAACTGACCTTTTCTTAACAGCTCAGTACTGCAAAGTTTAAACCCTGGGTCTCCTTAAATTTAAGCTTTCCTTGGTAATTTTATCACAGATAATACAGCCATCAATTACTTTGTCTCACAAAGTGAGCTGTATTAGAATCATTGACTGGCATGGCTGCGCAATGATTCATCTGTGGGTCACAGACCCCCATATAGCTGAAGCTTTGGAAAAAGGAGCCTTCCCCTTCCCCCCCGTAAAGATGCTTTCAGCAGTCATAAAGCGGGTAAAAATATCATCCTTTCCATTAATATTTGTGTCATGCTGCTCTAGAATTAGCAGCTGTTGCATGCTGGCGATCGGTAGGCTACTGAAATGTCCAATACCAGGCACCTATTCTGCCAGTCAGCCATGCCATCTACACTCTGCCGGATATCTTAACCATGAAAGCAGAGTCCTCCTATCCCTCTGGAGAAAGGGCAAGGGAAATGTTGAGAGGTTTGACATTTGATACATGACAGGCACTGGCAGGTATTGAACAAGTCAGTCTGTAAAGTCTGGATGAAAAAGACTTTTTTCAAATTAAGTTAGCGTAGTTTTCAATATTACACCCTAATTGCAGTAGCTGTACCTTAAGTCAAGTTAGTGATGTAATCATGTTCAGCTTATAAACAAAAAGAATATTAACACACAGGTACATAACAGTATCAAACCACATTTACATTAGGAGCTTCATTTTCATAAAGTAATACTACTCTAGGAGTAAAGCCACAAGTCATTATCAGTCCCTTACTAATCGTGTTAGACAATTCTTTTCTTTTATATGTCCTCGTTGCACAGATTCACTCAAAGCCACAAAGTAGTTTGTCACCACATCTTTGCTCTTGCATTCTACTAGATTCAAAACTGCACATTTTTGAAAAGACTATTAACATGGGATAATACAGAATTTCTTTTATAACAGAATATTGAAAATTACCTAAATTCTGTCTTGATGGTTACGTCACAATTAGCTCTGAAAGCTAAAAATTTAAGATGTTTGATAATCTGTTTTGCCTTAAAATGGCTTTGATCTCAATAGCAATTTGTTAGAAACGATTACTCTCAATACCCCTGTAACTTGAAAGAATACTGTGAAGTAGATAAGCATTACTGTATGTATTTTTATAGGGCTACTGTGTATTTATGCCTGCAAAGTCTTAACTACCACATTATTTGTTTATATATGTGGCCCTCTTTGTACAAATAACATAGCTCTGAGTTTTTCAGTAACTAACAAAACATTTTCTTAGTGTGGGAACACCTACTTGAAGCTATCGCCACAATACTGTTCGAACAAGGCTAGAGAGACCTAAGAAATTAAAAAATATGAGAACAAAACCAGCTGTCAACCGCTCTACAACCACCCTAAACAGAAAAGTATAAGGGGAAATAATATGTGAACATAAGATGATTGCTAATAGCATAACAAAAGAAAGTGAAGCAGATAGTAAGACGCTGCCACTTAAACACTCCTGCTTTGCATCATGCTTCCCCATACAGGGAAGGGTTGTGTGCAGCTTTAAAATTATTTTGCCCAAAATCTTCAAGGATTATAAGGTTGTTGTACATAAATCCTAAAAATGGGGCTCAAAAATAATGAAAACTCGTAAAAGAAAAGACAAATGTTTCTTTTAATAATAGAACCTAATTTTCTAAAAAGCATGCAGTCTTCTTTTTCATTCCTTTTTGACTAATTTAAGAAGCACTAGCATAGTAATATCGATCCATAGTAATTCACAAGTTAATAGACACTACAATTCATTTGCTGTATCTCAATTTAAATTACTTTTTCGCTCAGTCACAGAGATGCTCTCCAGACATGCACGCAGGCTCTGTCACCACAGTTAAGATACCAGACCACAAATACATAGCATACTTTTGACGTATAAGTTATAAAAATAAAAACACAGCATATCAAATGCCACTCCTCTTCTTAGCAAGGCCCCTGAACACACGCTTATTTTTGCTGTCTGCTAATGTAGGTTAATGCATCCTTCCTCCCTTCACCCCCATGAAAGCTGAATGCTATTACACAAAGTAGCATTATATTAGATTAAGGCCATTCAGAAAGGATATTCTTGAAAAAATACGGCAAACTGGGAGGGAAAGAAGGGACATAAGCCCATACTTTGTTGTCATTAAGTTCACTGAAGATGAAATTACATTTATCAGTTTCATTCACAAAGCAAGTACCTCAACAGAGGGAAATGTGGTTACTAAGCTTCTTCAACACAGAAAAAAGAGGAAGAATATTATTCTCAAAATCTAAAAACTACTAACGCAGTTTTGAGTTGTGCTTTCAAACAGCTGCTTACCATGGGCACCTCGAGAGAAAAGTAGAAGTAAAAACATTATGTCATGAGTTTTATGCTATAGATTCACACAACCTTAAAAAAATCTGAAGTCATCAGCTATTAAACCCATGTACCCATTCTCCAGTATAAGCCAATTTTTAGTTTTTCTGGCAGATAAACTTCAGCATTGGGAGCTCTCCAGTGAAGAAGCAGCCATGCTCTTAGAACATGTAAGCTAGATAACTTCTGACCATCTTGGATCAGTTTAAAAATGACAACTGGAAACAGGATTTGCAAGTGCTAGAAGACTTGATTCCCCTCTATGTTCATTTCTCCCCCAAAACAAATCTTCTGATACCTTTACATGATTATAAACCTATGCTAATAACCCAGTATTTAAATTACTGAACATGAAGAGATATGAATCTTAATGGAGAGCTTTAATATTCCTAGGACTTGCAGCTAAACTCTTAAATTTGGCAGAAGGACAGCACTACTGTAAAACGAATACCTTTTTTGTGCCCTAAAAGAAAAAAAATATCTTGACTGAATTAAAAAAAAGCACACGCACACAAAAAAAACCACAAAGCAAAGCATCTAAATCTATGTTCTCTGTACTGCATACCTTGCTCAAGTACCAAGGACTAAGTATATGATGTCCTTCACGCTTCTATTAAAGAGCACGAGGTTTAATGAGTTACACAGAATGGACCCAAATTTTTAAGAGACCTGAACCCCATTCATTTTACAGCATGGTTTCAGAGCAAATTTGTTATCCTTTGCTGTACTGTCTGTAAAAGAGGCTGCAAAAAGGTGTAAATACCTACTAATATACATCTAAATTCATGCTGTAAGCCTGCTACCAGCTGTCCTTTAGGAGGATGGTTGCACAAAATTATTTCACGTGCCTCCATTATGCAGTATGATCACAATTAATGGAATAAACTTTATGATTCAAAACAACATTAAGCAACATGTAGAAAATACTAAAACCATGAAAAATGCATTAATTTATTCATTGCCATGCATTTGTGATCTTTCCACTTTCAGAGTACAGTTTAATTGACTAGTTTAGAGACCAATTAATCCCTTTACATTTAAGTCAATCACTGAATCCTCTCCAAATAATTTAGCTTCTACATGCTGACTCCCATTTGATGTCCCTGGAGAGTGAATGCAGTTGAAACAGGTGGCACACAAATCACGTTTAGTAATAGAGAAAGAACTGCATTAACAGGGATGTGAAGTATTAAGAATAAAGACTCACAATTCAGTCAACCATATTCACTCTCTATTTTCTAGTGCTCCAGCTCCCAATCATATCCTGAATGTTTTCTTTTTTTAAAATTACAATTGCAGGTCCCAGATAATTATTTTAATTTTCATTAGTTTCTAGTCCTCATCTACCTACTGCTCCTCTCTTCTCTCAATATAGTTCCACAGGCTTTTCTCTATGTCACCTTAGACTTCTGCTCTTCTATCTTTTGTATATGTAGGTTAATGCTAAATTGGCCTGAATTAATTCTGGAAGACAATGTCTTGTTTACCCTCTCATTTCTTGACTTGAAAGCCCAAAATTTCAGGTTCTGTAATAACCATCTTCCTTCTAGGATTAGTCTTCTGTAATCAGGATTTCATTTCTTCTTGCCAAGCACACGTACCCAGTTTAACAAATTTAGTCACACTGTATTGCTTCATACATCACTTTACGAAGACCGTAACTTCATTTCTTTATGAGGTACAGGAAAATAATTTGGTATCAAAGATAGGGAGAGCTGGATCTGTCAGCCAAGGAAATCATTGCTCAGATGGGTAACAGAGGTATCGGACATCATCCCAAACCAGTAAACTCCAGCAGCACAATCTTAAGAAGGGAAAAAATAAAAATGAAGTTTTAGCCTATTAAAACCACTCACAATCTCACCAATATTAGAACTGGATAGGACATTTTACTTTCCCACAAAGTTACACATTGAAGAGTATCAGAATGAACATAGGATTTCTCTATTTCAACAAAAAGGTAAATTTGAAAATGAGTCAAGGAGCTCACCTTTTCTATAAGCTGCCCAATCAAGCAAAAAGTTTGAAAAGGAAAATTATTTCAAATAAGCTGTAGTTAAAAACACCTCCTGAAAGCACATGAAGCTCAAATGAATAGAAATTAAAGGAAAATATTATTTCTGTACATCAGTCCAAGATGTGTTGTATTTAAAACATTTACATAAACATATGATAAACAAATTATCTGACAACTAAAGAAAGTATGTTCCAAGAACACGATTCAAGAAAATCACGAGAAGGAAAAATAGTTATTCTATCATACTAAATGCAAGATTTCTTGTTTGCAGTTCCACCAAGTAATCATATAAGTTATTTCCTCCTCCGTTCTTCCCTTGAATTAAGAACAAGTTTCTGCCTGAAACTGCTGCTAAAATGAAAAAACCCCACCACTACACACAAAAACTTTTCTGTGGTGAGAAGTATTTTATATAAATGCCTGGCATACCAATTATGCGCCTTTGCAAGAATGAAACTACAAATACTGCTGCAGAGTATGCTTAACTAAACAGACAGCTCTCATGAACAGCACCCAGTCACATTGGGACACTCTGAAACAAAATGACCACCAGAGAAAGGAAGAAGAGTATCATTTATTCATCCTCAATCTTTAGTTGCGATAAGCAGTTACTGATTTCTCCATTCTGAAACACGTGAGAACTTTGTGCAAACCCTAAGTAGGCTTAGTCTCTTTAAAACCCAGTGCCTGTGTCTCAGCCTATATTGCCATCTATACTGCTGACTCAGGATCTCTGCCAGTTCAAACAATTCCTTAGGCAGGAATGTGCTGCAACCATCAATTCTGCACTGAATTCTCACCCACATAGAGAAATGAAATGGTTGAAATTTTAGGCTAGTTCTGTGATGCCAGCGATTGTGATGGCACATGTTTGTTTGCAAGTGAGAAACGACACTGTTCAAAATGACTACAATCCAAAAATGGAAACAAAATTAAAGAAATTACTCTAAGTGCTGGCTTAGTCTATTAATTACCATGCAGAAAGCACACTACTCTTGCATGTGCCCAGGCATTGCATGCACAGATCTACATACATGTAATCCTGAGCTTCAGTGGACAATGCAAATCCACATATAAATAGCATGCAGGGAAAAAAGATGCAGTTTGCCCTGATCTTCAAACCAGCTTCACCAGATAAAGTACTGAAAGAGAATCTAAATGAAAGGAAAAGCTGAACTCCCTAAACCGTATGTGCAAGCTATTATAAGGTAAAGTAGCCATACTTACACATACCTCTGAAGTGTAGATTGTACAAGGTTCACGAAACTTTTCTGAAAACACCTAAGACTTCATTATTTTTAACAGGTCACTGAGATTTGGCAGGATTTTCCTCAAGGTCAGAAACGTTCTCTTCACGCTTTCAATTAAATACTGTTAAATTTTGACTGAATTATAGGGTGAAGAAAAAATAACTAACCACTTCCCAATTCTGGTTCCTCCTCCCCCCACCCAGTAACTTGACAGCCTGCCAAAATTTCTGAACATTTAAACTCAAGCCCACGCTACAGCTATTACCATTACCATCCTATTCCTGAAGAAGCCGGAAACAGGGAAAACACAGGTGTTACCAGTAAACGTGGGAGAAGGGAAATGAGTTAGACTGAAATCATTGATATCCCTCAGTACAGTCTGCAGCTTCAGGATCCAAAACGTCTCATACCATAATTAATAAAGTGGAACCAAAAGAAGAGGAGTTGTACACCCATTTCCTCTACTCTCATTTTTCAAGCTTCTCACTTTTGCAAGCCATATTAAGCAATGCCTCATCAGCTACAAAGCACACACAAGGTTTATTTAGAAGCTATTTTGACAGATAAGATCTTCACCCCCAAGGAATCAACTTCCACTGATCCATATTGCCCCACTGAAAGAACCTGTCATAACTGTCTAATGCAAGGTTGTTTGTTTAGACATACATCCTCAATCCATGGCTGACATGTTATGTTTTATACTATTGTGACTTGCTGTTTCACTGGAGCTCAGAATGAGCAAGGCAGCCCAAGAGTGTTTTTCTTTGTCGGTAGTTCAGAATTCCTGGAATGGTTCGGGAATCACTCCTGTGAGTCTTCCCAGCACCCTTATTACCATGGAAAAGAACAAGTGCTGTTGTAAAGAGCAGACAGTTGGAAATAACCCAAGATACCGAAAGGAATGGCTGAAGATCATCCCTACCAGGAAATTCTCGCACAACATCAGCAAGAGTCTCTGTTGGCTCTCCAAACTTTGGTCTCTGTATTGGCACATCTTTCCCTCTGTGGTGTGGACAATTACTTTATGCAATGTGCAGCCTCACCCAGTACTCAGTCTGCTCTCTAGAGCTATCAATCCTGAGCTGTCTGGATCCACCACATCCCAGCAGTTATAGCATATGTTCTATCCCGGTATCCCTCTGCTCCAAAGGAAAGAGATCTAACAGCAGAAAACAGAAATTTCTCAGTAACGCTGAACTGCTCTTTTTTCACCCCTGGCATCTGAAGACAGGCAGAGTCTTCACAATATTGTGTTTACATGACCTGTGAAGGGGGGGGAGTAGCTTCCTTTTGAAAATATTCTGGTAAATGGTGAGATTGTTCACCAGTCTGATTTCTATCAGGAAACACGAGAAGGTTTTTGAAGATGCGAGTACAATAGGCTGCATAATCTTAACGCTGTTCCCACAGAGATGTCAGGCTTCCATCATGCACTTAAATAGCTGTCTGCACATAGACCGTTATCAAGCTCCTTTGTTTTAGCACAATCAACTACTGCATGAGATACATTCAACTATTCTAGAAAAAAGGATACATGAGCAGAAGAGCAAAGAGGAAAGTCAGAGCAAAGGTTATGTGGAATAGGTTGGTAATATTAAGATTGCAAATTAATGAAAGCAGTAGAGAACATGCAAATTATTTCATTTTTTCCTTCAGGGTCTATGATTTCCTCAATATGCAGGCTACCCACCCAATTTAACTATCGGAAAAACACAAGCCTTCTTTGTTGATGCTTACTGGCCTATTAAAAAATTCCACTGTAAAATGAGACTTTTCAGGTGTTACAGAAGGTCTTGAGAATCAGAGATACCATTTTTTACAGATGGCAATAGATACGTTGCACAAAAAGGTACTACTGAGTTCCTTTATTCTGTCTTAAAAACTTTTCTGACCTTACTGTCATAGAAATGACAGAACTAGCGTATGGAAATGTCCTTATCAATAGAACGGCAGAAAGGTTAAGTCCACACTTGCCTTTTATTCCAGAATTTAAGTCTAAAATGTAAGAGGGAATTGTTTGCACAAAATTGGAACAGAATGGAGCCACACAATGTTGTTTAAAAAAAATCTGTAAATTCACTCTATTCTCAACTTGAGGGGGGAAAAGAGGCAATGCTGCCCTAGTGACATCACACCTGCATCTTTACTACTTAAACCCTGTTGCCATAGCAACTGCTATGGTCTCAGTGTCACTCTGCACAATCACTAACTGGCAATGGAGTGTATCACAACCCAAACAACTATATACTTAAGAGAGAGAGAGAGAATGAGAAGTCGTCTTATTTCACAAGAGTTAAAACAAAGGTCCTTTACTCCCGCTGAGTGCTTTTGTTTTGTTACCATGGACTTATACATTCCTCCCAGTAAGCACAACTGAGTTTCAGAGAATGTGCTAGTATTTGTGCTCACATCCTACGCTAGATGAAGAGCAAAGTGGGCGCAGATGGATGTAGCTTTATTTTTAGGCAGGGTGTCTACTGTTCCTTAGAGAAAATCCAAAGCTTGGAAAGCAGTACTACTGGTAAGGCCCCACTGTGGTGAAATGCAGTGCAATTTGGGGAAAACCTAAATTCCTCCATGTGTAGAAAAGGATTTGAGTTTGGATTTCTTGATAAATAAATTCTTTTATTTTTCCATTTTTTTCATAACAGATGAGAAGTACACAAGAGCATATTGAGTACATCAGTACATAACTCTGAGGAACATTTAGTCCAGAAATGTAACCAGAGAGTAGAAAATATTCAGCAAACTCTAGCTGCCTACAGTCTTTTGTTTTCTCATGAAGTGACTCAGATATTAAGTAAGAAATCTGTATATGTGCTTTAATTTTAAAGCATGTCATTTTATGATTGACACGTGAAGGAAATACATTGGGGATGACCAGAAAAAATTTTCATGAGTGTCATTATCTTCTACAAGTGATTCTGAGTCAGATTCAAGGAATTACTTTCAGATTTACAAACTATTTGTATTAGGACAGCGGGCATTTTTACTGAGGCTAAAATTTTTTTAAATCCTTATGCTAGGTGTTTTTGAGAATCCGGCTACAGGCATTTGTCTTCTGCATACAATTAAAAGACAATGAAAAAACTCCTCTTTGACATTTTAGTTTTACCAATACATTAATAATAATAGTATTTACTTCATAAAGATGTGGCTTTATTTTCCTTCAAAAAATAATTATTGGCAAGAAACAGCAGATTTAACAGAACAGCTAACTTCAAAATGGCCAAAATACAAGAAGAATGTTTAAAAGCACTACAAACATCACTCTCAAAAGGAGAGAGTATTTTCCTAGCACTGATTTCCATACACACACCCCCACACACACCCCAAGGAATTAATCAGAAAGAGAAGATTCTCTTAGTAGTCCAGCTGAGAACAACATTCTGAATGAATTTGACTTTTTGGGGCAGGCAGCACATATGAACTGTAAAATAGGCTACCAAGTTAAGGAGAGACAGAAGAAAGGAAAATATTAAGCTTGTAAAATATACTTCTTCCTTTTTTTTAGTGAGGGAAAAATCAAGTTATTTATTTTGGAAAGTGGAGAATAGTGGATAGTGGGTAGTTTTGTTTGTGGGGTTTTGTTGTGTTTGGTTTTTTGGAGGTTTTCTTGGGTTTTTTTGGAGAGGGAGGTGGGTTGGGTTGTTGTTGGGTTTTTTTTTTTTGAGACCTTGACTCTAAGCCTAGCCTGGCAGACCTTAGTAGAGTGTCACTGCTTGAAGCCCTAAACCTCTCTTCCTACTTGTCATCTTTATTGGTAACAATAAACAAATCCAACAAATTCTATGTTTCTTAACATTTCTCTGTGCATACAAGAAATACAGAATTCCCTTGTACAGAAAAAAGACTAGAAAAAGACCTAATCATTCAGTTGCATGGTCAAACATGTAGCACAGGTTGGACTTACATTGTGCAGAGGTCCCACAATCTTAAATTTCTTTAAATAATCCTTTTTTTTTTAAATACAAAAGCAGAGCATAAATAGACACTATCAGGCTTAAATATCTTTAAATACCTTTAATCTCTGGATTAAAATGTAAAATATCATTATTACATTTTCATTTCATAACACAGCAGACTCTTCCCACTGTCAGAATCACATACAATTACTCTTTGTGAAGATCATCTTCCTGTGTTCTTTCCCTACTCCCCACCTCAATAATACTGGGTACAAAATAGGGAAAAAATAAACTTTGAATGCTGCTTCATCTCAGATTGGACCTTCTCTCCTCTTCATGGAAAACGAATGGACTTTTCTAGTCTCCCTCACGTCTTCCCCCCATGACTCCAAGCTCCTCCATCCTACTGAAACAAGGGCTGGCAAAGTGGTTGTTTGTGGGGTGTAACCCCTTTCTGGTGGATGAGGCAAAACCTCACCTCCATCTTCGCCAAGCCTCTATTGTGCCAGTAAAGTAGCAATATGAGCACGCAACAGCAAAGTTATGCAAAACAACAGATGCCAGATGAGGCCAGGGACACAGCAGATACAGAAGTGGCGGGGAGCATAAATCTTCAAGTCGATGTATGTATATATCAAGGATGCACAATGTGATAGACAGCTGCAAAAGGTGCACAGACAGATGAGTAAGCATATACCTACATGGTATCTCTATTTCAGGAATGGGCCGTAAGCCCTCTGCAATTAGACTAGCATTTTTACAGCTTCATGAATTTCTATAGCATTCTGTGATTAAAAATCTACTGTCTGTCATCACAGGATAATATTGGTAGGCATATTTTTGGATAACAACTTTAGGTATGAATACTCTGAATGTAGATTCAAAGTAAGTCTACTGTTTATTGGTAATGTATTTGCAAAGAAAATCACATGGGTACTTTATGTCCAAGAGTAGAAAACAGAAAACATGTCAGAAGCTATAAAAGATTTTGCTGCATTCCTGCTGAGAACTCCGCTTGTTAGACACAGCATTCATACATTTATGTCTTACTTTGTTACTCTCTAATAAGAACAGACTAAAGTAAGCACATCCCTGGTAACAGTACCTTCCTCTTTGACAGAGGAGACAAAATAAACAATCCCATTGTAGTACCTCTTATGTCACTGAAGAAATTACCTTTCTGTACTTTAAACAACATTGGAGTAAAAGAAAACTGCTCTTAAAATAACACTGAACCCCCAGTAAGCCTATCATGAGTTTAAACAAAAGTTTTTGAATGCCCTATATCAGTATTTAGCAGTAAAATACTCTTCACATACCTACATGGAGCAGAGAACTGCCACTTCCAACTATTAGTACTTTGCAACTTCCTATACGCTGTAATAAATCCACAGAATGGAAACATAAGGAAAAATACTACTACTGCAGATCAAAAGAAGCTAGAGGCCAATCAGTTTAGAGAAAGCACCTGAACAACTGGCTTAAGAAATGTTTTCTAATAAACAATATATCCTGTTTCAGCAAAGAAAAAAAAAAATGAAGCCTATGCCATTATTCTACAGTTCAACACAATTACTACAACTTAGGACTGAAAAAGGTGAAACAAATACAAGGCTTTAAAATTGCTCATTAAGCTAAGACACTACAGTAAGTGATTAAGCAAAATATCCAAACTGAAGAAAATGTTTTCTTGTTTCTTCTTATACTCAGTCTGCTTCAAGAACAAAATCGAAAAGCAGAGGTAGAAAATCATTCTTTAGATACATTCATAAAGTTACATTCATTTAGTCTAACTGCACAAAGGCAAAAATAACATCAGTGTAGGAATTTCTTTTAAGATACGGCAAACACTGCAGATAGGAATGCAGACAAGCAATAAACAACTTCACGTAAGATTTTGCTTCAACTTCATTCCCACTGCAGTATTAGCTGTCAATACTGACGAGCTGACAAGACAAGTATGTTTCTTATTGGGTGCCTGTGCTCTTAGTACTTAAGGGAGACTTAAGTTTTGCCAAAAAAAGAAAAAAAAAAAAGGAAAAAAAAAATGCGTTTCCTCATCAGCATTTGTCAAAATCAAGCAAATCTCTAGAATTTTATTCAGTTAAGCTTTAATTCAAGGTCAGTATTTATTAGTATTCATAATAAAACTGTATTTGTTAGTACTATACTGCTAGATGACTCAAAACTGTTCCAGTTTCTGGAATAAATGGAAACAGAACTACTCACCCCAGCCCCCTGCAGGTATCCGAGGCATAGCTGGACAGCTGACAAACACTGTGACATCTCAGACCCACCCAGTGCAGAAAAGGCAAATCGACTCCCTGCCTGCATGCACAGTACATCACTGCAATTACTTGGAACTGTGCATTGCACCAAAGTAATGACTCTTAGCATTCCCTTTTAATTAGAGCACGATTCCACGAGAATCAAATTTCTACCCATGAAAGAGAAAATACTGAATATATGAATGAATGAATTCAAAGAATTTCTGCAAAAACAGAGGATTGGCACTTTAATGAGAGAAAGAAGAGAGCCTTGAAGGGCATGCTAGGTGACAACATGATTAAAAGACTGGAGCAGGGAAAGGAAATTGATTTATATTCTCATCTCATCATTGTAATTTTTGGTCAAACCCAATCGCTTAGACTTAAGTACGCAACTTCACCCAACTACATCTACATTTCTCAATGAAATGAAGTTTATTAAGCAACTTCATAAAGTTCATTGAGAATTCAAATGAAGAAAAAAACAAACCTAGGAGCAGAACATTTATCATCTTGAGGAAGCAAAAGATCATACACCATGTCTTACCTCCTGATCAAAGCCCAAACCACCAGGAGCGGGAGTCCAGCAGGTTTAACTTATTAAATGTTATTCTGCTCCAACCATCAGCAACACAATTTGATAGGAATCGCTCAAACTTCTAAAAGAAAAAAGCAGCCCCCCCTCCCCCCGTCCCCAACACCCCGCCCCCCCCAGCTAAATTAACAAGAGGCATGAGTGATTTCACACTTTCTTGGTACTTCACTGGCCTGTAAGGATCAAAGTCCCTACATCTCTCACGCGTTCTGTAGACTATTTTTTCCCTCTTTAAGACACTGTTAGTTAAGACAGGCTTTCAGGCTTTTCCCTGGAACACAGAATTTTACACAGCCCTTGTGTAAAAATTAAGTGTAAAATTAACATTCAAAGTGTTAGGTTTTTTGTTACACTGGCCAATAATACATAAATGACAGAAGTTGTGAACATTTTATGTTTAGACAGCCAGCAACTTGCAGCAAGTATCAGTAATGAGACAATTTGTTTCTGTCAGTGTGTATGCATTATACAGAAATTTCTAACATTATGTAAAAAGCTACACATATGTATTTTACATAAATATAATTTTCAACAAGTATCTGCTTAGAGGAAGAAACATTTCAATGATAAAAATGAAATTATATGTTTGTGAAAATATATTTACATATTCATATGTAAAAATTATTTTTGTCACACAAGGAGTCAGTTTCAGAGTGAGACCTGTATCAAAAATCCTGCATGAATCTACTGCTATTTTATCCCAGCAGGAGCACCGCATAAGTTTGAGAGGTTGGCAGCTGTGTAATGGCTAGACAACTAGATGTTGCACGTATCCTTCTGCAAGGAAGTTTTAATATATAGTGATGGAACATGATATTCTCCTTATTTCAATCACACAACTAGTCCTCCACCAAGCTTAAACGGAAGCTGTTCTTTCTGCTACTCCTAAGAATACCTTGAAAAGAGTTAAGAGAATTAGAAACAGCTCATCTCATTCAAGACATCTAGTCAGTTCTGACCCACTTCACCAATTTCTTCTTGGGAAAAAAAAAAACAACAAAAAAACCCAAACCACCAAGAGAACAAATACAATTACTTATCTTAAGCTGAAAAGAACATGAACACTTAGAGATGATTTTCAGGTGTAAAAATCCTAATGAAACATAGCCAACACTTCAAAACATTTGCTGGCATAAAGAGGAAAGCTCCTCCTCCTCACAGACATCGCTATGTTGGCAAAAGCCCTACTGGAGATGAATCTGCATGACCAAAGAGTTACCTTTTGCTACTACGATTTCTTGAGAACTGCTTTAAACCGTTTTAATACAATAGTTCTTGCAAATTTAAGCTATACCAGCATTAGACAGGTTTGGTGGTTAATTTCTTCACAAACTCTAAGTAGAGAAAAAATTTTCAGTAGTCCTAGTTGTTGAGTCACTACAGTCAATAGTTAGAGGTGGGAATGGTGAGGTAGCCGCATTGGAAAATCTGTCTTTTTCATTACACATTCATAGTGACTGCTGAAAATAAGGCATCCATATTAATCTTTTAAAAAACTTGTCTGTAAAAGTATACATATAATGATCGTATAGAGTACATGTGAACTGTAAGAATAAGATCACCTAACTGAAAAAACAAACACATAACTGGCTGTAAAATACTGTGTCTGTCTGGGTTTCGGGAGGAGGGTAAGATCTTTTTACAGTAAAAAAATTACTGGAGTAATACATATAATGGTTTAAAGAAATGACCAGTACTGGGAAAATTGGCAATGACTATAACAACAGTGTCTCGCTGCAAGTAACAGCTAGTATTGTAGCTAACTGATGCCTACATATGAACTAGTATACAGCCCTGGTTGGATACAGTATACACACTACAATTGTTGCCAAAGAATTAAACCATATGAAACTAATTACAGACTGGATTCCATACGGCTTTGTTTTTTCTTAAGCAAACAATACCAAGATTTTTAAAGTACCTAAAAACATGTGTCTCATGAGAACTTTGTAGTTAACTATGTTTTTCCTCACAATTTGTTCTTCTATAACATAACGAAGGCTGATTGTAAGTAGTGCAATACCGATCCAAGCTAGCCCTAGAATTTCCATTTCTAAACCTCTATTCATGAACCAGAAAGGATTTCAATTTTCCAGCAGCCATGGGAATTCAAAGGAGCAGAGGAAGGGGGGGGAGGGGGGAAATCACTTCAGATAGATGCCAAATTTTATTACATGTGGAAGTTCGAAAGAAATCTACATGTAGGAAAATTATTTAAACCAAGACACAGTCTGGTTTTGTAAAAACTATGCACATTTAATACCAAGGCAAGACACTGCCGTCAAATGGCTTTAGCAGGTTCTGTTTTCCTTGTGTTAGGATCAATTCATGAGTTGAGTACGAGGGAAGACTTCCTTCAGGGTTGAAAGGGTAATTTCGTTTCTATGGTCCATTAATTTCTTGGCTTCTTTCCCCAGTCTGCTCATTAGTGTGAAGTGCAGTGATGAATTTCAGAACATGGAAGTTGAAACAGCATCTACAAAATTCCTTCACACAATGATTGCAAAACATCTATCAGAATTAACATAGCTTTGAAACTTTTCGACCTAGAATTCATACTGGTGGCCTGCATCAATAACCATTTTTACCTTTAAAAATGATACAAAGTCAGTTAATTACATTATTCTTCTCACGGTTATTCATCAGCATTTAAGCCAACAGCCTCCACACAGACAAACTAGTTTTACTTCAGCTGAATTAGTAACAGATGGAGAAGATACATTGCCCTCAATCACAAGGTTAAACAGATAATTATGAAAAAAAACCAAAAAACCGGAAGTCTTCAATATTACCTGATCCTATTAATGTTGCATGTGCAAAGAGTAACACATAGCTGAGTTTAGGAATAAGGAGAATTATTTAGGTCACTTGAAGAAACGGATTTCTCTATGATTTCTTGCACAGACTGCAACCATTGAGCTGAAGAAACCAAATTTGGCACCATGGAAGCACATGTAAGCCATAAGCCCGTGTGTGAGTTCTAGACTCCTACAAGGAGTTACTGCTCCGCAGTACTATTAGCTTGGTTTAAACACTCACATGATTTGACCCTTTTCTTCCAGAGGGCAGGATGAAAAAAAGGCTTACATTTAGTTCTGTTAGCCTATTTAAGACAACTTTGTACTGCACCTTTGTGTTCTCTATCTGCAACACACAAGTAAGAGCCAACCCTTCCCATATGGAATTAAGTGGCCTGGGTTAAAAAAGGGTATCAACATAAAAGTGAGTAGTCAGAAAAAAAATCTAGGATTACCCTTCATGCATTCCCACCCTGTACCTCAGGGCAGGGTCATCCATTTTCTTTTTTTAAACCAACAGTAAAACATGGTATAAACCTGAGGAACGAGTAATTCTTTTGTTAGTGTCCACCTTCGATCTCAGTAATTTAAGTAGATTCTCAGCAGAATAAAGGAAAAATTTAAGCAAAAACAGACATACATTAAAAAGAAATTTGAATTCAACCACTTCCTGGGATTTGGCTGGCTTCATTGACAACATTTGACAAGAGAATATAAACTTCACTAATTCCTGCAATCCAGGATGACTATACTAGAACTTCCTGCAAGACGTACCATTTCTAACTCAAGGCACTTGGGTGGGTTGCAAAGCCTGCCAGAAGAAGTTGCAAAGCTTTCTCTAGAAGAAAGTTTCTGTTCCCTGCAGCGGAACAGAATTGTTACTGCTATTTTCTTCCAGGTGAGTTTTCTATAGCAAGCTCCTCTTGACAGAAGGGGTAAAAAATTCTAGCAACAAATACACCTTGCCAGAATCCAGCACTAGATCTTTTCATCACTAACTGAACCAACCAGCTCCGGCTATTGAGTTTGGCAGTATTTCACAGTGCTGGCTCCTACACAGGGTGAGCTGTTAAATGTATCAAGAGTGAGCTAGTAAAGGCTAGAGAGTGTACTACAAAGTAAGAGAAGAGAATAAAGTCCATGTTAATTTTGCCTTGTCCTTGTTAATTTTGCCTGCCTATATTAGTCTTTCAGTTCACAGCTTAACACCTATGGGCAAATTAGTACACAGATGATCCTAGCAAGTGTTATGCTACTGCTTGGAGGTGGTCAAATTGCCATCTCTTATGGAGGTCAAGCCTGTATCACAGTTTTCTTACGTTGCTTCAGCTGTTTCCTCTTGTGTCATTTTAGACTTCGATGGTAAGGTGGTTGCTGTGTTTTAATTGATTAGCCTAGCGCAGTGAGATTTTGACAAATGATAAAATAATACTTAGTATACCTGCTTTGGAAGACGCAGATATAAAATATGAACCCTGCATTAGAACAATTTATTTCCTTGGAAAAGAATCAGACTACCTGCATTCCTTTCTTACTTTCAACAACAAACATTCTCCCAATATTAAAATGACCTGGGTGGAACAGCTCAGCTAACATTCTTCAACCGTTAGCAAATGTTTTCATAATGCTACTGTTGAAAGGCAAAATTTTAATCAAAAAGATTTTGTTAAGAATCTTAAAATGCTACTATCTACTATGAAGACTAGGTCAGAGCAAGTGGCAAACAAGAAAAATCTAAATATTGACTAAATTATAAGTTACCTGGCCAAAAAATTCACATCTAAAATTAAGTTCCTAAAAATATGACTACATTTTTGATGTGCTTCTTGAAATGCAAGCTATAGCATGTACATTCTGCCAAGAAAATAATCGCACAAAATCAAATTTTAATTAGAAAAAAGAAATAACACAACAGTGATGAGGAGATCATGATATTTCTAAATACAAAACACACATATAGAAATACATATACACCCATAGATTACCAATCTCAAACAGTCACCTGCATGAAATCTAAAGGTCATATAGGGAGGAGGGAGGAAGACGCTAACTCCCTTCATCCTGTGAGTAAATATAGCCAAACCTATGGTGTACTTCGGAACCTAATGTCACGTTGGGAAAGTTTTAAGGTTGTATAGGTACATGACTGGTATACGACTAATGAATTAATCACAAAAACATGTGAATAATAAGTATCTAGCATAAGATAGTATAACATGAATATGTAACATGAATACACAAGTCCTGTTTTTATATGTGTTGGTACATACAGAGGGGTTTTAGTAATACACGTTCAGGATTACTGAACTGCTTTGCAAGTGGAAAGTCCAGAAGTGAATTAGGCAGCTTATAAGCTAGTTAAGCCTTTGCAGTGCATCACACAACCTTATATTCCAAACATAGCTAATACCTACTTCAGGAAACAGTCCAAAAAAGTTGCTCAATTTAAAATGGAGATTTCGATTCCATGTTCAGATCAGAAAGCTGAAGTATCACTAGCAAGCTATTTGGCTGGGAAAAGAATCTCTTTGAAGCTGCTCATGAGTTTGGAATGTACAAATGAAGACTGTATCCTAATTCAGCCAGACAAGGAAGTAAGGACATAACTTTAAACAATCTTGTGGTTACAATGGCTTCAATGGAATGTGATATGCTGAAATTATGTGCGGCTCAAGTGTTTTTTAAATAAGAACTTGAAGTAATCAAACTGCAGATGAAGGAGTCGGAGTACTATTAAAACCAGCATGCATCACATACAACACTTCTTACATGACGCTGTAACTGAAACATTCAAAATGCATTTCTCATCTCATTATTTACCCTAGTTCAGAACACACTGCACTTTTGCCTTCTGCAATACAGATGTATATTGAGTTTATGCTCACTGTGAGAAATTAATCCACAAAACTGTGTTTCCTGACCATTACTCTCATTAGTTTATGTCACTTTTCATTACTCACGAGGCCTACCTCATGATAAGTCAAACCTGCATTAACATTTTTTTATTTGCAAGTAACTAATTTGAAAGAAAAATAAGTAAACAGTGGTTAAGTACTCCTTTGCTCTATGATTTTTGGTTTTTTAGAACAGGTTTTTTGTTGTGTTTGGGTTTTGTTTGTTTGTTTGTTTTTTATAACATCAAGTTATAAGGCATACTAATACAGTAGGTCCATGGTTGGGGTTTTCCAGCACCAACACATATACGCATAATTTAATTCTTCAAATATACTTTTATAAGGTTTTATAAGTAATCCCAATGGAAATGTTCACGTGCAAAATTATCTAATAGTGAAGTGTTTACCACATCTTGATCTTTAAGCAATACAATTTGGCTCAGGAAATTTAAATTAATTCTAACTGCTGTTATTTAGGTTTTTATAGAAAAATTTCTATAGAAAAACCATTCATTTATTCAACTACAAAATAGAAGAGCAGCTCTGTATATGCATTTCAGTTTTTCACTAAAAATATCTGAAAATTATCTTCCTTACCAAAAAATCTAGTTTAAAAGAACAGCGGCAACACGTATCTATCTATAGATACATACAGAATATGTAATGTGTGTGCATATGCCGTAATGGTCCTACAAGCAGAGTCTAGGCATCTGTAGGCAACATATTTTTGTACCGTTTTTACAGTTTATTTCAGTATAAGGGGCCTCTAAACTAATAAACAAACAAAGCAAAAAACCAAGGGGTTGTTAAAAAGATAATCACATACAGATGTGTCATCTGTATTAAGGCAGAACTTTAATATAATTTGATCAGTGCCATTCTTTGGTACATAGAAGGGGCCATCTAGTAGCTAGAAAAGCCATTATCATAGGAAATCCCTTCTACTTCATTGACAATACAGATAAAAGCTTCTCAGATAGGGTCAGGTTTGCATGGTCAGCAAAAAAGAAAGTGAAAACAGCTTTCCACTCCCACTTCTCCAGGGAAGGCTGAATATTAGGCTATTAGGTAGTCAGATACATTATTTTATAGCTAGCAAAGCCCTTGGGTAATAAAGAATGAGTGCAACTGCCACAGGCAGCTTTACAGGAAATTGTGTGAAACAATGACAGATGCTCCAGAATTGTTTCAAAACAAAGCAAGCCAGGAAGAGCAGTGTGTCAGCTGAGGGGTTTTTTTGCTCATGAGCTATATTCTCTAGCACACTGACAGAAACTACGTGCATAAAAATTGTATTTTGAGATTATGTGCACATATGCACACAACCAACCATATGAATGCAAAGTTATTTATTCTATCCATAACTAAAAATTTTCACCAATATGTATTTCTATATTCTCAAAAACAATTGGAAAAGCCTGCCTCATTTAACAGAAATTGCTTGAGAAGCTGACTGTGAAAGAAAGCTAGCAGGAGTAAGTGACAAAATTAAAGCTTTCGTATAAAACTTTCCAAAAAAGTTTACGTCCTTTTTCAAAAAACACTCCGGCATTTAAAACACTAAATTTCACAAACCCTCGGTTGGATTTATTATTCTTTACTCACTTATGAACACAGGACTTATGCGGCTAACTAACTTTGGAGCTAGATTTTGAAAGCAATTGGTTGCTGTAAGACAGAAAAAGACACCAAGCAGGATCTCAAAGAAACAAATAATGCCAAACTCCAACTGAAATAAACATTAAGTAGGTGCCTGAACATGTCTGAAAACCCTGCAAGTAGCTACCTGCATATTAAATCACATAGATGCTATTAACTGCCCCCTAAAACAAGTTTCTCAAGATCTTTAACTACAATGAAAAATTATCTTACAGATTCAGGAACAATAGAAGAGCGATGAGTCTTTTATACAGTTCAGTTGGCGATCTGCTTGCTTTTGGCAGAATGACATTGATGTTATTTTGCAGTGCCATCTGACTGTTTAATAAATAAGGCTGACTCTCTCTGGTCTTCTAGTTGTTTTGTGTGTGTAACTAACCACATCTTTTTCTTGCTTAATATCTGTTTACACTTCCAGTGTACTTTTTGCTATAAACTGCTTTAATGTATTTCTTCGCTTTAATATGCTACCAATACAGTATGTAAAAATTCATTTGACTGGCTTTTATAGCGACCTTTATAAAAAGTAGTAATATTTAAAAGCTTAACAGTAAAATCACATCAATAAAGTCAGCTTAGTACTTTTCAAAGCAAAGTAGTGGAATTTCAGTAAAGTATGCATCTGCAAAGTGTGAAGACAGGTGAAATTACTGTAACATTGCCAACTGCATAAGCACTTGATTTCAATTGTGATTCTAATTGTTTATTAACATTTATAGAAAACATCGTTATTTTAAAAAGACTTTGGTCTAGATTATTTCTTCAAATCATCAACTCTGTCATTTAAAGAGTAACACTTAATCCTCTTAAAAGAACTCTGAAATTCTGAAAGCATGAAACAACTGTATCTCAAAACCTCTTGTAACATGACACATTGAAGAACGAACAATATCCCCCCAGCTCCGAAGATGGTGGAAGCCAAGTATTCTTAGTTTGATCTCTTGAGTTTTGCATCAGGGAAATTGCATGCTCAGCTTTATTAAAGCAGGCCACAAAAAAACACGGAGCGGGGAAAAAAAAGCACACCTCCAAGTAGTAGACAGGTCATACGAGCGTGTAAGTGATAGAAAGCGTGCTGTCAGAAAGCAGAAAGGCATTATGACAGTCTAAAATAAAGCAATGCTATTTTTAATTTTTTGTTGCTGTTGATTGCACTGTACCAGAAATAGATTCTAAAATAAGTACGGATGTTTGGTGAAGAGTTTATTGGTCCATCTGTTCTCCAGGAGAGTTGGATTCTTCTGTAATACCACACAAATGACAAAGCTGCAGTATATGATGCTGTTCTTAAAAATAAATATATCATCAAAAGAACTTTCACAAAAACTACTCCATAAAACAAAGTCAGTCCAGTCTCAAAACAGTGGTTTACAGTTTTCAACTTGAACAAAACAAAAATCACTGAACTAACACTCTTATTTCCCAGATCTCTGTTATGAGAGTATATTGTAAAAGAATTGACTAGTTTATTTTTCAACTGAAAGTAAATCATCTCCACTCACACAAAACAGTCATTCAAATTTGGAACATTAAATAGATTTTTCTTTTTATACTCTTGAACTAGCCATTTACATCCAAAATAAATCATCAAAGATCATAAATGCTACATAAAGGGAAAATGAGAACACAGCTGAAATTACCAGTGTATGTGTGACACAATTGTGAACATTCATATTTTTGCAAGAATAGCGGCCTCAAGAAAAATGAAGTACAACAAAATCCTGCTATACTGCAGGCTTTGTTACATATTAAGAAACTATTCACTATAATAAAAGAAGAAATTTTTATTAATTTATTAGTAATTTATTACTAATACATTAACAGTATTAGTGTTATCTCCTGTAAATAAAATTAAAGTGTGATGCACAGGGTGGGGGAATGGGTAATGAAACCCACTGGCTAGTAGAATTTCCCAATCAACTGTTTTGCAATATTTAATTTGTTCATTTAGAATAGCTTTTTCTGTGGCAACTTCCATCAGTAAGATATTTATTTCCTCTATTGATTTTTATGATTAATACAATAAAGGTCCTGCAGGTTTGGATTAAACTGTATTAAACAGGTCTGTGCGGGTAGTTTATACATTGCTCCAGCTTACTTTAATTAGTTCTTTCAGTTCTCTCATTTATACAAACACTACAGCTACTTAAGTACCTCTCCTGACATCACTTAGCCTCCTTTGATTTCTTCACAGTATTGAGACACAGTCCTTGACTTAACTTTACATTTAAAAGAAACGTCACAATTATTAAGGCTAAATAATGAGAATTAGAAGAAGATGGCGAACAGCACGATAACAAATTCTGCTACTACTACAATACTGAAAAAATATGAAAACCAGAACTCAAGGCAAAAAACTGCAGTACAACTTCACAAGAGTTAGTGATTGGATGAGGAAAAAAACCACAAATGAAATTCAATATAGGTAAACATATAGAAAAGGTGGGGGGTGGATGGGGGTGGGGAAATTCTTTCTTAGGGATTCTGACTTTGAACAAGGTATTACTGGCCAGGAAAGAAGTTCTTGAATCTATAGTAAACTTTTATACAGAGATACATCAGTTCAGAAATAACAAACATATCCCAAACAAAAAACACAACAATGTTCAGAATTTGGAAAGGGATGCAGAACTAACAGAAGATACCATTGCAACAGCCCAGAAAACCATGAAGTATTCACATAAAAACAGGTGCCATTCTGAATCTCCTCAATCTAAAGGAATGACAGTAGAAATACGAGATGCACAAGGAGGTAACAAGAAAGGGAAGAAATATGGAATTCTTTCCACACAAAGAACAGCTAAAAACATAAGAAGTCTTCATTGTGAAAGAGATTAAGTGAACAGGGAGAGAGCAGATGTGTACTAAAATCAAAAGGATTGAGACAAAAAAGGATATAGTTACATGCTCTCCTTCATACAGGAAATAGAAGACCTAACGCTACACTAATGAATGAAAAAAATAAAACAAAAACCCCAGACTTTTTTCCACCCATTGCATAGATGAGCTATGGTATTAATTACCAAGAAGTATTTGTGCATGCTGAAATTCTGTGTGGGTTCAAACTCAATTAAACTCACAAAAGAAAAATTCATCAACAGTTGTTAAACACAAAAATATGTCAAGTCGTATTGCCAAAACCAGCAGGAAGCCGACCAAGTGTACAGAAAAATAACTGTATTCTTGGCATGACCTTATAGCCTTCCCTAAGCTGCTCCACTTTTGACCACTGCTGGAGACAATTTTTACGTTAAGGGATTATTTAGGAAGAGTATCTGGGTATATTTCTTTTTAAGAAACTAGAAGCACATAATAGCAGACAGCTTCCTGAAACATCCAGAGCGACTATATTACCCTGCTTTTTATCTTACTTGGTTTAATGCCACATCTGTCTCATGGCTGTGTCCAAAGTAGACAGGATCTGAAGCTTCAGGCAACATTTCCGCTCCTTCCTAAATTAAATCTTTTTCTAGGAATTGGGTGGGACAGTACATAATTTCACTGTATGTCCCTGTGCTGGGGAACTGTTCTTCAAAACATCAGATCATAAATGTGGTATAAGCAACATTGCGTGTGCACACAGACATGTTTCTACTTAAACTAAAGACTAGTAAAAAGATAATTCCATACATTAGATATCCAATTCCACAAATTAGACTGTTGGATCCTTCAACAACAACAAAAAGAAGAAGATATTTTAATGTTCTTCCTTCAGATCTTCTCCATCAGCTTTCCAGTCCACAGATGGATATTATATAATTAAATGTACTGATATCATCACCCAAAAAACACTTGCAGTTTCCCATGTCTTTAACAGCCGGTAACATGAAGACATTAAAAAGAGCTGAGATCCCTCAAGTAATTTTTGCAGCTTGCTTTCCTCAAAGATGACAGAAAATTCCCTTCTCTGGTGGGAAATTCAATCTACCCTGAATTACCATCTTGTCCTTCTAAGATTCTTCTCCTAACAGTTCTGTCATGACTGCAGTCACAGTGGCCATTAGGATTAGTCTCTCACTCTCCCATGTCATGTCATGAATCATGAGACCATATTTTGGAAGTCCTTGAATGATTCACATAGCTACCTACAAGGTGGTGGCTTCCACTTCTCATGGAACGCCAGGAGGAAATTCCAAAAGAAGAATTGTCACTATGACATTCAGACTGATAAAAAAAGAAAATCAGGGGAGGGCAACTGTTCTCCATGCAAGTTTCAATTTTCCCAAATACTCTAGTATCTAGTAATGCACTGCTGAACTTAAAGATGGCAATCATTACACAATAAACCTTAAGAAAACTGCTTTTCAGTCCAAATCTGAACTGGTTCTCAGAAATCCACAGAAAACTTGAATGACAAGCGAAGAAGAAAGGGTGGAGAGAAAAGGGGGAAGTCTACTCATGTAGGAAGAAAATATCTTGAAAGTCACACACAGAAGATATCGCTAAATCCAATGATGCATGAGGAATGATTCTTTTTTTTTTTCTTACAGATCACCAAGGATCAAAAGGCGAGTGATTTGAGATCAGAGTATATGTCATCACAGTTCCCTGGATAGATGAACCCTGACCAAGATACTGACTGAAGTAATTCTACACAAACATAGTTTCAGGATTTAGAGTGCCTTTTTCCTATGTAATGTAAACTCTTTGTAATGGACGTAAGCTAATCCAAAAGTAGTACTTTAAATCCTGAAGAACACTATCAACATCCAAGTATCATAATGGCAAATCTGCAGGGGTATAATTATAACAAAGCAGTTTGGACCACATGTTTTACCACTGAGACAAGCCATGATTTGATCCCCTGCTGCAATGACAAAACGTGATGTCAGTAGATGGCAGTATGAAGCATATTATTGGCAAAGAAGATTAGTTTGTCAATACTCGAAGAGATGAGCTCTTTGCTGGGCACCTGGGAAAAAGACCTACTCCTTAGTAATTACTCAGTCTTAGCTTTATTATCAGGGTAAAGTCTAGAGAGACTAAATGCAGTCTGATTTATTATGGGTATTTTTTATGTTTACCGATTTTTCAGAAAGAAATCTTAACATAAATATAATGTCTGCTATGACTGACAGTGTGAGAAAGAGGTCTGCCTACATTGTAAGTCAGAAGCAAGAGAGCCATACACGTGGATATATCCAACCTAAAGTGAATCTAGTCAGCTCAGACCCAAACACAGCAAGTGGCTCCAGTTTCTTTTTCAAACTTTTATCCAGTGTTTGCTCACTTGTCCAGGATTTCTCAACTTCATAAGTGCATACACTCAGAACATACAGAGTCACTTCTCTGTCAAACTAAGAGCATTGAAAGTTACCCAGCATTTGTGATTGAGAAATGACTTGCTCCACACATGCTCTTCACCTTGCCTCAGGCTTAGACCACATATAACTTGTCTGAAGTTCAGACTGAAGGAACAAGGTGTACTGTGCAGCTCCGAGCAGGAGGACAGGAGGCTTTTGCCTGAGGTTTTGCTCTCAAATGACAAAATTCCTCAACAATCCACCCCAAAAATCTCAGTTTGAGGGAGGTATGCAGGCAACTGATCACACATCTGTTGCCAGAACTTCTTCCTCCCTACCCATCCTGCCCCACTCTTTCCAATGAAAAAGCTGGATTTTTTCCAATATGAGATTTTTCAAAGACAAAAAGTAAAAGCCTAGTCACCAGTCAATATTTCTTGCTACAATGCACTCAGAAAGCATCCAAGAATAACAACCAGTGGCTTCTTAGTACACTTTACTAATCAAACTCTATCCAGTTTGTACCACCAAACCTAACTGCTCTAACCGCAGCTCTTCCCATTCTAGACAGGTTTAAAAATAAATAGTACTGAGCTCACAACAGAGTTCAGTTACAGTGACTATGTAGGAGAAAAGAACAAACTTTCAGAAGCAAACAGAAGGGAGAAAGGTGGCAAGAAGTAACTCGACAACCTCAGCGAGCACTACTTCTGTACTTTCAACAATGGACTGGAGCCATACTTTAGAACTTATTTTGCTTTACTCAGCCGCCAAGTAAATTGAAGCTGACAGAGTTCACTAATGATGATCTATTTTAAGATGTATTCACCCTATAATTACTGTACATCAGCAGACTGGTCCTCTGCAATGTTCATTTTGGTCATGAAAAGGATGGCCTACAGCTCACTGGTTCATTATTAAAAGGAAGAACATAGGTTTGTTTGTATTACTAGTCCTACACAGAAGAATGGTTTATATAGCCTTATTTAGATTATATACAATATACCAAGTATTCATACAAGTTCACTAGCTTCTAAACTAGCAGTAAATTAATATCAAAGACAAGCTACTTTAAAACTGTGTTATTATCCTGAATCTGAAAATTTCATAAGCCAAAACCCTAAAAGCATTCAGAAGACTAATTCAGCCTTCTCTTCAACTTTATAAATGGTTCCAGCCAATTATCTTTTAAAAGTAAACATTTCCATAACTTTTTTGATACATCAGCCACAGAATAGTCCATTTATATCACATCAGCTGATGATTTCTTAAACAAGCAACCTGATTGCACAATGCTTAACGGATAGTGTGGTATTGCACAAAGATGACATTATTTTGCAATATTTTTAAATACTCTTCTACAGACTACTGAGATGCACAGAACATCTGCTACAGCTCACATTCAAGAGAACTCGCTAAAGGTATACGCAACCAAACCTGATTAAGAGGAAGACAAAGACTGGGAAAGAAAGATTTGGGGGATGGAAAGGCGAGAAGAGAGTCTGAAATCGTGATTTCAACCAGTTAAAATGAACAAGATCGCAAAAACGGCATTAATGCTTGAAGGTGTGCTAGCAGACAGATTAACCAAGAATGAAATGGTTCCATAGTGGCTAAAAGGGAAAAAACCCCAATCAATCAAACATACTGCCGTACAATTCCATTTTAGTCCGAGTCTTCAGAAAATAAGGGTTAGCAAAAATTTTTTAAGTGAACATAAGTCTCAGAAAACAGACTTTCAGAATAAATAACCTAGATAACTCTGTCCTGAAACAAAGTTGTATTTCAAGATTAAGTTATTTTAAAGAGGTATGAAAGCGTCAGAAAAATAAATGAAAAAGGTATTATTGTTGACTGAAATAATTCAATGGAATTGCTTTCAACTGAAGTTTACTTTCCTATTTTTGGAGAGAGATCGAAGAATTTTTTAGCTTTAGGCACCAATTTTATTTGGGAATAGGAAGAAGTGTATTTACTTCTGAATTGGACTGAAAACAAATCCTGTAGTGCCACTGTTTTTGCAGAACTCAAAAGACCACATACTGCCTACAAGAATTTTAAATCAGTTTAATCACAAAATCCAGCTTGATTTTCAGAAATTCAAGAAAGCCGGTATCTCTTGTTTGTGGAGATTCTTGCAGTACAATAAGCAGAGCTATAGCTGTAACTACAATTATAGTTGCAACAGATTTAAGTGTTCAAAACTAAGGCCCTCTAAATATCTACAAAAGCCCTTAAGTCAATTCATTACTGATACAGTAAGTGACAACACTTGTGTTTGGCAGACAGTGCAACTGGGAGTCCTGACAAATCTAATTAACAGCACATCAGGGGCACTTAGTTTATCCTTTATATACAGTGCCAATAGTGAGTGCATAATGAGAAAAGGAGCTTAAACATTAGTGGGACTTCACTAATTGGTCACCAAGTCCTGATCAAGCCAGGCTTCATATATAATTATTGAAGTTCAAGTGTCTGACACAAGTGTATCCAAAAAACACTTAATGAAGATACTAAGTCACTTCTAAACTATATAAACAAATTAAGGCACAAAAAAAAAGAAAAGAAACAGACAACAGAAATATGCAACTCTGATTTTCTTGAACTACTTGCCATTTGTATACCTCTAGTCCAAAATATTTCAACCGTTTAAACAACTATCTTTTAAAAAAGTTACAAAAGTGTGAAAAATAACAGTCTCAAGTACATTAAATAATGCAAATATTTGGAAGGTATATAGGCATTCCAGTAACCTTATATATATAAGTATTTGTATATACAATAAATGTTGCCAGCAAATAATAACTACAAGAGAAGGTTTTACAAAATCCAGAAGTTAAAGATGACAAGAGCAGCTTTATCTATTTGTTCACCTACATTCATTAAATCAGTAAAAAGATCCTTAACTTCAAAATCCTAGAGGTAACTGATCTGCATTATAAACTGGAATCCACAAAAGCATATGCCGCCATATCCCCAAAAATGGTGAAAGAGGTGACCTGAACTGTGTAACTGGCTGCACATGGAAACACATATATCCCAACACACATATTCCATATATCCTGGCTTCCTCAAAATCCTACCAGGAAATGGTAGTTATAAATGTATGCTGAAAATAGGTGGATTCAGAGTATTTCAGAAGGAGAAAGGCAATCCAAAGTCTCAGGCTCCCCACCAAAATCAAACTTGTGAAAGCTCCATGATACTCTGTGACAGCACCTTGAATACTTCTACCGGCTCAAGTACAGCACAGGAAAACAGGCTACCTTTAAAAGACAGTGGGCCAGATGGTATTTTTCTTTCTCAAGAGAGAAAGGGATAAGAATTCTGCTAACAATTTATTTCAAACTGGGACATGTTGGTCAGTAGTATCTTGCTTCTGTGTTGGAAGCTCACTAGGAGCCAAACAACTGGAGCTTAGAAACATCCTTTTACAAGATTCTGCCATGCCAGACTACCAACCTTTGCCCATTCTGCTGCATACCCTCCCGCCTCATACCATCCTGCCCACATTTTGGAATTTCTGTATGAAATGAGGGAGCCACAATCTACATTGTGGCTGCCAGAGACACACAGGCACTCCAAAACACACAGTGCAAATACCACAATACATCTCATTAGCAGCAGTCCAGTTTTGAGATAATGCTGCATCCATACAAAGAGGTCACTGCAATAGTATAACCCCTGTTACCAAGACAAGGGTATACTTGCAAAGAAGGAATTTCAAACTCATGTCTATCAACAAAACGCAAAATAACACAGGACTGAACAACCAGTGGCACACCTATCAACATCCCTTACGTTTTACCTCAGCCGTCTGTCTCAGTTCCATGCATTCAGCAAACAGCTGTGTAGGACACTCTACAGCATCATTTGAATTAGCTGAAGTGGATATATGCACCATTCATGTCACTGTTCCAGTGACATCTTACCAATGACGCCACGTAGGGAGTCTTTCTATTGTTCCCAGGACTTTATCTTGATTGGCAAGGGTCAAGGAATCTGAAGAATTGGTGCCTGGGGTTGCTTTGCCACTGTCTTTTTAATGCTCTTACCCCAGGAAAGGAAGATGAAAAGGTTGGGTCATTATCATGAAGAAAGCAGTCCTCAGTGGTAGCTGCTACAAGTATACCAATCTAGCTTCCTGTTCCATTTATTGAAGGACGTTCATAAAAAATAACGGCTGTAGCCACATACCATAATGTAGAGCTATGCAGAGGTAATGCAAACTGGGTCATATATTTAATATATTCAATGAAAATTTTACAGTATGCTCTGTGAGAGTTCTTACTATCTCTTATAAAATACTGTTTTATTATTTTCATTATTAAACAAAAAACATCAGACAACTGAATACAGAACACTCCTTAATTTATAGCTTATCTAGAAAGTTACTTTGGTAATAAAGCCCATGAACATTAAGACCTTCAGTCCAAAATGCTTTTTTCCTGCAGTGTGCTAACATTTTCAATCAAGAATTTTACATACAAGATTCCTGGAATATGACACAAACAAAATAACCCAAGACTACCAGTAGTGTATATCTGCAATAGATAATAGTAATTAAAATGGTAGTGCTTGACTAGCATTTTCCCAAACTATCTTAATAGTACCCTTAAGTAACCCCAAGTTAATAATGTTTTACTGTCTTCTGTCCATAAACATAAAAATACATTATATTTATTAATGGTATTAGATTAATATGCTTGAATATAATTATATTAAATTACTTTAAAACATATTTATAAATATAAGCATACTGGTATCAATGACACCAGCTTTTGCTGAAAAATGCATGTGAAACCCCTTATTTTTATAATCTGCATTTTATATGTATTCCTTCTGCTAAAATATGAATGCAGACCGTATTCCATTGGGTACACTACCCAGTATTTCAGAGTAGGTAAGAATTAAGTCAGCTTTAGCACACACAAGATTACGAATTAAAAAAAAAAAAAAAACAACCCAAACAAAAAAACAAAAAAACAACAAACTACAAAACCCAACACCAACCAACCAACCACTGATATAATATACTAGCTTGCTGTATGATTTTACTGAAACCATAAGTAAGACTGAGAAGAAACTCAGCAAAGATGAACATAACATTTCAGACTAAACCTCAAAAATATAAAAATATTTGTCTGGGAACTAAGCCTCTTAAACTGAAATAGAAAAGCTTATTTTTACAGGGGTAGGAAGAATTCTTGAAAAATATGCAGTATTTCTTATTACTCAGTATTTCTATCACATTTATTTTGACAAGTCAGGAATAAGCACACATTATTTAAAATTAAACCAGATTGATTTTTATTGTTTTCCTTCCTAGTCTTTCCTCATTTATGATGGTGTTAGTTGGCAACACTGTACATACATATTACTGTAGTATCACTATACACTATTTTCAAGAAACACATACGATCATGTTACTGAATTTTTTAAAACATGGTTAAAATACAAGTACACAAACTTGCAGAATTAAAACAATTTATATGGCTTATTTTTCTCAAATTCAAGAAAATAAAACCGTCCAGTTTTAGACTGAAACATTCTCACTGCACTGCAGTGAGCTGTACCTGCACAATCAATCAGTTACTGTTTCTCAGCTGAGGAATTCAGGTCTTATTAAAAATTTAAGTAGATCACTTAAACTTGTTTTACCATGCTTTTACTGAATTATGTCATCATTTAATGAAACACCTTAATACCATTTGCCAAAAGACATTATCTGTGTAATGTCGCGTGCCAGGACCAAACCTCCATATCAGATTCAGACAAGGTGCTCCAGCCTTAGACAGGCACTAGTTCCACTAGTTTCCAATTCCTCCTGGCACAGCGCTGCAGTTCTTCTCTAGGGCTCACTAAATCTGATGTTTTCATATGAAGATACTGACTGACAGGAGTTCCTAGCATGGCAGAAGGTGAATGCAGCTTGCAACGTTGCTTGCAACAATGCTGAATGTCAATTTTGGTATCACTGATCTAGATATCCCTTGGATAAGTTCTATGACTGCTCCCAGGGAACTGAAAGCAATGATAATTTCCAGGATCTCACAGAGGAAGCAGTGCTTAAAGTGGCTGCAGTCTTCAAGTTTTGATGGCACGTGATTTTGATGCTTGCAAAGAAATGAACACAGCTATTGAGCAAAACTGGATATGAATGTACTGACTGAACTCTGTTACAGTGGTAAAAGTTCATGGATTAGATTAGGGGGGAGAGTTGACATGTGAATGCTTAGGATACTGTATTTATTAAGATCCAGCCCATGCACTCGTAACTCAGAAATTTCTATATTCTATCAGCATCACATGAGGTTGTCATGATCAACTGTCTTATGGGACAGTAACAAACAGAAATCTGTTTGGAAACTGAAATTAGGGAACTGTATTTCATTACAGCCTAACTGTAATTCCACTCTTCCATCTGCACTGTTTCAAGTGTACAGAGGGTAACGTGGCTATCTAGATACCACTCCTATCTTCCAGGCTTCTCACCTAGTAACAAAAAAAGAAACAAACTCTACTTCAAAATATTTTACTGATGGAACTTTTTTTCTTCTTAAGGCTGAAAAAAACCTAACAGACTTTTGGAAGAGGGATGGTTGGGGATGGGGATGACCCATCAGTTATTTAAGCTACAAAAAGCAACAATTTTTTTCACGTTCTTTACATTTAAGCAAATTAAAAACAGCTTAACAACTTACGTTAAATTGCTCATACAGTTCAAAACAAACTGATTTCCTCCCCCCCAATTTCCTACTACACACCAAGAAAACAATCACTAAAATAATTAGCAAAGGTTCTTGCATAAGATGGTCATAAATTTTTTTGGCAGTAAGATGTTTAACGTTTTATGGTGGTGCTTTCCGAAACCAAAAAACCCCGTACAAGACTTGGAAAGTGATTCTGAATAGACTGTGAAGATGAATTTTCACCACACAGTGGAAGGCACTACCAATGCCTTGTATCAGACAAATTCTGTACAGTCCAAACATACAGATCTCCTTTAGGAAGTTGTGTAGATAAATAAGCAAGTTTGCCATTTTCCAGCGGTAGCGTGGAAACATATTTTAGACACACACTGCTGTAGAACAGACAATAATACACGAAGAATTATTTTGTAAGTGACGCATAATATTAAAGATACTCGGGAAAGAAAACCCACAAGTTCTGTGCTAAACTTCCTGGCAAAAGCATCTGGTTTGCACCGTAAGCAAAACAAAACCATATACAGATCTGTCTGTAACTCCCTCTGCTGTCCCCTCACTCCTCCTGAAAAGACCAGAAAAGCTCATCTTGCATACTGTTTCTAATACTGCCTCGGAAGGTCATCTATTGTTCTTAGACCTCCTTTTCACATCTCAGAACTAACTAGGTCACGGCCACTGCCATGCTCTACTTCATCTCTGACTTCATTCTAAAAATCACAGACCTCCCCGCCCTTCTCCTTTAATGCCATTCACAAAAATCACAGGCCCTGAATGAATTTACTCCTTGAAAGCCAGCCGCATGAGTTTTAACTCCTTCCCTGTTTGTTTATACCCAGCCCAAGACTTTTCAGTATATTCCCAAAATGAAGTTAGTAACGCAGGATGTTGGAAATTTGAGATGACTAACTTTGCCACAAGTAGAAGTATAAAAGCAGACTTTGGAACCATTTGTATTTCTTTGCCAGAATGACACCTGCTCAGTTTTTATCCATTCAAGGTGGGTATATATCCATATAGATCTATCTATCTATCTCTTTCCCCATTCAAAGAGAATAGTGCATGCATTTTAAACAGGGATTACCTGTTCCCAGACTTCAACCCAATCACTGTACATATCTGCAACTTACTCCTAGTATTTTATATATTAACAGGTTTAGCTACTGTTTTTTAAAATACCACTTTTTTTGGTTACAAAGGCATTACAGTGCTAAAATACCTAAACACGCTCAGTTGGCCTCTTCTTCCTGTGACTGCTCCTTATTGCTTTATCTATAGCAAGCGGCTGCTTAGAGCAAGAGTTTCACAAAGAATTTATATGGAATAACATGAATCACTTAATTTGTGTAAAGATAGTTTTTTGTGCTATACTGAGAAAGCAAGCTTAAACGATTAAATAAAAAAATGCCTGGACAACTTTGTCCCCAAAGCCTCCTGCTATTTTGCTGCTCCTGTCCACAGTTGACTCTACTGTCAACTTTTGCAATCTTTACTACCATCTTTGAGTAAGATTAGTTAACTCCAATGATATGTTTATAGCAGAAAAATTAACAACCTGAAACAACACAAAACCTATCTCAGATTAAGCCACAAGTTATTACTGCTAAATAAATGCTTTTAATATGATGTATATCCATAGGATCTATAGTGACAAGTATTGTATAAAAAAACAAACGAACAACCCACACAAACCAACAACAAACATTATCTTCTTAAAATCAAGAGTCTAGCCTTCAACCCTAAAATTCTCTACACAAATGTCAGTTCAAATACCATTTAAGTTCAACATGAATTCATTTTTTGTAACATGTTCCAGACCAGTTATTTATGTGCATACTGTATGTATATTTACAGATGTAATTATCCTCTACAGATCACCTCACTGTACAAGTGATTCGGTGTTACATACTTATAAGTAAGACACAGGACCTACTAATCTGCCAGAATTCTAAAGTAACGATACCTTCCATGTCAGTGCTGCTGCTGTTTTCAACAGACACCGTCTACTGTATCAGATGCTTCAGTTCTTAAATTGATACACACCAGGAACAGACATGAGACTCACAAATACATTTAATCTGAGCACTAAGGCTGCAGTAAAGTTGATAAAACAAATAGCTTTTGCTGAAAGGAGCTGTCTCCCTTTTCCAGAAGCTGGAAAAGACAGCACTTCTTTTGTCACTTTAGGGAATTAATCTTCCAGAAAATTAAACTAGATCTTGGTGTGATCAGAAAAGCAGCAGAGAAAACACGAGGCAGGAAGGTCGTTACGTACAGCCAGGACAGAGAAAGGTATGGAAAAACCTGGACCTTTCAATGGCTTTTTGCCATTAGATCCATGTGAAATCAAAGGTTACTCATACACAGTGTAAGTCTACTTAGCCACAAAGAGTAAATAGGGGAAAAAAAAAAAAAAGAGAGATCCCCATGCTAAGTTAATGCTTTCTGTTTTTAGAAAGGAGACAAATGCATGTTTAATTACTGCATTATATCTTAAAAACAACTGCTGTTTGGAAGTACTTGGTTAACACAAAGTCTGTTACAGAATGAAGCCAACCATTTGTAGTATTACACTGTAACAGAGGTGAGACATTGCTGTTTTAAGACGATGCAGTGAGATAGAGATGAGAGGGAGAAGGTATGTAGATCTACAGAATGATTTCCACCTGTACTACAGCTGCCATCAGACATGCTGTTGTGACTGTAGCTATGCTGGATGAAGAAGTTGCCACCTCACTTCATCTCTACTTGCTCATTACCTTCAAATCTTCCAGCGTAACTGCATGTTTAGTCACTTCCTAACCTAGTACCGTCAAAATGATTCCCGTTAGAGAAATCTGTGTTTCAGCTTAACTCAGATTATTTTTGACAGAACTTGTTTAGTGGATGACTATAAATGCAAGTACCAGAAGATCTGAGAACACTGTAACCTTTAGAGCTAGGAGAGGAAATAGCAATGAGCAAGTGGAGACAGCTAGCCCTTTTCCACGGTTATGTTGCTGCAAGAGAAGCGCATTAATCAGACATACAGGTCTGAGTTGTCAGTCTGCCTAACCAGTGAAAGCTTTGTATCAAGGCTGGCGTCTTTAGAGAAAACAGATAAGCAAATCTATATACTACTTATTTTACTGCTTAAAATGTCAGGTTGGGGTTAAGTGTCCAGAAATTCAAATCATTTGTTATAACTACCTGGAATTCTGTTCTATAATGAGAGAAACAGGCAGATGCTATTCAAAAGATAATTAAAAAAAAAAAAGTGGTATTTCTGTGGAGTTAAGGGATAAATACCAACCTCACCTTCTCATCTTAAATTATCATAACAAGACCTGAAAAATTACTTAATTGCTTTCTATGTATTACTGACGTGAACAAATAGCATCTGTGTTGTTACATGGTAAAAGAAGTACAAAAACTACCACCAAAATGCAGCATCAAATTACCATCATGCAACGTACAACATTGACAGGAACAGTACTTGCTATAGAGATCACCTTACCTTTTATTAACAGGCTTCTCATCCTTGTCATAGGGTCTTATGAACCATTTTCCAATTCTTACGAAGTTTTTATCCATCAAGCACCTAGAAAATAATTACAGCAACAATTACTAGTTACATCTTAAGATGTAATTAAACGCAGTCTTTGAAGACAGTAAATCTAAGGGATTAAGCAGCTGAATTTCTATCATATTGAAATCAACTTTGTAGCTTCTGGGTTCCATGTAACTTTGCCACTTTCTACTTTCCCACACTAGTCAGAGAATCACTGTCCAATCTCATGATGCTGATCTTCACATATGCATTTTCCCCTCATCTCTGACAGGATTTTCTCTGCTCCATGCTACTCTTTTTGCTGAATGAGCTATCATCCTATTTTTCAAACTCCTCTTCTGGAACAAAGACAATTCATAGAACTGATTCTTTTCTATACACTGTTTCTCTCAGACTTCATGATAAAGAATATGCATTCCTGTATTTGTGGCATGTAAATGGCACAGTATAGTATATGAATGACAGGAAATTGTATTAACCAAATATTAACAATGAACCATTTTTCCTTCACATGGTCCACAGCATGATTTCAGGTGTTGAAACTTCCATAATTACTGTTTCCTCTCTCAGAAAACCTCACTCCAACAAACATACTCCCACGTCACTAAATTTAGAGCAATAAGTTACCTATTTTCTGTGGTCCCTTTAGAAGGGCACAATTTCTTTACAGAAACCGTATATTCTGTGGCTTTGGAAAAAAAACCAAACAGTGAGGATGCAAAGTGATCAATAAGCAATTTAGGCCGACAAGTTAAGGAGTGCTTGATGCCTTTCCAAGTCCACCTGTACAGATGAATCACACTAGCAATATGCCAACACAATTTAAGTATGCTTCATACATTAAACATGCAGTTGAACATACTGCCCAAGGGATCACATACAGACACTTGTTATGAAGCAATATTTTCCAGAAAGGTAAATATTTATGATTCAAAAATTCAGAAAAACTGGTCATTTGTTCCTAGTGGTTTATTTACGATTACGAGCAATAAACGAGCTTTCCCTATACATTTCATGTCTAATCCCCTATACATTTCATGTCTAATCAGTATTTATTTATTTAGATGGAAGAACTATACTTCTCCATTCTTCAAAGTTTTCCAATAGTTTATGTCTATAGCAGTTGCTAGAAATTAGCCAAAACAAAACAAAATAAAAATCACATGAAACCTTCTGGGAAAGTACATTCTGCAAGGTTTAAAAAAACCTATGTGATCTATACTTCAAAAGCATACCTAGAAGACATAGATAGGAAATGGATGACAGATAATGTAGGTACTAATATGCTCCTAATTCTTCTGTATAAACTTGGCAGGGTTTTCCAAAGTTAAAGCTAGGCTAAAGAAAATTCTAACAGCACTTTCTCAATTAAAGCAAAAAGAATCCAGCTCAGCTGAATATACCAATATGCTAAACCGAATATGAAAGCTAAACCAGCAGAGATCTAAAGACACTGCTCTTGTGCTGGTGGGGAAAAAAAGAAGTATGCTTCAGCAACTGTTTCCCCTAGGAAATATTTGCTATCAGAGAAAGTCTGTCAGCATCAGCGCACTTTATACAAACAAAAGGAACTCTGTGAAGTTTACATCAGTCCCCTAAAGAAAATAATCTGTACAAGCAAAAAAAATAATAACCTCTCCCCCCCCACACACACTCTAATGCCACATTATCACATCTCACAATAGCAGGTTTAACTGCCTCAATCTAATGCTGTTTTCCCAGAAAAAAGACTTCATGGCTAGACTTGGCCTTAAAAATCAGCCAACCCTCACACGCTAAACTAAATCACAGGTTATTGAAGGTATAATCCCATACAAAATGGGAAACATGACTGCAGAAGCATAGATCTCAAAGATTTGGCCGAGTGAACAATTAATGACAGTACAACTGTATAAGCACTCAATGGCAACTAGTCTTTAACAGTAAGCTGTAACAATGAACTTGCGTAAAAAAAAAGAAAAGCTGGTCATAAAATCCCAAACGAGTATATACTTAAAAGCAGTTATTTAATCATATGAAATAAGGACATGAAATACTCTGAACGCCATGGCTCATTTCTCTAGTTAAGGCTGAGTGATATTTTCTTCCTAAGCAATACAGCTATTAGAGCATTTCACTGTCACTTGACCTCTCATATTTCTGATTTTTCTATGAAAAAAAATGACCTGACAAGGGCACACTAATGATTATGAAATAATACCATCATATTTTGAGTATTACTTCCTCAGATCTTCTAACATTTTTCTAAATCGCCTATTAACATAAACTTATGATCACTAATTTGGGTACTGAGAAAAAAAAAAACCCACAAACATAAACAGTTGCATAAATACCCTTTCTTGCCCTTCCCAAGGTTAACTTAAAACAAACACCTCTCCTCTCTTCTTCCTAGTCACAATTTTCACTGCAGGTTTCACTCAGTCCCTCCCAACTCCTCGGTGAGGTGACGGGTGGAGGAGGAGGTGGGGGGGTCACCTACACCGTGGTTCTTCCTGCCGCCATTTGCTTCCCGCCGCCAGGTTTTCCTGCCACAATAGTTTTTCCTGCCCCTTCTCCAGAAGCTGCCGCTTTCTTCCTTGAACACGGCTGAGCCGTGGTGCTGTGGGCTCCTCTGGCTGGCGGGAGATCTGCTGTGTGACAGAACCGGCTGGAACCGGTTCCGAGCAGCACGTGGCAGCTGGCGGCCTCCTCCCACCCGCTGCCTCCCGTCCCACAGAGGCCAGCGCTCCTTGTACGAGCTGAATTACCCACAGCTGTAGCTAGTCAGAAAGACCAGACTGCCCCGCTAAGAAAATAGCATCTTGGCAGGACACAACAGGTTTCCGAGAGAAGAAAATCTGTCCTTCACTAACTGTAAAATAAACCAAAAAACCCCCACATAACTTCAAGCACAGGCAACAGCCCTGTCACTTTCTGGTAAGATCAAAAAGAAATTCAAGACTTTTTTATTAATCAAGCTTTTCCTAAACACAGGATAAAATGGGTCTTTAAAAATTAAAGTGTTATTTCTCATTTTAATAAAGCCTACACATTTATTGCTATTATTTTAAATGAAATAATTACGATGTTGACTTAAGATTTAGTATGGCAAACAAAAAAAAACCCAAAAAGTGTATAATTTAAAATAAACTCAGCTCTAATACTGTAAAAATGAGGTGGCTAACTGGATAGATATTGGTAAACCATCATCCTGAGTCACCTTGACAACTATTTCGTTAGAAGACTTCTAAAACAAGGGCATTCCTGAAGGCGTGCCTCCGCGGCAGCTCCCACTGAAGAGCAGGTTAGCACAGTTGCCCAGCTCCGGAGCAAGGCCCCGCTTGCAGCCAGCCCCGCCACCGCAGCCGCCTCGGAGCTGCTCTCAGCACGGGGCAAGAGAGCAGTGGGACTCTCATCTCCAAGGGCAAAGTGCTGAGACTGTGGCATGAGTCAGAACAGCTTACGGCGACACGAAATGAGGCTTTAGCAAACATTTGATGTGTGTTGACCAACTGTATTTCAAAGACTATTGCTGAAAGAAAGAGAGCTCTGACAACTCTTCAGTCACAGCTGGACAGAACAATTCTGCTAACTCTGCCAACTGATTTCAATTAAGTTATTTTTTAAAAAAATAATTAAAAATTTACTTCACAAGCTTAAAAAGGTCCAATGAATAAAGATATCCACTAGGAGTCATACTTAGAAGTCAGTTGGCTGGGTACCACAGACTAATAAACACATATAAAATTATTTTTCCTTTTTATACTGCAAAGCTACAAAAGAACTAGTAAACATTCTAGACTGGGAATTTCATTTTTATACTTTTATTCACTCTAAGTAGTTGTCCTGGTTTCAGCTGGGATAGAGTTAATTTTCTTCCTAGTAGCTGGTACAGTGCTGTGGTTTGGATTTAGGATGAGAATAATGTTGACAACACATGGATGTTTTAGTTGTGGCTAAGCAGTGCTTACACCAGTCAGGGACTTTCCAGCTTCCCATGCTCTACCGACTGAGCAGGCTGGAGGTGCACAAGAAGCTGGGAGGGGGCACAGCCAGGACAGCTGACCCCAACTGGCCAAAGGGACATTCCATACCATGGGACGTCATGCTCAATACAGAAACTGGGGAAAGCTGGCTGGGAGGGCTGCTGCTCGGGGCCTGGCTGGGCATCGGTCAGTGCATGGTGAGCAATTGCATCGTGCATCACTTGCTTTGTATATTCTTTTATCATCATTATTATTACTACTATTTTATTTTATTTCAATTATTAAACTGTTCTTATCTCAACCCACAAGTTTTCTCACTTTTACTCTTCCGATTCTCTCCCCCATCCCACCGGGGGCGGGGGGGAGTGAGCGAGCGGCTGTGCGGTGCTTAGTTGCCGGCTGGGGTTAAACCACAACAGTCCTTTTTGGTGTCCAACATGGGCCTCAAAGGGTTCAAGATAACGACAGGTTTGATTGGAATGTGCTAGACCAAATTTATAGCTGTTATTGCTGTTTAGCCATTAATCGGCAGGCGCCTGTGCTTGCCGTGGGGCTTGCTCGCCTTACTGTATGTTGGAGTCTAGTGCTCGTTAGTGGCTGCTTTTTGCTTTCGCTGCTTGCTCTACTGAAGAAAGCAATGCTAAGACACATTAGGCCTGTCAGAGCCAGGAACTGTTAAACTTCACCATGAATATTGTGCACAAATTTAGTCAAATTGTGACATGCACGTAACTAGGATGATTGGAAGAACAGAGTTAAGATCTTTTAATGTTATCTGTTAAGATATGTACTATTTAACCTCGTCAAAGGGGTTGGAGGTCAGACACAATTATTCTCTGTAAACACCTCAAGAAGGTGAAAGCTTTTTTCTTTTGCTTTTGAAACAGCTCCCCAACAAGAATGCAAGTAGAAATATATATCAACATTATTCTTTGTATGAGCATTTAATTAGTCCGCACAGGATTTTATGACACATTACCAGAGTCAATAACTTAAGAGATCCACCTCTATCCTGCATCTCTCGCACTGAAGTTCTACCTCTAAAAAAATGTAGTTTAAGATCAATAATAATATAAATGGTCTGCAGGTATCCTGCATTATTTTAAATATCAAAATGAAATATTTGAGTGCAATAGAGTTTTTCTTACCTTTCCAGAAGATTATGAATTGCTTTGAAGAGCAGGGTCCTACACTCATAGGAAAGCCCATTCTCCCACAATCCTTCTTCCACCACTACAAAAACATAAAATGTCAACATGCTCAGAATAGGGAAATACAACCATTTATACAAAACATAACTCCAACAACTCCAATTTTCAACAGTAGCATGTTTCATGAAACTGTTTCAACTATTACCTATATTGCCAAAGCAGCTTTAATCTTTACTTGCTGAAGACACCAACTTTGAATTTAAAGAAAAGAAAACATAAAAGCATAAAAGCAAACACATTTGTCTGTAGCATTCAATATTAAAGCAGGGGCGTGAGTAATTCATGATCATTCTTTGCCATGACTGCCAAGAGATCCTTTAAAACTTAATCGCAGATGCAGGCAATCAAGAAACAAAGTGAATCATTAAAGGTGTAAAATCAATTTACATAACGTAAACAACATTAGACAACTATCCTGAACCTCTCACTGTCACACTCAAGTGAAATTCCTCCATTGTACTGACTTAAACTATTGCAGTTTAAGCAATACACAGCAAATATATGAAATACACAGCAGTTTTTATTCCAAAATAAAAACTGTTAACTCAGTACCAAACTGCAGAGATTTTAGAAAGTTAAAAAATAATCTATTAATCTCTCACAGTGGAGTGCGGCATGAACTAGTCACCTGAATGAGTACCTGAAAGATATACAAACCTCAAAAATATCTGCTGTCCTTACTCCATTGCTTTTGGATGCTAAAACTACCAAGAGTAAAACTATTTTTGGTATGCCTGTACCAGATTCTAAATCTTATTCAGCCAGAAGCTGCAATCTCAGCTGCAGAGTAAAAACAGATGATTAAATAACTTTGTTAAGGAGTAAGAATTTGCTAATTGTCTGAGTTCTGTCATTTCAATTTTACAGGAATACTCTGCAGATCTTTAGAAATGCAAACAAAAAACTCCACCGCGTGTTAAGACCTGAATACTTAACACCCCTCCTTGGCCAATTTAAAGGATGAAACCTTCCAACAGCATGTCTATCATTCAGAGATTATTATCTAAGTTGTATTGGGTTTGCATGGAAAGGTTTTGGTAGCGGGGGGGGCTACAGGGGTGGCTTCTGTGAGAAGCTGCTAGAAGCTTCCCCCATGTCCAGCAGAGCCAATGCCAGCTGGCTCCAAGGCAGACCCGCCGCTGGCCAAGGCCAAGCCCATCAGCAACAGTGGTAGCGCCTCTGGGAGAACATATTTAAGAAGGGGGGGGGGGCGGACCCTGCACAACTGCAACCGGAGGGAGGAGTGAGAATATGAGAGCGAAACAGCTCTGCAGACACCCAGGTGAGGGAAGAAGGAGGGGGAGGAGGTGCTCCAGGCACCGGAGCAGAGATTCCCCTGCAGCCCGTGGTGAAGACCATGGCGAGGCAGGCTGTCCCCCTGCAGCCCATGGAGGGCCACGGTGGAGCAGACAGCCACAACCCTGCAGCCCGTGGAGGACCCCACGCCGGAGCAGGTGGATGCCCAAAGGAGGCTGTGACCCTGTGAGAAGCCCGTGCTGGAGAAGGCTCCTGGCAGGACCTGTGGCCCCATGGAGAGAGAGGAGTCCACGCTGGAGCAGGTTTGCTGGCAGGACTTGTGACCCCGCGGGGGACCCAGGCTGGAGCAGTCTGTTCCTGAAGGACTGCACCCCGTGGAAGGGGCCCATGCCAGAGCACTTTGTGAAGAACTGCAGCCCGTGGGAAGGACTCACGGTGGAGAAGTTCGTGGAGGACTGTCTCCCGTGGAGGGGACCCCACGCTGGAGCAGGGGAAGAGTGGGAGGAGTCCTCCCCCTGAGGGGGAAGGAGCGGCAGAGACAACGTGTGATGAACGGACCCCAACCCCCATTCCCCGTCCCCCTGTGCCGCTGGCAGGGAGGAGGTAGAGAAAATCGGGAGTGCAGTTAAGTCCAAGAAGAAGGGAGGGGTGCGGGGAAGGTGTTTTTAAGATTTGGTGTTACTTCTCATTATCCTACTCTGATTTGATTGGTAATGAATTAAACTGATTTTCCCCAAGTCGAGTCTGTTTTGCCCGTGACAGTAATTGGTGAGTGATCTCTCCCTGTCCTTATCTTGACCCACGAGCCTTTTGTTGTATTTTCCCTCCCCTGTCCAGCTGAGGAGGGGAGTGATAGAGCGGCTTGGTGGGCACCTGGTCTCCAGCCAGGCGCAACCCACCACATAATTATAGTTTACAGTCATGTTTAAAGTAAAGCTTTTAAGGAGTTTCTGATGTATGAAAAATATTAATATTGCCAGCAGTCTTCAACACAAGCAACACAGCAAGTCTGCCAGCTTCAAAGCCTCAAAACCCAGCATTGTTCGTTATTCTGCTGCTTCTCCCAGTAACCGTAAGTCATATAACCTCAAACAAGAAGAGGCACATTTTTTTGAATGTGTAATTTTGTGATATGCTAATATTGGTAACACAGTCTCTCTCCTTTTACAGAATGAAAAAGCCAGGGCTTTAGTACCTAAATCACCTTATCGAATAGCACAATTACTTTCCCAGAAGAATGAAGAGGCAGACATGCTTTTGGGCATAAGCGTGAGCCAAGTATCTTTCCCTCTAAAACTATTAAAGGCCCCTTTAATGCTGGCAAAACCTTACTGACACTGAGTGTGTAATGCGCCATAGCTGTTTACCAGATAGAACTTCACATGGCCTCTGATTTCATGTTTAAAACAGTATTCTTAAGAAACTTCAGAATCTCCACACATTTTCAGAACTATTGATGTATAAATTCTACATAGTTCAGAACTACTGAATCCTAAGAAACTGCAAGACTGGTACAGTCTTGCACTTAAAAACTACACAATTCTCAAACACGTAAACAGTTATATATTACAGTATGAGAGAGATCACACCTGAGTTCACCTCTATGAAAACTCCATATTTAAATAAAACTCCAAATTTTTAGGCAGTGTCATGAAATCGACAGAATTTGTAAAAGTCAAGAGAAATTCACTATTACACAGCACTGAGCTCTTCTTGAGTTTCACCCTAATCCTATCAGAGCATCCGTGCCAGAAGCCAGTATTGTCCCTGCTTTAAGAACTTCATGCAAAATGGGAGAGACAAGAATCTATTCCATGATTTTACAGGAAACTTCTCACAGCCAGTTCTGATGTTCTCAATCATAACTCACTATCTACTCCCAAGTATGCACAACAAACTAATGGGACCCAATTAAAGAACAGCTTGTATCATCTCCCAAAACTGTTTTCTGCAAGTATAATTTTGCCACTGACTCCAGAAGAAATAAGATTAGATCATACTGCTTTACACTGTTTATAAGGTAATATTCTGTAGAGTTTGAATAATTTTAATACCAAATTCTTTAGGTACTGGACATTACCTGTATTCTTTTGCCCTGCTTAGCTATGACTGGCACAGCTCCTCTTTGGGCTATACCATCCTATGACTCTTCCACAAACTGAGACCCCTCTCCCCAGGACTGGTGTGACATGAAAGGCCTACGTATCCCAGCAGAATGGACTGAAGATGAGGGAATGGAAACTGGCAGCACTCTCCCTCTCTACACAACACCACAGCTGTATTCATGGTTGTCCTGCACTCAGGAGAAGGAATGGCTATGCAAGGGAATGTGTCCCAAAGCCTAGGAAAAGCAGGAAAAAGCAGTGTTAACCTCGCGGTGGAGGTCCTTGTAGGTACGTCCCTAGGGTCAAGTCTGCCAGTGAGATCAGACTGGCTGAGGAGCAGCAGTTGAGTGGGACAGGGAAAAAGGGAAAGTCTGAAGTGGCATCATCCCTCAATATTCTAATTTTCTAAATTGGCTTTTTTATTACTTGGCATTCACATAAATTATATATGAAATGGAAATAAAGTTATTTCCCTATTAAATTTAACTCTAAGCATATCATAAGACATCTTCATAACCATTTTCCTATAATAAATAATGCCTATGATTCCCAGATATATTAATGCACTATACTTACTCAATTACCACTAATACTTCTTTATCCCACTAAAAATGTTCATCTCACAATTGAGAGTATGTACATATGTCTGTCGCAGTAAAAATGGGGAGAAAAAAATTAGGACTGCAGCATTTCACTTCTTCTCTGCTCTTTGGCTTCTTGATCCAGTCTCCAAAAAAAAAAAAAAAAAAAACCAGCTTAAATAACTGGAGCAAGTTACAACTTCAAGATGCAAATGGTGACCAGTAACAAAACTTGGCAAAACACTAGAGATTAGACTATCCCTGTGAATTGCTAACTTCCTCACACTGTAACAATGTAACTAGATTTTAGATTTTGAAGAATATTTTAAATTCCTTATAGAAGATTGAAGACTAGGAAATAATTGTTGGTCTCTGTCTACACAATGATTTGTAATGCTTTTAACACTCATCACTTTCAACTCAAGACCTCATCAGCCTTTCAGTGCTGCCCGACAGCATTTTGAGGCATACAGCTAACAGAAAGCAGGTGCTGCACAGGTTCAGAAACATACTTATGCCAAGCACCTATATCCTGTCCTGAAGGTATTTTCTGCTACTCTTGTTGAAATATTTGTCTTGAGAGGCAACAAATTTGCCACAACAGCTGTGAAAGCAATCTTCAAAAAAGAAAACTTCTAGAGGAAGAATCAAGTAAAGATTGAATTTTAGTAAGAGAAAGAGTACGACAGAGCAGGTAACTACTTTTTCCTCCATGGAAGTCAGAGAGGAGACAAAAGTTTTGGAGAGGCAGCAAAGCAGAGGGGACGAAACTGTGGGTCACCACTTCCCAGGACCCGGGTAGACAAAGCCATCACTAATCTGATCTGTTGTTTGCGGCAATCCCATTTTGAGTAGGATGTCGGACTGGATCACCTCCAGGAGTCCAAGCTCCTTCTCAACTGTGTGATCTGTCTGATCTACTGATCCTCTACCGTGATAGATTTATATAGACATTTAGATCTCTCTCCCTCTATGTATCTCTCTCTCTCTCTCTGTATATGCTAACTACTTTATCTAAGCACATGTACATTCCAGAATAGTCAAAGATGACAACTGGGAGTAGCATTTACTTTCTTGTAAAACAGGCAGTTCATCCCCTTCTCGCTGTTTGTCCTGCAACAGAGGGATAACTTTACCACTACACTTCTCACCAAAATAAGCAACTACTATGTGTGTTTTGTTGGGCTTTTTAAAGTGAAATCACATCGCAAAACAAACAACTAAGTCTATTAATACTCCATCTCTAAAAATCTGGATTCATGGGAAAAAAAAACAAGACTACAAGCTCACATCATCTCTGTCATTAACTGTAATTCTATAAACTGCTTAGTTGAGATAGTCAGTCTAACTGCCCTTACTGTATCATTCTCGGTATACGCTCTTTAAATCCAGTGGAGATAGAGAGCACTAAAGAAGCATATGGATCCAAAAAGAACTGTGAAATTTTCAGTATCTTTCGAAGAGTGTGTGTGTGTGTGTGTGGGGGGGGGGGGTATGGAGAGAAAAGGAAAGAAAAAAAGACTTGAGATAGCCAGTTTTGTACAAGAATATTCTATTCATTTATCTGAAGAGGCATCATTATTTCAATCTATAGGAGTTAAGAAAGTGAAAATATAAATAGTCATTAAAATTTTCATGGAAAGTTAGTAACACACCAAAGCAATGTTTTAACAGATACAATGGCAAAAAATAATTCTGTGTAAGCTGACAGGGCACTGTATAGTAAAAACAAAAGTTACTGTTACAGCTGAGTACCTGCCCATTATCATTATCCAACGTACAAGTGTGTACAGGAATAAGGTAAAAAACCTTTTGGTTATACCACCTGAAAAAGAATACAATGCGGTGTTTTTCAATTGCAAAACAAATCTTCCATGGAGAAAATACTTTTTATTTTCTCATTGCCAAGATATTATTAGCAGAAAATCCCAAAAGAAAAAAGGCGTATTTGACACTTATCATAACGGATTATGACTGAGGTGCTACATCTCACTGCTAGTCTCCATACAGAACGGGAATTAATCGATAGCCTTCACATATAAAGTTTTAAAATGTTTGTTATCATTTTGTTTTCATAGGTTCAAAAAATGAATAGAACATTTGTGCTGATTTTTAAATTTATCCTTGCAGATCGGATGTTAAAAGAATTAAAGGCAACTACAATAGTTTAGTCTTACACTTGAAATTTATAATTTAAACACACATTAATGAGCAGCTTAGTTGGCTTGGGGTCTTTTTTTATTTTCAAGTCAGAGATATTAAGGTCTTCAAAGCGTCCAACGATTTTTGTGAAGCCAGCCGTGTTCTCAAAAAAAAAAAGAACCATTATAAAAATTTCAAGGAGGGAAGTCACAGCAAAATATCAAAGCAAATACTTCAATAATTTTAGGTCTCCCAGCAGAGATACTGGAAGGATAATAAGATCTCTGTTCTGCTTCAGTGACCAAACTGACATATTTTATTTAAAAGAAATATAGGAAGGAAGGAAGGAGAGAAAGCAAGTTGAGACTGTGTCAGCATTGCAGAGATAGTTACACCTTTAAGAAATTCAGCCACCCACATTTTAATAATTCAGGTCATACTGCCTTATGCAGTTTAAAAGTAGAATTAGTTTCAAAGAATACATATTTCCTCAGAGCTATGTTACATATTTCCTTTTAATGTATCATATTGCAGCAACAGCTGAAATGAACGTCTAGACATCAAAAACAGTCTTTATTCCCACCTACTGCTTTTTTACCTCAGGCATCAAAACTAATGAAACCTATTATCCAGAACACTGACTTCAGTTACCACATTGGCCACTGCAAATATGAAAAAACACTCTGGGACAGGACCAGTTATTCAGCCATTAAAATTACTGAAAATCAATTTCTTGCTGCACACTGCAGAAATACTGATAGATTAAAGCAGGACACATGGGACGAGGAGATTACTTCCAGGGAAGATTACTATGTCAAACTGCTGAGGAAGGGGAGTTACTCAGCTACTCAGGATTCATATTCAGAGCAGTATATGTTCCTTCTTACTCTTTGATATTTTGTCTCCTCATTACCATGAAATATGAAGAGGGGGGGGGGGTGTTTCCCTGTGTAGATACAGGTTTTAAAAACACACAGCCAAATAACTCAAACAAAAATCAGAAATTCAATTACTAAAAGTAAGCATTTAAGTCTTCATTTTAATTTTTATTAACGTGCCCTTAAAACAATATTTCAAAGACTAACTAGCATTTTGAAGCATCAGTTCTTCTAAAAAATTGAGTTAAAAGAGTAACAAAGTAATGCAATGGTACATTAATTCTGAAAAACTATATTATACCCATAAAAATCCAATTAAACACAATGCTATTGATCGATCATTGTTATACTCCCATTGATCATCTTGTAAAATCTGTGTTTGAAGTCATTAGTGATTAAATTGACTTATTACTAAATCAGATTCAACCCACTTAGAGATCTAATTTCCTTGCACGGGTTATGATTGTAGGGAAATTGTACTGCTTACTCTTACAGTACTGAGAATTCATCTTGGCTCTCTGTCTCCCAAGTCAACTCATCAGCCAAAAAAGAACCAATACAGATGAAATGCTCACCAGAATGATCTATTTGTGTTAATCTATTTGCAAACAGAGCTTACATGAAGCGCTGAGAACATGTGCTGTAGATGCACAGAAGCATTTACAGTCAATATCCTACCAAGGTATCCTTAACAGCACCAGTTCTGCACCACACTTCCAGGGAAATCAGAAAATTAATGAAGACTCTCGCTGAAGATTGCTGTTCAGACACGACCCAAGTTTGCATTTCAATGGACTACAATTTTCTATATAAAAACTAACACTTTCAAGTAGACTTGACTATGGAACTAAAATTGTTGCACTTCAGAAAGACAAATAAAACCTTCAAAGGCAACAGCTGTTGAATATCACAGGAATACTGTGACGCTTTAATTGTTGCGCATTGAAACAGAAATTAGCATAATAGCTATTTATTGAAAACCAGATGGTAGGTGACTATCTGCACTTAGATTATATTAGCACTACTTAAAGTATTACTTCTATTGCTTCCTCACTCCCGATAGGTGCAATATTTTTTATAAAATATACATTAAATGTTACATTCTCTCCCTCTTCCTGTCCCATACTCTCACATGCCTCTACTCCTGCACCGTCTCTTTTGCCTTTCCATGGTCACACACCACAATGCAGATCCTTACAGTGAAGTTTTCTCAGTATCACAGTTAACTATGCAACATTTCAAAGGGCACTAGGAACAAACTGGTCATGCAAAATATGTAATCACTTCTGGTTCTTTAGAAGTTCACTTCAAAATATTCCAAAAATCCGGCAGTAATATCTAACTTCTCCAAAACCAAAATTATTATCTATGAAATCAGTATAAACATTTCTGTGTAATTATAGCTCAAGTCTGCTTTCTACATAGGAATGCAAAATTAACTATGCCAGAGAGCTGAGCAGCTCGCTTCAGAGATGTAAGAGATTCCAACTAAAACAGTTAAGTTTGCTGTGTGGTTTTTGCTTTGAATGCTTTTTACAATCACCAGCTCTGTCCCAAGAAAGAGTGAAATGAACATAAATACGGCACAATTTTTATGCGGTTTACACTGCTTCCTAAAGTAAAGCGGGAAGTCGTTTGCAGTGCAAAACCTGCTCTCGCGCGCCAGAAAATTCCCCCCAAATCCCTGACTTACACTGTTTCATTTGTCCCACCGCACATTTGTGTTAAGCAGTTTTATTTTCAAGCAGTTTTTATTTTCTCTGCAGAGGTATTTCCTATAGATGAAAAGCATTAACCTGACCATAGTGAAAATGGACTAAAAGTTTGGAGAGATTCTCACCATCTTCTGTAAAGTGTTCAAGGCTAAGGATGTCACTAAGCAAGAAGTACTTTCTTAAGTTTACTCCTGGGAGTTACTAGCATTTCCTCCCACATTTCTGAACTTCTCACTTTCCGTTACATCTTGTTTCCCTCTTCAACTCTTTGGTACAAGGGCGTTAAAAAATAGTTTCTCGGAAGAACATAAAAGAGTAACCCCAAAAATTTGAAGGCAAATAATTTTTTTGTAAGTATTACTATGCTTTCCTAATCCCAGGAAACAATCTCTACTCTCCAAACTTGATTTGCTCTCTTCTTTCCCTTTCCAAATCTCCAAGTTTTCTTCATTTCCTCCCATCTTCACCAACCACCTCGGTCTTGCAGGCAGTGCAAGCCTCATTCCACACATCAGCTGCAAACCCCACCCCCCCCCCCGCCACTTCTGCCTTTTGATCTTTCTAGGTTCAAAGAAAATAAAACTACTGAATTGTATCTGCATCAGTAAGATCTTCCTCTCTGCACCGATAATGCAATGAGAATGCGGACTTTTAGTTTTCTTCACTGTTGAGAAGAATGTTGTTTTTCATCGATAGCCCGTTGAGCATATTTCCCCATCCCCTACAGCTGAGGAGCTCTGTTGGAGGTAACAGAATGTACGAGGGCAGCAAGTCTCTTTAAAGAGAAATTAGAGCAAGTTCAGCCATCACCAGAGGAACAACAAGGCTTGTTCTTAGGAAAAATACAGTTTGTATTAATCCATACTTGGAAAGCAAACGGAACCAAAAGTCTTTTCTCATTTATAAAGTATGCAAGACGTCATTCTTGAAATACAGATTGATCATTTTGGAAAGCGGTACAGGATGCTTTCTTCCCTCTTCTTGAACACAGGTTTGCCTTAAAAACAATTGCACAGCTCAAGATGGACGTTTCCATTTTAAACTGCAATTCTGACGAGCCAAGTCCCTGAAAAGCCTTCCACTCACCACTCAAACAGTTGGCCTCCGCTCCTGCGCCAGCCCTGGTGAGTAATCCCTGCAGCTGTAGGGAAAAGCAGGGCGCTCGGCAGCGCTCCCTCCCCGCCCCCCCGCAGCCGGCATTTCTGCGCTTCCTACAACCATCCTAAAGAGCTCTTTACAGGAGGCTTAGCCCTGGCTAAGGGCACTCTGCAGCGTGACCAAGAGAACATGGAAACACGATTCATTAGACATGCCTGGAGTGATAACAATGGAACCGCTTCTTGCTGCCTTTCATTTCTTACATTTCGTGGAGGCTAATGCATTCGCGTTACACAACGAGCACATTTACAGAGAGGAAAAAAAAATATAATCATCTTTAAGAAAGCTGGCCTTTTTCATTATTATTTGCTGCTTTACCATATGCTTGCAGGCTGCCACAGTTTTTATTTGATATGTTAAGATTATAAATGTAAGAAAGACAAGATCTCCAACCCATCCAAAGATACGTTTATAGAGAATTCAAGGGTGTGATGCTGCCCAATCTCTCCACGATCACGGCTATCTTCCTTCCACCCAGCTAGGCTGTACGTTGTGGAACAAAAAACTGTAATATTTCCATCCCAGTTGTATGCTTATTTAACCAAGCAAATATTTGGTTTTCCATTAGCTAAAATTTGAGTTAAGATTTGTACTCATTTTTCTCAGTTCACACATACAGCCTCCAGACTATTTTCTTCTTTTATTTTTTTTCAAGCCAATGGTTATTAGAAATAACAATTTTCATTAGAAAGTCTTCTTTTGCTTAACTTACTTGTAACACTGTGTTGTGAGAAAACAAGATTTTGATTTGACTAAGGAATACTGGAAAATATTTTTATAGCAGCCTCCCATTTTAAGCATACATCATGTACCGCAAACACGTAACAGCTAAAGGTTATAAGTGTGAACTACAACACTAATTCCATTATATGTGGAACACATTAGCTAAGTCCTCTTCATATTACTTTTTGAAAACTAGAAAAAGAGTTGAGCAAACACATTTGCTTCTAGTTTATACATCACTTGAAAAATAATGTTTTAAAACTTATTTTACTGCTTGTTTTCCTACCTCCCTACTGGAATTCATTATAATATTTTACACAGGAGTGAACTACAGAATTGACTTTGCAATTTGTTTACTTAAAAACTTGCTGAAGCAAAAGTTGAAGCAATTTCAAAAAACACAAACCCCACCCATCAATCACCAAATATACAAATAGAAAAGTAATAGTTAGCAATAGGCAAACCCAAATTTAATATTGCTGGCAGGTTTTTTGAGTAGCAAAGTTAAGCAATAAATTTCAGCTTATAATGTTTATACATACTTTAGAAGCAGAGGGTCAGGCTTCAGCAATAACCTAACATCATTGCAAAAATGTTTATGGTCAGACTTGATGCTTGTTAATGAAGCACTGTATTTTCAAAAGAAAAGGTAAGTTTCCAGACTCCCAGTTTTGCCACTGTTTTTTGAAAAAAATTGAAAATGCATCTTAAATTTAGGTATTAAGAACAGCAGAAGTGGTTGAAATGAAGTCTCTTTTTAAAAATGTGACAGTGCAAACCGTTTCCCTCATAGACACACCTTTTTTGAAAGAAAAGTAGACTTTCAAAGCCACAGGCACAGAATAAAAGGCTAGAAAAGAATTCAAAAACAAGACAACCATATTTTTTTCATTTTGTTTGTTCTTTACTGGATTTTAGTGCTCCCCAAGCAGCGTGCCAAAATGCTTTGTGCTCTTCTGTGAGCAAATGTTTACTGTAGTTCGCCACTATTTAAATTGAAGTAAAAGTGAAATAACAGCTTTCGTGCACCACCACGACGTATCGAGTTCTGCCAACAAAGTGGTCTGATACAGAGGCAGCCGGATGTCAAGCAGGTTTTAAAATATATTTTTGTCATCTTCTAACAGAGAGCCAGCAGAGGGGGCTGCATGTAACCAGTTCCTGGACTCTTAATGTAGGATCTGTTTTTCAGATTAAGAAAAGGATACGAGATCACACATGCTAAAAATAAAACTTCTGAAAAAAAGGACCACATTCAATAATAAACACATTAGAAGAGGGCAGATTTTGAGTAGGAACAGTTTAATTGCTACTTTTAAAATAAAACCCTCTGTATGAAACAGCTTTAAAAGCAGAATAGCTTCCTTGAAAATAATCTAGTCAAAGTGCCCAGTATCAAATCTGTATAATGATCCCTTGAGAAAGGCTAAGTAAGATCTTTGAAAATCTTATGTCCATTACTTCCATTGGTTGAGCAGATACTTACATATTTTCAGGCATCTTTGATTTTTAACTAATATTGTTTCACACATTTGGTCTTTCCCGGAAAGTTTCAAAATTTCTGAGTTTTTAAGCTCACACTTAACCAGGCTGCCGCAATGATTAGGGCCTGTGCTACACTGAGGTAGCGTTTTTATAACGCTGAGCTTCACTAACGCTACCTATTATTACAATTGCTATGTTGGCAGCACCTTTCAAAACGGGAAACTTCAACTATTAAATTAATCAACGTAGATGTGCTCAGATTCTTCCTCCCCCTTCACAGAAACATCGGAATAGCAATCAGACAAGCACAACACACGGCTGGTTGTAAGGCTGGCCAGCCAAAGCAAGAGGGACACACACAGGACTGCCCCAAACCACAAGTACTAAAAACTCACTATTGGAAAACAACCCCTCTCCCTCCCTATCCCCATCAAGTCTAATCTGCCTTTTCAAGCAGGGAGTACTACAGATGCTTCTTTCCGATGGGGACAGAAAAACAATTTCTTAATCAGCATATTCTTATAAATAAGGATGTATTTATTTATTCTTATTTATAAACAGAAGGTATTACAGAAAAAAAAAAAGATGACACAACATGGTATACAGCATTGGGGATGGAAAAAAAAAAATTACTGAAGACTGGAGAGTCATTCTGGAAATACCCAAATCTTTGGAATTGTGCACAATAACAAACTAAGCATCAAGATTTTACAGACTACCTGAGACCATCAAATACGCACCTTTTCTCATAATCATTAAGGCTGAATATATATAGCAATTATTAATTTGAAGCCAGTCCTGTTCCATAAAGATCTCTTCTGTGAAGATCTCTTCTATGAGAGTTACTGCAAACAGAAGACACAACTGAGAACGATTGCCCTGATGACAAGCAGGCACTGAGAGGAACAGCCCGGGAAGAAATGACGACTTTCTGTTTGACCCAAAGAGTGATGCAACTTCTGACTCTTTTGTACTTGGAACTCCTTTTAAAGATCAGTTTCACAAAATTTGGGAACACACATCTACAAAAAAATTCCCCCTTCACAGGCATCTCCTGTATTCACTGTTGGAGTTATTTCTCATATCCATGTTTCAACAGGAACCATCTCCCTCACCGCTGATTCTGCAATGCAAATGTAATATGCTGTTCACTTTACAGTCTGTTGCCATGGATATATTAATGTGATGTCATAAATTGTTACATCTTCATTGCAGAAACAAAATGAAAGGGCTTGTAAGCAGGAGAAGAATAAGAACTCATCTAAGAAAGCATATTTGAGAATAAGCAACTGTAGTACAAATCACAAACAGAAAGACAACACATAAATTTGTATTTTAATTTAGTATTGTTGAATGTTTCTCTACATAAGAACTACCTCAAAGATTACAAATCACCTATTTAATTTTACTCTTTAATTTTATTGGACTGTTACCTGCACAGCGGGACCTGCTCAGCAACAAATATAACAGCACTTCTGTAATTTAGCTTTTCACCATGGTTGAAAACATCTTAGTTGTTTCTGAACTCTTACCTTAAATACCAAGCAGTGGCCAACCAACCCAGCAATGCCTATGTGACTCTGTCCTCCTTTTCCTTTTATTCCAGCCCATTTTGACTAACCGATTACATTTATTGCATGTGGGCCATGTCAGAAGCATGGCAATTGCAAGTACTTAATTTTTAAAGGCAATCCACAACCCCGATTTTTCAGAAATTATTACCTACACATATTTCACAAGTTTTTCTCTCCAAGGACTCCAGAAAGAAACAGTAACAAAATTTGCCTTTGCTTTATTAAAACAGTAGTTAAGATTATGATAAGTTAATCTACTTTATCTGTAGATATACACAAAGAGAGAAGGAAAGAATAATTTAGCTTAGAGAAAAGTATAATACAGTATAAAGCACACGCAATGTTCACAATCAATTTACAACTTTTAGAATGAAGAGAATCCAGGATTTCTCTCATTTTCAGTTCGTCAAACTGTCTTACTTAATCTTCTTCCCAAACAGTTCAGCTTTTCTGAAAGTGGATTTAATTAAGTCAAAAGACATACAGCAACTGGGGAATGAATGGGCATTTCTGCGTACTCAGACCTGCTGACCCGCCAAGCAATAAACTACATATGAATCAGACCATTCACATGATGCAGGGATCAACATATTCCCATTTCCTGCCATCACAGTCACCAAGACACCAAAGATCCACCCAAAGGTGGAGGCAGCACTTTTGTAAGGAGAATTCTTGTGCTCTCTAACCCACTCTACTACTGCGCTGCTCCCCAACCTGCTAGGAAACCTCTGCAACTTCTGAGTATTTGCTTCGTCAGATCAAATAGGAAAAAAAGCCACAAAACTGGCCTACGTTTCTGAAGGTCTTGTGGCACTCTTATCCAAGTCTACTAGTTCAATGATGAGTAATTCATCTACTTCCAATGGTATGTAAAGTGTTCTTCCCCTTTTCAAACTTTCTTGAATTGCATATGAAATGGAAAAAAATCCAAAAAATCCAAGCCCTTCCATTCAAATCGGCCATTCACCATTTACACAAGTTCAGACAACAGAACAGATCTCATCTTTCACAATCTAAGCATGCCAGCCTTCAGCTTTATGTATAAAGTGAGGGTTAGTTTAAGAGCCAAGGCAACTTAAAAGGACAGAATTTTGCCACACGGATGGATTTGTTTCTGAATTGTAACCCAAAGGAAGCAAGGAGGAGTGCCACCCATTAGCTGTCTTGACTTTCTGTTCTTTGTACTGGTATTTTACTTGTTACCCGTTCCCATTTAGAGGAACCAAGGTTGTAGATCCACATTAATTGCTCACTTTCAAAACATTTCTTGATTGGGACTGTTTAATTTGATTCCCAGGCCCTGCAGGTCCCTATTCTAGAAATAATACCTCTCCACTGCGGGGGCCGGGGGGCCACCAACACAGGCAACGCCAGCAGAAACTCAGCCATGTAGACAAGCTCTGAACAGTTAAGCAATAGCTACTCTGCAAGGAATGATATTAAGAATTTATCTTCCTCGAAGGATATTCCTCCTATAATTCTACATACTTAAGAAAGACCAGGGTCAAAGGGCAATAAAAAGTAGGCAAGCCTACAAGACAGCCTTGAACACACACTATAGCACCATGCTGAAATATCAAAACTATCAAATGGAACCAAATGTGAGCAAGAGCAGCACAGGCGTTGGAGGAATGCCTGCAGGATGCAGTGTGAAGTGCAGAGATCCCCACGCCGGCAGAAATTTGCTCTCATCAGTCCACACAGAGTAGTACTGCACGCTCACAAGCTGGCACCTAGCAGGGATTTAGACAAATTCACTCAAGGACAGTGCTATGCACACACAGCCGTGCAGCTTCTTTCTAAACTCAAAATGTTTCTGTGCATCTAGCCCAGGGGTTCGCTGTACATGAGAACACAAAATACTATTTCTATTTTAAAAAATTGAGTTTTTATTTTATTAAAAAATGTAATCCTGTTTAAAAACACAGCTATAAGATTATAGTTCAGTCTACTTAATTTTTTCTTAATATTTCAGTAAATAACAACCATATATTTATGCATCCTAAAAGAAAGACCTTAGCTGTCAAGCAGAAGGACCTACACACAGAACTCTTTGCGAAGACTTAATTGAAATCAGAGCTGACACTGTGGTCCCAGCAATCTTCATATGCCCTAAGCCGAAACTCTGTTCTGGCTGACCATGCAGCCCGTGTCACCACGCATTAGCTTCAGATAACACTTGCACAGCAGTGAAGTGTTTCGTCCTTTTGTGCTTGCCTTAGGCCACAGCCTCCTCTCACGTACATCAAACCAACTCCACTGGACGCTCCAGAAATTTAACGAGCAAATTCAGAATACTGACTGAATATGACAGGGAATCTGTGGGATCGTTATCAAATACAGAGGGGGGGGAAAAGAAAAGAAAAAAAAGAAATCTCTTGTCAGACTGTTTTAACTGACATTTAGATACTGCACTGGACATCATAATTTTCCTTTCTGTCAACGATTCGAATGTCAAAAAGTAAGAACACATATAGCTATATACCCAAAAGACTGCCTGCAAGAACTGCGGCTGTCCTTCATGTAAGCAAAAATAAGCTGATTTTACATACATGATAAATCTTTCGCTTCAGAACGCCTACAACCATACACAAATTCTCACCTACTTACAACAGAAGCAGAAAAGCCATACTTAATTGACTTTGTCATGCTATGGATGTAAAAAGCAACTCTTAACTACTGCAAACCACATACACACTCCTACATTGCTAAATAAAAATCACAGTGCTTGAGTTTAAACTGCAAATTAACAATGAAAAATCCCCATCTGAAATATCACATCAAGTTGGCAGCCCTGCTCAGCTTGATCTCTCTTGGCCAAAGAATTTCACTAGCTTGTAACGCTTAAACATAATCTGACAGCAAATGAGGCTTCCAACTGAAAATTACTACAAGGCTGGGTTTTGCTTACTTCCCCCCACCCCTCCAAGTAGAATATAAAACAACTGGAAACATATCCTGTTGGAAATTTACTAAATTATATATTCTTTATCCTGATAAAAAGCAATTCTCAAACACAACCAACAGATCAATGATTGACGCTACTGACAATTGTATTTATTTTCTTTTATTCTTTCCTCCTTGTTTATTCAATACCCATACAGCCGTAAGAGGCCTTTGCCTTTAAGCACAAAACATTACAATTACTCCAGATATTATTTTGCTGGCATAAAAATCCAGATATAATACATTCAAATGTCTGCAAAACATATCTAGGTTGTGTAAAGAGGATAGCAAATAGGGAGATAATCCCAGTTTATTAACTCTAGATGTAATTGCTCTGAGCTACCATCTTAAGCTGTCTTACATAAAAATCATCCCCTGTATCAATCTTCATGCTCCTTACCTTCTGATCACAGCTTTCTATATACAGCTGTATCTCCTGACTCAACTGTACTCGACTATTCAATCCACCATCATCAGTACTACACTGGTCATGCACCTCCTTGAATTAGCTTTTAACATAATCATGGCAGCGATTGTTTCCCATACACTCAATTCTGCAGACACATGAAGATTGCCCCGGTATTTTGCAGAAAGTATCACACGAGAAGCAAAATATATCTTGATTTCACAAATAAAAACCAGTATCTATGTTCTGTGGCGCTTTTTCTTATTTATTACATTGAAGCATTAGCATGTTCAAATTGTCAATATGCAGCTTCTTTCCAATAACAATTAGTGGAGAGGATTTAATGTCTAAAGTAATTGCACCACCTCTGTTTTAGTTAAAAATAAAAAAATAAAGGTCACTACTGCTAGCATGTAAACTGTATCGCCAAAACTTACTTTCAGCCTTAAAAGTGGTGGGCTTTACCTGTGACTTCAGAAAGGAATAAAAATTAGGTCAGTGGGGGTAATTCTGAAAAATTATTGTTATTTTTCATTTATGCAAGATTTAAATCAATCAAGTTATGAAAAACTACCAGAACCTTGGTAGAAAAGACAAAGTTCCTACCTTTAAGCATGAGAAATAATTTCACCACAAATGACAATCTTTTTCCAGACAGAACAGTAAGAGACAGACGAATTATTTAACAAGTAGTTCATTTCCACTAGGATATCTTTCAACATAAAGCAAGAGATTCATACTGCAATGGGAAAACAAGTTTGATAAAGCAGTGTTTTATACCAAAAATTCTTCTCATTCCCAACAAATTCCCAGTGAATTGTCACCAAATCTGCAAGGCAATATATACTCACTGTTCTCACTACTGTCATTTTTTGCATTTCACAAGAACTGTTTTGAATGTCTTTTCTTTTGACAAGATGTCACCATTGGAATGCTATATTTATTCTGCATTTCAAAAAAAAAAAAAAAATCTACGCCACTCAACTTCCTCTTGGTCTCTATATATTTTAAAAAGACTTTTAACATGACATCAGACACAAATTAGTCCAAAAGACTTAAAAGTTACTGCATCATTTCCTCTCGTTCACTGCATACTGCCAGCATCAGTACAAAATGTCTGTCACAGACTCAGTACTGCTGCATCCATTGGTGCCAACAGCGGCTTCCAAGACAAGGTTAAGGACAATATTTAGCACTTACACATGTACAGCAACCTTGTAAGCTGTCCTCATACTCAGACTTTATTATGCTGGAAATGCTAAGATCCTAATTAGTGTTAACTGACAGCTTCTCCTTACTCCAACCATTACAAAGCACAGAACTATCGAGATGACTACGCCCTCTCCCTGTCCTGTGTTTTCAGCCAAGAATACCTTAAATCAACAACATTAATTTACAGACATTAATTTACATCAGAGAGGTTTAGGAAAAAAATCATGCAATATATGAACCTTAATATTAAAAAGATTATACTAGAGGCAGATGCTCATGAAACACAAACAGATTACATGACCATTTTGATCTTTCAAGACAGACAGACACACACCCTCCACTCCATTCCTCTGCGTCAGGAGCCCAGGTTCATGCTTTATGGCTGAAGTTCCGTTCAGAACAGCACGTGGTGTCACTGTGTCTGTTAGCAGGAGACACTGCTCTCTAACACCAAGCCGGGTAAGTAAATAAGATGACAAAATTAAAGTGCTGACAAGATTAATGAAAGTTTCTTTGAACTTACTGCTTGCTGAATTCTCAGCAACTCTTATTTACAAGCAGTGATCATTTCAAAACACCAGCGACTCCTTCCTGTAACAGTCACAGCCCAATACTGTCTACAGGGCAACAGAAGCATTTTTGAGATGACTGACCCCCTTACAAACCGTTATGAAATGATATAGTAAACGAGAAAAGGATTTAAGTGTGCGCTTAAGTGACATGCCAAAGAACAGGATTCCTTACATGCTTTGCTGAATGTACTAGGAGAATACTTTGAAAGTAGAGGTTACAGAAATACAGGAGATGCTATAGGGTGCAAACAAGTATTTGTAAATGAGCTAATTTTGGTAAAAGTTACAGAATCAAATAAACACAAGCTTAACTAAGAGGGAAAAAATGATTTTTTTTCATTTGGCTCATTTTTAAACTACAAATTAAGAAACAGAAGTGGAAGTGACAGGCATTATCCTGTAGCTGTTTAATAAACTTACTTTTGTGTATCAAAGGAAGATATGCGTGTGTGTGTATATATAAAAAAAACAAAAAGGGTCTTATACTCTTCACCACCCTTTAAAAACATTAAATCAATTTTCAAATAAAGTCATTATTCAAGAAAATATTACCAAAAGCTCCACAGACACTTTTAAATACAAAATTTAATAAAAGCACATCATGTATTATGTACTCATAATGGTTAGGAATGGTACCTTCCAAACTCTGAGATATTCATGTAAAACAAGTGCACACTAAAACCTTGGAACACATAAAGGCTTTTCAGTGGAAGCTGTTAATTTAGTACTGGCTCGCTGCCCAGTGGATACCAGAATATATTTTAATCCAAACAACAGAATGGGAGGGAAGAAGCTCAAAAGCAATTTCAAATCTATCAAGATTGAAATATTACCTCAATACAAGAACAACATTTTCACTTTGGGAGTTCTGCCAAAAAAGAAGTTACCCTACAGTAACTATTGCTCTTTGGTACATTATTTTTAACCAAGAAGCCCCTGTAGGAGTACACCTACCTTATCTATGCTAGCCGTCTTTTCAACAGCTAGAAAAACAAGGTAGTATTCAACGTCTGCAAGAACCATAGACATATGTCAGAAGGATCCCACTGCAGCTTGCTGACAAGAAGCATCCTTCCATGATGTTACTGGCAAAGAACTACAGATTCGCCAGTCAAAAAGGTATTGGAATACTCTTCTCTTGACCTTGGCGTATGACCCAAGAATTACCATCAAAGAATACAGTTCTACTTGCTAGCTCCCCTATTTCAGACTTTTAGATTCCTGAAACAAGCTGAGTAAATTTTGACACTAAGTTGTGAAGTCGCAGTGTGTGTAATAGTTTGGTATGCTAGTCAGCTAGAGACAGAAGACATTTCAACACCTCTTTGATATTCCTTAAAATCCACCAAAACCATTGGCTATACAAACTTGGCACCAGAAGCTAAATTGGACAAGAGACAAGTAAATTGGACAGTCAATCGAAAAAATGATGATGGGAGCCAAGAGAATCAAGATTGCTGCCACTCTAGTCTTCATGCCTCAGAAGACCAAGCAGCACAGGTTGTAAGCACACCCCAGAGGCGCAAGCATGAAGTGTTTTGTCACACAAGATCATAGGAAGTGTGAATAACAAAATATACAGTGAGAGGAGATTCACATAACAATGAAACGAAACGCACTTGCAATTCTATTTGCAAGGTGCAATTCTTATTTGCATCTCCCAGTTTAATTCAGTTTAACTGGTTGCTGGTTTTTGATAGCTAAATTACTCAGCAGAAAAAAACCCAAACCAAGTCTGAGAGAAAAGGTTTAGGATGAGTATGCTGTTGTAGGGGTGTACATTTATCTTTTCATGACTATTAGGGAGGTTTTGCTGTTCATGGATCAGTTATTTATAGCTCATCTGGGCAGCATCCAGATCTTTAATTCCGTAACAGCTTCCCTTGCCTTTTGAATTAAAAATTGAACTTTACTCCAACTGATTCTCAAGGGGAAAGCATTAAATGTGCCACATCCTGTTCTTTGTTTCAAAGCAGCAGTGTGAAATAACGTAAAGAGCTAACGCAGCCCTGATGATTACTGCATATTTCATTAAGACTCCAACACTCTCTGTCCCACTTGAAGGCTGACTACATGCTTTTGGCCATATGGAGTTAGTTAAGTAGGCCCTGTGATTACTACTTAGAAAAATCTACAACATACAGATTCTCAGACAATTCTCAGTATTATGATTATTAAACTTCCATTTTTTTAAACCTTAAAAAGTAATCGACCGTATCTAGAATGTCAAATAAGCTCCAATTTTTTCAAAATTTATTAAAAGCTGCAACTGATTATATAAGGAGGACTTACAACAAGTAACCGGACAGAGGTGCAATGTGCTGTATTTGTTTTTGCACATCATTTTTGGTAGGTTTGGGGAAACGTACTACTTCCAAGTCAGAAACTAGCAATCTTTTATAGGGCCAAAATACATGGCTGATAGATGATACACACATTTGTGACAGGTCACCTTAACCATGAGCTGCTGTCAACTTAGTTCCTTTTGTTGTCTGTCTTCTGCCTAAAAATTTCAAACAATTCAGTTTCACTGGATCACTTTTTGGCTCTCTAACACGGACAACCGTTAAGTCACAGATGAATTCGTGACCAAAAAAATTTTATCTGGAGCCTTACAAGAAACTGTCCATTCCTGCAGCCGTGAAGAACCCCCGAGCCCGTCCCAGTGACATACCACCAGTGTGACTACCCAGTCCACAGACAATAACATCATTTTCTCCTGCTCTCTACAGACATGCATCGCTGCAAGATTGTTTATTTTGACTGTCTAGATATATTTGATTAATTAGATAATGTTTGTACAGCATCTGGGAAAGGAAGACACTGTTAATAATGTAATCTCTGTTGACAATTATATTTAAGTTTACAATGGACCTTTTAAAAGCAATCATTTCATCTTGCTCATGCCATACAGTCTCAGAAGCAGCTATTCACAGAAGCCTGCCCCGGAGGAGAGGCTTTCCATGCTGCATAGCCCACTCGCACAGACCGTTGCCTAGAGAGAACAGATGACATTTATAGGCAGTTGTCAACAGAAAGAGGATGTGCTGAACCAAGCTAATCTTTTTGAGGTCTTTGGCCTGGCTAATTTCATAAGTTAATCCTGATCATTTCTCAGGACACACTGAAATCACTCATCCTCTCTCCTTCCAAAAAACAGATACAACTACTATTTGCTGCTGAACTTTGTAGTCAAGAGTTTGCTAGTCCAAGGATACAAAGCAAACTGCAGTGTAGGCGACAAAAAAAGAATTAATAGATAAAAGGTCTGGAAATGCCAAAGACCACCTTCACCAAAATTTTGCACTTCTTATCCAGAATGTCGTCTTTTTCTTCTAGAACCACTTCTCTCCCCTTAGCTTGTCCCAAGTACTGACATACCTACCAGCTTCTAATGGTTTACAGAAAATTCCAGTCAACCTATTCCCTATCCTTTAATATCAAACGCTGAAGCCCAACACATTTTTTGCATTTATGCTTATAGTAAGGGCTCTTATTCCCACTGGCCCAAAGTAAATGTTACATTTGGCTGTACAAGAGAAAGTAAGTTTTAAGGTGATGGAAAAAGAAGGTGAGGAACGAGGCACAAATGCAGAACGGAATTTTCACAAGGCTCCTTCATCCCCTCCCTTCTCCCTCGTAGGATAAGCCCCCAGCTTCAGCATCCCGACTTCATCCCACAGGTACGCCATGCTCAAACCTTCCTGAGTTCTACAGTAACCCTCATTTTGACTCAGGGGAGTCAGAGGAGGAAAAAAAAAAACCTTTCACTTCCTTGAGAACCCAAATAAGGGAAACTCCAGAACAGAACAATATCTAAGAAGAAAACCACCGTCTATAATTGCCCATATACAAGCAGTTGAACTAAATGTGGGGTTTTTTTATCTAATTAATTTCTATGTAAATTACAACACTTGAAAAATTAACATTGTAACATCCCAACAGAGTACTACCACATACATTAATCAGCATACACAACACAACATCATAATCCAGTAACTTTCATTTAGGAACAGCCCGTTTTCAAAAGTTAAAACAAGAGAATCTGACTGTTTAACCATGGAGAATTTCTGCACTGTTCTCACTCTGGCAGGTTGTTGATAATATTAATAGAGGATAATTAAAAATCTTGCTTTTAGAGTTAAAGATGTTTTTAATTAGGTCTTTCTATCCAGAAAACCTTGCATGTCTTGTATCTTGTTTGTTCAGGTCAGAAGATCTATAAAAGCAAGAAATCTGAAGGTTTCATTTTAAAAGACAGATTTTTTTTTTTTAATTAATTTAACGAGTACGATGTCCAGTAAAATGGATTTTGTGCTTACTACCTGCAGAACTTCCCTTTAAAAGATGGGTCACAAAGAACAGAATTTACATTTTCCAAAATGCAGTTCAACTGATCTCATTTTCAGAAAAGCAGGTGGGATTTTTTTTTGCTTATTTCACTCTGTTCAGCCTATTCAAAATCTGTAAAGAGGAGGAAGTTCTCCAGAATTATTCAATAAAGTCAAATTAATCACAAATTATATTGACATATGTCAGGTGTTTTAATACCATCTAATTTATATCAGCATATATTCTCCTTTAAATCATTTCCCTGAAAGGGGTTCAGTGATGTTCTATTACTTCATGGCTTATAATAGTCCCAGTATTATAATGGATATTTAAAAGCAAAAGTAAAAAATTTTATGCAGAAGAACAACACTTACAGCATATGCAAAAGCTAGTTTAAGAGCAAGCGCAGAATTAGCTATACAGATATTTTTTCAAGTTTGACAGTTAAGCCTTCTGTGCTTGTCATGCATATGCCACATTAGAAAAAATAATATTCTTATGTAGTAGTGAACACATGTTTATTTAATGGCATCTGCCCAGAGGGATGGTATATTTTCTAGTTAGCATTCACAGAACTGTTTCTCTCAAACCAAATCACATTTGAAATATCTAGGTTAAAACTGATCTGGAATGGTTTGATTTTTGAAAAACAAGATCTTTTTAACTTTTTTTAATTCAAAACCTTTTTTTTTTTTTAAAAATACATAGCTGCATTTACTATGCAGCAAAATATCCACATCTGAAAAGAGGGAGAATGAATTAAATAAAAATATTTTTAAAATAGTATAACATTTATGAACAGAAAACATGGTTTCAAAGAAAATACTGGGAAATTTTATTCTGTCGGTTCCCCCAAAACCACATTATTGGCTATCCTGATCCATCTATGTCTTTAAGCTAGAGCCACAAGGAAATAGAAACTAATGCTTCAAATAAAACCAGTTTTGCTTGGTTTTGCCTTGCATTTGTGGGAGCTTTTTGTGGGGGTTTGGTTTGGGGGGTTTTTCTTTAGGTGAGGGTTTTTTTGGTTGTTTGTTTTTTTTTTTTTTTTAATAAAGCAATAGAATATTTACTACTTAGGATATTTGTTAAAGGAAATTATCAAAATGCAGAAAACAAAGCTTGTTGTACAAGACTTATTCCTTTAAAAGATTAAAAAAAAAATACAGAAAACAATGGATAAGGCCCTAAAAACAGATAAAAATGAGAAACCCTGTCTTTTATTCCTTTTCCTCTTATTCACAAGGTGATGACTTTAACTAACTCACTATTTGTGCTTCAGCACCATCATCCATAAAGACCAAACAGTATGAATTCATTCATCTTAAAAAGAAAAAAAAGACACCCCCCCCAGCCTTTCACATCTATGACTAACACACACATGTAAGAGACCGTGGGCATTAAAAATGTGATGGGATCATTCAAAAAATTAGAAACAAACTCAAGGGTTTGTGTTGTTAAGTAACAGATTCAAATTTGTCTGAAATAAGCGGTAGGAGCCTGAAGCACTGTGAACTTCTAAGCTCTCCACCGACGGTCATCTTCCACTCTGTTCCATTAGTAGCACTGAGCAGCACCCAAAATGGCATCCATCTGAGTGAGCTGCTAGGCTGGACAGCTATCTAACTTTACGCTAAAGATTTCTGCAACAATTTTCAGCCAACTCGGAACCAAGTGTACATATGTAGTTACAGCTGGAGCAGAGGGGCTTTCTGTTAAGCGAAAAACCAGCCCTCATTCAATGAAAGACAAAGGCGTGAGTTTAGAGCAATTCGGAAGACCTGCGGTAAGCAATATTTCTGCACAAAACATGACCAATTATTTCAAACTTTGGATGGAATGAAAAGTAAAATAAACCTTAAAAAAACCTGGAAGATTTAGGTCTCCTTCCCTTTCTAATTTTTTTTTTTTTAAATCTGCTTATGTCAGAGAAAGGAAAATAGTTACTCTCTTACGAAAAGACCCTAAAACATGTCCTATCATCAGGCAAAGTGATCTACATTTACTGTACTAAATTCCTTACATGAATTTCAGACACACCCTAAATCTAGCTACACTCCAGCTGCACTATCTGACAAATTAGACAGAAAGTCAATGTTCAACAGTATGACCGCAGACTCAAATGTCGGCCATTCCTGTTCTGGCTCTCTTCCAGAGTCAGTAAAAAAAAAGCAACTACAGATAGCTTCTGGATCAGGAGCAATAAAAAACATTCTTAGTGAGCAAAAACCATCTACGTATTTATGTGTGTGCGCACAATCTGATAATGGTTGCTATGCATGCCACCCTGCAAGTGCAGGTGGAATTACATACCTTGTCAGAGGTGTGGACTATAATTTGCTGTTGATTTAATCCGCATGCAGGTCTGCTAAAATTATGACTGAAAATTTCAGAGACATGCATACAAGGAAATGTGACCAAGTCACGCTTACTCAACACTTCAGGCAAGAGCTCAGACACCCTCACCAGCTAGGACTCAATTGCTGTGCTCCGTGCAGCTATACAGCATCCAGCTCTCGGGAACACAGGTACTGCTCCCGTGCTGGTACCTAAAGAAGGCCATGCTGATTTATACCAAGTGTCACATATGACAGCTTAGACCCCTACTTATGCTTAAACCCAGCTATTTTTTTCAGGACCTCCCAGAATATCACATTATGTATTGTTAACAATTCACATCAAAGACAGTTTTCCTCAGAGAGCACAGAAAACTTTGAGTCAATAGTGATAAAGGTAGTGAAACACATTTTGGGCATAGCATTAGGAAAACCACAGTGAAGAGTTTTTGTTTGAACTTTGTATAAGCACTTGAGTCTCCATTCTTCTTAGTTTAGCAGCTGCTTTGCTGAAGGCTCTCAGGGTATTTCAAGGTCTACAACTGTACACCTTAACATCCACGTCACAACACAGGCTGAATATGTATTCTATCATTGCGCGTGACGTTTGCTCCCTGGCTTCTACAGCCTGACCCTTTTCTTGCTAGCGTTTTTCCTCCCCCTATTTCTCTTCCATTCTGTCATCCCCACTTTTTCCTCAAACTATTTTTCAGCTTCTATCAGAATTCGCAAGCACGCACACCTCTTGTGACTTGCATTCGCTAATAGTGACAAAGATGGGGGCAGAAAAGCACATCTGGAGGCAAGGGGAAGAAATTAGCTGTTTCTTTTGGAAGTAGATCAGATTCAAATTAAGACCATCCTGAAAATGTAGCTGGAAGCATCTCCTTCTAGAGGCAAGAGCACCTAAGATTCCCAACATTGCTCAGAATTTAGGCTTAAGGGGAAATAATCTTTTGGAAATAGAAAATAAATTCTATAATTGTTTAAATAGAATTTCTGCAATACATGACTCTGTTAGGGTTCACATGCCGTAAACAACATGTCCTTGTCTAAACCATCTAAACAAGCTACACATGTAACACACATAGTAATTACCAATACAAGGTCGTGTTTCTGTATAGCCTAAAAGACTTAAAAACAACTGCATGAATATCTAAAATATCGTAATCCTGTTTTGGTGGCAAAAAGCTGCAATGCATAACTAACTTCTTCATAGCATCCACAGAGGCCTAAAAAGGGCATTTTATGTTATGACATTTTGTAGTGCTTTGTAAGGACAAACTTCATACTTCTACTGTTACAAGGAGGACAAAATTAAGCAACAAGCCAGTCTCCCCCTTGTTTGTTTGCTCTGCCTTCCTCCTGGGAAATATGGCACATTGTGCTGAGGTTGCTTCGATAACAGTGATTAAGACCTAAATGTTCTTGATCGGTAAAGAAATATCACCACTTTGGAACAATTCTTTGTCCCTTTATCAATATTAGGCTGGAGATTTTTGGGTTTCTGTCAATTTTGCATTATTTAATATCTTTTTACTGCTAATGTAATAATAAATTTATTATAAGCTATAAAATACATCATGTATTTCAGATGGATTATCTGAAGCTGAGATGTTTGTCATCCATTAATTAATCTTTCAGAGGTTTTCAGGGATGAAATAGAGAAACAATAAGCCACTGAATAAATGGGGATTTAATTCCCTTACCCTCTCATCTTCCATTACTCAGAGAACACTCAGAATGAGAAAGTCTATTTGACAAGAAGTATCAACATATTAAACACACACAAAAGCCATCCATCCTAGAAGTGATTCCTTCAGAAGCAACACTAACTGTGATTAATTTATACTAATTTGTAGCTTAAAGAAAGAAGACACTGATAAAATAATGTTTCTCTCACTACTAAAGATATGAAAATGGAGAAACATACATAGAAGGCAGACAGCAACAGAGATACTACTTCACAACTGTGTGCAAAATTGATAAAAACACCAAGTCGTAGTCTTTGTAATTCTCACATTCCACCTGAGAACTGTTAGCATTCCAGTTACCTTCAGTGATATTTTTAAAGTGTAACTACATTCTACATCTTGGTTCCACCTCTTTAACCATGCTTTTTCTTTTCTGAACCTTAAGATTTGGTTTTTATTTTTTTTAACTGATTACAGTATCAACTTGGTAGGTAGTGCTTATTTTTTGCAGCTGTTCAAATTTATTTCATCTAATGAGGAAAAAGATCTTAAATGTTTTATTAGGTTAGTCTTTGTATTTTTTCTTCTACATGTCTTATTTGCCGAAAAACAAAACATAATTTCTAATTATTTATTCTCCTTCTGTAACAGCCTTCCATCCCAAGGGCTAACCTGATTTTGATATTAAAGATCATTCAGAGCCACTCCACACAGACTTAAAAGAGTCTTACACAGCAATTAGCTGGTGTATACTCTCTTTCCTGAAGAGCAAAAAGTAAATTTTTTATTTAATTGTGGCTTCCTTGCATTTTGCTATAGGAATAATTGCATTATTAGTAAGATCTGAAACATGTCGTAAGTTGCCATTTAATCTACATCTGCACCACTAAAAAAGTGGAATACCTATAAGCTCAGAAGCAATTCATAAATTCCAGATAAACTTAACTCTTGAACTCCATAATGCCTCAGAAGTGTCTTACCCTTCCACCTAAACAATAAATTTAATTATTAAGTTATTTCTGGTTATTAAATTAATCTTGGTGGTCGTCAGGCAAACGTGCAACAATTCCATCTACAGTCAGACCAGAGGACTGCTCACCTCTTGCAGCCAGCTATACAACCAGGTACCATTAATCAAAGAGTCTTCGGCAAGTTTCAGGTGAAGTTAAATTAGAGCAAGAAAATAATGGCTCAAGTGTTTATATCTTTACCCTTTCACTAGTGCCGCAACTCAAACCTATCATTTATGTAGGCACATCTATTAAAATTAGTTTAAATTTATAGGTTATTCATGTATTATTTTGAGGTTTTAACATCGTATTTACTTCGTGTTTTCTACTCCTTATCTTAGCTCATGCAATTCTTTACAGCCTTTTCTGTAATCAAAAGAAACCATACTGTGGACACCACCCATGGGTCATAAAACAAGTGCAACAAGTGTCTCCATCTATAGAAGAAACATTCCCTACATAGCTCATCTAAAGCTTACCTACAGAAGAGAGGTAAATAAGCAAACAGTACATCACCACCACTACCTCACGACGCTGTGTACATCCAAAATTCTCGTAAGTGTGAGATTGAGAGGCATCATTACCCAAACTTAAACCCTACCTTAGGTTCCGAAAAACCAGGCACAACCGCTCACGTTTTACTATATTTCAATGGAGTTTCACAATGCTACATCACAGCTATAATGAAAACCTGATTCCAGGAAACAAGATCGGTAAAGAAAGCTGAAACAGAGGGAGAAAGAGAAATGGTCTAAGCCCTCATATAAATATTACGCGTGCTTACTGTGTTCTATGCTTTTGGAATGGAAACTCCACTTTAAACACTCTTCACAGTACCACCTGTAAATGTTTTTTGGAAGACAATCAACACATTCATAATAGTGAATGGATTTTTTTTTTTAAATCAGCATATAATAATTCCGAAGGTTTCAGAACTGTTTGGAGCTGTTCTGTGGGTCACACCAACAAAGTAAAATAACTTTTTTTTGAATTTTGTTACCCTTACCTAATTATAAAGTAATCTAATTTGAAGTCGAATGCACTATACCTATATAAACTATACTGATCATCTAACTTTTTTTTTTTAATAGTTTATATGCATGTTATTAGTAATAATATTTTCAAATACACAGTCCTTCAAATAGCTTTAGAAGGACAGGAAAGATTTGAAACACAGCCCTCCTGTAAGGGAGGGAGGATCTTGTCTTTTTTTATTTTTTATTTAATTGTGAGGAAGAACAGAAACAAAAAGAAGAACGAGACACGCCATAGCTCCTACTGGAAGCTGGCTAACAATGAAATCCAACATTTCTTTCAATTTAAATCTTGTGCTTTACCCAACAAACCATTCCAACTTCCTCCAGGGCACAAAAGGATATACAAGTAACCACAGATTTTAACAAAAGCTTTCCTAAGCTGTTTTATCTATTTATCATAGCAATATGGATCCAAACTTGAGTCCAGCTTTATTTGTACGTTTTGCCCCTAGAAAGCACGCTGCCTACCAGAATCAAATCTCGGCACACCACCGTCAGAAGACTTTAATCACAGAAGAAGAGATTAAGGCTACATCCTTAGATTCTTTCCAGTTACTTGAACAGAGCTGAAATCAAGCTGTAAGAAATAGCAATTCTGGTCACAGCTCCAACTTTCCTTCTACACAACAAATGATCTAAACAGGTTCTGAGGTTTTCTTATGGCTCCATTCCAAAGCTTATTCTGATCATGGCTCCAGTTTTCCTGACCCAACTTCTCTGATAGTTTCTCCTGCTTCTCTAAAATAAACACACAATTCACTAATCAGTACTCCTGCTTTTGCAATTGCAATGTTACTTCATAGGAAACCTTTCACCTTGTCTGGTGTAGCTTTTGCTCAGCCTTTCCAAAATCTTTATGTTTTGGGTAGCTGTAGATCCAGTTTTATTAATACATAAATATGGTTTTATTTAATCTTGCCTTCACTTAAACTCTGGGGCTGCTATTACATAAACCCAGCCGCACTCCTTACCAATTTCAATAACTTTTCAACACAAAGATGTGTGCCAAGTAATCACACTGTAGCTAGCAAACTATTTTTCCTCAGATACTCAATAATCTGTCTGAAAACAAGGAACAACAAGTTCTGGCCCACAGAAATTGGTGAAAATGTTGTTCAACACAACAAAGCCAGGACTTGACTCTGTGTATTAAAAAGATACTACGCTTGTGCTTTCATGACTGAATGTAGATATGACAGGATGAACTGGCCTTTAAAGATAAGACAGGTTAAAACTCATTTCTGCCTAATTAGCAACTTCCCCAACAGCAGGCTTTGGTTTCAGAATATAAAAATCACACGATGGACCTTTACACGATGATAGTTTGGAGGAAATATTTTCCTAAAAGAGGAAGCAGATAACATGCTAAAAAAAAAAAAAAAAAAAAAAGAAAGCTTGATTTTATCTCCCAAGTTATTCACGCCCTCCGACCAACTTCCTCTAATTTTCTAAAATGTAATTTCTAAGTGGAGAATGGATTACTCAGCATTTCAGGCACCCAGGATCTCACAGAGGCAAACTCCTCACCAACACCAAACCAGCACACCTTCATTAAGAATAAGGTCCCCTCAAAATATCTTTCTTATTAAAATAGTTCCATTAGAAAGTCACAGAATATTCTGATGTTCAAATTACAATACAGAAGACGAAGGTAGCAGGTAGTTAAGAGCAGCTACAGCATACGTTCTCATAGAGAAAAAGACGATCTAACAAAGCACACACATCCCTGTCAGGCAGATGACCAAGTAAAATACGTAAGACCGCCTAGTGTTGGCTCACGCATTTAGTTACAGAGGTTTGTCAACGCCCCGAGTCTTTTAATTTTGATGTCTTTTGTACAACTCAGCATAAAATAGTCTTTTTGTTCAACTGACATCATCTTGAGCCTTGACTGCTGTATTTAAGGAAATTATAATTCTAAATTCAAACAGAAAGCAACTCTGGCCCATTAAAAACGAAGAAAACAAGTGTGAAAGGATAGAGAGATGGCAAATGCTGTATTCTTCTTATAAAGCTGTATTACAGAATGGTAACTAGATGCTTTTCAGGTGTATTGGTTTGCATGGAAAGGTTTTGGTAGCGGGGGGGGCTACAGGGGTGGCTTCTGTGAGAAGCTGCTAGAAGCTTCCCCCATGTCCAGCAGAGCCAATGCCAGCCGGCTCCAAGGCAGACCCGCCGCTGGCCAAGGCCAAGCCCATCAGCAACAGTGGTAGCGCCTCTGGGAGAACATATTTAAGAAGGGGGGGGGGGGGGGGCGGACCCTGCACAACTGCAACCGGAGGGAGGAGTGAGAATATGAGAGTGAAACAGCTCTGCAGACACCCAGGTGAGGGAAGAAGGAGGGGGAGGAGGTGCTCCAGGCACCGGAGCAGAGATTCCCCTGCAGCCCGTGGTGAAGACCATGGCGAGGCAGGCTGTCCCCCTGCAGCCCATGGAGGGCCACGGTGGAGCAGACAGCCACAACCCTGCAGCCCGTGGAGGACCCCACGCCGGAGCAGGTGGATGCCCAAAGGAGGCTGTGACCCTGTGAGAAGCCCGTGCTGGAGAAGGCTCCTGGCAGGACCTGTGGCCCCATGGAGAGAGAGGAGTCCACGCTGGAGCAGGTTTGCTGGCAGGACTTGTGACCCTGCGGGGGACCCAGGCTGGAGCAGTCTGTTCCTGAAGGACTGCACCCCGTGGAAGGGGCCCATGCCAGAGCACTTTGTGAAGAACCGCAGCCCGTGGGAAGGACTCACGGTGGAGAAGTTCGTGGAGGACTGTCTCCCGTGGAAGGGACCCCACGCTGGAGCAGGGGAAGAGTGGGAGGAGTCCTCCCCCTGAGGAGGAAGGAGCGGCAGAGACAACGTGTGATGAACGGACCCCAACCCCCATTCCCCGTCCCCCTGTGCCGCTGGCAGGGAGGAGGTAGAGAAAATCGGGAGTGAAGTTAAGTCCAAGAAGAAGGGAGGGGTGCGGGGAAGGTGTTTTTAAGATTTGGTGTTACTTCTCATTATCCTACTCTGATTTGATTGGTAATGAATTAAACTGATTTTCCCCAAGTCGAGTCTGTTTTGCCTGTGACAGTAACTGGTGAGTGATCTCTCCCTGTCCTTATCTCGACCCACAAGCCTTTCGTTATATTTTCTCTCCCCTGTCCAGCTGAGGAGGGGAGTGATAGAGCGGCTTGGTGGGCACCTGGTCTCCAGCCAGGCACAACCCACCACATCAGGATAAAAGGGGTCAGAGCACAATGAATGTTCGAACTGCTCTTAATAGCAAACTGAATGTTTCCATTCAGATAACTTTAATTTCTTTAAGACTGAAATACTACAGGAAAAATGTTTCTACCTCAGAAAACAAGCTGAAATAAAAGGGGGAAATTTGTACAAAGTAGAAGCTGTGTGGCACAGAGAGCACTAAGTAGAGAAATTCTATTCGCAATATTCATTTGCTCATTATGTCCAATCTCTTAAGATCAACTTGTATTAAACCAGAAAACAGGCAGCTTCTTCCTGCAGACAAGGCCTGCATTTACATCTATTCTGGGCCACGTAAGTCCTCAAGTGAGGTACTGGCTTCCAAAAATACTTTAAGCAAAGGAATCACAGAATAATTTAGACTGAAAACCTCTTGAGGCCAACCCCTGTAACCTCCCTGGTCATAACAGGACCAAATCATAAGTTAGGTAACGCTGCTCCCAGACAAGTTTGGAGTCTCTCCAATGATGAAGATTCCACCACCTCTCTGGACAACTTGTTCCAGTGTTTGAACATCCTTGTTGGAAAAAAAATTTCTGATGCCTAATTGAAATTTCCACCCATTGGTGGTAACTTGTTTCTGTTGTCTTTCATTTTTCTTGGGCATATACAGAGAAAGAGTCTGCTGCCTCCTCCCGTAGAGCCACCCAGCAGCTAGCCAGAAACAGCGATCAGGTCCTCCTTTCACCATCTCTTCTTCAGACTGTAGAGAACACAGCCCCCGCAGCCTCCTGCTATGGCACGTGCTCTGGCCACCTTCCGCTGGACTCACCCCAGTCTGCCCATCTGAGGAGCAAAAAATTGAACCCAGTACTCCAGATGCAGTCTCACCAGTGCCTAATAGGAAGGAATAATCAATTCCCAGAGCAGTAGGCAATTATCCCTAAGGGCATTGCTACTGATTCATATTCAACTTGTTGCCCACTAGGACCCCAGATCATTTTCTACAAAGCTGCTTTGTTGGCCCCAGGCTGTAACGGTTGGTGCATGACTTTATTCCATCTCAGGTGCAACATTTTGCATCAAATCCAGTATTAACTCTCAAGAAACAGCATTGCTAACCTAGAATGCCAATTGGACCTTGAACCACTAACCATTTCTCTCGGAGCCTAGCAGCTCAGCCAGTTCTCCACTACAGAGATCAAAAATATTCAAATAGCAGGCATAAGCTTGTCCAAGTAGAGTCCAGAAAATGGCACTGAAATCAGAAAATTCAAAGTTCTCTAAATCCTGTTGCCCCTTTAGAAGGTTCTCTCCATGGTCTTTCCAGCTTTTTAAACTGGCCCAGGCCAGAATTGTCTGATAAGAACAAAATATTCCTTTTAAAAGATGCAAACATATTTCATACGATGCTACTGCAACAAACAAATCTCCTTCCACCATACAGAAAGTTATATATGCTAATATATGCTAACAGTTTAGTAAGCTAATCCTCAGAGCTGAAAACCTGTTTCAAGAAGAGGTAGACTTCAGAACATTTATCAAAAAAAGCTTTCCATTGAAATACATATTCATTACCTTCCCAGACACGAATGTACCACAGCATAGTACATTGTAAATGGGCTCAACAGAAGGCTAAAGTGCATCCATTTGTCCATAACTGATGGACAAGATGGACATGATAAGGAGAAATCCTATTCTCCTTAGAGAAGATAAAGAAAACAGAAGACAGTACCAAAAATATTACACGCTGCCAGTCTTCCTGGTTCTAGAAAGAAGGAAAGCTGTGTATTTTGATTCTTCCAAAGATTATTTTCAAAACCAACGCTTCACAATTTTAAAGAATTTGTACTCTAACTTTATTAATAGGTGGCAAATACAAATTATGTTACACTGTGAGTGACGCAATATTTATCATATCACTGTAGATTCTACTTAGTAAGAAAACAGCCAGTAAGAAATCCATCTCCATATACATTTTTGAACATTTTGTGCTCACAGAAAAGCAAAGAGAATGCTGTGGTAATCTAAAGTATGTCACATTTTGTGTTTGTGTGTGTATATACACACACAATGCCTATGATTAGGGCAAGTTCTTACATTTACATATGCACGTAGCTACACATGCATATTTCAGAGAATTTGTTCTAATCGCACAGGTTGTGTAGAAATGAGTAACTGTCATATAAAATCTGGAATCTGTTACCAATCCAACTGTTCCACTTAATCAAAAGCAAAGAGACTCCTAAGAGCTCTCTTGCTACTTCTGACAGCCAATTTCCCAAAGAAAGAGCAACTGTGCTAACAGATCTTAATAATTCACAGGGCCTGGAGAGCTTTTGCTTTAAAAAAAAAAAAAAAAAAAAAAAAAAGGAAAGGAGGGAGGGAGGCTTTTCTTTCTGACAAAAAACAGCAAATGGCCTCTTGAAAACAACAAGAAAAGAGTCTGCCCTGCCTACATGCAAGTCTGCAGAACCCGAGAGTGCCAACAACAGCGCCACATTTCTCATTCATTCAGTGTATTTAATAGCTTTTTCATGCCAGAATGATGTACAACGCTGCTGTCTCCAGTGTATTACCTTTCACACAAAATGCTTACCTTACAGAAGTACACCATCTCAGAAGGCTACAGCAGCCTTTTATAGATGTTATTGTTCACTATATGACCTTGTTAGAAATCATTAAAAGAACAACTACTACTACAGCCAGTTAATCTGAATTTAAGCAAAAAAAGAAAGTCTGGCGAGAGATTTATTTTCTCTGAATTGCAGTAAAACTACATACTATAATTTCTGTAGGTTATGGAAAAAAACCTCCTGTAACAAGTAATAACCACTGCCTAATTCCTGCAAGAATAACCAATAAAAATAGCTCAAATAGAAAATGACTGAATGTCACGACTGTCAGGTAAGTTTTAAGATTTGAGTAAGTGAAACCTGCAAGGGAATTTTTCTATAAAACAAAACAAACTTTTTCTCATGGAACAGTAGAAAATTTCTTAAGATATTTGTAATAGAGCATAGCTCTGAAGAAGTGTTCTTCATTATATTAAAAACACATGTTACAAGAAAGGAAAACCTCGCTTGCAAGAGCAAAAAATCTGCAAGATCCATTAAAAAAAAGTAGGTATGAAAGTGGTGTTCAGTACTGAACGTAACACAGCTGTGCAAAGCAATTTGAAAATTCTCCAAGTACTTTGATAATAAGATAATTTCATATGAAAGTTATTTTTCTATTCTAGCCGCTTTAAAAAAAAAAAAAAAACCCTCATATTTCTCACTGTCGCTGTGGATATACATCCACGCAGTTGTGCCAGAGGTCACTGTCCTCAGCTGCTTCTCACAATTACAAGCATGAGAACGAAGACTGGTTCAGACCTGCCGATGGAGCTCCCACGTACACACTTCCTACGCACTGCGCCAGATTGCCAAAGCCTATTAAAACTTTTTAATACCTAAATTGTATACACACAAATGCTACAAATTCAATACCTGAAGTGAACTACACCTAGTGTTGCAACCAGGCTTTCTAAGTTTGTGGAGCTAACAGAACTAGGAAAGCACAATTTGCCCCTTTTTCCCCCGGTGATGAGGTCATTCACCTGTCTTGTAGCTCAAGCTCAAGTTTGCACGAGGGTGGCTCTTAATGCAAGGTGGAAGTACTACTTATAAACAAATCCACGAACCAATTCATTTACTCCATGTTACCTGTCATGCGGCTTCTGGCAACAATTCTCATTCACCCTAATTCCCTAACTACCCGGGGAGGAAAGAGCTCATGGATCAGGCCTCCCGACAGGAAACGGTTACAAAACAGCAGATGCAGGCTGGCTGAGAGAAGGCGCATTCTCTGCCAGAAATAACTCTTCCTAGCTGAAACACTTCAAACAATAACATTTTTCTTTTTTAAGCACTGCCTAAAGAAAAATAAGTACAAAGAGGACTGGAAAGGCTGGCATATTAATATCACAAAATAAGCTAAAACACAACCAAACCAGCAACAGTTAAGAAAGTCTCTTTCTTTTAAAACATAATTGTAAAGTTTCGGAAGCAAAAGAAAAAATAGGTTAAGAGAGCTTAATCAAAAATTCCATACAGAGAAAATAACTTTTTTCAGCTGTTTTATGGAGCACGATAAATGAGGAATAATAAGAGCATACTAATAATAACAGAAGCATAATAAATGAGGAATCTAAGAATGGCTGAAACTCCATTTTCTAGATTAGTGTTAAATGTTTTGTTTTCTTGATTTGTAACTTGATCTAAACCCAGAAATATGCTACTGTTTATTTTCTGGCACTTCTGCTCACTTTGTTTTCTTTTACTTCTGGAGAAAGATAAGACCTTTGTTTCCAAGCCTATAAATCATGAATGAATAAATGAATGCCTTCAGGGTTTTATATTGTTTGCATGGCACTCCAAGCATCTCCTTTGTCATTCTCTATAAGGACACAAACAAAAAAAGGTGGAAGTGAGGTTACAGAAGACTAGTTTACTGGAAGGAATCATGCTTATACTGAAAAACTGCCTGCTACAGCTTTACCCTAAAGAAGAACCGTGTAGTATGATAGCTAAAATATTAGAAATAATTTTCATCAGTCCTACATGACAGTTGAGGCAAATTAGATTGATGTACGTATTAAAACCTCATCAGTTAAGCTCAGAATCTGTAGAAGTTGATGGAATTGAGAAAGGACATCTCAAAACGGGAAAGCCCATAGCTTCAGAAGTTTCATTAGTACCATGCTATTAACTGACTGAATTTCACAGATGTCGTACTACTTAACGTTAAGTTTTAAGCTTTCAGGGAAGAAATATTTAAACCAATAAGTACATACAGAACAAGGACTGCAAAGTATGTTATACTGTACAATTTCTGCTACTCTAGAAATGAATGATTTAAATTCCAGAGATCACTGGAGAAGAACCTCAACCTTGACTGCTCCAAATACATATTCCCTAAAACTGTCAGCCGCTGCCTAAAGGAGGTAGATGAACCTTGATCATCGAGCACTGTGAAGCCTACATCTCCGCTAAGATCTTTGTAAGGGAATACGAGTTGCTTTCTCCATGAGTTCAGAGTCTGGATTCCAGAACAGGTAGCTGCAAACAGGAAAGTTGACCTGGCAACTAGCTCTTCAAAAGGCTCTGCTGCAGACATATGAAAAGGAAGCATTTTGTACACAGAAGCACAAAGCCAGGAGAATGACTGCATATTGTACAATTCTTGAACTACTTTATCTTCTGTTTTCTATGTCATGGATAGAAATTGTACACAAACCACCCCTGGTAGGAAATGCAGAGTTTCAAATACTTCCACATAGTCTTCCCTGCAAACAAGAGAGGCATTTAATATTTTCATACCTGTTTGCAGTTCATATTCCTAATTTTTGAAATAGAAAATGCAAATACTCATGTCTTAATTATTTTGTCAGGGAGACAGCAATAGTTCTGAAACTGTGAAACATGAAAGTACGAGCTAAAGCAGAAGTGAAATAGCCTCCAAAAAAGAGGTACTCCTGTGGAAACGGCAGGTGTGCTGATCACCTACCCATTCCCACCCACCCAATCCACAACAAAGAGCAAGTGCATCCAGTCTCAAAGTAGATATAACCCAAGAGCAGAGTTCGGTTGATCCACCTATAAAAAGACTCTTTATCAGGAGAACATTAAAGCTAGAGAAAATTATTACTATGCAGCAATATAATCTTGTGCACTAAGCAACACCTGCAATACAGAATTTAAATAAAAATGAAATAATCATACTGTACTTTATTATTATTATTATTATTATTATTATTATTATTATTATTATAGGCTTGAAGAGATTTTTAGGTTAATTTCTCAAAACAGTTCATGGAATTCAGACACCATTTCCATTACATTGCAATTCACAGGCAACTGCTTGCCCTGGATGCTATTAATATTCCAACTTTAACTTATTCCTCGATTGTTTCATGTGGAGTTCTGTCAAAAACCCACTACACAATGCAATTATGGCATTCGTTCAATACATACCATTATTTCCAAATGCACTGTGGAAGATATAAACTTTGATAAGTTCACTTGCAACAGAAGCAGCCAAGGATGTTTAAATAAATGCAACTAGCATCGTACAGCAGTGCAGAAGATCGATCCAATTTTGGCAAGGAAGTCTTTGAAATGCTGTCACTATTCTAATAAAGTGTGTTTTAAAAAGAATCAAATAAAGAGCCTCTGTAAACACAGACTCACAATTAGAAACAGCAACACAGGTGACCATTAACTTCTGACATTCACAGAAATTAGGACTATTTTTCATGAAAAAATAGAACCCTTACAATGAGAAAATGTCACAAATTAAAATTCATTCTCAGGCACTCAAGTAAGAGCACTGTAAAACCTCTAAAAAGTAACGACCACATACCTCTTCTAAGACAAAGCACTGAAAGGCATAGTTGTTTCAACTCAATACAAAGCAATCAAGTCACATCATTTGGTATATTAGCACACAAACATACACCACTCCTAAGAACACGAAAGTATCCTTGTAATAGTTAATACTACAGCAAAGGTATTTGGTTTGTTGCTCATCCCAACACATACAGGATTTTCCAGAGTACTTGAATGTCAAGCTTACTACACCTTATTATTTCTTACTCAACCAATTGACACTGCTTCTAAAACTACTAAAAGCAGTAGGTTTTATCCTTAGTTTCACCCCATTCCCCTCTTCTAAAGCACTAAGCACTAAACTACTGCGAAAATAGCAGTTTTGATTGAAAAGCACCAACTGACACGTAATGCCACTAATAATGACAGTCAGTCTAATAAAATACTTAACGCCTTAGAACCCTCACATTTTGAGCCCGTAAAGGCATGAGAAAGTCAGATAATTAAACAGCTTTACTATAAAATGCAAGCCCCATCTGGCTGCAGTTCATCTTCCTAGCTGCAGGATGATCAAGCACAATACTTGACTTTTCGTAAGGATCAATGGAAAACTGTTTCTGTTCCTCTCAGCCTTTGAAAAGAGATTTGCTATCCATATGGATACCTGTGCTGGATTACAGCTATGACTGAACTACAGGTGTGCAATATTAAAAGCTACAGGAGGGGGAGGTTTAGAGTAGATATTACTTTTTTGGTTGCTTATCAAAAACTATCCATAAAGGAATTTTTGCTTCTTATGTTTCACAAATCCCCGCCTGCATTATTTGATCACAAACAAATCCAACAAAACCTACTCACAGTATGCTTTTAACAGCTCATTTTATCCTGATTTACATTTTAAAGAGTCCACCTACACATGACCAATATCTGCTAACTCTGAAAGATGATCCAACTGTTTTAATCAAGTCCATGCCTGTTCAAACTCATCTTTTCAATTTTAACACTGAGCAACACTTTAAAAATTCCTAGTAAATTATATCACTGTATTTATCACAGGTAACCCACTCCAATTTTTTCCACAAACATTATTCAATCAACAGCTCAAGAATACACAGGCACCTTTGAGACAAATGATGTTTCTACAAACATTTTCCCCTTGTTAACCCTAAACCCACACAAGTTTAGATTAATCCGTGATGTCCCAACGGATGGTAAAACATTAAATAAGTGTTACTGATGCATTTCCACTGTTTGAAGTGCAGCAGATACCCTATTCTTTTATGTGCTCTTCTATTTTATCACATATTAGTTTTTACACTTTTATCCAATACTCTCCACCTACACGCACAGCTGTCAGAAAACTTCCTCTAGACCAGCTGTTTATGAAGGAATTTCCATCCCTGTGTGCTTTTCCATCAATTACCCAATCTAGAACTGGTTTATGCTCCTATCTCGAAACTTAAAGTTCAACAGCTTCTGACAGGATTAATTAGTATTTTACTGCCATCTTTGTCCTAGTGCTAAAAATCATCTTTAAAGCCAGACATACCAAAATCACCCTATAGGTCCAGGTCATTCAGAGCTATTTCTGACCATCTGAAGCAGGTGACACAACAGCATAAAGTTAACTGTTGGACACTTTAATTTGATTTATACAATCTCAAATGTGTATGCATGCTTTATTTTTCAACTATTATTTTATACAAATGTTCCCTACCAGAATTTTATCTTCTATAAGAAGAACATATTGAAAAATGATTAGGGATTTTGCTTCAGAGCCGTGAAGCATTCCGTTTACGGAAGCTAAGGAGAGGGTCAAAATCCAACAGTGATACTACCACTCCTGCACTTGTTTCACAAATTCTGACCAATGTAAAACAGAAATAATACAACAGTTTAGTATGTGGTCTCTCCTGAAAACCTATAGTGAAAGTGACACTGTACTCATCTTCATCTTCAGGATTTTTTTTGCAGCTAAATAACAGCAGCAGAATTTCTGAGTTTCAACGAATAATGACGGGGATCTCAGTAACAGTAGCTACAGATACTGGCCTCAGGGCCAGGAAAGCAGTTTACCATGCTTAAAATCCTTAATAAATGCTTTCCAGACAAGATCAGTTCAATACAATAAAAATAAAAGAAACAGCTCCCAAAGAATAGCGTTGCCAAGACTGCATTAAAAAGGTTATTCTATGTAATACTAAGGGTAGTTTACCTAATGAATTTGCACCTTAGCCAGCAGTGTTTAATCTCGTCAAATTCTTCCACTGAAGCCCTGGATTGCCATTCCAGTAACGCAAAACTGAATTTCCTCTACAGGGAAAGCCTCCTTTTTGTTCTTAAAATGCAGGTTCATGGCAGCAACAAATTAAAAGGCAAGAAGTCCACTGTGGAAGGACAGCCTGGCAGAGGAGAGCCTTATCGATGTAAGATTTCTGTTATGAGAAGTTGCAGAAATTCTAGAGGACACTTCAGACTAGTTGAAGACTGAATTGAAAATGGTATGATCAACATGAAATTAAAGAGCACTGGTGCGGGGGGGAGAGGAGATTAGAATTAGTACATTAAAAACAAAAAGCAAAATAACTTGCTTTAATTTTCAATCACCTTCAGAACAGAAGACAAAGAGGGTATTTACTGAGTTACCTCGTGAAGTTACAACAGGAAAGCAGTGCATTTCCTAAGTGGTTTCCCCAATAATGGGATTCACCCCTCCTTAACACTGACACATGACACGTTAGCTGAAACCTTGCATTATTCTGAAGCCAGTCTGTATTCAGGAACTCCGAAGGCTTTCAAATCAAATGAACACTTTAAACAAAAAAGAGTATCTGCCTGGGTCTCCTACCTGCCTAGAAAGCCTGCTGGCATTCTCCAAACACAGGTTGATATTAAGCTCAGCATTGTATTACTACTGCCAACAACAATATATAAAAAGCTTCATTAGTATGATTTCAGTTAAAATGTCTCTACAAGAGCAGCAAACTTACTACAGCACTCTTCAAACTAAGACAGACAGGGGATACGACGTCCATAGCAAAGATGCTGCAAAGTCTAAAAGGGTTTTAGGAACAGCAAACTGGCAGGAGCTCTGATTTAATACTGGATTGAGTCATCCCTAAATGTGACTGTGTATCTTTAAATTGTTTAAGGTATTGCAAATACTTGAAAAATGCAAGTGGAAAGGGGACTGGGGGAGAACACACAAGCGTCTTTCGTTTTCCCAACCAAATCAGATTTTTAGTTCAGGAAATCGAAAAAATAAAGATTATCTCCGAGGTTATTTATGATCTCAGATACTTGGAATGAAGACATCTATCATTCCTTAAAAATATTCTGGTTTCTTGATTGTTAAGCTGTCCTATTTAAAAAAGAAAAAAAAAAGAAAAAAAAAGAAAAAAATCTATTTCACCAACACCTATTCTGTCTCCACAAAGACTGATTTTTGAGAAAGGTCAGCTTTTTTTTTTTTGCACAAAAATATTTGACTCATGATGGCCTCTAGGAATGCCTCTTGTCATGAATGAAAATACCATTAGACTATACCGTCCCATAAGAGGAAAAGAACACTTCTGTAATTAATTTGAAAATAAATAATTCTGCTTTATTCATGTATCTTCCTAAACTATGCAGATATTTATACACTAGTATAGCATGTGTAATACTAAGCCTTAGGCCTGTGTGGAAGTATGCGCAACACCACTGAACTGTAAGAAAAGCGTCACGTTTGAAGTGATCAACAAGGAGTCAGCTTTATGGCCTTTCAGGACTTTCAGTAACCTAAAAATGTTCCACGCAACTTGATACACATATTTTATTGAGCTATCTAAGCCCACGTTTGGCTCAGAATAAATTAAAAAAAAAAAAAAAAAAAAAAAAAAAGAAAGAAAGAGAAGAAGGAAAAAAAGAAGCAAAAGCAAAGTCACAGCACTGGTTACAATGCAAGCAATTCAAAACCTACACGCAGCTCATTACGTATACAAATAAACTTGGCATGGCCTGTCAAGGGAATAAGTTCCATATGTTTGCACTTACTGTTCTCTCTACTAAAGAGATGCCATTAAAATCGAACAATTGCTTACTGTCTGCAAGATAAGTCCTTGAACAGGTGTGGTGATCAAATCTTGTTTTCACCTTTATTGCCCTTGGACAAAACACTCCAAAATTCAGTAATTTCATATAAAATTATAAGCCAAATTCATCCCATGTAAGACGACATTACTTGGTCTGAGCTAACGAAGGGATTCCTCGGAGGTACTTAAGCCATGACTTTTTCTGCATCTTACATTTGTAACAGTTTGAAAGCAATAACACTTAGAATACCTATTGAAAAGCCGGTAATAAATACTTATTCAACAAATACAGTTTCATAAAACAATAACATAATACTTCCCTGACCATTTCAGTGATACCCTTTACATCCAGGGCATCCTTTGAACTGAATTTCTAATGAGCGTGTTTATGTCAAGAAACGGTTATTTACTTCAACAGTCTTCTCTGTTTACCTAACAGTATCTTTCAGACAAGATGCATTTCAGAACTTAAAGTTTACAGCATCAGCAACCCACAAATCTGTGTTTTCCTAGGGGGGAAAAAGACAACTCCAAGTCTGCCACCAGAAGTCACCCAAAATGGACAGCTCCTGTCCTCCTTCCTCACAAGGGCTGCTCTGCTGTCACAGAGGGCCTCTGAAAGTGTTCGGTGGAAGTCAGATAAGTTAATAAAGCTCTGAGCTGCTTTTTTATGTGACAATGGCAGGGGGGAGAGAAGAAAAAAAAAAAAAGGAAGTGATTTAAAAGTATTTTTCCCCCTTACTCCTCCTTCCTCACATGTCCTAAATGCACGGTCATCTATTTCTGCCAGTGGTGAGAATGCTTGCAAATCACAATGCTTCCCTATTACCACTACTATCGAGTATCTATTATATTGAGTGAATCCCTTTAAATCACTTTCGTTAATTCTTTTTAAAAAATGAATTGTTAGATTTACCAGAAGAATTATGTAGATTACAAAAGTAACTCTTTAATGCAATTCTAGCAACTATTATTCAGTACAAAGGTTGTTTTAATTCTTTTTTGGTAGAGTGCCTTACGCCATCCATGAGGCTTTACTTCAGGAGTAGAACTCGCAAGTGTTATCAGAATATAACTAACAACATATTTTTCCCATTTTAAGTAGCAAGTTCTCATACGAAGTTTTCCCTTACATAGTATCTCTGGATTTATACATCTGAGCTGTAACTTGGAGTAACCTCGAACAATCAGTGTGATTAAGAATTGTTACTCCTGGCATCTAATGGGTTTCTTATTTATTACTTTTTTTTTTTTTTTAAAACACAGATTTGTATAAACCTCTGCCTGCTGGCATTTTAAGCACATCAGACATCTCACCCAAGTACCTCAGTCTTCATTATGTAATGAAGCACAGCTATGTACGTATATACAGACAGTACTGGTTAACGGAAAATTAATAGGTAAAATCCAGGAGCTCTAAGAGACTAGCAAGTGCCAACTATGGTAGGAAACCTATGAAGACTGACATTACGTATAGAATATTACTTTTCTCCTTTAAAGCGGGAGAGGGAATGGAGATAAGGGAGTAAGGAATCCCTAACACCCAACAGATTCAGGGTTTTAATTACTTGCCAGAAGTTACCAAGTAGTAGATAAATACTGAAAGCTGAGTGCACTTAAGACAAATATGGTGGTCACATAATCCAGAGAGTACTACAGATTACTAAAAATGCAAATAATGATGCTACTATTTCAGTTTTGGTTCACTTCAAGAGGAGTGCCAATTCCTCCCTGGAAGACATTACAGAGGATGTGGAATCTCCATCCGCAGTACAGGATCCATACTGCTTAACTGCAGTAGAGAACGGCAGCAGTTCAGTCAGTCTGGATTAAACAAGGACCAATTACACACCCAAAAAATCCCCCACGCCCGCCCAATACCTGCAGTTAAACAAACATGTCAATACACAGGCACACACCTCAAGTACATTACAGCAGTTTTGCTACTCAGCAGCGGTTTCATTTCAGCTCCATCACACTGAAAGTCAGAAGTCTCATTGCTGCCAGAAATGAAATCTATTTTACATGGCTCTGTAGCCAGGGGATTCAGAATAAAAATTAAGCAGTTTCACAGGAAAGAGAGGACCCCAACAAAACCCACAAATCTTTTTATTTTTCTGCTGAAAACAAAGAAACAAACCCCAGCCTCCTTGCAATAAATGTTATGCTACAACTTTCCCAACTTAGACTAGACAGTTATTTAAATACCTTTATCTTATTATCAACACTAACATGCTAACTTGTTTCCAAATTAAAGGGCTGAAATAAAACAGTTCCTTTAAAAGGATCTACATAAACTACATAATTTAAAATTTTGGTCTCACCTACCACAAATAAAGCTCCCTAATGCGACTAAACACCACAATATATCACTCATGCTCATCATCTTCCACTCATTTTTTTTCTAGTCACAGTATTTCTTAGTTTCCACAAATAAACATATTCTCAAAGTATAGTAAAATATTTTTACAGCTGACAGAGTTCTTTCCTCACTCAACATGAGAACTGAAGGGGACAGGGAAAACAAATAAGCAAACAGTTAAAAAATAGACAGAAAAAAGCATCAACTGTTACTTGAACTAGGTAAGTAGCACCAATAGCCAACAGAATCCAACACAGAGTAAACTTAACCTAACACAAACAAATCTACAAAAGCAATCCGTGTTTAAGCATTATATGCTCAAATTCCTGAAATAACAAATACAAGTTTAGCTTTGGAGTGTATCTCCTGTTACTGATGGGAAAACCTGTAAACGCTGGTTAAGCAAAACAAAAAGTCACCAGGGCTGCTTTTCTAACTCCATAACCTAGCTTCATCAGTACTTAAAAATAAAGACCAATCTAACAGCAGGGTTAGAGCTGTGAAGATACATACTGCACAATACTTTACCCTCGTAAGAAAAGCAAATAGGGAACAACGGCCTGACAAGGTGCAGATTTAAGAAAAAGACATTCAAAGCAATAAAATGGCTGGGAACTCTTGCTAAAGAAGTTTAGAGGCTTGGTAAAATTTATTGAAAGAAAAAAACGCTCATCAGGATGGGGAACACTGCCAGCGCATTTGAGATCACAGTACCATCAGACAGTACTGATACAATATTTATTAGCAACCCAGACCCAAACAGCAGTAGTCTCTGACTAGTCCCTCTACAGCAACAGATTTGGCTGAAGCACAGCGGCACAGTGGCTGTAGATGAGGATAAAGAGTTACTCACGCCAGGATATCTACCATAAGCGTTGTATGGATCAGTTGGAAAACCAATTTATGTAACAGTATTTTATCCTGAGAGGTCAATATTTATGCTGCCCTAGGAATTTCTTTTCATTTCAGAAGTGTCAAGAAAGCTGAGCAATGTTGAAACACACAAACACAAATAAAAACGACCAGTGGGAATGCATCGGGGTATTTATTGCTACCAGCTTCTCACTGTAAATAATCGCCTGCCAGGCTCAATACTTGAAAGCAACTTCTCGAACAATATCCAACCATCATCTCTCTTTTGGTTTGGGATGAGAAAACATCCATTAGTCTACTCCCTAAAAATGGAAATATTTTAATGCTCACATTCTGGCTGTTGACAAGTTTCTAGTGAGCTTTGAAAGAGGCATTCAGGGTGGCCAATAATTTTATTATGGAAAAAAAAAGTTCCACTATGAACCCTGAAGTCCCAAACACCTTCTCTATCATCTTAATCCTCACATGTGAGCACAGACTACAATACTTGGAAAAACAGAGAACACAGAATAACGCAGCAGGAAAACTTGGGCTGAACCAAAGACTTTCATATAATGGAACCAAAGGTAAAGGAAATTGGTTTTCATTATTACAGCTTTTTGAAAAATCACTTCTTAAAAAGATAACTTTTGGGCTTCATAATTTCCCCACACACACACTTTCTTTGAAAAGAAAGTTACTTGCGCTGCCCTAAGCAGCAAGAAGATCTTGAATAAGCTCACTAGGAGACAGGGCTCTTCTGACTGCAAGGTGTATTTTGAAAGTCTAATGCTATTTTGGCAGTTCAGAATTTTAAGCAGCTCAATCTATATTTTATATTTATTTATGAATGCTTCATACACATTTTCATTAAAGTATAAGTTTAGGAAAAATAATAAGGTCAAAAATATCATAAATGCACTAGTTTTTGATAATTTTCAGAAATTGTTCAGCTGTATTTGTTCAAATAAATTCAGCAAGCAACAGTAAAGATAATTAGATTAAGATGTAAAACCAATTCAAACATGATGGATTCACAGAAATCTAAAAAACAACAGAAAACCAAAAGGGTAGTTTATCACTATTATTACAAAAGGCAGCATACATTAAATTCAATGCAAAATGCAGGAAGTACTAATGAGGTAAAGCCAAGGGTTCAGAAATATGGTAAGTGGAGATGTTTATCTTAAATCAGGCTGTGCCTCTTGCAGATGAGACTGTGTTACTGAGAAGAAAGAAGTACTTCTGTTATGTTTTAAAGCAGAAATACAAAACCTGACACAGTTCCAGAAGCGTACGTTAAACAGACTTTTCCATGAAAAGTATTTTACCTAAAAACGCTAAAACCTGAACTTTCAAAAATTCTTATTCTAAATATCCCGATGCATTCCCACTGGTCTTTTTTATTTGTGTTTGTGTGTTTCAACATTGCTCAGCTTTCTTGACACTTCTGAAATGAAAAGAAATTCCTAGGGCAGCATAAATTTGGTAACACATAAACCCCACCTTTTTATTTTTCCAATGAATGCTCAAGAAGTCATGCTTCAGAATTTCAGCCATAGAGTAAACAGGAGGAAAGAGCACTCGTAATTTTGCTTTTTAATTTATGTTCTGATGCTGAAGTGATTTTCTAGTACTTATTAGATGAACATAAAAAGTCATCAGAAAAGTATACCTAGTATTATTCATTTTCTAAACCCATTCTGAATAAAATTGAAACATTAAAAAAAAAAAAAAAGGAGATTGTGCCATAAAATGTTTTCTTCAAATAGACACTCGAAAAATCATAGGTAATGACAGCCTCCTAATCACCCCAATCCCTAATCAATTTTAAACTTCCTCTGAAATGGTAAGTAAATTAGCTTTAAAAATTATTTCATCTTTTCAATCACAGATCTTTAAAGATTAGACCTGGGAAGAGCATGCAACATCAACATCAGACATTGCTTGTTGTACAGTTTTCCTTACTAAATTACAGCAGCAGATATTGGGAATAATCAAGTATGCTGGAGAATTTTTCCTCCAGCAAGTTATTTTCATATCATGGTCCATCTATACTTTTATTACTTATTAAAAGACCAATATACATACGGTACAGTGACTTGCAATTACTCCCCCTTATATTTATAAACATCAAAGTCTTCCAGGCTTTAACAATAGGAAAAACCCTGTGTCACCCTTTAAGAGATTAAGATGCTTAGGGGTTGGACGTATCCACTGCATAACTAAGTAGGAATAAAGCTGAAGCTCCTGCAGACCTTAGACTTTTCCTTAATAATCTTTTTCCTTCTGGCAATCAGGGATATCATGATATTGAACAAAACAGTGTTATCCCAATGCCTTGGGTTTTTATGAATCTAGTTCATTTCCTTTTCTCTTTTTTACTTTTTCTTTTTCTTTAAAAAAAACACAGTGATGTTGCACAAAAAAGTTAACTGTAGAGATCAAAAGAAAGATGGCCAATTAGTGGTTGAACTGCTAGATCTGCTTCACAGAGAATTTATTCGACCCCAGGAATGCTAGTTGCTCAAGCAGACTAAACAAATTTGATTCATTTCTGTGTATTAGGATTGGGGTGTACAGATCTAAGCCAGGCTGGCAAGGTTTAATAGTAGTTCACTTACAGCATTACACAGCCATAGGCACATTAGTCTTCCCTGCTCCACCCTACCCCAGTCTGCCAGGAATAAAGTCTGAACATCTCTAAAGAGAACAAATTCTGAATATCAACGACTTACAACCCTTTTAAAAGAAAGGGCTGTTGCTAAAGCAGAATTATTGAGGTCTATTATTCAAAAGCTGTATCACAACTTTTCATCTGGGATAAAGCATTATGTTGTTATTTTGTGTTATTAACAGGCTTCTTGACTCTGTTCCAACTTTCTTTGATAGTTATCATAATGCGCGAACCCATGTCATATCAGTGTCTACAGGAACACAGTCACAGATAAAGTCAACAACAATCTGTCTGCCTAGAGACAAAACTTACTTTCTTCTACTGACTGAAGTTACTTTTATGTCACCTGGTTTAGATAAGCTGCTAAAGTTTTGCCTGTTCTGATTTGAACAGCTGCTCCTTGAAGATGAAGGGACGAGGCCAGGAATAGTTAATAACTTTCTTAAATGGAAACACTGTTGAATCATTCATTTTCCTCACAACAGATTGCGCAAAGCCTTCTCAGTGTTTAAGTCTAACCAAGCTTTTAACTCAAAATTGTAATCCTTGTTGAGGTTTTCCTGTCCTGGCACTAGTTTCTCTTAGAAGTGTCCCTCTGGCTTCTAGCCAAAGCTGTAAAAGACATTTATTAAAACCAAATTTTGAGAGATAGGAGAAAGGGTGGGTGGAAAATCCAAGACAAACGCCAAAATCTCTGTAGGTTTTTACCTACAGTGCACCAGGGTCTTCTCCTTTCCTTAATTCAGAAACATTGTTTGTTCTCCCCACATCTTCTTTCCACTCCGGGCTTTGACTTGAACACTGATTCTCTACATCAAAAAAAATTGTTCTCTATTGGCTTTCATAGCTGCAACCTTTATAGCTCTCTTTCCATCTCTCCAATAATGCTTTCAGTGTCTCAGACAAGATGCCTGCTTTCTTTCAATTTATCTGCTGTATCAGAAGAGGACAGTAAACAATCAATGTATTCATATAGACTTACTCACCAAATAATTTATTAGATGCAAAATAAAAGACACTTGTAGATTTGTAGTGCTAAGACATGACTGCCAGAAACAGGTAAATATTGAAAGTGCAACTGGTAAAGTCTCAAGGCAAAAGAGGTTTAGATTAACTTGATCTATTTTGTAAGTCCTTAACATATTTAGGATAGAATTAGTTGTAGGATTACAAATTTTGTTTCACATCTTTAACTTAAATTTTAGCCAAGTGAAAACAGACACAAACGAAAGGAAGAATTAATCTAGTAAATAAGTGCAATCTTTCTTGATAGCCAAAACATATGAAAAAGGAATCTAAGCAAAGAAATGTTAGGTGATAGAGCTACCTCTATAAAATAAAATAAAAATAAATAGATTTAAAAAGCTGTTTTCCTCGTTAGGGGGTGGCGGATTTGGTTGCAAACAACCTCTGTGTTCATGGTTCAGTTGTATTTAGCAGTGGGGAGGAAGCAAAAACAACCCCAAATAAAACCCCACACACCAAAAAAGAAAAAAAAAAAAAAAGAACAAGCTTAAATAAGATTTAAAAGCAAGATTTCCTATTAGCTTATTGAATTTGCCGTTAGAAGTGGTAGTTTCTGTCTTGTACGGAATCAATTCACCTCTCTAGGCCTTCCTCAGTTTTGCCTTCTGTATGTTCTGCCTTTACAAACTTCCAAGTCCACAACTTACAAGTTGCATCATTCAAATCATACATTAAGCAATAAGATAAAACACAGCATCTCTTCCCAAAAACTGGTCCCCAATCAGTTTTTCAGTTCCTCTCCTCCCATTTTAACCCAACCAGTTCCTCAGTCCAGTTCAACAGATGACTACAAAATATTTTTGCTAGCACAAAGCAACAAGCAGCTTAGGGGCAGGACCTTCACTTCCCTACAGAATTATCTGTGACTTAGACCACCTTGGAGTAGGGGGACCCTAGCAAAATCTACAGGCAGTATGCTCAAAGAGAAGTTGGTTTCATGAGTGAGTTCAAATGGGGAACACCTCACAACAGGGTATTGTTAATGTCAGCAATTAATGGGGTTTCAAGAAGTAGGTCTGACAAATTGGGGGGGGCAGAACAAGCGAGGACTTGAAATACAAAAACCAGCCTCTGGCTAAGAAACATCATTAAGTTGGAGGTTGCTGGAACTTTGGAGATGAACTGGAGGACACTTCACTGTATTCTTGCTGCTCTCCTCTTGCATCCTTTCCTTAGACTTTTGCTAGGTCATTATCGGTTGCAGGATACTAAATGGATCTTTGATCCTACCTAATTCTGTCAGATCCCTAAACAAATCCCCCCACTCCTGGGGGCTCAAATACTTGGGCTCAAGCCAACTTTGATGGTGCAGCCATCCAAGCATGAAACCAAGAGCTGTAAGAAGCCTCAGCAGGGGCTTGTCCCCCTTCTGGTGCTTGTAGCTCAGGCAGAGCCTAAGGGTGAGAGCCTAAGCTTAAGCTACAGGTAGGTCTGTGCCTACCTGTGCCTGGTATTGTACCTCTCTGACTCTGATCCTGAGCCACTGAGGTGGCTTTCTGGCTTGATATTGGACCTGCTTCATCACTATGGACTTGTCTGGTGGTCTGGACTGTTGGCTGCTCACCATCTCATGGACCATCTGTTCTTCTTGATCAGGTACTGTGATACTATGACCTTGTTGGTAAGGCCACTGCCTCTGCCTGTCTTGCTGTGATTCTCTGCTCCCAGCTTACATTTTCTTATGGAGCAGCAACCTTTCCTATGTTTATTACTATTCTAGTTGCTTAATCTTTTCTTACAGAGTAAGAAAACAAACAAATCAAGGTGGATGAATGCTAAATTATGCGGGCGTTTTACAGAGTGCATGAAAGACAACAAAACTGACAATTCTCTAAAGCAAAAACACTACTAACAGTCACAATAACACCTATCAAGGAAAAATCTGTTCCTTAAAATAAGGGATAAATTTAATCTAAAAACCCATCAGCTCAAAGTGGTATCAATAAATCAAAAGAATTCACTTGTAGATTCTTCACATTCACTTTTTTAAAATGGTAATTACTTTCTTACTTGCTATTCCAATGCTGGCAACAAAGGAAGTTTAAGCTGAATTTCATCCAATCTTAAAAAACAAATGTTAACTGTAGTTTAAAATAGTTGGGATTGTTTACTTCTCCTCGGTTCTACATGCCAATTCAAATACCAAAAAAAATGATGAAAACCTTAACGCTGCCAAAATGAGCACCTCACAAATGCCAAAGTCACGATGCACGATACAGAGAAATACTAAGATCACTACTTTATAATACAGAATGAATAAGGTGCAATTAGCAAACTCCAAGTATGTTCCGGATTCACATGCCCACACCCCCCTCCCACGTGTGCACCTTAATAAAATTAAATACTCATTAAATGTGAACATTCCTGTGTATCTTTATGAAGATGTTGAGTTGCTAATTGAATTTGAAGCACAAAGGATGCTTAGTGTTCCATTCAAATGCTGTTTTTCATATCTATTAAGTATATATTTGAGTATATACATACACACACTCTTCAGTTCTCCAAAGTAACTAAAGGAGATCAGGCAGAGGGCTTCTGGTTCTCCAAATGTAAGTATTTAAGCCATGAGCTAAAAGTCTCAGCAATTCCAGAGAGGAAACATTTCACTGATCCCATAGTAAACACCATTTCTGATTAAAATACCTGAATTTATAATGAAAGCTTTTTTGAAGTTGAAAAATATTTTTGAGTATGGCTTCTGCACAGAAGTCCTCTTTCATAAGAGCCTACAACTACTACAAAGCTATACAGAATATAAAAAGTTACACTACATTTCGTCTTAGAGAATATGCTGTGTGCTAGCAGGCCAGCGGTCAGAAAGCTCTATCGTAAATGCTTCAGTAAGAGGGTAGCTATCAGGCAATGAGAAGATAAGTATCTGGGAAAAGAAAAAAAACACAACAAACAAACAAACCCCACCCCCCACCCCCCCCAAACCCCACACCACCATACAGACTACTACTACCCACACCTTCAGAGAAGTCAGAAACCTTGTAAAATGCCATCTTTGTTTACCCCTTGAGGCCAAACTCCTGACAAGAGGTTTAGAAAAGGGCACAGGCTGTGCAGAAGCAGCATGGCATCTACAAAGTCCAATTTATGGAACAAAAATTTAACAAACCTAAACCACAAAACTTTTCTTGTATTTCGTTTTCAGAAAGTCATGCATGTTGCACAAAACTCGCATGGAATTGAAATCACAATGGAAACTGTAATTTTTAATAGTCTTCCTCCACACTAGTAAATGTACTTGCATGCATGCACTTACCTACGATGCATACTAAAATAGATAATCTCTGTCAAACTCTGCTCAACAACAACAGAAATTAGAGCAAAGCATGTCCACATACATCTAACAATAACAATATGCACAGACCCACTTGGGGATGCTTCTGTTAACTCTTAAGCTCTCCTCTGAAAAGTTTTTCTACCCATTTCAATCTCCAATGTTAAATATCAAGCAAAAAAAAATGTTGTTGATATTGCAAAGCCTATATATCACAATTTCTGTTTGGCAGAAGTTTGTAAAAGTTCTTCATTTGGGGGGTGGGATCAGGCTATTGCTGAATAATTTTTCCTTCTGAACTCATTAAGTGACAAGAATTTTGTCTGGGATCACAGCTAACATTTAGATACTGAATCAGCCGTCACAGACCTGACAAGATATTTGGGCAGTACAGAGCAAGTTTTACACAAGGGACATTAAAGATCTCACAACAGAAGAATCCACATATGGACGAGGAGACAGTTTTGTTTTATGCAATTTAGAAAGAAAATTCAGATTTAACCACTGTAACATCAGTTTTAAAATAAAAAGGCTTTCAACAGGGCAGATGCTCATTTAATAAAACAACGGCAAACAGAATCCCTTTCATATTTTGAAGTGTCTATTTTATCATAACACAGGTTCATGCATAACATCTCTCATCTATTAGATGACCGCAGACATACATACAGATACTGCAGATTCATAAAAATGTCATCTAATCGCTTCTTCCGCAGTTCTAATTATTATGTTTTCCCATACTGCAACCTCAACTGGGTACGTGGAAGCTATGGCTGCTGCTTTGTTTTCTGAAGTTCAGGTGAATAAAATTCTGCCTGAAGTTATAGCTGTCTTTTTTCCAATGGGGGGGTTATTTACTTTAGAGGACTGTGACTGACATAGCGTAACGAAACTAGTTCTGCTAGTCAAAAGAACTGAAGGCAGTTATGAGTAAACCATAGTGGCAATAAAACCGTTAGCATAAGGATGTACTTAAAAACATCAGAGATAGTACTTCTGCTTTTATAGGTAAAAAAGATCAAATGATATATGAAAATAGTCGGTACTTCAATGCGTTTATAAAAGCCTTTCATGAATGTCAGGCAAGATGACAGAAATTAAAAATACTTTCAGCCAAGTAAAACTGTGCCTTCATTCACTGAAACTATAGTAACCATCTGCTTTTTGTGGCCTCTGTACTTTTACAATACTATCCAGAATTACGTTGTTCAGAGAAAGTGAACATGGAGGGAGGAAAAAAGGATTTTTTTTTTTTTCCAGCAGTTCTATAGTCCTCCTTTTACTTAGATGCTCTATTTAAAGATTCTGGCTGCTTCAACAGCCTAGTAAAACTGGCTTTTGTAGGCTGAACACAAAAAGCAAACAGGAGAAAAATTCGGCATTTTTCCCCCCTCAGCCAGAACACACTGAAAAGAATGCAGTGTTTAAGCAAAGGCAGAGAGTAAGCTAACTATCAAGTACACAGCTGCTCATACCTGGCATAAAGCAAAGGAAAAAAAAAAAATACTGTGAGTCATCAAATGCAGTTCCTAAATCTGGAAAACCTTTACAAAAATAAACTTCTACGAATAAGGGACTAGCTGTAGAGAAAAATGCAATGCAGATACAAAGATCATTATTTCAGAACAAAAACCTATTTACAGTTTGAAAGAAAGAAGTTTTTTTGGCAAGGCAACTACTAAATATGTCATCTAGTTTAAACAACTTCTCTTCTTGTGGTTTGCTGTGGCAGAATGAGTGAAGAGATCTTCTACCATATTTTTTTTTTATCTATCAAATACTGAAAGGGGGTGGGAAGGTGTCATTTCTAACCAAATTAAGAAAACTTTTGTTCCTCTCCACTCTCATCAGTACGTCTTACCATACGCCTTCACTGACATACACAGAACTCCAGATACTCAAGTAAGAATTCAGCAGATACTCAAGACCGCACCGCAGCTCCCGCATTGCACTGGGCCACTTGCACCAAGAATGATCCGGCAATTTTCCCAGTAGTGTTAAGTTTTATGTCCTACTTTAAATAGGAAGAATAATCCTCATTTCCCAGTTTTGTGGACACACTTACAGGCATACAAAAATACAAAAAATACAAATACAAAAACTGTTTATGTTTTGACAGAATAGCACATCTCTTTTGCAAAGTCCTTACTTGTATAATTTCTCATCCATTTTAGAAAACAGCAAATGAGACTCCCAATTATTAGTAGCAAAACAGAATCTGTAGCAAAAATACCCATATTTTTGCTTCACAGAACACATTGCTTGAAATTTTTATTTTTCACCTTTGTTATTAACTTTATAGTTTCCCTTAGTTCTTTTGGGAGTCATTTCTTACAGTCACACATAGAATCACAGTTAGTGTTGAAATTATATTATGGTGGCCTTAAATTTGAAGATACTTAAATTATAAATTTGAAGATACTTAAATTATAAAAGATAGGTGCTGAAAACTTAAAGCCACATGTGACCGGGGGGGGGTGGGGGGGGTGGGTGGTGGACGGGGGGACGGGGAGGTGTTTTGGTTTTGTGAGCTTTTTGTGTTTTGTTTTGGTTTTTTAACTAGGTGTCATAAGAGGTAACTAGGTTCTAAAACACATATACTAACACAACTAAATAACCACTTACATACAAGAGCTACTGCTGACAACACATTCTCTTACTAAGACTCAGTAATCCAAAATTGAATTTCCTTCAATTCTCCTAATAGATATTTTTATCCAAAGTTCAAGCCTTGAAATTAAAACTATTTCTGAGGAGAAACGCATCGGCTTCAAATCCTGATCCTAGGCAGCAGTTCCATTATAAGCTGCAAAATATCCCCAATATATGTTAGAAATGCCAGTGGAAAGTCCCCTTTATGCCCAAATCGCCAGATCCCCTTTCAACTATTGCAAGCTTCATCTAGTTTCTACTCCCACATTTCTTTCCTCCTAATAACAGTTACCAGAATTTTGCTTCAGGTTCATTTTAAAAGGAAGTAATTAGATTTACAGTTAACATTCCGAAGTATTTCTTGTTTAACCTTCTCCCATTGCTAATCATTTACCTGGTGACAAAGCAAGTTCAGCTGTTTTATAAGCATATGAATCTATGCATGATAAGCACGCAAGGAAAAACAAGCAAGATTCATAGGCTCACAAAATTTAGCATGCAAAGAGAAAAAGGCCATATTTTACAGGAAGGTGGTCAAGTTTCCAGCTTCCTTTCAAACTGGCCTTGTATTTCCAAATCTTGCATTTCCAGTCAAAATTTGCTCAGCTCAGAAAAGTTTCCTTTTGATACTTTCTTCCCTTGACGTCTGGACAGATTATCAGCAAGAAACAAGTTCCTTCTTTCCCTACTCTAAAAGCGTTTGGCTGCACAGCATCCCACTACAACAGAATTCCCAGAACAGACAGCAGGAGACTGACGCTTACAGAAGAAGAAAAAAAAAAAAACACCCAACAAAACAAGCAAACACAGAAGAAGAAAAAAAAAAAAAATCACATACATCATTAGCGAGCCCTGCTATAGACACCATCAGATTGATAAAAATAATTATTTATGCTCACTTGCAGTATAATTCTTACTTCATCTCTGCTGCATTTCACAATGTTTTCTTAGTAGGTTTAATCAAATTTTCCAGAATCTCATTAGATATTTAAATAATGACATGCACGCTTAATTTGTTAAAGAGAAACAGACTGGATTAAGGTTTGCTTTGGCTCATTTGTTAAGCATTAAGTAATTAGATTCTCCTTGTTGTTAAAAAGGGGATAAACAGGTTGTGCATTTATGATCTGAAACCAAATCTGCCTCCCCTCCACCTTTTACCCACCAAAATGTTTCTTCTGAGTGGACACTAGGAGACGACTGATATCAAAAATGGATTACTTGGTAGTTTCGTTCATGCTCAGCAATAGTGTGAACACTGGAAGCGCCTTCTCTCCTGCTGACTGAAGAGGGCCTGTCCCCATCCCTTGTTCCCTACACAGCTTCGACTGGCGCCAGGCTCATCTTTAAAGACCAGAAAAGGAATAGAGGCACCTGCTGTCCCCCAAGAATTTCCAAGCTTAAATTAAGATAAACATGGTTAAAAAAAAAAAAAAAAGAGGGGGGGAGAGTAGGGGATAAAAACATGATATATTCCTAATGAATTACACAACAGGCCTAAATTTCATTGAAGATGAAGGACAGCAAGAATAAAGTCTAAAGAAACGGCATGCCAACAGCAGCAACAACATTAACCTCCCGCACCTTTCATCAGCCTCTTCAAGACTAGAAGAAACAACTATCACATATGAAGACAAAGTGACTGCTACAGTCATGTAGCCATCAGTTCAAAATCTGATAGCAATGATGCGCTTTCTTATTTATTCCGGAGTGCCCAAATCAGCAGGGGATTCTGGATAATACAGAATAGTAAGATTACTACAAAGAAGATGAAACCAAGTTAGGAAAGTAAGCTTATGCAAACACACAAATAGTACCTAAAGAGGAAAAATTGGATTTTACTTTGGCCTCCTATAATGCTTGAACTCTCCTAGGACCATCTGAGCTCATTTCACCTAGAAAATTCTTGGCAATCACAAAAATCCAAGACATTGGTGCTGTTTCAAGAACGGCAGATTCTTGAAAACATCCCTCTTGCCTGATTTTTGTGACACTGCAGGTTTTGCAGGTTGTGGTCTTTTGATTTATATAGCTTAAGTATGATACACTGTTAGGAGCACTTTTAGACTTGTGATATAAGAAAAGTGTGTGGTGGATGTTCTCTGGATACTCGTGACCTAAATGTCTCTTACATGGTTCCCAGCTATTGCGAGGAACTACAGTTGATTACACAGGCGACTCCTTCATAATTCCCCTTTATTCAGTACTAGGGAGACCACACTGGGAGTACTGCGTCCCGTTCTGGGCTCCCCAGTACAAGAACACACACGGACAAACTGGACCAAGTCCAGCAAAGGGCCACGATGATGATTAAGCAACGGGAGTACCTGTCATACAAGGAGAGGCTGAGAGAGCTGGGACTAGTTTAGCCCTGAGAAAAGAAGTCTCGGGGCATCTTTCATTGTGTATGAATATCTGATGAGAAGAAATAAAGAAGATGGAGGCAGACTTCTCAGTATGATCCAGTGATGGGACAAGAGGTAATGGGCACAAATGGAAATCAAAGAAAAAACTTTTTTACTGTAAGGTTGACACAGGCTCCCCAGGCAGGTTGTGGAGTTTGTACCCTCAGAGATATTAAGAACCTGACTGGACATCATTCTGGGCCACCTGCTCTACTTGACCCTGCTTTGAGCAGGAGGGTTGGACTAGATACCCAGAGGTCCCTTCCAACCTCAACTACTGTATAATTCTATGATAATTTATCTTCCTAAAATATTAAACATAGCCGCTAGAATAAAAGAAGAAAATAGACATTAGATAAAGGATAATAGGCCTTTCTGCTCCTCATCAGAGCCCTGTTTTAATTAATGAATCACCAAGTCTCAGGGTGGGAGTTTTGAACATGTAGCATTCCGGGTATTTAAAAGTGCCATTCAACGTACACCTTCATGACTTTCAAGCCAAACCTTCAGTATTATATTAGACTCAAAAGATGGGTTGCCACATAAAAAGCCAATTTTAAAAGGTACTGAGACACTTTAAGGTACAGGCAAGCATCTAGCAGGTTTGTGAAGAGTGTCCTAGACTTCTAGCTTCTATTGAAGATAAGATGACAATAAGTCAAAAATTATTGCTATACTAACAAAGGTATACAAATGCTTTATACAGAATGGTAAGAGTTTTTTGGCTTTGTTTGCTTTCTCCCAAAGATCCCAGAAGATATCCATTACATTAGGTCTAGAAAACACAGGTAAGATTAAATTGGGCCATCTATAGCCCTACAAAAAAATTTTGGTAAAATAATAAGGATGCACTTAAAGTGACAAATCAAATTAAACAATAGGTATTTTTATTTTAAAGAGATAAATAAGTCAAATTAACATTTTGTCCTCCTATTCCAACACAATTACAAATATGCATACAGAGAGCTCAGAAATTATCATCCCTGACTGTAAACTGGCTATCATGATTAACAAAAATGCAACTTATCTCCAAAATGGTAGTTTTTCCATTCTGTTCTTTTTTAGTATGTACTACTACACGCACACAAATACACACCCAACACCCCCCCCCCCCCAAAAAAAAAACAAACCCAAAAAACCAAAAAACAAACATCACCTCCCCCAACTGAGTTCACAGAGACAGCTGGAAAAAAGAAAGATACACACCACAGGATCAGGTAAGGAATGGTGACATAAAGCCTAGAATTCAGAATATCCAAATCGCACTGTATAATAAACAGGCCAGTTGATCCTGCTTATAAGTTAATACACCCCAGATCATTCACAAAATACAGTGTCTAGAGACACTTTGCATGCCGTATGTTCATAGCATTTAATCTTAAAAAGAGCCATGGAAAATAAGTCTACAAGCCCGTCATTCACAGGGTAGAACTCTAGAGAACATTTTTACAGAGTTTAAGCTCAGAAAGGTTTACACACTCACACTGCTTTATACTTCCTGAAAATGTTTACCTAAGTTGGTATTTTCCATTACTGTTGCGACTCCTCTCGCTTGAAACACTACAATAACAGACACACTGAAGTGTCAGTACAAAGTCAGAAAGAAAACAAGACAAAGCTTAGAAAGACCATAGCCAATTCTGAAGTCAGAAGACACCTGTACAAATACTTTTTTTGAAGCAAAAAAAAATGAAAAAAAATTTTCAAGTGAAGAATAACCTCCCCAAAACATATAAATTAAACTGAAACAGTCTAGATAAAAACAAGGAAGTTCAAATGCACTTATATTGCACAATAAAAGGATTGGTTTATTTGTTATCTACAATGATTTTTCCTAAGACAACATTCACCAAAAGACAAATATTTAATATTACTCAAAAGCAAGTCACTGTTTAAAGCTCTTCTGTAAGGCCAACAACTCTGTTAACCAGCCAGTGTTTATAACAAAAACGTGCTTTTTATATCAGACAGTTTGTGCTAACTCTGCAACATTTACAGTTCAGTACACTCTGTACCAATGGTACTTGCCAGAAATTCAGCACTCCAAAAGCATTTTCCTATTTGTTAACTATTTCTTTCAAAATAAAAGAACTAATCACAGTGTTTCGAAATTCTCTTCACAAATATTTAACAAGAAATTCATTTGCCTAACAAAAATACAAGGAAAGACTAATGTAAATATAATAATAGCAAAATAATTTAAACTATGTAAATCATATAATCTGATGTTTTAGTTTTAATCCAGAACAACATGAAACCAGCCTTTACCACATTACTTAGGAGACTAAATCCAAGAGAAATCCAGGAGTCAGTAGTAAAGGCTTCTTGTCTTTTCCCAACTCTATTTCAATTGACCAGGTAACATCCAAAAGCCCTTTTACATTTTAATTCAGTAATGGTGCCCATTTTTTTAAAATTATTTAATAAATATTGATGAAATGTTAAGATGTTTAGTAACTTTAAAAGAGAAGGGTAGTTGATCTTACAGTTTAACAAAAGTGCCAGGAACACAGGCACTCCCTCACATACAAGCACAATACTGACATTTAGAGTAGAAAAGCATTCATGGCATCACGAAGGAAACACACATCCACAACAACAATCCACACACCTTCGGTGGCTACATTCTCACTTCATATCTAGAAACTGTGCCTGAAACATGAGGACTTTCAACATTTGTGTGTAATTTCCAGACATTTGGCAGTCTACATAAATGACCACCATAAGCCAACTCTGAGCAGACCAGCAGAGTAACACATATACAGTCAATTCAATGCATCCTGGGTTTATCAGGTTTATTGTACACATGTTGAACAGACTTTCTTTACTTGCACACAAAGTCCAAGATGCAACAAATCTCCTACACACTCAAACCAATGTATGCGACACAAATACATGTTGTCATGACAGATGGTGTCTCTCGAGGGAAAACGTCACCAGGAACTAATGCCATCCATGCAATACACCCACTGCAGACAAATAACAAACCAAATTATCACAGCAGTATTTAAGAAGCATAAATACTGGGCAACTCTGATCACCTATTATCTTATCACTCTGCCACTTCTGGTATATGCAAAACAGATTCCTTCTGGCAGCAACGAAGCCAGGATCTCAGTTCCACATACATGCTGAAATACACCCCAACCCCAAAAGGGGACAAAAGGGTCTGAACTGAAGGTTCATCGTTTAAACTAATTCAAAACCATGCATGGGGAGGGCTTCTGGTCCAGCTGAAGCAAACCCCCAAATTTCATACAGTGTGGAACCCAACTGCTTTGATCTACTGAACTGCTTTTATTTCACTGAATTACTTACTAACATAGATATCACCTCTGAAAAACTTAATCTACTTTCACAAAAATCTGATAATGTAATTTCTGCTTAAGATGACTGTGCCCTAGCACCACTTCTGTGTCTCACCCTCTTAACTTGGACGCTGCACAGGGCACTCAAATTCTTTGCAAAGCTTCCATTAAGTAAACTATCATTACATAAACATAGCTGCATTTTCACAGTACATACATTTTTTGAAAACTCCCTTTATACACTGGCCAGCTGCAACACTGAACAGAAGCTACAACCAAAGTTATGGTGGATAGCATAAAGTTTTGTAAATCCAAAGTTTCTGTACGTTTTTATTTAGTCACAAAATTTCGTACTTCTGACATACGATAGGGATTTACAACTGCAAATGCTCAACATGTTACGGTGACAGACTGAGACAATACTTACTAAGTGTTTTGCTACATATTGACAACAACCATGGCAAATAAAACTTGAGTCTCTGTACTCTGAATGCACTCTGTATTCTTTTCTAATGTATTTATACAAAATATCTTAACTCCTTCAATTTTCTTCAAGCTCTATATATTCAAAGGCTTTTAAAAAGTTCATGGGATTTTCTTTTTCTTCTTTTTTCTTTTTTAAATTTATAATCTCATCCCAGATGTGGCATCCAATGCACATAGTGGGATATCTTCCTTAAGCATTACTTTGTAGAGGTCTTTGTGTCATCATCCAACATTCTTAATCAAATGAGGATTAGCATGAAGACTTAGCTGGGAGTAGTGTGAGCAACAAAAAAGGATACTGGATATCTGCTATTTTAAACAATTCCACAACACCACTCCTTTTCCCAATTTGCCCCTGCTACCAGAACACAGAAAGACAAGGTGAAGTGATAAGCAAGCCTTAACTTTCATTTATCATTTGCCTTGCCTACTTGTTTATCATAGCACATAAAAGCAATCACGGACCAGAACTCCCTCCTCCTCAGTCTCACATCCTGGATACACGTCCTGGATAACTTCACAAGTTAAAGCGCTAAGGAAACTTAGATTGGGTGGCCGGGGGGGAAATGCTAAATACAAAAGCAGGCACCTTGGCTTGGCTAAGGTACCTTCGAGTTCCTGGTTACAATCAGCTCAGCAGCTGAAAATCCCAAAACAAGAGCAGCCACTAGTATCATCTGGTCTTACAGCAATCTACTGAAGAGTTTACAAACGACTGTAAATAGCCAGATGAGAGCTAGTGTAAGGATATGAGAGATTCAACATTCATGTAGAACTTAGTCATGCCGTTAGGAAACCAGGATACAAACAATTCCATCTGTAAGACAAGCAAACAAGGTGGCCTGAACTGGTTTATTTTCCTCCATAGATCTCAAAAAGACAGGTGTTGGGAAAGTTGTCCGTTTCTATCACGGGTCCTGCAAGTTACTGTTCTTAAACCGAGACTGCTTAATATGCACAATGCCAATACAGACAATCACAGAAAGCCATTTGAGAAATTGTACAGATAACAAGAAAAATATTTTTTAGGATACAGTCATTCATTATTCATAACAACAGGTTAATTTAAATGGCTACCTGGGATTAAGTAGTCACAATTCCACAAAATTCAGAAACTGTATTGTCAAGTATAAAATGCAAACTCCAGAAAAGAAGAGACGGATCTGCTGACAACATAACTTCAAGCCAGAAGAGGAATGAAAAACTATAGCTCTGACACATACGGACTAGCACTAATGCCAATTAACAGAAGTTTGTTCTAGCATAAAATTATGAGACTGCATAATAGTACAAAAATCTTCTCATATGCAGATCACTTAAAAATGAATTAACAGAGGACTATTGCATAGTTACTACTAGTTATCATTTTGAATACATTAAAACCTTTACTTCCCCAGACCAATATTTAAAATAAACAAGGAGCAGCAAGCAAACACAACCACTTCATTACAGTGATTACACAAACTCTCAAAACAAGACTTAATTTGAATTAATAGTAAAGATAAAATTGAATGTATAAACATGCCATACATAAAGTTATAAAAAGCATTAAGTGGGTTGATGATATCACATACCAAACACCTGACGATTCCATTAAACACAAATGCTCCCCTTTTCACATGACATGATACACAACTAGCAGTTAATACTTGAAAAATCAGACTGATATCAAGCTAACAAAAAACCTACTGAAAGTCTTAACAATTGCAGGACAGAGGCAGAGATTTTGCAAAGCAGCAGGAAAATTTGTATTTGAAACTACTACTGATATAGCCAAAGCATAAATGTCAATACCAACTATGATTAGTTCCAACGAAGAGTTATTCCACTGTTTGGGAGAACAGCTGAAGAGTCACTTATGACACTGCCTTAGGTTACGTATCTGTTATTTCTGCTTTAAAATGCTGTGGATTGTTCTCTGAAAATTTCTGTACTGTGGGCTGAGATCTGCCTTCCCCTAGCCACATTCCCAAGGGGAGACCCTCAGCCCATTAGTTACATAAAGTACTTCTATAGTCTTACTCACCTCAGTAGGTCAGCTAAATATATGCACCAAGATTTAAAAACTGCAGTGCAATCAAAGCAGTTTTTCTAGAACAGAAGAGCTGACGATTTATAGGCTATTCAGTTTTGCATGCTTTTATCAGGCTAGTTAGTTGAAAGAAAATGCACACATAATTACTTAATCCCATTAAAACAAAGACAAATGACAGTACAAAACTACAGAGCTCAGCAGTTTGAGCAATGAAAGATTCTGAACTAACATAATAATGAATCATGCAGCCTTATCAGCGTGCAGCTCCTTCCACATCCCTCTGTTATTTCAGCTAAATCAGCATCATGTTCCTTGTATATACCATTCAGCTATATAAAATGGTATCTTTAATAATGAATAGCTACCATAGATTTTCCAATGTATGAGTAATCCAAGGTCCCTCCTTTTTCAGTAAAGTGATTACATGTCAGTTAAACTAAGCAATTAAATTCAGATGAAAATACTAAAAAGTCAGTTGCTTCTTCCGATATTTGGGGAGGATAGGGGAGCATAAGCAGGAGGCCTACAGAGATAGCAAGTGGTAATTTGCGTTTGTTTTTTTCATTTAATATATCTACCCTGTCCCTCCTACAGATTTTGTATTTTGGCCAGTTTTGAGTTCAGAAACTTATTTTTAACTCCTATTCAGTGCATTATGCTAACAGACAAAATGTAAACTGCACTCAGTTACTGAAGGGGGGGAAGGAAGCTTTCCCAGAGGCTATATAACACAGGTTTGCTGCTAAGTTTACTACTGCAGAATAAATAAATAAAAATGTAAAATAATTGTAAAGCCACAGAAAGAACTGAAAACTGAACTCATGCAGATTCCCATTCAATTCAAAGGTTATTTCCTCAAAGATAGTAATGAGGTTTTTCATACCTATATTCAATGTATCTATGAGCATTATGATCTTTTGGTTAGATTGTTAACACACAATAATCTGAGCACTTTAATTTGAGAAGTTGCTAAAACACAGGATCTGCCATACTAAAAGCTGAACATGTCTCTGTGGCACAAAATTTAGCTGTCTAGGACAGGACATGCAAGTAAACAATGCAGCGTGCTTATGTGTAATGTTTGCTCACCAGTTATACACATGTTGTGGGCTTACTGAGAAACTTTCAGGACAAGGCCAGGCAGGAACCCGTATACCAAAAAGGGAGGCGTTAGGAATTTGAGTACCATAGTGTATTTCTTTTGAAACTAAGCAGTAACAGTCTTGCAGGTAAAACATTTTTCTTCCCACTTTCCATGCCTTAACTGTGGTTTACAGCAAAAGAAATAATAAAAAAAAAATGTAATGCTTACTACAGTCTGGTTTAGTTTAGGAAAAAGGCAGGGGGGAAGGACTTAGCAATAATTCTGCATACATCTGGGACAGCAGATATCTGTCTAGAAGTTATACATTTCAATGGATAGCTTATCCAGGTACAAAGGTCTCTCTAGAGAGATCTCAGAAACACATTGCTGTTTATTACTCTCGCCTTACCTCATCCGCTTATTAGCTCCTGCACAAACTATTTCCCAAAGAATGGGAAAGGGAACAGACGAGTGGGAACTCCTCCATTTGGACTGTAAAACTCTTCAGGCTATAAACTCTAGCTCTGAGTTTGCGCAGCGTCTAAGACTGAGGATCAGAGGACCTTACTTAAGCTGGAAGCACAAAGAAGCCAACAGAAAAGAAGCAGCAACGATGTTGACATCACTTCAGGACACCACATTTTTAGCGCGTCCTATTAAATAGCCCAGCATTTCACTTATCTCGATCCTTTTTCACATTGCTGAATTACAACAATTCACCCCCAAATATATAGTTTCTGCATATACAACATAATACTTCCATATACTGCAATCTACATAAAGAGATACGGTTCCCCACATGAAGCTTACGGTGACGTTCAACGCAATACACAGCGCAAAGGTGAAATGGCACAAAGGTTTAAATGGCTTGTCAGGCTTAAAATTGAACTACACTTCCTTCTCCCAGGAGGCAGAAGTGTATCAGTCTCTTCCATTTTTTTTTAATTTGTTCTGAAGTGACTTGCCATGAAAAGGAGACAACTCTCCATATTAACAGCTAAAAAGTTGCAGCATATATATACTTTCCACTTACTACCGAAACAAGGAAAGAAGAACCACCTTTGCTTTCTTTTACATCAATGAAAAAAAAAAAAAAAAAATCTTGTTTCTATAATCGCTCTTGTTGTGTTGCAGCAATGAAAAAAATCTTACTTTGGTTTTAAAAGAAAATCAGAATTGGACTACCAATTGAGGGCTGCTAAGGACAGCAACAGAATCCATAAGTTATTTTTAAAAGTTATTCAAAATATAAGCTATTACAAAATAAAAATAAAATTTTACCTTTCAATAAGCTGATTGCACTTTAAAGTAAACCTATAAAACTTTTGTCAGAAACACATACTCCTCTTGATAAGCAGCCTTTTAAAGTGGCAGAATTCCCAGGCACATTCAGGAATATCACTGGGAAGAGTAGGGTTTTCAGTTAAGCCTTTCATCATTCTATCCCCACCCAACATAGTCCAACATCATATCCATCGTTTAACCAGAGCAGAGAACATCAACCAAATACAACAGCCATTCTTGCTTTATAATCACACCGCTTATTACCATGGTATTATCAGAAACAGCATCCTTTTAATACAGGGGAGACAAAAAAAAAATGACAGGGGAGACAAAAAAAGACACGCTTCCCTCTCATTCGCCTTAGAGAGCAGAGTCCAGTGAATTTTGTTGACATATGTTGCAAAATATTGCACAGAATAAATTTTATTGAACTCAGAAGGGGACAAGAGATTTAACTTCCATTCCCCAGTTGGTTAACCAATTCTCCAGAACCATAAACACATAAGACTATAAGCCCTCCTGTTCCCCCTGTAGACATAATAATAATTTTCGTACTTCCCATCTCTTTAGAGAGCATTAAAGAATACATATGAAATTCTTCAAGCCATTCAAGTAAAAAAAAAAAGCCACTGTACAATGATACTTTCATCACCTATGATTTGAAGTTTCCCTTGGCTGTAAAAAAGGTATTACCTATGTTTCAGAAAAGACAGAGCAACTACAATGTCATGGAACAAGTTGAATTATAAAAAAAGAAATGTTTTCTTGAAAACACGAAGAGAGATATTTATTTCTTGGAGTTCTGCTTAGAAACTGCCATACCTGCCACCTTCCATTCTTCCTTCTGAGACCAAGTCTATCAATATACACTCCTGAACTTCACACTTAAGTTTCTCCAGAAATTTGAGGTGCTAACTTTGCCTGCTTATTTGTTACTAGCCACCCATCAATTTCTTATACAAATTTGTAGCATTTCCATTTGACCCCTTTGTCCACTCACTATTCCAAAGCAAAAAGTGTCCCAAAATTTTGTGAAAATCCAGGAGAAGACTGGCAAATACTGTACCAGTAGAAAACAGAAATAAGGACTGCAAAGGTCTTTTAGCAAGAATGGCTATTTTCAGGCCACAGCTTTTTCATGCAGAGGCGGGTACTTCAAACTGTAGCAATGGGCCACGAAGGGCAACACCTGAGTTTAACTGTGCTAGATCACAGAAGCAGCAGTGTCTCGTTCCAAGTCACAATTACGGATGGTAAGAGGCAGAAGCAAACTAAGTGAGCTGAGGGCTGTGATGCTCCAAACCTTTCATCAGCTGTAACAGAAACAGTGGACTTGTCTCACACCAGCGTGTACCTGAACTAAGAGAATACAAAGACAATTGAAGTGCATTTTTATGACTAAAGGGAACACAATAGTCAATTTTCTGATATTGGACAAACTGAGCACAGGTAGCTTTGCTACAAGTTATGCTTACACTGCTCAGTTGAAAGTGAAAAAGTTTAGAGGGTGGTTTAGATCAACAAGAATACAAAAACATTTCAGTAGCATGCCTTTACTCTAGTGTATACTTTTCCTTCAAACTACTTAAACGTTAAATATCAAAAAATCAATTTAACACTGTTTCACTGTAAGTTCAAGTTCTAGTTGTCATTATATGAGTGACTGCAACACACAGTTGTTTGGTTTTTTTAAACAAGGAACTAATATTTAACTAACAGCAATACTCCACCATTTTCTTTTCCTATCGAAACCCACAATTCCCATGGGCAAAGAACAAAGGTAAGAGTTCAACCTCATTCTTAAGCTATTCTATGTGCTACAGCTCAATCGTTTTGCACTTGCTCCTCCTCTTAATTCTATGCAAGAATATTTTTTTGTTTGCATATTTATGGCATGCTGTTTTGGAAATGACGTATTACAACCTCAGCATGCCCTGCAGTTTCAAATAAACACTAGGAAACAGACTTCATGTTTCAAAACCTTCATTCTCAGTGTACCATATTGCTGCTTAAATTTCATGGCCAATCACTGACATACTGAACCATACATCAAACCTTATTCTAAATTGCCATACGTACATGTTTCTAGGTGTCCAATCTACTGGTAATACAGATTACCGTCAAATCCTTGGATAAGTAAATGCACATGTATAATTAAGTCCACTTAAAATGAAACTAGTCTCAGAATTGGAGCATAAGATTTTTGTATCAAGATTTATAAACTTTAATAGGAGCATTAAAATAAAGAAAGTAACTTTTATGTAATGGAAAACATACCTCCCTAAAGAGAAACTATGGGTTAACTTTAGAAGAGGCATGTTTCTGTGTTTTCTATTTGCAATCCAGTAGCATGTGTATGGCACTAGAAGTTCACTAACTATTCTAAATATGGCATTACCAAAATGCAGTTGTATGCAAATTTTTTATTATTATTTTTTGAAGGTGGCATTTCATCTGTTTTTAAAGATGAAATTTACCACTAGAGCTTACCCTGTGTTCTTAGGATTACTCAGTACGTGAAAATACAAACATCAGTAATGAGCTCTATTAATGCAGATTTCACTTCTAGCTAACTTAGATTTACCTCTCACAGTTAAGTGAGTTCATTTCACTAGAAAAAAAGATTCCCTGAAGCAAAAAACATCAACTACTGTGGATGATATTGCCCAACACATTGCTGAAAAATAAATTCTACTGATTGGATTTTTTCATTTTCCCCCCTCAAGCAGCACTTTTAAAAATACAATCTTTTAATGATTGTTTAATTTTCATATAACTAGAACATAAATCCTTTACATACAGCTTTGCTGCAGCTGCAGTATAATGTCTCATTTTTCATGGAAAAAAAACTAATTACGTGGTTCACTGAGTTGCCTGTGGTAACACATCAATTTTATTTACATTCAAAAGTTGGACTTCAGTTTGGTCTCAACACTCTAGTTAATTCCAAGCACATTTTATACAATAGTTCTCTCCAATTCATTAGTAATACCTCACTCTAGCTTTTATTTGAAAAGGATTCTGAGCTATTACAATTTTGTTTCGGATTTCCAGCACTTTCTGTGCAGTACCACATTTGTAGTACCAATTCTATTCCGCCCTTAAATGTATATGGTTTACTATGAAGTCTAGTCTTACTGAAACAGTTCTGCAAAAGAATCAATAAACAGTCACTACAGAATGCAGCTATTAACGTTTCACAATGAATGCCAATTCATTCTTCCACAAAAACACAACAGAAAAACAGTAACTATTGCATGGCCGAAAAAACTTCAAGATTAGTTACTCAACATTTCAACTATTTCAATTGAACTAAGCTTCTATTTTGAAAGCATGAAGATTAAAAGGAAAAAGTATGGTATTCAATAGAGAATTTCTTGGCTTTACCTTCTATCAGTGTCTTTCAATCCTTTTTCATAAGGTAATTTGTTGCAATTAACAGTAAAACCTCCAAATTCCCAAACATGAAAAGATTTAAAATGTTAATTCTTGGGAGATAAAAAAAAAAAAGAAAGCAATGGGCTGTCTTACATACAACCCTAGGGTAGATTTTGTATTTTTTGGTTACCTTTTAGACTTAGATATTGCAGACCATAAAAAGGGAAAAAATGCAGTATGTTAGAATGGTACATCATTGACTAGAACTGATAATTCATGAATGCCATATGTATTCATTTGATACTGCTCTGAACACTGAGATTCACTGTTAGCGTTGAGAGAAAAACCACTGAAGAAAATAAGAATTAAGGAAAAGGTAAGCGCAATCTGACTTCTAAGTGGGATACTCAGATTTGAGATTTTTTTTTTTTTTTTTTTTTTTAAACAACTCATACCCTTGTTGTCTATAACCATAAACCAATTTTAAAGTAAAAAAGGGGGAAGAAGTTGGGCTGGTGGGAAGAATATTTATTTGAAAAAGAAAACAAAATAAAATGAAGACATCCTGCCCAGACACAATAAGGCTCTTGTCAACTTCATGTGTATAAAAGGAGTTGGCATTTTCCCATGAAGCAATTCCTTAATCCCAAATGATGGCATAATAACCTCATTTAATATGCCTCCTAAAAAGAAAAACTTTATTTTGTCTAAGCTAAACTTCAACTGGCAATCACCAGACACCAATTAACAGTGTCAAATATAAGGGTCACAGAACAATTCTGCAAGCTGAGAAAGTATGAATTTGCTTTTAAATCTTATCTTCTTTCCAAAAGAATGTAACAGTTTAACTTTGTTTTCATGTCTTTGGAAATTATCTATGCTAGGCAATTAAGAAAATGCAAATGACTTATCTTATTGAAAGTAATCAACCCAGAAACAGACTTTTCAGTAACTTAATATTCCAATAAAGTCTTCTGTCATATGAACCTACTTGCTAATTCCACTCTTAACTCAAGAACCAGCAATTAACCATTTTCAGATTTCACTTCAAATTATTAATAAGTGGTACTCAGCTGCTTGATATTCATAGCTTCTTTTTAAATTGAAAGCCTTCAAAAATACTTCCATTTCAGCTCCTGTGAGATTCCTTTTATTCCTTGTTCGTAAACTGCTTTTCCATATATCAGCTGGTCTCATTCTAAATAATACTGAGCATGCCAATAGTTTTGGGTTTTATGTAGTTATCTAGAATACATAAAACAAATTGTTGTAATACACATTCCATGCTTGTACACCCTTCAACTAAGCCTATCAAAGCAGGAAACAAGGAGATAACCTTTTGGTAATTTCAAGAAAGTATCAAAGCTAGCCATAATGCAATTTCAGCAGCAAAACGCTCCCTTCTTTCCCACTTTCATGACCTCATAACAGAATGAAAGATTTAAGAGCACTTCCATTAGAAGCAATACTATTAATTTGTATACCCATTTCACAGGAAGGGGTGCTTATTCTTGATTTTACGCATTGCTTCACACACTTAAAATATGTTTCAACAGACAGGAACATCTTCTCATTCAATAATTAACATATCTTGCTATACAGCAGCTAAGAACATACTTCGTATCTCGGGAAAGAGTTCTCAATTCCTTACAACTACAGTAAATCAAACACAGTACCTTGAAGGAACCTCAAATAGACTATTTTAAATTGAAATGGAAACTGAAGGAGACTTTTCACTCCTCCTTTATCCTCTTTTATATTAGCAGAACCAAAAAAAATTTTTTTCTTCAAAATTAAAGTTTTCCATTATTTTTCTTTAAATCCCTAATAAATACTGAAAAACACAATCTATTTAACAGTTATCAGTTAAACATTTACTTAATTTAGAAAACCTAACTGATAAAATAAAATTCAAAATCTGGAAGTTAATAAGTGAGCATCAAGAACCCTACTTAGCTGTAATAAAAATACCTAAATTGAGCTCTGGCAAGTTATTCTTCTCAGGAAACATGCTTGAAAACATAGCTGGCACGCTCCATTTTCCTTTACGTGAAAATCTACCCATCAGCCATTTGCATGCAGAGAAACGAGCAGAAATTAAGTCTGGGCCACAAGTATATGGACTAACGTGGATGTCTTGCAAAAAGTCCTTCCTACAGCTAACATTTTTTCATCTGAACATTTATCAGCACATGGGGATTACAACTGCGTCAGCCCAATGTGCCGAGAATTCATAAACAGGAATGAACTGAAGCTCCATGTTTTTCCCGTCACAGATCAAATTTTAACTAGATTTTTTACACTTAGCAAACTGTGAATATCCCAAACAATAATCTTTCAGGAAAGATTTACCTAATTAATACAAGATAATCTATTCTTCATAAGAGTTTCCATCAAAATCCTGATGTTCTACATCCAGTATAGTACAAAGGTTATTAGTATCTTTTTTTGGGGAAGCACCTCCAGCAATTAATGGATCAAGCGCAATATACCCGACAATACATAAAAACAAAGGCTTTGGCTCAAAATAATTCAACCCGCAGAAAAATAGTAACATTATATATACCACCTTTCCTTCACAAGCCCTTCCCCCTACAACAAAAAGGTTGCATGGGAAGACCTGTCAATCTGATCTATTTAAGGGGAAAACATCTTTATGTGAATTTTAAGTGAGAGCGAGTCAAGAGTTAACTGCAACTTTACCAACACTTCAAGGATGATTGTCCCAAGAGTAGCAAGACACTACAATTGTATTTATTTTCTCTCAACAAGCTCTGTACTGTTTGGTTTCTATTTTGAAACTATATGATGAAGCACCTGTCACAATACAGGGTTTTCACTTCTGTGTCATGCATTGCTTAAGGCCAACAATAACGGCTGGAGGGTACAGGTGGGTGTCTGGGGTTTCTCACTGATGCCCTATGTTCTTCACATTCGTTTGTCTTGTCTCCACAGATTCATAGAGGAACACACGTGATGGCAATCCCAAATACCTACCAGAATCAGTAATTTTAGGCAAACAAGTTGATAGTTCTTTAAATGAAACTGCATCCTCCTATCAAACACCCAGAATCTTAGTTACTCATTTTCAAGGTGCTGGCTAACATTTTGACAGTCTTCCAGAGTCCACCTCCAGGGTCAAGACTATATTCTTAGTAGCAATGCACATCATAATGCCTGCACTGTTCCTGATAATTCAAGTATTCTGTACCACAGGTGCAACAAAGCTGAACATATCCATAAACTCAATATGCAGATTACAAGTTTATAGACAAAACTGTCAGACAAAAAGGTTGTTTAAAATGTCAGACATACGTATTCTTTGCAAAAGCAAAGAAGGCAACTAAGGAACAGGTATCACCTGCTTATAGTCTATGTGGAATGCATAGGGTACACAAAGGCGGGGGGGGGAGAAAAGAAAAAACCCCCAAGAGTCAAGTATAAATTCTCTATGGTGCTCCAGATGGTATTTGGTCACCGCAACTTGCAAATCTACAACTTTCCTGTCAAAAAAACCTGCCAACAGTAAGATACTACCTCCTCTCCATTCATTTCTTCTGTAGAATTTACAAAAGAATGTTTTTATGGGAAAAGGTACAGCAGCTGTAACACTTGTCAAACCTCTTCAGGCAGTAACATCATTAAATAGCATTTATTCTTGAGAAAACAAAACTTCCGCAAACTAAAACACTCCCAACTTTTTCAAACTTGTAAAGTCACTCAATTTATTTCTCCCACTCAGTGACCCTATACCAATTAGTTTCTTTCACTTGGGACAGAACAAAGATCTTCGGTCTTTCTTCAAATTTAAAATCCAATCATTATAAAAAACAGAACACAACAGCTGAGGCTGGCAGGAAAAAGAAATGTAGGAGTATGTGCAGGAGACACACCTCTGAAATTCACAGCTGTCTAGCTAATCTAACTACTTAACTGATCTATAGCTGTTCTGCAAATAATTGTTTTTACTTAATCTCCCATGACAGCATTTAATTATCTACACAGTTTTGGAAAGCTACTACATAAACAACTGTTCCTAGTACCTCCTGTTTATCGCTACTAAGCTGTTTTGCCTATGACTGTTTGAAATTTTTTTTATTAAAGGCAGATTGTTGTTTCCAAAATCATCTATCTTGAATGTTATAAAGATAAGGCAACCCACACAGTTCACATGCAAAACTTTAAAAAGTGTTTCTGAAAGAAAAGTCTCACTTTGGAGGTGTCATTCGTTTAACAAAAGTACTAAATGTCATACAATATTATTTGAGTGAGTCCGTTATTCAGAAAAATCAGTAATTCTAATTTAGACTTGAATGAATAAAAGATAAAGACTTACATTTAAGTTGCCGCTAAATTTTTATTACCCTAATGAAAATTTCACTTTTAAAGCACAAGTCCTAGGTAGGAAAAGAGAAATCCAAAACATTGTGAGCAACTTCACACTTGGTAAGAATTCACGATCTTATTAACAGCCATTATTTCCTAAAGTTCATACATCTCAAAAGATAGGATTTGTAAAGCTAAAAATGTTTCGGATAGACTCTAGTCTTCCACTTGGATTTGCAGCGTCAGTTTTCTGGGAATTGTGCTCCTCCTAAACGGACAAGTACGAGCACAAAAACCAAAGCTCTGGTCATTGAACTGTAAGTTACTGACCACAGTGACAATCCAACCCGTACGAACAAGATTTTAAGCCAATACAGCTTATTTCATGACTAGGTTATACCAAAACAAACAGCATCCTATCGTGGCTCAGCTGACAGGCAAGTAAATTGCTATGCTTCAGTAACTTACTTATTTTCTGTTTGTATGCCCACATGCAAAGTCCTTTATATTTTCAAGAGCATGTAAACTCAGGAAACTAATTTCAGTTATCAAATATTTCAGTACTGTGGTCTGCTTATACAAGAAAAAGCAAAATAACCTTGTTTCTTCTGCCTTGCTGCTGCATGAAACATCGAACACTGTCCTTTGTCATATTTTAAGGAATCAATGTACATAAATGCCTCATTCTGGGAGAATTTGATGTTCAGTATTTTGTCAATACTGACGTTTCAACTCTAAAAAACTACTGAAAAGAGCAAGACAACCCTATCAGCAGTAAATTTTATAACACTTTTACAATAAACTATTATCTGATCAGTCACTACAAGCGTTTCAATGTGCTTTTAAAATAGAACAAGTAAACCTATCATTATGAGACTTGCACACATTACAAGAAATTCCAAAACCTGCAGTGGAAGGGAGAAGAAAAGGAGATTACTTCCCAAATTCTTGTAGGGTCCTGACAGTTAGCAGGAGCATATTTCTTCTTCTTTCAATTACCATGCAGTCCTCCTTTCTCCCTCTCCAAACTCAACTTTGCATCTCTTCACATCCCTCTGCACAATCTTTTTCTTTCAGACGTTTTTACTTTAATTTGAGAGAGCATTGCAAATAAGGATCACTCAATGATAGTGCTATTGTACCAGGGTAGACATATCTTTTCAGTGCAGCTGGCTGTAGCGTTGTGAAACACACTACGCTCAGACTGGTTTTTTCAGTGTGATAACTGCTGCTGTTGACACTTAAAAAAACAGTGCTCTTGCAGACAATTTTCAGATTTAATTCCACTTAAAAATTATTGTACTGAAGGCTCCAGCCCGGATGCTTCATAAAATTTTGGACCAGGCAGAAAAATGTGTCAAAGTGATCCTATTCTCCATTTGCTATACTCTGTCCCATACTATACTCAAGCAGGTTCAGCTATTCATACATTTAAATACTTCACCATACCATTACCACTGGAATTAGCATTATATTGTTGTAACCAAGGTGTTAGATATAAACAAGCTACATCAATTTACAGTAGAAACAGGAGCTATCACCTGCAACTCCCCTCAAATAAAAAGACACTTAAGTCCCACATACTGCATTTGAAATATTAAACAAACCATATTTCACAAAGAGAAAAGTATATATTATTAAAGCTTTGCTGGGTAAGTAGAAATATTACCCATGCCTTCATTCAAAACAGGTGCCTCATAAAAAATTAACGTCAGTGGAATGGCTTGGTGCAGCACTTCTGAACCATCTCTTTAATTATACATAATCACACAGCTACCTGCATGAAATGCGCCTAAAGATACACAGTGTTTCATATCTGTGATTTCACAGGCTATATTACCAAATAAACAATCTGGTGTTCATGAAAGTATGAAGTTTGTAATGGTCTGAAGATAGCTGGTCAGAACAGGATAACAAATAAGAAAATGAACATAGTATAACCCAGGACCAAAACAGTACGTGGTAGAGGTAGGGAGATAAAGGACAACTAAAGCACACTTGATAAATACAATATTCTATATATTTGAACTGGCATACAAATTCTATCACCAAGTAACCAGAACATCTAAAGGCTACCAGGATGAAAATTTATTGCAAAAAACAAGGAACTGATCCTTATTATTGGTTTGGGGTTTTTTTAATTACTATTATTGTTCCAGGATTAGTGAACTTTCATTGTTTTCATCCAAGACATGAGAGGTAAAATAAGAGACAAGTATTCATGCAGTCTAATAAAATACCTTTTAAAAGAAGTTAAAGTTTTCAGGCAAACTAGGTCTACTCAAAGCAACAATACATCATTGAAAAGGAATTAATATATAGTGGATTGTCATAGCCAAAAGAGATCACAACAGATAAAGTTAGTGGTGTTGTATAATTTTAAGGCTCCACATTCTGGAGGCACTGAGGACAATCAAATGGCATAAAATTTATGATCACATGAACTTATCATTGTCACCTTTGTCCTACCTTCCCCTTTCTTCCTTTTATTACATTCACCCGTTGCAACTTGCCACCATTTACGCTCAAATCCTGCAGCATGACCAACGTGGCAAGTTCTGACCTTGCAGATTTACCTGTGGTGCCGTGGAGTTTACCTGACTCTGTAGTATAGATGGTTTATTCCATCAACTATTACCTTATGCCAGAGTTTATTTTCGTTATTATTATCCTTTGAACTAGAATTTACTCTTACAGTGCATCTGAGATTTCACAAAAATCTAAGTAATGATGTTGGATATAGTCTCCTAAGTTCTTTCAAGTTTTATTTTGCATTTTATCTGTGGATCACTTGCAGCAGCAAAGTCAAATATACAAGCTTTTTTTTTCTTTAGGTCTTAATACATAAATTGTGACAAAAATCACATATGGTAGCAAGTTAAAGCCTTTAGTGACAGAGTTCCTTTTTCACTGGAAAAAATATAAATAAATCAAGAAACAAAGGAGAATAACTTACTGTGCAGTTCACGATGTATCACATCTACAAGATTTGGTTCATCTCCCCACCAGAATATCCATAGTTCCTTACAATCCGGTTTGACGTCACGGCGCCACACGCAAAGCAAATTGGCCTGCAAGCAGCGGATGAAGCTGAGCAGAATTGGGTCATCCTGTGCTGGGGCTGAAATGATAGGGCCACAGTCCCCATGACCTTCAAAATTGTACCTACGCCATTTGATACCTGTAAGTTCAGCCTATGGAAAGGGGGGAGAAAAAAAAAAAAAGCCATTAAATCACTCTGTTTCAAAGTTTAGTTATATTCATAGTACTGGTTTGTTTCATTTTCATTGTTCAGTTCCTAGAATTTAGTTCTAAGCAGCCGAAGTTAAAAATGTCCTCCTATTCCCATATTTTCCTCTTTTCCCCTCCTCGAGGAAAAAGGAAAACAACTTTAGACAGTACTGAATAAACCTGGCTTACCCCTGCATTTAAGTTTTTCACCACAACCTGACTCATTTCCAGCAGATTCATTCATTTCTAACCTTATTGTTATCTTACTGTAATCTTACAAATTAGAAGGGGGGAAAAAAGAAAACCACAAACACACACCCCCCCAAAACCCCAAACAAACAGGGAGAGGGAATAAGGCCCATTCCCTACATGCTGTTTGGTGGTCAAGTGAGTTCAGTGTCAGCTCAAGAGTTGACCACTTGAAGGTCGGAAACAGAAAGTACTACAGAACATAAGAAAACAAGTGACTTACTGAAAATGGTGAAATAGTTTCATATTGTGATGTTACAGGTTTACCACACATGCTTTTTATTTTGCTCAAATGAATAAAAACAGAATAAGGAAACTTGCCATTTACTGTCTCTCAACCAGACGGAATTCTCTCATTAACCATCAAGGAAGAATAAAAAGAACAGGAAAATGGCTACCCAGAGTTTTGGGAAAGGTTTTCTTCTACACACGTTGAAAAATCTGAAGGAACATAGGTGTCCCACTGCATAGCAGCGTGAATAAACAACTGCCAGGGAAGAAGCCACCAAAGTACTCAAACCATGAAAGAGTTGGCAGCTAGAACCAGCTCAGCAGAGTAATGGTTCTCTTTTTTTTTCTTTCCCTTCTCTTTTCACCTTTAATAGCAGATACTCACAGCTGTCACATACAGTTTCCCTTCTTCTCTGAAATGTCCAGATTGCTATCTTGTTATCTACTTCTATTACCCTACCCATCACACTTCTTCCTCTCCCCAGCCTGCTGCCTGGTTTCTCCTCCCACTTTTCCTCCACTCCAGGTTTGTCCCTATGACTGTTGCTGCATTCTCCTTTCTTTCCACCTTCCACTGGCTCTGGGAGCCTGCCCAGGACACAAGGGAGAATACTCATGTGACTTTCAGTCTAGCGAGCGTGAGTATCATTATCAAATAAAAAAAGTGGTATGTATATACTCTGTGTTCACAGTGGGCTTGTGTTCTAGTTTCTAACCCATGTTACCACATTCTCACTGCTGTTATTCCCTCTACTGCTTCATTTACTGTATTCACACCTTCACTTTGCTGCTTAGAAATAGCTGGTGTGCTCAGCTCTAAAGTGGTCCTACAGGAAAAGCCAGCTGGTCTACAGCAACAAGCTGCAAAAACTCAAATACAGCATCTACACCTTTGACAAGAAAAGTCATTGCCAGGGAGAAGAGGAATGACACAGCAGTGGAAACACTAGCTGTAGGAATGCCCGCCCCCCCCCCCACCCCCCCCCCGCCAAGTAAGAAATTAAGCTGTATCTAAACAGTAAACATACCTTTCCTTTCTCTGGACAGTACATATAGAAAATATCAATAAGAAAAAGGGTGAATTTTTACTCCTAAAGAAAACAAAAGACTTGCAGATCACGTATTCCTCCTGTTTTCATCATCTGCACAAGGACATTTAACCTACTGGCCTACACTGCTCCTCCAAAGCCCATACTAGATGTCACATACAGAAGGATCTCCCTTTTCAAGTCCACAAACTTAGTTCATTTAGAAGTTTAAACTCTAAAATTTACCTTCCTTCACTACAATAACTGCAAGTAGGCTGTTACTTGTTCTAGAGCTAGCTGGTTAACTACTGAGGAGCTAAAGGTGACATTCATCATACCAACAACACAAGCAAAAAATACTTGTATTTCTTTGATCTTATAAATATATCCTCTAAAACAGTTTCACCTCATTCTGCCTGTCTGTTGCCTAGCACAGGAGGGTTCTGGCCCATGACTACAGTTCCTGTGACTACGCCTCAAGGACTATTTCCCCAAACACTGAATCACACAGATTCAGTTTACCATTGCCTATTTAATTTTCCTCTGAAGAGGCCTCACAGGGCACACAGGAATACAGTAGCTGACCTCCACTGGGAAGGGGAAAAATCTGACAAAACACTGAACAGCAGTGAAATTGTTTTTATTTTTTGCATGCCCTCAAACCACCGGTCATCTTCAGCTCTCCGTTGCGGAAGCGACGCTACCACCCTGTATCACGTCAGCAGGACACCAACGGTGGTGAAATCACAGACAGCACTGGATTATCCCTGCTGGAGGCTTTCTACAGCCAGCACTACCACTTTTGCACTCAGACAGAAATGCTGATCATCCATTCAAAGTGTTGGGGTACTATGGAAAAGCAAATAGGAGAAGATAGTCAAGACTGGCCAAGATGCACAGCATATATGTCATGTTCCTGGCACAAAAGAGGGCATGGGAGCACAGGAGGAAGAGGCAAAAGGGAAGGACAAAAATTATTTTTTCCACAGTAGGGTGCTGTGTAGCGCTGGAATACCTCACAGATTACATAATATTCTAAGAGAAAGCACTTACACATGCTCCTCCAAAACATCTACATCTGTTCTACATGGATCTCTATCGATAGCTTGGAAAAGTAACGTGCAGAGTTTCTGAAATAGTATAATAAATATGACTACGAATCACAAACCACGAAAGATTAGTGCTGGCATAAGCAACCTAGGAAAAAAATAATGTTAAATGTTTCTGTCATAATCAACTAGGAACATATGGTAAATCACAAAGAACATGGAATAGGAGGGTAACAAAAACAAAAAACCCAACCAAACAAAAAAGGTTACTCAACAGCACCACTCACTTGATCAACACAGCAATAACTAGAGATCAGCTGTTTGAAACAGCAGACAAGCTCTTGCAGCTTTCTGGCAGCTCAGAGTTATCAGCCCGTAACATCCCATCCGTATTACGGATGAAATATAGTCAAGAAAAGCATACAAAAACCAGCAGAGCTGCATCCAATTTAATTCTACACTAACAAACTTCTGGAGTGTCTAATTCTACAGACTGTGAGGAACGACGAACTACTAGAGATAAGCAGGATCACTAGTGACCACCCACACAGAAAGTGACTCCCAAGAAAAGGAAGAGACAAGTACTGGGGGTTTTGGACTTAGTAGCAGCACAAAATGACATCTCAGACATCATTTCCCAGTCAAAGTTGCAGAGATGAGGTTCAATGCATTTACTTGGATATGTCTGTTTCTGTTTAAATTTTTTAATAGGTAAGCATCAATACTAATCCCTCAGAACGTCTAGATTTTGTCCTCATGTTAATTAAAACTGAATTCAAAATAAGACCTGAATCCAGAAGTAGTACGCAAGAGATTGCACTGGGAACACTTACATATATTCTATGCCTCTACAGATGTTTTGTGTAAAGTATTTAACACGCTATAGGGAGAATATCTGCATCCACATGGAGTTTTTTTAAATTAATTTATTTAAACAAAAAAATGTCACTAGTTTCAAAAGTCCTCAATCTGTAGCAGGGTTTTTACAAACAAGACAGCCGACAGCCTGTGGTTCTGGTGATGGTATTAAAGAACTAAATGTGGTTTCATTTATGCTTAATCAGCAGTGAACACAGGCTGCTACCAAAATGGCAGCCTCTTCCTCAACCCCAGCCATGCATTTCCATCTCCCAAACTGACATTCGATCTAGCGATCATGCAGTCATTGGGTGAATGGAATCACTTCGCCAACTTAAAGATGAGAAACAAAAAGAAAGAAAAACGTTTATCAGATCAGCACACTGACAGCTTACCCTGCAGCCACATAATCACTAGAGCAGACAGAAGAGCAGGAGTGAGAACGCACAGCTGAGAGCGGCAGTTGAGTGGGATCTCCCCTTTCAGTGACAGCTCCAATCAGATAAAACAGAACATTAAACTGCACACAGAGGCTGTTGTTAATGTACACCTTAAACCAACACAAGCAAGCACTGGTGCCAAAAGCAGTCCTGGACTGGCCTGCCTTCCCTGCATCAGTCATCTGCTCCTGACTTTACCACCACTTCTGCTTTCCAACAGTGCTGCTGTTTGCATAGATTCATACTGAGGTGAACTGACTAAAAATCCAAAGTATTATATTAAACATTTTTTTCCTCTACTCAGATCAGTGCCCATACCTGATTCATTAAATAGCCACCGAGGTGCTTGTACCAGTAAAACAGAGGACAGTGAAGCAGGTCAGGGAGGGTACAGCTGCTCCTTTTAGGAAGACCGATGGTTTTAAAGCAGCCTGAAGTACTCACTGAGATAGAAACCAAGATTGCCAACCTGAGGACAAAACTGTGAATATGCTGTTTTACTAACAACTGGTTAGAAATGAATGCAGAACAAAGCAAAAGTCTTGCCAGGTGATGTAATCTATTGTGTTTCTTGCATCTTTTCCCATATGCATAGCCTTGACTTACTATGGCTGCTACAATGTTTTTAACACTGAAAAGCCTGACGAAAAAGAAACTTACAAATACTCTACTCTTAACCAACATGGTTAGTAAATCATGCATTATGCAAGAGACTTTTTGCTTTCCTTTATAAAGGAACATATGTTTTGGAGGACTGTGCTGTGAAGGGTTCAGCTTCCCAGATACGAGGGGCGTTTTTTAAAATTTATTTTTTTTTTCCTAAATTCAGTTAACAGCAATTGGACACAGAATAAAGTGTTTGTAAGATGCCTGTTCTGAATGCACTGGGCCAAGCCTGCAAGGAAACAGAGAAATCAAATCTCTGTGTCTAACAGTAATATCCCAAATCTTTACTAACATTCAACTTTCTACAGTAAATTTCCCAAGACACAAAAAGATCTGTTTCTGAGGTTTCCAAAAGGAGTTATCAGGGTAGAAGAGTGCATTCAAACTCAAAATTCCACGTAGGCATCCAAACACACCCAAAACATACCCAAGAAAGAGGCATTAATGAAAACATAGCCATGCCAATGCTTTCATTCAGAAACAGGCCACAGAAAGAATGTCATATATAGTCCTTTGAAAAGGAATGCAAACACAGGTTTCCCTCCCTCTAGGTGACTGTCTTAACCATTAAGCTCTACAGAGTGAAACGGCTTCAAAAAAAAATGAACTAAGAGTATTCAAAGCTCTGATATCCCCTATACACACACAAGCAAGCGGAAGAGACAAAGAGAAAGCAAATTAGCACTTTCTCTTACAACCATTAGTCTGCTGCTACAGACACCTTTGCATCTATCTGCAACAGCTGAAGGCTGTAGCCATTTTAACTTTAAGGACAGCATCCAGAACTGTAAATTCCTAGTAGAGATAAAACCTAAGCTCTGATTCTTCCCCCCCCCCCCCCCCCCGGCTTAAATCAGAATAATAGACAGGCAGAAGGGTCTTCTGCTGATCTCATAGCGCTCCATTCAGATTGGCGGAGGTTAGGCTGCTGAAAATCACGATTCCCCAGTAACGTTTCACACTGCACAACTTGATTCTGGCATGCTACCAGCAACCCTAAAGATTTAATTAGTGCTGTGTAGCCACTGTGACTATTCTCCTTTTCTGCAGTCCTCACAGATGGAACACAAACAAAACACATCTCCCACCTCCTCTTTTTTTCCCCCTCATCTCTATCAAATGCTTTTTGGACTTTGTGTGTTGTATGGGAAATGGACAGGCCAATTCTAAATGAACTTCTCCAGAAGACTTCAGTAATTCCACCCATTTCAATACACAAAGCTCCCTTGGAGAGATTATACAAGAATATAGACACAGCAGAACCAGAAAAAGGCAGAGCATCAAAAGTTTGAGAAATTCTTGTATTTGGCCACACCAAGCATAAAGCAGAGTTATTTCTGTATTACTGTACTTCTCTACATTAAAAACAATGGCTAAAATTACATAATCACGTTATTTTTCCTGCTTCATATAGTACAGAAAGGTGAGAAAAGCTAAGGCAGATTCAGGCCTCAGAGTGCAGAAAATCAGTACCCCAGTATTTCCGAAATAGGAAGGATATACATGAAAAGGAGGTAAAGATCTACAGAAAAAGCTTGAAGGGTCTTATGAGCAAAAGGACTAGATATCCATCACATAGGCTCTCAGCTCCAACCCTGACTTTCTCAAAGACTTTCAACATGGCATTGTTCAGGTCATTTTATCTTCCTCACTTCTATCTGGAACAAAACAAAACCATAACAAAAACCAGGTATAAAAGTACTTCCCAATTGCCTGTCCAAAAGGTGCTACTCAGACAAATTTAGGTCTGCACAGTGCTTCAAAGGTAAGTTTCTCTAATTCTCTTTAAGAAAAGAAGCAAGTAATGTAAAAACCAAAACCAAACCACACCACTCAGGTCAGGTATTTCTACAAACAAGTTTCAGTTAGCCAAAGGGAATATGAAAATGAAAAGGCTTTTATCATATGCCCTTCTAACCAAGGTGAAGATGTTAAGTTGTCCAGGGTACCTTAAAAAGGTGTATTTACCAGCCTCTGAAGTTAGGCGCTATCTAAACAATTTCTCTAACCTAGATTTTTGTTTGCTTCTATGTAGGATACTGTAGATGCTAAGTGTCTTTAGTCTACAATTTATGCTTCAAATTGGAACATGAAAAATGGCATATGGCATTGATGCCATATATATATATATATATATTTGCCAGTTTTATTTATCACTCTCATCTTAGAGAGCTTCGTTCAAGTAAGTAGCTATTCTGAAGCCACTAGAGACTCATACTAGGGACTACTCACATGAGTAAAAATCTGCATAAGAAAGCCCTTAGTTCATAGTCCAAGAATTTAAACTGTAGTTAAAGGTGCCATGGGAATTACACCACCATTTTAATTAAATGCGGTAAGATCTTGCAGACAGAGTCAAGATTAGCACCATCTGTTTTGGTTACAGTGTTTCATTTCACTACATCATCCTCACACAGCAACAAAATAGCATTTCACACTCTACTCAAGCCCTTTAAATACCAGGTAAAATTTATGACATCTTGATACACCTCACTAGGAAGGGAGGACAAAAGGACGGAGACAGGAGGACTGAAAAATACTCTGTAACAATGTGTGCTTATGGGGGAGGCAAACGCACACGCTGACAGGAACTCTTGTCCCCCACTCTCACTGAAATGAAATATTTAGTAACATCTGCCGAAGTCCCTGTCGAGTGAATTGAAAGAACAGAGGCAAGAAAAAAAGACAGACACATCAAGGAACAGAGGAGACTGCTTAACTAAAAAAAAATAGTTTTCTTCATAGCTATATATTATTTCTACACTCTGAGAAGATTCCTATTTGGATAGCACAACTTTCTACGGTAAGACTGAAGCAGCAGCAAGCACCTGTGCATAAGACACTCTCTCTTATCTTTTACTCCAAGGTCGGTAACTCTCTTGGTTTAAAAAACCAAAACAAACCAACCATCGCAACCCTGTGTAGTCTCCTGAAATCAGCTCATTTACTAAACTGTGTATTAACATTCCCCTCTTCATCCTATACATTTAAAAAAAGGGGGGAATGGTTTGTGTTCCCTTCCCTCAGGGCTTGTCCCTTCTGCCCCTTAAAAAGGGAGGAACCACATGGCAGTGAAGAGAGCTCTTACCGTGCACGGAACGAGCCGTGGCTCAGCTTCAGAACGACATTTCTGTTATTGCAATGCTTGTCTGCCCATCGCTTTGCCTAACTGCATAAACAGAGTTCTTCAAACTTTCTCATACTCTGAATTCAAGAATGTGAAAAAACCAACACATTAAAAAAAAATACGTAATTCTGAAACAGGCCTCACGTGGCCAACAGAAAAACTGTGCCATGCTCAGTGCTTCAAAGAGCTGAATGATCAACTGAGTTGAGCATCATTCTTCTTAATATGCAACTGATCAACAGCAGAATGACACATTTGACTTTATTCCTTTCCTTGTATAAGCACAGAGTCAAGTGGGTGGACAAAGCACAAAGAACAGCCACTAACAAACTTTTAAAAATGAAGGATAAAAAAAAATACTTTTTTTTTTTGTTTTGTTCATTCATTTGCTCTTAAAACCAGCAAGAAACTGAGCACATCACTGCATGTAGCACACGTGCCCGAAACAGCTTTCTGCTGGATAAATCTCTTTGCTCCATACCATGCTGCCCTCTTCCTTCATACCCCCTGGAACAGATTATCTAAGTGCTACTACTTCAGAGCTGTTTGTGACAAGCAACAGTGTCAGGGCATTTGTATGTCATCTTTTATCTTTGCCGAGTCCCAGTGAAGGATTTAGCTGTAACCAAAATCCTATTATCAGACATCCTCCTGATGGACTTCTGTACCTGGGGACATTTGAGATACTACATCATAGTATCGAGGACCAGAAAACCAAGATACTTCTAAAGTAAGAGTCCAGATATACCATTATTAAAAACCACAAACTAATAGCATGAGCTGTTATGCCTAAAAAGTAAACAGTACTGTCAGAAATGAGGTATTTCCCCTTCCCTCCTAGATGTCAGTGTGATTCTGCTTACATGGGAGAGGAGGCAGCCAGGAAGATTAACAGATTTGTTTCTTTGAAACAAAAGTCAGACTAGTCTCAAAAGGAATTTGAGGTGGCAACTAAGTACCATCTTTCCCAGTGGAAAATATAAAAGGACTCCAATATTAATGCTCGAATTTCAGCAGTTCTGGCAGATGCAGAAGCTCCCAACAAAGAAGTGTTGAGTGGCAAGCATAAAAGAAAGAGTAATCTGATAAAAAGGCCCAAATTGCTGATACGTATCCCAACCATCACAGAATTTCAGGGTTAAATACTAAAATAAAAGATTAAAATAAAACACAACAGAAGGAAAATGAGCACACGCTGACACACTGAAAGAGAAACAGTACCTTCCTAGAGTCCACTGCAAAATCAGGTTGGCAAAACAAAACAGAATGTTACAAATTCTTACGAAAGAAGCAGAAGGTGACACAGAAATTGTTAGGCCATCACGATTCACATGTAGGTCTGCACCTTCGTTGCTAACTGCAGTTCTTGTTTCCCCACATCGGGAAGTAGAGAAAACAGAAAAGTTAGAGAGTTCAAAAAGTATATATTCCATACAACAAAAAGCATTCAAGGATTGAGATTGTTTGGTCTAAAAGAGGGAAATTATGAGAGTCTCTATAGAACAGCTGCTGGTTGTGTCTTCCAGGTATCAAATTAAATTAGCAGAATGCAGACTCAAACCAAAACGAGAAGGCTAAACTTTTTGTGTCAGGATAAAAACTTAGGTACTAGTTTAAAAATTGTCTATTAAATATCTACCTGGTTCAAGAAACCTTTCAACCAAATATACCTAGAGCCTGGGAGATTATTCAAGGCAAGTATTACTATGTCCTTGACTTAGTCTTATATCCTTCCCCAGCTAACTGCTAATGTTTATGGTGGGGAGCACACTTTTGCAGCAGATTTTCTGGGTCCCCTTTTCTTCTCCCAGAAAAACTGCAGCAGTGGCTAGAGCAAGCCTCTAGGTGACCTCCCAAATACAAAAAGCCATGTAATACAGATTGTTGTCACTACCAACTGTTAAACTGATAAGCACCAACACAACGCTTCATTAAATCCAGCAGGCCAAACAACCACTGGCCACCGTTGAGACAGGACACTTTGAAGGACTTTTGTTCTGATTCAGCAAAGCTGTTCCCGTGCCCTGTGGTTTAGCCAGGTACCATACTGGCATCTTTGAAACCTTTATCAGCACACGAGGAGCAGCATTAACGATCACTCTCAAAAATAGCTCTCAGACCTGCCATCCTTGAGTCAGCCCATCAATAAACCATTAGTAGTCACTCAGGACCTACTCCACAAACTCTTAAAACATTCATTATAAAACAAACAAAAAAAAAGAACAAAAGAAGGAACTTTTGAGAGAAGACCTTTGGGTTACATCAGCATCTTTCTACTTCAGTGAATGGGTTTGTTTAGCAAGTCTCCAGTCCCTTAACTGATTTAGCAATTCTCAGTACACGCTTCCAAACTGGCACCTGGCTCGTCAGCTCTCTTCCACTGTAAAGGCTGTAACTAAATTGATCAGACAGAGATTTAAAAAGGTAACGTGATAAGCATGGCTGGAAGCCAAAGGGCTGAGATTAGCCATTACTTGAAAAAATGCTTTCGAGTCAAAAATATTCAAGATACAAAAATATAAGGAAACTGAAAGATGGCAGCAACATCTTCTCAGGTCAGCATGTGACTGAAAGTCACATAGCCATGCACTTCCACACACTCATACTTACTGCCTTTTGCACCAATACAGACACATGAAACGGGAAGTTGTCATGCTAGAGTCTCACCACCATGCACAAGAAAGGGAAATGGAAGAGCCAATCTGAACAACAAAACAGGTACTGAACAGGTAGGGATCTAGGTTGCAGAGGATGCTACTAGGCAAGACCTGTCTGTGTGCACAGAGAACATTCCTACCCAAATAAAGCCAAGACAGACAAAAGCATTTAAAAACAAGACATGGTGGATTTTGATTTGGTTTGGGTGTTTTTATGGGGAAGAGGGGAAGAAGTGGAATGAAGTTTACCCATGTCAGAACTGAATGTATACCAGTGTAGGCTGTATAATGCCTGGAAGCAAAATGCCATCTCCAAGACAAGAGACAGAAGGAACTGAATACCTTCTTTTCATTTTAACAAACCCTAGGTTTAGGTAGTGAACTACCCTGCAGGTCAGGTGATGGACGCTATTTTACAGAGCATGCTAAAAGTACCTCTTAGTTCTTTAACACTTAAGCCAGTTTCTTTATGAAAGGGAATCAATTATATTTTAACTTCTGAGTAGCTGGCTGAGAACAGATAATAAAATGAAAACTACCACTGCACGCTTCAGATAACACACAAAAGAAAGCAAACAAATGTGCAACTTGCTAGCCAAAGAGTCCCTCCCTCGCTCTAAGAGAGGGTGAATGATTAGGTTTGCAAGTCCCCTTCAAAAAGACAGAATCAGAACTAAGAAACCACTCGTTTTCCAAAATAAAAAATCCCCTCTTACAGAAAAGTAGTCCAACACACGAAAAAAGATGACAAAAGACATGTCACCAGCAAGAGAGACAAATTATAAGCAAATCTGCAAGTAAACGAAGGAATCGTCTCTCTTCCCCCAACTTTAATTTTTTTTTTTACCTTTTTTTTTTTTTAACTGAAGGAGGAAGGAAATATCAAACATCAGACTCATACAATGGACTATCAGATGTTTCCCAAACCAAGTAATCTGACATATGGGCAGGAAAAAAAAAAAAAGAAGGGGGCAGGCTGGAGGAAGTAACAACCCGAGCAGAGTAAACTCTGGCATACTGAGTTAAAGAATGCAGTTCCTTTTCTTCCCTTATACAAAAAACTGTATTTAAGAGCTCAGAACTAGAACATTTTTGTACACCACATCGAAGCAGAATTGCTTAGTGAATACCAAGAACAGTTCACATAGTCGTTTTACATGTGTGTCCATCACTGACCTGCAAAGCAAACTATGCTGCCTGCCCAAATGGGCCCTGGCCCAGATTCCTGGCTCCAGGCTAGGAAGGTAGTAACAGCGCAGAAATACAATCAGACAGCCCTGGTTCTTTAACATCAACACTGTCTTGACCAGTGACATCAAATAAAGTTCAAATTGTTAGGCAGTCTGCCAAAATCCCTCAGCTCTTTAGAAAACCACCACCTCAAGAATTCTTTTGTATGAATCTTCCTTAATATAGAAAGTAGTAAATAAATCCACTACGTGACTGGTCATGTAGATCCTTTTTGCCAGCTTTCTTACCGTCATTCCTGCAAAGACTCCAGCAACTCCTGCCAGAAGGAAATTCTGGAAATTCACAGAGAGCTCAACTCAAAATTTTATTAAAATACACATGCAAAATTAAATAACCAGAAATACTGGGCTAAAAGTGAAGCCAGCAACTTCACAATTAACCTATTCTTTCAGCAAAGGTATTATTTTGTTATAAAAATACTTGACACAGTCGCTACAAGATGTTCCTGGAATGGATTTTATAACTCACCCAGAACCTCCTAAAAATTCAGTAATATGATGGACATACATGAACTGAGATTCATAAAAACCTGACACTAAAAGATTGCAGATACACTGGGCTAGATTTGAAAACTTCCTAGTAAACCAGAGACTCCAATAAGAAAAAGAGTCATGGGTTTATACTGCGACAAACCAATACGTTTTGAAACTTATGCCTCATAGCTGTTAGCTATGAATGCATCATTACCAAAAAACAAAGGTTGCCAATGCCTGGTCAGTAAGTACAGAACAGTTTTGCTCTAAATTTTGTTTTCAATCCTCTATTCTCACGAAATATTGTGTTTTATGTGCAAATACGGAGCTATAAGAATAGGCAACAACGAGGCACTGACCACAGCATAGCTCTTTTAAAACTAAAAGATGAATTAAATAAAGTTTTACTGAACAAGCTTTAAATTCCCTTCTCTAAGACAGAGATTGTGGTTACCTGGCCACTTTGATCTTGCCTCAATCCAGGCCGCTGCCAAAACTTGGTGGGGAGAGAGAGGAGTAAGAGGTACACAGAGCTGGCTAGGGAGTGAGAAGGGGGAAAAGTTTTTCACCAGGTCAGTTCCCTGATCCAGGCTTAAATGTGAGCTTATGAATCCTTTTGGGGTCACCACGGCATGGAAGAAGAGTGAAAGGGGAGGGAGAAAAAGGAGAGGAAAAAAACCCCACCTTTTATTCTGTAGTTAGTATTATTTTCTTTTCGTAAACAAGAATAGTACACTACACGACACTGCAACACTGGCTGACTAAAGAAAGCAGAGGTAAGTGCCTAATGAGAAGTGATACAGAAACAAGCATGCCACACCTTATAATAAAAATTACATTTTAGAAGACTGTCCATTTTTCTCCATTTTCATAAGCTGATGAAATACATTCCTTAGTATGGGGACAAGGTCTTTGTGTATGTTTGAGCTCATCTGTGTTAGTCACAAACATAAATATTGCCTAGGGGCACATTATACAACAGCAACACACAGTAAAATTTCCTGTCTCAAAGAAACAAAAGAGAGAACGCCACTAAAAGCTCAAGTCCCATTTCTATATGCACTACTGCAATTCTGTTCAGGAAAGTCAATTAAGCCACACACGACTCAATGAGAAATAACATTTTTTAACAGACTAAAGTAGGAAGTGAGAGTTGGGATTTATCAAAATTAATCACAACTCCCAGCAAAAGCCAAAGGAAAGACTGCTTAAACCTTTTAGATTTGTGAGATACTAAAAAACAGACATCATCGAAGTAAAATGCTAAGAACGCTCCCGATCTGAAAAGTTAAAACTTACTATATGGTATCAAAGCGGTTTATGTTCAGACGTCATTATCATTTTACAGTATCATACTGCATTAGATCATACTAATGCACGACTGCGTAACTAGCTGAAGCCACAGCAGGAAACGATGCAAGCTGTCATTCTTAGTATCACAGGCCTGTTATCCCTGTAGTATATACTTCACAACTGTGTGCAGAGGGAATCTAACACAATGTTTTAGTAATGTTTTGAGGTCTGTTAGAGCAGAACATTTTTATTAGCTGGTTTCTCTTTGAAACTACCAGTTGATGTCGGGAAACTGAGGGACAGAGGCCTATTTTTTTAAAGCAATACTTAGAACTTAAAATGAAAGCGGTATAAAAGCTTGGTCTGAGGAAGAAGGATGCCCCCATGTAAATACATACTCCATATAAACAAATCTTCTGGATTTGATTTGGGTTCTTCTGCTGAAAACACTTGTGCACTTTTAAAACTGGCAAGATAATACTAAAACAAGCTTGCTTCTAGTCAGAGCGGTATTTTTTTCATATTATTTGTGTTACTATGGCACCAACAAGTCGCAAATCCCACTGTGCTAGACTCTACACAAAAAAAGTGCACTACTCGCCCACAGAACAGTAAATGAATACACACAGACGTGAAAGAATATAAAAAACTGTACTTGTCAGCCTTAAAGGCAACAGTCTGAAAAGACCAACTACCAATTCAGTGTTATTAGGTTGTCTGCAGGATCCCACAAACAAGTTCAGGAAAAGGGTGTGTAGGACAGCAATGTAGTAAGTCTGTGGCCGTCAACTGGTAACCTTCCACAAATACAAAGGAACAACTAGAAAAAACCCCAAAAGATACTAATACATAACTTGATGATCCTGGTGTATATTAGAGTCAGGAGTCAGTACTGAATGAAAAACAAAAGGCAGAGAAGGAATGGGACTCAAGGCTTTGGAAGTGAAAGCACAGTAACTTTGAGGAGATGTACCAGCAAGGGAAGACAATGAAAGAATGCAGAAAGGTGCCACATGGTCCCAGCCACAGGATGCGAGAGAAAATTTGTAGCAGCATTCTTGATATATGAGCAGGGATGTTTTAGTCAAACCCCAATAAAAGGATGCTGCCATAACCAAGGCAGTAAAAGTGAAGACTGGGGGGGTGGGTGTAATTCCCTATACTGATCAAGGAAAAAGTGGAGGCAACAGGTTAAGCATTCTTGTCCAGTAAACAGAAAGCTTCAAACACGCATAGACGTTCAACTTAATACAAAGTATAACATTCCAGTAACGTTGAATTTTTTAGGTATTTAAAAAGCAGCACATCTGCACACACGCACCCCTTTACCAAGGCATAACATTTCTGAATAGAGATTAAAAAAATGAAAACAAAATCCATAACAATTCCCTCTTCATCGAGTGACCAAAGTTAATCAAGCTAACACATTCAGCAGATACATCTCATATGCATCACAATTTTTTTTTCCACCACTATAGTTCAAAAATTTCAGTTTCTTTAGATTTTTTCAAAAAAACTGCATTGTCAAGAAGGAAAATAATAGAAGAAATGTCTATATACAGGATTAAAGAGTTCCTTCTTTACGCTCTTTCACCTGAGGAAGTGCTCTCAGAAGCAGAAGGGGAAAAGAATTCAAGATCAAGTGAATCTGGAGGGGCTTGAGAACTGGGGTTATGATGTCAATACTGCACTAATTACATAGAAAAATCCAGAAATATGTGTTTTCAGACAGTATTACAGCAAGTGAAAATCATGATTCTTAAGATGTAGTTACCTAGAATTTTTTTTTTTTTAATACATCAGCCTAATATTTGAGTATTTTCTTAATCTTGATGTTCACAATACCCGTCTCACCAAAGGACTCGGGTTGTCACCAAAGTCAGAACACAGTCATTGGAGAAGGATTCACAGCCCCAGTGTATGTGTACATTCAGAAGATAATCAGGATTTCAAGAAAACCTCGCTCAAATATTTCTTAGTGGCTAGCTTGGGATTCTTCGGCATGCTTTGTCTCAAACTGCAAATGTCACTCCTGCGCACCTAATTTTCTTTGTGCAACATTCAGAAGAGGTTAGTTACCTAACACAGGTTCATTAATTCCACTCCCAAAGCTGGGCAAGCTAACAATGTCGCTCCATCCCAATCTGGGTCTATTTTCTTCAAACTCACACCCTAGTAGATATCATTAAACTATCGAATACTCTGACAGGACATAATAAAAGCCTACTGCTGAAGTGATTTAAAACCTGAAATAATCTTTTATTAGCAGCAAGCGAGCAAGCTTTCTAATGTAATTTTTCTACTTCTATCTTGTTACCTAATAAAATTCAGGATAAAGATAACTAAAAAAATCAAATACTTTTGGAAAACTGGAGAGGTTAATTCCATTTCTTAAATACATACGCATACGTAAATTCACATAAAATTTCAAACAAACAAAGAAGGTATCTACTATGTAGTGATCTAACATCCCGCATGCCAAAATAACAGCCTACTGCTTGGAGCACTGCATTTATGATAATACAATAAGCAAGAACGACTACCAGTTAATTTACTACTACTTATGGATTTAGTTGGGCAATCAACCATTTACTATGAAGTCCTTTATTGACAATTATGCAACGCCAAAGAGCACCTCACCAGCAATCTCTGCATTCCTAATCTTCACTTTCTGATGCCATGAAAAAGCTTTAAGAAAATAATTCAAATGCCATCTCAGATTTCCTTGACTCCTTTCAGTTTCGTTATGAAAATGGCAACAAAACTCACTGATCGAAGGCAACAACTTCTGTGCCTGTTTGCGAACTGGAAAAAACTAACAGCAGCAATGACCTTTACAGTTTGTAAATTTGCCTTTGAACATTAACTGGAACAAAGATACAGTTCCTACTAACCTGACCTTTCTGGCAGCAGGTTTCTGCAAGAACGCATTTAAACAAGTACTCACAACATCTTCCATACCAGCTTCTCTAAAGTCCTCTATAAATAGGTCTCACTTTCCAAGAACACAACCGTGTCTTTCCCAGGCTGAAGACTCCTACTCCTACAGTATCTAATCTTTCACCACATGAAAGCTACTCCAAATTTTAGGTCATTCCTGACACCCTTTGCCGTACTCTTTTTTCCAGCTCCAGCATATGAAACATTATGCAACTTCATCCCAATTTTCAGAGACTGACCTGTGCCTTGGATCCACCACAGCAGCTAAGCCAGACAGCTGAGGAAACATCTTCATACTTCATGCAAGCCCTCACCGTCATATGATTAACCCTTACTCACAGGAAAAATCTAATTCATTTCAGTAAGACTACTTTTATGATTAAGGATTATTCATAGGAAGACTGTTTGCCAGCTGGGTCTGAAGTTTTAATACAAAGCGTATTACCTCAGAGCATTTTGGCTCTAAATAGTTATTAGACAACTCTTAATTAGTATTTAAATAAACTGGCCCTTAACAATTGCTTATTAAATACTGTTTTGATAAACAGACATTCTTTTTCAGAAGCAGCAGCAGACATGTTGACTACCGTAAAAACAGAGTTAGGATAAATATAATTTCTTCTACTGCTGCGTTAGAAACATAGCCATTTCAGACAGAAAGTGTATTTTTAATGAGCAAGCCTATTAATCTGATGTGTATGCCAGTATAGACAAGTTTATATCCGAGGTGTATTCTGATGACAAATATGCAAACTGGCCCTTATATCATCTTCCTAAGAAATGCTTTACATTTAGAGTAAAATTCTAGATTTCTTTGCGTAGGTTGTTTGTGGCTTTTTTTTGCCTGACAGAGCGTACAAACATTAACCCATTTTCTAGAATGGCACTGAATTCCTGCTTCATTATAGAGCAACAGACAATACAGACAACAGACCTTTGCGTCACTACGTCCAGAGGGACACTTCATGAAACCCAACTGTGCAAGCCTGAGATCACACTCAGCATCTGGACATTCAAAGCTAACTTTAAAACCTTAACTTAAGACTGTGCCCTCCCCTCACGTGAAGTATTTTGAGCCAAGAACACTAAGGACCTCTATACTTTCTGGACATCGCTGATAAAAGAGAATCGGTTACTAAAAGCTTTTAGAAAACATTTTCCGTAAAAAGATTCAGAAGAAACAGTGGTACCTAGCCTCTCTCTAAAGACTGTCTACAGTCAACAGAAAAATAAGCTAGAAATCATGAACTGTTAAACCAACCGGAATCCACTACAGCAACCAGACTCACCACAGAGCTCTGGCTTTTCTGGGGTGGAGAGATACCGTTCCTTCTTAAACAAAACAAGTGTTTGTGGGAAGAAATATTACTTGAACATAAACAAACAGAATCACAGTAGATTATGACTATTTCAGAACTGTAATTCTCCAGTCAAGAACGTTTCTTTTTGATTCACACCCAAAACAAAGCCTGCGATAAAAAAATTTAATTGTCAACTTCTAGCAGCAGAATCAGTTTAAGATTTGTAATCCACTTCACTCCTAAAGAATTAATGAATTCCCAACAACAGTTGATTTAGTTTGTGCTTGTTTTTGTTGCGTTGCACTGAAAAAGTAAACGATTAGCAAAAGTTTCTCCAATTAGTAATCCAGACTACTGTAGCTTTAACACTTCATAAATTTTTAAATGAGTATGACAATTTGAGGTTAAAGGGTCAGTGGTGTTGGCCACGTATTTCCAGTCAGTATTTCCTTACTCAATATCTTTCACTGATACATAAATCCTAACAAATACTAATGTAATTTAAAATAAATCACCCTAATAGTTACTGTGTGTTTGTATATATGCTATATTAAAAAAAAAAATACTACTTTATTTGAAATTTTTTTTGCAAGTAGAACTAGAAAACAATAAAAACACTACAGTTTCACACATAGCACCACATTACAGGTATGGATAGCTCCCACAAAATTACACAGGAGATTAAAGGGTTGCACATTAAACTCATTATTATTATTAAACCCACTTGCAAAAGAATTTTGCTAAACTTTTTTCAATGATATTACAGGCCCATTTAAAATTTAATATTTCCTTAGTCTAGTAAGGTGGAATAAAAAGAGACCAAACCACAATAACTATGAAATAACTTCACTTTATAATTTATGCTAATCGCACGCCAACAATTATTTTTACCAGGGACAGATTTTCAGATTGCAGCTACATGAAAAGTTATGCGTCTCAAAAACCCTCTACTCAATTCTCCATTAATAAATGGGGACTTCACAACTCTCTTTCCGTAAAGGACAAACCGTTCACTACCTTGCTCTTACCATCAGATACAATTGTCTCCCTCATGCTTGCTGTTTTCTTTTTCTTACTGGGTAAGAGCAGTGTATCCAAAATCACCATAACAATTCCTGCATCTCGATACATATAGCACTGCTATATATTTATAAATATCAGAAAACGTCAAACAGAAGCATAGATACAGACTTATATAACCTAACAGTTCAATAAAAAGCCAAAGTAAGAACTGCACTTATTTTCACGGAAGAATCTCGGGATCAGTTTCCTAGCAGCGTAAGTGACTATGGCTCTTGTCCCTGATTCTTAATAGGTATGAGCAAAATAAAAACCAAACATAGGTACATTAAAAAAAAGAGGTAAAATAATGAACATACAGCAATAAAAGGTAAAAAACCTAAAACAAAGAGCTTGATGATTTGCATTTTTAATTAATTTTCTTTTTTTTCCCCCTAAATTCCTGTAAGAGAGCTAACAACAGTCTCTTCCTATTAGAAAAAGAACAACATATGCACCCACCTCCAGTTCTGGCAGAGCTCTGATGCGGGGAGGGGGTATCTACCACAAATCTTTCACACACACTATCCCCAAACTCACATTACAAGTTTTTGTTTCAACTATACCATACCATGCACTAAAAAAAGTCCCTCCTTCCCTCTGACACTATCCCTGGTAGCACTAGAAGGCTCCTGATGATCAAACAGTCCTCTCGCTCACTCAGCTGTCGCCCAGCCAGAAGGGATAATGTTCCTATATATGTCAGGTAAAATAAAGCACGGTATCTCCAAATGACTTTGCCCTTACACGGAAACAAATTCTTTTCTTGTTTTAAATTTAAATTACAGATCTGTAGCTAGCCAAAACTGATACCATAATTTCTGCAACATTAAACCACACAATACGAGTAGGAAGTTGTCAATTACCAGTAAGATGGGTAGACAGCATCTATGCAAAGAAGCTATCCAGCATACTACATTTTCAGCCACTGTTTTCCTTCAGAGAAGAAAAAACTAAAAGGCTTGGGGGGAGGGGAGGGGGGGGTGTTATCTCTTGCCCCCAGGCACGATCTACGCAAAGAGGAGACCGTGCTGTAACAACAGCTGACATGTAGTCACAAGAGCCCAGAGCGTAACTCCGACAGACAATCACACTACATGACTGTTCGCTGCTGCTGAAATGGCGTTTGTCATTGTGAAAGGAGAGAAAAACCTCACAGTTCGGTAGGCACAAAGCACACAGGGCACGGAGTGCCAAGGGAGGCGGGGAGAAAAGACTGTTTACCGGAGAAGATGGTCGCACATGCAGGGGACACACGATCCGTTGCCTCTACGCTCTCCTATTCGGAGGAGCGCAGCCGTGAGAGCAATACACACACCCGCAGCAAACCACGTTAAAGAGCAAAATAAACACGGGGAGCCGGGCCGGGGGAGGGGCCAGCGGAGGAGCAGCCCCACGGGCCCTGACTATAAAGCCCCTGGCAGCTGCACCCAACCGGCAAACTTGCTGTGCAGCGGAGCGCCCGTTTAAGCCGCGGCCGGAGCCGCCGTTCCCCACCCCCGGGCACTCACCAGCGAGAAGAGGTTCGAGTGACAGTCCTCCAGGCTGGCCCCGTTCGCCACCCAGTTCGCCGCCGCAGTCATGATCCTCGGCGAGCCCGGCCGCCAGAGCGGGGCATGTCTGAGGAGACGGGCCCGGCGGGGGGGGAGAAGCAGCAGGCACTCCTCGGTGCGGCCCGCGCCTCCGCTGGCCGGGGCGGCAGCCGCGGTCCGGCCCCTCGCCGCGGGCGGCCCGCGCGGAGCGGGGGAGCGCGGCCGGCAGGGGGCGCGCCGCGGGCGGGGGGGGGCGGCCCGGCCGCCGGGCGGGCGCCGAGGACGGGGCGGGCGCGATCCTCTCTACCCGTCCCCGGCCGGGTAATCCTCGAGCCGCGCGGGCCGGTCTGGCGGGGGCCCTCTCCGGCGGGGCGCGGGGGCGTCGCGGTCCAAGCGCCTCAGCACGCAGCGGGAGGGGGGAAGCCTTCTCCGGTCCTCCGGGCCGCCTCAGCACCGCCGGGGCGAAGAGAAGAAGGGGGGGGGGGCCCGGGGCCCTCCTTCCGCGTCCAGGTCTGGCCCCCCCCCGGCCAGGGCACACGTTGCGGCGGAGGGCGGAGGGGAAGGAGAGGGGAGGGTCTCCTCTCGCGGCCCGGCGGCGGCCCCCGCGGGACACGGGCCGGGCGGGGCGGGGCGGGGGAGGGTCCCGGTCCCGGCCCCGGGCAGTGGCGGCGGCGGCGGGCGGGGGGCGCTGTCTCGCGTGCCGGCGGAGGCCGTGTCCCCTCCCCTCCCCGCCCGGCCGCCCCTCGCTGCTGCCGCCGCTGGCTGTGGGTGGATGGTGTTTTCCTCCTCCTCCTGCTGTTGCTGCCGCCGCCGCTGCCGCCGCCTTGTTTACGCTCCGTGCGGGGCTCCCGGTGCTGCGGGCGGCGGGCGGCGGCCCCGGCCCAGAGAGGGAGCGCTGTCCCTGCCCGTCCTCGCCCCCCTCCGCCTGGCGCTGCCCGCCCAGCGGCCCCGCTCACCCGCTCCTCCTCACACACTCGCCTCTGCCTCTCTCCACTCTGACAGCAATGGCGGCCGCCAGGCGCAGCTCGCCTCGCCATTGGCCGCCGCCGCCCCACGTGACGCGCGCCGGAGGGCGGGGGCCCGGCGCCGGGGCTCCCCCCGGCCCCTCCCTCCGCCGCGGCGGCGCCCGCCGGGCCGCTGGGGGCGCGCGGGAGCGCGGCGAGGGCGGGCGCTGCGGCGGCGCCGGGGGAGGCCGCGGCGGCCGGCGGGGCCCGGCTGCCCGCGCCGGGGGCCGCGCCGCTCCCGGGGGCCGCCGGAGACGGCGCTGGCCGGGGAGCGGGCCCCGCCCTCCGCCGCCTGGGACGGGGCGAACTCGCTCGTTGCTGGCGCTGCCGGCGCGGCGGCCCGGGGGCTCTGCCGCGCCTGCCTTCGGCGCTCGCCTGCCGTCCCCGCCTCGCCTCGGCTCGGCTCGGCCCGGCCGCCCCGCGCCTCGGGGCACTCGCCGCCAGAAGATGTGATTTAAAAGAAGCTGTCCGGGGCGGGGGCGGCGGCGGGGCAGCGGCGGAGCCGCCGGCCGCGCCCGAGCCCGAGCCCGCTCCCATCTGTTGATCCGCTGCGCTTCGCCTCCGCGCTGCAGTTCGCACCGCGAAACGTCCGACGGGTTTTTCCGCGGCACCTGCGAATTTTCAAAGTCGTTTAAAACTGGCTTCGAAACGTATTTATTCCAATTTTTAAGTCGGGGCGTTCCCCCCCGAGAGCTCCCCTTTAAAAGTCAAGTTCAAGCCCAAGTTCTGCAGAGCGCGTAAAACACGACTTCGCATTCGTTCCATTAGAAACCGCTTCTAAGACATTGTGTATAGTTATTTTTTTATAAAAGGAACTCGAAAATACCTGAGTTAAATAAACAAATGAAACTCATTCCTGTAACAGCCATGGTCGGGAGAAGGAGAAAGGATAGACACAAAATAACAATAAATATTAAATACTTTGTTTAAAATACGTAATTCATAACAAATAATTTTTTCACTGTTCGTAACGACCCTTGGATCCTAACCAGTGGGAGCCTGATCTGCTCAGGCAGATTAAAGCTCACCTGCCTGAGTTTCCCACTGACAGGAGTGTTCCACAGGTGATACAAAGCAAATATTGCTGCTTAAAGGATGACGGTTGTTTAGCAATTCAGCTTAAGCTTTAATACAGACATGTAGCGTGTTTTCAGTGATCTGATTCAGTGGAAAAAGTTCTCCCTCTGTGCTCAATGGCAGCTTTCCTTGTCATGATTTTAATCTTACTTAGACATCTTTTTTGCAATTTACTTTTCTTCGCAATAAATTAAGATTAGCATCTATTCCAATGACTGAATGGAGTTTGTTTGTACTTACCTCATGGTAACAAATCTCTAACACAAACAAGCATCACAGCCATTTAGCTAAATTACGTACGCAGAGCGATAGATAGAATTTAGGCCAAAAGAAAATTTCCACCAAGACCGGTGTTCTTACCACGTGCATTCTTCGTCTGACAAATCCGATCCATCATGCCCCGTTCCCTTCACTGTCACACCGAACAGGAACTCTGTCTTGCAAAGACTGGGCCTGCATTAGCAAGAGGGAAAATGTTTTCAAACACACAAATCAAATACATTCAGTTACAATTGCAATGTATTTATTTTTTTACACCTATCAGTCAGCCAAACAAAGCCTAGACTCACCCTAGGGAGAGACTTTTATCCTCCTTAGTTCATCTAGGAGAATCAAAGTGGCACAAAGATGCTGTAAAAGCCCCAAACTGGTAAGGAGCAAAGCTGACAAAGAAGCCAAACTGCCATAGTCTGGAAATCACTTGCTACAGCCTGGCGCTCCAGAATCAGGGGAGTACTTTGGACCATATTACTCCCCTCCTTTTTGGCAACAAGTCTTATAAACAGGGAACACAATCTGACACTTGTAAATATGTCAAGCAATTGTGTATTAACCAACCAAAAAACACATCCTTCCGCATTAAAATAGTACAGTTCTTTGTAAATACACTGCGGCATCAGTTATCCATCCTACCACTAAACGACGCCTAGGGTACAACAAACCCTTTGATGAAGTATCCTTTCTATTTCTGGAATAAAAGAACATCCCTTGTCATGAAAAAATTATTTTCTTCTTATAGAAATATTTTGAAATTGAGAATCACGTTATTACTTATCCCAGAGAAAACTAACAATACTGTGCAGAATTAGAAACTGCAGAATTCACGTTTCTTCCACATGCTGCTTACCCTCCAAATGGTATTTCCAGTTGTCAGCATTCCTCTTCTGGATCTTTCAAGTAGAGATGACTTATGCTCGATTTTCTCATGAAAATGTGGGGTCTAACACATGATTCAGATCCATTTTCATGGAGAGAAATGTTAATATACTCACACCGTGCTGCTTTCGCCAATTTTCAGGATTCTTATGAACGTTAACTACTCCTTAAATTAAAAATCTTTTAGTATAATTAAATTACCTGTAATGGGTCAATGTTCTGAAGTTGAAGGGCTGCTGCTCGCATTTGTGACAGGCTACCGGTCAAACACTTTGACCACATCCTTGCACTGCAAAGTTCACTTTTTTTTTAAACTGAAAAAAGATAGCATCTCGTTAAGTAGTTTGCCAGTTACTTGACTTCATATTATGTTCAGCGATCATAGACAAGAGAAATCATTACAGTCTAATCATTCACTTCACAGTACCAAACCAGGAAAGTTCCCTTGCCGACTTCTGACAATAGTGTTACTTACAACAGAAATTGTTCCACTTACAGATATCATACACAAGTGACACTTGCCCATGCATAATTATCCTAGATGGTATGTGGTGGAACATGTTTCCCAACTCAAGGGTATTCAAGTTTTATTCCTTGTTTTCTTTTACTTCTCTTTAAAAATTGATCAATGAACACGAACAATAACATTAACAAAATAACCATTTTTCCGTAGTCGCAAGATACGGGAACTTCTTAATTAATTCTGCCAATGTATTAACTTGCAAGCTGCAATTCCAAAACTCAGACGCAGCACAGGGTTTCCAGGCTCCTGGAGATCAGCTGGGTCACACTGAGCCTTCACCGTACAGAGCTGATAAGCACTCTGGGAAGGAGCCAGTTACCGACCCTTACAAAATTAGCCCAAATAGTGATAGGCAAGCTTATTTTATTCTAGAACAACCTACCCCGAGCTTACAGTAATGATCAAACCTGTTCTTCAAGGAGGATGGCTCAGCAGTTTCGTAGACTTTGTTTTCACCAGCAGGTGTTGCTTATGCTTCAAACTAAACATGGAGGAAGAAACAAAGATGTCAGGAGGCTAAAGCAAAGCCAGAATGTCAAGCAGTTGCTTGGGTTTATTTTGTCTTAAAGTATGTCCACTTTGCTGTACTTTCAAGTACCTCCGATTTATGAAAAGAGTATTTACTCGAGGAATACAACTGGCCTGAGCACTAGATTCAGACAGGGCTCTCCCAGCTCTGGGTATGGAGAGTTTGGCCCTTCTTACACCAGTAGCAGAACTGGAGTTCAGCCAAGTTTTGTCAGTGTCAGAAAGCAGCAGTGTTTGACATTTCATGTCAAAGACAACTCATTTCTAGGTAAAATGTATTTTTCCACGTATTTGAGTTAGACATGGTTATTCACTAGCACAAATTCCAGCTTTGGCACTATAAGTAATGATTGTCTTGTGTCAAATTTAATCAAGTCATTTTTAGTGTTTTCTAAATTTTCCTCTCCAGTTGCCTACAATACCCAGTAATGGAAAGGATAGGGTGGGGGAGAATGATATGAGACCCAAATTATGAATATAATACAAGCAAATGGTCTTTAACTATTCTACATACCAAAAAGCAACAAAGAAAATAATAGTTTCCCTCCTGCTCTTCAGTTGCTCTTAAATAAATCCTACTCAAGTTAGTAATTTCATTGACGATTACTAAAACTCAAGTTCTTTGTCCATGTTTTATGTAGTTCGTTATTGCATGTTCTTGTAATATAGTGCAGATGAACAGCCTAATTTCAGGTATGTTTCCAGTGGTCTTATTGTTTACTTTTTATGACATTGCACTAATTTTTTAAGTGTTTTTTAATTGATCCAGTAATTACATTTTTTTGTTCAAGCGTTTATAAATAAGAACTCGTAATGATTTTGGTTTTAAACCAAAACCCTTTACTTCCACAAATTAAAGACTTAAGAGGGAAAAAAACCCAAAAAACCCAAACTTGTTCCCTGGCATGAAGAAATAAACAGCATCTAACTTTAACATAAAAAATAATAAAAAAATTTCACACATTAAATCCATACTAAAGAGTTCTTTTTAAAAAAAAAAAAACAAAAACAAAAAAAACTGATAATGTACAGATTGCCTGTAAACAAACATTTTAATTTTAATTTTATTAAGATACAGGAATGGCTACATTAGTAAGTTTATTTATTCCTCGTAAAGATAAAAAATTACCTGAGTTTTAAACCAAGATACTGATTTTCTGAAGGGATGGGTGCTTCTATCTAAGAGGAAAATAAATACATAAGTAAAAGATTCGTTTGTAGACAAGTTGTTCATGTGGCCCATAGCTTAAGTCCTGCTAGTGATTAGACTGTGGTCTTTGAATTGTCACCCTTGCTCACCATCGTTATCAATAAATACTGCAAGATAGATCCACGTAGTCTGTTTACAATCACCCCTAACTATAGAAAATATCTATAGAACCTAAGCATATTTTTAATCAAAATTAATTACATGGATTATTTTACAGTGCACAAAAGCAAGTCAAACACATTCCATATGACTGCAAACCTCCCCAGCTGATGCTATCTGAGATTTTTATACTGCTACCGTCACCAGTATCTAAGCATTGAACTTCGACAATCAACGGCAGCAGGGACTGTCTGCTCAGACTTCACGGAGTTTCTGTTTCTTTTCCTTTTCCAGGATGAAGAAAAGACCAAATGTAGGCTACTGCCAGATGTGATGCTAGACCCCACAATAGTTATACCGCAGGGATTTTGCAAATGCCTTTCACAAATAAATAGCTTCAGTTGACTAAGTCTGTTGATGTCACTGGGACTACTTACGGGAACAAGCTTCTCACAGGGCACAACTGTTTCAGGGTCAGGATTGTGTGGGGGTTCAGAAAAGCACACCCATGGCAGAGGTCAGTGTTTCAACATACCTCTTGAGAGTTATACACATGAAAATTCCCTGAAAATTATATTTTATTTGCTCATATGAATACTAGACTAACGGTACTTATTAAGGAGCAGTTTGAGGAAAGATAAAAGGACCTGGAAAGCCAGTTTTGGGAAGTTTTTCACACCTACAAGATAATGCTGAAAGAAATCTGCAAACTATTGTAGAGGACTTAGATTAACTGAAGGTCATATCATTCAGAAACTGAAAAGAGAAAAAGTTGAAGTTAATAGGTGAGTCATAATGACAAGAATGAGACATTTAAGCTTACTCTGGTGAAGCAGACGTAAAGCTGTACATGGAGTTAAAAGAAAGTGCTCCTATATTTTTATCAAAAAACAGACAAATTATCTTAGTAGCTCCTTGTTCTCTGGATTGTAAAAGATAGAAGAGAGGCAGGAAAGCAAGCCGTGGCAGGCACTAGGAGCCCAGACAAGGTCTTTTACTGTCTAGAAAGAGAAAAGGTCATTTCTTACTGTTATGGATGAAGTAGCAGCAGGAGTTGAGTGAGAGCGGTGAAGAGTAGTATGAACAGAGGAATGAACAGTGAAAGGAAGGACGGCGCCAAAGGTGCCTGACTAGTTATAAAGAGTAGTACTAGTAGCACGGTGCCTTTACTAGTGATGGAAGTGTGAGGGAGTCAGGAAAAAAGGATGGCTAAATCTGGCCGTGTGAATTCAAGAAAAGACAAGGAAGGTCTCTAGAAACGTGGCTCTGGATGGAAGGATAAAAACAGTTCAGGAGCAGAGAAGTAGATTTATTTCCTTCCCACATCATGGTGATATTTAGATGACATTTCAGGTATAACTGGCAGGGATGAAGCAAATAGCAAAATGCAAACCGTTACTTTCAAGAAAACGTAATGCTAAAAATAAAAGTTGTTGAAAATAGTAATAGATAAGATTCAAAAATAAAGCTTTAGGCAGTCTCTTATATGTCGTCCCATTTGACAGTCAAAACGCTATCGCTGTGGTAGCAAGTTTTCACTTGTTTCTTTAAAAAAAGAATGAGAACGCTCTGTGTGTCACGGAGGCCTTTGAGAACTTACGGTGTAAGTGGTACAAGTTTCAGTATAGAGAGAACTGGCCAGCAAGATCTTGCAAAGGCAACTACCAAAGGAAGACAAAGGAGCATGTTTATTTTTAGTTGGAGGTAAGGAACAGTTTTGTGCATCAGCATGCCCTCTTGGTTTCTGTGAGACACGATTGTAAATTCTCATTTAAATATTCTGTAGAGCCAAAGCAAATGAGCTGTTTGGAAAAACAGAAAGAAACAAATGACAACTGAAACTATTCAGGAATAAAAGGGGAGCATGATTTAGGCAGAGCAAAATGGCAAATACTTTTTAATTGTAAATTATTTTTGCACTCAAAAGGGGAAAGAATTGTGATGTTGGCTAGATACCTTGCATTATGAATAAACATACCTGAGTTTCTAAAGGATTTAATAATCTAACACGAAGCTTCTACTAGCCCTCTAGGCAGAGGATGGGCCTGTTGGGTCATGGTTTCATACCATCAAAGAGATAGATTTCATCTTTCAGATGTTGTTGTGCTCGCTTGGTAAGAATTCAGCTTATTAAAAGGTGTTAAATAAGATACAGGATAAAAATACTACAAGAGAAAAAAATGAAAAGATTGAAGGCTAAAAGGCAAAAAGGCAAAGTAAATATGGAAATAACATTTGGCAAACACATTCTGAGAACAAAACTCCCAAGTTTGTTTATTGGAATAGATTTTAGGGTAATGCTGGATGGGTGATGTAGCTTGATGTGCTATGACCTTGGAAGCAGCCACTCAGGCAACACCCCATGCTGCACATGTGGAATGTGCAGCTTTTGGCATGGGAGCTCAAATATTAAAATTGGCCCATAAATCTGAGTACAGTTTTCAGTGCTTAAGAATCTTATTTTATCTGGATTAAAGTCCTCTTCCCCCTTGGCATTAGAAGGTGTTTATGGCTGTAAAAACAAGAATTGCAAAATATTGCCCTGAAATATATATGGACGTCTCCTGCCAAGCTTACAAGGTTTACTTTGCAGCTTAAAATTAAAACAGAAAAAAAAATCTGCCAGGGACAGTATGGCCTTTCTAGACAAAGTGTAGTGAAAGTATGGGCAAATCACAAATTAAGTATATCACTCCAAAATTTTTTTTTTAATTCTAAAAATCATTTTGCTTTACTGTGGCAGGAAAAGCTAAGACAAAGTTTTTGTTCTAAGCCCTAAGAAATCTTTGCTTTTTTTGAAGTCATGCTCAAGTTCTGTTACAAAAATGATGAATAAAAACTATGGCTTATGGTCTGTGATCACTGACCACATTAGAGCCTGGACTAACGTAGCTCGCTCTCTTTGTCTTCTGTTATCTTCCAACTCTTCACCCTTCAAATATTCATTCTTTCTTTTCTAGAGCTATTGTCCCTCTTGTTGCAAACTGTGCAATTTCCCAGCTGTAGTTTTAAGTTCATCTAATGGATACCACGAACCTTCTGCAAAGTGAAGCACTATGAAGAAACTAAAAAAAAAAACCAAATAGATTTGAATTTAAAATGTTATGTAACCATTATGATCTGGAAAAAGGAGCTGAGTTACAGGTTATTTTGCTTTTATACTGATGACATGGAATTATACTTGGGGCCTGATCCTGCAGTTATAAGTGGATAAAAGCTCTGTGAGAGTTGACTTTGACACATCCTTATAATTGTTTGGCTCTTTTGATTGTACTCTGGTGTGAACACTTTCACACACTGTTGGAAGGAAGAAAAACAGGATCCTTTAGAAGACAGAAGAAAAGAGTATCCACACTATCTAAGTCTTGGCTAGAGCATTTCTGTATGGATATATGGAAACAGTTACCACAATCTGAAAAGGTATGATAAACTCTTTCTAGATGACAGCTAGAACTTCAGGCCTTTAGCAACCCGTGTGCAGATTCTTTGTAAGTAAGGGGTAATTTCTAATATTTCATCGTACATACACCCATCATTCACATTCATGTTCTTCCTTATAGGCACTATTACATTTGAATTGCCAATTTTTCCTCTCCTCTTTCCTCTAGATTTATTTTTCTTATCATTAAAAGTGTATCTTACTGTTGCACTCCCACATTTTGTACTTCTAGATTTCTGAGACTAAAAAGTTATCTTGCAAACTGATACGAGAACAAAACATCAAACAAATTTTGAATCTGAAGAGGAGTGTGCAGCTGTTCCTGCTGTATCCTGAACAAAACAAGCAGTCACTGCGCATTTATGAGATGAACGGAAACCAGTTTGGAGTAGATGCCCTTGTCATGGACTTCACCATTTAAAGAGAGATTAAGGTTCAGACTCATATCCCTGAAAATAACTCATCTAAAACTAAGCAAGCTAGTCAGTCACAGGTGTACTGACAAAAATGCAAAGGCTACGTCCATGCATTTCACTCTGAGCAGGCACGCACATTTCAATACTTGTAATAATTTCTATTCTATTCACAGTTTATGCCTGTTCACTCTTCTGTCTTTCCTTCCCCCCACCCCATTCCAAACTGGGAGTCCAAACAACTAGTGAGGACCCACTGGAGGATCACCAGTAATATTGATTGAATAAGAAATGTTCTGTTTTACATTCTGTTACCACTCTGACCTCATTAAGGCCCTTTTGTTCTGGAACCTTAGTATCAGGACTTACCTTTGGCCACAAAGCTGTCAAGTTCACTTACAGCTCAGTTAGAAGAAATGTAAATCAAAGCAAATAGTAAGCTGTCTTTAAAACGTATATAAAATGTATTTTTATAGAAAACAAAACATATGAAAGGTGAAGCTTGCTCTGTGAAAGACCCAACCATTAAAATAATCTACTGGATATCTTTGATGCTCATTTTCTTCAGTTGTAAGCATCGAGTGATCCATCGACTGCAGATAAATATTATGCTGAAAGCTTTTGCTGAAATTATGAGAAGGAATGAAAGAATTAAAGATGTAAGACTTCCATAGATGGCCCTGTATTGACATTACCGTTTCCAAGCCCTATTAAATGAAACAACTCATTTCTTTGAGATTTTAAGGTTTCACAAGCCCTAATTTAAAAAGGAATTACGGAGCAAATCCTATTTATTTTACTACCACTCCTACTACCAAAAATTTAAAATATTAGCCTTATAAGAAATTATACTCATCTACAATAAAATATTTCAACTGCTTCTAGTTTAATCAACTGCTTTCTTGATTACTCAAGAAACTAGCCATGGCTTGAAATGTTTGTTTCAAGGGAACTTATTCTCCAGACTGCTAGGCAAGCTTAGAGATATCTGTTCATCCTTCTGTTTTTCTGCATCCCAGTGAATATTGCTTTTTTGGATTTTTCTGACACTCATTCCAGGAAGAAACTGAAATGGTTGTCTTTGCTTGACAAATAACGAAATGAATTACACAGTGATATTTATTGTTTTTCTGTGTGGAGACTGAAGCCTCTTGGCTGTAGGACATACAACATAACTAATACCTACGCATCAACTCCGTCGATAATTTTTGCTGAAAATCCTTTGACTGAGACTTTATGCAGAAGAGCAATTAAAAATTTGAATGGATTTGCAAAGCCAGATGGAAAGAGTAACAATGACCTGGTCACAATAGGAGCATGCTTTCTGGTCCAGAACAAGTCGCTGTCCTTGCCTTCACGTGGTTTACCTTCCACCGCCCACTTTGACTAAGAGGCAGTAGTTCGTATTAGCCACTGTATTTTCTGAAGCTGCAGCTGATCCTGTTTTCATCTAATCAGGGATGACCTTCAGCTTTCTGGCACATGGACCTAACTTGGGCAAAGATCGACTCTGCTGATTTAAACAAACGCTTCTACTGATATTAGGAAACAAGTAGTGTTTGTACTTGCCGATTATTTCACATTTGTTGGGGCTTTATGGATACAAACTCATTCTGAAATGTGGGGGGGGTTTTTTAGTTAGAAGGATAGTGAGTGTTGCTAACAGATTTTTTTAAATGATTGACAAAGCTACAAGTCGCGGCACACTGCAGTGTCTAAATTCTGTTCTAGAACTCCAAGCTAATACAGTATTTGACAAAACACAGTTGGTGTTCCAAATTCGTATTTGGAAGAAATATTTTTGTGTAAAATCTAAACGAAAATCATAGCTGTATAGTCTGAGTAAAATGAGAAACTTAGGTGTAATAATTCTACTGAATCTCTAGTTTGGTCTCTTAATATTAAGCCAGTACGATGGACTGTATGAATGCATGTAAATCATTATTTTGTTGTTGTTCACCACTGTAAATACACTAAATCTTTACTAAGATTCAGTAGGATGCAGACCACTGAGTTGCAGGCTGAGCACATTCCCAGTCTACAGTTTGGCCTTGTAATTATTTGCAACAGAAGAGTTAGGGACACCACTCATGTATACTTGTGATACCTGCCAAAAGGGGAGCCTCCCCATCCTATTTCTCAGTGTGCGATATTATGATCACTTATCAGAATATTTAAAACTTGGAAGAGATCAAAACTGAAGAAAGGAATTGGGAGCATGAGAGCTGGACAACATTTCTAGCATTATCCTCAGTTCACTTTGTGGTTTTAGGCAAGCCAGCTGGTTTCTGGATGACTGTCTGTAATATAGGTCAAATATTTTAGGTAATACTCACAGATTTTAAGTGAAGGATTACATCATTATCGTAAAAAGTTACTCTAGAATACTATTTCTGAGGTAATGATACCCTGTAAGCACTCACGCATGCATTCAGGAGGTATAATAGAGTTTCTTTAAATCCCGTTTTCAAATATAATATGAGTGTGGTGCTTTAACCTGTACACAAACTTTACGTCTGAACAGTTAGAAAATCACTTTGCTACTATGTGTGTCTATGAACTGCAAAAATTTGGAGATACGTTCCATAACGATTCTGATGTTCCACCTCACTTAAAGAGAACTCATTTTTAATAAATTACGTGTAACATCACTGCAGAGTTTTAATGTTCTGTTTAAACAAAGCACAACAGCCCAAGTCAAATGTATTGTATGTATCAAACCCAGTATTTGGTCAACAGCATTCTTTCAGATCAGTTTCTGGGAGCAGTGGTCAGTTAGTTGGGCTGTGCAGAAGTAACTCCTGAACTGTGCTATCTGGACCGTTCCTGTCTCTTGTAATTACTTCTACTCAGAGATGTCTGCCAAATTCTTCCCAGTGGACATATGGTCTCAGCAGGTAGGAACAGGCCAAAAGTGCTTTTCTTGCACTGACGTCAGTGGAGGAAGCATGACTGAACTCTGCTCCCATGAAAATTAAGTATTACCTGACCACTGCCTTTTTTTCAAGAGAACAGTAGCTTAGCCTAGTTATTTCCACAGCTTCTTGAGAAATCTTCATACTTTTTCTTCCAAATAGAAAGTGTCTTTACAGTTAATTAGAAGATAATACCAGTCAGCTTCTGTTAATTATTTGGTTTTTTGCTTAACGCTTATAAATCTACTTGTTCAGGTATTATTACAAGCTAATATTTGTCTTGTAAGATGCATTAGTCATTACAATTAGCATGTAGAAATAGATTAGTCATGCGCAAACAATCTCATAAATGAAGTATTTATGCCCCCTTTGGGGATGGAAAGGAAGGTAATTTGAGCCCTTTATGATTATCAAGGGAAACCTGACTTGTCTCTTCTATTCACATTGTTGTTTCAGGATTTCTTTTGGGGCAAACTAACTGGCTGTGGGCTTCCTTTAAAGTCCAGTAGCACCACTAGAAGCTATGTTAGTGATTTAATGAAAACCATCAGGTGTTACCTTTTCCTAAGACTGCTAGTCTGCACTGCTCAAGTAAGTGTCACTTTTTTCTTTCAAAAATCTTCTCAGTTAATATATCTGCTTTTCCTGTGGCTGGAAGAAACCTTCCTTTCACGTGTATGAATTTAGATGTTTTGTCTGAGCAATGAACAAGAACATTTATCCACAGACTTAGGGCTTCCATGACCCCTCACCGAGAAAGTAAGACTAAAGATTACAAAATTGGATTGAAGATTGGGATGTCACCATAATCTGTGTGATTGTGTCACCAGTGGCATGCAGCAGATCAAGCAGCTCCCTGCAAGACTACACTCAAAGCGAATCCAAGCTATGATCACGAACTTCCAGATATATCTTCCAAGAAAAATGTTATGCAATGAGCTGATCAAAAACATTAGTCCCCAAGTTTGCTTAGAGGAATTGCAAAAGGAAAGGGTCTGCAGAAGTCCATGATGAGGCAGTCTCTTGCTTTTTATTGCATTTTCCAGTGGCTTTTCTTTATGGCACTTCTACATAAAATTTCTTCCTGTTCCTTTCCAATTTGGTAAGCCACTCAAAAAACCTCACTCTTTGTGTGTATGTGTGTATAAAATCTCCTAAAAAGTCACTTTTAAAATAATTAGACTAAGCCAATACATTTCAAAATTAAAACCCTAAGTCATTTCACATAAGTAAATTTAACAACTGCATTAGTGCAATACATTCTTCACCGCTTACTCGCACGGAGCACAGGTAAGTGCACTGTTACTGACTGTAACAAGTCACTCCACTCCCACCCATGCTTTCTTTTTTCTCTTTGCTATCCTTCATTTGCTCTAATATTTGCAATGAAAAACCAAACAACTCACAGCTCTTCCTCAAGGAAACATTTTCTCCAACTAAAGAAGTTGTCAAGCTTCCTGAAGGAAGCTGGGAAAAAAGGAATATTTGTTGCTGTGTTTAGCATGATTACAGAAATAGGTCACATATTGTTTCTGAAAGAAATGGATCACCAGCATACAGCCCCCCACAACTCATTCTGGTCTCCCTCCCTCCGCCCCCGTACACAGTGCTTGAAGCATTCCAATATCCTTGCCAAATTCCCTCACAAATACTTTAATTCTTTACGTGCATGTCTCATTCCATCTGTTCCACATGCTCTTTATGCCATTTACATTCATTGGCAGAGTCTGTGAGATGACACCACACATTATAAATTTGCCGTGTTTTAAAGCGGCTTAGGTATCGCATAAGGAAAATGCGGAGTAGATCAAGGTCTGTGGTTTTCTCCTAGAGACCTGGATTAATTCAGCTACAGGGCAAACTGCAAGTGGGTGTCACCAGCAGGTTTTCAGATCAGTAAGGCTGTGGCTGTGAAACGCGACATTATGCCTTCAGGTTCAGGAGGAAAAAAAGGCTATCCTCTGCAGGATTTATGAAATGACTGCATGTATAAGAGACTTTGTGCCCAAATAAACAACATAGAAAAGGCAAATGTGATGTAAAGGAGGAATAAAGGCAAGTAGTGCTCAGTGGGAAAGGTGGTGCTTAGGTATGTACGTTGGTATCACTTGTGAAGCAAATGCTATCCGTCTGATCCTTCACCACAGGAGCACACCACAAAAATGGGCCCACAAACTGTGAGTCTTCGGGCTTTGCCTTTGGGAAATATGCAGTTGGTTTCAGGGTTTTGCAGTATGGTCATCCCAGCCCACAACCAGCCGTAAGTCTGTCTCGGAATACATAGAGGGGCCATTGCAGTCTGTTGGACACAGATTTAAGAGTAGTTTCCAGGATAAGAATAGGGGGAAAAAAAACCTCTTCAGGTTTCAATACAGGGACATTTGTACAACCAAAACACAGATCAGTTGTGTGTTTGGCCACATGCCTTAAACTCCTTGAACAAATTATACGAAAGCCTCAAGCCATGAAATTTCAATTATGTTCTAAGTGTTGGACACCAAACCTTTTCTTTCACCTCCATAAGAGTACCGCAGATAAAAGAAATAGGCACTTAAAGGACACATGACTCCAATGCAGATTCAGCTAAAAAGCACGACAAAATCTGAAGCTCGGGCATGGCCTGCCCCGTGGAAGACAAATGTATGGCACCTGCAGTGCCCGTGCAAGACAATCAGTGTATCCTCTTACAAGGAGTAAGGTATCCTGGCAGTTACAGTAGCAAGTAAGAGTGCTAGAAATCAGTGTTAGAAGTATCCATTTCTCAGACCATTATGCAATATAATTACTTTACTACTATTATTAAGATGTTGTGAAAATGCAAACTATATTTCATCAGAGGTCAGTCAACAGTTCTAACCTTCCCTTTTCTCAAAGTGAGACACCACAGCTTGCTTACCTGGCAAGACAGATTTCTCAATCTTTACCGCCCCATTTTTTCACATTCCTTTCCTCATCTAATTTTTCCTGTTTAGCTTGTGTGCTCTACCCAATACCCTGTTATCTTCTACCCCATCTCTCTCTTTCTTCCCTGTCTGTTATTACCACATTGTCTTTAATGTTTTCCCGCTCCCCTTCATTGCCAAGCTATAGTTTTCAACTGCTGTGAAAACGTTTGATTCATACAGTTCATTGTTTCTCCTGCAAAGGAATCATCATCTAAAATAACCTGCATGTGCTTGAGCGAAAGCAGTAAAGGAAAGACTGCCATTCCCTGCTCACTCTCACAGTTTGAAGCCTTGTAGGCTATTGCATAGCAAATGAGAAATAAGAAAGATAAACACTGCCACTGTCTTGAATGGGAAGGGAACTTGAGATAGTCTTTGCAGCACGGCATTGGATTTTTGATCCAGACTTTTTCATGCTGAGGAAAAATAAGAGCTAGATTCTCCATTATCCAAACACTCTGTCTTTTATACATGTGCCAAGTGAACCTAGAATAATATGTCTTTGATTCCTGACCACTTCATACCTTCCTGTTAAAAAGCAGAGAAGGATCAAGAGCTTGAGGTGATGGCATGAATTCAACATCATATTTAGTTGTTTTGGTCTAAACCTGAGAGCCATCAGAGGCGTTGATCTGACAGGAAAAGAATTGAGGGATAGATTTACAATGGACTTAGGCCGATGCATCATCCTGTCCAAAGGAAGGCACTGTTCTCCCAGAATGGTGTTCAGCACATACGTCCATGAAGAAAGTTTGATTACTCAGCAAGACAGTCACAGAAGATGACGTGCTGCTCCTAGCCCAGCCAGTGGAAAACACTGAAGCGAGGCATATGTATGAAGTCTCTTCCTTCAGCAAGGCTGTATACCTCTTGGTTCTCAGATACAAACTGCTGACCTTCATGGCCACCTTTGCTCACCTCCGACAGCCAAGCCAAGAACATTCTCCTCAGGTTTAGGTACCTAAGGTCATCTTTTCAGAGAATGTTCTCTTAAGATGTTGGGGTAATGTCCCCTTTTAATACAGTAACAAGGAAGTGGGAGACATCTGCCTAAGGAGGTTCAAACCCACATCTCCCATGAAAATGACCTAACTACTAAATTACAGGGTGTTCTAGGTGGAGTGTTCTCCACCCATCCTTTGATGACAGTCCAGTGTCTAGCAGAGTGAAAGATACATGGGGCAAAAGAGAAGGAGAATTATTAATGCCTAATGATTAAGGCACAGACTTATTTTGCCTTGTTTTGCCACTTACTGCTTTACCCAATGACGTCATGTAAGGCACTTTGCAAAAGCACGCTCTTTGATCCACAGAACCACCAAAACTTCAGTGAATTTGCTCATCTCATGAGTTTCACTTACCTACAAGTTAATTTCCCTTCTAATGTTGTTATTTCACCTTTTAGATTTTCTTCTCTTTTTTAGGTACCTAAAAAAGGTAGGTCTTTGCTAATTACTGCATTATCTTCACATTTGAACATTTCATCCTTAGCATGTGCTGCTTGCATAACAGTGGAGAGAAAGAAATCACGTCGTCAGCTCATTTAATGTACCCTTGGGGGGAAGAAAACCAGGAGAATGGGATACAATACATGATCAAACTCAGTAAAACCATCCAGGTAAGTATGTCCTACTAGCTCCATTTCATCAAATTTAAGCCATTCTACATTACAAGAGATTCACTCATTTTACATTTTGCCTTCTGTCTAGGCAGACTTGAAATTTTCAGTCCTTCACATCATAAAGTATCACAGAACCACATGCTATACATGGTATATATAATTTATGGTTTCTTATACTATTTTTGTGACCTTATATTTGGGAGTCAGTACCACTTGAGAATGACAACTATGAGAAATATTTCCTATTCTCCATCTAGGTTGCCAAGCATATATACAAACAGAGAAAGATTGGTGAGAAAAGTTCCTAATATAAACGTGTCCACAAAATCATAGCCAATACAGAACAAACTGCCATGTTTTGTGCACTGTCTTTACTGTAAATGTGTGGAAACAAAGTGCATGCTTTCGTTCAAATGTTCAAAGCTTTCTTAAAGGAGAAAAAAATCTTTATTTAAAAAGTTGTGTGTCCTTCTCAAAATAATTCTAACGAAAAAATAAGTATGGAATAAAATCACTATCCAAATAGCTTGTAAGTTCATTGGGGTTTTTCTTTTACAAGAGAAATACCATAAGCAAGGACACTGAAAACAGCAAGAGCAGTTATCTTCATCAGTTTAGGGTAGGGTTCAGCGTCTCCTGTGTTTTAGGTATAAAAAAGTCTTCTAAATGGGGGGGGGGAAGTGGTCATGTGCACAGTATGTAGAAGAGAAACAAGAGTAGTCAGTTAAGACAGGAAGAGAAGCTACAGCGTGGGGAAAACACAGTATGTATTCACACTAAGCACCAGTCACACAGTGAATTGAATAAAATAATTCTGAGTAGTAATCCCAGTGGGACTTGGGCCAAAAGGGTGAAAGGAAGGGAACACATTTCAGTTGTGATTCAAGAAGTCCTGGAATTCTTCCTGACCCGCTGGGTTGGAATTTCTGACTCGACACCCTGCTTTGACTCAGAATAGGAAACTGTATCCTAACTGCAGGTTTCTTTTTATAGAGTAAACTTTACGGCCAGCTTCCTTTGGAGCACAAGTTCATTCCTCATAGTCTTTAAGCAATGCACCAATCACAAGACACAAGTGCAAGAAAACGTGATCTCTGTTCCCCAAACATAACACAGTCTTTATCCATAAAGCAAACAAGAGGACCAAAGCTTGTCTTTATTACCCATCTCAGTAAATACAGTATGCACTGATGCGTTTTTAAAGCAGCTGGCTAATCTTTCTCCTCCTCCTCCTCCCCCCTTAAACTTGGCCAACATGAAAGGATAGTGATATGGTCCAAGAAATGTTTGCCAGGATTAGAGGCTAAATTGGAGATTTCTCGTGTAATGCAGTAACAGGCAGGGGATGGGAAAACATGCACTAGTAGAGACATTGATCACAAGGATTTTCACTAAATTTATTACACAGGAGATAGACTGTCCTGGAGTATCAGACAAGACAACTCCGGGCTGGTTTGAGGGCACTAGAACCGATAACTTTGCAAACCACAGCACATACTGTCTGAGATGTGTTCTAGCTTTGGTGTTGATTACACCTTAAAAAGGGAAAGGTTTACAATAATTGTGTTCCCTTTTGTATTATTTTATAACTGAAAAGGATAATTTCATTCTTTCAGTATTTCCACTGAATGGAGAAGACTGATAATGCATTTAAAAAAATATATATTAATCATGTAAGCAAAGCAATACCTCTCAGAACCTTTTTTGAGGTTGAGACAGCACGTCCTCTTCTAAAAAAATCCACTTCACATATTTAAATCAGCATTGTATCTTATATACAATTATCTTAATCCCATTGTATCTTATATACAATTCTTTGAGTGAATGATTAATGCCAGAACAAGTGATATTAATTAATTTTTCATTTTCCTTCTTACTCACGCTTCTCTTCAAGTCTCTGAAGAGGGCAAAGTTAGCAGGCAGGTTCCAGCTCTTGGCATCCAATTTGGGTTTGAATGAAATGCAGGTATTAAGTGACTTGCCCAAGGCTATGAAAAAAAATTCTAGAGAAACAACCAAACACAGAAATGGTAGAACCAAGTCAAGCACTTAAACTGAAAGGCCTTTTGTCCCATCCAAGAAATTTCAAAGTAACATCCTTATAAAGATCAAAATTCCAGACGAAGGTGTACGCGATACTATATTTTAAATTTTCTGTTCTATAAAGGAAATTAATTTTAAGTAGTCAGCCAGAAATTTAAGTAGTAAGCCAGTAATATGATGCAAAGAAAGTCTTCCTATTCTATGGGTTTATGTTATAATATCTGTTTTCCAAAAAGATTTTTATTCTCCTTAATCCCATCCAGTGTAATTACTGTGTGAAACTGCCTTTCTTGCAATTAGGTGAAAGAATCTTCTATTGCACCACTTAAACACAGGTAAAAATGTATCCATTTTGCTTTTGTTCTTTATATTTTATCGTTAAGATCACTATATCTAGTCATTGGATCTGCAAAGACAATAAGCTCATGTGCATGGCCTCAGTGAAATCAAAGGAGACTAAAGAGTACAAGACTGACAGGAGGGTGGGATCTTGTTATTGGAAAAATGCAAGCAACTGCACTCAGCAACCGTTTGTAGCACTACTTCACTACACGGGTTTAGCCCTTTCTTCTGTTCGCAATGCATGAAGAGTCTAAGCCTTGTGGATTTGTTTCATGAACTCCCCTGAACCGACCTCAGTCCTTGCAGCAGGAGAAACAACGTTTCAAAACTACTAAAATACCATTTTAAAAAATTACTACTGTGTCCAAGCCCCACTCATTTTCAGTAGGACTGCTAGGTGCTCAGGTCTCATTTTAACACAAAGTATTTTTCAAATTTTCACCCTGTATCTTTAATTATTTGCCACATCTCGCATGGAAAACTGAACTAAAAAAAAAAATCATAGAATCATAGAACAGTTTGGGTTGGAGGGGACCTCTAAAGGTCATCTAGTCCAACCCCCCTGCCGTCAGCAGGGACTTCTTCAACTAGATCAGGTTGCTCAGAGCCCCGTCCAACCTGACCTGGAATGTTTCCAGGGATGGGGCATCCACCACCTCTCTGGGCAACCTGGGCCAGTGCTTCACCACCCTCAGCATAAAAAATTTCTTCCTTATATCTAGTCTAAATCCACCCCCCTTTAGTTTAAAGCCGTTCCCCCTTGTCCTGTCGCAACAGGCCCTGCTAAAAAGTTTGCCGCCATCTTTTTTATAAGCCCCCTTTAAGTACTGACAGGCTGCAATAAGGTCTCCCCGGAGCCTTCTCTTCTCCAGGCTGAACAACCCCAACTCTCTCAGCCTTTCTTCATAGCAGAGCTGTTCCATCCCCCTGATCATTTTCGTGGCCCTCCTCTGGACCCGCTCCAACAGGTCCGTGTGTGTCTCATGCTGAGGGCTCCAGAGCTGGACGCAGGGCTCCAGGGGGGGTCTCAGCAGAGCAGAGCAGAGGGGCAGAATCCCCTCCCTCGACCTGCTGGCCACGCTGCTTTGGATGCAGCCCAGGAGACGATTGGCCTTCTGGGCTGCGAGCGCACATTGCCGGCTCCTGTCCAGCTTTTCATCCACCAGTACCCCCAAGTCCTCTCAGCAGGGCTGCTCTCCATCCCTTCACCCCCCAGCCTGGATTGATACTGGGGGCTGCCCCGACCCAGGTGCAGGACCTTGCCCTCGGCCTTGTTCAACCTCATGAGCTTCACACGGGCCCACTTCTCGAGCTTGTCCAGGTCCCTCTGGATGGCATCCCGTCCCTCTGGCATGTCAACCACACCGCTCAGCTTGGTGTCATCTGCAAACTTGCTGAGGGTGCACTCGACCCCACTGTCTATGTCACTGATGAAGATATTAAACAGTACTGGTCCCAATACGGACCCCTGCAGGACGCCACTCGTCACCAATCTCCATCTGGACATTGAGCCGTTGACCACTACCCTCTGGATGCGATCATCTAACCAATTCCTCACCCACCAGACAGTCCACCCATCAAATCCATACCTCTCCAGTTTAGAGAGAAGGATGTTGTGGGGGACTGTGTCAAAGGCCTCACAGAGGTCCAGATAGACGACATCTGTAGCCCTTCCCGTGTCCACTGATGTAGTCACTCCATCATAGAAGGCCACGTGGTTGGTCAGGCAGGACTTGCCCTTGGTGAAGCCATGCTGGCTGTCTCGAATCACCTCCCTGTCCTCCATGTGCCTTAGCATAGCTTCCAGGAGGATCTGCTCCATGACCTTCCCAGGCACAGAGGTGAGACTGACTGGCCTGTAGTTCCCCGGGTCTTCCTTTTTTCCCTTTTTAAAAAGGGGGGTTATGTTCCCCCTTTTCCAGTCAGTGGGAACTTCACCGGCCTGCCACGACTTCTCAAATACGATGGATAGTGGCCTAACAACTTAATCCGCCAGTTCCTTCAGGACCCACTGATGGGTCTCATCAGGTCCCATGGACTTGGGCACCTTCAGCTGCCTTAGATGGTCTCGAACCTGATCTTCTCCTATAGTGGGCGGCTCTTCATTCTCCCAGTCCCCGCCTTTGCCTTCTGCGGCTCGGGCGGTGAGGCTCGAGCACTTGCCGGTGAAGACCGAGGCAAAAAAGTCATTGACTACCTCCGCCTTCTCCGTGTCCCGGGTAACCAGGTCTCCCGTTTCATTCCAGAGAGGACCCACATTTTCCCCCATCTTCCTTTTATCCCCGACGTACCTATAGAATCTTTTCCTGTTGCCCTTGACGCCCCTGGCCAGATTTAATTCTATCAGGGCTTTAGCTTTCCTAATCTGGTCCCTGGCTGCTCGGACAATTTCTCTGTATTCCTCCCAGGCCACCTGTCCTTGCTTCCACCCTCTGCAGGCTTCCTTTTTGTGTCGGAGTTTGTGCAGGAGCTCCTTGTCCATCCACACAGGCCTCCTGGCGTTTTTGCCTGACTTCCTCTTTGCTGGGATGCATCGCTCCTGAGCTTGGAGGAGGTGAGCCTTGAATATCACCCAGCTTTCTTGGGCCCCTCTTCCCTCCAGGGCTTTGTCCCATGGCACTCTGCCAAGCAGATCCCTGAGGGGGCCAAAGTCCGCTCTCCTGAAGGCCAGGGTAGTGAGCTTGCTGTGCGCCCTCCTCGGTGCCCTAAGGGTCTTGAACTCCACCATTTCGTGGTCACTGCAGCCCAGGCTGCCCTTGAGCTTCACATTCCCCACCAGCCCCTCCTTGCTGGTGAGAACAAGGTCCAGCATAGCACCCCTCCTCGTTGGCTGCCGTGTTGTCCCTCCAACAGATGTTGGGGTGGTTGAAGTCCCCCATGAGGACCAGGGCTTGTGAGCGTGAGGCTGCTCCTATCTGCCTACAGAGGGCCTCATCCGCTCGGGTGGCCTGTAGCAGACCCCCACTGTAATGTCCCCTGTCCCTGCCCTCCCTTTAATCCTGACCCATAAGCTCTCGGTCGGCTCCTCATCCATCCCCAGGCAGAGCTCCGTGCACTCCAGCTGGTCATTGACATAGAGGGTGACACCCCCTCCCCTGTCTCCCCTGCCTGAACTAGATGACTGTCTGCTCCCCCCTCATTTTCTCAAACATAGTGTTCTAGGGAGGAGAAGGAAATAGATTTGAACATGGCTGAATAAATATTTCTGCTGGAAATTTCTACCAAAATACATTTTCACTGGTGTCTGTGACTTTTTTATTTGCTTTTTCACACTTTCTTAGGCACGGAAACCATACATAAATGTATTTGTATGACTCTTTACAGACAAAAACCAACAGAAACATTCAAAATACATCTAGGTGAGATTTGGGGGTTTATTTCAATTAATATTCACTGCTGCATTTTCGTTAGATTTATTCATTCTAATTAGTAGTGATTTAAAGAGAAAATCCTGCTTGCATTGCCTCAAGGCACACAGAAACAGCAATTGGTACTGGCTTTAACACATTCTTCCTACACAGGGGAAGGAACCTTCTCCTGTACAAATACCAAAAGGATTCATATCCGCTTCATCCTGAGGGTCTCCTCCCTATAGAATTTTTGCATGTTATCTTAAGCATGTGACAGAAGGAATGGGTTGGAGGGACAGTGGTAGTTAGACTCACCAGCCAACCACTCCAGCGTAGCTGCTAATGGAAGGAGACAGAGACATCTCTTTAAGGCAGCACTGTAGGGAAATTAATTCTTCCTGCACGCTGATAACAGCCCCGCACATAACCTAGGCTGCAATGATTTGTTTTTAACGGCAAATTTTAGCAAGTAGGTTTGCAGAGTTACCACCTCTTCTTCAATTCAGAGAAGAGAAACCAGTCACAGAACTGTGCTAACCCTCGCCAAAATATCAGCTTCTCCAACAGACCACAGCCTGTCCGCAATTATTCCAAGAATATTTTCTGATCGTGTAAGAACCATCTTAAAATGGTTGCTACCAGCACGACTTCAATCTTTGTCTAGATTTTGGTCCTGGACATTCAAGGTAAATCAGGGGAATATTCTTCCCTCTGGCCTGTTCTGTGTTGTCTGAACGGAGTCCGTGCATGGAGCTCCCATAGACGTCAGTGGAAGTTTTATGCATGAAATGAATGCAGAAAGGCAGTTGAAATCTGCTCTGCGGCGAAGGCATCTGCATTGCAGATTGGAGAGGAAAATTTTGCCCTAAGTGCCAAATCTCATCTTTTAAGAGCAAAACTATTTTTGTTTTATACAAGTGCAAAAAATGATCATTTGGATAATATAGAACTGAGTAGTTTAAAAGTAAAAAAAAAAGTAACCATCCTGCTGTTTTGCAAAGTATTTTAAAAATACTTAACTTTTTAAATTATTTTTTAAAACATTTTTGTTCCCCTACATGTTTGTAAGATTGACAGTACAACATAGGGCATATATATTTATTTACTTGTTAATTTTCAAAACAACTTGGAAAACTTAAGCTAATGTGCAGGGATAACTATTCACTATTGATGTGGTGAAAGACCGCACCATTCAGGAACAAATGATAATCAACAAAGTTAGCAGAGATTTTACTTTTGATAGGAACAGTGTATAGTCATATCAGTACAGCAACATTTCACGGCAGTTTAGAACAAGAAGAAAAGAATGCCATGTAAAACTTATATGTTGAAATTATAGGCAAGAATTTAAATGTGGGTAAGCACATTTTCCCTCTCTCAAATTTTGGGATAAATTTCAGATTTAACACATTTGGTCAAGGCTATCATAGGGGCCATGGGACATTTCATTCCATCTTTATTGCAACCTCTGGTGATTGAAAAATGAGCGATGGGAAAATAAAAAGCTTCCTTGTTCTTTTATTCATACACTAGACAATGCTTTTTCCTTCTGTCCCCTCCGCCACCCCCCTTAATGATAAATCCAACATGCAATTTTCTGCCATTGCAAAGCCCAGTTTAAGTGTAGGTTTAACAAACACTTACAAACAGTAGGTACATTTAGTGATGCACCTGATGATCTGAAAAATAGGTACTTATGCTTACAAAGTATAGTGGAAGCTTTGTGTTATATTTCAGCTGGAAATGGGTTTCTTCAGTAGAAATATGTTTTGTAGCAATGGCTTAGAATGAAGAGTGTAGTGATGGAGCGGTAGAACAGACAGGTTTGGCAGTGTCAATGACTGCAGGACTCAAAAAGAACTTCCTTTGGCAGATAAACTACTTTTTTAAATTGAATATAGTGAGTCCATACAAGAAGCTTTAGCTTCAACTGCAAAATCAAACAATCTTTGAGAAGAGTGATAAAGGACAGCCTGTTTTTGTGTACACAAGACAGCACTTCAAGCAGTCCTGCTACTCTTTTTTCATCGGTTTGAATATAGTGATGCCTTTAACCTGCATCAATGGTAAATGATATTATTTACATATTTGTAAAATCCTGTATGTGAGCAACCGTCTATGAACACTGTCCCCCCACCTGACCTCAAGAAATCTCAACAGATTTTCATACAGGCAGTTGAGTCTGTGAATTGGAACTTATTCTGGGATCTACTCAGCAAACCAGTGTATCTCCAGCAAAGAATCAAACAAGACCACAGACCCAAATAATTTTGCTTCATGTTAGTGCTTAATGATACTGCTTTTCACCATTGGGCTCTCCTTTCTCTGTTGCTCTATATGTACTTTAAGTAGATATTCCTCCCAACAACCCCTATATTAATCCAGACTGTCTCTGTTGGCTTGGATGAAGTAGATAATGACTTAATCTGAGATTTGATGTAACAGTAAATGAAATTTGGCCCTGACATCAAAAGCATTTTAGGGAAGGGACACGGTCTTAATTATTGCCTGTAAACAATCCACCTGTTCCCCCAAAAAAAAGGTTTTTTAAAAGTGTTCAGTGTATAATTTCACAAGATAGGATCCTGTAATGTTTTCTGTTTGAGATGGCTCTTCATCATTCCTACTGTGATTGTCCCTGTTTCATATAGGGTAAACTGTCAATTAATGAACAAATGAGTAAGACCCACCTATCAATCAGGCACTGGCTGTACTTTTCTATCCAGAGAAACAATTACCTCACTATCTGCTTCAGAAAATGAAAATAAGAAAATAACAAACTCTTCCTGACATACTTGTTTTGAACACTGTGTGCATTTCTTTCCTCCTGTATCAATACAGTTAGATCATGTTCTTTTTTCATCAGGTTACAGTACATTTCACTCTGTCAGCATGATATAATTTGCAACAGAGGTGATATATCTCCCCTGCTGAAATAAAAGATCTTCTCATACTACTTAACAAAGCTCTGATTCTAATCACATTCATCACTATTTGGTTCTGAAATTTGCTGGAATATTTACATTAAGTAAAACAAAGTGATCTGAATAGACAATCTGAAAGGAAAAAACAAGCTTTAAAGAGTAAGAAACTAGCTATAAACAAACTCCTCAGAAGAGAACCTGCTAGAACTTTAAAAGCTGCCATTTAAGCTCTTTACTTATAGTAATCTCTCTTCCAAAGATTTAGCAAGGAAAGAAAGGTTTGAAAGAGACAAATCAAAATTTAATTATGGTAAAATGACTTAAGAAATACTTACACAGGATTTTGTATCACTCTCTCATTTGGCCCAGGAATGATAGATACATTATATGAATTGCGATTCATGAGCGAGGCAATGAATAAGGAGGTGTGGGGGACTTTTCTTCCAGTTAACACCAATTAATGTTTTGAATGGGCTCACTATATACCTTTCTTCGATAGCAATATTCATATTTTAGAGCCAAAATAATTTTGGGACTGTTTTCTAGTAAATAATGGCCACATTTGCAAAAACTGATGCCTGTAATTGATACCTGTATTTTGTAAGAAAAGCAATTTGTGAATGAGAATGGCTGCATTTATACTCATCACCTGTCTGCATATTTGTGAATTAATTTATATGCAGCATTTTGAATGCTACAATAATACCTTTTCTGTATAATAGTTCTTAAGTTCTTTACAAGCACCAATTATCTTATGGTGTAGGGAGCATTGTCCTCATTTCACATGCACAGAAATTGAAGAGCAGAGCCACGCAAGGACTCTGTAGCAGTGACAAAAGTTGTATTAACTAGTTATCTTCAGCTCAGAGAAGAGAGAATGAAGAGAGAGAGGTGTAAATCCTGAGTGTTATGGATAAAATGGATGAAACATTATTATTTGCTGTTTCTCACATTACAAGGATCAAGGAGCCACAGTGAAGAAATCTGATAAATTAGTTTAAAAAACAGACAAAACAAAGATTTTTCTTGATAATTGAAACTGTGGAATTCATTGATGCAGGATGTTGTAGAGGCAAGAGGATTTGAAAGGGCTTAAACTATTTCATGGAGAACTGATGCACTGATAGTTATTAAACGTGGTAGCTTATATGCATCCCTCATGTAAGGATACACCATAAACTACCAACTGCAAGGAGTCAGGAGGATATAAAAGTAGCACCTTATCCTATGCATAACCTATACACAGCTCTAGTTTATCCAGCATGACAGTTACTGTTTTTATATTATTCAGGTGCCATACATACGCAGAAGCCAGGTGAGCAGCCCTGAGTTTTCAAACAGAGTTTCTACTTTGACGTGGAATAGAGGGATAATCATGAATACAAATCCCTATACCAAAACCTCAGAAGGAGGTCTAGATTATGAATCAAGTCCACAGCATGGCTTTGGATTCTGTGTCCTGGCCCTGGGGCAGGAGCAGCCAAAATACCACAGGAATAATCAATCTGAAATTCCAAGACAATTTAACGACTTTCAAAAAAATAATAATCTTTTTATTCACAGTTCCTAACCCAGAATTAATCTTAAACTTGACCCACATCCAGACAGTTTCCTCCTTTTCTCTCTCATCCTATGTCTAAATTCTTTGAGTGGGAATGAACAAACCATCACAGAGCTGCCCATATATTTCCAGTATGTAAAACTTACACAACTGAATATAGAGACCTAGCAAGTTTTTTCTCCCCACTCTCTGCTCTGAAGAACTTCATTCTTCAGAGAGGAAGGAAGACACCAGGTTCCGGGGAAGAAATGGTTCTGTAAACTTTGCATTTTTTATCAAGCCCAGCTGATGGCTATGTCCCACTTAAGAGAAATCCTCCTTCCAGCAGCCCCTCAGAGAGAATAAGTGGTGTCCAGCACTCAGGCAGAAGAAACTCTCCGACTGCATTCCCCAGCTCACTCTGAACTTTCGACCCCTTTGTATACTCTGATTACTGGAACCAGCAGGATAATTTCCACGACCTACTTTCTAGTATGTTTTCCTGCTGCAGAGTGATATGGCCCAAGTGCTACTCAATGCTGTAGTTTTAATGTGGCAGGAACTGTTCAAGTGCCACATTAAAACTTGCACGTAATGGAACGGTGCTCATGAACTCTGTACAGATGGACGACTATTATTTCCAACAAAACAGCCATTAAAAAGCACGTTCTCTGCTGCTGGAAGGTCCCAAGACATTGCAGTAAACAGTTTTTGTGTAGTTCTCTGTTCCTCAGACTCATCAACCCTGAAGTCAGAAAAGAGAGAACAAAGCCAAACAATTTCCCTCATGGCTTTATTAATTAACCAGCTGTTCCTGTGGGATTAGTATGCGTATGCCCTTTTCCAGAGGCAAATGTATGTTCTGCCCTTGATGAATGGCAAGGTATTGTCTGTATCACATGCAACTGCCGGAGTAATGACTACCTCTACAGCAAGGTATCTTCTGTCCTACCTGGTTCAGAGATGAACTCTAATCCTTCCCAATGTCTATGGATGCACCTTTTTAAATTTAAGCTGTCCTCAAATTGCCCTAGCCTCTTAAGTTCATCATTTTAGACATCTGAAACACTCTAATGCTCTAATGAGTGGTGCCATTCACTGTGGTCCTGCCTTTGGCAATGCACAGGTATGACACTGGTATGTTTGCCCTTTATAAGACTGAACTTACCCAGTAAGATACACACTGTAAGAAAGGTAGTAGTTTCACCCTTCTGGATTGCTTTACTTCTGCTGGCCTCAGCTCTTGAATTCCTTTCACCAACCAGACTGTAAATAATAGATTGTGTCAAAATTTCCAGTGAAAGATTACAGAAGCCTCTTCTGATTCAGACAAAGACTATAGACACTTTACAACATAACCCATTGCCACATATGATGCAGGCTAGAAAACAGAGAGTGCGTGTGTCTGTGCCACTGTATAAGCACGATGCTCAAGTCAATAGCATCCCTGCTGACATTAGTGGAATTACATTGACAGAATGAAAAGAAGATCAGCCACGCACTGTTTTATATGGGGGCTTGCTATGATTACATTATGCAATGAGTGGATTCTTCTTGACATAGCCATATCTTTATTGTATGTTTTAATAGGTCTGTCTAAATCTTTAAGTAAGTCAGACAGGAGCTGACCCAGCAGAGTTAAGCATTGCCATTTGACTGGCAGGTTTGAACTGACAACTCTTCCATTTTAAGTTTCTTTTTGGTATCAGTATAGCTGAGTTTTTCCTTGTAATTCTCAGTATAGTTTTAATTAGCGTCTGAACAGCTTCCATCTAGCAGCTTATCTACATTACTGCTGCTTGACAGGACTGTAAAAGTAGAGATAAACCCAGTAGCAGGAGGTCCACTGCCTTAATGGCCATTGGCCTCAACAATTAACAAGCAGGGAAAAGAAAAACAAATACTGAGCACCAGGCCAGGCTGAAGACTCCCTGTGCAGGGATGTCTTCTCACTGGGTACAGCATCCAGTCACACAGTTTTCATCTTGTTTTATGCAATGCCTCTTTCTTCCCCAGAATTTTCTCCAGTCTCTAATACTACATAGTCCCTGCATCTCCTGCTGGACTTCTGAACCCCTCTGCAGTCCCTCTCATCCCAGCCTGAAGCCCCGCCATCATCCTTTAGCCCATGCTCTTCCCCCTGTGCTTTCTTCTGCCATATTTCCCACAGGCAACACCACTCGCATTCAGTCCCTGCAATTCCCGTCCCTCCACTGCCACAACTGCTCTCCATCTCTCTGTCCCCTCAGAACCAAAAAAACCCTACATTGCTCTTCCTGTGAGAATAAATCATCCTAGCATCTTTAAAAATGGCAAATGTCATGTGGAGATGCCCCAAAAAATAATTATATGTATATTTAAAACAACACTATAAATGATTAAAATATTTGGTTTTGTCCATGGGCAGTAACTTTTTGTCCTTTTGTGTTTTAAGTTGAATAATTGCTTGAGGCACTACAGAGTTATGTAAAACTTGAAAAAATTGTATGGAATATTCCTTAAGAGAAGCAAAGAAGCAAAGACAAACTATACAAGAAATCTCTGAATAAGGCAAACATCTTGGGGTTACGATAAAATAAAAGATGACGATCAAGTGAAATTCATCCCCTAGTTTACACTGAGCTTTCTGTATCATTCAAGCACAAAGACAGGAAATTCATACCACCTTCTGAAGGTACTATGAAGTCCTAACACACTTACTCAAAGAACAGGTGTGAAAGCTTTCAGGACGGTTGTGTCCTAAAGATAAATTTCCCAGGCTTTGTCCGAACCAGAAAATGAAATTGGTGGGCAGGGTGGGCAGGCTAAAGCGTTTCCAAGCCTGGCTCATCTCCACAGTCCCACTGTTTTGAAGCGAGTTAGGATGCTTTCTGCATATCCCTGCTGAACTCCCTGGCCCAGTGCTAAGAAGAGTGCCCCTTGTGATATTCTGCAAGAACACTGGTGTACCAAGGGGGACTAGATGAGTTGTTTCAGCTAGTTTGCATCCACGCAAACACTAATACAGGGCAGGATGAAACAACACCCAGAAAGTGAAACTAATCTAAACAGTATTAGGCAACACTGTAAACAGTTTAGAGCACTTCTATAAAGCACAAGGAAACAGTAGCAGGATCTGTTTGTTCTTCCCTGGTAAATCTCTCTACTGTAGAAATCCATAACAAACACTCTTTAAAGAGCTATAGCCCTGAATAATCTAGATGGCACCTGGCCAGTATCACTTATTCTGTAGGAGGCCTAGTTGGAGACATATTTGGAACTAGTCTTGACTGACTGACACTCATCCTTCTCCCTCCTGCTATAAAAAGTAATGATACATTCTCCCGTGTGTTGTTTTAAACGAGCTGCTCTTGATAGTGTTATGGAGGAAAACTAAATGTACACATTATTAATAAGCCATTGAAAATAAGGTAGCGTAACTGGAGTGTCTACATTTCAGGCTTCTCATAACCCCAGAATTAGTCACCAACTTTTAACTTGCATTGTTCTTCCTCAAATACATCAGAGAAAAGAATTCACATAGGTGTTTTCTAGAGGCAGAGTGTGGTCTGAGCACAGACCCCAAACTACAGGAGACTGGAGAGTCTGCCTTAGCATGGAGAAGTGCCTGGTGGAGCTCTATGGCTTAGGACAAGATAGTGGATTGCCTTTCTCGAAAGTCTTACCTCTCTAACTCTGCTCTTCAAGCCCCTCCATCACCAAATATCCACACACGTACAAAGCTGCTCCCTTGTTTGTGAAGCAGATGAGTCAAAAAAGTTCTTGTAGTGTCATCTTGTGATTCCTCCTTTGTTCTCCACAAGAGTAGTATTCTCAGGACCCAGAAACTGGAAAATCTGTCATTAATTAAATGTGTTTAGGCTTAAATGATTTTAAAACACTCACTCCCTATAAAACTATTGCAGTATTTCAATTTTATGGTATACACAATTAACTTGTACTATAAGTTCATTGAATGCTTCAATAAACACATGACTGTTTGCTGGGCTTTCTTCTTCTACTCCAGCTATAGCTTAACTCAAAAGTAGCCATTTCTGCATAAAGGGATATGAAATGTTCAGAGTCTGTGGGGGTGCAGGTGCATCTGAACATAAGAGAACACTGTGGAAATCACAGTGCAGCGAGATTGCTGTTTTGTTCAGAAATCTGTCATGGGTCCAAAACCAACGCTCAGAGGGAAAAACTGCCAAGCAGGAGTGGGTAGAGGAAAACGGTGAAGTAGGAACTCTGAGCTGGATTACAAAATTCTGGAGTGACATAACAAGTGAGTGCACTTAAGTCCTTATAGTTTCAGTAAAACAGCCATAAAATATGTCTCCTTGAAACTCACTTTCCTTTGCTGGGCTGTAAGTAAACTCTTCCTTCCGTGACAAGATTTTCCTTACTGAATATAAAGGGCCAGGGTATTCCCTCTGCTCCCCACTAGATAGGTGTTTTCTTTCTCAGCATTACCTCTGTGTGCTGGAGAGCCATTCCCACGGTTGGGGAACTCGAGAGAAGGAGATCCAAGACAAGGATGGCAGGGGATAGAAAGCCACACGCATCTCTCATTGCCCAGAGCAACTCTTAGAGAACTAACTAATAAGCTAACTAATAATCTCAGGTGGATTTGTTTTTCTACGTACGTTGCTACTTTTAGGCCTGAAAATATTACTTTATAAGGAGACTGGCCTACAAAGAGCAAGAGATTTGGGAACAGCTGAGCCAAATTCCTATCCAGAACTCAAACAACATGATCTGGAAAAAAAAAGTAATAAAAAACCCAAACAAACATAGTTTTCCTTTATCATCGTCCATTCCCCTGGGAACAGGAAATCCATCCTGAAGTTATCTTCTCTAAGCTGCTGACGCCAGGCTTTTCCTCCTCTTACTTGATTCTACTGACATTTTCATCATTCAAGAAAAGTTAATTTATCCACCTTGAATTTACTTTCTTTCAGAGATAGTAATTTAAGCAGGCATGGCTTAGAACTAGGTACTACCGCCAGCACTGCTATTGGTCTGCTGTGACCTTAGGCAAGCTATTTAACCTCTGAATGTCTCAGTTTGCCAGTCTGATGAATGGCGATGAAAACTACTCCATGATAATATACTTTTTAAAAAAAGTTATTAAATACTTCACAATTACTGGATAAAGATTATTCTTAGCCCTTCAACACAATTCCATCTCTTACCAGATATTCAAAGTAGCTTTTGTCCAAGCTTGGTGCCCAGCCACTTTTGAAGTGACAAGTTAATTTTCTCAGCAGAACAATACCTTATGCACATGTCTCAGCTGTGTGTCCTCCTTTCCCAGACACATGGCCTTTTCTGCATTTATTTCTTAAGCACAGTGAAATACACATTTCTGGCTGCTTGGCCAGACAGTACTTATTTCTAAGTCAACCAACCATGATAGCTTATTTGAAATGGGAATAAAATAAAGGATCGGTGTATTTAATTTTTCAATGTAACAGTGTTCCATTCATTCATTCTTTCCAATCATTCACCTTAAGAATCATCTTTGATTCCACTTGCTCTTGTGTAATGCTCAAATTACCAACAGCTGATCAAATAGCACAGTTTCTAAGCAGTGACCCCAAATTCTTGGAGAACCACAGAAGACACAGAAATGTGACCTGACCTGCTTAACCCTGTCTGACCTTCCTTGCCACGCAGTCTGACCTGACCTCACTCCTTTTATTCCTCCCAACACACTTTAAAAGAATCCACCAGAGGAAGGCAGTGGGGGAAGAAAGAGTCAGTCTGCCTTAACGTCTTATTTCAGAGAAGTGTTTCCTTAATTAAACATTATAACTCTCGACAGTGATTTCCAAATTGCTGGAACATTACCTCCCACCTCGCCACTGTAATCAGTTCTTTGCTTGGTACATATTGAAGAGCACTCTTGAGCCACCATGCCTTTGCCAGCAGCACCTTAGAGCAAACAGAACACATTCCTGAGTAAGAATTTCTTGATATTGCAGAAAACTTCCTTATTCTGTAGATAAGAGTGTTTGGGAATTTTATCCATCAGTCTGACAGACACTGCCACTCTGCTTAGATTTGCTGGGAGAGGAGGGGGAGGTTTCAGTTTGTCCTCACGCTTTGCTGCTATATAATCCTCATCATAACATAACAATAAATAATCATAAAGAGTTGCGAAAGCAAACCATCCCTTATAAGAAAGAGCCAGGATTAGCAATAACCACACCACTGGATTTTAGCCAGTGACTCCTCATCGCTTACTCCCCTCACTGTTTCAAAAGCACGGAGATACTTCTGTCTTTCCAGGAGAACTGTATTTGCAGGCAAGCTTGAAAACGCAGAGACATAACAGATGTCTCCCTCCCCTTTAAATTTTTGCTTTTCTCTCCACTTACATAATGCTAATTAATTTGGGCTGAAGATAGCTGAAATCTCTCTTATTCCTTGCTTCCACAGCATACATTCCAGACTTGCTGCTCTCATAAGCAGTCTGATCAGCACTATGCTGCACGTTCCTGCCAAATTCAGTGTGCTATTTTAACTGAACCCCATGTCTCCCTTGCGCCCATAATATGAAATATCACTGCTTTTGAATGGATGTAGTGTAGCATAATCGTTTACACTGAGGTACATGTTGTTTTCCAGAATATACATTCAAAAGCATTTCCCAATTACTATAAAGAAAGTCTTCTGTCTTCCCAAGGAGAAAGATCTTAAAAATTAGGCGCACACAGAAGGGAAATAAAACCACTGAAATGGAAGGAACCTATGCCAAGGAGATCCTATGTATGGAAATTCAGTCACATGATGCAGTTCTACCAAAGGGTGGAGAGGAACTCATGGGAATATCAAACATGTAATCTAAAAAAAATGGGTTATCTCATGTCACTGTGCTGATCTGGAAATCAGGATGATTCTGTAATTTTGGCATCACATGATGTGTGGGATGAGTTGGCAACATGAAGCTCTAGCGCTCTTCAAGCTCAGCTGGCATCAGGAAGGCCATGTCTGATTGGCAAAACGGATGCTAGAAAAACCAAGCACACCCCCACCAAAGACTCCAGCACACCCAGAAGAACAAAGCTGGACTGAAGGAATCCAGCACCCAAAGCTAGAGTCGGCACTGTGAAAAATCATGCTAATCTTTAACTGCCCTCTGAAGGGAGGTTTGGAATACAATATAGCTGTCCCAGCAGACTTCGGAGTAGACTTTTTTTAAGAAAATGAGAAAGCAAACTAGCTAACCAAGAGAGTCCTGCTGGAGTGTTATGAGCTCCAACTCCCAAGACTTTCACAAAATTTGTCCCAATAGTTCAATAACGAAAAAGGAAATAGTTATGGCATAGGGCTGGATACCTCATTTTGAAATTCCTAACGCCCACAGCATCATGTTTGCCTTGCAACATTTCTTAGCCCAAGGTAATCTACATATCCCTATTATTAGCAGGAGTCTGGACATCTGTTTGACTGCTGAACTTGTATGCTGTGCTTCCTTCTCTTTATTCTGCCTGCCTGCTTGTTTCATATTATAAATCCTTCAAGACAGATTGTCCATTTTGTTGTTTGGAAAGCACACGGCACAGAAATATTGTCACTACTGCCACTGCTGTCACATCACTATGACTTAATTCTTTAGCTTTTCACCACTAGAAAAAAACCAGATCAAATAACATTTTATATATTTGAACTAAAAATTGGATTCAGCAGTCTCACCCTGGCTCTCTCTTGTGCACATTATGAAAAGAGCCCTTTTTGATGAAGGACAGAGTCTTGCTCAAGAGAAGACCTGAGCTGGAAACCTGAACTGGAAACAAGAATCTGGAAGAGAAGCTGTGACAAGTCGAATGTGATATGCACTGACATAACTATTCAGGGAAACAAGCACAGTAAACTCTTCCTCAGTGCCTGCCAAAAGCCAGTGCTATCCATACCCCATGTTACTGTAGGAACCCACAAAGTAATTAGCGTTAATATTATTTATTTGTATTGAGGACTATCCTGAATCAGCCATCAGCTAATGAAAGAGTTCCTGAATTTTCTCCGTACTGCCCATGTTTTCTCTGCCTCTATTGGGATATCCTTTAATGAGTCTGAGAATGTACAAGTCTGATTGAATATTGGCACAAGAAGAGGACTTACGCAATGAATTACCTCCAGTGAAGTCCTGAGTCTGCTGCTTTTAGCATGCCTCTGCTAATCCAGTGTGCAAGACAAGCAGCCTTGGAGATGAGCACACAGGTTTGCTACTGTGTTAGCAAAGATCCCCTGTTGGACTGGATAAGAGAATGGAGAGGTTTTATTATTTCTGATGGTTAAAGAAAATTGCCTGATGAACGGTATACATCTTACTACTGACGCAGAAGGAAGACATTAGCCATGTGGAGAAACTGCAGAGAGGAACCTGTAGAAGAGTGGCAGGAAAAGCATACACAGCAGTAAACTGACACAGACAGTATTTCCTAAAGTTTGACAGACATTTACTTCATGCTGTGTTGCTTGGTCACTCTTCACACCCAGATTTTCAGTGTTTACACCCCAGGCTCATTTCACACTTGTCCCTGCCTTCCTTTCCTGTTAATTGCCTTTTCCTACCTCTGATTCACTTCCAGAGATCTACACACACAAAAAAATCATAAACAAGCATGAGTTTTGCTGCCATTGCCTTCCTCGATCACTTTATTTTTAACCCTTTGATTTCTTATCCACTATGTTCCTTTGGACAGAGACTTTCTACTATTTTGATTTCACTCAGTGGGCCCAATTTTGGACTGCTCAGGCCCCTTCATTATACTAACAAGTATCTTTGATTAATTAAATGCATTCTCAGCACTTTGAATGTTAACAACACAGGAAAATCCTGTTTGAAATTTCAGGAAAACAACTTGGCTATCCTCGACCATAGATCTTCCTAGTTTGATTGCTCTTAGTCCTACTTCCCTACTTTTATACTCTGTCTTCTAAATACATTTTCTAAAAACAAAAGCTACAGCAGGTATTTCCTGAAGATATTTGCTTTCTCTGCTTCAGTGCCTTCCTTGGCACTTTATTATCTTCTGTGTAAAATATTTTTTCCTATTTACTTTTGGTTTCCAAAACTATTTAAAAAAAAAAAAAAAAAAAATCTTTCCTCCATTCCTCTTTACTGTGTCAAAAGCCAGCCTAAATCCCTAAGTCTCAGCTTTCCAGGGTGGGATTAATTTTTCCTAACTCAGACATATAAGTCAGGATGATACAAAAAAGACATCTAAGTTAGATCAGTTGACTCTGCCTTTGGGATTGCTCTCTAGTCTTCCCAGACTGCAGGTGGAGCCCAGGGATATTGCTCAGGATGAATGCCAAAAACCTGAATTACCCAAGCATTTGCCTCCTCAGCAGTCCAAGAACAAGATGTTAATGCCTAATGCCAATCAACAGCGGACAGTGAGGCCATGGACTCTATCCCTTTTCTGACGCTCATGGTCTAGATTCAGACTCAGAGCTAAAGAAAGGCACTTCCAGGACCTGTAACCTGGCAGCCCCTCTTCTGGACAGGCTCCTCTGGCCATTTTTTTTTTTTTTTTATGGAGCAGAGATGACTCTTATTTAATAATAGTGCTCAGTAGTTCTGACAGGTAGTACTCACCTTCCATAGAGTAGCCCGTCTCTGCTGTACCTCTGTGCAGAAATAATTCAAGATTTTTTTGGCTAGAAAGGGACAGCCTGTTTGTGCATCCTAGTCATTGTGACACACACTTGGAAGGAGGAGTTCTGGGCTCTGAAACCCTGCTTCCAGGACTGTTCTTCAAGTTCGTATTAATCAGTTAGTGAATAAAATCTATTATCATATCTAGCCCTAAGGAACAAATTCACACAGCCTCTATTTTACTGAAGTGCCTGTACTTACTGATCCTTAGGCTATCTTTAGACAGCTGTTCACTCAGAGCCTCCAGACCTTTTGAATCTCCTCACAAGTGCTTGGCTCTTTGCACTGAATAGACATGGGGGCTGAAATGAAAGTTATACTGTTTGAATCATTAAATGATTTGGCCTCAAAACCTTGGAGACAACCTCCCTTCATAGGAGTGGTATCCAAAGCTGGCACCAGGGGCACAATTACACCTTCCTAATAACGTTGGGAGAAAATCGTTCCTTGTTTGGGACCATTATCATCCTTGCCTCAAAAGAGCAGGCATTCCCACAGATTCCAGGCAAAGCTACTGTGGGAGAAAGATAAATTTTCCCTCTCCATCAACTCTAGTATTTCAAGCATTGTTTTTACACGTGTATACGCTCAGAGAGAGAGGACTTTACCACTGCAGCACAGTCCTTTCTGGAGTGGAAAGCGGTTACACAAAGTTGCCATACACTGCTAACAGGGATAAAACTGTTCAGGATAATAAGAGTAGGGCACTCAGCGTACCTGAAACTGCAGAGGGAATCTCGGCAGGCAAAATATAAGAACTTACTGCAGGCTGCAATCTGGCCAACTACCAAGTTTCTCATCTCTTGCAGAAAGTGCTAATACACAATGGGAGGTCAGAGCTACAGTCTTAAGTCTCATTAGAAAAAACCGGCACTTTCAGCAGCACAAGACCTTCTAACACACCAGTGAGAAGTGCTGCCTATCTGGTCCCATTATACATTTCCTAATGCTCTTGCTTTGCCACCGTAACTCCCACACTGTAGCAGCACAGACTACCGGCACCAGCTGAGTTTAGATCTACCCTTTGCAGGCTCCTGCAGTGTTTCCAGCACAGAGGCAAAGCTTTAAGGAGCACCGCTGTAACATTCAGAGGTAGTTTGTCAGGAGGAATATGCTGTGCTGAATCCACCCTGTACAGATCAGATGAATAATTACAGAAAAGGGCTTGAGGCGGTTCACAAAGAATCTAGTGCGTAAGGCTTTGTTCAAAGATGAAATTTCCTCCTTACCAGAGCTCATAAAGATCTTTTAAACCTTAAGCAAATAAATTTGCCATTTTTCTCGTCATACAGACCCAGGTTTTCTCAGGGCAAAGCTACGGTGGCTCAGTTCATACAAAAATCTTGGGTTTTCACTGTTCCGATTCGCGGGTTATCAACGGGGAAAGAGGAGGAGAATATACAACTTTTCATATTAGCATATACGGTTCACTTGTTCTGTGCCTGTAGTTATTTTGGCACTGCAGTACATTTTTGATCTCTGGGACAGCTCCCTGAACAGACTGATGGGCAGTGTTGTTCTCAGTCCTGTAAGAGGAGGTACTAAAGCTCACCAGTAATAACCTGACAGCTGTTTTTACAAAGGCATTGAGGCAGATGTACACGATACATCTAGGTATGTGCTCAGCCATTCAGGAAGCATGTATAATTAAAAAGCAAAACATGTCTTAGAGTTTAACAGCTATGAGGGAGAATGTTCAGCCACAAAAGGTATGTTTTTAATAATTAATTACTGCTTTATTTAGCACAGAAGCAACTGTCTTAGATCAAAATTAAATACTTGTAAATGAGTTCCTTGAAAATGGCCACTCAGAAAAGTGGGATAAAAACTTAGTCACAAAAAGAAGGCGGGGGGGGGGGGGGGGGGGGAAGGGGACACGACAGTCCTATAAAAGCCTAACCTGAACAGAATTGGAAAAAGGCTTTTTTTAAAAAAAAAAAACAAACACATAAAAATTTTCTTCTCAGTTCCATATAGTGGATGTGACCCTCACAGATTTATCCCACTTGTGTGCCACCATTTCTACCACCCTGCTGAAATTTCATTCACCGGGCAGGCAGCGCTGCAGGAAGCAAACATCTTTGCCTGCCACAATTACCTCTCGCGACCAGAGACCCCACACTGTAACTACCCTGCTCCTCACCATCCCTTCCTCTCCCTCACCGCTTCTCATACTGCTATGCCGCCACCACCACCACCCATTTTTGCTGGTCAGCTACAGAGAAAAAACAGCTATTTGGGCTGTAAGTAGAGGAGGCAGCAGAACTAGTCAGCGTAATGTCTCTCACCGCAGGAAGTTGAAGGGGGAAGAATGGGGTACGGTACACAATAAACAGCATAGAAAGAGGAAGAAAACTTATTTTTCTTGATTACTTTCCAATACATTAATAAAACCTGCTTACTTCCTTTACTCCTGAGAAAAGTAACATCTCAGATGTGTTTTGCAATCCAGTTACCATAATACTGTATTAGTGCATGGGACTAAGAAAGTGGAAACATCTCAAAAAAAAAAAAAAAAAAAAAGACTAATCCTGCTTTCTAGTTCCCTTAACCAGTTCACAGGCTGAACTACATGATTACAAAGGAGAAATAAACAGCAGTAGCTATAAATTTGTAGCAACAAATTAATTTTTATAACAATTTTTAGCATGGCTAGAAATTTTCAGTGTCTGTATTTCTGGGTACTATACCTTTTTAGTTTCTAAGAACTTTGGCTTGGCATGGAAACACAATAACGTTTTTATTTCAAGGATTGCTGCAAACTAATAGAGGAGACGTACACATGGTGCTCTTATATGGACATATAGTGCTTTTTCACTGCAGTCTATATAAAACTAAAATGTAAAATACATTCTGTAAGTAGTTTATTCTTTGAGCCCCCCAAAATTAAAAAGAAAGACCAAAAATTTAAATATGTACTTTCAGGAGTCACAGTCACCTAGGATCGATTCTCTCACTCATGAGCTTGGAAATTACTGCTGACTTCATGCTAAAGGATGTTAAGGCAGGAGCGGAGTCACAAAGTGGGATTTACAGTCCAGTCTAGGGAGATCCTCTTCCAACTGCAGTTTAACCTAAGCATTCATTTAAATAGTTTTATGATAATCTTGAGTAATTTTGTTTGCTTAACCAATATTCAAAATCTAATTTTGAGGTGTGTTTTTTACTACATTTTCAATTATCTTGTAGTCATCACTGCACATCATTTGCTGCACTCTCAAAACCAATTCAAAAGTCAATATAGATGGCAATAAAGGAGAAAAAGTAGTGAAAAAATAAAGATAGCCCTCAACACAGGAAAATTGAAGGCCTATAACTATGTTGCTGCCTTAATGTTAAAAAAAAAAAACCAAAATTGGCTACTTCCTCCCTCTGTTGCTCTTTCTCAAGAGAAGCTTAGTAGCTGATATAAAAGGCATGTTGCAAATCAAGCTCAAGCTGCACATGACAGACGTGGGACTGGAATAACAAGGATATCACAGCCTAAGATTCAGATATAAAAGCAGAAGCTGTATGAGAACCATCATCTGGGATGATAAGGAAAGAAATATGTTTGCAGAATTGCAGGCAGCATTGCACGCAGAATTAATACTTGAAAAGGGAGAACTCCAGAGCTCCAGGTGAACAAGCAGAACGACGTGAGGAATTTAAGTGTGCTGCAGCCATTCTGTTTCACTAGTTAACAGTAAATATGATAACCATCATCTTTTCTTTTGACTGGTCACCTCATTTGTGGCAGTTGTAAAAGAAGAGGCAGGACTGGTTGCAAAGGGGAGGAGTTCTACTTATGAGATAATTCTGCTCATGAGAAATAAATTAGAAACATTTGGAAAATAGGGTGTGTAAGTTATTACTGCCTAAGGGCAGCAGGAAATTATGAGAATAATAGTGTATGCATGTCTTTTGCTATTATTTACCTTGGCATTCAATAAGCCATGTGTAGTTGCCAGAGCAACTTCCACATCACACAGTGCAAAAGCTACATGTACATTGTTTCTCCCTCACAGACAGAGACACCCCCACACACTCCCCCAAAAACTTGAAATAACAGGGTAATTTTTATAAGGAACCCTGGAAGCAGCCAGCCTCAGGAGGAGTATTCCTCTTTTTTGGAGTAAATAAACAATTTCTAGGAATCTCGTTGGCTGAAAAAGTGTTCACTTCAGACCCAGTCCTGAATACTATGAAGTTCCTTTAGCTGGAGCCTGAGCATAGCCATGGTGCCACAGGAAATCTGCATTATCACATACTCTGTTAGCAAACATATTCCAGCAGTACTTGTCACAAGTGAATCCTATACTGGACACTGAATCCTCAGTAAATCAGATTTCAGCTTGGACATCCCCTCATATCCTCTGCTTTCAGACACTGATGACCCAAGCATTTTCAAAGTCCAAAACAGAAAAGATACTGAAAATCATAGAGAGGGGGAAAAAACACAGCAGTCAAGGCTAGGGGCAGAATTGAATTGAGCAGCCCCAGATTTACACCCTATTCTCATACTAAATCCAAAACACAGCACTATACCAGCTACTAGGAAGAAAATTAACTCTATCCCAGCCAAAACCAGGACACACCTTCACGTCAAAGGTCAGCAGATGGTTATTAACTTGATATAGTAACCAAAGAGCTGAAGGTAGACTCAGAACTTGATTCATTTTTCATTAACTTACTGTGAAAAGTCACAGACAGGAAAAACGTCATGATGCAGACAGGAGACCTTTCCTAAACTTACAAGATTCACATACAACATCATCAGCTTTCTTTACATAATAGTTGGGGACCTTGAGGGTGTACTAGCAAGCTGGTTTTTCAGGACAATGCCACTCTGCAGAGGAACTTTGGGAAAAAAGGCAAAACCAAGGAAAGATATTAAAAATTAAGTGAGATGCAGCAGAACAAGGAAAGGGAAGAGCCAACAAAATCAGTTGCCAGAGGTGGAACAGAGTTTTACATGCACTAATTGTATGGGGTTTTGAGGTGGTCTTAGGAAAAGAAAATGCTTTAAGCTGTGAACGGGTTTTATGATTGTGGATTGAATATATAACAATACTCAGTGGGTGTATACTGCAGTGCAAAAGGAGACAAACAATTGCAATGGTGCAGCCACTCCAGTTGTTTAACATTTACGGAATTGTGGGTTAACACAAATGGCAAGTATGCAGAGCAGATGTTTATGAAAGAACAGCACAAGATCAGAGCTCCATAACCTGAAAGGACAATGATATGAATTATAAGCCTCACTGCAGTGTGCTGAATATGAAGTGCATGGGAAGAAGAAATGCCAGGGCAGGCCAGGAAAGAGTGTGCTGTGAGGCAGAGAAGAGCAGTTCCCAAATCCCAGGGCTTCAGCAACAGTGTGGTGCCAACACTGCTGCAGAGCAAGGGTTGTGTATGTGGCCTCCTGGGAAACCTGCGTCAGTTTGATAAAGCTAGGATGAAACTGAAACATTGCAAATTTATATCCAATGGACAGAAATCTCTTCCTTTTTGCTTATAAATAATACCACAGAGCAAGGTTATCCTCAGAGTCACATCATTTATTCTAATAAAAACATTTAGATTCTGAAACGAAAAAGGGACACAATGTTAAGAGCAGCAAGAGTCCACTGAAAGAGATAAATCAGTTATTGCCACAATTTTTCATTAATTATTCTCATATACAGTAAAGTTCACTTCCCCTAGCCTCTCTGAACTTTATTCCCCATTTTGTGTTTGACCCTAGGATCTCAAAGTAGTTTAGAAAAATTAGCCAGTCAGAAAGCAGCCAGAAGACAATAATACAAATAAGTAACTTGGGTTTTTTTGGTTTGGGTTTTGGTTTTGTTTGTTGCATTGTGGGTTTTTTTGTGAAAAACTTGGTGAATTTTCTCCTGAGCATTCATGATGTGTGGTATTTGTTTTTTTGTTTTTCTTGTTGCCTACCACAAGAGGAGTTGTATGTGGGTGAGTGCTAGTGCTTTGTCCGCTCTCAAGATTTTGTAATGAATCTCACAGTTTTATAGTGTTTTCTTAAAGCCCTAGTTTCTGTGGCCACATGACTGTCTGGAACCTTTGTTTTAGGAAAATAAAAAGTAAGTTTCCTAGATTTTTCCTGTTGTGGAGAATATCCAGAAAAGCAAAAACAAACGAATCACAGTTTCAATAATCCCATGGGGTTTTTTAATTCATTTTTTAAACGTCCTTGCCATAATCCAGTTTAAAAAGTATCACTCAGGAAACAGACATAATATTATGCAACTTAGGTGGCCAAATGAAGCGCAATATAAAAACAAATTAATATTTCACAAAATATGCCAGTGAATGGAGAGATATACAATAGCAGGAATTAGTTCTCAAGGGAGAGACAAACCTGTAAGAAACAAATCTGTAAGCTGGGGAGAATTCTGGAGTGACTCTGTGGCTCACCGAAGAAATACTGAGCACAAACGACTTTCACTGACTTCAGCTCAGTGTAACTGAGCACTCAAAAACCTTCAGTTAGGTTTGTGAGCATGTCAATTGGGCATCACAAAGGTGACCTCAAACATTCTCGAAGTCTTACCTTCCTCTTCAAAAGAGGTAGGATCTCTTTCCTGATGGACTGTACTCTTTAGATACGTACCAACAGTTTTCAGACAGGAAGGACAAAAATGAAATACCACAGACATCTTCCTCCTTTGCCTGCAGAAAGGTGTGCGGCCTCATGGGCCTGTGTAACACAGTCTGTTTGCCACAGATAAACCAATCTGTGACTTTGTTTCTTCCCTTATAAAGTGAAGGCAGTAAATACTGACCTCACAGGATTCCCAGCATATTCCTAGAGCAGTTCTGAGATCTTCTCAGAAGGATATTATAGTCCCAAGACCACAGCCCCACTCTCTCCCTTTCCAGAGTGAATGATTTCCTTGTAACAAGTCACCTCCTCTTGAGCTCCTTCCAGAAAAGGTGGTAACAGAGGATTTTACTAACAAAAATCTCCTGCCCTTTTACATCAGTCGAGATGATGTTCCCCTGAACTGCTTCTGTGCATTTCCAAGGAAACTGATGCTTTCATTTCTCAGTCCGAATACCTGGTATAACCAGTCAGGGGTTGGCTGCCAGAGTTTTAGTGAAGGCAGCTAGAAGAAGCCTCTTGTTAACACACTTGTTCCATCGATATTTAAGGATGCCTTCAGGCATTCAGTTTCTGAAGAGGTCATTTCCACAGTGGGTTGAGGGTAGGGATGGGAGCACTGAGAAAAGCCCAGAGGCATCACGTACAGCTTCCGTGGCCCAACTGATACATACAACATACCTGCTTGCATTCTTCAGCTTGCACTTCTAGTCTGCATTGATACATATAATAAAGAATCATGTCAGAAAAGCAGAAGAATTGAAGGCTTACATTTGAATTTACAGTCTAACAACAGGCTTGTTAAACTGAGGCAGTTTTGAAGTAAAGTCAAGTTGACAGCCTCTCTTGAAGGATCCGAGCAGCAGGAATCTGATGTGCAGCTAGCTCTTCCCAAGCTGGAGAAACATCGTGTGGCTCCTTGCGCTCTCTGAGGTAAAAATTACCCTCCTTGCTCTGTGCAAAATCAATGAAAATGCTGCAGGGGACTGGGGTTACCAGCTGAGAAACACTCAAGAGTGCTTTTTACTGCCAGAAAGGGACACTTTCCTGCCTCTAACCTGCAACTAAGGAGACACGCAGGGCTGCTGGTAGGGCCATGCATGTAGAAATGGCAGCACAAGGGTAGGGAGCACGAAATCAACTGTTAAGCTCTTTGTGTACAGGATGAATGAGTTTACCTGCCAGCACAACTCCTGTTAAAAGCAAGTGAGGAAGGAACAGCTAATATAAAAAACAGATTTGATGTTCATCTCAAATGGCTATTGCACCTTTACAAGGCAAATGCAGTTATTCCTGTTTAAATCAAGAGAGATCAAGACTGGTAGCTCAGTGGGGACAGTTGTTGGAGAGCTCTGGCTGGCTGAGGGTAGTATTCAGCAAAGAAGAGCAGTTCAGCCCTGCAAATTTTTTCTTCTTGCACACATTGCAAAGCTTTTGAGCAGATTCCTTGAAAATGCCCACAAAGGGAAGGATCCATTATTTGATAGAGTTAGGAACTAAGGCAAAAACCTAATGTTGCCCAGTGGGTTGAACTGAATGCAATGAAAGCAGCTACAGTCAAATCTGAATCTCTAAAGCATTGTGTCCGGGAGGGCTTTCTATCACTTGCTTTCTCGTTTTACCCCTCTCCACACTGAGAAAGACCTGTCTTTTTCCTCTCCTTATTTTAGAGTAGTATTTATTGATCATATATATTACAGAGTAGCAGACAGAAGTGAAGAGTAGGCAGGCAGTGGCAAGCTTCCCACAGTCTTCTGGTCTGATCCATGTTCCTGTACTCTGACCTGGAAATCCTAGCGTTCATTCCCCTTCCACAGGAGAAGAGAAGCAATAAGATAGGGAAGAAAATGTCAAAACTAATTTTACCCAAATTAAATCTAAGGGAAGACTTCCACTGTACTGTCCCTGTGTTTTCCTCCCTAGACCTATGTCATCCTCATTACTCTTATGGGGGAAAAAATATTATTTTGAATGTGTAAAAACCAGATCAAGAATTTAAGGTAGAGCAAACAGAACAAATTCCTATTTAAGCCAGTACAGAATACATCAGACTACAACAACCAAGATGGTCATAACCCAGATAGATGCAAACATCACTTCTTTTTTTTGGCTGATCTTGCAGTAGTTTGTATTTTTCACAAAGACCCAGCTCCTGGAATCAGGAAATTACGTACCAGTCTTCCCTGTCAATTAGAAGATAGTTTCTAAAATGCGTAGAAGAGTCTGGAAAACTGAATCCTAAAGGCCATCCAGCAAGTAAAAGGAATCTAGAACAATCTCTTTGTTTCTGGGATCTGATTTATGACTTCTGTACACTGTGAAAGGTCCATAGTCATATAAAGAAATTAAGCTGGAGTTCTTCCTCTCCTTTAAAAAATTGGCTTATAAATTACTATGAAGCAGTGAAACTGCAATGTTCTAGGTTTTTCCTGTAGAAGTTTTACGCTAAAATATTCAGCACTTTCCAGAAATCATTCCTACATGCACACAGGGTGCATAAAACTCCTTCTTTCTATTTCTATGCACATCGAGTTCAAACTCTCAGCTGAGAATCTAGAAACACTAAAGTTTAGTCAATATTAATGTATTTTAATTACATTGCCAGCTCTAAGACAAAGATAACATAATACTAACAACTATACCAACTAACATTGGAAATCATGTGGCCAAACATCCATGCATTATCAAGCAAAGCGCCGTAAAAATTAAGATTTATAACATTCTCACAAAAACAAGGCAAGAAACAATAGCATTAGGAGGTAATAATTTAGACTGGTTCACCATGAAATTTCATAGGACTAATGAGAACAAAAAGCTTAACTTGAAAACAATGTCAGCACTGCTCTTCTGTAAGAATTCCTTTGTTTCCTCACCCCGTATGAACTACTACATATGGCAGAACCCCCCTGTACTCTAACAGGATTCCTGCCTTCAGTACTGCTTCAGCCCATGAATCCATTGTGTCCCTTCTCTCTCCATGTCTCAGGGCTGTACCAGGCCTTAATCTTTTATTCTTGCACCCACATTCATAGTGGTTCTCTTCTCTCTAACCAAAAACCCAATATAGGGTCTAAGGGATGCATATTAATGATTAAAAAGAAACAAATACAACCTTCCCTTCTCAAAAGAACCAATTATGCTTGTGCTAGTCATGAAGACAGAGGAAATTACAGACAGCCACAGGGCACAGAGTGCTTGAATCACCCCAGCTGTTCTCCAAGATGAAAGTTTTAAAATCTTTCCCTTTTTAGAATAGTGGCAAAAACGATGGCGTGCAGCCATGGGCTGAGAATTGCTGCCCCACCCCACAGATGAAAAGAAGGAACACTTACCTCCAGTTTCCTTCTTCACAAGACTAACTTTTGTGGGGAAGGGAGGGAATTTAATATTAAAGTTCCCTGAGGTTGTCTCAGGTATCCTTGTCCTTTGAACAACAGGGACATCAATCTCCAGTGCAATGCATAGGCATGCAGGATGTACTAATGACTTCCCATACCACACCATTTACTCTTCTCACTTCTTGATGCTAAGTTTTAGCTTTAGTCCTTCTCTGATAAGTGAATTTTCACAAATCTTTAGTTGGCCGTCATATTCCTGTATGGGGGAAAGAGGGGTTGACTTCATTGTAGGGATTTGGTAGGCAAAGACGACCAGAACTTGCTGTATCTACTAATGCTAATGTGAAGCTGGAGGGCAGGTGTAGGGCTGCTCACAATGTGAACTATTGGGATGAACTGATATATTGGGAGTAATTCTTGTTTCTCATCTTTGCATTTAATTCTGACATTTAAACCACAGCCACTTCTGGCTACATCCTGCAAGTAATTTTGTACAATAGGAGCACATTAGTAGATCAAAGGGTACACTAAATGCAGTCCTGGAGATTTGCTTTGGACTAGATTTAGCCCGGTTCCATGGACTGAGTATCCCTGGCATATATTTGGTTCAGGAGTATCCACAAGACCAATCATTGTTTTGGATCTTTATATCCCAACTTTGGGTTGTGGTGTTCCTAGAGCAGGGTCTTTGTTTAAGTGCCTCCAAAAGAAACCTAGTTAATGCATTCTAAAACCACTCCAATGCACGGAAAGTAGAGATGATTAGGGGGCTCACTTCAAAACTGCACTATTGCTCCAAATCAAAACACTAATTCAGGTAAAGCCTCTTTCAGATGAAAAGTAATCATTGAGGCAGGGTCTAGGGCAAGTGGTATTCTTATAAGGGTTCATTATAATACCTACAGCCATTACAATGAATACCAGCAGCTCTGTATCTTCTAACATGTAACTATCCTTAATTTACTTAAGACCCCTGCAAATCTTTCCCCAAACACAGAAAAGCCTCAGATTACATACAATGGAAAGATGGATGGCTTGTGGTAAGCCTATGTCTGAACAAATCATGTCCCTTCCCTGAACAATGGGAAGAAACAGAACTATTTTAAAAAATATTTGGTTATGTTCCCTTGCTATGCATAGGATATGAGGACTTCAAAACATTACAGTCTAGGCTGTGGTTGATAACTATCAGATTTAGGAATCTATATCACATCGAGTGTGGATGCAACCCACTAAGCTGGCACAAAAGCAGTGATTACCCATTGTAAGGGTAACAAGATACAGAGGTAGAGCAGATCTGCAGTTCTTCTTCCATTAATACTGGTGGATCAAGGAGCTTTCTCTGCTTCTACAGCATAACTGATCCGATCAGAATTTTCCTTGGGCTTCCAATGCAGCAGTGTCCATGTGAATCCTACGAAAGTCAGTACCTTTAGCCCCTGAATATGATGAATAACCGCCCCATGGCAATGTGAAGAGGTGACCTATACAGATTCTGAGAAGGGTAGCAAAGACCAAACCCCATTTTGTGATCCACTCAGCAAAGGTGCCAGGTCCATGAAAAAGCTGGTACAACTTGGACTGAGTCTTCACTGGCTTTGCTTCCTCAGCAACTCATTTGCTGTTTTTTGGACAAATGTGCATATTCGTATTGCACAAGACATTACTGGGGGACCACAAGCTGAAATCCTTCCTTGGCAAAATCTCCTTTTGAGGTTTGTAAAAGGTTGTCTATGTGAAGAGAAGATTTAGACCCGTTAGCATTTTTTACCATAAGAATACAAAGACTTACAACCTAGAGTAAAAAAACAAAGTATGATACCTGCCTCTAAGAGCATCCACTACCAGCTAGACAGCATAACCTACATAGTTCAGGCCATCTTAGTGATCCTTCAAGATTTTGTATTGCTTAACATTCTCCCTCCAGCAGCAGCTCTCAAACCACTGAAGGGCAACAGCCTGGTTTAACGCTGGCCTTGCTTAACTGTCTGTACTTGTCAGACATCCCCCACTCGGATGAAATGAGATGAGATCCTAGATAAGAGCCTTTCAGGACAACTCCTTTCCACTCACCCTTGTTTGTGCCTACAGATCTGCCCTCAGCAAAGACCTTTTCAGTATTTCTCCTGTCCAACCAAATCAGACACTCTGAGTTCAATGCTCTATCTTTTGATCCTTCCACATCACACAGGGAAATAGGGAAGAGCTGAGGGGGCAAAGGAATGAGAATACTTTCTTCTGTTGTGTACATTTAAAATGAGAGGGAAGAGGGGATGTTCTGCTACTCTGAAATTTTTTTTTTTAAATCCCTTCATAAACCTCAGCTATTTTCTACAACTCATTTAAGAGCCTCTTTTTCACCTATAAGAAACTCCCGCCTACTGTAATCTGTTATTTCTGGTGCATTCTAGTATTCCGCACAAATGCTCCTCAGGTCTGAGTTCCATTTCCTCATTGACACTACCCACTGGTACACCAAAAAAAGCATTCCTTTTCTTCATGGCAGACATCCACTGCTATACCTTTTTTTCCTAAGAAAATCCCAAACGTGTTTCTTTCATGTATCCTTCAATTGCTGATCAACAACTAACTACTCCCACTCTTGTATATCAGCCTATATATTCCTTGCATGTTGTACATCAGGATGAGACTGTAAATTCCTCCAGGCAGGCATCTGTTTAACCTATGTGTTCTAAAAAAAATGTAGATTGGGTCAGACTGATTTTTTTCAGCTGAGGGGGAGTCAGGCAGAAAGAAAGAAAATAACCATAAGGGGAAAAAGGGAAAACAAAAAACAGTGGAATGAAGGGAAGAAAGGAGAAATGAAAAGGATTGCTGAAGAGTGGGAATAGAGAGCAAGCTAATGTATTTGATGAAAATGCAACATTAGCAAGCACAGTATGATTTGACAAGTGTGAACAAGCCCACACCAATGTTAAAAAGCACTACATCTGGCAATGTGTCAATGTTTAAGCAGCACTTTCCTTCTCCTTCCCATGCTGGGATTCCGCATCCTTGATATTCCCTCAGATCCACTTCTAAGCTGCTTAGGTCTACAGGAATACATTTGTAGAGGTGGATTGGACAGAGAACAGATAAATCGGTAGTAATTACAGTTACCATCATTCTGTCCCTCCCCAGGTTACCTCATTACAAAAGAAAAGATCAGCAAAACATTGCAAAATGCTGATATACACCCAAATGCAGGGAATCATTTAGAATAGAAATGTTGGGGTTAACCATATGGCGTTTAACCTACCTATCCCCTTGTGTATATTACTTTTACTCTAGCAAATATATGGCAATGAGGTCACTTGTCTTTTGGACAAGTTCTGGGCACTAAATTCAGCAGCTGCAGAATCTTAACTAGAGCAGGATACATATGTGAAAGGAATTTTTAAAATTTCCTCTAACAACTTTCTTCAGGAACCCATGTTGATATTTTTCTTAAGGAAAACTAGGCTGGTCCCCTGTTACTATATGATAAACTCTGTGTGTAGATATGCATGCAGATTTGATCGTAAGACTTATCAGTACGTTATCAGTATGCACATACACACATCATACACACTTGCTATTTTTATGGACGTAAAACTCCTGGATTTGCTACATGTTAACAGTTAGCTTTTAGCAGGTTTATCCTGTATTGTTTTCAGCCAGGGTTTGAACATTCTTCCACATTTTAGCTATGCTCAATCACAACATTTTGTTCTTTTTTTACCTATGGGTCCATTGCTGGGTATCCATCATTCCAGCTGAGGACAGCAAGTCTCACCCTCATATCTCAGTACAAACTAGAGAGCTCTACATTTAATAACATAAACTACCAAGTCTCTCATGCCCTTTGATTTTGGAGGTATTATGGAAGCAAAATACGAATCCTCAATACTTCATTCTGCATGAATTGCATTCAGTATTGTACACTGTCAATTTAAAATAACCAAAATCACAGCAATATAAACTTCCTGTTACTTATCAAGCTTTTGCTCCTGTAAAGCCTGTAGGAGCAGATTGCTGTTTTTTCTCATATGTTAAAGCATTTGGAAACTATCAGTCATTTGGAGGGGGGGGAGACAAGAAAGGAAAATCCCAAGATTTTGCATGCAGGGACAAATTCAGCCCCTGATTAACAGGTGCAACTGTTGTTGTTTTTGCCAGATTTATTCTTGCTTCTAGCAGGACAGAGCTGGAAAATCATGGGCCTAATAAAACAGATTTATCATCTAGATAAAAATAGTTTCTTTATACTCTGCACTCTGTGTCCTGTGCTGCTAAGGAACTCTTCAAAATTCTTTTGTTTTTGACAATAAAATGGTTCCCATGGCAACACCATCTGATGTCACAGAAACAAGGCGTGTGAGGTCATAAATCCTTCAGAGGAAAAAATAAAATAACAAAGGAGGTCCAAAACTTTACGTATCTGTGATCTGAGGTTAATATTGGCTTTTTTGTTCTGTAAGACTTAGTTTCACTCTCTTTTTCCCCCCCCTAAATATTTTATTTAAAAAAAAAAAAAAGCGGAAAGATTTGTCCCAGGAATTTCCTGTTGGCTGTTGTCCAGAAAACAGAGAATACCAGCAATAATGCGAACAATGCAAGTTCCTCCTAGGCCTGCTTCGAGCAAGCTTCCAAGTCCTTCTATAACTTGGCTGAAATATGACTGTGCTTTGGAGAGGTTACTGGGCTCCACAGCCAGAGGTTTGTACAGAAACATTTCAGTTTCTCTCCTGCTCTTTCCCCTTCTCTAGGCTCTAAGTTACAGGAATCCAACAGTTCATGTTATTGAAATAAACATCCTACTACCGCACAGTGAAGAATACTTTAAACAACTTGCTTTGCAAGGAAAAAATACAAGCTTGCATCTGCTATATGATGATATGCAGGACATTGCCAATGTAGATCAGTAGAGTAGATGAGATGAGTTGAGATTGTCAGCCAAATATTATGTCCGTGGTCAGTCCCAGGCATTTCAAAGGGAAGAGCCAAGAAAACCTGCAGAAAGCAGGTAGTTGTGAAATAACCTGCTTACTGTTTTTTTTCCTGACCAGTGGTCAACACGCCTTTCAAAAGCAGCATGCTAACAACCGTATGTACACACATGCATGCATGCACCTACTGTGTTTTTCCTTTTCTACACCTTGGCAGAACCTAGCCATTTTCCTCTTGTAACTATTGTCTTTTACTCACTGTACCCTAAGAATCAGGAATCTATTAGGTGGTTCACAGTTTAAATAAAGAATTAGCCAGCTCATCAAGAATCTGCCATGCTAGTCAGAGAGAGACATCAGCACACTTTCAGGTCATCTGAATAAGATTTTAAGAACTGAATTTTTAGTAAGTTTTATATGTTAATGCATATTTAAGAGTACAGATGTGTTTTTCACAGCTTCCATCCATGGATCTCAAAACATTTTAAAATGGGTTTCCAGTTTAGACTTCACTCTTTTATGAGGCAATGCAAAGGACATTCTACCAGTGAGAGATATATTCAAGCTCCCAAGTAAAGCATGGCAGCAAAAATAAACAAACAATACCTTATTGTCAAGTCCAAACATCCAAAATTTATGAGTCAGGAACTTGAAAAGATACTTGCTTAAATTAGAGACTATATTAAAAAGACTACATTTTTAAATTACTTTTTTTTCCAGCCTTAACAGCGCACTGAGTTGCTAGTTCAAGCTTTTCCCACAGCTGAGAAAACTAGAAATGTGCCCTTTATGTAATGAAATAGATTTCACATATTTGCATTACTTCAGGAGCTGGAACTTTTTGAAAATACAACAACTATCCTGAGACTCAATAAAATCATGAGAGTTGGCAGCACTGTGTTTAGGACAGGAAGTAATGAATGGTAATGCTTTCACTCAAAACTCCAGGGATAGGTAGAACACAATTACTAAAGTATGAATTTACACCAGGCTATGCTTAAATATGCTCTCTGAAAAAAAAAAAAAAGTCTCTTATGACCAGAAGAGGCAAAAGTTACCAGGTGTGTAATACATCATTATCAACAAATACCCTGTACTTCAGTGTCTCCTGAAGCTATGCTGAAGCTACAGGTCAGAACTGGCTTCAGGAATACTTTCTACTCTACCTTTGCTTTCTGCAATGCTTGGCATTCTTCTGTGAAAATACTGACTCAGAGCAGGGTAGCTTAGGAGATAACAGGATCACAGCACAAACACTATGGCTTTTATACTAGTGGGATGTAATATAGTAATGCAAAGTATTTCAATCAACTGCGAGTAGTGGCTAGTCCAGACACAACCCCTCGCCAACCATCTATTTAGTAAGTGGAAGTTAATTTAACTATAATATAGCATTATGCCTACAGGTACAGATTACTTTTCCATAACAACTAAACATATTCAGAAGATGAAAACGGATGGTGGTGAAGTGCTTGGATGCGTATTTCAGAATGCTTTGTCTGTGGAGTAGAATTTCAGGCAGGGCTGTTACCATCCTTCGGATGTTGGCAGAAGAGGGTAATTACCCGTGATGACCTAAGAGTGCTATATATACTTATACCACATACGTGGTCATGGAAACCACCACAAAACCTGCTGTATTTTCAAAACCATGATATAAATTTCAAACTACTATATAAAGTAGCTTTATACTTCACTGCTAGGGTGCACTAGCCTCTTTCTATACCATTCACAGCATAGTTACTATAGTAACTAATGCATTGCAAAAGAGAGGAAGAAGCTAAAAAGAAGCTAAAAAAAAACCTTAAAAAATTATAAAGACCAAAGAAAGGAAGTGTCTTTACAAAACCAAAGAACACAATGTGAAGAATGCAGGCACAGTTTTATGGCCATTTGTTTGGAACTACCAGCACCATCTCACTCAGGATGTTGCCACTTAAATTCCTGTATATTGTTTAGCCAAACAGTTCCGTGGCACCTAGCACTGCAGTAGCTAGGCATACCTAGACTTCATGAAACAAAGATTTTATTCCCTTCATCAACATGCAGAACTGCATAAAGAATTTCCTCCATCTTCCAATTAATACTGCAAAGCTTTAAAATCCCTGAAAATTGAATGGAATGATCACCTTTGGGAGGGGAGATCAGTTTCTGAAATCCATGAGGGGTTAAAATTTCACATTTTCCAGTTTCCATCTTTCGCTTTAGCAGAGAAGTGTGGGAGCGACAGATCAACACACAAAGTAATAGAAACTGTTACATTATATTACATACTAAAGAGAAGACACCTCAACAGAACATAAGGCTCTCTGAAGTCAGGGATTAAAAAAGTTTTATGCATCACTATCTGTGTGCATGTGTATATTCATACAGAGTCTGATTTTCCACTATCTACCACATGCAAATTTTCATATAAAATTATTATATCAGCACCGTATTCACTCCCCTTGCCATTCTACAGCTATACAATGCAAACTAGCTGTGGGACAGTAAAACTAAATACCAAAATAGAAATTCAAGAGCTTCAACTAATTCAACATTCCATTGCTTAAGGATATTCCTGATAAAGCTTATAGCTCTCTCCCTGTGTCAGCAGTTCTCTTTCCTCAACCTTCTTTGATACTCTCTTCTTAAAAGGAAAGCTATCATCTAGTATTTTTTGGTCGAAATATTATTCTGTTCTCTGGTGTCTCCATGACGCTGTCAGGAAAAGCCACTCTTCCCCATCATATACTGGATAGTCATTTAAAGGATGCTTTCTGCAACTTACATTTCCCAAACACTTTTTAGAGAATGTGAAAAACAGTAAAAATGGTTTCTGTTAAATCTCTTGGGACTGGATAGGTTTAGCCATTATCCATACAAAGGCTCTGGCAGCTGGTCAAAGTCACATGTCAAGCACAACAAGCTAACCCATTTGGCTCAAAAGCAGGCAAAGAATACATGGAAAATTGCCATCACAATTAGTTAAATAATAAAAACGTAGCAAGCCATTTGGAAATTTTCTAAGACCTTTCATTCTGCAAATATTTTGCAAACCTCAAAAAACAAAGTTCAAAAATAAAGGTTTTGCCATCAGTTATTTTGGTTGGCTGCAATAAATAGGGCAACACTAAAGCTCAGCTTCAGCATACTTCAGGTATCAAAACCTCACATCTCACTAACCATTGAACTAACAGCTACGTAAATAAACCTTAAACAATTGGTGAGGGAAGAATTGCATAGAAACTTAACTTATATTCCCTTGTCCCCTCCTTATCTAGAATCTCAGTGGTAGATTTCAGAATTTTAGAAAGAAAGAAGGAAAGAAATTGAATTTCTTAATCAGCCAAACTAAATCATAGAAAAAAGCACCTAACAAAAAGTTCTAAGCTTCTCCCAGTGAACCTGAATTGACAAGTTCACCTGTATTTCTCATTCCTTTTGATTCTTCTCTTTCCCTCAACACACAGAAAAGATAGCACATACTCTTCAGACAGTCTAATATTTTTTTAATCAAAAGGAAATTAAATAAGAGGCAATGATGTACATTCCTTCTGGGGAAAGCAGAAGCCTCATTCCTAGCCTGTCTTAAAATAGCCTGATTGAACTACAATATTTGCATTACAATTCTGGGTCAGCTGCACCATGGGATTATGCGTGCAGATCAGAGGGTTGTTTAGTTTTTATTTTCAGCCTTGTAGATTTTTCACATTATATCCATTCTGCTGCACATTCCTCCTGATATTATATATCGATGCAGTTTGGAACAATTGGAGAGATTTACTCCCTGGATATTTGGAGTAGGAAACAAGGCCTGCGGCAGTTTTATTCATTGGAAGTGGAAATCTTTGCTGCAGAGTATCAGGTGTCAAAGTAGACAAAAGAGCCTTTGATTCTTTTCAAACATTGATTCAGATTCTGATATTCTCTACTTCTGTATCAAATCATAGCATTCTTTGCTACAGTACTCTGGATTTTACCTGGAGTATATAAAATGAGGGCCAAGTAATGCTTATGAGGTGTCATCTGGTAAAAAGTCTTCCCTGTCAACTACAGCTGAACAAATGTCTACTACAGCTCAGCAGAAGTTTCCCATTAATTTCACTTTCCTCACATATTGTATGTCAAATTCTTGAACATATTTTTATCAGAATAATTTGCAAACTTATTAACTGGATAATTCTTTATCTGCTGACAGGTCTTGGTGGACAGTTCATATATACAATACAGGCTGAGCTACTTAGTTACATAGATCAGGTGTTTTTGCATTTCTCTTCTGGCAGCAGTGACTCTAAGTAATGCACAGATCTTGCAAAGGCCCGTCTACACAGAGCTGCATTTCATACTCATCTCACTTTACCAGTTTGTGTGTAAGAAGCAGAGCACTTGTTGATCACCAAGGGGAATTTTAAGTATTAATTAAAGCTATTTAAAGTCATTTGCTGAAAAGTGCTGAAAGAATATGAAATATTGTTATCTGCCACGTACTGAAATAGTGGATAAATCCATACGATTACAAAAATTAGAGACTGAAGAGACTATCTAGTCCCTAATCCCGATCAGTGCAGCAATTAGTGTATTCTAAGAATGTTATTCAGTCTTAGTCAGTGACTGTACTTCTATCATATTTCTTAGAAATGTGCTCCTCTGTACGCTGACTCATAGTCAAAAACAAATTTCATCATCTCATTTTACCTCGAGAAATTACACTCCTTTGTATCATCTTTAATGGTTTCTCCCCAGAGTTTTTCCTTAGTGTTTTATGCTGCATGTTCTGGGTTTTATTTTGCAACCTCACGGCATTTGTGACTTTCTGAAACATTTTAGATTATCAGACCATTTCTCTCTTACATTTCTCTTCCAAGCTGTACATAAAAAACTCTTTTGATTTGCCTCCATGAATCAAACCTCCAGATATTTCATCCTTTGCGTTGATGCTGATATCAATTTTCCCTACTTTGTAAAAATCTTTCTTATACTAGAACTTGTACACAGACTACAATGCATACATTTTAGGGAGGAAATCACTGGACAGGATCTGACTGGAGTAAATGAAAAAGAATACAATCTTTTCCAGAAGTCGTCAATGCTCCTGACTCCGTACCACTGAAAAAGATGTTTTATTTTCATTAGACAGTTTATCCTTACCACATTGCTATAATTTCAAAGTGAACCTGCTGGTGTACTCATCTTCCTGTTTTGAGACGTGAAAACACTAGGATTTATTTTGATAGCAAAAATCTTTCCATTTATTAACAGAAGAAATGGTCTAGACAAGGCCAAGCAGTTGATGAACTGTAATTACTTTCATGATTGATTAATAATACATGTGCATGTCCTATAATTTTTGTTACTCTTTTATTATCGTTACTGATATACTGATACATAGGAGCCTCACTCACTGATTTCTATACTAGTGTGATCTGTGTCATGCAAACGGGGGGGGGAATAAAAGGGCCACTAATCCAGTTTCATGTCTGTAGAAGACATTTGACTTTCTATAATATGAAATTCTGATTAAGAAGCCAGAACATGACGTACATTCCAACATGACATACACCACGTTGATTAAAAGCTGGCTCATAGGCCTTAAAATTTAACAATTTGAAAAAAGCTCCCCCTCTCACCCTGCTTGACATGAGTCTTTGCTTTGAGTGTCTTCTGGATATATAATATATATCCTACAAGAACAAAAAAGATTGTTGTTGTTTTTTTTTAAAGCTACCTACATGTGTACAGAAAACAACTCTCTTTTCCACTTCCCCCTTCCCTTTCTCTCCGTCTCTCACACTCTCGCACACACAGCTGAGACCTGAGATGGAAAAGCCACAGTTACCTCCTCAGCAGAAAACAGTAACAGCATTTCATGCATATTAATGAAGATACATTAAACATCTTTCACTGTGACTGAGCAAAAACCAGTGTTTGAAACCCGTAAGTTATTGGAGGGAGGGGAGAGAAGGGGAGAGAGAGAAAAATATTATAGAAATAAACACAACAACAGTCTGAACAAGCCAAGGGCAACACACAGATTTTTCACTTCCTTCACGCTAGCATCTGTAATGGAGAAAACATATCAGAAGTCTCATCAGGTTCTATATGCTGACTATGAATACGATACTCTTGAGTACTTTTTTATGGTTTAATTTTGTTTAATGTTATTGTTGCTAATATCCACTTAGAAGCATGGAATTAAAATGTTTTTTGTTACTACTATCATATTTTTCTGTTTGGCAGACTGATTATTTAGTCTTCGTTTCTAATGGGACTTGAAAGGAATATGATGTGCAATTTTTTTTGTGCACAAGGTTTTTCCTCTGTGTCTCAGTTCAGCATTGCCCAAGGTGGTTTAGTAGTTAACTTTCACTCCCTCTGCTGGCTCTCAGGCATCAGAGCAGAAGATACTGTTTTGTTTAGGTCCTACAAAACCGAAATGAGTTTACTATTACTTTTATATAAAAATAATGGTAGCATTTAAAGGAAATTCCTGACACATTAAAACAGTTCTGGATACACTGTGTTTATGCATTTTGCAAGGTTGAACGTTTTAGTCTCCCTGAGCCTTCCAAGTCACGCTTCAGGGGTTCTAACCAGCCATGTAGCCAAAGTCTAGCAGCCCAACAGTCAACACTTCAACGTATTCATTGCCAGCCTCAAATTTGATGTCATAGTGAGAATCTTACACCATCAGACTTTTACAAGAGAAAGAGTACATTTGACATAGCTATCAGCCAAGCCTATGAAGATCCTTTGGAGAAAATCAGCAACAGTTACAATTTTAAAGAGATAAGCATGAAAGATGGATGATGAGCAAACCAATAGTGTGTAGAAGGAGGAGACCAATTAATCCCCTGAATAGCGAGGGGAGCTCAAATTGAAAGATTCAGTCATGCAGGCCCACAAAAAAATGTTGCCAACAGCAAGCGTGATTCCTGCTGATAATACAACCCTCTTAGCCCATCATTCATGGCTCTTTTTTCTGTAATAATTGTGGAATTAGTGCACATAAAAACAATGATACTTTCAACCATTTTGCAGCATTATGCAAGAACAACCTCACTATCTGCATCTAAAATACAAAGGTCTTTTTCAACCTTACAGCTGGCCCTTCTACTCTTCCATCATCACAGCTGACAAGTTTATCTGTCTTAACTGTACTCTCCCTAGCTCAGCAATAATTGCTGACAAGTATCTCTCTGCTTTCAAAAGAAGCTGAACACTGCGTTTTCTGCAAAATCATGTCTGGAGTATCAAAGGATCCTGTACTCACCCTGAATCTGTTTTAGAAGAGTCGGGTTTTATTTCTGCTATTCTTCATGATCCTCCATAGAACTGCAATCTCCAACAGCGAGACCAATTCCTCCAGGGCTGCCTGCACAGGAGTCTGGGAATCTGCTGACATGACTATGCAAGAAGCACTGACCTTCCATCTCACACAGTAGGTCACTTTCTATTGAAACCTTCCTAACACTGTGAAGACACCGACAGCCCTTCTCGGAGTTTGTCAGGTCAGTATCAGCAACACCGAAATGAAAGACTTTGGATCAAGAGATCTTAACACAAACCTGTTACAATGTTCTCTCAGTATCTATGGCAAAATGTACCCACCAACCTGGTGGGTAAAAGAGAGAAGAGAAAGCTCAAAAAGAACCAATTAACACCTTCTCATCACTTAAAACTCACATCTGTTCCTCCTAGGTGGTCTGTTTCCAAATGGCAGTACACAGAGATGGTAAAAGTAAAAATTATGTCACATTAAAAATGCAGTCACCATGAGCTACAACAATCAATAATAACAGAAAAGCTTCCAGTAGCTACAAAACCTGAGTGCCATAAAGAGACGTCTAGAGACAAAGATTATGATAATGACAAATAGACCTAATGCATTCTGTTCAGAGCAAAGCAAAATCCAGGCCTGACACATACACGTTTTTAAGGATGGCATGAAGCATTACTGAAAGATTGCAGAGAGATATAAAATGAAAAATAAATTATTTTAAGGAGTCTTTTAAAAATGAAAATTGTTTTTTTCAGCTCCTTAACAGATGCTGTCAGAAGTCAGCTTTCCTCAGGATTTCTTGGAAAGTCTGGAAAATATTTTGGACTTGAAGAAAACAAACATAATTTGACTACAGGTCTCTCAATGATTATCTGAAAGACATCCACGTTCAGTGAACTTCTACATATATCCGGGAATGTTCTGAAAATGATCCGTATTGTTGATCCCTGGTTTGAGTAGCTTTATAAGAGAGACATGTATGCAGTAAGAGTATGGTTTAGGAATGTTACTAACTTCCCTAATATTAACGTCACCTGGCAGGTCAGTGTCCACTGACTGCAGTGGCTGCTCCTACAAGGTGACCTTCTGCTCCTGTGAAGTGGAAGTAACACGATCCCTGCAAATGTGCACAGCACAGCTGAGAAAGTCATTAGAGAGACAGAACTGCAACTACCAAAAACTGAGGAGCTTCTCCTTTAAGATATTAAATGAAGCCCCCTTGAGGCAAAAAAAAAATATTAAACCACCTCCCAGATGAATCAAATGCCACATGGGACTCTACAGGTATGCAAATAGGTAGAAAGAGTCTATCATTTTTATGGGCCAAACATAAGCCCATAGGTCATATACTCTTCAGACCCTAGGGTCTATGACACTGACAACCATGCATTAAGAAATAAATTGTACCTAAAAGGAAGTACAATTAAGTCCACCACTATTTTATGTATTAACTTCACTCGACAAGTGCTGTGTAGAGTGCAACTGGAAGTACCTGGCGTATACTGGCAATCTAACACATTTGAATGCACGGTACTTCACTGAAGGCTACTGCCAGACTCCCATGTATTGGCATAAAGGTTGAGAAAGACTTGCTCAGCATTTATCTTGGCTTCATAGGATCCATACAGAAGCATGTGCCAATATGGGAACAGGCCAAATGTGTAATCTGAGCAGTTTAGAAACAGCCCTTTCTAAATTTCAGTCATCTTAATCTCATTGACTCACATTTCGGATTCCAGGTTGGAGCGAGAACTGGACAGATGCACAAGAGTAAGAAAGAAAGATGCAAAAGAATAAACTTCCCTCACATTCTCCCACTCCGTCTATGGTAGATGAATAGAAATGGGGCAGAACAAATTATGCACCACAAGCCCAGGACTTTGCCCAAAGGTATAACCTAGTCTAAAATCATGGAATCATATCCTGGAAGAGCCTTGTCATCTAGTTCTTCTCCCTGCTCTGCAGCAAGATCAATTTGTGCTTATACAAATTCTTCTAAAATCCTTCAACTTCCCTAAGAAATCTATTTCAGTGCTTTATTACCATTATCATTAGAAAAGGTTTCCTAAAATCTTGTCTCAGGCTTCCTTGCCCAACTGTAGACTGTTTTTTCTTGTTCTATCCACCACGAATTGAAGAAAAATAGATCCCCTCCCTCTTTCCATCAGCCTTTTATGTACTTGAAGACTAACATCAGGTCCCTTTTATAGTTGGATAAAGAATTATATTTCTGCTTTTGCTTCAGAAAAAGGACCAACACTATTTGCAGAGTCTCCCTCAAGATATTAAGTTATAAATCTCCACTAGTAATCTGAACATTCAGGTATCTTCTTGTCTCACCCTAGAGCATGCTCCGTCAGTTCAAGACCATGAAGATCTCTACAAATCTTACTTGTAAAATTGAACCCCATGCAGGATGCAGGAGGCCTTACTGGGAAAGAAGGAGGAATTGACACCTCTCAGGCCTGAGAAGTGAATTCACCATTGTACTTCGCTGAGTTTGATTGCAGTGGAGCCAAAGCTGTTTATGGTACTACAACTTTGATCCCTACTATTTCAGCTGTTCCCTCAGTTGCCTGCCAAAGTGTAAGGTAATTGGAAACTTTGTGGTGTCTGGGACGTAGGCTTTATATTCTCCAGAATTCTGTAGTTTGCTGCAAATAAATTGGATGTGTATGAACTGACAGATCCTCCCTCTTCTCCTTGATGGAAAAGGTCATACACCACAGTCCTTGTGAAGACCCAGGAGGCCAGTCTCAGGTCTATGTTACTGTACAGCGTACACTCCACAGAGAAGATAAAACATGGACAGCTGAGAAATACCTTCTCAGTTCCAAGCTCCATTTATTCAGTCATTCCAATCACTGCATGTTGTAGCTTCATTCTAGCAGAACTAACTCTAATGAGGAAGAGATTTCAGTTAATAATTCTGCTTTTTCAATACTGCATTTGTCATGAAAAGAAGTTAGAAATGCTCAATGTAAGGACTTTTTTCTGCTGTAGATACAAAACATAACTGGAACACTCAATAATACTGCAGGCCCCACAAATCAGAAATGAGAAACAGGACTGCAGTGATTGACAGTAGGTCTGGCCCATAACTTCAGCTGAAAAGACAAGCAAATTTGTGAGGACCAAATCACAGTGTCTCAAGAAAAGTCCAAATCCACATTTTCAGGCTAGCCACTCTGTTCTAGTACTTCAATGGTTTGTATCAAAATTCTTAATGTGAATTCTTCTAGACCTCAGAATTATTGAAATAGACACCTAATTTTTTAGACTCGCACCAGACTAATAAAGGGTTAACATTTAAAGGTTTAAGTGTTTAACTAAGTAATCAGGAGGACATTGTTATTTCCAACCTGAGAGAATATTTAAGGCAGGGATTACCTCCTGCAATCTGCTCAAAGTAAAATAAAAATAACAGTAATCTTGATGAAATAAAAAAAGCCTTGTTTCTCTGCAGTGATCCTTCAACAGCAGAGCATTTGAGGGCAATGGAAGGAAAGCTAGTACTTGGCTTGTAGTGCATTAGTGCTCTATCACCTCTACTGCCAAAGTGAACCATTACTTACTAAAAGTGCTCTCTAGACGGGCCCCTTTTGGGACAGCATACCCATCACTTTCTGAAGGGTAGTGTGGAGGATTCTTCCCTTTTTGTTGGACAGTCCCCTGGGTTTCCAAACCTTATGCATTATGGATAGGATCTTAATGGAGACTGGCTGCCTAAGCACTGCTTGCCGAGCCTCTCAGCTCAAGACAGCCATTGCTGCTGTGTGCTTTCCGCTTCTCTTTCCATCTTGTGTATGCCAATTAGACTCAAATTTGATTTCTGTTCTATCTTTGAACCCCATTAAAACCCAATTCTGCTTATTACCAACAGCTTTCTTTAAATGAAACTACTGTCCCTCTAAGGGTTATCCCAGATTCAGAGGCAAATCAATCTGCAATTACTTGACATGTTGCCAGCCCAGGCCACTTGGACTGGTCCTCCCACTTCATATTGAGAGCGCCTCCAGCTCACTGTCACCTCCTTGGCGCTTTGCAACCTGCCACCATGTTGTCCATCTTTGCCTTGCCTGATCAAAAATGACAACTCTTGTACGTAAATGCCCTCAAATTACGTCTCTCTGCTGTAACGCAATACCAGAATATTCTCTGTAGTACTGGCCACACAGGCATTAGCTCTAATAGTTAGTGGTCTCTGCAAATGCACCAATGATTTAACTTTAGACAGAAAAGAAAGTTGCTTATAAAATATTTGTCAGTATCAAGAGGTAATTAATATCCAATAACCTCTTAATGAAGAGTCTCCCAGGTCATAATGAAGCTTTGTAGCTATGTCCTAATCTTCTTTAGCTAAGAAACTTGGGATATTTTATGAGGGTTATGGAACCTCACTGTTACTACAGATATAGTGGAATGTGAATGGGTTCATGTCTTCTCTTACAGAAAAGAAAGGGGCAAAAGAAAAATATTTTTCTTCCAGAACACAAATAATCCGTTTTCTATGACTCCTTGGAAAAGAAAAGAAATAGCTTCAAGAGGGTGCAGTGAGGCTCTCTTCTTCATGTCTTTTCCTGGTGGTGATTATAGTTGTTAAAAACAGAAAGCTGTTGTTTTGAAAATTATGTCAGTGTAGCTTGATAATAGACAACAAAATTGTCTACCCTCCATGAACAGAGGATCTACGTCTTTCTCCTTGCTGGTTAGCCATCCCTGTTCTGTACTGCAAGTGGATATGAAAATTCTTTCTATTAAAAGGCAGTACACTTTTACAAACAATTGGAAACAGAAGGTACTTCAGATTTGGAGGAGACGCTACAATGACAGAACTATCTTTGAAATCAGGCGGTTTGAGTAATACTTGAACTCTAGTACATTGATGCTGAGGTTGCTTCAAAAGACAATGAGGACTGACGCAGACACGAACATTTCTCTCCCCAAAGAGGCTCTGTTGGGAAAAGGCTGATTCCCTCTTGAAGCTGGAGGAACCAGGGGCTTCATACAATAATCTCAGGTGGAAGTGGTTTTGCTGACATATTACCTGCTGACAAGTATATTTTATTTGTAATATTCTTGCCACAGTAAAGTATGTGCAAAAAAGCATAATGTGATGTCTTCCTTCTCCTCACGAGTTCTCACCTGAAGGTTTCTACAGGGAGGGATTTCCCTTTTAATCATCCCCATATAAGGCCAGCAGTAGAAACATTTCAGGCTGTTACAGAAATGATACCCAGCCTTTCCTGAGCTGCTCTGGTTTTATTGTGTGGAACCTATCCACGAAGAAGGAACAGAGTCAGACTAAAATGACTAAGAAGCCACAATAGAGATATAGGAAGTAATTAAAACTTATTTTGTAGTTAGAAATAGTGAACTCTTTGGAGTAAGAATATCTCTGGCTATTTTAAGAACTGTAGCAGGCCTTTGTTGAGCTACATAAATGAGTAGGACTTATATATACAACAGCTAACAATAAATATAATGGTATTTTATAAAGTATGCGTCTAAAATGGTAGCATGATAAACTGTAAAAACAGACAATAAATGGTATTTTTCATTTAACCCTGGCCACCTCACCTGTGTTCTGCACACTAACCCTCCTCTCCAAGGATTTATCCTATTCCAGACTCTAGGAACAGTTTGAAAAACAGTTGCTACCTAAAATATAGAATGGGAAAAACTGCCAGAAGACTGTTTTCCTTTCCTTTCTCTTCCTCTAGTTACGCAGGTCGAAAGCGCAAGATGGATAGTAGTCACTCTTGCATTAATGTTAAGTTTAAAGGTCTATTGCTTTAATCCTCAAGGGCTGGATATGGATGCTGTAAACCAACTGGCCCACTGCTGATAAGTCCAGGGAAAGGCATAACTCCTGAGAAAGGAGAAACAAAGCAGTCACAAAGCAGTTCCTTTTAGCCACTGATTCTAGCTAAACAAAACTTCCTGCTCACATAATGACTGAGAAACTCAGGGCTGCTGCTTTTTCCACCTACGTACAACAAAACTGTGGCTGCAGCCTCTGGGCATCAGCAAAGTTCACGAGAGTTCAAAAGAGGGTAGGAAGCCATATTTACTTTGGGGAAATCCTGAGTAAAAATAGCATGCTTGTGTGCTCTGTGACACATGCACAGTGAGCATAACATATCTGGGATGCGCAAGATCTTCTCTATAGCTTGCTTACAGCAGTACCCACTGTTCTGACTAGGCTGCTGCACTGCTCAAAATCCCGACAAATGGATGAAATCCTCAAATACCATCCAAATAATATACTTTTGGAGGGATAAAAAAGACATAGCCAAGATGACACACAGATATGGTTGTCTTAAGACGGAAAGATAACACTCTAGTTACTCCTTAGCTTAGGCAAGGTCAAATACAGGAGTCCAATTTTCCTTGGAGTAACAGAATTTTTCTTTCTTATTTCCCTTCACTGGCTGCCACTGTTTCTTTCTTAAAGCTTTCAGCACTTAAAGACCTTATATCCTCTAGGATACGTATGACATAGACTTACTGCTGTAATAATATAACTCCCTGGGTGAATGTTTTTACATTGGAATAAGCATATCCATATGGTAAGATATGCTGGTATAGCTGGAGCATTGGAATTGCACCTCTGCGGGTATGTAGGTCAGTAGAAGTTTCTTTGTGGACAAGGCCAGGAAGATTGGCTCCATCGCCCAGCCTAACAAAAACACAGGTAACTCACTCCTCTCTCTAGATCTGGTAGCAAAGGCAGTCTTTCAGTGTTAATGTGTTTTCAAAAACCTTAAGGAGCACAATGCCCTCCTGGTCTACACCCATGACCACCACCAACAGAGTCAACCAATTTCTAATGAACTCTAAAATACTGGTTTCCAGGTCTGATGAATTTTTAGATAACATCCTTATGATCAAACACAAAGGCACTTTTGAAAGCACGTAAATGAAGATACTTTTTAACACCTCCATGTATTATTATTCCCTGGCACCATGGGGGGGAGACATTGGAATGAAGAGGTTGACGGAAGAAGAGTTGGATAGCACAGTTTGCAATGGCTTAGGAAGTTCTGTAGGCACAAAAGGCAAACAGTAATGTCAAGCAGATGGCTAAAAACAGGAACCAAAGCAGAAAGATAAAAAAAAGAAGTTGCTTGAGCAACACACACACACATTTAACAAGGTCTCATTGGCAAACCAGGACAATGAGTCTTTTGTACAAGGGAAATAAATTATACAACATAGAGCCGTATCACTCTGCACACAAAGCTGCATTAAATGAATTGACTGATTAATAAATCAGACATCAAGAGCTACTAAAGACCATCCAGGAACTCTTACTGCTGTATCCTTCATATGTACACATAAATGACATACTATTGTTTTAAGTGGTCAGAATCGTATCTTATCACATGTGAACATCATAAGCCCTTTATAGCAAAAAGCCAGTGCAGATTCTTTTTTTAACCTAAATGTTAAGAGCCTTTGCTTTTGGAACAGGACAGTTCGAATTCTATCTCCAGTTAACCACAAAGCCCCAAGTGACTATAAAATGCAGTAGTGACATCTGTACAGTTTCAGAGGCCACAGATTGTTTCCATATTCTAATTACTACATCTCATTATAATGAAGAAAAATCACTTCTTTTTTTGAGTCACAGATGTGAAAGAAAGATCTTGTGGTTAAAGTAAAGGATTCACAGAATCCAAAGGCCTAGATTTTTTCTCCTTCCAACTATATTGCAGACTTCCAGTGCAATAACACTCACTTTCTTCCACTGAGTCTTGGAAGACTTAACAAATCTGTGTTCATAACACATTTTGAGGGCCTAATTTAAATGCCTCATACTGTCATAAAATACATAAAATACCTTACAAGCAGAATTTTTATTATCACAGATTAGAAAGCTTGAAAAGAGGAGATACTAAATTTATTCTGTATGGCTGATTTTTTGTGTTAACTTTATTTTTAGAACACTAGACAATTAGGGGATACTATAAAATATTTGAATTTCCAAAAAGTAATCCTTGATTAAATCATGGTTATGTGAAAAAAGTCTGTACAAGATAATGTTCAATTCATGCAGTTCTGCTAACCTTCCAGCCTAAGGCATCCAAGAAGCATGTAAATTGCAAACATTGGTTCAGCCAGAAAAGAAATGCCACTGGTATGATCAACCACACCATGATGAGGTTTTCAACTCAGTGCCACATACTATTAATGTAATTGTATTTAAATTTAAACCAGCAATAAACTGCGTGCCTGATATTGACAGGAATCTGCAATTCTTCACCAACATTTATAGACTGCAGCATCTTCTTTGGAAACACTGAGTTTCATGTGAATACTTAAGCAACAACTGGCATGATAAGGCATGCATACTTGTGTCCAAAAATATGCACTCTGGGTGCGGTACAGGGAACAAGGTCAAGGGACATGTGCCTTCAAGCCTAGGTATTAGCTGGAAAGTACTCTGATGGTGCAGAAGTACTTACCCGGTGAGACCCAGTGGGGCAGCACTCTTGCAAAAGGATTTTCCATATCACATGACTTTGGAAGTCACTGACAGACTGCCAAAGAAGTTAATGATATTTACTTAGGTACAGGTTTTTAAAGGCACAAAAAATCGCTGGGTGCAAATCTCCCGTTGAACCTCTAGAGCCAGAATACCTAAAATGCTATAAAAACACCCTCTTGTGATTTTTTGTGAAACATAAGCAAATTAATTCAGAGGACACTCCACACACACTCCTCTTAAACCCGTCCCATATAACAAAGGAGTTCTGGAGATCTGCAGTAGCTCCTGCGACGCACCATCTGGAAACGTAGGTACTTCCCTGTTCCAAAAATTCAGACTCACTGTGTCTTGGTAGGGGATCTCCAAACTGTGAGTCACCCTAACTGAGCTGCCACTTTTGGCCTAAGCAGCTTGCCTAACTTGTTTTTGTCAGCAACAGATGCAAAATCAGAACTCTGGGGTTTCAGTCCCTGTTCAATCTACAGTTATCCATTCTTTCTCTCAAATTGAGCTTGCATTGACATTTTGCAATACACGGTTAACTACAAAGTGAATGACATTATGGTGGTGACACCAGATCTTTGCAACCTGAACTCTCCAGTATAAACAAAAAGCAGAAATGAATCCCCTGTCTCCTGAGCATTAGCAGTTCCTGAAAAGAGCAAACGCAGAATTGCTTTGCTTATGGTCAAAAATAATACTGCGAGAAAGTGACTGGAGGGCATTTTAGATTTCGTGTTAAAGAAACAAAGGACAAATTGACTTTTTATAAAGGTCAAGTGAAAAACTGGATATCTTAAAGCTACAGAGAATTTCTAACTCTGTTCAGTTCTGTTTACATTTAAAAAAAAAAAAAAAAAAAGAGGAGAAAAATATTGTCATGTCCAGCTTAACAGATGATCTGGTTTGGGACAGAGGAAAGAAAAAAGAGAAAAAGACCGTATTTGCAAGAAAGTCTGGAATTGCAAATAATACTGTTCATAGTAATGTTCCTAGATGGAAGCTATTATGTTATCCTTTCACAAACCATTATGACAGTAACAAAATCTATCCAGTTTGGTTTGTATATAACCTGAAGTTTCCAGCATTTGCCACAGGTTTGTGAATTAGTTGATTATGTGCTGAAACAGGTATTTAAGACATATAATTTATCCTCTAGGCTAAAAATACATAATGTAACAAATAATAGCCATACTGAAAATTATATTTTACATTCCTTTCACATCGACTAAACTGTGTCCCATGTGAATTGACTAAACAGCTTTGCAGCAATTTAAAAAAAAAAGAAAAAATCCTGAATCTGATGTTTTAACCTGAACCAGTTTTAATCATTATGCACCGGGTGACTTTCATCCTACAGTGTGCTTTGTTCACGCCATTGCTAGATTCATTGCTGTCTCAGTACTCTGTGGTTCACCTCCTACATGTGAGACGAACATTAAGACCAAGGACACCACAGCCTCTGGAAAGGGAAGCAAGAGGGCAGCCCTGGGGAAAGAGCAGCAGCACTAATGAAAACAACAAAAATCTGCGTGATCAGAAACACACAAACAAAAAAAGCTTTTCCTTCCCTACAGCCTCTCAGTCCTTTCCTCTCCCTGTCACAGATACTGCAAATTTTGTGTGTTCGCTCGGGAAGGAGGTTACTCCCTTTCCAGAGATCACAAGCATATTTCACACAGGGCTGAACAAGCTCTTCAGAATAGAAGCCACTGCCCCCAAATGTTCATCTCCCTCCATCTGTACACAAGCCCTCCCTTCCAGCCCCCTTTAAATTTTCTAGTCAGGGAGATCAGGGTTGTTGGGTCTTTAATCTCCTCCTCACAGTTTCACATACAAACCTTGGCTTCAATATTTGGATACATTTCCTGCCTTTTTTTTTTTTTTTTTAAATACCCTTTTGAAGCCAAGTTGCTGAGTGAATCGTAAAGGGAGAGAATTCCAAGAGCGTTAGCTTCTCTGCTGTTCCCAGGGCAGGTCTGGGCCAAAATAAACCCCCGCTGTGCCAGCAGCAGTTACTTACAGTCAAACACCAGGCATCACAGCACTCTGCAGCTTCCCAGCCTGAACCATCTCCCATTTCCCTTAATAGATAAAGCCTCCTTAGAGATTTCCCACTTTGTCTCCAACTGCACCCCTTCCCATGTTTTCCTTGAGTCAAAATAGCTATCAAAAAATAAAATGGTGAGAAGGTAAATATTCTGTCTTGGATCCAGAAAGTCTCTGCCCAGAACATATCCTGCTTTGCTACAAAGCTTTTCCATTCCCGCCCTCATTTCTGCTTCTAAAGAAAGGATTTGTTCCCAGTTTCAGAAACCAGTGGTTTACACTGTGCCTTGCCCTCCACCACTTCTGTTCACATAGAGAACTTGGATGCCTAAATCATATTCCTGCTAAAGAATTCAAGGAACAAATGGCCACTGCTTCACTGATCTCAGGATTTCGGCGAGACAGGACTGAAATTTGACATCTGAGCAGAGAAGTCTCAGTAAGAGCTATGTCACCAAAGTCAGTCATTACGCAAAAAGGATGGAATTATTTTTACCTTCTGGAAAGAAGCTTAATCTTAAAGCTTAAGCTACAGTAAGAAACCTGTTTCAACGGCTATTTGATCAAATTAAAAATTAACCCAACTTTAAAGACTTTTATATCATTTTCTTACAAATTTCACAATAATTTAAAAAATTTTCACCATGTTTACTTCATTCTTCTACCCAATTTAGGTGAATTTGCACCAGTTGTGTTCACATCCATTTTACATAAGCATTTATACCACAAATTCTGGTGACTATCATGTTTGCAGAGAGTGAATGTCAAATGTTTATAGGCAAAAGCCTGTAGGGGAAATGTTTGAGCATTTGATCAAACAGCAAACACAAACAATACCATGACAATTACAGTTTGGGTGATTGTCAAATAATGGCATAAAACTGTCCATGAGCAAGTCTAAGAGAGCCAAAATTTCACAAATTTGGAAAAAAAAAGTCTGATCACTCATACTGCATAGACAACAAGTAAAACAAAGGAAAATGGGTATATTAAGGGGGGAAATTATTCCCATAGTTGCCTAGTCATCTTCAGTACAGAGGGTGGGGAAGCCCCACACTCCAATTTGAGTTACAAGAACACTCCATGAAGTATGCTTGTAAATATTCAGGAAAATACTACTGTCCAATCTATCTTCACATTCCTCTCCAAGACCAGTAATTTCCTCCCTGGAAAGGCTGGTCCGAGAAACAAAAGAGTCAAACTGCTCTAGACCCCGTCCCCCTTCCTTAGGAAAGAACTGTCACTCAGATCACTTTGATTCTGAAACAGCATCACTGTAAACCACAGGCTTTTACAACATTAAGGCATCAGAGAAAGCACTCTCTTCAGCATGATCATAAAAGCCTGATACTGTTTTTGACCATTCAGTCGTGGACTGAAGTGTTTAAGCCTGAGGAAGGTGGCAAAGCTGTGAGTCCTCATTCCCTCACACATATACACACACGCGCGCGCTTTTTTGTTATTGGTTCTGCTCTAATCACAGCTCCTCCTTTCTGCTTTCCTCTTCTCTGTATTTATTTCTTAGCACGCCTAGCTCCAAATACCAGGCACTGCAGCAAATCCTCCAGTTCTCAATGGCAGTAACAGTAGAAGGGACTTTTTCATTCAATAAAATTTCTAACAAGTCACAGAAATGAATTAGTCTTTTCCATCCGCGTCTTTTTTCTCATGGTTGCAGTCCCCTCTCACTTCCACCGTGATCCTTTTTTCTATTACCCCCTCTTCTATACTTCTCTATGAATCTGACTTTTCGTTTTCCTCATTCATGTTCCATCTCTCTCTCTCTCTCTCTGTGTCTCACCGTGGTGCTGGAACATGCAGCAGGAATATGATGGATGATCACCTGCCACAGCTTGTTTATTATAATTCAGACAATCAATTACACATCCCTAATGCTGGTTGTCCCGCCGGAAATTTACATGCTCGGCACAGACCAATGTGAAAATGGAATCTCATTTGCCAAATGTCTTTTCGTGGGTACAGCATGATGATTACAGTCTGGTTGTTTCAACAGTTGTTTATGTCTGACAATGTCATCACTTACTGCTTGCCACAGGTCACATTGCTCTAAGGTATTATTTATTGTGTTACGCAGGCTAAGGCTTTCAGAGGACAAAGATGTTGCTAAAGCCACTATGCTCAAGCTAGGCGGGCAAGGTAGATCACACAGCAGGCACACAGTTTCAGCACCTGCCTTTGTTTCCACTAGTGTGAATCCTTGTACCCTCTCCATCTTCCTTTCTTTTATGGATGACCGCCTTGCATTAAAGGGCTGGTGAGCTCTTGCATTGACAGGCAGGGCTCTGGCAGGGGGAAATGCTGTTCATGCAGTTAAATAATCCCAGGACAGCTAGTGATTTAATAAGAAGCAAAGGATTGCAGAAAAATTAGACCGGGGGAAAGCAAAAAGGGCTTGTTAGTGTTTAGCTAAAATGCTATGAAGTAGTAGGTGCTGAACCTGCCGGCAAAGGGTTAAGTGCATTTTACTGACTAATTGAGTGGTAGGGTTCATTCTTCCATCTAGGTAGAAAGGAGGTGGGAGATCCTACAGAGAAGAGGATGTAGAGTATGGACTGAGCAGCCCATCCTGGGAAGGATTTGATCTGACGTAGCCAGAACTTCAGGAAAAGGAGGGAGACTTAAATTTCACATGCTAACTGTGTTTATGAGCAGGTTTAAGAACGCACAGGTTTCTGTAAACGTAGGTTTTAGAAATCCTATATGTGGGATGCTTCAACAACATGCCCAGCAATGCACAGGGACACATACACATGCAAACATACATAAGATGTAAAGGAAGTTTCCTCTCCCTCAACAGGGGAGAAAGGCAGGGAAAGGAAGATACCTTTCCTGATTAGGAGCCCTGTTTCTAACACCTTCCTGTTAATTGGAGAGAAGAACACAGTAACAGTCCCATTAAATCATCTTGCTGACAGGCTTGCCGTTCTCTCACACAGAAGTCAGCTGCTTCCCTCCACCTCTTTCTGCTCAACCCAGACAGACTGGTTTGGGTTTTGTACCTAAACTGCCTATGCTCTAAAGCACCCACAAACTAGTCATTCCTGGAAGACTCAAGGTGGAAGACGAAGAGTAAACTTACTAGACTGATTTTCTAAATGCCAGTCTCAGTTGTGGAGGTGGTTGAACTTTTCAATATAGCAGTTAATCTGCCAGATTAATTACTTCACTTAGTTAAAATTATTTTTAAGTATTCAACATCTAAATGGTTAATCTAAAGATCTGTGAGCACAAAAATATTAGCATAATCTGCAGAAAAGCCATGATGTTTATGACATATAAAATAAAAACCTAGATTAAATAACAAGTTTCCACTCCTTCAACAAACAGGACTAACCTTAAAGAGGGATGGCCTGTTGTTCAGAACAGTTATCTTATCAAGGTGGAGAACAGGCAGTGAAATGGTGTAGTACTGACGACACTTTTTAAGATCTTACAAGCCATCTACCTGTGTTTTCTCAGTTCTGTGTGCACATGAGGTCAGAGAAGAGGCCCTTTATTCTTCCTCACAAAATAAGGGCGAAAGAAAGTATTTAGCTTTCAGATGAGAGCTATGTTCCCTGTGTGAACAGATGTATGAGATGTAGTTGCCTGTGATAGCAGAGGACTAGAGCAGATGAATTGGGAAGATCCTCTGAAACCTTTGTTCTTAATGATACCATTTGTATATCCATGGGATAGGGTTCAGCAAGTCTGTGTGTAGTAGATCATGTTGGTTATTTATTCATACGTTAAAATCTGTCTCAGCAGCACTGTGAGAAGTAATACAGGTTGCAAATCCTGCTGAGTCAACCCAAATCATGACAAAGTGCTCTCACTCTCTCTGCATTTATATATATATACACACACGCACAAACATACACACACATATGGATTGACTATGGTGGTTTTGTTTTTAAATAACCTGTTTTTCAACAGAGGATCAGCGCACTTAGTACTGAGGCTACATGTGCATCTAATTTCACAAATGATAGCATGTGAAAGGGCTCAAGTCCTTCTTACATAGCAAAAGGCTTCCTGTGCTCCTGTGAGTTCTGTATGAGTTGGCATAAAAAAAGTCTGCTGAGGAGGTAAGGAAGGAAATGGAGCAATCAAGTGTGTAAGGAGTCACTGCTACCCACGGAGGGAAATGTTATTCTGAAGCTGGCTGAAGTGAATCATATTGAACCCTCAACCTCTCTTTTTTTTTTTTGCCTGCTCCTCTCTTCAGAAAGATGCATTAGTTACAATCAGGAAGAGAAGTAAACAAATACTAGCTCTTACTGCTATGAATCCTAACTGCATCAGACAGGACAGCCTGGGGTAAGGAAGGCCACCTCTGTTGCGTTATATGTGGGATATGAAGCTGTGCTGAAGCTTTCTGAGGGAGTGCTGCATCATCATCGCTACCTGACTTGGTATAATAGCAGGGCTGTGAGGATCAAAATACCATGAGCTGTCTCAGGCGCTTGGTGAAGTAAGATCTCAAGATGGACTCTAAAACAAGGCATGCTCTGTGACTCTTCTAGTGAGGATACAGCACTTCCCAAGCCCAGTGCTAACTGCAGAGTGAGTGGCTTGAACAACTGCAAGACTATTCACAAACTGGGCTGCTGTCTTAGGCAGCCAACCCTGATGACTCCTGTGCCTGGTTCTGAGGCAAGACAAGGGAAGACACTCACCAGCTTCAGTGCTTGCATTAGGACACACGATGGTCCTTCTGTGCCAGATTCATAATTCAGTCTGTTCTGCCTGGAACGGGAAGTACACCTTGCCTCTATGACAGGCAAAACACCTAAAGACAAACACATCTACATAGGTCAGGGAAGCCTTGTGCGCTCCCAGGGGAGAAGAAGAATTTTCTCACTCTTCTCCATCAACTACAAACTCGGGAGCTGCCACAAGACTCAATTCCAAACAGAGGTGCCGCCAGAAAATCCAATCAATTAAAGAACTTTTTCCTCCTAAACAGGCAAATGATAAAGCTGTTACCCTGTGAAACAGCCAAATTCTCATGCTTACAAGGTAAGTTCCTTTCCTGCTGCCCCCAACAACCTCACTGCAACTGGAATTTTAGTTTGCTTATTACAGTAGACTCAAATTACACCAGACATTTAATTCATCCTCACTCTAACTGGTATTTTGCTGTTCATGCAAGTCCCACTGTGTTTTACTAAACAGATTCATTTTTACATTATTTTGTTACTTACTTGTAGCATAGTAGTACTGAAAAGTTCTCCATCAACTCAGTTTTTGACTTAGACACTATACAATCACATGAAGAGGGACCACCTTTATATCAAAGAATTATAGTCAAAACAGGCGAGGCAGACAAAGGGCAGAAAACCAAGAGAGAGGCAGGGAGAGTTTACTTGTCCAAGGTCAAAAGCAGAGCTGGTAATACAATCTTCCTATTCTTATTCCATTACTCAAACCACTAGGCAAAAGTGTCTTCCTAGCCTCCTCTCTCACCAGTTCTTATCCTCCCTCTAAAAACCCCCCAACTCTGCAGCATGTAAACATCCTACAAATCAGTAACACATGTGGAGAGGTCAAATGCTACCCCATGCAAAGGATATGATGAACCTGTCTGGAAAAAGTGACTCAAGATACTTATGAGACATTGCATATTGTCATAGGACTGCAGTATAAAAATGGCTCGGTTTGTTCTGTAAGGCTAATCTGGTAAGCACTGAATGCTCTCTGCTCCTACTGAAAGAGGCTCTCATTCCCTACAGCACCCCAGCCTTGTATCAGGTTCTTTCTACATGACTGAGTACTTTTACAGACATTTACAACTTACGCACACAATATATTTCTGAACTAAAGACCATGTATTTGTTCCTTCTTCATGGGCACGCTCGCCACAGCAAATGATTCATGTCACTTGAATCTAAACACCTCTATCCATGCGAATGAGCATCTCTCTCTTCACTGGTTGCAGAAGGCAGTGGAGGGGACCTGCTGTTTTGCCTGCAGCATTCCTAGTCTTGCTTGAGTGCACTTTTTGACTGTTAAGACAGGAGATCTGCTGAGTCAGGCAGCTCCCCCAGCTGCTCACCGGAAACACAGCTGTTATGCAAAAATAACCATGAAGGCAAGGACTTGCACTTTTTAGAGAAAACAAAAACACATTGACCCGCAAACTCAACAATAGACTCCTGATGCTATTTGATTAGATGCAACCCTACTTCATGCACTTCTCTTATTCTGGGCCAGAGCCTGTGCCGAGTACTGTCCTGCTCTTTTTAGGCTGTGTCTGGGTGACAGGACAGGAGCCAGAGCCATCTCCCCTCCTGATTTTGTTGATCCGAACCGGGAAACCTGAGCTCACTGTTTAATTAGGAAAGGACGGGGGAGGGTGTCAGGCAGGTGGACAGCTAATAAGCACAACCCCATATTGCAGCCCATTGCCTGTATCAGGTTATGGAACAATATCAAACCAGTGCTGAACAAGCTGCTGTTTCCTTGCGCCTGTGTCCATGGCGTCCCCAGTTGTGCAGTGGCACCTGTTCCTCTGAATGCAAGCACAAGCTGTTCCCTCGGCGCTTCAGCACGTAAGAGTCACGACTCTCAGATTCAGCAGCTACTTGGATAAGGCCCCAACTTCTTAAAGGGCTCCAGCTCCATTGCTGCTGCTTAACTCAGTATCACCCCGCACACAAACAGCTCCAACAAGAGCTGAAGTCTAGGAGAAGGCAAAAAGGACAACACAGCAACAGAAAATGGGGGAAGCTGAGAGCTCACGAGGAAAAAAAGAATTGGCTTATTTAGGCAACCTGTGTAAGAACTGCAAGGGTTTGTTGACCTTAAAGGTGACCTGCACTGAGGCATCCACTACATGACAGCACTTATCAAGGTTCCCTAGGTTCCAAAAAGGGTAGCAATTTACATGGAAATGCACAGCCCCCTCATCTGCCAGCTGGGTGAAGAGCGGGAAGGACAGTGGCTTACTGTGTCTTTCTTTAAAAGCCAGTGCAGGTAGTGACCACAGTTTGGTTTCTACATGGCAGATGCAGTAGATGCGCTAAACCCACCAAGCATCTTGGTATCCAGGTAATAGATCTGCAAAGACACCATTCAAGCCCTGGGCACGGTGCTCTCTTTGCCTCCAAATTGGCCGATTAAAGGTCAGTCCTGAACAACCTTAATCTCATTTCACCTCTCCCCAGCCACTGAGAAGAGCGTTGCCCTTTCCCTCACCATAAGGCCAGGCTGCTACCTGGGGAATTTCACTTCGCAGTCCTCATACCTTAATTAATTAACAGATTAATTCAGAGAGGCCCAAAGTGACAAACAACGAATGTCCTGTGACAAGCCCCAGAAAGCATCACGTTAATGACCCCAGAAATCAAAAGGAAGAGGATAATTAAACGTAGGCTGGGGGGGAGGGAGTAGACAGGAGGAAAAAGAAAAAAAGTTATAGTGGTCAGATCCAAAAAAGGCAGATAGCAGATATCAATTTGCATAATAATTCTGCGAACAACAATGGGTGCCCAGGAATTCTATTTAAAGGCTGTAATATTAATTTAATGGGGAAAATATCTAATACAATTCCCACAGAATTTTTCAATTAAATTAATATGATAGGCTTTAATGGATATCTTAAGCAGAGAGCACGATTAACAGAAATACTGCATAAATTACACTTATATATTTTATAAAAACTGGCACACGGCCTTGCCATGCAGGGCACCTTATTCTAAACTCTGGCATTCAGTTGTAATTGTATTTAAAAGAATTGCCCTGCTCAGAGATGAACCATTTCCTCTTGGGATTTTTATCCTTCCCATAGTCTGGACTAGTAGCAATGTGATTCCAAAGAACCAGAAAGAACTAAAGATAGGAACTGTCTTGGGGAGGTTTTTTTTCCCTGTTTGAACAGTGTCTAGGGAAACTGGGTCTGGTCTGTGCATAGGACTTCAGAGTTGCTGCAATACACCTAATACGTTATTAACAGCAGCGACCTGCGGGAGTAATACACCCTTCCACAGCTGAACACTGGGGAGTCCTGTAGTAACACAAAGCCTGGCAATGTAGCAAGGAAGAATTTTAACGATATACTGTCCATCCCAACCATAGTCCCAGAACCATCAATGCAAAAACGAAGGTTCTAAGGATGACAGAAATATAACCCCAGCATCCAACTCATTCCTCCACAGAACAGTCTTAACTGACTTTCAGATAAGCTTCCCAGGTTGCATAGTCCCAAACAAGCCCTGAACTGTAAGGAAATAAGCTGTTAAGTCAATATCCCATCTCTACTCATATCACAAGTTCCTCTTCTCAACCTCAACTACCTCCCCGTTACGATCCATAGCCCACACAATTGCACCCTCATCCTGAACAGCAGCCTTGGTGCCTACCGTTTTGACCAGTTGTATACACTGATGCTTTAATACAGTGTTGGTGAGGCGTTCCTAAAAATCACACTGTATTTCTTCTCCCTACTTTTTCCACTAATGCATAATAGGAAACAACACAGAGGTGCCTAGTTGCAAATGTGGCTATGCATTACATTTAGTGACTTTTAATTCAGGCAAGAATTGCAATAGTAGATACTGTCTATATATGTGCAAGTGTGATGGGGGATTGCATGCAGTCAGCGTTGATTGCTCAGAAGTAGCTCTTCAGTGTGCCAGAAGAACCATTGCTCTTGTGACTTCAGGTGGCTCAACACCATATTAGTTAGTGAGTGTTGTCACATAACTACGTTACAGATTTTAAAATTCAGAATGCAGAGGTAGGAAGAATTTTGGTGGAAGCTCAAAGTATTAGCTGTTGCAGTACAACCACTTTTAGAAGCTGGGTGTATCATACATCAGATGAGCTCAACATAGTTGTACCCTTGATCTAATGTTTTTTTAGATTATACCCACACAGCAAGCTAAATTTTATCATAGAGATACCACACATACATTTCATACTTCCTCCCACATAATCCACACAGAGATGTATTCAACAAGCTTTATAAATATTTGAATGAGAAGAGGATCCTACAAATAAAATAGATCCTAGTTTTATTCTCAGCTTAACTGCTATACGAGCCTGTTGTCCCTTTGAGCAATTACTAGACATAAGTTTTCTGCAGCAGTGTCTTCTCAGCTCATTCTTAATTTTGGAAAACTGTGGGCCCAACTCTTCGATTTCTCAGCAATTAACCCTTTCTGAAGAAAGTAGGAACTGATATGCTCTGAACATCGGAACCCAGTTCCCTCAAATTAAGCCTTCAAAAATGCTGACGTTTTGAATTAGTGGTACTTTTGAGTATTAGAGACACAATGATCAGCTTTCTAATTTGTAAACCCAGTTAAATAAAATTTTACCAATTTCATAGTCATGAATCCTAATAAATATTTCTCAAAAGCACTTTAAGATTGCTGGACAGCAGGTGCTAGTGAATGCTAGGTGCTATTATTTTTCTTGTGAAAATCCTATCAGCAACTCTGTGCTGTGATATCCGGAAGAGCAGCTTCCAATGAAGAAAAATTGCTTGTCACTGGCTGCCTCAAGATGCGAGATAGTTAAAGTTAAGCAGAAACCATATTGCTGTTTTCTCTATTTCTTTCATAAAACACAAATAAAGTACCCTGTGGAAATATGTGAGCTGAAGTGACAGGCATCTCTTGAATGCTTTTAATTGCTGCCAAAAATAGTCTGAAGCTTTCACCAAAGTTAACACAGACAAAATTTCCATGGAAAGCATCAGTTCCACGTGAAAAGAAGTTAGCTATTTCATCAGTTAAAATAAAAACAGCAATTACACACTTTACCTCTTCTGAAAATTCCATTTTGCCTTACAACAGAGATACATTTTAAATATTGTGCTCACATCAGTGGAGAATGCAAGAAGCTCAGAATGCCATCTTACTTATATCACTATATAGTAACATCATCCCCCGCCACTAGTAGGCGGATTTTAATCATCTTCTTTTCATTATTGTTACAATAGCGCCTAATAATGCCAGTCAAGGACTAGAATTTGCTAAACTCAGCATAAAGACAAAATGCTCCCAGCATGTTCAACAACAGACATCTTTAAAATCATGCACTCAGAGCTTCTAAAACCTTGTACCGTTGATAAAAATTCAAGCTGAGTTAGTGGAAGATTTGCTCCCTGGTTACAAAAAACTAATCTTCCCTCATTATAAATTCAATCAGAAAATGCTCCCGAGGCCAGACGAGAGGATCTCTCACTGACTGTTTGAAGTCCTATGCAGTATAGTGTCAGCCACATACGACCGCTTTCGCCAAAGACGTTAGTACCACTTTGACGGCTCATCTCACCAGTGTTAGCAGATCACAGAGTGTATCGCATGCTATAGCTAGGCAGAAAACAGTTTTCTTATCTCACAAAACTTGCAATTACCTTTCCCTTCCTCTCTTCATTTATCACCAGCTCTCAAAGGATGCATTTTTTGATTGTTTCCCACTCTTTCCATGGAACAGAAAGAGACCAAGATATCCAGGTACCCAAGGCACTCATGTGGAAAATTGTCACTGCCTGCTTCAGACCTGTGACCTGACCTAGGTCTTTAAACAGTGCAGGTAAATTCTCCCATATCGTTATGAGATAATATCCTGGGACAGGTCTCTCTTGTTTTAGCTAGAAGGGTCTGGACCTGAGGGACTATCCTGACTGCGTTCCCCAACCACATTCTTGACAAAGACAACCCATTAATGGATGTTTTCTGAAACAAAACTGTTAAAAAAAAAAAAAAAAAAAGGAAAGAAATCCTGACTAGGTGTAGGCTAAAACCTGTATTTCCTGAACACTGACAACTCCCAGTCAGGTCAACGAATTCACGAGATGTACAAGATGCAGGATCAGGCTCCTTGGGGTTAAAATTACTATATTTCCAGTTTTCTTTATTTAAGTTTTACTTCCCTGGTATCCAGAACAAACATACATCAGCATGAAAAGAACCCATTAATATGTCTAATGCTTTCCCCCTAAAACTACCATGACCTCACCACTTCCAAAGCCCAAAGGAAATTAAAGCACAGCTCAAGAGGACGGTGCTGAAGGATACAACTTAAAACCCAAGAAAGCTGGGGAATTTCTGTGCAAAGGCTGCAAATCTGGGCTTGGAAAGGAAAGAAGCTTACAATGAGCTGTAATAAAATTATTCCAGTCTGTAACCTGAAAAGAGAAAGCCTGCCATTCAGCAAACAGGAAATCCCAGAATTTATAGATGACCCTGTTACAAAGCAAATGTTTTGGAACAAATCGTTCTTTCCCTAGCGCCTGTTTTCCACTGTTTTCTCTCCTGCACTTTCCCCTATAATACAAAGGCCAGAGCAGCACCATCTGGCTGTCGCTGGTAGTGGCACTCCTCTGGCCTAGACCCACAAACACAAGATGAAGTGAGTAACCTAAAGAGGGACTCTGGGCCTGAAAGCGTGTCTGGTTTTTTTCAACTGTATCAGTTAGCGTAATAAAAGGTATTACCCTCTCCCTACTAAACGTCCCTTTTTTTATTCCCATTGATCATTGTAACTGGAGTACAATTACTTTTCTACTAAAAAAAATGAAGTTTAGAAAAGCTTGCGTAGGTGTGTGACATGCAGAACTTCTGTCCTCAGCCAATGTTAAATTTCACATACTCCTTGTACATATGACAAAGGTGACTGCACCAAGAAAAAAAAAAAAAAAAAAAAACACAATTAAAACAACCTTACCTGCTTCCCTACTTTTCTTCCACTCATTATGTTTCAAAGACTCAAAGGCACTGGCGAGACAGCAGATGCAAAAGAAAAAGGGGCAGCTCTCATCACAGTAACCAAGGTGGTCAGGAAGGAGAAATGCAGCTGGGTGCCAGTCTAACCAAGACAAGAAAAGAAGGAGGCGCTCATCTGCCCTCTTATTTCTACCACACCCCTTCTCACTCCTTTGGGAGAGAGACACACGAAGTCAGGAAATGCTGGTAAGAGCCATGAAGTGTGTCCCACTCAACTTTTGGTGTCCATGTCCCCGCTCTAGCGAGATCAGCATCATCCAGAGGTTTGCAGGACAGCTGGAGTAGCACTCCAGTACTGCAAAGTGCCATGTCCCAAAAAGCCTGGCTTGGGAACTCCTTCCTCACTAGTCTTAATTCAGCAGCTAGCAGGGCAGACATCTTCCCTGCTGCCACAGCAAGCATGTGTCCACACTTGTTTCAAGCAACAGGGTCATACAGTGGAGGCTTTCTGTGGTATCTGTGGTTTTACAAAAGAATAGGTGTGCCAAGGAGGGCTGGGCTCAGCTAAACCTGAGAGAGCAAAGCACGTGCTCCCAAAGGACAGCGTTCACTGTTCAGTGCAACCTAAGGATTTAACTCCTGACAATACGGAAACCATCTATCAGAGAGAATCTTTCTTTTCTGTTGCTTTTTTTCCCTCTCATCCTATCCCAGGACTGTCTAAAGTAACAAATAGAACTTAAAAAAAAAAAATCATTTTTCCTCCGCATCTATCAAATTGTCTGAATTCCTACATACTTTAAAAAACAGATATTGAATATATCTCTCCTCAGCAAATTTACGCTGCAGCATGAAGCATTCCCCACAGGAAGTCTGTGAGGCTCAATCACTATGACACAGTCAAGGGAAATTTAGACGGTCAAGGAAAATTTAGACTGATGTTTGAGAAGCCAGGACAAAAAGGATCAGCCCTTCTCAGGATGAAGAAAAGGTGCTTCAGCTAAGTGGGGCTGGCAGACCAGCGCTGAAATACTCTTCAGATATGCAATTACAGTTATCCCTAGGGGTTTTGCTTTTGTGTTGTTGTTTTTTAAAACCCTTCTCCAGAGTCAACAATTTGCCTGAATCGCTTCTTATTCATTTCATCTTCATGACTTCTGAAGGCATCTAATGAGGCACTTTGAAGTTTGCCTGAAAACAAAACAGAACCAAAAAAAAGAAAAAAAAAAAAAGCAACAACCCTGAGATGACATTAAATCTTTCTCTTGAAACTGTAATCTTCAGGATTAGAGCTCAGCTTTGTTTTGTTTTAACACTGTGCTATCTTTGGATTAATGGGCTTTGTCCTTACTATGTCAAAGTATCTTGGGGACCAAAATCCAAAATGTGGCACCTATGATATGGTTATGCAGGCTTGATTGGCTGTATATAGAGTCAGGGCTGGGTCTGAAATTTAGAATTTGAGGTAAGCATTTCGTTATTTCAAGTTTTGTTCAGAACAACATCTTAGCCTAGTTGGTTCTTAAAACACTGCAGGTGGGATTGTGTGTAGTTTACAGTGAGGCAAATCTGGAGTCACTCATGTTTTTCAGCAGAAAGTTTTAAATTTACAGTACTTTGAGTGTATAATCTGGCCTCACATCTCTTAGCCAAGCCGACATATAAACACTCATAAAGCTACAGAAGCAAAGACAATTAAAAACATTATTTAACTTTATTCCCTGACTCCCTCCTGAATATCCCTCTACAAAGACACATACTTTTGAGCATTTTTTTTTTAAAGAAGAAATCAAAGTGGAAGATCTATGGAGATGTGGCAGTCTCTGCTGAGGCTGCAGCTTGCCAGATCAATCAGCTTTGTGATTATTGCCATCAGCTGAAGAATTTCTTTCTTCATTTTAAGGGGGGAGAAAAAAAAAAAAGGCTTTCCTATTTTTGAAGAAAGCTATCAACATTTTGTTATACAAAAACATTTGAGCTGTCTTGTGATGGGCCCAATTGTACTGTGAGCTAGTTCTTCCTGAAGGGAGTCTGCAGGCTTCAGCCAGTTTATTCAATCGTCTGTGCAAAGATTGATAATGTAGATGTGAGTAAGAGGCTGGAATTGTCAGCCTGTCTGAACACTGACAGCTACGGACAGATTTTCAAAGTACCTCAGCTCCCACATATAAATGGCCACCACTTAAAAGCTGCCTTGCACATAAGAGCCCATTATCATGTTGTTTGTTGAGCAATTTTTGAAATCCAGCCACAGAGCGAGTATGCAGAGGTAGCCAGCCTGCACGGAGGGAATCCGTTTCCGATCATCAGGTGGTATTGTGCCATCAGCGCATGTGTTACAAGAGGAGTTTGTTTTTGCACTCTGTATTTTGTTAAAGCCAAATCCTAGGAAGGAAGTGAGTCTTGGCACTAATCAAAGTATCCACATTGTTTCAAAATATGGGCAGGAATGGTAACAACTTATCTCACTATCTGCCTACATTTTTCTTTCTGCAACCACACACAGAAGACAAGTTTGTAAATTTTTCTGAGTGCCACACGTTCTGCTGTTTTAACTGATTGAAGTTTGATGGAAGCAAGAATAGAGCTGATGGTGGGACACTCTTCCACACAGCATCTCAAAGTGAGTCCAGTCTGACACATCGATGGTATTAAATTTGATTTAGGTTCCTATAGATGACACTTCTACCCCTACTTCTACAAAGCAACAGTTTGAAAGGGTCCCTCTTTGGCAGCACCTTCTCCTCTTGCTGAAGTTTAAGACCGAAATTTCTGGATTCTTCTATAACACTTCCTAACTAAAAAAAAGGTTCACTTCAGAATAGGTCTCATACACAAGCTGACAGCTAGTTTGCCAGGAACTGGGAGTTTTAGTCAGTCCTGTGTGGTTTTTGTAAGCAGTTTTGATGTGAACAGCAACACACGTAACTAGTGAGTCACATAATGAAGCTTCAGTGCTTAAAGGCAAGGAGGCACAGCAAGCCACACCTTTGACATTTTGCCCATACCTCTCTGCTACTCACACCAAAACATCACTAGCTGTGCAGTCGTTGTTTGGAAAGATTTTCATAACCTCATGATGCATCAACACAGTATTTGAGACGGCCTGTACCTAGACAGCACATACCCTTCTTTCCCCGATGGCAAATTCAAAATGACTACCTGCAACCACTACTCACCTTCAAGTTTCTCTCCGAATTTGTCAACTCTGAGGAAGCTGTACAGCATTAGGCACAAATTTTATTGTAATTAAAATATCTTTTGAGATATATAGGCCATATTACTGAGAGATGGAATAGGGACAAATGAAAAAAAAAAATCATAAAGTAATTGTTTGCAAATGTGAATAAAAGATAAGTCGCTTTATGACAGTTCTCTCACCTGAAAGTAGCATTTTGGGGAGAGAAAAGTTCTTTCTTCTTCAAGGCCTTGCTTTTCAAACATGTAAATATAAGCTACTAATTCATTATTCTGATGTTGATAAGTAAGAAAACAACATACCAGCTTATTTATGTCCTTTAGATAGCTAATTTTGCTCCAAAAGTCTGCTAGAGAACATTTTCACAGCTGTTATAGCCTGTTCTAAGACACACATACACTGAACTCTCCCTTGGGAGTTTTGTAACTGTTTAACTTTAGATTAGAAGGAAGCTTTTTAACAAGTATTTCTGAACTAAAACTGTATGTCTGTCCTTTGCATATTTGAAATACAGCAACTGATAAACAACACTCACCACACTGCAAAGCAACTTCAGCGACAAGAACAATTGCTCTAGGAAACTTAGCACAATACTACATTATAAGTTAAGAAATCACATAATAATACTATCCCTATTGGGTAAAGATGTACTCTGAGCCCTACTTAAGTCCAAAGCGGATGATGGGGTTTGGTGGCCAAGTATCACATGACTGTTCGTAGGTCTACTTTCAAGGGGGGTAAAATGTAAAAGAGAGAAAATAGGTAGGTAATGGACTTGTTTGCTACATTTGTGAAGTAGCAACCATTTAACGATCTATCCTAGTTAGGAGCAGCTAAATAGCAGGCTTGAGATCCAAGAAACGTAAACATTCATAGAGGAAATTCATATTTCAGTTGAGTTATTGCAATAAATAATAAATGGGAACTTAAGAAGCTGACTGTGCTGTGGAAGCCCAAGTCAGAGATAAGACAGAAACTTCTATGAGTGGATAAGGGTGAAAAAACTTCTTTGTATGTTGATTTAAGCTCTAGAAACAAGCAGGTATATTGACTTTGAAGCTTAAAAACAGAAGTCTGATTGAACTCTATTATGAGGATACACTTAGCTATTTTTTCTCCTTTGCAGTGTTACCAGGGATGCGTATTCAATTTGATACCTTTGCTGCTGCTTTGTAAATTTAATGAAGTGGCAAAAGAATCCCAGCTATGAGCCTAAAAAGATTTGGGTAACCAACAGTATCTTCTGTTAATGTAAAGAAAGCCTAGATCTGCATAAAATCATGGCCTTCAAACATTTCCTCTGGTAAAAGATAAAATTAAGATAGTCGTACTTCCCTCAGGCCCATTTTAATTAAGCAAGAATCCTCAAGGATAAATGAACAAACTTAGCTCAGTTTGGAGTAGCTTTTTAACTACATAGTGAACTCCATCGATAGGCGGGAAATCTCCTTATGCCTAGTGAGACACTTGCAGAGCGGTTCTTGGTGGGATCACAGCATTTGTCAGAAGAGATTCTTGAGATCTTGCAAGGTTCATATAGACCTGAAGCACGTCTTCAAGTCAAAACCCATACTCAAAGCATCACAAGATTCACCTGTCAGCAGAACCTGAATTCTTAGATGCACTCCTTCTCGCATTTTCTTTTAATATAGCTGAGAGAAGACTCCCAAAGACCTGAATGTACAGCTGCATGGCAACCACAACTTCCTGTTTATACTGAACATAGACAAACTGTGACCCAACATCATCCATATAAAGCAGTATGTACTTCAGGGAGACTATTAAAATAAATAGAAATGCACACAACAATGACATCCTTAATTCCATGACACCCGAAACTCAACTTCACTTGCATGTCTGTGCTAGTAACTGAGAACTTGCAGATACATTAATCATGAAAAATGTGCACGATGCCTTTCTTCATGCATTTTGTTGGCACTGTCTTCAAGATAACTGAATGCATTTGGCCTTATTTTCACCCACAGCTGCGCTGATTTAAGTAAAGGGTGACTTCAAACCCATTTAGTCAAATGCTGGCAAAAGTCTGTAAGATATGTTTATTTTGGTTTAGCTAACGTGGACTGGGAATACACAGTAAACCAAAGCTAAACAAGAGTAAGACCCTCTTAAATTGAAATAAAGTTGTCTGCATTGTGAATGCTTAAGTAAAGCTAGTTTAAAATTCTACTCCAATTGAATCAGCCTCACTTTCCCATCTAGATGAGGCCCCTGTTTCAAAGGCACTCTTTTTGCCTGTCAAGTGCAAGGTAGTTTTGTGGGTTGGTAAAAATTCTGTTGAGCAGTTCTGAGACAACTGCAGGCCACTAGATACTTTGGGGAAAAGATCTGTTAAGTACCCAAAAAATGAAACTAACCTTTGTGTTCTGTTTAAAAGAAAAACAGTTTATAAACTGTAGATGAACCTCTTATCTGGTATATCTCAAAATCCATGAATTGGCTTGGAAAACAGCAGTGCAGGGGAGGAAGGCATTATAAATCATCTAGAAAAAGAAATATAGACCTGAGTCCATCTCATTCTTGCTGGGCAGAGCACATACAAGTTTTTCTGGCTATTGACTAATGCCCTTTTTTTTTTTTACTTTTACATAGGCAATCACCACTGTATGTACTACATCAATCCAGTATCACCGGAGCGGAGTTGCAAGGGAAGTGGGGGGCAGAGGGAGAAAGAAAGAAGCTGCCAGCATTGGGCTTCAGCTCAGCCAATGCTTGATTGCAGGTATAAACATTACACGCTGTATCAGCAAAGCTGTAGAGAGTGAGCCATAAACCTCCCAGGAGGGGGTTTACAGGGAAGGCTGACAATGCAAGTTCAGTCAGTGTGTTATTTGGAGACATCCTGAGCAGCTAAAAATACATAGCAGGCTTTAGGAAGAAATCAAAAGGGAAATATCTTCCTCTTTCCAGTGCAAAGGGGCAGGGGGGAAAGGAAGGTAAGAAAGCATTATCAAAAAAACACATGGAACATCTAGCTTGGGGAAGTCCTACATGTGCGTATGTAAGCAGGTAAGCCACCTGTGCTGCCAGTTGTAGCAGTAGGATCCTGATGCTTGAAATGACTTTAAATGTGGGAAAGACTGTAGCCAGGGGCTTGCTCTAATCATCATTGTACTATCACCTTTAATAACTTGTCTCTGCTTGAGCAGATCCAGCACTCACACAGCAGCTATTAAAACTAAATTGCTTTCATTAATAGAATTTCCACATTCCGTTTGTGCACGTATCCCAGTGTCCTCTATAAACAAACACTGAGCTTTACCATAAGAACTGACAGCAGAAAAATATCCCCATTTTATAATGTGTGACAGATGGAAGAGACTCGCAATGTTGACGCTGGAACACGTAATCAGGAGTGCTAGCTCGTGTTTCATCATACTATGTTCCTCCCATAAGCTGCCAGTATTTTGCTGACATCCACGGTCTGAATGTGTTACTGGGCAAAAAAGAGCAAAGCAGTTAATGAAGGCAAGAACTTCAAAATGGCCCTTAAAACCGTGGCCACGGTTTGAAATTGTTTTCAAACAATTTTCCTCTTGGTAGGACCCATTCAGAAAAACTGTTGGCAATGGGCAGTTCTGCAAGCAGCCTGTGCAACTTCAAAAACTTGCCCTAAGAGATGGGGTCTATGCCTAATTTGGCAAGGGACTAGGAATATTCTATAATAGAAGGAATGACTGGCAGAGCGTTTATTGTTGCTAGTGATGAAGGAGCCAGAGGGAACCCACCTTGACTTTCAGATTCCATTTTGAATCCCTAGGACAGCACCTAGGGATTTATTTTTTTTTTTTTTAACCTGTAAATGAAGTGAAGCTGATCTGTAGTCACTGAAACAAACCTGGAATCTATAATGCTAACTATCTATCTATCTATCTATCAAGATATAGATAATGAAATGCAAACTGTTAATTTTCAAAAGAGAAGCATCCATTAGGATGAATGTTCAATCATTATTAAAACAAGAAAGGTAGAAGTGGGATCAGCTGATATTAGTTATAAAGGGTTAAATTGTCTGCAGTGTCAGATGCCCTTTAGCAAAGCATTTCTAATTCCATCTGATTAAATAGGAGCTATGTTTTCTAACCTTCTTGCTCTAATGCCAATATAGTACGAAGCTGCCCCAAGGAATCTTTCTTCTAGGACTGCCGAGTGTAAGACCTCAGTCACTCTGGGAACTGAGGTCAGGACTCAGAAAAGCTTTTTTTTTCCTGTTAGCTGAATGAGAGGTACTCTGATCAGTAAAGGCAGGGGGAGATGTCACAGGTGGCATTTCATATTCAACGGGTGCAAATATCTCAGAATGATACTGTGAGAATAGACCTTGATTATACTTAATGATCAAATGAGATTATGTAAATTCAGACTAGATTATCTCCATTATTTTAAAAGGCCCTATGATGTAGTATGAAGGTACTGAATAACCAGGCTACAAACATAACCAAGTGAAATGGAGTTAGTAATTCCACTGAGTGGAGATTCTGCAATGCCATAACTACTACAGAGGGATGAACTGCAATCTTGATATAAAAGGTAATTTAGAATGTGGCTCATGTTGTCACATTGTCGTGGAAATAAGTTTAGAGCAGTTCCTAGCATCAGGAGGAGTTGCTGCCTCTGCTGTAGATGTTATGTGACCCTGAATAAATTACTCAGACTTCCAGTTTATCAGCCTGTACCATAAGGATGACATGCATATCAAAGGCGTTTAAAGAATTAACTCCTTAATGTTTGTAAAATGATTTGAGATCCCTCTTCTAGACTGTGCTGTAGAAGGGCAGACGACTTATTGCAGTCATTATGGCTTTCAATAGATTTTAACTATGATAGGAAAGCTCCTGCAGGAATGCACTGCTAGGAAACTTAATGCAGCTGTTAATCCTGGAAGGCTCTGATTTGCAGAACTAAGTCCCAAATGTGCAAAGAGTTGGGCTGTGAATAAAAATGACCTTTTACACACATTCTCAAGCTTTTACTACTGTAAAACTATGGAGTATCACATATATTTCAAGTAGAAAAGGAGTATTCATGCTCCCAGATGGCCAGCAGGCTACTCCACCAATTTTCCAGGCTCAGAAATGAGGCAAAAGGAGTTCTAATAAAGCAAAAAGAAGGCTAACTGGCAGGCAGGGCTAAGGAAGGACCCAGAATTTGGAGTGTAGTGGTCTTTGCAGAACAAGACTGGGATGCCTTAGCAGAGGAAGCATGTGTAATAGTCAGCAAAAGGTGAGAGGCCTCCATTTTCATAAGCAATAAATCTAATCAAGATCCAAACTGACAATCTGAATACGCATCTATCTTCGCCTTTTCTCCTTCCCGTCTGTATCATTTCCTTGGGGAAGATTTCAGTTCTTGTTCACCTCTGTTGTGATTCCCTTGAAGTCTCAGCTGTTCCAGGGAAAGTAAATAGGGTTTAAAATTAATTATCAATTAAAATGAGGTTAATCAGCACCAGGCTTGTCATCTATTATCCTTGTAAGTGAGACAATCCTGTCCTCCTGCAAAACCCCTACAAGGAACAAGGCCAATAAGACTCAGCAACAAAGCCTGTTCCCTGGTGACCTTTGCTATGTTTAGGAAGAACAGCTAAAATAAGCTCTAATCCTCAGCCAGGCCAAACACTGTTGAGAACAACTATATTTAACCCTTTTGATGCACTGTGTATGCAAAGTGTCTGGACAGCAGAATGTGTTTATTATCCTATACTGCTTGTTGCTATGTTCATTATAATACATTCACTGGATATGGCCTTCCACCATCCTAGCATGGAAGCAGTTAACTTCTCCAAAGCCCTTAGCCACTACATCAGAATATGTCATTCTCTGGATTTTTTGGTCCTAATGGGACATGCTGGCTTATACAATCATTTACACAAGGCCTTGTTTCAAATGCCTTCCACATTTACTGCCGTGATCTCTCCATTCACGTGAACAGGACTATGCAGGCAACTTGCTAGAAAGCCAGAGTCTGAATACACTTACCTGCAATTTTAAATTGTTATAGAAGCAAGAAATCTCACCACTGACACATGCAATCTATGAAATGTAACACTTTCCGAGACATATAGCATATATATATATAGCATGCCTGAGCTCTGGCTTGTGCAAATGATTCATCTACCTTTATATCCAAGAAATCTTTTAAGGAACCACTTAATTTTTGCCTATCAGTTTCCATATCTGTAAAGCAGGGAAGTATTTAGCAAGGTAAACAACAATAATTGTATCATTAAAGAGAAAATATCTATGAATGCAGGATATACCTGCATCTCAGGATTCAGATTTACACATATTTCTATTAACCGGGGGATAGGCACAGACATGTGACAGGATGCCTTGTGTAGTGCCAGTGCTGCTTCAGAAGCATCCTTGTCTAATAATCCCTGTGAGTCCCCAAAGCTTTTCTTAGAATTTTATTGCTTGCTACAAACATGGAGAAGGAGAATTTCAGAGGCACAAGTGAGAGTTAAAAGAACTCAAATCCTACTGAGTTGAAAAGACTACATGAGCACTTGGCTCCCCTTTGCATGTTTAAAATCTTCCAGAATCACTCTTGGACCTTGGGCCTTTAACACTGGATTAAAAAAGTACACTGATTTTTCTGAATCTGGGCACTGCCTGCTCTTCCTCACATTCAAAACCACCAAACAGAACAGAAAGATAGGTGTCCCTTCTTTAGCATCTCTTTGACCTCTATTTTCACCTGTTTTTTCCTGTTCCTACTTTAAAATAATTCAGTAGTGAGTGTGTGTGTGCATGCACTAAACTTTACTCTTAAAATACGTATTTAAAAAAAACAAAACACCAAACCGCAAGAACAATTTGTTCCAATCTGCTTCTGCAAGTTGTTAAGGGGGAAGCTCAGCTGTCGCTGCCCTAATAGGCTTTATGCAAAGAGCTTCCTGCCAAGAACTGCCACAGAGCTCCAGCCTTTGCCTTTGCTAAGGCTTGCTGTGGGTCTTGAAATAAATGGAGTTGATCTATATGATCTGGAGAACAGCATACCAGAGGATGCAAAAGCAATAGATTCCAAGACTGGAAAACCTCAATGCTCAGCTATACAAAGGTGGACCTGGCCCCTATTTGTGACTAGGAGATGCTACAGAGAAGCCCAGAGGAACAGAGTACAAACGGAGAGGGTACACAATGGATATGGAGTCAATTAACAGGATGAGAAAGCAACAAGTTCTCTAGATTCCTTCAGTACAGTCCTTTAACCCTGATGTAAAGATGGCGAAGACAGAAAAGAAAGAAAGCAAATATGGTTGTGGTGAGTCTTCACGTGAGAACCAAACCTGTGTGAAGCCTCATATGAAAACGTGTTTGCCTGTTGCAATTTTTTCTCTAATGGAGACCTTTGATGTGACATAGATATCCATATATGACTACTGGAAAATGGCCTTGCTGTTTGGCTAAATTTTGTTAAAAGGAAACTTTTACTTAAGAGAAGCCTTGGCATGATAACACAGTTACGTGGTAGGAAAGAAAAGAATTAGACTTTGCAGGGATTTACAGCAAAGAAATTCTGGAGAGCCCAAGATATCAGCATCAATGGTTTCCCACAGGCAGGTTACTCAACTAACAGATTCCAGTCTAAGATCAGCTCATGGTCTTTGCTCCAGGTTTTACGTGGGCCTCAGGACACGTAAAGTGTGTTGTTTCATGAATTTCTGCTGAAGATCTTCTATTCTTACAATTCTTTCACTGAGAAGCCACGGCCAGTGGGCCCCACCTGGCTGTCTCACTGGAGCCAGAGCTGTACACTGCTTCTTTGTGGAGCAGGTCTTAGCAAAATTATGTGGTAAAAGTTAATTTAGCATCTCTCTTCTAGGAGAACAGTGAGGTATGGAAACAGGTCCATATTGGAGGGTAATCTGCTCAATATCAGTGAACAGATGTTACATTCATTATCTTTTGGGCACCCAAAAGTGGACCTCAAAATCTGCCTTCAGAGGCAGACACATATAACCACCTTCTAAAGATCTCAGCTAACCACCACTGCTCTGGGAAACACAAGGGCTGGGAGGCAGATGTGCACTCTCAGAATCCCACTGTGACTTGGATTTCTGTATCCAGTTACTGTCTCAACAAAGACATTTGTAGAATGAAGCTGTCTTCACCCTCCCCCTTCTCTCTTGCTGCATTACTGGTATCTATTTTTGGTGGTTGTTTTTTTTTTTTTTTTAAGCGTTCCACTTAGAACATTTCGCTATGTTCTTTGCCACAGTGCTTGAGACCTCTGCGGTCAGGATGCTGGCAGTGTGTACCTGACTTCTTTCACAGAAAGCTGGAATCAGAAAGGGGTTCTCCTTGACTTACAAATTCCAGTCTTTCAAGTCTTAGTAAACTGAATAAAAGCAGGGGAGAAAACCCCTGCTGATCTGGATGCTTCTATTTTGTGTAGTCTTTTGTACATACCAAATATTATATTGCTTTATTTATTCTAGTCTAGTTAAAATGGTAAAATTCCTACCCACCTATGCATGTGTACATGTACACAGATCTATTTGTATTGGTATAATACCAAAGATTTATACTACAGAAACAGTCTGTAATACCTCAGTACCAGTACAATAGCATTTACAGTACAGACTGGATACATGTATTACTGTTTTATAAGGAAAATCACACCCTTATTCAATCAGTTTTACATACACTAAACCTGCACGCAGACAAAGCCCAGGGAGCAGAATGGAGTTGAGGGACCCTGCTTGCCTGCCCCTCCGCCACCCTGGGATTTGCTGCTGGCTGTGGCTGTGATGAGGTGTGGGATGCCCTCTAGTGATGCAATGTTCCTCTCTTTGGAAATACATTTTTGCTTCCCCTGTGGCTTTTGAGGTCTCTGGACAAAACAGCAGCTTGTGGCCTAAGCAAGGCGAAGCTGTTAAAAGCATTAGCAATAATACCACCACATCCTCAGCCTTGGGCAAAAAGAGGGGCTGTACACTTGTCACTCGGCTGTTGTGAGTCCCGCTTTTCTGACAGGACTGCGTGGACTGGGGTTGGCAGGCTGCAGAAGGAGCCTCACACAGAGCACCTCTGTCAGAAGAATATTTCTGTGACAGCTACTTAGCAGGAAGAAGGGAGACTGAGGGAAGGGTGGCCTGAGTCTTCTTAACCTTTGGTTAATGACTGTCTCTGGCAGAAAGTCATGTCTGGGAAGGAGGATTTTAAAGATGGGCCTCTAATGGGCAAGAATGCAAGAGCAGAAGAATTAGGTACAGGTAAGAAGGCTGTAGACAAGATTACAAGCGAGAGGAAGCAGTGACCCAGTGCTTGAGTGGTCAGTGGGGCACAGGCTCTAACTTCAAATCAGTCTTTAGTCTTTGGGGAATATATGTACATGAGGCTGTAATTTCTGTTTGTTTATCATGCCTCTGACTTCCATTAGACAGGTGATATTTACATGCACTGAAAACTGCCAACCTAAGGACTTGCCTCGTGTTGAAACCCATTTTCCTACTTCTCACGAATCCCATGATCAGACCCTCCACCTGAGCTTGGAAAAGCAGCAGCAATTAGGACAAGCCTCTCATCATTCTGCAGACACAGAACGCAAGCGACATTGATATATAATGGAAAGTGAGTATGAAGCATACTCCAGAGACTTTTTGCAGCATACTGACATCTGTGAGGATGCTGTCATTTCCCAGCAGCTAAGCAGGTATTCTTCGACGGACTCCCCTAAGGATACTAAGGCACTCCCAAACTGAGTTGTTGCTGTCAGTACCAACTTCAGTAAATCCTAATTTCTTCTAATTGTTAAGGATCACAGGGTATTTGCCATACTGGAAGCGTGGTAAACCTGGCCAAATTAGCGGTAGTGTACCTACCTTCACTTTCAGCTGAATATTTTCTTTTCAAGAGGTTTTAGAACAGCTTAGAAGAGCCAGGACCAAGGGGGATGGAGTGTGCCCTTGTATGACTGGATCAGCTCCACCGCAATTATTCGATTCCACAAGAGGTCACTAAAAATCTGTGCCCTGCACCTCTGCCAGGATGCAGCAGAGCTGCCGCTGCCTCCTCTTTGGCACCAGAAGCATCATCATTGTGCCAGAAACAAAACAGAAGATCACTTCCCGAAAGGCAAGCTATAGCCAAGTGTCCAGCTGCACTGCCTTCAAAATGTATGAAAAACATGTAGCATTAGAAAAGCACTGTGGAAGATGGCAATTAAAGCTCATCTACACACTAACTGGGATTAAGTCAGTTTTAAGATACTACAGCCAAAGGAGATATGTACGCACAGACTTGCATTAAAATAACTGTCAGAATAAATCAAAACAGATTTTTGTTAATTTAGTTCAAGGTGTAAGTAGACAAGCCCTTGCTTTTGGAACCACAGCAGAAGAAACAAATTAAACTTGCCTCCAAGTAAGATAAGCGGTAAATATTTTGATGTGCTCAGGATCCCACTAAACTAGGAGATCTGAAATCCATCAAGCAAACTCTCTTACATCATACAAATAATGGCAAAACACTTGGTGACATTCATCATTTTCTTTTAAAATGTCAAACAAGAGTGCAAGACTGATAGCCCAGCAACACTGCTGCTGCTGTCAGCAACTCATTTAATCAATGGAGATGTTAATTCTAATAATGTCCTGGACTCCATTTAATTTTGATTACATCATTGTTTTTTCTCAGTCAAATTGTGCACTGCTCAGGTTTACAAATAAGCGCTTTGTATTTGATATTGTCTTTCTCCATCTTTAATCTTCTCTGCCACTTACACTTTTGCTTAGCTTATATATTATTTGCCTGAGATTTGAAAAGGTAAAGCCCCATCTGCTCTGATACTGATGATCCAACAGTACATTTAATGTTGAATAGCCATTTGCCCCAGATTCTTGGTTAAGATTCTGCCCGTGGATAATACTCATAGCATGCTAGTTCCACTGTCACCTTCTTTCCCCCAGACATTGGTGCATTTCAGTGACACCATCAAACAAGAAATACTGCTATTCTTGACATATCTTCTGTTCTCGTTCTTTCAGGTCTTTTGATCCTCTACCTTTTACATAGCTTCCTTACTTTAACGTCAATAAGCCGAGCTAAACTACAGTGCAAGCCAATAGGGGAAATAGCTCCAGACCTTGTATAACAAGAAAAAATATATTATTTGGTATCTTAGCTGTTCAGCAGCTTATATGAAAGCAAATAAAACAATGTTCCTCATTATTTGAAGCATAGCAGGCAATTCCTGTCAGGACACAAGTTGCGGGTTATTGCTAGTGAAATGATAACTCTTCTTTAAGGGTCAGCAGCTCTTTTAGGGCCCTTCCCACTCCTCTCCACCCTCAATGAAATGGGTTTTAAAACAGAAGATATAAAAATCCAATAACTTGTCTTGCTTGTATGAGTAAAATTATCCTCCAACATAAACACACAGATATGCTAAAGGTAAGTTGAATGTGGCCAGAAGGGATGAAAAACAAAGAAAGAATTAAAATAAAAGCAAATGGAAAAATGGGAAACAAGCAAATATAACTTTTAAAATAGCTCCTGTGGTGATTGCAGGGCTTGAAAACCACTTGAATACAGCCAGAATGTTTATCACCTCTGAAGAAGCAATCTTGTGAAACCCAGGTCTGGTAGTTTTTTAATAGCAGATTGCTGAGTTTTTTAAACATCAGTAATTAAAAGTCCAGTTGTTTTATATAGGAGCAGATTAAGAGCATTTTCATACTTGCTGCTTTGCTTCTAAAGCCAGAAGACTGACAACCCTGTCAAAAACAGGTGCTATTGCAACAATCTTCCTAGATTTCATTTGGACTTAAAAATTTATATCTGTTTATGTTAATATTATGTTAATAATTTCTCAGTTTTGCTAAAGACACACAGAATTTATATGTGATTTCCCAACACACATGAATGCGTGGAAGCGGTCCCAAGGCTGAAATTCTGTATAATTGCCTTTGCGGCAGAGTTCACCCTTCTTACTCAGGTACTATAACTAATTTATTAAATGTGTCTTATGTCTGAGCTTGTCAGCACTTAATTATATCCTAGAGAACTGGCTCGTCTGTCCTGACAAACTACTGTTCTCCATGTTGCTGTTCTTATTAGGACATGGAACACTTGTAGCTTAACATTATATAACCAGTAACGCAACAGCAAATGAGCTCAGGATGGACTGCAGCCTCCTGTAAGCCAGAGCTGTGCCATCTAAACGGAGCATGAGGTTTGGTCTCTGCAGCCACCTTCAGCATTCCCAAATAACTGTAGTAGCTGGGACCCGAACCTTCAGTTTAGGTAACCACTCAGCTAGCCAGGCAAACTCACCCCCCGACTGTCAAGCTGGAAACTGTATTCACGCAGGTACTTATATACATAGCCTCTCATGTTTAAAACATTCAGTCTCACCAAAATTCATGGAGTTTAAGGCCGGTATATACCTTTAAGTAGCTTTAGCTGAACTTTTAAAATCAGACAGTTATGTTTCAGCCACTTACCTTATATATTTGATCCCAGTAACTTGTGCTTGGCTAAAGCATGTCTTTCCAGAAAGGCTTGTAGTTTAGATTCGTAACAAAGTGCCAGCATTGGGACCTTGAGAATCAGTAAAAGGCAACTTCATCTGAACAATGTTAAATTTGCAGTGGCTGCAACAATGCAGTTTAAAATATATGTGCCATTTTGCAGAATTACTCTGGTTTGTTTTGTTTAAGCTTTTCAAAGGTAACTATTTTACTTCACTTTTGGCAGAGTTTTGTACTATATGTAGATAGGGTCAATCTGTTCAGTACAAATGGTTCAGTTCAAATTAGACACAGTAAAGCACTCAGTCTAGGGCAGGACTACTTAAATTATTAATTGCTAAATATATTTTCTCCCCCTCACCCTTTTTTTAAACATTTAGTAATTTAGTTTTTAACAATGTCATGCCACTGCCGCAATGGACACCCCACTTTTCCTTTTTTATACTAAACAGACTCACTCTTTGCTCAAAGAGCTCTGCTCCCTGTAATGCCACATTGTCTGTGCCCCTCTCTTCCATGGAAGCATTGAGATTGTAGGGAGGATCTGTATGTTTGAGTTTGGATGCTGTGACTTACTGGGGAAAAAAGGAAGTGGACATTCCTCCTTTGTGTAAAATTCTCCAGGCAGGCCACATGCATGCAGGAGCAGACACAAGAACATGCTTTGTCACATAAACTTCTATACACACAGCAGCACTGAAACTTCGAATAGTTCACACAGCCTGAAAGTGGCTTAAAGAAAGCATTTCTGGATAGTTTAATGTCTATGCCAATAAAGCCATTGGCTGAGCTGGTCTTTTTAATGCTTTGTGTGCCTTGGAACACACTTCTACTACATGCAGTAGTGTATCTTTGAAGGCAGCAAAGCTTTTGGATTGGCACAGTTATAGCGCTGGGTGAATTGTAACATCCTGGAAAATCCCTTTTAAATGCCAGACTAGGACTTGGAACATATCCAAGCATTTGCAGCAGGCACAGCAAAATAGCTTTTGGAATTTAGCCTCCGTACTATGCAGACACTTAAAATGGTATAGACACGTTCAGTAAAGCTAAGAGCACTCAAGCAGCATAAAATAACCCGGGACACTGGATTAACTGGTGTAAGATTCCGTATGGGGAAACTATGTGCTTGCCTGCTGGGTGAACAGGGGAGGGGGAGATTGCTTAGTAAGCTAAGCCTCAGGTTCATAATAAACACACTTAAGCAGTATAAATTCTTCCACAGTGGCTGGATAGGGATTTCTGGAGGAAGACTTTTTAACTAGAAGCTCCAGCTGTTTGCAGGGACTAATGGTCTGAGTATCCCAAATGCTAATTGATAATGAGAGCAGATCTCATTCCACAACGTGCTACTTCTCACGCTAGCAAGAGAGCCCTCCTTTCTGGCTGCAGTCAGCTGGCTGCTCAACAGAGGAGCTGTTTCAGCTTCAGACTGCCAGCTGGTAGGAAACTTTCAGATGATCCCCTGCCATCAGCCATGGCCTGAGCAGGAACACCTACAGCTATGAACTCATTTGGGATTTTCCCCAAAATCAGTAAGCCTGTAGCTATAGGTTTCTCCAGATCCCTAAACCAGATCTGGCTGGCTATAAGTAGCTCATTTGCTTTTAGGTGAAGAGCAGCTATAAAACTTCAAGCCAAGACCCTCAATTACCTTTCCAAAGTTAGCTTGTTTACAGAAATTAAAACTAATCCTATTTTATATTATATTTCTGGGTCCTGCAAATGAATGGTCAAGCTGCGGGCATTGCAAAGCAAGCTCAGTTTTTGTTAAGAATAGCTATATACCTTTGGAGCAGCCTTTGCCCTAGGAACGCCTCACCCTTGCTGTTATGCACTGTGTTACGCCATCATCAGCTAGCTCAATGCTTTGAAGGGATATTGTCCAGTATGCTTGGGCAACACTGGCAGGTTTTACATGTCTTGCATGCTAGTTTTTCTAAGTATTTCTGAATCTCACTGTTTGAAGAATTGTCTTTGTAAGTGCTAAGGTATGGGTTTATAACAAATAGTGAGCCTGAATTTATAGGACTACTACTGCCATGCTTATTGCAATGCAAGTTTAGCGATAAGAATGTGTGCCCCGGTTTCACACTCTTTCCTGATCTTCTGATGTCACCTTTATCTTTGCAAGATGAGTCAATATTAAAATGCATCCATATCCTTTACTTTTCTTTCCACCATCCACTCCTCAATAGGTATAGTAATATCTTTAGGCACATGCCAGTCGCTTCTCACGGGTTCCTTTTTGTGACTTAAGGTAGTCATTACAGATCATCTTCCAAGTGATCATAGAAAAACGTGCATTTCTTCTGTTCTTTGAAGAACACTAGCACTAAGAAGTGCTAGAGAGGCCTGGCAATATTTGAGAGAGTTTGCTTCTCTAGATGGCATAGGTCATAGCTGTTTGGTGATTTGAGCCCTTCCCATGCTTACAACTTTAGTATAGCTCAGTGCCTGTTACCCTGGGGCTCCTGTTTTTGCTGCTCATCTGAGATACTACTAAAAAAGACAGACTGCTTTAAGCCAGGGTGGCACAAACTAATGGAAATGAGGAAGCCACAAACTCTTTTACAGTTTTGAGAGCTTTGCTTAATACTTATTCACAAGATGTAGATCACTAGTTATGAAGCTTTAGTGGTTTGTGATATTGGTATACAAATACATTTATTTAATCATCCATGACAAAGCAACCTAAGAATAACACTACAGAAAAAAAGGAAGTTGTTATATAAATGAAAGGACATGTCTGTGCTCACCAGAAGTTTTATACAAACTGTCTACAGAACATCTAGTATGATGCAAGCTTGTATTTAATGCAGTGTTAACTGATCTAGGGTTGCGTCTTGTGCAATTCTCATGTCCCTAAAAGGCTAAAATGCCAGGGTTTCAGCAGCATATAAGGGGAAAAGAGAAAAGCAAGTGTGGATGTGACAGTGTGGATGAGCAACTAATGACAAATTGAGCAATACAAACCAGTTTTTTACTGTGTTCTAGAAAACTGAAAGTTGAGAGTCATCTCCTCACCAGGAACAAATCTGTTTTTCCCCAGCTCCTGGAAAAGCTTGTTTTCCTATATAACTCCAACAGCTGTATGCCACTGGGACAGTGAGATTCTGTGATCCCATAAAGATTATGCCTTAGTCACTGGGCATCACATAAGCCATGCTGAATATGAAGAAGAGACCCTGAGCTCTGCGAGTCAACCTGGGAAATCAACATAGCGAGGCAGTGAGATGCTGTGTCAGTACATAAATGGATGCTTTTTATACACAAGGCAGGAACTGAAGGTCACAAATGCACGTGTCAAACCTCCATTTGTTGTGATACATCCTTTTGCCCACTTGCAACTTACATTTTTGTGGCATTTATAGCTATTCAGGTGCCAAAAGCACTGGTAATGTAAAAGACAAGATAGTAGCCAGAGCAATAATACTCTAATATACAGGTTGAGTAAGACAGAGACAAATCCCAGACTTATGGGAAACCATAGGTCACAGAAGATGAAAATGAACACTTGATGTGGCAATAGAGTATCCACCTGCTCTCTTTCACGCTGTCCCACGTACAGTGCTCCTAGGTTTCCTAACTGTTTTGTTACAATTTCTGCTCATTGGGTAGACGTATTTTTTAATTAAATATTTACATGGCCTGCTAACTATTTCCTTAGAGGATATGGGAAGCTTGAAGTCCATCAGCATACTACATAGAAAATGCCTAGATTATTTTTGCCTGCATATAGTACTTGACACGTAGCCAAATGAAATTTCATCTACTGTAATAATGATTGTCCCAGTGATTTACTTATCTTTGCATGGACATTACAAGCTCCATAGCTTTTATCCACAAATTTTGAAAGCTTATGATCCATTTTTTCCAGGTCATTAATAAATTTAAGATGATAATCTCAACAGTGAACCCTAGAATGCTCAATTATTATTTTTGTTTCACTGCAAGATGCAGTCATTCCCAACAACTATTTTCCTCAATACTGCATTTTGCGTTGAAACCACACATTTAGCGTCCTGTTCTAAGGGCTATCATATAGGTGTTATCTTTGTGTCAAAACAGTGAAGATTCTACATAACATGTAAATTCACATTACAGAGTCCTCCTCAGTATTTGTGAGGTTGTGGCTCCAAGAGGTCACCTGAAGATGTGTTCACACAAAAATACTGTTGGTCAAACTTGGAAATCATTCAAGAAAAAGAAAACCCTGAAATACTGAGGGTTTTATCTAACAAGGGAGAATTAGCAGGAAATTTTCTATGGGAAATAATATATTGAGTGGTCTGCTGTAGCATTCTTACATCAGAGCACCTTCATTGGCTATGGTTAGAAATAGGATGTTTGCAATTGCTTATGTGACACGAAAACTCTAAACGACTCTCAGTGGCTGCTTAGCGTTCCCTCTGAAGCTTGTAAGGGAGCCCTGAACTGAACGTCTGCTGGGGTCAGACCATGCAGGGAAGTCAGAATTATGGACCTAATTGACTGTGGAAGAGACAACCTTCCAGACTGGCAGTCTCTCTTCATTTTATGCCACCATGCAGCCAGTTGACAAAGTTACTTTACGGGGGTTTGGGCTTTAACTGGAAGTATTCACTTTTGAAGTAACATAAAGGAAAGCCTCCAGAGCTTTTCCCCTTTCCCTCCAAGAGGATTTTTACGTCTTGACTAGCATATACAAACAAAAGATGATTGATGAGTATATTCATCCTCTGCTGCTTGTTTCATTTACTAAGCACTTGGGAAGTGGAGAAAAAATGTAAACCAAAACCCAATTCCTAATATTTCATGTGCAAGAGAGGAAAAATTTTTCTGTAGAATGCTCTGATAGTTCTATAAAAATGTTGTATCTGGAAAATAACAGCAGCTTTTTGGGAAAGGGATTTGTTGTTGAGATGACCGACTTCCCAAATCCTTTCTCAGAGTTCATGATTCATACCTGTGAGCCCTCAGCCAGAAACCCATTACGTTACTAGCACACCACTAACAGGATATTACCGAGGTGTTTCACAGAGCACTCTTGGTCTGTTGATGGCAGAGGTTAGCACATGCTGACAGACAATACTCCACTTCTCTTTCTTCACATCACTAAGAAAGAGATTCCCGCCGGGAAACTCTTGATACCTGATGCCATAAAGACACAAGTAAACGGTCAATTTTTATAACCAAAAAATCAATTTATTTCTCTTATACTCCATCATCCTAAACTGCCAATGCTGCCCCATGCACAGGTACTCTACAACCGCCCACTCACACAGAAGAGCACCATCTAAGGTACAGGTTTTGCTGATGGACAGAGTTAACTACCTCAGCAATGGGACAAAATCAAAACTTATTTACACCAAATACCATGTCATTCTGAAAGATGCAATCCTGTTTACTCTTACTGCACTGGCAGCCAAGCTCCAACTGCCCCAGATGGAGCAGATTCAGAGAGGAGGAGTGCATCAAAATTAATGTCATTCACTGATCATGGCTCTGCAGTCCAAAAGCTTCACTTGTAACTCTATCAAGTGTCAGAAATTATGGTATTTATTAAATCTCATTCTACATTTAAGATTGGTGATAGCTTAAAGAGTAGGGTTATATCTGTTACAAGGTCAAAGAGAGTCATAAACCAGTATATACTATAAACGAGGCTGGCTGTGCTCATCTTGAATCATGTCTCACTAGGGAAAAAGCGTCCCCCAGAAGGGAAGCACAAACCAAGTGTACGGAAGGCAGAATTGGAGAGACCACTGCAAAACGAGCATATTCCATTTTCCCTTTGGAGGCCTCCCATCTGGAACAGTACGGGGAAGAGGAACAGTTCATCTTGTTTGTGGCCCATCGCTAGCAGTAGTCTGCCATCTGCTGATCTACGCAGCTGTGTTTATAGCCTTCAAGGTAAAGCACTCATCCATCTTTTCTCACAGCCTGCTCTTATTTCAGTGTACGCTGGTACATGAGAATATGAAATGCAGTGTCTACTCATCTATGCTATAGTCAAGCAGAAGCCAAAGCCAAAACCACAGGATATCAAAGTGTGGCTGACCATTACATTAAGATGCTTGGATCTCTGTCAAAAAGCCATTCCCTAGACTTACAGCTTTGAACCATGACAAAAAAGACAGTTTACCCTAAAGTAGCTTCCTGCAACCAACAGAAAGTGGTTCTTGATACAGGCCAGCAAACTGCTGCCTTTCTTAGTACTGCTCAAGCTGCCGAGGAGTTCCATAATCTAGCACAGTTAACCCCTTCCTCCTATGCAGGCAGTCCCTACATTTGTGATACGCAATTTTTTACTTCCCCCTGCTCAGAGCTAGCATTCTTCCACCAATTCTTCCTGTGCATGAGTACTGACAGAGCATGTGGTAACTCCACTCACTGCATGTGGCCAGCTGTACAATTCCATTATGCAAATGACAATGCTGATAATTAAAAGTGTTTATCAAGTAACCACAGAGGAACAGGGCTCTCCTCCATGACCAAGCTGCACTCTTCATTATTGTGGGACTACATAACGTGCCTATCTTATCTTTGCTACAGTTGTCTTAGTAGTTATCAAAGACGCTAAGCTTATAATCAGTATTTTTCTAGGATATGACTGACTTTCATAGGATGTTGACAAAAGAAGGGGTCTGGCATTTGAGATTTGGCATTTAACATCTGGAAATTAGCTTTGAAAATCCAGCCTATTTCTACCTCCTTTTCTAAAGAAATTCACTTTTGAAAGATGAGAGATTCAACTAGGAAAATAGAAGGGCATGTCTGTCCAGGTCACATGCAGAAAAGAAGTTTCTATGGGACCTATTGTAATGTTGGTGTTTTCCAGAAAAAAAGACAAAAACCCACAAAAAAATCATAAATCAAGGTGGCTGTTGAGTATCCAGCAGCAATGTAAAGTTTAAAAGGAAGGGAGTATACAATGAAGTACTAAATAAACTCTGAAACTGTTTGACTTTCACATAGGAATATGAGATCACAGATTTTTCACTCACAACCACTTTCTAGAAATGGAATTCAAGAGCAAAATGATGTGGAATTCATCTGAAAGGAAAAAATGGAGAGGGAAAAAAAAAATGGGAGTTCAGAAATTTTAGAGCAAAGAAACCAAAGCAGACCAACAAGCAGAGAAGTCCTGAGAGAGAGGGACCAGCTGGGGAGACTGGAAAACTTGTCCCATTTGCCCATATTGCTTGCGTAGCCTGAGCAGTAACACCATTCATTCCACCAACCGAGTGACTTCATCTTATACTTGAGTAACTGGCCACCTTTGCAAGGAGATGATGATTTACTTTACATATCTATGAAGAATGAATTCCCACGTCTTTGATTAGCCTTAAGGTTCCAGCTGGGATTCGACCAGCTATTTCCTGGGGAATAAAACTCTAACATACCAAGTGACTGTCAGGCACACCAAAAAGCTCTCAGAGCGTAAAACCTAGTATTTGTGACTCAGACTGCATTTAAACTGGCACCTCTGAAGTTCATCAAATTATTTTCTCAAAAACGTCAAAACCAATTAACAATTTGTCAAAACCAAAACAAATTTAGTAGTGCTTTTAATGACCCTGATAAGACTTTTCAAGAAAATGTTATGGTCAACATTTTCCAGATACCCTGTCTCCCAGCTGCTAGCACTTTAAAAATAACAAAAATCTAGAATTGATTTTTATTGTAGTGAAGTTATTTTACTCCTTTCTTCCTACAAATATGATATGCTATTTCCTATATTAATTTTGATTTTTTTTTAGGGGGTAAGAACAGTGACAACATCAGCATAACAACAGATAAGTGGGAACCAGTCAGGAATAGATTTAGAGAGAAATTAGGAAAAGGTTCCCTAACCATCAGACAGATAAGGTTCTCTAACAGCTTTCCAATTCTGGAATGATGACAAAATGGCACAACTGTTTGCTAAAAGAAGTTAGTAAATTTACTGAAGACACTGTATGACCTTGACATCAGGTGCTTGAACTTGATGATGTGGGTTCACACAGTGAGAGCAAACGCCTGATGATGATTCTTTACAGCCATGCTACGGATCTGATATTTGATCCTGGGCATCTCATTTAACTTTTGTATGGTTCCCTGTTTCACAGAGATCTTGGAGAGCTTCATTGGATAATACTATAAGCAGGCTAGGACTCCTCAAGTATAAGCAAGGCAGGAGAAAAATAGATTTACTTACATGTATAAAAATCCTTGACTAGTGCTGACAGCTGTTAATTGCCACCTCTGTTATTTTTTCCCTCCCATTAGAAAACATGGTCCTCAACAGAATTTAGTCAGAATTTATTGAATAGTATTGGGGGGGGGGGGAGGGGGGAGGGGAAGAAAAGGTGACAGAAAATGTTGCAGTCACTTGCAACTGTTAAAATGTGTCTTGCTGGCAGCTTCATTTGGAGGAAAAATATAATCTCCAGTAAAAGTGATTTATCACAATGACACATCTCAATGCAGAGCTCAGCAAGAGCCACTTAATACACACACAAAAATGAGAATGAGAGGCAGAACACAGAAGAGAATAAAAACCTGCATTTCTGATACCTTCAGAAATGACAGTCCTCTTCTCCTCCATTCCCCACAGAAAAGGTAGCTTTCTCACCAGGCTCCCAATTCAATCCTCTGTCAACTGCACATTATCCATTCATCTGAGGTTTTTTCTTTTACAAGGACTTATTCTTTTCTGTTTGTTTTTTATTCAGAGTAAGTTAAAAAAAAATTGTATCATGTAAAAATTTTAAGAAAAAAAACCCCAAATATTCTAAAGGTTTACGTTTCTAGTTAAATCAAAATGGAAACGTCTGGCTACCATTTTTTCCCCCAGAAATTAATATTCTTAAAACCAAAACTGACTTTTTCTTTTAGCATTTTCATTTCAGCAAAAAGCAATTTTCTTGGGAAGAAAAGGATAGAAAGCTTTTGATGAGACATTTTTACATAAAACAAATGGATTGGTAAGTCCTTACGAACTTCCTGGTTAACACTGTATTTGTCATGATAGCAATAACAGAATTTTGGTCTGTCTGTTCTAAAAACACAAGCTTTGCTCTCCCATGTAACAGCCAATTTTCACGAGGTGTTAGCAGAGGAGGACCAGACACAGCTGAAGAGGTCTGACGGCACACAGAAGGCTGAGGCACGCATACCCACAGCTCTGCACTCCTTCGCACGCTATCTTCTGGTCACACAAGTCTGGTCACACTGTTCCCCTCTAAAGGCAGTGAGGGCAACGATGTACAAGAATTACTAACTTTTCCTCTTCTCAGCACCTAGCACTTGGACAGAAAGTACAATCTTTCCTTATGACGTTGTCCAGGCTCACAAAAGATGACACTCCTAGTTAGAGGGTGGCACAGTTAATGCAATATATATCTCCTGATTCTGTGACCTGCTCAGTGCACAGACAGAACTGTTAGAGTGCTAAAATGAACTAGAAGTGTGAGACGAAAACATACTCACAGGTCCTTTCCCCTCTGTGAAGGAGTTCATTAAAATATTTTTCAATGCAAGATGAAAACTGGCCAGATGACAACTCAGATTTAAGTCATCAGATACTGTCAAGGCTTCTTAAGAGGAAAAAAACACAGGTGTAGCATTTATAAGCTCAACATCTTGCCAGCACCAAGATTCACTAGTACCCAACTATCCGCTGAAGAATGGCTCCATTCAGTCACCTGCAGCATAATCCTTACAACAAGGCCAGCTATTCAGTCTTGTGCCCTAAGCAAAATCCTACAAAGGAAGACAGTTTTATTTGGCATTGGTTGCTATGGGTATCAGCGCATCTTGCTTTTAAATTAGCTCAGGTGTGATTTAAACAGTAGAAATAAGGGATGTTGTGGAATTTTAGAAAGCCTGAGGACACAGTTCCCTTCAGAGATCAAATTTACAGATGTTATATTCAACAGCATTTCCTAAAAAATAATTCCTCAATAGGCACAAACTCTGTTACTAGTTGCACTGGGATGGAATTACTGTAATTCCACTACCTTAAAAGTTCTTCTCAATTTAAATCACCAAAAAGATAGAGATTTACGCAGCTTGGTTCCAGATTTTCAGTTCTGTCAAAAAAAGCTGAGGAAAGAATAAAAATAGCAGCAAAGCTGTGCAGTGAACACCGTCTTTGTCTACTACTCTACAGAGTACCCTAGTGTAAAACAGAACCAGCAATAAGCAATCGCAGAGCAGCAGAGTTTGTAGGAATTAAGTAAAACGAAGCACACTGATTAAACAAGGAAATCAGTGAAGTGTCAGAAAAAGCTGCTATTTCAATACGGCATAGTAAACACTTTTAATATAGTAATATACATTTATTTCTTCAAATAAATCATAAGTGACGAATAGCAAAATAAAGATCAATTAATACCTTAATGGTAAGCAACTGAAAATGACTGCAGTTGTATCTTTTACTGCCTTGTATACAAAATACCAAAAGAATTGCCCAACAGATGCAAAAATAAACAAACTAACAAATGATTAAACAGCTCCCTGGCTGGGCTTTGTCTGCCAAATCTCTGCCTGGAGAGGACTTTTATATCCATGTAATGAACCCTCAAAATTATGGACTTACAAAGGAAACAGCTGCTTAACCATAATGGTAATTACCCTGGTCAGATTGCAGAGCACCCAACCTTGAGGCTGTGGCTCAGGGCACCCGTCTCGTGCAACACACGACGACAGAGATAGAACTAAATTAGTGTCATTGCACAGAGCTTGTAGCTGACTCATCTGTATCGTTTGTCACAAGACAGGTTGAGGAACAGGATGAAGCAGTGTGTTTGGCTGACTGTGTGGCAGGGCCTCCCAGGAAGGATTAAAGGCTGAGTGTGCTTGATACAGGCCATGTGGCACCATCATAAGGTGGTGTGGGATATTGGAAGTGACCCGTTGTGGCCCAGCTCACACATCCTGCAGATTGTGGCAGGTTTTAGCCCACACTGAGAATTAGTAGGGTTAGAAGAAACCAAGTTAGAAGAAGCCAAGTTCTTCTCCCACTGCCCTCTGAAGCTCACCCAAAAGCCACACTGAGACACCATCTTAGGCTCCAAAAGCAGAGAGGTACTCCCTAATACTTTCAGTATTAAGGCTGAAATTATCATTATTGCACTTCTGCCATCCCAATGGCCTGTGGACCTTAAAGCAGCTCTGGGTGCACTGCTGTTCATCTTACTGATGAGTCTCATTGACCTCCACAGAAGGCAGTGCAGGCCCATCTGCTTCAGTAGAACTGGTTATACAAAGAGAGCAGAGTGTGTCCTATCATAAGTACATGTCCTTCTCTAGCAGACATTATAGTTGGGGCAAACACAGAAAAAAAACTAGCTGAGTGTCTTTCTCATGGTCATCTGGCAACTTGGGAGTGGTCGAACCTAGAAAGCAGGAATCCTGACTCCCAGTTTTCTACTCTAGCTACCAGAAAAAACACTGCTTCCCACAAGTGCTAATTTCCATATTTATCTTGATTGCCTATATAACTATGAATAGTCACAAGTATGACACTCCCTAAACTTTTCTTATGCTCATGTTATCCAATAGATGGAGGCTGAGACTCCCATTACCACAGATCCTGCCCTAAGTGGTGGAAGCCACCAAACTGAAATGGACAAGTGCTCTGGCTTACGCAGAAATTAGCATTTTGACACATATATACCCAAGATATAATCATCAACTATTTATTCAGCAGCTGACAAAGGGTACCACTTGCTAACAACATCTGCCCTGTAATTCCATGCTGGCACGACCATTTTTGGCTCAGTGATCTGCAGTGTTAACTGCACAGTACCACCTATGAAGTGCATCCACAGCGCACAGAAAGTGTTTATGTATAAACTGTTCATTCCAGCTAAAAGAGTACTCAGGCTGTAGAAGTTGCTACAGTACTCATATGCACAATAGGATGCTTTTAAATATGTCATCCGCCAAATACATTTTCTGACAGAAGGTGATACGATACTAGATAATTTCTGTATGAACAGAGGTAAGCATGGCTTGTAAGAGACCAGGACAGCAGTATTTCAAGAAGCAGACAACAGATTAGAGACAAGTGACAAGGCTGATCTCTGCAGCTGCAATTAACTGTCTTTCCTTCAGTCTCTCCTGTATAGTTCTAAGAAGGGCTACATTTTCCTCCTGCTGATGAAGGTTGATTAGCAGTCAGGTGGGGAGAGGCTCTGGGGATGGCGTGACGCATTAATTAAATCACTTCTACCAGCTAAGTGATGACACTTTGATTTATAGCAGAGCTCATTCAACTAGACACTGGCATTTCCTGGGCACCAAGATGAGGAAAAGCCAAGCTGGGAAGCAGGTGGGGGAAGAGGGGGATGTGCACATAAAGGGAAAAGAACAAACTGCAGCTGATGGAGACTATTTTTGAAACAGAGTGCTTGCAGGAGCAGTAGGAATGACCACGAAACATGAGCTGAAAATTATTTCATTCACGTTGCTCATATAGAGAATATTTCATTTTGTCTGCATCTATAACAAAAGCTGCTTTAGAATAAAGTCTTGTAAAAATCTCTCAATAGGAATTATTTCATAAGGCACATTTCAACGCGACATACTCAGTTTGTGACTATAGACATGAGTCAGTGCTATCTTCAGGCACAACAGCAGCAATCTCAGAAAGAGAAGGCAGAAATCTCCAGAAGGCAGAGCAGGACAGCAATCCAGGGGCCAGTTTTAGACGCTATGCCCCAGCCCGCTCCTGCTGCATCATCTGACAAGACTGATGTCTCCTAAACACTGTGTTTCAATTTCTCCCTCTGCCAAAGGGCGATAATGTTATTTCACCAACCTTTGTAAAGGGTTACCTTTATCCAACTTTATCTATTTAGTTTAGGATTTTGACATTTGAAAAGGCTAACTTAAACAGTCTTCCTATTAGAAAGCTTCTCTTTTGGTGACAAGTCTACATATTCTTCCTTGTGAACTTTGTGGTCAAAATCACAAACCTGCACAAGGGAGAAAATACTTCTCCACCCGGTAATCTGAAATAGGTCAAAACATGATTATCATTACAGTAATATTTCACTCCCTATTCTGAGTCAACCATGCTTTGGCAATTCTTGGATTACTTTTTTCTTTGAAAGCCTAAAGCAAGCATTTTAGAACACTTACGGTCTAAAACATTCCACTTACACTGTACAGGCCGGTGGTATTTTTTAGTAAGCCATATCTTTGTATTTTTGAACACAAAGGAGGTTGGTTTGCTCACAACATTGTGTGGGGTGAACATTTTTTTTATATAAAAGCTCTTTAAAATATATGCAAGTTTTTAGCAAGAATCATTTTGGACCTCTTAAACTACACCACGCTCAGTCTAGTTTCATACATGAAGAGGTAACACCTAAGGAAAACATCAAACAATAAGGTTGTTCAGAGGATGTATTCCTTTTGGTCAATATTACTGTCTTTCTAGTTAACCTGTGCTGCTACAGCAGACAGTGGCCTTGGACAGGACTGAGGCGACGTCATGGTAGCTACTTGTAAAAAGATTTAATAAAAAGAGAATTCTTATTCTCTCACCTTTCACTAACAAACAAACAAAAGCCCACAAACAAACCACCTCTACTGATATGGCTTCCCTAGCAGTGACCAGTAGCAAAATGACTGCTTTTACTGTAAATCCAAATTCTGATCAGTGAAAGATCTCGTGAGCCCCTTTGCTCGGTGCATGCATCATGTACATTTGTTTTATCTCATTAACTTTGCTTATCTAAATTATATTTCTTCTTTCAGCTCAAAGCCTTGCTGTGTCTTCTATAAACAATTTCCACCTCTCTCTCAATGCTTCATCTCATTTATAGGTGCAATTACTGTTACACTTGATAGTATCTTGAACTTTCCTAGTATACCCCCTAGGATCTCCAAGTGCCTTATGGCTAACTTATTGTGAGAGTCAGATATGAGAAACCCTTTCCAGAAGCAGCAGCAACACAGAAATTTGGGTCATAAAGGAACTCTGTAGCAGACCAGTACATAGATCAGTGTTTAACCAGCATCATTTGTCCTTGTTAATGCTGTGTAATGTATTTGGATTCTTTTGCATCATCAGCTCTTAATAACAAAAGACTTTATTTAACACTGAATTTGGTAGGTAGCTAGGTGGGGGTGGGGAAAAAAGCTAGCTTGCTTTTAAATAGATCCACATGCATCTCCTTTTCATCATTAGAATAAGTTTCCAGAGAGGTGAGCAGAGGTTTAGCTGCATGACTCTCATTAATGTTAACTTTATTTCAGTAATGAGGTGAAAGTACAATCACTGGAGCTAATATAATTAGAGTGATGAGACAAAAGTCTGCTGCCGTAAATACTGCTGAAGAAGATGACATTGACAATACTGATAAGTAAGGAAAAATAAGTGTCAGTAGCAAAATGATGCAGTAAGGGTAAAGACCTTGCCTTTAGGTATAGTAGTAAAGCTTAAAACTGACAGGAACTGTTGAACTGATGTGGATGTACTGACACTGGTCAGAGGACTGTGTGGCAAGATACTGAGCACGCCAATACTCAGCTTTGCTACTTCCTAGCAAAAACTGAGGAAGCAGGAGGCTAACAGTCCTGTGCCCTTAAAAGTCATTTAGGAAAGATAAGGAGGATCAACACAGTAGGAAAAAAGAGATAAAAGAAAACAGCAGATGTAGAAAATCAAAAGCTATTGGTGACAATAGCCTGCCCCTGAAGACAATCCCTGTAATATATTGCACCAGAAAGACCTTATATAATGAAAAGTGTGAGAGCCATCATGCCATTGCACTCCATTACTTTAGCTAATAGAATGATCTGAACAGAAGAAGGCTGGGAAGAATTTTATAGTAATTAGCAAACCTGTTAGTGCCCATTTTTCTTCTGCACAACACATGAACAAAAGAAAAGCAGACACAGCTATTAAGGGAAACTGACAGGAAGAGAAAGTGGGAAGACAGACAATGAGTTGGGTACCTCTGCAAGAAATAAAAATAATAATTACATTTTTTATTACAAAACCAGTATACAAGGATTTTTAGCTTTGCACTAAAAAAATACACTGCAATACTCTACTAAAAATATAGCTCATAATCATCCACATCCAAGTACTACTAGTAGAGAAGGAACAGAGGAAACATAATGTATACATCCACTCCATACAATTCCTGCAACATTCAGTACCTCCGTAAGCAGCTCAGTATAACTTTGTCCAGATTCCATAAACATAGGGTTTTTTAAAATCACATGGAACTGATCCATTGCAAGCTGTTTGTACTGAATCCATGATTTTAACCTTATAGCTACAAATGAAGTGTATTTATAATGACATGAACAAGATGTGCCCTTTTCACTTGATTTCAGTATCTTACTGACCCTTTGAAGACTGGAGCAGAATTGCTCTGAAACTGCTGATGCTTAGCAGCGAAGCTAGGTGGTAAGCCCTCTCACTTTTCGAATTAAGACAAAGCATATTTGGTTTTGCCATCCTGGCTTGCTGCATTGTCCTAGTCATTGTTATTGTAGATATCCAACCATAGCAAGAAGAGCCCTGATCAATATGTCTTTGTTGTGTAGACCTGAATTAACTACATCTCACTTTCCTTTGACAGCAACACAGATCACATGCAGCTGCTGCTTCCACTATGAGAAACACGAATTCTGGAAAGCATATTCATTATCTGGCTGTTAAAAGCAACGGAGCATGCAAGCCTCACCCTGCCTGGGTTACCTGAGAAATCAACATCTCCGTTTGATTAAGTGACTGCCAGCTAGTCACCTTCTCACTCTAACCTTGATGTGGCAGGACTGTGACAAGTGCATATAGTGTAACATCACAAAATGTTTCACTGATACTCACAAATAGATAGCTTAATTTGTTTTCATAGCCTGGTCCCTTACAGCATTTCCACTGCAAACTCTGGTTTTGAGGACAGAATATATCAGCTCTTTATATGGAACCTACCTGAAAGCCAGCTGGTAGGAAGCCAGGGAGAATCCTGATGAGGTCCAAAGCTCTCAGTCTTTACCCAACTTACAGCACTTAATAAATTCCAAAGGAATTCCACCACACCACCATTTTTTTAGTTGTAGGACTCAGGATCAGAAAAAATGACTTTATAAAAATTACAGCTCCTTAACAGGTCTTCTGTAGCTGAGTATTACTTGTGTACTAAAAAAACTCTGAATGAGTTTCCATTTTACATGCAGAAGCAACTAAGTCCATATAGGGTGAAGTCTGATTTTTATTTCACTCATTTTGCAGAAGTAACAGCTGCCAGTCGCCAGCTCCCACAATGTTTTCATGGGTCTCATAGTATTTGTTGCTTTTTTCCCAGTTGCAGCTGCTGGAGTAAGGTGGCCACATAGAAACCTCAGTTTTTACACAAGAAAGAAAAATGAAACCTCTACAGTTGCAGAGAGGAACTCAAAACTGAAACTTCATTAGGCCATCTTCAGATGGTAAACAAGCACTGCTCTCACCTATTTTTAAATTTATTATGGTGTTAGGAGTGGACCTGGCTTGTGATTGCTGACCACTTAAGAATTAGAACTCTCAGCATTCAACACCACTGTTTGGGTTCATGTATCACCAGTAAATCATCTCACTTCCAACTGCAAAGCTTTTATAAATAGGAATATGCACGATACAGACAGAACCCAGCCTGAATTTATAAACTAGCAGGACAGCATAAAAGCACGTAGAACACTGAGAGCTAGTCTTCCCAGGCGTCACTAAGCAAAGGAGGACATCATTGTTTATATATTTTTTTAGAATTACTTTTCAGCATAGGGCCGGGCTTCCATACAGTGAGATGAAGGTTCATAAGCGCAACTCATCTGAGCTCATTTTGAGATAATAACAAAATTTTAAGTAACCACTCAAAAAAAAAATAGTTTAACTGATGCTGGTGCTATTTTAGCATTACAACAAATTCTAAATATAAGCTTTTCACAATGAAAGATTGACATCAGATAGCATGCACACCTTTCTTTTTCATAAGTCATATTTCTCCTGCAAGCAAGCCTCATCTGCTGTTGGCAGCAAGCTAGGATATCGTAATTCGGACAAATGCTTTCTTCGGCAAGCTAGAGGTTTTCAGTAACTTTCAAATAGATTTAGAACTCTTGTTGCTGAAAAAGTAAATGTATGTTTATCAAAGCAAAACCCATCTATTTGAGATGCATTTGCCTAGTAGGATCCAGGTCCAAGATCTGAGTTCTTAGGGACAAACACAATGTAAGTGGGAAAACTCATACTCTGCTTCCCAGCCCAGCTGACAGCACAGGTGCCGAGAAACACTAGTTTTCTCTCCTGAAACTTTGGATGGGTATGCCTTTTAACACACACTGCAACCATGACAGTATGAAATTTTGCATAAATACTCAAAGCAAAGGTGGACTGAGACACTGGAAAGCTACAGCTAGCACCAGATTAAAGTGGGGGTGAAGAGAAATTGAGAAGGGGAAAAAAGAGTAGAGAGATGCCCTCTTATCTCAAAAGCACGGGGGATTGCTACACTACCTCTCCCTACTTCGAAAAGCAACATTTCCTCTAGGAGGGAGAATTTCCACTACCCTATTTCAACCTTCAGTAACTACAGCTGAGACAGATCCAAGGCAAAGCAGGGGAAGGGAAAAAAGATACAGGGGCCTGAGGAGAGGAAAGGAGAAAAAGGAGAAAAAAAAAGAGAAACCAGACCAGTCAGTGAGCTGAGAGAAGAAAAATGAAAGCAGGTTTAGGGGTGGCAGGAGGTTAAAAGGCAGAACCACAGCGCTCTGCGGTGAGAGGCTGGGGAAAAGGAGGAGGAAAACAGGGCTCTGAGGGGCTGAACCGCTCTGCTGTCCCACAGGGCGCGGAGGCGGCTGTGACCGCTGCCCCACACAGCAAGCGGCCACAGTCCCCCAAGTACAAGGAACACAACAGGGCAGCAGCGAGGTTAAGGCTTATTGACACGTTAAAATCCGGCCTTGTGCATGTTTGTTTCAACAAAAAAAAAAAAAAAAAAGCAACCCCACAGCAGGCTCGTTCAGCCGTAGTCAGTCAGGGGAAGCTTCTAAGCGAATGTAAACAAAACTACTGCTGAAACAAAGCAGCATCTCGGCGTCGACACGCGTTAGGGCAGCGCCGACGCGCCTCGCCGTGAGACCTCAACTGCCGAGACGCTGCCTCACCTCCTCTTTCTCTGTCGGAGCCGCCGCCGAGGAGCCACCGGGCGGCACCGCCGCGCAGCGCGGGAGAGGACGCTCCAGCCGAAGGTCGCGGTCCGAACACGGTTATGGAGCCCCGTGAACGGCAGGAGACCGGTCTGAGAGCCACGACGCCCCGTCCTGTCCGAGAGCCTCGTCCCGGGGCCCGGTTCGTTACCACAGCGGCGGCCTCAGCTCAGGGTTCCCCTCGCCCCAGGCCGGGCAGCTAATGGGGGGGTGGTAGTGTGAGAGGAAAAAAGCGGGAAACGGGGCCGAACGGGGAGGCAGCGGGGGGGGGGGGTCACCCTGCGCCCTGGCGCCAGCCCTCCTCAACCCTGCAGAAGCCCCGGCCTCGACCGCAAAGCCTTCCCTTCACACCTCCGGGCCCTGACTCGGAGGGAGGAGCCTTTTTCACTGCGTTGTCAGAGCGCAGCTCCCCTGCGGCGTGAGGAGAACCACCATGACAGACCAGCACGCAGCAGCAGTTGGGCAAATCTCTCCAATTTCTCCCCCTGCCGTGAGGGTCAGGGTTTTTTTTATAATTATTGTTTTAGTACAACAGTTGTCTATCAGGTTGCCCCGGTACCGTGGCTATTTTCCCACATTAGCACCCATGACTGCCCAACAGGTTGAAAACCCAGGCAGCCCTCACAGGTAAGTTTATTTTGTGGGTTTGGGTGGCCAAGCCAAAGGTACAGGAGTAATTCCAGACAGACGCTCCACACGTTTTCCTGGAGCAATGTAATGATTCGTGTTCTGTACTTGTAGGTTTGCCTGCCTTTTGCTCAGTGAAATTCAGGTCTAAGGGCCATCTGCCAGCCTGACTCCACGGGGAGGAGACCAGCTTTTATCCAAATGCTGTGGTAACCTCTGCTGGCTGATCCTCGCTGTTACACCGGTTGAGACATGCTACTACAAGTAAGCTTGTAGGCTGACACAAGAAGTTGAGCAGATTAAAAGACATCAGAAGAGGTACATTACATTTGCTCACTCATACTTTTGTATGCATTTGCTACTACAGAGGATGGGGATTTTTTAATTTAATGTGTACTTTTAAGGCATCAGCGATTTAGATAAATTAGGACCCTGTTCATCCATGCATGAACATGTTTATTTCCTCACATAGCACAACTTTTATCATTAAGCAGCTCTGCAACTGTAGTTTGCAAATAGTCTACATTCTTCAGTTTGAAGATGTGGATACAGCATACCCAGTGTCATCTTACAGAGCTGATAGAAGCATTTTTATGCATATGACAATGTCAGTAGCTTAGGATGCTGGTGTGGCTGGGCACCTGTGACTTACACTCAACCTTAACCAACTTCTTCAAATAGTGATTTATTTTTGTGTGCGTGTGTGTAAGACAGGTATTATTCATATGAATAGGTACATTAAAGGCTCCAGGTGAGGCCATGGTCAGAAGTCATAGGAACTACAAATGTAGAGTTGTCTTTTTGCTCTGAGGAGTTTAAAATCTAAACAAATTTTGTGCAGGACAGGAACAGAATGCAGACAATTGACATATGATTCTTATTAGCGTGCCTTACTCTGTAGGTGCATGCAGAGAGACAGAAAATACACTGGATAAGTGAGAGCTGGATTTTATTGGAAGCTTCCATTAAACTGGCAAGAAATCAGGTGCTAATCCTCATTTCAACCATTAATAGTAGAAACAAATTAATTGTAATCTCAGAGGTGAACTAACACCTGCCTCCCATTCCATTTGCAACTATAGCTTGTGGTCTTCTATCCCCTTAATTGAAATACATACTAGAAAAGCTTCTACAAGGCAAGCTTTTCAGCCAGAATTAATTTCTTTCTTTTCTCTACTCTGCAACTTTGTCTTATTTCACCACAGGCGAAACAGCAGACCACAGCAACAAACATGCTTCAATCTGAAAGCATCCTGAGAATTCTTGCTTAAGACCTATACTTCTAATCTACTAAGAACCGTGATTTCTAAGAAAAATCTGTGGCCATATGACTGCCTCAAAAATGGAAAACATGTAGACAATATGCACGTTGCTACAAGTCAGACCTTATTTGACAAAAATATTAGATAGGACTGCCTGTTTAATTAGATATGGCTCAAAAATGAAGAACTAAGTACTTTCCCATCTTCCCTGCAGGTTTTGAAGTTGGCATTTTTCCCCGTCTGCCTATAGTTAGTTGTTTGCCTCTGGTTGTGAAGAAATGCAGAGGACTTATTAAAGCACCAATAATTTGCTGAACTCCATCTTTTGTGGAACTTGCTGAGTTAGCAAATTCCTTTTCACCTCCTCCCCCACCTCTCCTTGACTAGAAGAACTGAAGAACAAATATCACATTATGGTGCTAGGTTAAAGAACTAGTGTGTTTGCAGTTTAAGTGACTAGAACAAGACAGAACAAATCCTAAAGCTCGAGCCTGTGCAGCTACATGACGAGGGAAGTCAATACAGTGTTTGCTTTTTAAAAGCGCATATCAGAACAAAGACTCATGCTTAGAATTTGCTGTGCTTAGTGCTTTATATTCCAAAATTGACTACTAACATGGTTTGTTAGAAAGTTCTCCAAGTGATTAAAGCCTGAACACTTACAGGATATAGAGAGAATTGCCACTGCAGTGAGTGAGATTCTGAGAATGCAGAAACCATGATCCCAACTCATCAACTGCTGGCCTCAAGCCTGAAGTTTGCTTTTGCCTTTTCAGAACTCCAGCCCATCACAATAAGAATTTTTATCCAATTCTCCATGTACCATCCCAAGGGAGCAGTACAGCAGGTTCTTTCAAGGCCAATGGCTCAAGTTTAAATTCAGCTAAGATGGCAGTTACTGCTTTGCCCTTCTGCCACAGATTACTCTTTCCAAATTGGTACAGCCAAATACTATACCTGGTTCCTCATTAGATGTCAGCTGGTACCATTTTTCACTAGCATTAATATTCCTGTAAACTACAGAAATCAAGGAGTACACAACCCATTCAATTATCCCCAGCATTGACCTCAGTGCAGATAAGCAGAGCTAGTCGTTCCATCAAGGGCTCTCACTAAATCTGCTGCCAAACACAAGTCAACAACCTGAGTCTCTTAGCTGACAAACAGAAAGGAGATGTCAGACAGCCACTGACAACCACAGAGTCACCAAGCTTTTTTGCAAGAGGGATGAACATCACTTAAACCACACAGAAGTGTTACCAGGAAGCACAGATTTGACATTTCTCATCATATCTTCACAACATGAAGCAATTATTTGCATTCCTTTCCCTGCTCAATCCACTTTTGCCAAGGACCAGATCTTTCTGTGCACCACTGAGAGAAGCATGCTCTTTTCTTGGATTGAAACGAAATAGATTTCCTGTCTGCCTCTACTCGCTTGCCTTTATTACACATATTCAAGTTAGTATCCCTCTCTGCTCCGCTGCATTCTTCAAGTTTACATTTTGGTACAGTTGCCTTGTAGTTCAAGGAAAGACATGACAACAGGCAGTATTTTGGAACACAGATAAGTTTTTAATGATTTAACATATAGTATAGACACTAGTTGAACAGCTCAACAACCAGGGAGGGAGGATGCCATTTCTGTCCCATTGAATGGACAATGGTCACAATGCACTTCTGATCACATCCTGTTTTTCTAGAAGAGAAGGGGGCCAGGAATTCCCACTAACGTTGTCTGAATTAGGTTTGTTCTTATGATTTCTTACAATTACTGCTTCAAGCGGTGGTATCACCTGATAAAGAATTAATACCAAGTTGAAAAAGAAAGCAAGAGTAAGCCATCAGTGTCTTGATATCAGCAGTCGTGGTGCAAAAACATGAAGTGCTAGAATACATCTCAGCAGGAATGGTGTAACAGACCAACCTGATGGCCTTCCCTGGGGAAAACCGTTATGAAGTGCTGGAACAGGGGTGAAGAATCTGTTTAACACTGAAAAGAGAAGTAACCTCTGCTACCCTCTGAAGACAGCCTTTCACACTGCATCTTCACACTGTATCACATCTGCTGCAGCAAGTTGCCATAGGATGGCAGCAAAGGGGAGACAGATTTTCCGCTGGATAAACTGCTATCGCTAAAGCTTTTAAGCTTTTGGAGAAACAAGATTTTCAAGAGAATCTGCTGACAGAACCATTATCTCACTTGATGACTTCTGGGAAAGAACAATGAAAACAATGCAAGTGGATTTTATCAGATGGCTGATAACACTACTTGTTTATATCATATGTAATTGCAATAGCATTCTACAGATCTTTTGCACCAGGATACTCCACCACTGTGCTTGGGTTGTTTGTTTGTTGGGTTTTTTTTAAAGCCTCTGTAGATTGTTTTATTTCAGTCAGGGAATAGGAAGTATCAGTTTAAATAAGCATACACAAAGTCAAAATCATGGAGGAGATGGATGGTGTAAAAACAAGAGAAATGAGGCGCTGCATATAGAAAAGAACAGCCCAATTTCATCTAGCGCTTGGACTTTGCCCAGTGACTTGCAAGGGGAGCACAAATTTAGTCAGCATTTTACAGGTTCTCTATCCATCTTTTCTGTGTTGAGTGGCCTTAAGAGGGAGACAGTTTAAATTGCAACTTTAGAGAGTTAGGAGAAATTGTGGGAGAACCAACCCTGTTCTAGTGCCATTCTGATCAGACTAAAATTCCAGAGTAGCAAGTAGGTCAAACAGCAAATCAAAAACATCATGACCGTTTAACTGAACTCATGCAACACAGTTGTCCTCAGAGGAGGCCCTGCACTATGTTCTGACATTCTAATTACTTCATGCACAAGGACATCATTAAACTGAAATCCTAGAACAACTCCACCCTTTTGCCTCCTGCACAACCAGGAGTGAAGTACATTTGAATTACCAAGGCCTGAACAAGTTCAAGCAAACAAATCTTCAGTGCTCCCTGTCAGAAAGTGGACTAGCAGAGAGCTGTTTAAAAGACTAAGACTCCTCTTCGAGGAAACTGTTGCAGAGTAACAAGGAAAGTGTTTACAGACAATAAACATCCCATCCTAGGCAGATCCCTGCTCTTCTCTCATGCTATGGGACTTTGACAGAATAACAACTCCATTGGAGTTCTAAATGCTTTAAACTCACTAAGAGGAACGTAAGCACTATAGTGACAAATCCCAATACAATTCCTTTAGACTAAGGAGGAAAAAAAACCAACCAATTTTAGTCAGGATCTAAAATATCCTTTCTACCTGACGTAACAAAACAGTGACTGAAAGGCATCAACAACTACCTATGCAAAGCATCAGTACTTTCAGCTAGTAATCCATATAAAATGAATAAATAATTCATAATTACATATGTAGTGTACACCATGCATGTCAAGAAGTGCTCCAGAGAGAGAAGCACAACCAGGCATGCTTTACCCTCTAAAAAGCAAAAGTCCTCCAATTATTACTGTCACTCTGGAAAGTCTCTGGACTGCAGAGACACAATTGAACCTCCACGTGCAGCTCCAAAGCTACATTAGGTATTTTTCCTATGATGTTTTACAGCCTAGATCGACTCCGTGCATCCTAAAATTTAGAGGAAGTATTCAAAGAATGTACTAGTACTCTAGTACAGTACTAGTACCTCGTACTCTAAAGCAGGTGCATAACAAACTGAAGAAAGCAAGATTCAATCCCGGAGAACTTAAGTCCCTTGCTTACACTGTACACCTCTGGGTTTGTCCCCAGAAACAACATAAGCCATTTACACTGAGGGTCCTGTAAAGCAGCAGCTGTTGTCTTGCTCTTTTGGATTCTAGTCTCCAGTTCCTTCCCTTTGTTGCTTAGATCATGCAGCTTTCAAACAGGCAGAAGCTCTGGGGGATATTCACCATAGCAGTATTTTGCAATTGGATCTCTATAGGTGTTTTCATGCTGTACACTCTGTCAGGAAGAGGAGGAGAAGCTTTAACACATATTGAAACAATACATCCCTTCACTGAGGGCCAAAACCCAGAACATTTATACGTATGCAAAAAATTCCCAAATTCTTCTACACATTAGAATATCATCTGGAGTCAAACAACACTGCACTCCCAACATATAAAAGACAGTTGCTATATTATAGCACTTTAATGTCAAACCATACCCAGACCCTCCTTTTCAGGAGACTACCCAAGTAGGTGGGAACAGATTCAATATTCAAAAAAAAAAAAAAACACCCCAAAACATTATATATGCTTCGGGAATATCGTCAAATGTCCTAAGCAAGCAAGGCATAATAAAGTTGCTACTTGAGATATGTGCATTTTTCTTGATAAAGCTAGAGTTCAGATACTATGGGGGGGGGGGAAAACAAACAACAACTTTGGAGACATTTGGAACTATGTCCTTTGTTTGCAGTCCATCCCTATTGCTATATTAAATACTCAAGCTGCATGACATCTCCCAACAGCATTTTCTAAGAGGGCCAATGCTTGCTTAGACCAAAACTTACAATAAAATCACATGGGTAACAGAAGTTCACCTCTGTTCCAAGGTGAAAAAAAATTACAACATACTTTTTGAGTTACTATGCAGATGATTGTCAGCATATGGTAAGTATAAAAATGTACCGTAAAGTAAATAGCATTCTGAAGCTACCGGGAACAACTCTCACTGTTCTCATCCTTACGAGATCTTCCCCAGAGCTCATCAGAGATCTTCACCGGTCATTGAACTCAGCTAGTCTCTTTTTAGTTACGTACCTCTTTTCTAAAGAGAGTGTACAACTCATCCTGCTCTAAATATGCACTTTGCCCTTCATTTACTGCCGATGTTACTATTTCACCTTACAAATCGGAGGATTGCTTTCAGATTAGCTCTCAGCCATAGCTTCAGCATTTATGAAAATGCCTGCGTGCATGCAAGCACAAAAGATCAGCCATTCATAGGACCAAGCCCCATTTTCCAAGGGCACTTTTTGGGTATTTTTCCATTTTTGAGCCCTGGACATGTACTTGTGTCTTACCTGTGATGAAGTCCTACATTTTGCCAGACACAACTCAAAGCGATCTTCCACTGCCATGAAGAGGTTTTGGAAAGCAATAGCTGCCCGGTTCAAGAAACGTTCCAGAAGATGTTGCTAAAGTGGTTAGCAAAAGAGACGACAAAACAAAAAAAAAAAACAAACACAAACACCGTACTTCAACAAGGAGTAATCAAAGCCCACCTTAACCTACACAGCTCAAGTATCAGAGGAATAGTAAGCAACTCCACTTAGAATTTCTAGCAAGCACTGAAAGGTTAACACATCACAGAACCCCAGCAGTAGGAGGAGAATCTAGAGAAGCTAACAGAATACAGCGAAGTGCTAATTGCAAAACTGATACGGGCTGGAGTAGCTTTTCTGCAATCATTTCCCTTCAGCAAATGTAATTCCCCTGAAGCTGAAACATTTTGCAAGGCTCCCAGTATTTCCTCTCAAAGGTGGGAAGGATGAATTTTTTTAAAGTTTTATTTATAGCTTGCCATACAATCCTTGCAGGCTTTCCTCATCCTTCCAAGAAAAGGAACTGTCCCCTCTAAGGGAAAAGCTCCTCACAAACAAGCACTTTAAGCCACAGAGGAACCTGAGCAGCTGAGAACACCTGAAAAGCAGGAGAAAGTCTATGCACCTTGCTGGGCTGCAGGCAACAGGAAACACAGTACTCGTACACACTGCAGCAGCCATTGGGAAGGCAGCTGTCACAGCTGTACAGCTTTGTACTGGGCACGTTGACATTACAACAGCCATTTACCAGTAGGTCCTTCCTCTCACAGATGTAGCCTGAAAAACAAAAACAGTAGGAACAACTGGCAAGATGTACTCTTTTGTACGTTCTATAGAAAAGCTATAGTAAGAATCACATTACTTAAGAACAGGCTTATTTATCGTTTAGTGCATTATGATCCCCCTCAATTTGCCTGAAGTCCTAACTACCAATTCTTTGAAATTACACTTGGACACAGAGCTGAGTTTTACTACAACCTGGTGTTATCTGTACAACTATTATGTACCTACTCTAATATGCTGTATATACAGTACGAGTCTTTAAATGCAGAATATTTAAGTTATGATTTCTTTTTGGCATAATTCATTGTTGTGATTGGAAGGGGAAAAGTGATTGGTGATGACTGTACCGGAGAAAACTATGACATACGTTCTTTCAACTGGTCTATGTCTGGATAACTCTCTTTATAGATCAACATGAAGAGACTTAGATTTATCCACACAGGATAGCTATAATATTCACTGTTGAGAGGAATCCTTAATGGTATAGAACCACAGGGTTTGTCCTTACGGAAACTGTACTACCACAGTGTTAGACTGTGAAAGATATCCGTGATTTTAGAGACCTTAGTGAATCAGCAGCAAGCATAATTCAGGCAGTGCTACATTTAATATTGATGCAAATCACAGAAGATGTGGTGGTTTTTCTACAGCCTTGATTTCTGGTCAAGAAAGGTCCAGTGCCTGAGCAACAAGCACGCTGGGGAAGCATGTGTGCATGGCAGGAAAGGCTCCATACACTTAAAACAAGTGGTTAATTTGAGAACCTGCAAGAGATATCCTTGGGTTTACAAGGGTCAGATGAGCTTGTTAACTGTGACCAAGCACTAATTATACCAGTCCTGAGCTGCCTCTATACAAGGCCAATCAGGTTTCCCTGATTACTCTCCCTAACATACCCGACAGCAGGAATACACTGCAGGGAGATACAAAGAGCTCTGCAAGCAACCACACTAAAATTGAGCAGGACTCAACGTTTGAGTTCTGTGCAAAGGTAACTAGAGTTCTTTGAATCTAAGGTGGTCCTGGAAACAGTACAGCCACACTCATAAGGTACCGTGCCTGAGCCGAGTCCAGCTGCACCCAAGCCTGCTGTGCACAGAACCAGATCAGCAGTGTCTGCAGCCACAGCAAAATCAATCCAGTCTGAGGATAAAATGCCAACAGCTGAGGTTCTGCAGTAAGAATGCCTCACTAGGGAGCAGTTGTTACTTGGAAGCGCCATCAACAATCAGACAGGCAAAGCAGCATTCAACACTGCAATACGCAGAATAAATTCTTAGTATCAAGTATACCCAGTTCATCTGTAATGAGGAGCTTCCCCTGCACAGAATTCCTGCACTGGTTACTCAGCTGACTGCTGTTTCCCGAACTGAACTTCACCTTCCACATGATCGGCTGCTCATGCTCTTGCACTTGGAGGAGATTCCGATCTCTTACTGTCCTTTCTTCCTGCAAGGAAAGACAGCAATGCAACCAAACATAAAAGTTCCTTCTGCCATTCCCATCCACATGCTTTTCCCACTATTAAAAATGCCTAAGCGTCAATGGAGTAAGCAACATACTACCTGCAGTAGCTTACTTTTTGCTATACGCCGCGTGAAAGCAGCGTAATCCAGTGAAATGGGGCTATGCAAGTTCACCACAGGATCAGCTAACACAGCCGAACTCAGTTACTTACAACCACAAAAGTAGCATATATCATATTAAATAGCCATAGGTACACATACTTCTCTTTTATAAGTTCTTTACTAGTGGAATTACAGTTCACAAGAGATATTACAACAGAATAATCACGTGTCTTCGAGATTTTTTTTTTTCCAGTTTTGGTTCAAAACACTATTGCTGTCAAATACAGTATCAGACATGACTTTTTTTAACTCCTGCCTTTATTTAATAATTATGATGTAATTCTTACGGCAGCATGTCCCAGGAGCTCAGCAACAGCACTTGACGAACAAAAGTTACCCCGGGATGAGGGATTTTTTTTTTTAGTCCGCCTCCCAGTGTGCTGGGACCGGGACCGCATGTCCCGCCAGCGGGACGGGGGCTCCGGGGCGGGCACTGACCTGCTTGAAGGTGCTGGTGAGGAAGTAGACGAGGGAGAGCCCGAAGACGACACCGAGGACCCAGCGCTTCCTCAGCAGCCGCCGCCACAGCACCGCTCCCCAGGGCACCATGGCGGCGCGGCGGGCGGCCCGGCCCCGGGGCCGCGGGCTGGGCCCTCAGCCCCCCGCCGCCGCGCTCGCCCGCCGCAGGGAGGGAGAGGAACGGTGGGGGCAGGGCTGATCCGGGACCGGCATCACCGGCTCCGGCGGAGAGAGGGGCGGAGAGAGCGAGCGCGGGCTGCGCCCGGCGGAGAGCCTCGGCGCGGCTGCCCCAGGCGCTGCCACCGCGCCCGGCCTGCCTCCCTCCCCGGGAGCGCGGCCCAAGCGCTTCCGCCGGCCGCGGGGCGGAGGAGGCGGAAGCCGCGGATGTGCGTGCGCTGAGGGGGTGCGGCCGCGCAGGGCGAGGGCGGTGCCCGTCACCGCGGCCCGCACGGGTAGGTACGGGGGGCCGCGGCCTCCTGGGCTGGGCTGGGCCGGGCCGGGCCGGGCTTGCTGTTCCCTCTACCCAGCTTGCTCCCGCCCCCGCTGGGGCATCTAGCCACGTACTCCAGCGGGAATCTCCTTCCCCGACCTAACTGGAAAAAAAAGGCCTCACCTATGTCTCTGTGTGTATACATATATATGTGTGTATGTATATAACTGTATTTATAGATATATAGTTGTATATATGTGCGTGTATATATAAATACATTTATGTATATATTTATTTATTACACACAAACACACGTGTGTGTGTGTGTATACACAACGAAGGCAGAGTACAGCCCAGCAGGCGCCCAGGGAGTGCCTGTGCAGTGAGCAGGGCTGCAGGTGCCAATCCCAGAGGAAAACGGCCCTGTTGGACCATGCACGCATGCAGGGGTTGAAGCAGCAAGGGTTCCTGCTCCTCTCTGTCTTTCCCAAGGAGATCGAGAGGTCAAACTCGCTGTGCTATGGTGAAAATGACTCTATGCATGTGCTTCTTACAGATGCGCCTGCTTGAGCACTGTGATCCAGGTGCCTTACAATCATCCAGCTTGGAGGACCTGTGATGAGTTTGAAATTTGGACCATCTTGGATTATCTGAAGGACTCCATGTGTCTGCACCCTCTTGAGCTTCCCTCTCTTCCACCGTGGCACCTTGCACCTCTGGTTAAACCTGTTGTTCAGGTACTGTTAAAAGATGTCCAAGTGTTGCAAGATGAAAACCCCTAATCCGGAAAAGGCAGGACCAATCAGTATTGAAACGGAGTGCCTTTTGGAACAAAGTCCATTTAAATTCAGATAGAATGATCTTAAATCTCTAGGACTCTGGGCAGAACAAATGATTACATCTCATGAAGTCCTGCATCTTCAGTACTTAGCATTCATGTCACTGTGCCCTTCATGGCTGATGCCAAAAGAAAAAGTGTCCCCCCCATAGAGCTGCATGTCATTTTGGAACGTGATTTCACCTCACATTACAATCTAGTAGACTTGTCATGGTGTAGAAGAGAGTGAAGGATCTTCCAAGTTTCAGAGTTATCTCCACACTGACTCTAGCTCTCAGCTTGTAGCATGGGAAGATGGACGGATTTCTTTATAAGCAGTGACCCCAAAGTTGTTCACAGGTAGGACAGCTCTGCCTGCATGGCTCAGCCTGTCTTGGCCTTTTCATCATACCTGAATTACTGTTTTGGTTAAAAAGCGGATAATATTACATATTAAGTTGACAGAGAGACTGTCAGGTTAGGATTAAATAACATTTACTGCAGGGAAAGCATAAAAGATTCCTGGAGTACTGAGTGTTGTTTCTACAAATGCAGCTTTAAAAAATCTGAAAAAAACACCACTTTAATATGTATTTTTTACTGTATAAAACTTACAGATCCTTATAAAATGAATTTTGGCCCGGAAAACACAACAAAAATTGAAACGTATAGCTAGAGATTAAAAAACTGCTAGGAGTTACAAGATCAAAATTTGTAATTAAGAGAGTGTTGGTAACTTAGGGTATCAGAAAACTTTGGTTAGAATTAGATTTCTGGTACTCATGATGGCTTCCTGCATCCTCTCCATAAAATGTGTTAAAAGCTGTGTTTTTCCTGCCGTATATGATTATGCCAAATTTTATTTATATAAACTGTCAAAGGGATGTCCAAAGTTGGCATCTCATATTAAAACGTCCGTGTTCTCTGTCAGTGATGACTCAAATCCAGTGTTGTCTCAGTTCAACCCACTTGATGGGGTTCTTCAAGACTGGATGTTACAAACCAAGAGCCTTTCTCTTTTTTGTAAATGTTAACATTTTTTTTTCTACCCTTTCTTCTTTCACTGTTTTGTAACTTATCTTCAGGGCTGGGCAAACTACATGTGCTTTTACTGCAGGTGTATGTGGTAAACACAACTGTCTGTTTCTGCACTGTGAACTGCATGATTTGGGCTTTATTAAGGGATAAAATTTGAATTTGATGCAATTTTGCCCTGGGCTAGTGGGTCACTGAAAGTAAAGAATATGAATGAAAAGGTGAAAATATAGGGGAAAAAATAAATATTCCATATTTTCTACTTCTCAGCTTCCATACCTCTGCTTACAGACAGCTAGGAAACGTTCTCAGAGCCATTGTGCCTTTAAGAATACAGATATGGGGCTACACATTTATTTACATATATTCATGCAGTATGAAATGTTATAAATAATGTTACAACTTTTGATATTCAAAAGTATTTAGAGCCTTTTACATTTTATTCAGTAGCTATCATAGTCTAGGGCTGAGTAGGATCAGACTTCAATATTTAAAGGATGTCTCTCTAAATCACTTGCAAATCACTTGCAAAAATAGCCCATTCCCCAGGTTTTATACAACTAATATAACATTAAGCAGTGTAAGACTGTTTGCCAGGTACTCTGCTGTGCCTTGATGATGATGATGATGATGATGATGATGATTCTGTGTTCTTCTTTGCTTTTGAATTAACTTTATTTTTAAAAATTGTAGTGTGTTTGAGGTTGTTCCCTTAAAATTAGACACTTGAAAGCAGAGATTTAAATAACTAAATAAAGAACTTCTCTCCTTGTTCTAGAAAAAGTTCCTGAAGTTTATACAATTTCAGTGCCTTTTCATTTTCCCCTCCAGACCTTACTTTATTTATGCTGACAATTCCAGAATGAGTGGAGCAGGAACACGTGATCTTTTGCATATGTGCATATTATTTATGACCATTGTGCAGAGTTTGCTAATGGCATTTTTGTGGTTTAAAAGGAATGGGTTGCATATTTAAAAGAATACTGTGATGACCTGATCGTATTTTTTAATAAAAAATGTTTATACATTTTCTTTTTTTCCTCCCTCTCAGTTTTGCTTTACAAAGCAAGTTTCTTCAGAAGAAGAAGAAGGGATTTCATTTCCAGAAAGTGTATGTTGATTCACATGTCACATCGAGAGCTACTCTGTTAGTTGTCCTCAAGTTCTTTATCAGAACATGTCTTCACACAGCTGTACACTCCTTGTGACTGCCACATGCTGCAAAAGGGGATCTGACTAGTTCCTGCCCTGCTTGGAGACCTGTGTATGTGTGCTTCCATTTGCCAGTTGAAAGTTGTTTCTTTGCAAGTGTACGAAGAAACAAATGCAAGCTTGAGGTGCTCTTTCAGAGAAGCAAATGATTTATGCCAGCCATGTCACTAGCTGAACGGGTTTCACAACCCTCTGAGTCTGTGGGCCTTTGTTAGTAGTCACACTGGGAATTGTTGACCTGCAACGTTAATGTTGAGCGTGTTGTGTTTTAAGGTTTTGAGGAAAATGCAGAGACGGCATAGCAGCAACACTGACAACGTTCCTCCTGAAAGGTAAATCTTTTTCCTTCTTTTTTCCTCCATTTTCCTCTCCAGAGGGGAATGTTCTGATTTAAGTGTATGGTGTGTTTTAGAAGATGAAAGGTCAAAAGTGAGAAAGGCATATACTTCCTGTGCCTGTAGTGTGGCCAGGCTTTCTGCTTGAGTTCAGAGAGTTTAGAGACAGATTTACTTTTCTCTTTCATGTCAGTTATTGACTGCTACCAACTACAGTGTTTCAGGTTTCATGATCCAGTATGGCACATATGGAGACAGTTGGCTTAGCACAGGCAGGACGTTTTGGAGCTCTAGAAGAGCGACTCATGGCACAGTCCTGTGGGGATCCCAAGTGCTATCAATCTGAAAGGATCAATCTGTATGAACAGAGGCTATTTATACTTGTTATTAAGATGTTTTAAAGTCTGCTGGTCTGAAGCTCCCAACTACTATGACTTAGTATTTTATAAAGATTTTGGATGATCCTTCACATCATCCCAGAATCTGTATCTAGCTTCATGTATGTGGATATTTAGAAGTAGAATACCTCTAATTCACTTCTGTAATTATAACATCAGCAAGGGATGCTTGCCACTGTTGTTGTTCTGGTACTAAATATTCCCTTGTGCTTTCCCAGGGTTAGAGCTTGACTCTTTTTTTTTTCTAAAGAAGAAACTAATCTAATTACTCTAAGACAAAGATGGAACTAACAAATTTCATTGCTCTGGCTGAGCTGAGATTGTAAGTGAAAGATTGTGATCACAAGCAGTCACTAAGTATTTCTTAGTGGATTTGCAGATAGAGGTGAAGCTTGATGTCATGACCACTACTAGCATGGTACCATTCTTAATTTCAGGGGAAAAGAAAGCCATCTTCAACTTTTTCTGCGTGATGCTGCCCAAGCCTCAGTGCAGTCTGTGCGTTTTATATCAGTAGGCAAGCCTGGGGCTTGAGAGGCACGTAGGGTGCCGTATGGATCCTCTCATCTGCAATGTAGAGCTCTCTTGAGTCTGTACAAACTTGTAAGGCACTTTGGGATCTGTTTGAGTGGTTAAAATGTATTCAGAATAGGTGTCTATTATTGAGTGCAAAAGATAAACAGAGTAATGTCAATTGGTTTTTATAAATGCTTCTGTTTTTTAACAGGGTAATACATGTTGTCAGTAACATAGGCTGAAGGTTTTCTAGCTGTAGAATGAAATGCTGTTGCTGCTGGTCTTCACTTCTGTTAACTTCAGCAGACTCACAATTCCATCCTTGTTTATATGTTTTTAAATATGTCCCTGATTAACTCCTTCCTGCTGAAAGCAGTCATGTGTCCTGGTAGTATTGTTCCAAACAATACTTGTGTCTTTATCTGTAACACTGGGTTCCACCCAATTTGTTTGTTATGTTCCAGACATAAGTACTGTCACATTATGTCCCTGTCTTGTGTATACATCCCTGAATTGTAATGTTAGGTGTAAAATCCAGGATCTGGTTGATGAATATTTTGAACCAAGAAGAGGTGTGCAATATCTTGTTGACTTGATTCCTTGCTGGAGCCTGTGGAGAGACATTGGGAATGGGGCGTAGCTATAAAAAGCCTTATTAGGAGTTTACTTAGTGGGAAGGTATGCCCTGAGAGGTTTGAAGCTATCTCCAGAGTGAGATGAAAGGCAGTGTTCTGTGCCTTGTAAGATGCCTGGGGAGGCTTTTGAACCCATGGGAGAGAGAGGGTTAAGGGCCCTGTATGTGCCTGCATGTGCTGTCTCAGCTTGTGACCACTATTTCTAAAGTTAGAGATCTCCAAGGATTAAAATGGAGAGAGACTCTGTAACATGCCTTATTTGTGGGCTTTGCCTCTTGCTGAGCTTTATTTATTCTTTACTCTCCTTTTGCAAGTTAGAGAGGTATTTGCTGTCTGCCAAGCATTTACTGCCTCATGATTGTTCTAGTTGTTACCTGTATTGTTCCCTGTCATCTAAACTTTACATGTATTCATTTCAGTACCACAGTACTGAGTTCAGGCAAAGAAAGCATATTTTCTTTTGGTATTAGGATGAAGATATTTAAGACTTTCTTTTTGGAATCTGGCTATAATCCAACAAGCTCAGGAAAGAATCAGTGCCAGATGTAATTATGCCCAGTGCCCAGTAATTTGGGTACACCCATGTCCAATTTGCCAAGAATATAAAAATAAAACAATTTCTCTTGACCCATGAGCACATCCTTCACTTATAATATTTGTTGGGTCAGGGACACACAAGAAGCTCTCAACGCTTCTCTTCCCCTGTTGACTCTGTCTCTTTGTGTTATTCATCAGTAGGCAAGTAGCAATCATCCCTAAATAAAGACAGAAGATTTTGGGGGTAGGTGATTTCTTTGAGTTAGCTTGATTAATTTGGTTGTATATAATATGACCTGTCTTGGTTGCACTGTGTAAAGTTACATGGTTTTTTGTATGTTTTTCTTTAAATATTAAAATCATTATAGAAGATGTTGAATTTGGTATTGGATGGGTTATTTCTTTGGTTTCTCCAAAAGTGAAGGGGCTGTTTGGGAACTCTGTTCCTTAGATGAAGGAACTGGTGCATTTTGATCAGTTCTTTAGAATTACTCTGATCTTATCTTAGGAGTCTGATTATTGGCCTCTAGTTCTGCAACTGTGACTTTCCAACAGCAAATAGAGTGAAAAACATCTGTCATCTGGAGACCTACGTATTCTGATAGTGTGTGAGGAACTCTTAAATGACTACAGTCAGGATTGGGCTAAAGGACTGAGAAGTTCTGTGGCACTCGTTTTTGTTTAATCACTTTTCTCTAATCTCTGTCCACTGCAGAAACCGGAGCCAAACAGTCAGTTCCGAAACCAGCGTGGATGAAAGTGGAGTTTTTGAAAGTCTGAAGGCTGAAGCTTCCTCACCACAACAGCTGTTCTCAGGCCTGGCAGGTATCCCATCGGGCACCATCACAGCCACGCCGTTCCAGTCAGGTTTGGTTCTGGGCTCTTCAGCAGGAGGTGGGGAAGTATTCATTCAGATGCCAGCCCCAAGGGAGGAAGGGACCAGTCGTACGGAAGGAGCCCCATTTCACCACCGGCAATCGTCCCATCATTTCCACCATGGCCATCACCGGGGTTCATCTCTACTGCACATGGCAGGAGGGGACCGCCACGGGCATGCTGAGGAAGGCAGTGACGAACAAGCTGGAACTCCAGCCCCAGCTCTTTCAGAGTTAAAAGCTGTGATCAGTTGGCTGCAGAAGGGACTTCCCTTCATCTTGATCCTTCTGGCTAAAGTTTGTTTCCAGCATAAGCTTGGTAAGCATCTATCCTTTTTGGATTGTAAGTGTATTAGAGGGCGGTTAGGAAGCTTTATCATGCTGTGGTGTCTGATACATTTATCCACATGACGGTGTCCAGAGGTAGTCTAGCACGAAGGGGACGTATTCAAATGCATGGGATAATGCATTTGATAAATTCATCCTACTTTCAGTCCAAGCTGTTTTCATCTGTGTCAGTCCCATCTGTTTCCTGTCCTGACCTGTGGGAGATCAGTTCTGTACCTTTTCCTAATCTCTCCTTGACATTCCTGTAGGGGCTAAGGATGTTTCCAAGGCTTCTCCCTCAGACCTCTCTCTAGGAGAGATGGGGAGAGCTTACATTCGTGATTAGCAAAGGCCTCTGTGTAGCACAGAGGGGCTCAGAGGGATGAGACAGTTGTATAGCTAGGAGGATGGTAGCTGTGAAATCAAGCCAAACAGCATCAGCAGTTACACATTGCAGTCCTATCTTCAGAGTTCCCTAAAAAATATGTCTATCCAGGTTTCTTTAATGGTACCTGAGTTTTTCAGCCCCTCAGTGGTCATGTAAAATCTATTCATCTAATCCTCCTCTTACTATAAAATTGTATGTGGATCCTTACTCATTCTGGGACTAGTATGCTGAGATTATTATCCCAGGGAAGCCAATAATGCTTGAGTTTAGTCCACTTACAGCTCTGGCAGTATTCCCCAAAACAGGTATTGATTCATGTCGGCAACATCTTGCTTTTTGGAGCTGGTATCCTGTATGGTTTTGATAGTGTGCCCTGTCCTCCATGAGCTGCTGAACTGCTATTGTAATACTGTCACCTATCTGAGTTCTGTTTGCACAATGCAGCCACAACTTGCAGCACTTCTGTTCTCCTTCAGCACAGAACCTGACGTTAAGACAGGGCTGGCTGGCAAGGACATTGTATTGGGCTGGGTGGCAAGTGCTCACTGCAGTAGCTTCATTTTCATTTAGCTTGAATTTGAACTTTATACAAGTCCAGACTGCCCTGTTTTAGTCACCTATATATTTTAATTCCCAGTGCATCCAGAATATCACCCAGTAAATTTTTTTCTAAGCTTGAGATGCTGACATCAAATGGCTTAGGACTGAAGATCCTCCTGCCCAGCCTTACATACTTTGACAGTGTCTTTCCCTGCAGGGATTGCTGTGTGCATTGGTATGGCCAGCACATTCGCATATGCCAACTCAACACTCCGAGAACAGGTTGCTCTGAAGGTGAGTACAGGATCTTACTCATGTTTCCAAGCAACATTGCTCTTTGTATACAAAACAATGTCTGTGTTGAACCTTCTTTTGCAACGTAGGGGTGAATGCCGTTATATGGATACAGATCTGTCAGAATAAGAGTATCGTGCTGTAATCCTCACTTCCTCTTCCTACTTCTTCCCATTGATGCTCTCCCACAGTTCCCATCCTGCTTTTTTGTGAAAGTGTGGCATAGTAAAACGAAGAGAGGAGAAGTCAGGGATATTGTAATCTGCTTCTGGTTCTGCCACTGACTGGCAGTGCATCTTCAAGCGCTTCTCTGCGCCTTTCCCCATTATGTACAGCAGAGGTGCTGAAACCTATTTCACTAGTTAATGATGAGATTTAATTTATTAGCGTTTAGATAATGTTTTGAGATGTTCAGCTGAAGGATTTTGTAGATGTATTGCTTGTTGGTATCTTTATAATGCTCTGTTGATAATATGCTTAGAATATAAAGAAACCAGCAGATCTTTTTAGGTCTTATGATCTTCAGTGTCAGCAGAATTCTTCAACAGCACTAAAAGCACAAGACTAGAATTGCTTTTTTGTAAAAATGACATGGGTGGCACAAGTGTATACTTAGATCTACCAGCAGCAGTGGAATAAATGTGATACAATGCTGAACGAACAGATAAATTGCACAATCATGTAATAGATTGCTGTTGCCTTGCACTTTGCACCTCTGTCTTTCCAGCAGTGTGCCCATTAATCCGCCTGCTTTAAATCTCAACCTAACATCCCTGGCTGTTGAATAGCTGTAAAGAGCTATTTTTTTAATAAATCAGCTCACAAGAAAAATGCTGGGGTTTTTTTTCCTCCCAGGAGTAAAATTTACTCTCCAAAATTACACTGGGCCAAGACCCAGGACAAGGTCTTCTGCCATCCAGCTTCTGTCTATAACGTTCCTTGTCTTTTGAAATGCAAAATTTGTACTTCTTTTGACCTTTAATTATGTCTTCAATCAAAAATGCGTGTTCTAGAACCTCCATGCATTCAGATAACATTCATATCTGCTGCATGTAGTGATGGGTTATGTTGTATTTGATTTAGCTAAGCCTTCTTGTGACTGGATCTATTTGTAAAACACCCTTTTCATGAAGTGTCATTCCAGACAGGTGGCAGCTCAGAATTATAGTACAATATATGGAACTGACTGTTTTTTTTAACCTGCTTGTCGAAGGGCATTTTATATATCGGGAGAATTTAGATGTCCCAAGATCCCAACTTTGAAAATTGTGTTCTGCAACTAAGGCTGTCATTTTCACCAGTGTATTTCCATTAATTTCTCTGAAGTTGCTTTATTTGAAAAGGTTAAGTGAGTGAGAGCCATTTCTGCTTGTGTTTATATATGTCTTTACCTAGCAGCCTATTTCTGAGCCTTAGTACTATGTAAATAAACTAATTACTGAACACTTAGTTGCATATTGTGTCCCCTGGGTTAGTCTTGCATTTCTCAGCAGTTGAAGGCTCAGCGCAACCCTTGAGACTTTGAATTTATCTTCTCTGCTTCTTTTTCTTGCTCAGGAGAAGAGATCAGTGTTGGTTGTCTTCTGGATCCTGGCCTTTCTCACTGGAAACACCTTGTACTTGCTTTACACATTCAGCTCTCAGCAGCTGTACAACAGGTGGGCAAAATTTACATTGTACATGATGGAAGCAGGTGATAATTGCCAGGGAGGAAAGAGGGAAGCCCACTTTTCCCCACACTTTGGGAGGAAGTGTGCATACTTAAGGTATCTGCTGTCTTTGTTACATCTTTGTAATACCTTTCAATGGAGGAAAAGAACGTGTGCGTCGTTTCTGCCAGTGGACTATGCTCCTACCAATAAATGACATAACCAGGGTCTAAATGGGCCAGGGTGTGATGATAGACTACAGTGTTGCTGCTTGAAACACACACACTTGCAATTTTCTTAGGTATCAAAGCAGGGTGGATACTTTTTTATAGTGGGACTTGCGAATTTCCATTTTGACCACTGTGACTGAACATAAAGAGCAGGTGTTGGAAGCAGATAAGAAATTGACCCACTGATTTTCCTCTTCCTGTAATGTTTTCTGTTCTCTTCAGTCTATCAAGCTTTGAGTCTATTACAGGAGATAAACTGGAGATGAAATAGTAGTGTTTTACTTCAGTGTCCTCGGGGCTTGGAGGCATTTGGGTCTGGGGTAATCAAGATAGCCTCCACTTTCAAATTCTGACTAAAGTGGTTCTCAAATACAGAACAGTTAGTACCCATGGATTTGGCTCAGTACTACCCCTGCTTATTGTAAAGCAGGGATTAAATGACAGGAAGCAAAGATACTTAATAAAGAACTTAAGCAAGGGGGTCCTAGTAGAGTAAGTAGGAAGAAAGGGAGCAATATGGAACCTAGTTACTTAAGAAAGTAGTTTTGATATTAGTAGCTAAAACCGTATGAATTATCTTCCCAATGAAAATTTTATTTGTCCCACTGAAGGGGACTTAGAACTTCAGACTGAAAATACAATGTGTGTAACATGCATCAGTTGGGTAATGGCTAGATAGCTCTTGGGTATGTTTTTTCTGTCATTTATTTCATTGCTTCCCTGCTTCTTCCCACCAATACTGTCTATGCAGTGGAAGAGTCAAGGTCTGCCCGCAACCCTGCTATCCTTTGGAATTGCCCCTAATGTATTTGGGTTTGATCATTGGAAAGCTGTGTATGTAAATGCTTCTAGAAAGGCGGAGAGATGAGAAGACTTGTGGGGGGGTGTCCAAATGAGAGATGGCAAGCCATGGGATACTCTATATAGGGCTTGTGGGAGGGAGTGGAAGAAAAGAAACAGGTATGGCATAAAGGTGTGAAGCATTAAGAAGAAATTTGTTTGCACCACAGGGAAACAGTGCGTCTCTAAGAAGAAAGTTAAGGTTAAAAGCATGAATGGGACCAGTTTAAAATAAAGGGTAGATCATCTAAAATAAAAGGGTTTCAGCAAATTGGGGCCATCCTACAACTGTTCAGGGTGTGATTTATTAACAGTGAACAGACTGGGCAACAGCTTCACTGAAAAGCCCTATTCCTGCGAGTGTTGTGGTGGTGCTTGCTGCGTCATGCTTGGGCTAGTGTACCTATTGCTTGCTGTGTGGGGACCTGTGACTATTCACGAGGCAGGCCTGTGAAATTAGAAATAGCTGTTTCTGTTTTGTTCCTTTCTGGCTTATTTTCATTTCCTGATTTATTTACTTTTTGCTTGTTTCTAGTGCATGAATAGTAGTAAAGTCTCTGATTCTGTTTCTGTTTTTAGGGTGTATTTTTACCTGTTGTGCTGTGCCAATGTTGTGAGTATTTTAAATTCACGTTCAGGCTTTTCATTCTGGGTTGGTTATTTTACTTTTGCGGTTTTTTTATGTTAAGTTTTTGCTTTCTACCATGAGGCTTTAGTAGGTAAATATCCTGAAGAGGAATCCTGTTTTTTTCAGTGTGAGTAGGGTCCAGTCCTCATTGCTGCTCAGGTCAGTAGCTCCTGCCCATTGCTATGTGAAGTTCTGCTGTCCTGGACTCCCCTTCTTTAAAGAGCAAATGTTCAGCCCAGTCAATAACAAAGATCCTTTTTGGATCTTTGGTTCAGGTAAGAGTTGCTGATTAACACAGCCCAGCTCTTGGTCTGCTTCAAACAGTGGCAAGCCACTGTCAGAGCATGACACACCTGAAGTTCTGACCTTTCTGCCATGTCTAATACAGTGCTTCCTTTGTCACTAGTTTGTTTCACATGCACAAGTAGCTTTAGAGACTGCTGCCCCTGCAGTAGTTCTACCTGTGGCAAGCCAGCCTCAGAGGAGCAAGACACAGTGGTCTTGACTTGGCCATGACTTCCCCAAAGAATCATGACTACTGATGACTTGCACTTCAAAGGATAAGCTTTTACAATCAGATCTGACAGAGCAAGCCTGTGTACTAAAGGCACTGTCCTTAGACCAAAGGCTCTTTTACAGTGTGGATTGCAGGTTATGGAGATTGCAATCTTCCAGAACAGATTTTGTACATATTTGGGTCCTGTTTTCTGATAGTGGGCAAACCTGCTGACCTCAGTAGAAATGGGCAAGAATGGACAAAGTCAAGAAGCCCAGAGGAACCATGGGACTAATTTGCATGTCTTATTCCTATTGCCCTTGAGAACTTCACTGAAGTTCAGTGGAATTTCTAGGCTTTCTCTGGCCAGCAGTGGATACAGCTGGTATCAAGAAGCTTAAGTGAGGTTCTCCTCATTGGTATTTGAGCCTTGTTGTCATGCCTTTCAGCCTTATATTTCTGAAACCCAACCTTGAGAGGCTGGACTTCTTCGACCTGATGTGGATTGTGGGGATAGCAGACTTCGTACTGAAGTACCTCACCATTGCATTGAAATGCCTAATTGTTGCCCTGCCTAAGATCATCCTAGCTGTCAAGTCAAAGGTTAGAGTCTCTTTTCTTCTTGATATATGGATGTTTGTCTTTGATAATCTGATACCTTTACAACATGTTTGCAGCATGAAATGTGTGGAAGAATAAAAATAATAAAATCTCTGATAAAACTTTGGCAGAAAGTCACCTGGGTAGTGAGTTTTGGGTTTTGAGCCACTGCAGACCTGAGCAAGGGTTTGGTAATGCCAGCAAGTAATTAAAGTCCAGAGAGGGAGAGAGGTAAGCATTGCTTGAGAAGGAAGAGGTACTAGCAGCAACATAACTGATTTTCTGGTTGACTTTGTTCTAAGTCTTGTTTTCAGAGTAATCTCTGTAAATAGATATTTCTGAAGCACAAATCTCTTCATTTAATGGAAAGAAATTGCAAGTACTTGTCTCTTTGGCTTTCCACTTGGGTCAAAGAAGTAACAGTATTAAATTGAAGCTACTGATGCCACAAAAGACAGCGCCAGTTCTAACCATGGGCAAAGAAATATTTTAACTAAATGGTTAACATACTTAAATGTTTATAAAATCATATGTACACAAGGCCTAACTTTTGAAACTTTCTCACTACATTCTCTCTCTTGAAATACCTTTTCAGAATTTTTTTACTCTTACAGATCTGTCATGCTGCCCCTTCCTCCACTTAGTAGTGTCTACATTTCAGTGGCACATGTAGCAATGTGTATTATTTGCATTTGGTAAAGAAACTTTCTGGCAGCTGTTGGGGTGAAAGGCACTATATAGATGTACGATATTATCATTAATCGCTGAAAGTCTCAGGCAGGGCACTTAAGAGGATATCTAAACTGGGAATAGTTTTGCTTACAAATGGCATGGGTGGCAGGGGAGTTGAGCAGTTTGTTCCTGCACAGCAGGGCTATTCGAGATGGTTATTAATTTATTTCTGGCAATTGTCCAGCTCTTTTTTTCCTTCTTCTATTATTATTATTTTATTTTGGGAGATTAATGTGTTAGGTCAGAGCATAATCCAGCCTGGGGAGGGAGGGAAAAGTGATGTGAATAGTCTTCCCAAGATAAATTGCAGTGTTGGAAAAGGTTCACAGCCTTTGCTTGCTTGTCTGAGAGCTATCCCAAGTACTCATTAATCCTTGTCGGGAGAGAAGAAAGAGAAGGGGTCTTTATTTGCAGCTACAGTGGGAGGCTGGTAAGATCACATCTGTCAAGGGCCTATAATGACTCAGAGCACAGATGCTTCATTTTTAATACCTTTTTCTGGATAGCAATATTTCTCACTTTTTTTAAGTCCCTTTTTGTCTTAGGATGTTGTTGATGGTCTCACTGTCCCTTGACATCTGAGACTGCTGTTACCTACCACTATGGATCTGGATGTATTTTTATCCCCCTCTCTACACTGCATCCATTAAGCCAACCAGGGATGAGATCTGGTGTAACAAATTAAGCAAGATCAAACTGGGATGGGAGAGCTCCAAGAGAACCCCAGGATGCCATAGAAATTGTAATTGGTAACCACATAGCTGAGCTCTTTCCCTGAGCCTGATGACCCAGCTTTCTTCTACAGGCCAGCTCAATGCTACACATCTTATTTTTCAGATGAGTTTTTTTAAATGTAAGCTTTTTCTGAGTTAGAACGGTTCTATTGCACTTTAGGCACATGAACTTTGACCAAATTCTTATCAGGTTATTTGCTATCTTAATACTTGCCAGAAATAAAGTTATTCTCTTCCTCCCCATATGCTTGTAGTAGTGTTTCTGCTTGAAGCCTAGCTTGTAGTTTATGAGCTTCTGGATGGCTGTCACGTAATGGTAGCAGGTAGCAAGCTGCTGGAGAAATATAAATTAAATTCACAGAGTAGAGCTAGAACATTTTTTCAAGATATATATATACTGAGAATTCTTCTGCCAATAAAACTAGGCAGAACAGCAGCCTCTAGCTCCCCATAATACAGGGCCTGAAGTGGAGATTGCTGCACTGCCAGGGATAGAGTTCAGCACAGCTGTGAATGGGACAGAGGTATATAATCTTGAGCTTCCTTGCAGTACCTTCTTGCTGGCGGTCAGTAGTAGATGATAAAACTTGCCCATGGATGGCATATTAGGGACTTTGATCATTCTGTGCTCAACCTCTGAGCAGGCCCTTCAGATTTTCCTCATTTTGGAAGTTCAAAGGCACTTGCAAAGCTAGTCTGGCTTTTCATGCTGTTCCTTGAGATTCTAGTCTTCTCTGAGTACTATGTGGTTTTCACTGATGCTTGCATAGCCTTTCTAGTATGAGGCATCTCTTCTGAACGTCCTTCTCTTAAGTCGCTTACCTCTCCATATCCATTGTGATTGGAGCAAGATCAGATTCTTTTCTTTTTCTTTTACACATCAAATTCTTTATATCTCCCCTCAGTCTTCTCTGTAGACTGAACACCACCAATTTTTTGAGTCTTTTCTCAGAGGTCATTCATTCCAGCTCTTATTATTCTCTTCTGGACTGTCTTCAGTCCCCCCTGTTTTCCAGACCATTTCTCCAGTCTGTCAAGATGAGTTTGAATTATAATCCTTCTTTCCAGTGTGTTTACAGCCTTTCCCAGTTTAGTGTCAACAGCACATTTGATAAGCCTACTTTGTTCCATCAAGATCACTAATGAAAATAGTGACTAGTACTACACTCTGCTTACCTCAGATGCATCTTTTCATTTTGACAGTGAACACATGAAAAATTTGGGCTAGAGCACTCAGTTCTCCCAGTCTAAGGTACCTGGGTCATATATTCCTAGTATGGCCCCATCACAGGAAGGGCAGCATTTGGTTTAAGATGACATCAAGAACCATCTTGGATTTATAGTATCAATTCATGCTTTAATAACTGAGAAAAGCCAAACTAAAATTGAAAGGCAGAAAAAGAGGTTTGTCTTTGCAATCTGAATACAGAGAACAGTAAACATGATGAGTGCTTGAAGCGTGAAGCATGAGGACTGCTATATTATGGAGATACAACTAGCAAGAGTTCTCCAAGCTTGAATACCTCAGAAATTGAATATCTCTGCAAGCAACCCCTCCAAAGAATGAGGGAAGATTGAAAATTTGACAAAATAATCCCAGACTTTCGCAGGTTCCAAACCAGCCTGCAAAACAGAGGTGCCAAGAGAGGCTGTGAGACTACAATCAGGCTGGAAGGCAGGGAATGAAGAGCTTGCGAATAGGGGAGAAAAGCAGAAAATGGAAGGTAACCCCAAGATCAGACTCCAATCTTGCACCTCTGCAATCAGCGGGAGTTTGTGGGAGAAGGAGCATACCTGTGGCTAAAGATGTCCCTTCCTCCCCTATGAGCTGTGATGGGCACATCAAGCTGAGTACAAGTTTTAATAGCAGCTGGGCTCATAATTTCTTTGGAAGGGGGGCTTGGCTCCCACCCTGCATGCTGAAGGCTCTCCATTAAAAAAGGCAAATAAGATCATTTGGTTCAATGTAAAATGAATTAAAGTAAATTAAACCGCAGGAGCCATGTGGCCTGCAGAGGCCTCCATTGTTGTACACACATAAATGGCAGCTTTTCATTTTCACTGCTAAGGAATGACAGCTTGAGGGGGGTGGAATTAAAAATAAGGAAATAAATAATAAAAAGACACAGTTGCCAAAGATTTCGTTTAGGAAATCCCAGGTGCCTGCAAGTCTTCCATCCCCTCCTCATGCTGTTGTCAGCAATCTAAGCTGATATCCTGGAGAATGGAGTGAAGCTTGGGGGGGAGGGGGGAGAAAGAAAACCAAACCAAAAGAACTGTAAGAAACTGGTATCCCAGGTTCTTTTTTATATATATCCCCCATCTCTGTAGGGGAGAAAGATACCAAGGACACAGTTTTTTCCAATGGTCTTAATGGCTGGTATATAAGAAAGGCCCTAAGTAAGAATTTTCTTTTCATGCTCAGTACAGATGTGCAGCCAAGTTACAAGGGGCTGCATTTCCAGAAGACTGAAAATTCAAAAGGAAAACATTAACATTTGTTTGTTGAAAACATAGTATGAAATTACTGTTGAATAAATACTTGTCAGTTTTGTTTGAAAGCTGGATCTAGACATTGCAAATTAGTTTTTTGTGGCAAGACTGGCATTACTCATGTGAAGTTTTTCTTTATGCTGTTCAAACCGTGTCAGGGGCAAGTGTACAAATACTAGTCCACACTAGCACTGTGGACTCCTCACTGTATCTTTGAAAATATTTGCATGTGGGGTTTTTTGGTTGGTTGGTATTTTTAGTGCCCCCTTTTTTTTTTTCTTTTTAAATCACCATCTCATCAAATCTGGTTGGAGAAAACTTGGCCTGTATGTGGCCGCCGTTCTTTACACAGTTTTGCACTTGGACTTTGGACCAGATACCTTTTTCAGGTGCATACCGTGTTTCCTAGCATAGTTGGTTACAGCTCTGCCATGTAAACTGGCACATGAAGCTTTCCATATTCCTTCTGAAGCTGCCCCTTGGACACGAAAGAAATATCAGAATGTCTTTTGCATGAAGGAGTATGATTTGGATCATTCAGCTGAAGCAAACTATCTTAAGGCAATGTATTACAGTGTCAGCTGATCTGTGACAACTGTGTATTCTGTGAGTCTGAAGCTAGGAAGACTTGATTTTGAGTAGCCCCAGTGCTCTTCTGTGTTCTAATGGAGCACAAGCATGTCCACAGTTGCTTTGGTTATCACCTCACCACCTGTTTGTGTCTCTGTGCACAGCCATGTATAATTAAACACTTATTGTAAGGAAAATGAGCACTTACCTTATAATGATTAGAATTGTTCTGCAACCTGCCTCCCTCCTGTGTCAGAGCTCAGCTCCATGGGATGCCATGGTCCAAAATCCCGGTGCCCAGCCTTTCTCACTGGGCAGACTGACCCTTCCTCCATCACATGACTAGTTGCACAAATTACTTGCACGTGCAGAAGTTTTATGCTCCTTGAGCAGCAAGCTCTTCTTGCACGAGGCATTCATGTAGAACAACCCATGACATAGAACGAAGTCCATCCTTCTGCATCAGGGAAAGAAGGCAAGCTGGAGCAGTTTGCTGCTGCCAAAGCACTTTCTCTAGGCCACAGCCTCTTCCAGAAGGCTCACACTAGGAGAGAAGGTGCCAGAGGGAACTTGTATTAATTGTGATGGCAGCAGGCCTTCTAATGTCCCTGCAGCCTCTCTTTCATCATGGGACCAGATATTTATCAATCATTTAACATGAAGTTTGTGTACATTTTTTTTCGTCCTGAGAAAAACAGGGTCTCTTGGAGCATTTGAGTCTCCTAGATGCTGATCAAAAAAATATGGAAGCATTAAAACAAGCACTGGGAGCAGGCACATAGATGATGTATTACAAAAAAATATCTGGGTAAAGATCTTCCTGTTCCTTGTCTGTGCTCTCTTGTATTGTGCAATATGCAAGTTAATCCTAGTCTCCTCTAATAGTGTGGCTAAAGTGGTGTTTCCAGATAGGTGACAGCCTATCCCCTCATTACCCTCTCCTTGATGATCTTGGATGCTATTTGGGGAACTCACTCAGAAATAGATTCACTCTTCCTGGACAACAGTCTGAGCTTTGATCCTCTGGAGCCACAGGAACTACGTGATGGTTCTGCAAAGGTTTTTGCTGCTATTGCAGCCTGGGACAGATGTGGTGTCCCAGAGCCAGAAGTGTGGGATTTATTACTTATGAAAGAAAAAGACTCGCTAAAGCGTAAGACTAGGTACTGAGGAACTGGGACTCTTTTCTGTCCCTCTCCTTAACACACTTTGAAAGTCACTGCTACTAAATTTTTTAAAGGAATCATGGCTCTTAGGTGCCTTCCAAGTTTAACTTTCCAGCTTAAGATATCCAAGATGTGACTTTCAGAAGTGCTGTGCACTAACTAAAAAATCTCATTTTCCCCTCTAGTCCCACCTTGGAATTACTCCTCATTAGTCTTGCATGGATTTTCACCAGCATCTTCTGTGCCACAATCCTGTTTACTGCTCCCACCCAACACTTTCTTATATTGGCAATACAACCTGAAATCTCAGCAGAGCCTGCTCTCCCCTGATCCAAATTGCCAGCAGGTCTCAAAAGTTTTTTCTAGCATCTTCCTGTTTCAGAATATGTCCTAATGCTGCTGGCAACAGAACAAGTGAGACTTGGAACTTCCCTTGAGTGCTAATCACAACTTACAGTTGCCTCATTGCAACTTCTCTCACTTCTCTGACATCCCATTTTAATTCCGCTGTGTAAAACCTTAGCATGCCTTTCTGTTTCCTTCTGTGGAGGCACACATGCACACTTATGCAAAGCCTTATGTCAAAAGAGACTACAAAGTTAATGCTCAGTTAGGCTATGTGGGAATTAGCATTGCTTCTGCAGCTGTAATTTGCCCCCCTTGGTGTGTCTACATTGTGGTTCAATTTTTAATTATGTGATTCCATGTTATTTTTCTGTAAGACTTCTTCCATCCATCACCAGTGTATACTGTGCCCCACGGATGAAGCAAGGTGAGGTATTGAAAGAAGCTGTTGTAGAAACTGGAAGGTGCATAGAGAACAAAGACACCATTGGAAGAAGAATGGTCTACAAGCTAAAGTTGAATGCTACACTGGAGAATTAAATTCCATCCTTTTCTTTGCCAAATAATTCCTATGTGATTCTAGAAAAGCCATGTACAGCTGCAAACTGAAGTCAGTGGTTTAGCTTTTAATGGTAATGTGATCTATAAAATTAAGTGCTTTATAAAAAGTCTAATCCCAGACATCTCAGCTTGGACACCAAAACAACCTTACCTTAACCTTAGTCTTTGTGTCTCAAGTTTTCATTTAGAAAATGCAGAGAATAGCTGTCCCTTACGTCAGCCAGCAATGTGAAAATAAGTTGAGTTTGGTTTTTGGGGTTTTTGGGTTTTGTTTTGGTTGGGTTTTTTTTTTTGTTTGGTTTGTTGGTTGGTTTGGTGTTTTTTTTTTTTTTTTTTTTTTAAGTCTTTTACTGTAGTGGTGATGTCATAAAACAACTGAATAAATTTTAGTAATTTTCTCCTCTGAGCAAAGCTCAAATAGCATGAAGTGATAGGATGCAGATCTGCCATCGAGTAATGAGGGTATAACAAAATACTAAAGTCACATGCTTAATGAGTACCGCTAACCCTCTGTGAAAAAATAGTATGTGTTCACATTGTTACAGACTGTATAATACTGCATGTACAGAAAGAAAATTGCAATTGTATGAAAATCCTGAAATCTGTTCTTCCAAAATAAGTGCTTGATTTAAAGTATAAAAATGGTCTTTATGTGGTGAAGGAGGTAGAGGAAAACAGAGGGTTATACTTGAGTCATTGACTTAGTTTTTAACAAAGCATTCTGGAAAAAAAAAAAAAGGAATCCAAATTTCACCATGTGGTATCACAAGGCTCATCAGCAGAGTTGCTATAATTAGATCCACAGCACAGTCCTCTGCCACTTGTGCTAATGAAGTGTTTGGTAACAGTAGTAGTACACAGTCAGCTTTTACAGTAACTGACCCTACGGAGGAAGCAGGGTAAGCACTGTACTACTTACGTTTTAGTCAGGCTTAACTGCAACTGTTGCGAGGGCTTGATGAGAGCAGAGCAGAGACTCTTTTCTGGTATCTGACTCTACCCTAACCAGGAGCTGTAATTTCAGGTAGTATCTTATTTAATCTCGCAGCCCAGCAAGGTGATATGCTTGCTCTGGAGGGCTGGCTCCTGCACAGTCCAGTCATGCATTGGGGCTGGCCCACAGCATCACCAAAAATAGCTTTTGCTGATCTCAGAGAGCTGTTCAATCTCTATAGAGTGTGTTCAAGAGAAGATTCCCAGACTTACAAAGATTTTTATGAAATAGGAAAAGTCACCTAACACAGGCAGGCCTTGCCTTATTTCAAGCTGTTGTGCCAAGTCAGATGCACAGGAGAAATAATTGTATTCGTGCTTAACATAACAGTTCTTCCTAATCTTGATGAGAAGTAGCTGAAATACTTTAGCTGAAGTTTTCAGACAAAAATCCAGCTGGAGACAAAGATTTGGCCTTGAAAACTTCAACCTAGATAGCCAAGATATAACAAAACTGAAAAGCAGGAGACAGAAAGGTATACTGAGTGTGCTTACAAGTGATGGGTGCCACCTGCAATGAGTTACTGCTATCAGAATTTTGCTGCTGAAATTATAGGGAACAACCCTTGTTTTCTAAGCTTCTGGCTCAGAAGGAAGACTCCACTTCTGCTGCAGCCCTTTGTAGAATTAATTCTGATTTTCTAGGCACTTTTCCTAGTTTAAAAAAGGGCTCGTGTGTTGGACTGAGATGCCTGACAAGACTTACATTTCTGTAAGCATTTACTGTAGCACTAGTTCTCTTCTAAATGATGCTCAACTGTCCTTGTATTGCTTCTCTCCTCCTAGCTGTAATCACTCTAAGCTTATCAACAGGCCTCTCAAATGGTCAAATGGGTGGTGTTCATAGGCTGAATGGAGAGATGCATCCATTTAAAACTTAGCAGCTAGATACTTGTTAACACCCTCACAAGAGTGCAGTTAAGAAACCCTAATACCCTGCAGTTACCGTTAAAACTGAAGATCTGCATTAAAGGCATTATGAAAGCTTTGTAAAGGGTGGAGGTTTTGTGGTTAGAAAATTGAAATTTGTTGCTTGCTGCATGTTCGCTTTAGAGCACGCTCTGCCACTTCCAATTCTGCAGCTTGTCTGGACCTCTAGGGCTGCCTGTGACCCATCTTTCCTTACGTCTTGCTGCGGGCTCTAGTGTTTAGTGCCTCAAAAACTTCTGTTGTAGAAGAACTTCAGCTTTGATGCCCCAAATGCTGAATCCAGAAGTTCCATCTGATGCAATGAGAAAGTAAGCAGTGACCTGTCCCAGCCCAGCCTGCTAGGGAAGCAAGGCTAAATAAAAAATGATGAGTGAGAGCCTGGTGGGAGGAACAAGTCAGAGAAAGCAAACAGTTTGCTGCCTTTAGCTTGCTGGTAGCTTTCATCAGAGCTGGCTGAGGAGGGGGAGGTGGAGAACTGCCTCTGTGAAGAGAAGGAAGTGACAGCGTAGTCATTAGCAGACTGCGACCCTCTGTCACAGGGGCTCCTGAAATAAACGATGATTGTATTGAAGCATGAGGCTGGATAGAGACCTCTGTGCTAATTTAATAAATTGCTTGCATTTAGGACCCCAGATTGTTGCTGTTACATTTTTGCTATGTGATGCCACCTGGGATTAACAAGGAGGAGGGGATGGGGGGAGAGGAAGAAAGCAGCCCAGGTCCGTTAGCAACCGCTGGTGTGACCTCACTCCTTGTCCCAGGGGGGATATGAGATCATGAGAATGCCAGAGCTCTCTGAAGGATTCGATTTGTTCGGTACAGCAGGATGGCCTGCCGAGTGATCTCATCTCCGAGACTCTAGGGAAGGGCGCTAGCTGCTGCTAGCCTCGTGGACTGCGGAGAACTTAATCCCCACTCCAAATCTCACCAATTAATGATTGACCTGTGATGACATCACTGATGACAAAGCTAACTGGGACAACACAGCAAGACTCCAGGGGAATTTCCCCTTCTCCGTGATCTTATCGAATAAAAGAATTTTGACATGTCAAAAACAAATCTTTCAGTCCAGATAATGTCATTGCAGATTAAGCATAGTTCTGGGCTCACAGCTTGCCCTGACCTACTGCCCTGTCACCAGTTCTCCCTTTTAAACAGCGTGGGGCAGAACATAAACAGGTCCTCATTAAGACTGGGGGGCCTTAAATTAGATAGCCTTATTTAGCCAGCTTCTTAGCCCTAGTCTTAGGTGCTTTAAAATAGAAATTATGTGGTAAGAAAAATCCATTTCAGTTGTTGCACCTCATGGTTGTAGTAAGCCAGGAGGGAGTTTATGTTACCTTGCAGGTGTCCTTCAAGGAAGGAAAGCTTTCTAATTGGACTATACACCAGAATGGCAAGGACAGCTTTGGTGAAGGTTTACAAAGGATGTTGCCCATTCTTTAAACCTCTTTTGTGAGGGAAGTGTTTCAACCAGCATGCTTCCGCCCTCCCCTCCTTTTCTTCCTTAAGGGTCTCAGGAAGATTTGGTATCTGAGTTTAAAATGCCTTCAGGTTTTTTTTCAGAGCCAGTCTTTTTATCTGTGTACTGTACAAGATCCAACACACACCTGGGTGGAAGGGGAAGGATGCTAGCAAATAAGTTAATTAATTTGATTCTTTGGGGTGATCTAGAAAGTTGTCAGGAAGACCGATGTCACCTTACATTTAAATCTCTGTACCTTCAGAAGGGAGTATAGGATCAAAGAGACTTGCCTTGCATTCCTTTTCTCATTATTAATAGTATCTACAATTTACATCATATTCATCCCTGTAAGTCTTAACCTCTGCTGCTAGCGTTCTGTAGCATTGCACAGATATGCAACAAGGTGTATATCCATAACCTGCGCTAAAAGTTTAAGATTCAAAAGTGTAGAATAGCTAGATAAATGACAGAGCAAGAGGAACACTAAGAAACAATGAAGTGATAGTTATCCTTTCTAGGCACCGAGTTAAATGGCTGCAAAGAAAGCTGCATCTCACGATTACTGGTCTTTGTACCATTTAACAGAGTGCCTAGGTAGAAGGCAAACACAAGTCCTATAAGCTTCAAGCCCTGGACCTGTTAAGTGCTCTTCTTTTGACTTCCTGATAGTAATCATGTATCACTTGTTTGTTTTTACAGGGAAAGTTTTATCTGGTTATTGAGGAGCTGAGCCAGCTGTTCCGCTCTCTTGTCCCCATCCAGCTATGGTATAAATACATCATGGGAGATGATCCATCCAGCAGCTACTTCCTAGGTGGGATCCTGATCATCCTGTATAGCCTCTGCAAGGCAAGTACCACCACATTAATAACCACTCTGGGAGCTGTAACAAGAGCAGAGAAAGAAGCACAGCTGAGGGGAACAAATACACCTTTTGATTGTTGCTATCACTACCCAGGAAGGGAAGCTGCAGCAGCTGGGGACACCATGTGCTTTAGTTGCCAAAAGCATTTTGCTTCACCAGTATGTGGGCATTGGTGAGCTCGAGGAAGATCTGTGACTGCTCGTGTAGTGTTGCATCAGGCTGATGAAGTCATTGCTGCTTTCTAATACCTTTCTATAAAGGCTAGAGGAGAATGGGAGGGGAATCTTGGAGAACTAGTACTGGAAGAGAAGTTAGCCGTCTCCAGGCTTCTAAATGCAACACTGAAAGGAAGGTTACAGTTAAAGGTTTCTCTCTAAGCCTTCCTCTGTCTTTCAGGGCAGGTACTCTGTCACTCATAGTACTGAATGCAGCAGGGAGGAGGAGGGTCACCCAAGTCCTGCCTAGATAAAACAGGTAGTTCTGGCCCCATTCTAGGTCCTAGTCTGGCTGATACAAGTCCAGGATCTCAGTGATAGACAAGAGTAATTAATGCTTCCTCAAAAATAAGAATGTTAAGAGCACAAAGTCTGCCTGTACAATTGTAAATGAATAGGTGCAACTTATTTAGAAGAGTCCCAAGTCTGAGGTCTAGAAATAGTTGTATTTCTAATTGTTTGTATTGAACCCTGCCTAGGGACAGAGCAGTAGCTGAAGCAAACAATGATACACCCCTGTTATCCATCCCTCTAAGAAAGGTCAAGTGAGTCAAGCTTGCTGCAGCCCTGATGCTTGTCTCTGCCTAGGAGAAAGGGGCTACAGCTTTGCAGAAGCAGGCTGAAGAACAGAGAAGACAGAATATATCTGAGCCGAACACAGCTCAAATGGGCTAATGGATTGCTGAGCAATATGAAAGCATACTATAGCTCTTACATGAGATGTGGCTGCAGTTGCAGCTATATGTTGTATAGGAATGGGGCAATTCAACCCCTGCTGTCAAGGGATTTACAGTTTTTGTAGGCAAGATAGGCAGAGGAAGTCACAGGAAGTGAAGTGACTTGGTCACGGCAGGTCTGTGATCAAGCCAGAAACAGAGCAAACAGTGCCAGAATAGAAGACACATGAGACTAGTGTAGTTCCCTGCACACCCATCCATTTTCCCAGCTCTATGTTTCCTGCTCTTGACTCTGTGCTGTGGGAAAGGATTGTTGTCCCTTTCAAAGATATCATTGTCTGGATCCACTCTAGACAACAGTATCCAACCCTTCCATGCCCTTCTGGCTTGTGAGGTCAGATCACAATTACAAGGACAGATTTCACATGACCTTTGTGGTGTCCCTTCTTGCAAAAGTTACTCAACACCTGGAGAAGGGATGCTTACCTGCAGTTCTACATGCCATTTCTTACATCTGGAGAAGTCATTATAGCGTGAAGAAGCAGTGGGAGCCACCTACTCCTTGGAGAAAGGGGAGCCAAGCATAAAAACACAGCTGGCAGGGCAAGGGCCTCACCAGCCAGGGCCCAGCCCCATGGCACCCAAACAAGACAAGCAGGGCAGGCCTGGAGATGATAGCCAGGTTCAAAGAGTCAAGATCTTCAGGTGGTGAGGCAGGTCCAAGATAAAGCCAGAGTATAAATCCACAGGTCAGGATCAGGTCTGGTGAAGGCAGCCAGGGTCAGACACAGTCCAACAATTGCAGGGCATAGTCATAGTGATGAGACAGGCTCAAGGTCAGGGTGGGAAGTCACTCCATGTGCTGGGGTGCCCAGATCAGCAGGATCTATAGCTAAGCACAGGCATGGCTACAGCTGAGCTAGAAACTAGCATTTGCACAGCACAGCTCAAACATGAACTGGGGCCTCCAGGGCTGAGCTTAAATAGAGCTCCTGGGCCCATGGGCAGGGATTGTGGGTGGAGACCCCAGGTGAGGCTCCTCAGGGCCATGAGGGCCTATTAATGCACTCAGGGCCCTAACATATAGGTGCAAGCAGTTCTTTATGGGCTAGCTTGATGTTTCTCTACTATGAAGCCTTTATAGGTGGTGTTGTGATAATCTAGATTGGAAAGGCAACCTCATTTTGAAAAGTTCTGCCGATCTGTTATTTAGAAGCTCCATGAGGAGAGAAGGACTGCTATTTACTGGCCTTGACTGTAACTTAGGATGAGGACTGTGGGGCACGCTTGTGTGAAAGTGCCTTGGCTACAGCCTATGCCTTTAACATGCATGTTTCTTCCTTTAATTCATATAGTTCATTAGAGGTGTAAACGGATGGATAGGCCAGCTGAAGGGTGATAGGTCCAGGAACATGTCCCAGGTCATTGTGTGGCAACAACTTAGTACCACAGATCTGTCCAGGTTAGGATTAGACCTCTGCACGCTAGAGACTTTGCTTGGAAGTGAAAGAAAAGTGGGAGCACACTTCCAATACAGATCATGAAATACTAGGTGTGTGCATCCCATTTACAATCACAAGAGTTGCAGGTCTAATTCCTTGCCTGAGACACTGAAAATATACCCAAAGGAGTCCACATTAGCAAAGCCACAAACCACATTAGAAAAACCACAGAAGCCAATTTGGCACTCAGACCTTCTGTGCTCCTGGCAAAAATCCAGGGCTCAGCTAGGGCCGCATCCCCTTTCCCTACACAAAGGGCAGGCTCGACCTTCAGAAGGTTATATATAGTGCAGCTGATGGGAGCTGTCTTGGTGTCTCTGTCTGGACTGTGTAAACATGAACCTCTGATTTTGGCAAAGAAATTCCAGATGTTCATCAGTAAGGGCATCCAGGTCTTATTTTTTCCCTATCCTGAACAGAAGCACTCACTGTCTGTGAACCCAGTTGTTGCAATCATATTGCTAGAAAGATGACTGATGCAACGTAGATTTCAGTGCATGGGGTGATAAATGGATGTTAGACTACTGAAACATGCGTCTTTTGGGGGTACAGGAAACTCCAGAGGAAAAAAAATTGAAGGGGGGAAATGGACTGGGAGAAGAGGACACATGCCAGAGCAAAGGCATTAGAAGTCACGCTACAAGCAAAGCAACCAGAAAAAGCTGTGAATTGGACTGTGGAAAAGAGCTGATCCCTATCCTTGTTAGAAGAGAAAAAGTCTGTAGTACTCGGCAGCCTCAAGTGCTAGTTGCTGACTGGAAGCATTACTGGAAGGACCCTGGGAGCCTTTTTACGTGCTGACTGGAAGCATTATTGGTGCCTTCATTTGATTCCACATCTATTGCACGATGATCTCATTGGCATTCCCTGCAGTGAGCCCACTTAATCATGCTAACCCAAAAAAAAAATAGCCAACTCCAGGCATTCTGGTGCCTTTGTACCACTAGTCCACTACAGCTCTACATATTCTGCATCACATCTTCCCCTGCCCTCCTAGCCGCTTCTCACTCAGACAGGTTAGAAATGGAAAGGTCCTGTTAGGTCATCTGGCCCTTCTCCCAACTAATGTAGGGCTGTTCTTTGCACTGTCATTTCTTCATATCTTGTCTAGTTCATAGTGTCTTTTTCCCTGTGTTCTGCCAGCAGATAGGGAAGATGAAGCTGGCATACCAGATTAGGTTTTCAAGCTGTTTTCCCTTTTATTAGTAGTACCGTGTTTTCACTTTAAGAATGCTGAGTGTCTCCTTTTTTGCTCAGCCCCTTGATATTTGTAGGCAGTTTATCATCTTTTCCCCACACTTTTGTACTGCTCAGCCAAGCTGTAAATATTTATGTCTTTTAGTCTCTTTTCAGAAATCATTTTCTGCAGGCTCATTTTCTGCCCTTCTCTGAACTGCTTTTAGTCTTTAATGAGGAGCCCAGAACGAGCGCTGCTCTCCAGATGCAGTTACATCATGTTTGCTGGGCAATGGAGGGAGGGGGGAAGAAAAGGACCTAGCGTTGCCCCTGCTGTTGGCCATCTTTGGGTGTCTGCAAAGCACTGAGGTGCTGGAAACCCACTCCCTTCCTGGCATTTGAAGTTTCTCACTCTTTAGGCGGATGGGAGCAACTCAGCCTCAGTCCTGCTTCTCATTCCTCAGGCCGTTCTTCTCTTGGTAGCATTTAATCACTGCACTCCGCTAAATCACTCTCTGCAGCAGGACAGGCAATTCCCACTCCTTCTTTCATAATATCATCTGGGCCCTGAAGTGTCAAGCTGTGTGGCAGAGCCGCACAGCCCTGGAAATCCCCCTTTTCCCCAGAGACTGAGGAAAGCCGTTTTCTGCCTCTTCCATGTGAAAAGGCTGCCCTTCCTTCCCTCTCTCGCAAGCTAGCCGCAGTGTTTTCTAACCTCACTTCTGGGCTTCTCAGGTACTCAGTTCTCAGGGTGGAAATGGGTCCATTTTAGCCCTTTCCTACTTAGTGGGGCTGGGCAATTTACCCTACCACAACTCCCTGCTGTCTGCTCCTCTTTCTGTCCTGTAAAGCCCCTGATTTGCAGTCCATTGTTACCAGAGCTTTTTTGGCTACTCTTCTCCACTGTCAATTCACATTTATTACATATTTCATGATCACCATGAAATCTTTTTTGGCACCATTGTTACTTAGGATCTTTGTTCCCTCCAAGTATCCCTTTGGAGAAACTGTTTCCTGAGCTTCTGGACTGTACACACACATGCGCACGCACGCACACACATTTTGTGAAAAGTGTCTAAAATGGAATGTCTTTATTGCAGTCTTTTGACATCTGTGGTCGTGTGGGAAGTGTCCGGAAGGCACTGAAGGTCCTTTGCACCCCACAGGTAAGTAGTCATATGCATTAGACCAGTTTCATAGGTGGAACCTTGTTACCATTGAATGATGAAGTTGAAAATTGCTCAGTGTATCAGGATCATAGAATAAAATAATTTGTTGTCCCACGGCTGGATAAGTTGGTATCTCTTGTCAGGGATGTTAGGAACCTTTTCTGATACCTGCCCTGTCCCAGCTGTGGTAAGACATTGTTGCTAGTCTGGCCTGTTTTGTCTGATTGGAAGCCCTGTGTAATATGGATTAATCCATTGAGGCCAAAACTGCAAGAAGCTGACAAAATTTTGTTAGTGCAGAGTGTGAGAAAGACTTTAAATAGAAGTATGTAGCGCCTGATGTGCAGTGACATTAAAAGAGATCCTACAGTGCACAGAAATTATCCCAGGCATAGCATTATGCAGTACTGATATTTAGATCTGTTGCAGTGAAATACTGTGACTTATATTTTAAAATGGTAAAATCAAAGACTGTAGAGGAAAGGAACATAACATCATGGAAGTTTGTTAGAGCTTGCCTTGCTTATTCTGTGGGCTTGGGCCGGTCATTTTTCCTCAGCATGTTTCCATTTCCCCTATTACTGTTACAACAGGAGAAGCAACATTTACCTTCCACATATTTAAAAAGAAAAGTGGGAAGCCTGTGGGTGCTGCTGCTGTTATTCTTTCTTCTATTGTCTAACTTGCTAATAATAATACCTCCCGCTATCTAAACACCTCTGCAAATGATGCTGAATTAATCCTTTCAGCTCCCTGTTGAGCTCATTAAATTTCATTATCATTGCTCCACAAGTGGAGGCACTAAAAGATGGAGTCAGCTTGAGGGGAAAACAAAACAGAGAACACAGAGCTCCAGACTCCCTGTGTTCTGTGTGCTGGTGCCCAAATCTCTCTTCCCTATACACAGTGACACAACACTGGTGTCCTTCCCAGGTCATGCAGGGAATCTGGGGGTGAAAAACAGTGTCTTATATATATGCTTAGCCACAAACCAGATTATCTTCAAACCCTTTGACATTCGGATTTTTTCCATCTCTCCCTAACAGACCTATGGAGTTCGTGCTACCAGCCAGCAGTGCAGTGAGGCAGGTGACATCTGTGCCATTTGCCAAGCAGAATTCAGGGAACCTTTGATCCTTATGTGCCAGGTAAGACCCCAAGCTTCCCACATCAGGTTCCCCCATTGGCATTCATTTGGTTAACTTCTTCAGCTGGGGAGAGGCACAGTTAGCCTGAGTACTTCTAACATCATTTGCTGGGTCTTGATCTAGGTCCTAGTGGATATTTATTGCCCTCTTCCGGATAGCCAGTGATTCATGATAGCTGAGCCACTCTTTAGGGGCTGATCATTGAGATGGAAAAGACCAGCCTTGTAGTCCAGGGACTGCCAGTTGGCAGTGCAAACCTTGGATCTAGAATGCAAGACATTTTTATCTGACCCTTGGGGAGACTGGCTAGTCAATACGCCAACTGAATTACAAGCAAGTGCTATGAGAGGGGCACAGATCCAGAATGAGCCTGATAGGATGCATGAAGACTGGTGCAGCACCAGGTAATCATGGTCTGGCCTCTGAACACCTGGCCAGGAATAAAAGTAGTTCTGCATATAGAAGTTGGTCACCGCTGCCAGCACCTGGGAATTGTTTTGTTTCTCATTTGATAAACACTGGCAAAACCTAGAGCTTAAGAACGGCATGCTCTGAGTAATGCAGTAGTCCTAATCTGGTGCTGGTAAAACCCTTCGAACACACCACGCTGCCATGGGTTCTGTTAATATATCAGAGGCCAGCTGAAGGCATTGCCTCGTGGCAAGACTGGTGATGCTTCCCCAAGATTTTCTCTTCAGTTGCATATAACTCAGTCAAGCTTTGTCTGTTGGAGTTGAAATTCTGCATCCTGGAGGCTGTCTCTGGCTGATGTGTGGGTGCATGCAGGAAAACCTTAGGCAGAATGATTCAGCCATTTCTGGGAATGGAATTGGTGGGAAATACGCTCTCTCGTGATATCAAAATGAAGCTCAAGAGCCTTTTCCTGAAGAGCTTTAACATTCCCATGCTTCGTAACAGGGTTATCAGATTAAAGCAAGCAGGTCACCTGTGCATCAAAAGTGCCTCTTACTATTCCTGTGAACATCTGTGCAGATGTTATCAAGCTGTAAGCCCCAGAGAAGCCATCTTTGTATATGCTTATCAGAGTGGAGATTTTGACGAGTAACATTTCTGCTGACTCCACACGTGTTGAGGAGGTCTCAGCTTCTTACAGCTTCTAATACTCCCTTCTTGCCCTATTCCTGCTCTTCCAGTCTGGGGTAGATGGGGTTGTGTGCTGGACAGCCGTCCCTCCTGATCTCTGTTAGTACCCAAGGCAGTCTGGAGGGAGAATCCTGTTGTGACTCAGTGTAGAAATGAGAGAAGAAGATAAGGGGTGAAAACTGCCATTTATAGAGAAAGGGAAATGGGGACCGCGGAGCTACTGGCTGGGACTGGGTGGTGTAAGCAGAAGAAAAACAAATGCAATAAGGACTAGGGGGAAGAAAGAGGGTTGTTTGAGCAAAGTAAAGACTTGTAAAATAGCCCAGGGAATTGAGGATGGAAACAGGGTACAGGAAACCCTCTCAACTTTGTTAGCCCAAATGTCGTAGGCCTTTTTAATGTTTCTTTCTATTGCTATATTAAGAAACAGAGCTTTGGCAAACTGGTGTACCAGTAATGCTGGGATTTATTTTTCATGTCATGTGAGCACTGCTACTCAGCTGCACTGTCCACCTGAACTTGAATCGTTACTTGCTCCCATCACTGTCCTATTGAGTGTGCACACTTAGTGACAAGACTGGACCTCCTGCTCTCATTGTGATGATGCCCTTTTGTCTCCACAGCATGTGTTTTGTGAAGAATGCCTCTGCCTCTGGTTTGACAGGGAGAAAACCTGTCCTCTTTGTCGTTCTGTCACAGTAGAAACTCTGCGTTGCTGGAAAGATGGCACCACCTCTGCTCATTTCCAGGTGTATTAAAACCAATACGTACTGACAAATGGAATAACATGTGCAGAGAGAAGAAAAAGCTGGAAAACCTGGTGATCCCGTGCCCCTATTTAGTTGCCTGTGGATTTGTTGTCTTCGTCTTTCTTCCAGCTCTGTTTCTCCAGGAGCCAACAGAACAACAATTGTTACTAGCCAGAAACTTTGTCCTCAAAGGCAAGAAAGATGTGTTTTATGTTATGGCAAACTCCATGGCTAAGCTACAGCCGAGATTTTTTCTTGAATTTACATGGTTATAAACTGCCTGGGATGTTTCCTTTTTTTCTGTCCTTTTAGTATAGATAAATATTGCGTGTATAAGACAAGCGTACTGTGAATTGCATGTGTATAACCTGGTATACTGGAAACAAGCTGTCCTCCTCTGGCTCAAACCACTGGTGGGATTTTTCACATTAAATGGCCTTAGCTTCCCTGAATCCGTAACTTCATAGAATTACGCTGTTGCTGTTGTATTACCTTTGAGAACTCTTCCAAAACGGTGCTTCAGAACCACGTGCCCAAAGTTTATTTGGGGTTGGAGAAACGTCATTTCCCAGCAGCTGTGTTTTTGCAACTGATTCCACAAATTGCACGTGTTGTCATCTTAATGAAATCTCAAGGAACTTGGGAAAGACTATGCTAGTGAAGCTGGAAATGACACTTGCTTTTCTTGGGAATGTTTTTCCTCTAAATTTTCATGATCAGGCTTTCTGATTTCCTAGTATATGGGGAGAACAGTGGGAGGCAGGGAGAGATTAAAGTCAGGTTTGATTTGTCTAGGTGAAAAGTTAAGGTCCTAACCAGGAGCATCTCACAAATTCAGGTGTCTTTGCAATATGCCCCTCAGTGGAGCCACTTGAGGCAAGGCTTACTGCCTTTAAAAACCAGCGCCACTGAGCATCCAGAACCTGCCTGGGTCCAAAACCAGAAAAAACATGCTCCCGCAGCACTGAGCCCATGTGCTGCTGTTGATACCAGAAATGCTGGGGCATCAGGATGCGGGGCCCCCTGGAGAGACGGGATTTAGTGAGACTTACTAGCTTGAAGGCAGAATTATACAGAAGCAGCTGCATTGCTTCAGGAGCCAGCCTGGTTTATATGCAAGCTGGATAATCCACCTGTGATGGTGGCTTGTAACACCTCCGCTTCAGAAAAAGCTCTTCGAGGAGATACCTTGTATTGTTAACAGGAGAATTAACATACTTTATATTGCTGCAATTTCCATCTCTGCTGAGGGTGCTGCAGTGGCACTTGCATGCAAATGGAGTTGCTGTTTGTTTGCTGGAGCTTTCTCTTTCCCTGAACAACCTCTGCTTTTCACTGCACACCCAGAGAAAGTGCCTCATTAGGCAATTGTGGCATCTTCCATGCTCATTACTATGGAAATGGCCGTAAGGTTACAATCCCACTTGAGTGGATAATCAGGAAGAACTGTACCTGGGGGAAATGAGCCTGTGTGTATGTACTGACTGCCGCCTTCCCCTCCTGCTGTGAAACTCCACAGGGAGAAGAATTAAAGCAAACAGGAGCTAATGGTAACAGGATTAAGGCTCAACATTTCTTTGGAAATAATAATTCGGTATGGCTAGAGGAGAAATGATGAGAAGCAGAGCCTGAGCAGGGAAGATAGTCCAAATCTGGCTTGAGAGATACAGGGAAGTAGAGGAGGAAAAGCTTTACTTTCCAAAACAAAGTGATTTGATTCTTGTCAAATGGATCCCATGAAAGTGGAGAGCTAAGCCAAGGAATCCAGTGGCTATCTCCAGTGGGAATAGCCGTTTTGGGATGGGGGAAGAGAGTTCAGTAAGGAAGGAAGCAAGGTTTTCAGTGGGCATAAAAATGTTGTTATGTACAATAGTCTGGTATATTCACCAGGAACAGGGAAAATTACCAATTCTGTGGGCAGGCCATTTATGAAAGGTTTCAGCGTCTGTTTTCAGTGCAATGCCAATTAATTAAAGGGTTGGTGGTATCTGCTTTCAAAATGTTTGAAAAGCCATTTCTAATTCTGATTTTTTTTCCTAAATGCTCCTGGAAAATGTATTTGGAGAAGTGTATGAAAAGGTCAATCTGAGCCTAAAACTACAGATAGCACTTGATACGCTGTTTCAGAATTACTATTTTTTATTTGGTGATAAGGAAGGAAGGTAATCAAGGGGAAAGAACAGGGAACATTTTTTGCCATTCTTATCGTCCTTTTTCTTTACTTTTTTTTTGCTTTATTGAATGACCTTTCCCAGTTGTCAGTGTAAGAGAGGGGACTATCATCATCATCATATACTTGAACCACTGCTACAGCCCAAGGGCTCAAGAAGATCACACAGTTAAGACTTCATACCAGCACACAGCGGAAGAATTGCCACGTACCTCGGATGGTTTTGGTACCCATGTAAGAACCCCTGCACCAGCACCAAGATTTTCTAAAGGACTTCTAATGATTCGTTTTTCTTTTGCTTCATCTCAGTGATCCCTTCTGGATTTTTGCTTTCCCTCACTATAAGGCAGCATTCTGGTCCCGGTACAGAAGCCTGGCTCCTCTGGTGGTGTGCTCAGAGGTATCCGACACCTGTGTGCAGGTAACCCATTGCAATTCTCCTTTGTCTCAACAGAAATCCAGGCGAGTTGCTGTTTGGGTAGCCTTTGAGACAGAAGGCTTCTGTTGCTGTTCAAATGGATACCTCAGTGACAAAATGCAGCACTGAGATCTGGGTGCCAGGGCTTCATTATGGGAAGAGCCTGCACCTGAGAGGGCATGGGTGCCCGAGATTCGGTGGGCCATCCAGTGCTCCACTTCTCTGCTAAAATTAATTAGTGCTGAATAGAAGGTGAAATTTTATGCTGTGGATATTTATTCTACTGGAAGCATAACAAAGATCGGCTTAATTCCTGCGAGGTTAAAGAATTTACTACAGGCCACTGTTACATAGCTGTTAAATTAAAACAACATCCTTCAGTCCCTATTCTTCTGGCCTGGATGCTGTGGAAGAAACAGCCCTGTGCCGTTAGCAGTCTGTCAAACCCTCCCTCCGCGGGTAAGTTAGGGTGGTGGTTTTGTGAGGCACCCTCTCCTAGAACGTGACATTTGGACCAGAAGACATACTGGGGAAACTTCAGTTCTAGTGACAACTGATGAGAAACTTCTGTTGATTTCCATGGGAAAACAGTTAGGGATGTGGAAAGAAATTATCCGCTCAAATTTCAGAGAGGAAATAAAAGCCGGAGCCTTTTTTCGCCATTGAACAGTTGTTTTTCTTTTTTTTAATAAAGTCATTATAAATATGTACAAAGAGTCTCAGCATATGAAATTCCTTTTACAAAAGAGAGAAGCCACATCCAACCATAAACAGGAGCCTTCAGGAACTCGTATCAGCAGTGAGCATATGCTTCGCTCTTGCTTTGGTGAGGGTGGAAACTTGCACAGTGACTCTGCAAGAGTTTGCATCCAAATAGTACTAAATCAGTAATGTGCAAGGAATTGTGTATTCACTGCATTTCATCTGGTTTATTCTGTTAGCAATGCATCAGGGAGCAGACTGGAAAATTTGCCAATGTCCTAAGGACTAAAGATGACGGGAAGATTTTTTCTTGTGATAAACTGTGGTCTTCAAATTGATTGGAAAGGTTATGCTGTGAATACCCGTGAAAACTAAATCCCATAGTAGTTGGTTTTGCTCTCTCCTTAGGTGGCATCTGTAACTAATAATGGATGTAACTAATAATGGCAGTTCAGTACCCAGATGCTTTCAGTGAATATTTGTCAAGCTCCAAAGTCACTTTCTGTAAATACTAAAAAACTTGTGAACAAGTACTCAAGTATTCATGCAGAGTGAACACTGAAGAAGTCTGATCGGAGTTACATGAAAATTCACCCTTGTATTCAAATAAATATTGTCAGAAAAAAATATTCACTTGTTTTGTAGTTTTAAATTTCTCTTGCAGATGGGGAATGGAAATGCTGCAGCTTTGACTGGAAGAGACAGCTTTTTCCCACAACTGCTACGGGCAGAGCTGTTTGGAAGACCTGCGTTTGGGAGTGCGTTTGGGGTGTATGCTGATAGAGGTTCTCGTTACACAGCTGGCGCGTGATTCAAGCCAGTAGGATTGGCAGAGGGAAGAAGCACAGAAGTGTCTTACGCTGGGGACAGGGACATATGAGCAAAGACAGCCTTCCGAACAGAAAGGGCTTGCACAGTCGGACCGGGACAGAATTAGAAGACCAAGGTCGGAGCAGCATGCGAGGGTTCCTCTCCTCCCTTCAGCCTAGCTGATACACTAGTGTTTTCCTAAGGAAGATCAAGTCCCATCTTATTTAGACTTCCCCAGGCTTTTGGATTTCGAATTAACGTGACTGTGTCTCCTAACCTCTTGTACTAAGAGAGATGAACAAGTTCAGCTCAGCATACAGCAAGCTGTGCCTTGCAAATTGTTCTACAAGAATGCGGCTAATTTTGAAGCTTGGATTCAAAATCAAATTTGCTTTAAGCAAATTTGCCCCTAGAAAAGTTGTGAAGATACTGTTCACCTGTCATGGAGGTAGAATATAGCCAGGAGGTTTTGACACGGACAAAAAATGTGGGTCCAGGATTTAATTTGGGGCCACAGGTAGTTTGTTATATATATATATATCTCTCAAGACTTCTGTCAAGATCATGGACATATGTTTTAAAACCATTTGTAGGAAATTAAATATTGAGGTAGAAGTACTATTCTGTCCTCATCACGAACCATTTTGTACATGGTAGTGCAGTTTTTAGAAGGGAAAGATCTCCTTCAGTTTTGCTTCCCCATCCTCCATTGCCCCCCGCCAAAGTGAGACTCTCCTCTGCCTGCTGAACCTGTGAGGACTACAGTGAGAGCAGTATTGAACAAAACTGTTTCGTCTTACGAGGCAGCAGGGAAAAGCACCCACTTCCAAGGTGCACGTGGACATAGAAACTGCACCGGTTTAACCAAATCCGTTTGTAATCAGTGTCATTAGAAGGTACTGCTTCTGCGTTTGCAGTGGAGGTAAGGCCCTTGTAATCTTAGTATGATGTGGAAACAAAGCAAACTCACAAATCAGATTAAACTGATTTAACAAGTGTTTCTGATTTAAGTAAATTGCTTTAGTAATGGGCTTAGCTAAATTAGGGTGATTTCTGCATGCCTACATGCTCTAAAGCAGAGGTATGATGGGTTTCTCACTCCTCATCACTGACAACTCATTGATTTTGGTGGTTTGCTGTATGTTTTTATTGGGTGATGCCTCTCCTGGGCACATGAAAGTGTGTGACACAGGAGGCATTGCTGTTCCTGTACAATATAGGAGGTAGCACTGGTCCCATTCCATATTTTTTTACCTACTGAAAATAATTCTAAGAGAGAAGAGGAAGGAATCTGGAATTAATGGGCTAAATTCTGTCTTGGGTGTAACCCAGCCATCTGCAACCAGACAGCGGTGCTATCCTAGAATTAATTTGGCCAAAGGACTTATTTTAACAGGCAGGGGGAGAGAAGCTGATTAGTAGTCCACACTAGACTGCTTTTTTAACTTGAAATGTGAAGTTCCAATATGTGATGGGAGCTATCTTGGTGGAGTGCTGCTTTAAAAATTAATAAAGACTTTCCTCACAGCCACATTATGCGGCGTTCTATATAGACTATGATCTCATAACCTCCTCCTCTGGCTTGCACACGCACCGTCTGCTGAAACCTAAGATGAGGTCTTTTTTTTTTCATTTAGAGAGCACTCCCCGGTCTTCATGGAGGCGCAACTGCGAAGCTAATCAAAATCAATGACTTCTTGGCTGCTGTAAAAAAAAAAAAGAAAAAAGAAAAAAAAAAAAGGAGCAAGAGAGAGGAACTGTGCTGGTTTCCCACCCGTTAGTACGGTACAGAAACCCCCCACCATCTCACACAGCTGTTGCAATACAGTAAGAACAGCACTAGGGGAGTATACAGCATGCTTTCTTTTCCAATACAAACATCAACCAGGGTTAAATCAGGTATTTTAAAAAGGATAAAAACACCCCTTGTCAAAAAATGGAGGCATTCAAGAATAGCAATTATACCAGAAAATGTAAGGCTTTGACAAATACATACCCTCTAGTAAATGATTCGATTTATGTACAGGGAATGCTGGCTATAAAGTGCTGGTAAGCTGTTTCTCTAGCAAAGCTTGCTTGACCCAGCAACTAGTAGATGAAAGTCTCTAAAACTTAACCCTCGGTTCACACTAAACGTCCAATTTAGAACTACAAAAGTGAAGCAAATCAGGATTAAAGCAGGATTTGGGTACCGGACCTGCTCTCGTTTACACCTGGGAAGCACCATAGCATTTGGTTGCTGTTTCATGAGAGTAACAACGGGCAGCACGTGTCTTCTGACATTTTTGCTGACTATTAGGAACCACCAAGGAGGATACCGCTCCCCTGGGACTTCTGGGGTTTTGGGTTTTTTACAGAAAAGCCTGTCCACGGCGGGGTAGGACTGAGGGAGATTAGCCAATCACTTTGCTACTGAGGTTGATCACTGATTCAAGAGGCTTTCCCAAGGTGAGGACGCTATGGTAAGGACAGAACTTTCTTTCGTTTTCCTTTGCTGTGCTGTTTCAGGGGAATTGCCTCTTTGGGAAAAATGCTACAAGAAGTCTCAAGGCTGCAGACCCAAATAGCCAGTGCGGCAGGAAAACCAATGGCAGTGCAAACCGTACGCACAGAAGATGGAAGGGAAAACGGAATAATGCATATTCTGGGTGAGAAGTTTCTTAAACATTCAGAACTCGGGAGCTAATAATTGTTACAGGCGAGGAATATGTGGGAGAGCCCTCTCTCTTGCACTGAGAAATGTAAGCCAGCTCCTACGCCGGATGGGTTGTCACAAGGCTGCCTCCGTGTACGTGGGGTACACACACAGGGTGAGGGCAGATTGTGTAGGGGTGGAGGGAAGACCTCCTGCGGGCTGCGTGGCCTGTATAGCAAAGTGACGCATCCAGTCTTCCCGATCAATTATTTTCTGTTCAAATTTGACTCGTGCAATACCGTACGCACAATTTCACTTCCTCGTTTGAGTAATTTGCAGACAGTTGTATTTTTAGGACTATGTCCGATCCAGCAGTCACTAATCCAGCACTTGCAACACTGCTGAAATCAGCTGAGGCTCCTCCTTTTGCTAGAAGAATTCTTACTTATCTCAGTAGGAGACTGAGTCGGGAAGGAGTACAGGATGCCGAGTGTTACTAAACATCAGGCCAAAAATGGTAGGAAAATGTTTTATCGGTCCCTGTGGTTCTGAGGCCATCCAAACTCTATCCACAGACAAACTACACTTAGCTACACGATCCCTCCCAACACCGCACATAATATAAAGTAGGGCAAGGTTACTCATTAGGAACAATTTGCTCTTTCAGCATAGCCCTTTCTGCTGTTTGTGAATTGACTTGGATCAATAACACCCATGGATATGTGTGCAGGGGCCCAAAACACATTGGTGAATATTTGATAAAGGGAGAATTCAGCTTTTAGATTGCTTAGAAACATTTCTCCTGCAGTAGTGAAAAATGCAAGGTCTGACTGGGACACAGTGACCACCCAGCTTGTTCCTTGACTGGGCGAGGGTTAGGAAGTATTTAAAAGACAAGGAGCCAAACTTCCTTTGGAAATCGGGCTCTTAACGTTCCTTTATGCCTTTGAAAATCCCCCCCTGCCATGAGAGGAACAATTTTCTGGTGCAAATATCTGAAGCTGGGAAAAACGTTTCTAAAAAACTGTGCATAACAATTACTGTAAATAGCATCTGGAAGGTATCCTGAATGTGACAGGTAGTTTTGGCTGCAAGAAAAAAAGCACTCAGTACTAGACTGAAAAAAGCCCTTTGACTTCCAAGGAGAAGTTCTCCTGGTATCCCCTAGCCTATTGATTGGTCTAGAAACCAACCAGCTCTTCCCTGGTTCACAGGATTTGAGACTGCTTAAATCACCATCCATGAGAACACCCAGCTCCGGGACTGCAGGAGACTCTGCACTAGCAGGCTTTGACATGCACACTGCAGTGAAAAGAGCTGGTGTGTCTTTGCCACCTCGGTGAATGCTGCTTCCCAAGCTCCGAACCGCCAAAAGAAAAAGAACTGCCCCAAGGAAAATTAGTTTTATAAAGTTCTGGGCTAGATTATTTGTTTTGTCTTAATTTATGCAGAGATTGAAAGAAAGAAAAAAATAGCACCTTCTCAACAAGTATTTTTTTTTGCTATCTTGTGTATAAATATTAATAACCAAAATAGATTTCTCCTTGTCCCATGTTTCAGAACATCCTCTTGGGGAAACTGTAGCACCACAAAGAGGCAGTTTAGCCCCAGACAAATATTAAATGTAGCACCAGAGAAACTAAAGTCATAAGAAAAGCTTATCTCACCTGGTGCTATAGCGCTTAATATATACACACACAAACTGTCTGTTGTCCAAGCTGCTAAGCACCTGTTCCCCACCACCACGGCTAGGACATGCCCATTTTGCAGCAAGTTTGGTCTCTCAAGATATTACTTAACTCTGGATGTAGAGATTATTTTTCATCCTGCTGCACTGAAAGGAACGTTTACGTTGCCATAAACGAGGTGCAGTGGAGAAAATGCTAGCATTACAGCAAGGACATCACTAATCTTTTGACTCAGACTGCAGGAGCATGAATGCTCAGACCACCATCATCTACAAGGAACGTTGCTTACGTTCTCAACAAGGCATGCACGTTTTAACGTATGCATACAGGAGGGTTTACATTCTTCTATATATAAGCATGTATGTGTCTCTGTTTTGCTGCTGGGCCCTTGAACAGCTCCTTCCGTGCAAATCCTTCTTCACGTTGCCCAAAGCACTTCCAACATCTTCCACTTCTTTCTTTATCTCCACTCTTCACAGCTGCTGCTCAGGCTCTGGATTCCCTGTAGGAAAAGGGGAAACAATTTTCTCCAAGGGCACAGGGTTTTCTCCAGCCTAAGAAAGCAAAAGAATTGTGTTTGGGTTTAATTATATTGATGCATCGGTTACAATAAAAGCTTCTTTTAAATTTATGCTTGAACCCTCCTGCTAAATTTACTGACAAGAAGAGGTATATAATTTATGGGGATGCTGGTTTTGTGGTTCAACACAAGAGATTACGCCTTTATCCCTGTGCTACTGCAGGATTTCTGGTGAGCTCTCATTTTGCAAGGCTCGTTCTTTCGGGTGCTCCATCTTCATTTACATCACGTTAACAAAAACGCTAACTTTTAGGGAAGCCATTAATTTTGTTACAGGTAGGCAATGGGGTGCAGGAGTATCACAGGAGACTGGAAGAACTCACTCATTCCTGGTTCTGCCACTGATTAGATTTGTGGCCTTGGGCAAACCACTTCTTTCAGTTGCTGCTGTAAAATGAGGGCAGTAATAACTTATTTGCCTCATAGGCGGGCTGCAAGCCTTAATTAATAAAGTGCTCAGAGAAAGGCACCTATCTAAGTGCAAATTAGCAGGAGAGGTGCCCAAGGGGCATCTACTCTGAAATTCCCATTTCCCGCATTTATACCTAGGCTTGTTGATACCAGCGTTGGCTGGGGCAGATCCCATCTTTCAGACTGTGTTGTCTAGCTCGCAGAGACTGTGACAATGAGTGATCTTATAAAAACCTCAGTGGAGAAATCTCTGCTGGCCCTCTGGATGAGGTGATTTCACCCGGGTGGGAGAAAGGAGGGGGGGAGTAGCTGACTATGCAACTGCATCGGCTATGAAGTCAGAGTGTAATTAGGGCTGGCAAACAGCTTTGGGGCAGATTCTGATCTGATGTAAACCCACAATCACTCCTTTCCTTCTGTAGTACTACCCTGTTTATGCCAGCAGGAAGGTTATCACGATTCAGTGGCGCTGCCTCTGAGATGAACTGAAACCTCCACTGTGAGGGAAGCGGGCAAATTCTGGCGCTGCGATGGACTGAGTAACCTAGAACTAGTCTCCAGTTCAGCCTCATAAGATTTAAGCGTATCTGCTTTATCCCAGTTACTGTCAGCTGCTCCAGCTGCTGCTGCGCACAGGATGTGGCAATTACAACCTCTCCCTCCCTCAGTTTACAGTCTCGCTTTCCAGTTTCGAGAAATCTGAAGCAACAGTGAAAATAGCTTGAAGGACTAAAGCCAGAATGAATCATCTAGACCTGAAGCACGTTTTCATTTGTCTTGCTGTGATCAAGGCTACCAGCTAGCCACACAGTTTCTATGGCTCCTGTATCTGCATGCACACAGACTTCCACATACACACCCGCTCTCTGGAAGTCCTGGAGGTATTTTAAGGGGTTTTTTGCAAAGCTACTTAGCTTTTTTGGCAGAAGGTAAATAGGAAAGGTGTTCACTACTTGAGAAAGTATGAACATGATAATACTGGCTACACAAAAACAGCCAACAGAGCACAGACCGTCAATAAACAGCCCAGAGGTTGAAATGCGTCCCCCGTTCAGCCTCCCGGCCTGCATGCATGGGAGACGGCCCCTCCTGCAGCCCTGCGCTCCCACACAGGCCGCCTGGGATCTCAGCCTGCGCTTGCACGACTGCACCCACAGGTCTAGGCCAACGCTGAGCACAGACAGGCACCACGGCTTGCTCTAGACTTGTGAAAGGTCACAAGGAGGAGATTCTGGGCACCTGCGCTTCTCACACAAGATGTCTTTATGGAGAGGTCTTCAGAATTAACCCCATCAGCACCGTCGGGGTGGGAAAGCAGGGCACAGCCTGAGCTGACTGGAGGGTACTACTGAGAAACGGGGCTGGCGATACGGAGGAAGAGCCTGTGATGCGGTTGCTCACACTCAAAGAGGTGAGATATTTACTCAAGTTACACTGGAATAAAGACTTCAGGAGTTGATTAAAGGATTTCCTCCAAAGCAAAACCATTTAATCCTTATTTATTATTTCTCCTGTAGTAGCACTTCCAATTGCCAGCTATGAACCCTTGTCCTACTGTGCCATCTACGGCCTGCAACAGATCATCCTTGGTGTCATTATATTTTACAAACTGTCTCTCTGTGTCACTTAACATATAGAAAATCTATAAAAACCTGTAAAAGTTGATAAATCCTAGAGCGTCTTGAACTCCGAGTGATAAATCTGCTCTGGGGCAGGCAAAGAACTCAGCACAACACTCATGCAGCTCACAAGCCCTATTGTAAGAGCTTAAATGGCTCTTAAGTTTTGCATCAGCCTCGTGCTGGCCTTCTGCATAAAGGTGAATTTCATGGAAAGAATAAAAGAGAACCCCAGAATCCTGGCGTTCAGCCCATCTTTCAATAAAACAATTTTGAATATCCTAGGCTGTGTTAAAGCCATTTCTGGGTGCATATTGGCTGCATTGCCAGTATCTGACTCATTAATGGAATATACTTTGAGCCAAATTCTGATCTCATTTACAGCACTGTAAATCCAGGGCAACCCAATTGACTTCAGTGGAGTTACTCCAAATTTCCCACAATAGGCACTCAGCAGATAGATCAAAATTTGGTACTTCAGGCTTGAAAAAGGCTGAGGAAAGCCAAACTACATCCCATTTGTAATACTGGGGTGGATAGTAAGTCGGAAAGAGTGCCAGCGTATCCCCTCTGCAGAGCTGCTGAAAAATTGTTTATTTTACATGTCATTCGTATAGTGTTGAAACTTGGGGGGGGGGATTGTCCACTACTATCAAAATTTTGCATTTACTTATAAAGAAAAGGAATTATAGCTGACTTCCTATATGAAAAATGTGGTGTCTATTGAAAATATGGATTGAAGTGATAAAGAAAAAAATGACTTGCTTTGAAATTTTTCATGGGAACCAACATTCCCTTTGGTGACGTATCCCTCTCTTCCTGGTCATTTAGGGAGACGCAGATTCTGCTCAGAAAGTTGCTCTTATTCATCGCACCTATTAAGCAATAAGGTTGTGAGACGACAAATCATCTTGGCTGATATTTGCAAGACCATCTCAGCCAGCCTCGGCATGTCCCATTGCTTTTAATAGATACAGGCATCTCGACTCCTCAATTACTTTGAGCTCTCCAGCCTTAAATCCTACAGTTTATTCACACAGCTTGCTAAGCTGGTGTTTACCAAAAAAAGAAAGCTACTCTTCTCTGGGATGCCGAGTCGGATGGGCATGAAATGACTTGGGTAGGGGGTCCTGAGCCTCATCGCAGCATTTCTTTGACTAATCTTTATTCAGAGACGGGATGCAAAGCCATGCTTGGGTACCACCTGCATAAAGCCATAGGAGAATCATGTCCCCTAAAGCAGTTGGCAAAAGGAGTTCTGCTCACAGCTAAGGTGTCAGCATGTAACTTCTTGATTTAAATGGATTACACAGGCAATTCAGTTGGCACATGTTCCACTCCTAATAAACAAAATAACAGTTATTGATATATTTAAAGGAAAAAAAATATTCAAGGGCTTGGATTGCAAAGGGAAAGCTTGAGGCAGGGACAAAACGAGGCGCTCTCGCTTCCTTCCTCACGCAGCAGCAGGTTAACGAGAAAACAAGGGCTGGGCAAGAGCCCTGTCAAATTCCCAAGCAGCCTGCATCCACGTATACTCACACTTCATTATCATCTCTGTGGGGGACGGAAGGGTAACTTGGAAGACCAAAAAACAATTAGGAGGGGGTTTGAGAGGTAAGACGAAAGAAGAGTAGAACTACTAGGGAAGAACTTGGAAGAACGGTGTGTCAGGGAGATCTTAGCACAGGAAGATCAAGGAATCCAGACAGGGTAACGAGACATGTTGGGGCTCCAGTCTTTCCGCACAGAAGTGGCCTGCTTGGCCATAGTCCACCTGCGGAGAGGCATTTCTGGACCGCTGTTTATTTTTGAAAACTGCTGCTTGTTTATCATGAAAGTTAATGTTGAAGGCTTTCCTTGTGCAATTCAACTGTGAAGTTGGGGCAAGGGTGGCGGGGACCTTTGGCATTTTTGAGCACGATGCTTGCTGCTAGGAAGAGCAGGCTCCTTCTTCCTTAGTTATCCAGGAGGATAAACAACAGCGCTTGCCTCTTTGTGTCAGGGATGCATACGGGGTGCAACAAGCAGAATGTTTGTCCTCGTGCAAAACTGCAGCTCACTGCTGAGCTAGTCGGCTTAGTCCTGCGCTAGCTGTACTGCCTCTGGTCCTTAATTTTCTTTGCACTCCTGCACAGCTCAGTGTGACATCTCCAGAAATCTTATCAACCCAATTTTAATACAGATAATTAACTGTACTGAGACTTTGGACAGAGTGGCTCTGTGTGAACCTCGCAGCAAACAGTGGGGGGAATTACTGGCAACACAGTGGGCACAGAACCAGGCTGGTGAAGCTGGCAGGCACAAGTAGGGTTTGATTTTAATACACTGCCACTTCTGAACTAATAGAGCAAAATACAAGTGACATTGTATGCCAAACTGGCACATGACAACTATACTTCATGCCCTGGCTGGATATTTCAAGGTGATGTCAGATTATATATTATAAAACTGCCATTTGCAAAGTATTCATCCGCAAATCCCAAGCATGGTCCACAGATACAAGAAGTTGGTCACATGCGGTGGCCCTAATCCTGCTTTCACTAGCATCACCCGGGGGCTGCGAGAGCAGGAGAAGTTCCCCGGTACACAGGGTTATTCCCGGAGCTGCACGGTTGTGTAAAGCCACAAGGACCCGAGGGAACAACTACCAACCTCCTTCCTCGGAAACAGTACGTACACTCACGGCAGCCAATGCAAAACGCTATTACCACTTGAAAAAGCAGGAAAGGAACTCAAGGAGTAAGCCAAGCTGAAACTGGCCTTTTCCTCTAACTTCCGTCTCCCTTCTGCGACCACTAGATCACAAGACAAATGCTGACTTTGCAGCGCATTTATTAAGTGTACAGGTTACTCTCCTCAGCTGTTCCATGAAATCCCAAGATCACAAGTGCTCAGAGCCTGGACTTTCCATGTCATTGCAGAACAATATTATCAGTGCAGAGTGTCTCTGAGGATGGCAGAAAAATACATTTTTTGTTCAGAAATACTCTGCTGAGTTAATAAACACTACTGTCTTACCACATCTCTAAGTCTAACCCAGCTCACTGCACTATCACTTGGGCTCTGAGATAGTGCAGATAATCAGATACCTCCAGTGGTGTAAGCAAATTACTATTCAGGAAGAATAGAAAAGATTCTTAATGGCAAAAATAACCCAGAAACTGAGGTGCAGATGATAGATTTAATTATTCTGGGGTTGCATTGTGTTTTCATCAGCAGCTTGGTCACTTGTGCCTTCGAAGCTTGCCAGGAGTCAGACAGGTCATTCCGCTGTGCACAGGGGCAACCAGGAGACTGTTACTAGCTTGTTATTCTCCCACATCTGGCCTCTTCATCCCTGAAACTGCTTCACATCACACACAAGGATCTTCTTTGCAGAGACTTACATTTGTATTTGTGTCCACGAAGCCCCAGAGCATTTGGAGGCAGCTCAGCACATCCTGTCTGCAGCAGCCTTTGAAGCTGCGAGGAAGGTCTGTGCATGCTAAAGGAGCTCGCCTCGGCCGTGTTGAGGATAATGCTTTGCTTTTCCATAGTGTCTTTATCAAAGCAATTTATAAGCAACTGGTTATTGTTGGACCTGAAGTGCAGAAAGCCAGATGGGGGTGAGGGCTCCACAGAGTCAACAGCAGAAGAGATTGGGGAAAAAAAATAGTATCTGCCTAACCAAAGCTATGCAAACCTTCACAGAAATTAAAAATCCAAACAGCTTTGGCCTCGTGGGATTGCCAGGAAGTCTGGGCTGAGTGTGTGCATGGATCCACGGGGCCAGCGAGCAGGCTCTGACAGCCCTTCTCACCTGCCACCTTCTCTACATGGGATGAAGTCCCAGACCGAGCAGGGAGGAATTTCCCCAGGCTTGTTAGAAAGAAAAGGACACCTGAGACACTAGATAAGGGAAATCACTGCAGTCCCCCTTGGATTTCAACTTTTTTTGAGCTCAGAGAGGCAAGCAAGTCAGACGGGTGGGTTTGCTTCCAGACACTAGAATCAAACTTGCCACAAACTGACGGGAAGGGAAAGAAGATCTCTAAGCTCTGCTCCTGACCACAGTCCCACATCTGTAACCCCTGCCCCACACCACTGACGCTCTCCGAGGGCTTTGCTGGGCACAGCTCTGCAGACACCATCCCGGATGATTCTATAGAAATTGAGGCTTTGATTCATCAAAAAACCCAGTTTTGTTCTGGTTTTGTTTTCAAAGAAAGCTTTCCAAAGGTAACCAGCTGAACCTCCTGACAGAGGCAGCAGTTGTGGCTCAGACAGATGACAACAATGCCCCCCCATACACCAGTGCATACACACACCCGCGCGCCCGCGCGCAGTGCAAACACACATACCTGCTCGAAAACCTTATTTTTAAACTCTCTCGATGACCATACGTTTTCACCACACTATACGTATGTATTTAATGGTATTTCATGCACCTAAAAAGCATGCAAGACATTTTGCAATGTAAGACCTGATTCCCGACAGCCAAGGTCTGGCCCAAGAGTTGCAAACAGCCCAGTTAAGCTGAAATTGTACAAAGTCAGCCCAGTATTGGTGGCATTTTTCAACTGACTTTAAGCTCTTGTCTAAACCCTATCCGAGCTGGTGGGGTATGAGTGCATACTGAAAGTTAGACATGCACTTAAGGACTTTCCTGAACATGGACAGATATTGGGGGACATTCACAGATCTAATTTAAAGCACCCAAAATAGGAGCCCTTGCTCCTCATGTCTGTGGGGAGAAATCCATGTCCCAAAGAGCACTTCAGAGCACCCAAAACCCCTGAGGTGACCCCATGTACACTCAGTATCCCAGCGTGCTCCCAGGGCTGAGGGTGCAGAGCTGTCCCCACCAGCCCAGGATGTGTCACCAGGATGACAACGAGGGTTACAGGACCAGGTATGTCCCATTTCCCTGCTGCTGGTTTGCTCGGTGGCTCTGGAGCACAGTGGGGGCTCTAGGAACCAGCAGTAACTGGGCTTGGACGCTTTTTCCTGGCTGGTGGCTTGGGACCCTCCTTGGGGAAAGCCTCCGGCACTGGGCAAGGCATTATCCAAAACACAGAGCCAGGCACAGCCAGCCAAAGTCCCAGGCTGCCCTGCTGGACAGTCCTGCGGGGACATCTCACCACCCAAGGACCTTAGCGATGGGTGCCCCACCGCACCCATGGGTCTAAAGCCCACCAGGGGATGGCAGGACACAGAGGAAGTTCCTCCACTCACAAGAGGGCAGGAGGCTTGGCAGGCACGGGTGTGCGGGGCAAGCATCCTCCACCTCCCAGGGCCAGCAGCTGGGGTGATGCGGGACCTGCTCCGAGCCGCCCTGTGCTGCTGCTGCTGTCGCTGGCCCAGAGGGGCCACAGGCTCACTTAGTGCAGGCACGGAGCTGAAACTGCCCCACGAGAGCACGGATGACCCGGGTGGAGGGGAGGCACATGGCTGGAAGCCGTGAAAGTTTGGGGAAGGGGAAAGGGGGAGTTTGGGGAGTCCTGGGAAAGGGGGAGAAGAGGAGAGAGGAGAGAAGGGAGAGGGGAGAGGGAAGGAGGGGAGAGACCAGCTCGGTGCGACCTGGCAGGGCCGGTACCGGCAGCCCGGGGCTCCGTGCGCTGCCGCGATCAGCCGCCGCAGCCCGGCGAGCCGGCGGGTACCGCGGACAGCGCGCTCCGCCGGGCCGGGCCCCCCGCCGGACCCGGGCCGTACCGAGCCGGGCCCCCGGGACGGACCCTGCCGCGCCGGACCACCCCACGCCGGGCCGGGCCATAGCACACCGAGCCGCGGCGTACCGTGCTGTACCGACCCCTGCCCCGTCGTGCCGCACCGGGAGGTACCGTGCCCTGCCGCGCCGGGCCACGCAGTGCCGTCCCGTCCCGTCCCGAGCCCCGACGGCCGCCCAGCCGCCCCCGGCCCCGCCACCGCCTCGCCCCCTCCCCGGCCCCCGGCGCGGTGCAGACCTGTTGCGCGTCCCGCCTGCTCCCCGCTCCGGCCAGCGCCCTTCTCGCCTAGAGGCTCCTCCTGCGGATCAGCCAGGCCAGCGCGGCCGCGGGCGTGAGGGCGCACAGCAGGCACACCACGGCGGCCAGGCGGCGGCCGGCCGAGGGGCCGCGGCCCCGCGCCTTGCGCCGCGCCGCCCGCTGCTCCAGCTCATCGCCCAGGCGGCGCAGGCGGGCGGCGACCAGGCGGGCGGCGGCCGAGGGCCGGGCGGCGCGGCCGGGGCTGCAGGGGCAGGGCGCGGGGGGGCCGCCGTGCAGCGCGCAGGGGCACATGGCTGCGCCGCCGCTCGCCGCCGAGTGCCGCGGCGTGTGCGGGCGGGCGGGCGGGCGGGCCGGGGCGGCGGCGGGCGGGGGCCGGGGGGGTTACATCATCCCCCGCGGGGCGGCGCTCGGCCGCGGGGAGCGGGCGGGGGGGACGGGGACGGCGGGGAGCGGGGCGGCAGTTTGAGGTGGGGGGGGCGGCGTGGGGCTGGAGGGGTCCGTGGGGGAATTGAGGGGCGGTGGGGGGACTTGGGGGAATGGAGGGAACAGCGTTTGCGTGGTGGGACATTTTGCTATCTGGGATGGTGTGGGAGTTTGATGGGACAGCGCAGGGGTGGAGGGGCAGTGTGGGGGTGCAGGTGACAGTGCGGGGGTGCAGATGGCAGCGTGGGATGGAGGGACAGTGTGGGGGTGCAAGTGGCAGCGTGGGGATGGAGGGGACAGTGTGGGGATGGAGGGGGGCAGTGAGGGGATTACATAGAGCTGGAGGGGATTTCATCACCCAAAGCGTTACTGATTCTGATCACATCTCGGGTGGCCGAGGCAGGCATGCACAGCCCCCAGGCACTGACGCAGGGGGATGCGGAGCCCCCCCAGCCGTCAGTGCGCAGGAATAGGGCTGGGACCCCCCCGATGGGAGACTCAGCCCTGGGATGGCAGCGGGGGTTCCCTGCAGCTCCCTGTGGGCCAGGAATCACCCCAAACTGGCCCATTTCTTTTCCGCCTGGCAGGGAGGCTGCTGCAACCTCCTTAGCAGATCACCCTGGTATTGCAAAGGCATCTAAGGAGACCCTCCTGGGACTCGCCTTCCTCCCAACCCCTCTACCCTCCCTGGAGCAGCCCTGCATCCCGCTACAGGGGAAGCTCCTGCTCTGCAGCCCCTCTGTTTGCAGGGCTCACCGCAGTCAGCGTACACACCCCAGGGACATCCTCTTCCAAGTTGAAATGATTGTTTTGTAGGGAAAACAGATCTTTTGTGGGGTTTCTACACACAGGAATTCCTCCTCAAAGTGAGGTAGTTCAGGTTTTTCCTAGAATCCAAAATGCCTGTTCATGTTCATTAAGTTGGGTTTTGTAAACCGCACGGGCAGCAACAAGCTGCAAAGGAGAAAAACCAACAAGTGTCCGCTGAGGATGCTGAACGGCAGCAGCCAGAGGTGGACGCGAGGGTGGAGGTACATTGGCACAAGCTGCTGCCGAGAGCAAGGACCGCGCATATTAGCATGGTCACCAGTGCCCAGTGGGGACCAGCTGTTTGACTTAAAAGTGGACAAGTATCGCTTACCTGTTTTATTTTCCCGAGCGCTCCACAGAAGTTATGCTGAAGACTTGAATACTTGTGGCCTTTCCACTCCTCTGGGCAGCCGGACTGGCTGAAGCAACAGTAGCTCCGTGGCCGTGTTTCAGCGGTTGGGTTTAGCCATCGTTTGAAACGCAGCCTTTAAGCAACAAGGTGGGTTGATACTGAAGAGGCGCGGAGTGAACATCATCTCCTCCCCAAAGTACCACGAAAGCGGCAGCTCTCGGGCTGCGGCAGCTGCAGGAGGCGGGCGTGATTCGGGGCGCACTAAGGAGCGCAGCACATCTTCCCCAGGAGGTGTAATGGACATGGTGTGAGGCAGGACCACCCCTGCCCACAGGCTCCAGTTCAGACTTGGCCAACAAAATGGGTGGAAGAAATGGGCCGACCTGGGCCCGTCACCCGCTGGCGGAGCAACACCCCTCTGCGCCTCCCCCGTAGGCAATGGCCCACTCAGTGGTGTCTCTTCTGCTTTTCTGAGAGCGGCTCTTCACCCACACGGGTGGCCCTGGCAGGGAGGCAGCTGAGGGCTTCCCAGCAGGGCCCGGGCCCAGGGCATCACACAGGACACGGCCCTTGCTCAGCCGCCAGCAGCTTTCCAAGGCCGGGCCGTGGCCGTGGGACCAGCAGGCCCCTAGGCCTCCAGCCCCTCCCTAGGCCTCCAGCTCGCCCCTGGCGTGCTCGACGGGCGCGGGCAGCCCCAGCACTCGCAGCCACCTCGGGCCCACAAAATGGCGGCCGGCGGCCCCCGTCAGCCGGGCCGCGGCCCGCCCCGGCGGCAGTAGGAACCTTCGCGCGGCGGAACGCGCGGGCGCGGGGGGCGGTTTCCGGGAAGGGCCGGCGGGAGGCTGGGCCGGGCCGGGCCCGGCCCCGCCGCCATGGCCGAGGGTTCGGCGGAGCTGGAGCTGTTCCGCCGCCGCTGGCGGGAGGAGCTGGCGGGGGGCGCGAAGCGGCGGCGGCGGGAGGCGGCAGCGGAGCCCGCGGCGGATCCCGAGAGCCACCGCAGCGCGGAGCCGAGCGAGCCGGGCTACCTGGCGCTGGCCCGCGGCCTGCTGGACGGCGGCGCCCCGCCCGCCCTGGCCTGCCACAGCCCGTCGCCCGCCCGCCCCGCCGAGGAGCCCGCGGGGGACGGAGGCGACGGAGGCGGCGGCGACGACCTGCTGGGGCAGCTCATCCGGGACCTGGTAGGGCTGCGCGGACCCGGGGCTGCGCTCGGCTGGCGCCCCGCCTCTGGCGGCCCTGGCGCTTTGCCTCGGGGTAGAGCCCGGGGGCGAGGCGCGGAGGGGTCCGCGCGGGCGGGAGCTGCGGAGGTTTGTAGCTGGGGTCGCGGCGGGGCCGCCCTGGCGGGAGCAGAGAGCGGGGCCCGCCTGCGCCTCGCCGCTGGGGTGGGGTGAGAAGGGGGGATGCCGAGTTTTGGGTTCCTGTGAGCTTGTTTCTAACCTCGGCTGCTGGATCTGTTTTGTCTTGCAAGGTTTTAACGCTCCAGAATCCACTTTTCTTCCTCTGAGATGGTATTTTTTATCCTCTTAAAAAAGATTTTGTTGCTTATTCAGGCGATTTGATGCAGGTGCGGTAATTAAGGATATCCTGCCTTGTGACACAGCAGTGTAGTAACAAAACAAGTATTAATTCTTTAAATAAAGGAGTTAATTTGGAAATAGTTTTAAATACAGTTCTGAAGCAGATAAAAGTTATTTTGGTAAGTCCTCTAAATGCAATAGAGACTTTATTTACAGCGTAGAAAAACTAGGGGGGAAACCCATTTTCTTGCTTCTCGCTAACCTAACTATGACTAATTACTCTTTGCTTAAAAAAATTAAAAGGAACAGATTAAATTTCTGTCTGCAAGGCACAAATTAATCCATTTACAGAATTAGTGCTCCATTAGCACACAGGAGCCCAAATCTGTCTCAGAGGGGATGATGGTAGTATTTGAGTTTTGGATTCATTCCAGTAGACTTTTAGACAGGCTGGTGCTGACTTCACATTACCGCTCCGTTTGCAGCGCTGAGCGCTGTGCTAAAGACAAGCTGCGTGAATTTTTGGGATATAGGAAGGGAAGACCTGGATCTGTCTCTAATGTTAAGATTGCATTAGAATGGAATTAGTCTGAGCCGTTGCTTGTGCTTCCTCATGAGCTTGCACTTACAGTTTGACTATAAATACTCTTGTACGTTAGTTTAAAAAAAAAAAAAAATCAGTGTAGCTGTTTTTTCTTTCTTTTTTCCCCCCTTTTTTTTGAGAGCTGTCGGTCTTGACTGTTGTGTCTGTACCGGTCTTGTCTGCAGGCAGCCTGTCCTTCTGATGATATCTTTGGGTACATGCAGACAGACCAGGTTCTGCTGGTTGGATGTGAGTCAACTCCAATTTGGAAGCAATATATTCGTAGTGGTGCTGTGCCTGAGCTCGTAAGCCTAGAGCTAATAAGCCTTGCCGAATGGCTCATCTTATTTGTTTGGGCAGCGTGTTGCTCTAAAGTGGTTATGCGGCTCCTGGATCTGAGCTGGTTCGCATCTGGCCAGCTTGGGGTCTGTCTGCATGTGGCCACGGAGATGTGCTCTCCGAGTTCCTTTTGTATCTTTTTTTGCCGTCCCTTTTGGAAATAGATGCAGTTTAAATCACATGAAAGCAAACGAACTTCTTGCAAATCCGCAGCAGGGAGTGGAGCCGGTGGTCCTCATACAGACGGCATGGAGGGGGAAAGGAAAGGAAAAGGAGCTGTTTGTGCAGGAAAATTGTGGACAAGGAGGGAGGGGAGCAGGAAGGTTGGCCGCAGGTCTAGTTTAAGTAACTTTAGAGTAAGTGTGAGGTTCCGGTGTTTATAGACTGGTGCTGTCTTGCTGAAAAGGCCTAATGGGAACACTGCCCATCTTTGTGCTGTCTAAACACTTTTATCTCATGTGGAATACCATTTGCATTAAAAACTTCCACGCAGCCATATTATACAATGGTTTTCCCGTGTACCTGTACTTTAAATAAACCCAGCATTGCCTATTTTTGCTACTTCATTGGTACTGCAAAGGGTCCAGGTTTAAATGAGCACAGAGTAGTTGTAGAAGAGACCTACTAAGAAACAAAAGTGGTCGGGGCTAGAGAAGTGCTGTAAGAGGCAGGGGATGACCCTGATTTGGGGTCTGCCTGACCCTCTGATAGCAAACAATGGAGATAGGTTTCAGTGCAGGGATACTGAGCAGCTGATTTTGTGCATGGGGTTTGCTGGAGAGTGGTCAGATGTTCGGGAGCACCTGGGAAGGGGGTACAGAAACCAGGAAAAAACACTAGAGAGCAGAACTTCAGAATGGGTGGTAGAGAAATGGTCAGAATGGGCTGACTTTGTTCTCTCTACGTTATATAGTATAAAAAAATTGGAATCTCCAGGCACAAATGAGAGAGAGGACAAATCTTGGTGCAGTAACTTCAGGAAGAAGATTTAGTAATCGTGTAGTTAAAACAAACAAACAAACAAAAAAACCTTCTAGGAAAAACATACGTGCTGCATTTAGCTGTTAGATAAAAGTGATGGATTCTTTGGAAAAGTGATGGATTCTTTGGTTTTGAAATGTTTTTGTGATAATCAGTTGAAGCAGCAACTCTTTCAACACACTTTCTGTTAAAAAGAAATTGATGTTACTGATGAAAGACAAAACCAAACTGTAACGTATTCTCTGTTCAGTTTTACATCAAAATATTATTCCATCATCTGTGTTTGAAATCTTGTAAGTGAAATTAATAGTGGGCATATGTCTTCCAAGTGCTTACTTGTTTGGTCTTTTTGATGCTGAAACCTTAGAGAAACTTTTTTACTAGAACTTTTGTCTTGCCTTTCTGTGCCATCTGACTATAGATAAGCCTTACAGTTCTCCTCGATTTGCTTTTTAGCTCCACTTAGCCATGTAATATTCCTTACCTGATAGAACCCAGAGAGAACAAAGAGTAGCTCAGGTACCTTTGTGCCCGCGTGGTCTGTCTGATGTGCCGTTACAGGACGGAGGGGCAGAATTACTTCTGCCTTTTTTATGGAACTGTGATGGCACTGAGGATACAACGTCCTTTCTTCGTACCATGGTAACTTTTGCTACTATCTAGCTGTGCATTAAAGAAGCCTAACAAACTATTTTCTTTTTTTTCTTTTCAGAATGAAATAAATGAGGTTCCTTTCTTTGACATCCAGCTGCCTTATGAACTGGCATTGAAGATATTTCAGTACCTGGGCAAGACTGAATTGGGAAGGTGTGCTCAGGTAAGTGCTGCTGACGGTTTGCTTCTCTGATACCACATAAAATTGGCAGAAGTATTCAAGAAACAGTCGGGCACCTTGATGCAGGGAAGATGTGTGGTAGCCCTCGTAGCTCAGCTGACTGTGCTTTTACTTATTGGAAACACTTCCAAAGCTGAATATTGAAAAAGTAATAGTAAATGAGCTGGATTTATAGTTTGCAGTTGAGTAGAGTTAAATAAAACATTTGTGGCTTGGACATAAGTGAAGCCTTCAAATTTAAAATAAATGCTTGCAAAGATCTTTTGATTCAAGTGAATGTATTTAGAAACAAGTGAGTGTCTTGCTGCAGTGTTTAGAACTCAGCATTTTACAGCGCTAAGGGCATGGCAACAAAGCTGTTCCCCCCCACTTTTCAGCGTGTGACTTGAACCATAGAAATTGGAGTAGTAACTTTTTGTCTGTAGTGATTTCATGTGAAGCCAAATTCTTAAACAACACTGATTTCCCGCGTGTGTCGTCCCCCCGCCCCCAAGGGGTTTTATTTTTCTTTGGTGATGCTTTAAGATAATGCTTTCTCCAGTTGGTACTCAGACGTGGTCCATAATTTATGTGTAGTTGTAAACTGCCTGTCTCTTCAAGTAGCTTTACTGACTTACACACACACACACACACACACGCTTGACTGTACTTAGGACTGTTCAGCCCACACTATTGAGCCTCTTTATCTCCTTTCTTCACACATTGAATGATGAACCTCCTCTCTGAATGAGTCTCCAAAGCAAACTTAACTGGCAAGTGCTGATTACCCTGTGAGGCAGAGCAGAATATTGTGGATATTCATTGCCAGCTTCTCCCATGGCCACTACTTAGTGTTTCAGGCTGGTGTTCACTGAACCCTTACGTACAAAGCACATCTTGCAACTTCACAAAAATCCAACCAAAACCATTCTTTGTGTTACACTTGAACTATGCTGTGGACTGTTTGTCAGAGAGAGAAATGTTAACATGTAAAAATTGAAAAGTGACAGACAGGGTATAGCTTTGTTGTGGATGGTAAACTAAGACACAAGTATTATCCAAATGGCACATGAATTGAAATGAATTTGGGCTTTTAATGTTCAGTATGAGCAAGTCATGGTGTTAAATAGCTACAGGTGGTTGTTAGCAAATCTTTGACTTGCTAATGCCTTTTAGGAACAAGGACTGTTAGAAGAAAAATAATTCCTCTTGCAGGGCTTCTGTTGCAGAGGAAAAAAATTCTTCAGGTTTATTTTTTGGTGCTGTCCAGAAGACTGAAGCTTTCAGATATGCTCGAGTTTCTGTCATTTGAGGTAGAGATACACTATCAGTAAAGGCCGCATCCCATGAAATGGAACAGGATTGCATTTTTGAAGTGGATTACTTTAAGCTTATTCTTTCTCTGTCTTTTTTTTTTCCTTAGGCATGATCAGTTTACCTCCTGGCATAGTAAAAAGATTGGCTGATGAAGGGCCGCTCCTTTTCTGTGCGCTTGGGCTGCATGTGATTTCTCTCTCGCTCACTTTGGTTTTTAACTTGAACCTGTTCTCGTAAGATGTGTTTAACACTGAGAAAATTTTCCACATTTCTCATTCGCCTTCTAAGACCGAGTCAGTTGATCCTGTGTGGCAGCTGACAGGTAGCTGAGCAAATGCCCAGTGTTTTACAAGGCTTTCCGAATGAATTGAATATCCAATGCTTTTAGTGCAGAACTGGCTTCTTTTTCAGTGTTCAAATAAAAAGCAAAGCAATAAAAATGAATACCATTTTCATTTTTCTCTTGATGATTTTGGGTTTTTTTTGGGGGGGAAGCCCTCCTCTGTTAATGGAAAGCCCTGCTGCTTTACGGTGTTATCATAGAAAGGTTTTTTTATTAAGGCGCCTTGGGATTTTAGTGAAATTGGGCCAGTTAGTGGAATTGGCATCGTGAACTATGTGAGTGCCTTTGGAGAAAACCTGTTTGCTTAGTTCTTTATGCCAAATTGGTAACCGACTAACAGTAAAGTAGCCTGACTGCGGAGCCTCTTTGAGATTTAATCACACCACAGACTGCTCTGGAGAACTTTAATTTCACCCTGATATTTCCCCCTCCCCCTCTTCCCCACAGCTCTTCTTTGGTTTTTGGAATTAGTACTATAAAACACAAACTATCCGTATGGCACTTGAAATACGAAAGCCATGTGCAGCATGTAAATTAATGGTGTCATCAGTTCCTGAGCTCTGGTGGGTTCACAGTAGTTGTGCAATATTCAGTAGCATCCAGCAGACCAGTCCCTGTTGATAGCCCATGTTTATAATTCAAGGAGAGAGGTATCCAGGACTTAATGTGTCAGCAGAACAGTCCAGAGTAATGGCAAAATTTTCTCTCCGCTTTGTGCCAGCCCTATAAGCACCTTTTGATTCAGTTCTGACCATTGAAAGAAATATCTGTGCTATGAGCGACTCTCTTGTGACTTCTGTGATGAGCGGGTTTGAGAACAGTCAGTCCTTCCTCCTGGTCGTGGTGTAGAAGGAAAAGAAGAACAATCACTTGGGGCTCCATAAGTATGACAAATTGAAATGCATCTGAAGTTCTTGTGTTATTTGGGGCTGATACTGCAGATACCTGCAATTAACTTCACTCGTGGCCTGAGGACCTGGCCTTTAAACTGTCAGCTTTGTGATAAGGTGATGTGTCTCATCTATGAACTGCTCCGTATACTTACAGTTGTTACTGCTTTCTAGTAAATACCAGAGACTGCATAAATTGTGTTTTGTGGTGTGAAATAACTTTTCGACAGTATGTACTGAATTTTGGCAATGCGAAGGCAGTTTTATTTCTGAACGGCTCACTGGGAAATTGCCTTGAACTGTTAGCGTTTTCATCTGAGAGATGGTTTAGAAATGTTTACCAATGCAACAATTGTGTATGTATCTAGGACAAGGGAGACTGTTTCTAGGAATTTAAGAATGAATTGACTTGCATAAATCAAGAATTTCAGGTGCTTGTCTCTAGAGCTTCTGGAATTGTCAAACTGTTAGGCTTTTAGTGGTTATACATTTAAAAAAAGAAAATCTCATGTATTTTTTGAGCATACTTTTGCATCAAGGTTGTATATGGGTAAAAGTAATCATCCATCCTCCTCATAGTTTAGAGGGAGAGCAGAGAAACAGATGGGTAAGGATATCCTGGGCTCAGGATGAGACTTAAAATAACATTATGGCTGCGAATTGGTAAGATGAACAGCTTCCACCTGGTATGGCTTCCATCTGAATGGCTTTGGATTAAATACTATTTGGCGCTACGTATTGTACTAAATTGAAAGTCCAGATATTTCTAATTGAGGCCCCTGGCTTCAGCGAACGAACCTTGACTATGTCTGTGTGTGTCTAGGGAAGAAAATAAACCTAATGAAACAAAGACAGTTATCAGATGGAGAGGGATGAATAAACCTTCATTAGGATTTGAGCCAGTTGATTTAGATAGGATTAGAAGAAACTTAGGATTTGATGGAAGAGTTGGGGTTTTTTAGGTTTGGGTTTGGGTTTTTTTGGGGGGAGAATAAATCCCCCAAAGGCAAAACCAAATAGCAAAACCTATGTCAGCGAAAGCCTTTGAAGTCCTTCAGAACATTATTACTTGCTGAACTATAAGGTATAAAACTGTTCTTGTGTGGAGCTCAGGGGAAACCAAAGTTTCTTTGCTGAGAACAGTTGAGAACCGTAGTAAAAAGATAATAGGAACACTGAAGACAAAATTAAATTGGGGACTCTAAATCTATAAAGAACTCTGTAAGATGTTGTCATGGATCATTGTTGGAGTTTCTACGTAGCGTAGATTTGGAAATAATTATGTTCGTAGTTTAATGAGAGCTTTGCATGTCTGAGCTACTCTCCAACAAGCAGAATGTATGGGTGCGTATAAATAAAGCTGTAACGCTCTGGCTTTCGGGGCCTCACCTGAAACTCTAAGTCAAGCAGATCTAATAAAGCTGACTTCAAGCCAATGGCTGGTTTTAATGCGGCAGCTCACAGTGGTGCTGTAAAGTGAAATGCTTGAGACACTTTTATTAGAGATTTCTTGCAGCTGAGGCTCGCTCAGTGGGGCTTTTACAAGGGATTGTCATGCCAGTTTTGGTGCATTAAGAAGAGGCTGCGTTAGGGACCCTTTGGAAATTCATGCTTGTAAAGCAGCAGGATTCGATGTAATTTGATTAAAAAAAAAAAAATCATAAGAGGATAGGCTCTTTATTCCCCTTGAATGTTTACTCCTGAAAGTTGAAAAGGCAGTCTAAATTTTATGTATTCCTCCCCCCCCCTTTTTTTTTTTACTGTCTTTATAAAATGCTTTTAAGACCTTGAAACTAGAAAAGTCTGTGCAACATTGTCTATTTTGGCAAAGTCCAAAGGGGTGTGTGTGTGTTCTTTTTTTTTTTTTTTTTTATTTAAAAGCAAGGCAAAAGTTGGTGTAGTTTGGCTTTGTTTACTTCTGCTTGTGCGTTAGCCTGTCCCATCAATGTCAGCAGAAACGTGCTGCTGTTATGGGAGGGGGGCAGAGGTGCCGTTACTGTCGACCGGGCTCGGCCGGCATGCTCAACTCCCACGGAACAGCTGCTTTTTTTGTGTGTGTGTCAGCAAAAAGCTGGGTGGTTTTCTCTCTCTCTCTCTCTCTCTCTTTTTTTTTTTTTTAAGCAGTTATATATGGATTTATATCACTTTAAAATCAAATTGAGAGCAAATTCCCCTCTAAACTGTAATGGTTTGAAATTTGGATTGCTTTTTTTTTTGCTTTTGAACTTCCTGAGTGTGTCCCTATAGGGACAGGAGCGTTAAGCACTGCTTTTTTATTACAGGATGATGTATGATGCTAGAGAAGACTCGGTGCTGTTTCTGTCATTTGTAAGGCAGTTATGATTGCCCTATCCAGGTTGTTTTCTTTGTCTGATGATGGAAGAGGACTGTATGTCTGCTAGTTTGAATTGAGGTCTTTTGGTGAATAACCAGAATATTAGCTTTGCTGAACTTGGATATTCCTCTTTGAGAGCTGCTCTTGTATGTAGGTATCAAATCTTAAAAACATATGCAGGTTATTCAGTCCACCCCCCTTTTTTCTCTCATATTAAATATTTTTTTTTTTCCCCCCCCTTGGAAGAAACGGGTCATGAGAGACGTCTTGTGATGCAATTCTTGATTCCTAGTGGGATGTTGGTTTTTGAGAGTAGTGTATGTGTGTCTTTACAGCAAAACCAACAGGCAACACAACGTAAACAAGATGGCTAGAAGCTTCATCAAGTTTTCACGGGGAGATCTGTGCTGTTCACTGCAGAGCATACTGTCCCGCTGTTTGGGGACTATGTAGTATGCAAGGAGGTTTGGGACCATGTGCGTAAGATGTTTTTGCACTTACTGTGACCCAAGGAGACCCGTAAGACACAGGATCATGTTAATGGGTGCTTTCTGGACCTTAGCTGCTCTCTCCCTGCGATGTTGTGGGTGTTTTGGTTGGGCTGACTAGTCAGTCTTGGCCAGACCAAGGCACGCTCTTCCAAGTCATCACATGTAAAATTTTACAGAGCCCGTTACAAACTCGGAGATCGCTTGATTTATTTAAGGTGGGGGGTGTTGTTTTCCTAACCTCTCTGTAAGCCTCACTGCCCACTTTGTTGCTCCAACGGCTTGTGTTCTGCAGGGACTTCTTGCAAATCTGTACCAGCCAAAAGGATCTCATGCTTTCAGTATTCCTCATGCCACATAATTTTGTGAAGCTATACGTTGTATTTGAAAGCTGTGGTTTTAAGAAGTCTGAAGCAAGGTGCGCATGATAATGATAAAATACAAAGGAGATTAATCGTATAAAATAGAGAACAAGTAATAGTTCGTCTTTCTCCCCACTGTGCCATGTTGTATCTGTGTGTAAACGTGGAACGAATGGCAAGTAAACACGAAGATGCGGTCCTGTGAGAGTTTGTGTCAATGGGAGACCTAGATTCTTGATGTAACCTTGGGACTGAAACAGACATTAGATGCTTAATTGTAAGTTGCTAAAAATGATGTCAGTCTGAGAAGGGTTTTTTTTAATCTTTTGGAAACAGCGTACAATTGATTGCTGCTTTCACCAGTAGCAGTTTTCATTGGTTACATCTGGGTTTTTTTTAAATTAAGAATTACAGAGAACAAATGCTACTTACGTTGACTCTTACCTCTTGAATCTTTAATTCTGAGCCCACAATTGATTATGATGAAGCTGTTCTCTCTGAAATGGACAGCAACTTGAGGCTGCTTGAAAAACTTAATAATTCATTCCTGTTTATGCATACTGTAATACAATAGGTTATAAATCACTAATGTCATACACCTAATCAGGCATTGTCAGTGGGACTTTAGAGATATGGTGGTGTGATCTGAGAGGTTTTTCTTAGCTACAAATATGAAAATAAATTCATATTTTTGCTCTAAACTTACAACGCTGTCTTAATTGTTTTTGTGCTTCTTTTTCCTTCAAAATTTTCTAATACACTGACATTTCAGGTTGGCAGTGTGGCCACTAAATGTGGTATCCGTGTTGCATGGAGTTTTAGTGGAGTAGAAACTCAGTTATTTTCAAAAGAATCCACAGAAAACAAACATTTTCTTAAAGGTTGTGGGTTTTTCTTCCATACTGTCAGTAGTACATTTGTTTAGATAAGAATTTAGTCTCAGTGCAGGCCTATATTGTTTTATACGTGTATATTTCAGATGTTATTTAAATAACTTTATATGAAATCTAATTTTTACTTATAACTTTATACTATATATATATAAAAAAAAATTTGATTTCTAGGTCAGCAGGACATGGAAAGTACTTGCAGAAGATGAAGTGTTGTGGTACCGGTTGTGCCAACAGGAAGGATATCTATTAGATACAAGCATCTCTGATCATTCCTGCTGGAAGCTCGCCCTCAAGGACTGCCGTGCCAGAGAGCGCACTTTGAAAACCAACTGGAAGGTAAAAGGGAATTTCTTTAATGGGATCCAGATGCTGTAGAAAAATGGGAACCTGGTTCAAGCAAGTGGTAGTGAAAAGTTGGGTCTTTTGTGTTGCAGCTTCTTTTTGCCAGTTAAAAGGGGAAAGCTGCTGAAGGATTTATGAGACTTAGCCCTAGCTGTAATACCTTTTATTCCAATGACCGATTACTTTTGGGAGTGAGTCCTTGTGCTTGCTGTGCTACTCCGTTGACTTTGGTGAGAGAGGGATGTTTATACTTCAACCATCCCTTGATAGTGAGAATCAGCCTTTAAGGTGAAGGCTCCTTCCCCTGCTCATTACCTGTCCTGGCTAAAAGAAAGCTACCTTGTTGTTGTTGTGATAGTCGTTTCTCTACCTAAATATTATGAATGATAATGAAGAGTGATAACTTTCTTCTCCTTCATTTCTGTCTGTAAAAATTCCAGGAGGCAAGCATAAAATAGATGGGTCTTCTCTCTCAGCCGCACTGCGACTTGTCACTAGCAATAGCAAAGCTCGGAGTTTTCCACAAAGCAGCAAATTAACTTGGTCGACGAATGTATTGCAATCCCAACACCATGTCTTGTCTTTCTGTGCAGAACCGCATCGGTGCTGTGAGCCAGCTGCGATACGAGCTGGGAAAAATTCTTTGTGATGTACATTCTTGCGATGGAGTTGTTATTGCTGGGTGAGTATGAGGTTGTGTAACGCTCATTTAATCTTCACTGTTCGAATTCTCATGTACTGCTTTTTAACAAATTCAAAAGAAGCATCTGTTTGAGGCGACAAGAATGAATTTTTCTGACTGCAGTTCCTTTGTGAGTGAGGTAGATTGTCCTTAAAGTGACTGATAATGATGGTTATCTACGAGTCATTTCAGCAGTGCAATTTTTTATTATACTGTTCAAAAAGCTATCTCACGTGCATATGGTCCCTGTAAAGACACTAGTACTTTCTGATGAACTGTATCTATTGTTTAGCTGTGGAAGCACTCAGAATGTAATAAATATTGTACACATCTACTGAAAAATGCTCTTTTTATTATTATTTTTTTTTCCATAAAAATCTGTTAGTCACAAGGATATTTTTGTGTGCTGTGGCAAGATAACTTCAGAAGGACTGTTACTTTTTTCCATTGTTTTTTAAAAGAAAATCTGGGGGGAAAAAACCCACCACCCAGAGAAACTCAAACTTCTCTTTTCCTAATGTAAAGCTTTGTCGGGACCCTGATTTAATGTTAGCTATTCATTTGGGTTACACTCTTAAATACAATTTTGACAACCTCCCAAACTCTTGGAAGAGGTTACCATGACTGCCAGTTCCAAAAGGGACTGCAAAGGGAGTAGATGTAAGGCTTTACTATATTCTGCTTGAATTTTACAGGTTCAGTAATTAGTAGCCCTCCAGAAGAAGTCACATGAATAAATAAAAATTATGTCATCCTGGGGGCAGTCAGAGGACATTATCCTTAACATACCAGAGTTCCATGTTTTATGGTAGCACTTCACGTTAATGGTATGGTTATGCATTGTGAGATTAGAGAAAGCTATTTATAAAAAAAAAAAACCCAACCCTATAAAATTCACTCATTGGTTGTAAGAAAGGTGCCTTGAAATACATTGCATGTAGATAACTCCTATGTACGTTGAAATGCGTTTGAATGCTGTTGGACAACTGAGAGCAGAAATCTAATCCAGCAGACGGCAGGAGTGAAAGGGGAATTTTAATCTTTGATGGGTTTGTTGGTTTGTTTTTGGTTTTTTTACTAGATGCTCTACCACTTGTTTTGCTTCTGCATTTGGTGGTCTCCCTTTCTATTCTCTCTGCCATCCCATTCATTGACTTGCTTCTCTTTCTCCGCTTTTCACGCGATGTTTTTGCTGCTGTAATTGGTTGTGTTGTAGCAATGAAAATGCTTCTGCTGAAGAGCTGTGTACCTCTAGAGGGGCAGTGCCACACAGCGGTTAACCTCAACAGTGGCCGTGGGAAGAGGCTTGAAGAATATGTGTGGCTGGAGTACCGCAGATCTTAACGTTGACTCGTGCCTGATGTTGAGACTTCCTCGGGCCACCGATAAGACACCGCAGCTCCCAGCCTGCTGTGGTCTGCAGCTGGCATCCAGCTCTGCGGATAGCAACCTGACTTCTTTTGTGCCCTTGAGCTTGGGCAGTGTGTTTCCTGGCCTTGGCTAGGGATCTGCACTACTGTATCTGTTCCACTGTATCTAATGAAACCTCCTGTACTTTTTTGGGAGCCAGAAACCCCAGTTGTCTCCACGCTGCTGCCAAAACCTCTAGCTCTTCTTTTTCTTCATTTTCTCCGTTGTGTTTATATCCAAACATGCAGTGTATAGAAGGTAGGCGGAATAAATTTAATTTCTAAAGAATTAATGAACAAAGGAGATTAATCCCGTATATTAAACTCAAATAGTCCATATTTTAGCTTGATGTATTACGGAAGTTGGGTTTATGCAGTTTCACGCTGTCTTTTCATATTGGTTCCTCAGTTCCTCCAATATCTCGATTCCTTTGGTGAGTTTGCCTCAATTGGCATGGTGAAGGCAGGTGGTGCTCTTAAAGAATTTAGGTTCCTGTAAGGTTCATGGTAATAGGTGAGCAGGTAAGAGACCACTGAGGGAAAAGCTGCACGTGCACATCCACTAGGAAAAGTGATGTTACGGGTTTCACTCAAACTACTTGTCAGTAATTTCCCTTCACTAAGAAAACAAATTTTAGTAATGAAGTATCTTTTTATGAAGCTGTGAGCATACGTTTGATAAAACAACATGGGGAAATCGGGCTTTACCTGGTTAGTAAATGAAATGTTTACAATATTAGAACACAAAAATTATATTACTTCTTTTGTTGTTTACTACTTGCCCTTCACTCTGGTTTGGTAGCTTGAGCTCTCTGAAAGCATCTCTTAAATTGCCGCAAGCAGAAAACTGTTCTGTGAATCTTCTTACCCGAAAGAAGATGAATTTGTTGTTCTGCCAGTGATGATCAAAGTCTGCAAGACAGTAGCACACTGTCACAGCCCCCCAGTAATATCTCATGGTATGTCATGGTAAATATTAAACAAGACAGACTTAAAGTTATAACTAAAACTTCCAAGGACATTAGGAGATTGTGCAGGGAAAGACTTTGTTCATTATATGCATTTGAAAAGTATTTAGGATAGGTAGATTGAGGAATTTGTTGGGTTTGTTTTTTGGGGTTTTTTTTGTTTTGTTTTTTTTAAATCTGAACATAACCCTCCCTTTTCTTTCCCAGCTTATAGTATTGTACTTAATGGCATTGTGCTTTCAAATTTGTCATAAAAGTGTAATGAATCTGGTGATCAATAGCTAGCTGTTGCGTTCTTTCAGTACTGAAGAAGTAATTTAATAGCTGAGGTTAACAGAAGTCAATTTTCTTCTCAGTATAAATATCAATTATCTGTTACATTTAATGATTATATCTCCAGTTTCGCAAACACTTATGTGCTTAGCTTTACATGTGAATAATCATAGATTACAGCTAGACTTGCCGTGTACATAAAGCTCAACAGATGTGTGACTCTGCAAGACTTGAGAAGTTGGTGATGATCTTAAAGCTAATTTTGCTGTGGCATTTCCTGGGGTTTTCTAAGCAGTGGCTTGTGGCATTATTTACCTTTCTTCTGTAGTCAGGTTGCTGCACTGGAGAAAAATAGGGCCACTCAGTTTTTAGCAGGTTTTTTGATGTCTGACTTTGGGGAGCAGCTGCAACGCTCTGGCTCGGCTCGGTCAGGCCAGCCAGGCATTACGCTCCGTCTTTATAGCTGGAAACTGCGGCAGTGTATAGCAGCTGCTCCCTGGTTTCAGGAGGTTCAACTCAGGTTCTTGGGAGATCAGAGAATGGTTATAAAAATTAAAAAAGGGGTGGAGAGAGAGGTTCTCCAGCAGAAATGCTGGAGCTGTTGTGTATTTGGGGTCTTGGAGCAAGCCCGGGAAAAATCTTACTTGATTTGAACCTGTGCTGTGATAGACCTGATCTAGCGTGCTTCCTTATACTGCTTCAAACTCTGCTGGAAAGTGGAATAACTTTTATTTTAGTTGCTGTAGAGCTTTTTTTTTAATTTTTCTGAAAAGGAATTTGTACAGGTTGTGGGCAGAGTGACTTAAACAGCAGCTACAAGTATAATACATAGAGGCATAGTTTGCCTGAACTGGTTCAGGAGCAGATCTCTTTGTTAACTTCGTGTAAGGAAGCAAAGATAAACTACACAGGGTTAGCTCTCCCTTAGAGAAATAGCACATGAAACAGGTACATCCTCTATTTTCTCCACGCTGCTGCCAAAGCTCAAGCCAGAAGATGGCAGAATATCAAGGATTGATTAAGTGCAACCTGAGCTGTGAGTTGAAGGTGGCTGCTAGCAGCTCCTCTTTCTCCGAGCGCCTTGCATTTACGGGCTGACATCAGATAATTCAATCTGGCCTGCATGCAGAGCATCTTGTGTTTATCATTAAAATTTCATCCCAGCGGTTACGATGCTTGTTTTTTGGGTCAGACCTTGAATCCCTTTTCATTTGAGACAGCGGTGTTTGTGGTTACCTCACTCCCAATCAATGTTGTATTCACCAGCCTTTCTACAGTTACATGTCTGGAAGGATCTTCATTAAAGGGGTGTTGTCCTCCCTCCTCTCCATATTCAATTCAAATGTAGTTTCTTCTTTAAGTCAGAGTTTACTTCAAGCGATTATACGTCTGCTCGCTTGGCTTTTATAAATTACTACTGATGATTAGGTTCACTGTACCTAATACAGTTGTATGTTTGGTTTTAATACAGAATGCCTGGATTTCTTCACCTTCTGTTAATAAAATCTTAAACAAATATCTCTCTCCCTCCCATTTTTTTTTTTAAGCAAGCGCATGCTCAGACAGTAAAGTTGGTACTACTTCTTTCTTGGCAGTGTTGACAGCCACACTGATGGGCATTTGTAGTCGGAGGTTAGGTCCTGCTGGAGATACCGATCTCGGAGCACGCATCTGGTCCTTGTTTGAACTGTGTTGTCATTACACAGTGGATCCTGTGGTGTAACATGTCTGTAACATGTTGTGAGACTGTTCTGCTGTCTGACCGGCTCTGTGTGAAATACTTAACGTGTGGCTGTCCTTGAAACTGTGCGGTGAACTTGCCTTGTGTTGGTGGTGATCATCTCACCTCACAACTCGCCCCGTAAAACCACACCAAGTCTGCTGTGAGTCAGGGTGATCTTTTATTGTCCATTGTGTTAACTTTTTTATGCTTGTGGAAAGGGCACTGTGGCTTTACTGCTGCTGTTTGTAGCTCTGAAAGCTTCCCAAATGAAAATAAACAAGAGCTCCAGAGTCAGGCCACCCTTCCAAAGACCCAGAAATATAAAGGTATCTGACGCTTTTTCCTTCTTCAGTTTTCTTTGACTGAAGGAGGAGTGGTAGACTGTTAGTTAAGAGCTTGCATAAGTGGAGGTTTAAGGGCATGCCTCTGCTGTGCCACGGAGACCAGTCTAGCAGATGCTGCGTGGAGTCCTGCACCCCTTACAGGCTCGGCTGGGAATCAGCCCTTGGTTCTTCTCTTTACATTTTAACTTCAGAGGTTTTCCTCCTTCCCTCAGTAAGTACTGTCTTCTTTCCTAGAGATCTTATTTTCTTGAGTTAGGGCTAGTGAGATTCATATGCTCTGAGTGCCTCAATAAATTTGCAGATTAACACTTCCCTTTCAGGGTGGAGCATACCTGGCACAGATGGTATTTCTCCAAGTGATGCTTGATAAAGGCAATGAGAAGCAAAAGAAGAACTTTCTAAATATCCTGTGTGGTCAGAGGAATCATCTGTTTTAGAGGTAGTGATACGTTTTGATTCTCTCATACTGAGAAACTAAATGCACGGAAATAATTTTCATACAGTTGTCTTCATTCTGAAGGAGTCTTACGGGAGTTACAGTTTAAACACTGCAGCACTTTCAAACAATTTGGGCCTTTCAGTTTAAGTCATTGTGAGCAACATACAGACATATAAGTAGCTGCTACTATATGGTAGATTTCTTTGTTCTCTACGATCACCTCCCACTCTGCTTTCCTCATGCTCAAAGGTGACCTGCAAATGACTTTTTAAAAAAATGGGCTTGCCACTCTTTTTAGCTTCATAATGATGTGTGAAACTAGCCCGAAAGGCTTGAAAACACTTTTCTGCACTTCTTAAAACTTCATGTCAACTCTCATCTAATTTCGGGTTTTTTGCTATAGGGCTTGTGGACTATTCTCAAGGTATTTATTATTAGCTCTTGCATCTTAATTCAGTGTGCAGACCTGAGGAAACCAAAATATTAATTAGTAATGAAAATGAATAAAAGTTAACAAACCGAAGTCTGAAACAGCCTGAATAAACCCCTGCCTTATTTAATTGCTTAAATTTCACTTGTATAATGGCACAACTTTGATAGGTTTCTCCCTCCCCTCCCAGTGACTGAGAGCCTGGATGTAAAACAAAGCAGTAAGGCAGAAGGTAAAAATACTTGCCTTTTTCCTTCAACCTTCCCCAAACCCTTTGTGTTCTCTTCACTCATTCTCATCATTAAGAAGTAATAAGTGTCAGACCTTATTTTTTTTCTAGTGAGTCACCTTTAGGAGGGTTGAAAACAGGATGACATCATGAGTTCAGAGGGGTCGGATGACAAACTACGGGAGTTAGGTAAGGTTGTGTTAAGTGACAAACACGTTGGCTTCTCTGTCATCTTGTGAAAAAGAGCCTTTCAGGTGAAACCAATAGTAGAAGCTTGATACTGACTCTTTGTGAAAGCTGCTTTCCAGCCTGCCTGACCATTAAGCTATTGGTTTACCTGTAGGTTTTGCTGGATGCAGAGGAACACGTTCCTGCAGTGAGATGTGCAGTGTGCGTAGTGATGCTCAGTATTCTGAAGTCATGGTAGTTAATTTTGAGCTTGTAAAGCCTGGTTTTCTACTGAGGCCAGACAAACCCATCCTTTTTCTAGTAAACTTCTTGAACATTTCATTTTTACTGTTTTCACAACCTCCCAGCCTCTGGGCTGTTTCCATCAGTGCCTAGAGTTCAGGTGATACTTTTCCCCTCTGCTGTTTGCAGTGTGTTGCAGTTTGTGTTCCTTCCAACATGTAAACATATCGATTGACATCATTTTCAAATGGTGTTTTCTCACCTGTATCTGAAACTGGAGCCATTGTTTTATTTGTTGCATCTCGTGTTTGTCCTTCGTGAAATAATAGGGCTGATGGACCAGATCCTTCCCAAATTGCATCATGATTCCTCTTGAATTCTCTTGAAAAAGATAATATTTTTTTCTCCTGCCATGTTAGTAGCCTTAGGCAGTACCCACAGTAATATGTTTCCTTGGTCAGAGCAGCTGGTTTAATTAATCGACCTGGGCTGATGCAAACCACTGGAACATTGATGTAAATGATGGGAGATTCTTGGCCTTAAAAAAGGAATTACTAGAGGCAGTTTGGCTTTCTCTAACTTCTACTTTTGTAAGTGTTCATTAAAATGTTTTGCCTACCATATAACCCTTTGGCTTGTTTCTGTTCCCTTGGTATGACATTTGCATGCACTTAAAATTAATAAGAAAGTGAGGCACGCAGAAATACTTAGGATCGCGAAATGTTAATTGTTACAGATAACAATGGTAAGCTGCAGAAGAACTGCATGCTATCTCCAGCAGCTTAACCCGCTTTCTAGAGCTACAATTTCCTAAATGAAGCCTTAAGAATGAAGGTATAAGCTTTCCGCAGCTCAGTTTCTGTGAGTGTGGTCCATAGATGGACGTGGGTCGATGAATTGGAAAGTCAAGTTCCTGGCAGAAGAATTTGGGAACTGACTGTAGGGATGTTCAGAATGTATTTCCTACATGTTAAAGTGGTTCCAGATCTGTTTTGGTACAAGTTAGTCACTTTTTTTAATAGCTGCACTCATATATCAAGCAACCCAAAATAATGTTTGGATGGTATCAGGGACATTACTTTTCTACTTCACATTCTTCTGTCAGTGTTAGGATCGTTTCAAATGCTGGTTTTGGTTTACCCCCATCTGTTTTTTTCTTGTATCTGATGGTGTAGCTTTCTGCCATGCTATGTAATAGCAGAAAATTTTCTCTTTTCTGTTCCATTTGTGTTTCTTTTTTTTGTCATTGTGTTCTATTTATATTCCTTTCTGCCAAGTAAAGTAGTTCTTTACTCCATCATTGCTACTAGACTGTTTTTTCCCATTTCCTTCGCTTAAGGAATCCCTTAGCCAAGCTACGTGTCGGTTATATATGTAGTGGCAAAATCAATGTCTCTAAATAACTGTAAATGAGAACACAGGAAGGCTTGGGAACCTTTACCTCTTTCATCCAGCCTTCCTCTGTGAGGCATCTAACACTGTGGTAAATGTATCTAAGCTCTCCGTTATCCCTCACTTAAGAGAAAAGTTGGGGGTCTTCACGTTGAGTATAAAGACGGTAATAGAATCCATTGAATTTCAGTGTTGTGTGTTGCAATTGAGGTATCTTCCAACTTGCGGTGGTTTTGATGAAGAGGTTTTTTGAAGCTGAACGTTATGAATTACCACTGTCTTACTTGAGCCTTATAGAGAAGATGAAGCTTAGAAGCAACGTGAACCAACTTACAAAGGCATTTGGACTTGGGTTTGCATGTTTAATTGGACCTCATTCTTAAGCCTACTGAGGGGGTCTCTGTCTAGATATCTTAATTAACCACATGAAGGACTGGTTAGTTGCTTTTGGTGGAATAAGGATGAAAGGTCTGAGATGCCTGTTGCAGCAAGACAATGCAAAATACTCATTATTTTACTTGCTTATCAACAGGCATCCATTTAAACAGAGCTATAGCTAGAGATTGTTGCTTGAGCAAAATTCCTACTGACTTCAATAAAATGCATTGACATTGTAAGGACTTCATAATAAGATCTTTTGAGTATTAACAGATGGTCACTGACTGCCTGAAACAAAGTTGTTGGGGTTTTTTTGTTTTGTTGATCACCACAGGTATCTGGAAACTGAACAGACTTTGCCTTCTGGAAATCAAACCTGACCGTGAAACAAAGGTTTTTCTTTCTCCTTCCTTTTTATTTTCTTGCTACAAATTCTTTAGGGGAAAATACGGAAAATGTAAACTGATTTCTGAAGCGTCTTATCAAAAGTCTTTGGTGTTCAGACCAACTTAGTGTAGTAAGACTTGCCCTGGAGTGGTGCACTTGAGGCAGCCTACCAAATGGACTGACACCAGCATCCTGTTTCAACAGAAACCCAGCGACAGTCTAGTTGACCTGCTTGTTTGAAGTGAAATTCTGCAGTGCCAGCAGTAAGCAAGCCATGAAGGAAAGCAGTTTGTCTTTGCTGCTGCCATGGACTGAATGGGTAGAGTCTCAACTGTTTTGAAAATGTTCCTGTTGACAGTTTTTCTTTTGTGTATTTGTCAGTTTATATATTAGTTGCAGTTGTACTTTGCACAAACACTAATTAGACAGCCATCAACACTCAGGGCCAAAGGCTTACTAACAATGCAACTGTGATAGCAGTGTCTTAATTGGTTGAGTATAATTGTCATTAGGCAACGATAAAGACATCTGGGGCTCTGGAGAGAGATCAGCCTCCCCCTCCTCCTCTTCCCCAAATTTGTTCTGGCTATTGCTATCCAACACAGTTGAGCTTTTTCAGATGAGATTCTGTGTTTTGACCAGTTTCCTGATGTTTTTCTCCTTATGAAATCATCTGCCTCTTCAGCACCACTTCATTAGAGCGGTGCCCAGCCTCCATCTCTGCTTCCTCCCACATGTGCTCTGCACTTCACCACCTGCTTCCCAGCCATCGTGGGACATCAGCAGCTTTTAAGCACCAGCTCCTTATCCTTCAGTCTTCTGCTTTCACTCATGTGAGAGGGCACGAGGAAATTGTTCATCTCCTTATGACATTACTGCCGATAAAAAGTAGTTGAAATGCTTTTGATTAGCGAGTAGGTATTTTTATTATAGTATGTTTGTAGATACCGTATGAATTTAATTTTTTTCAGTTTCTGTATACCATATGCATTCCACCTATTGTTGCTCCATTTCAGCAAGTTTTTTATGCGTATCTGTAAAGCTTAAGCTGAATTTGCAGGCTAATTTTTACAGAGGTATACATATCTGTCCAGAATTACAGAACTGGCTTGTCAGGGAGAAGCGTAGTTAGAAAAATACAGCTCTTGTCTTTCTCCTGCTGCTACTTCTCATGTGTATGCACTGAAATGTTCAGAAGAACAAGAGCAAAGTGAAATGTAAGTCCATCAAAGAAGCTGAGTTACCTTGGTGGAGAGTCTCTGTTGAACACTAAGAGAAGGATGACTGTGTCTGGTGAACAGGGAGGGAAGCACGCAGACCCAGAGCTGAAAGCCAGGCACTGGATGAAACACCTTGGAAGGCATCAGGGCAGGGGCTGGCTGGAGAGGGGGAAACTTGGGGTTGTAAGCGACAGTCTTTTTGTTGTTGTTCACTCTTGTGCTTGGGACAGCAAGACTTTGAACAGCCTTTCTAAATAAAGTAAATCAGGTATGGTCTCTAATGTGTTGGGTTTTTTTTCTTTGAACTTGAGAACTCAGAATTTGTAGGTTTGGGGCTTTTTTTTTTTCTCTTTGCGCAAGTGGCTTATATTAGATGTTGGAGTATTTACCTGACACTGCAATAATCATCTCATTACACCCACCAGGGGAAAAAAGCAGCAGCTGAATGCTGTTGGTATTATAGCAAACAGAATGTATTAGTTGTTATATTAAACAGAAAGGTTTTTGTTTGTTGGGTGGGGTTTTTTTTTTTCACTCCAGCAGAAGCTATGTGGGCCTTTCGTAGCCATCTTGATAGAAGAATCAGTAACTGAATGGGTTTGGAGGACTGTGCCTGTTCTGGGGCAGAAGACTTAAACTTAGGTTTCTTTCATTCAGTAGCTGGTAATCCAAACGAAATTTTTGTGGCGAAGTGTAAAAGTTGTTGTGGTAGGAAATTAATAGAAATATTGAAATTATCTAGAAGTAGGTTCTGTAAAGTGCAGCATGTTCTTCTCTTCAGCCATCTATATTAATAGAGCAGATTTGCCAATTATCTGCAATAAAGCAGCCTTTTTATTTTTTTATAGCAACGCAATGCTTTAATAGTTTAAAAGCCTTTTGTTGTGGTTACAAATTGAAAGTGTGTTGCTCTTTACAACAGCATTAAAAGCGGGGAGTTGAACCATTAAATTTTTTAGTTCAGAATTGGATTCATCTGTGTTTGAAATTCTTCCAGTTCAGTTCTGGTACAGGCCCAGTGTCTGCTGGAAATGGGCATGTGGTGGTGATGGCCAGCGGAGCGTGTTGTCAGCTGAGGAGGTGGTTTATATCTCCCATTTCCCCATGCTGGTTCCCTGCCCAAACCTAGACCTCCACTTAATGTTTCCAGCATGGTCTTGAAACATCTCTCCAAATCCTTTAGGTTTGCTGCATGGGACTGATTTGCTGTCACGCCGCACTGGGAAGGATGCGAGTGGTGTTGCTGAGTGAGAAATGGGGGTAGGAGGGATACGGAAGGGATGGGGGCAAAGATGCCTTACTGCCCTCCTCTTCCTGATGAACGTAAAGCATTTGTCCTATCTTGCAGTGCAGTGGTGGGATTTCTGGACAGACACACGTGAAGGTAGGGTTTGGTGGGCGCTTGCAGCGTTCTCCTGGCACATCTAGTGCTCCCCGTTCTCTGTCGTGACAGAACTGGAATGAGCACTATGGCCAGGGTCCTCTTATGGATTGTTCCGTCATATCTGTCTGAACCCACTAGAGCATACCTGAGGCGCAACAGGTCCTTGCTAGGGGTGGGAGAGCAGCACGTCTTCATGGTATAGAAGTGAAAGCTCTTCAGCATGTACCTATCCGTCACTGGAGGGGTGAGGATGAGGAGGCTGCAGGGTGGTCTGATGCAGAGCCTACCAAGCAGAGACAGTTCCTGCATTTAACAGGTCCTAGCACAAACATACTGGAATTTGAGTCAAATTTGTTTCAAACTGATAGTGAGAAACGTTTGGTGGTTCCGTTCCAGTTTGAGCTCAGCTGTAGAGGTGGTTCAGGTTCATCTTCAAGAACAAAGAATGGTTCAAACTAAATTTTGACTTGGCTGAATTCTCAGAAAAAATTAAAGCACCTATTGTGGTACTGTGATGTTGGATCTTTAATTCCAAGATTGTGGTCCATGTTATTTTTTATGGTAGCGTGTCTTGAGCCCTGGATCACTTGTGTTGCGTGCTATGTAGAAAAACCAGAAGCAGCGTGCTCACAGAATTAGCCAGCCCTGTGTCTCTTCTCTGTTCCTGTCATTCTCTTTTCTCCATCTATTAGTCTTTCTTTTTACATTCCTAGACTGGACTCTGTGAGAGCGAGGATGCATATGCACTAGGAGGAGGTGCTGTTCTTCCTTACTTATTTGGGAATGAAAATTAATATTCTGTCACTTAGTTCTGTCAATTTTACCAGTATTTTGTGTCTCCCTTGAAACTCACTTTTCAGGGTCACATAGTGACAAGAGAATTTTAGCTTCCCCCTTGAGAATAATCTGCTACTCTTTGCAGTTAGGAGAGTTTTGAAAACATGACACCAACCAACCCGGACATAAAGGGGAAACAAAAAGCAGGTCAAAATTAAAATGCTTCCAAAATGTTATGTGTGTGTCTTGTTGAATGGGACTGCAACAGATCTGTGCAATTACCTGTCCCATTGTGTTTTATCTCCAAATTTTAAAATGTACCTGAAAGAAGCGCTTTTCAGTTTTGTAAACTGAAGGTGTTTGTTGTGGACTAATCTGGGCTGCTTGTTCAGTCCAACATGAAACGTTTAGCTTTGCTTTGGGGAAGCTGCTTTCTTGAGCTCTTCTTTTGAAATAGCGCTGCTGTAAACTGGAAATGAAAGCAAGATTCAAAGACGGATTTAGGCCTCGTTTGCAGAAGGAGGAAAAGGGAGAAGTGCTATCCCACCACCCTGTTCTCTCATTTTCTTCTGTCTTGCTGTGTAAGGCACTGAAGAGGAAGCCAGGTGACAAGGACACAGTTCTCCTCTCTTCCCGATTCAGTGCAGAGAATTAATGTGCATCTCTTTCTGCTTGACAGATTTCACCGTCCCCTCGGGCACTTTAATTAGTTGTATAAAGTGGAGCATTTTCACTCAGAGATGTTGGAAGTAATCTGCTGCAGAGCACCTGTAGTTCCGTTGCATGGTACTCCCCAAAGACCTGGGTGACCTGAGTTGAAGTCCCAACATCTTCTAAACCTTTATTAAGCGCCTTCCTTCACCTCCTTTGTAAATAACTATTTTCTTATTTTCCTCATAAACATAGGACAGCCAGATTTCTAACCAGTAGACCTTTGAGGCTTATAAGAATCATTCTTTTGAAGTATTTTTTCCCCAAAAAGTCAGGATATAACAACAAAGCTGACAGAGCAGGAAGCACCCTTCATTATCCCAACAGAATCCAAGTCTTGGGTATGGCAGAGAAAGACATCTGAGACTGTTTGACAGTGTTAATTGTCACAGTTCTGTCAAAAGTTGTCTTAAATAATTATTGAACTGTTCCAAATAACTACTTAACTGTGTTCTTTGACCAGTCATAGAGGGAGCTTCTCCTCTACTTTGCCTGCAGTGTTTTTTTTCTTTAATAGTGTGTTCCGCAGCATAGATGGCACAGAACGGTTTCTCTGTTGCTTGCTGTGTTACAACCTTTGTTCATTCAGATATATTCAGTATTATCCGAGAAGTTTAGTTCTATTTTTTTTTATTTTCTCATTGGCAAACTATAGTTTGATGTTAAACTATAGTTTTTCTGATGTTTCAGCAAGAGCGCCTTCTGCAAAGAAGGCAGCACTGCCTTAATTCTAAAGACAACACTTAATAAATTAATTAGTCTTCAGAGATGTAGGCAAATCTGATCAGTTGATGAGGCATTAGGAAGTTTCTTTCTATAAAGAGCAGTAAGCTGGATGGGTCTATGCATGTGCGTGCTTGTATGTATGTACGTAATGCTCTGATTAAACAGCCTTTCCTTGGCACAACCACAATCACAAATTTTTAAAGACCGAAAGGAAACAGTTTGAAGTTTTGCCATGATGTAATTTAGACTCGTTACTGATTACCTTTTTTCCCTTGATCCCAGCTCTCCTTGCATTCTATATGTAAAGCTAATATCGATAGTTGGTAACCTGTGGTAGCTCGGTCATGTCGTTCTTGTAGCTCCAGTATACCTGCCTGCCTTAGTAGACTTGATGCTGCTTTCGGTAAATGGGAATAAAATTAGCAAAGTTGATGGGCTTGTACACAGAGTGTGTAAATAGGAGAATCGGTCTAGGAGCTGTAAAGGGTGTTGGGCTTTAAGACACTTCTTGTTTCTTCCTCCCTTCTCCTGCAGCTACCTCTTTTCAGATGTTTTGGGATGAACAATAGCCTTCTTTTCCAGGTATACATCAGGAGCAGTGAGGTTGTGGGACACTCGCACCTGGGACTACACAGCCCCCATCCTGGAACCAATGCACGGTCCTGGTGATGCTGGCCCTCAGCCACATGTCTCCTTTGTGAGGATAAACAGCTCTCTGGCTGTAGCAGCTTACGAGGACGGTAAGTAACCACAACTCTCCTCCCTATTTAAAAAAAAAAAAAAAAAAAGGCTTTACAAAAATGAAGCAGCTGCGCTCAGCTTTTTGTGTGTCTGTAATCCTGTATATACACACACACGCACACACTTGCTTTTATGTGAGAAAGTTGGCCAATAACCCTAAATGCATTAGGAGGCATTGGAACATAGCACCCATTAAAACTGATGTTTAATTCCTACTGGAACTGCTACACAAAGCTTGAGTGCCAGGCTGTAGTCCAGCCAAACTATCTTAAGCAAATAACTTGTTTTGCTATAAAAATATTAAATATTCTTCCACCAGCCTTCTCCTCTGTCCAAAACTCCCATGGGGTGCTGTGAGGCTTTGTTATGGGAATACTGGTAAACTTGCATGTCTGATTAATCTGCGTCCTCTCTTGCTCTTGGCATAGTGTATGGATGCACATTTTCTTAACTGAAGTATTGGTTTGCAACGGTGGGTTATTATGTACTTTAATACAGAGAAATAAAAACTGTGACCTAATATTTATGGAAACCATAATAAAATCCTGGTTATATGCATTGTTTTAAATATACTTAGATGTTTATATAATGGGCAACAAGAGCCAGAGACCAACTGTACATCTACTGGACGTGGGAACAGCAATTAAAAAAGTCAGGTTTGGACAGTGCTGGCCGATTGGGAACCTAGGCTGAGTTGCTCAGGCAGAACTCAACTCCTATCATCTTTCTTTAAAACGTATGATTTGACACTTGAAAACTTCTCCTCAGGTATGAATAAAGAGTATTTTTAAAGTTAGGGAGCTTTGTACACATACTGTCTTTGATCCTGGCATTTCTGCATGTGGAAACAAAACCGAAGATGGGTAATCCAAACAAAATCTCTAATCCATATATTTTATTTTAGAAGTAAATTAAATGCTTTATATGTGAAAACAACTGTTTTCCTAGCATGGCTTATGCTAGAACAGTTTTCTGTGGCTAAAAATTGTTGATGGGCAACATTTTCTGACAACAGCAAGTCTGGTATTACAGAATACTCATTAATATTATTTACTGGAGTCATAGGAAATTATAACACAGTGATAGTTTTAAGTGTTGGCTCTCTGTCCAGTGTGCCAAACAATGACTAGCAGAGGGTCTTTTGTTTGTTTTCTAGTCTCCCACTGACTAATCTAATAATTTGTCTAGGGTTTTTTTTTCTGTCATATTCCTTGTCGTCAGTCCTGTGTGTGCTGTGACTAAACTAGTTTGCATAAAGCTCGGCATCTTTTATTCTTTTGGGTAGAAATTTTAATGGGCTCTGTGATATGGCAGTTACTCTGATTTGAGAAGCCTGGTCAGAATAGATTAGTTTCTATGTGAATAGGGAATTAGAAAGACTGATTTTAGAAATGTTTACTAACTGGAATCTGAAAACGTGTATTTACAGTTTGGTGGAGAGAATTATTTTCAGCTTGGGGAGGATGACTTTGAAGATAACGTGTTTGATTGTTCTTTGTTGTACTTTTCCAGCTCCCTTTTCTCTTTGTTTGTAAGTTTGACTAACACAGAGAAACCATCTGCTAGTGTTGGAGGTGGTGCTGTCAGGCAAAGAGTCTAGACTTCTCTGTCGAATCCCTGGCTAGCAGACTCGTTCAGATAACATCAGTTTCTCCCAGTTCAACAGAGCTCACGCAGCGATGTCCTTGGCATCCGATCACAGGGAAGAACTAACAGGCAGATTCTGCTCACGCCGCGCCTGCCTTACAGCGCTGTTTTGCTGGTTCGGTAGTAGCAAACACTTCCCAAGGCATATGAAATATAGCAAGGAAAAAGATTTGTCTTACTGGGATGCCTGCATCCAAAGTGAATTGTAACTCCGTGATGACACTAAAGAAAAATTGGATTGTGACTTCTGGTGAATGTTTCCGACAGCATCAGCCTCTGAGAAACAAGCTGCAAGGAGAGGTAAATGAGAGAAAAATGTATGGGGAGAAAATGAAGTTCCCTCCGCCCATGCCAGTGCTCAGTGGGGGCACTGTATGTACACCTGGGGCAACGGGACTTGGCAACTTGATCCACAGTTGTGATTTTTGAATTCCAACCCACTGGCCTCATATTTCTTCTGCCTTGTTTCCTATTGTCAGCACTGGCAGTCCTCCAGTTTGATTTTACCACTAATTGTGTTGCACGTTACCGAATTGAAATGAATCAAATCAAAATGCTTTTCCTGGAGCATTAGATAAAGCAGGCGAGGGTTCTGGGTAATGAGCAGATGCTGCTAATGCAGGGACAGTAGAGGCCTTGCCAGGACTCCATCTGCTCCATGCTTGCCTGACTTTGGCTGTGAGCCACAGCTTTTGGGAAACAGCAGTCTACTTTAGCCATCACCCTCCCCCCCCACCCTCCGGAGTCTCATAGATTGACTTGAAAACAATGTGCTGCAACAAGAGAACGTACTTTTTTTTTTTTTAAATGCTGTGCTTCATACTCCTGTAGGCATGGTGGGGAGATGCCACGCTGCCCCTGTTGATGGTAGTGCTTTGAGACCCGTTGGGAGGAGTTAGTGGTACTTCGCAAGTTGCAAAGTAGCAACATGGAGCAAAGGAAGGTGGTTTCTGCAGGGATCAGAAGTTCTCTTGCTTGTTGGCAGGCTCCAGGAAGGGAATTTTGGCAGCGCTACTTTCTGGGACTGGAAATCTGCTGTCTCGTCCATTCTGATGCCCTTAAAGCTGCTTGAGGGTGTTGTCCCTTCTATACCCTCTTTGCAAAGACAGAAGTGGAGTAATGTGCGTGGAGTCTTCCCCTAAGCGCCAGGACATGCTGTAAGATGGCAAGAGCAGGGAAACAGGCTGGCTCGAATAAAGGAAAAAGTTTTTGAAGAAAGCCACATGTAGTCTGCGGTAGTATATTTATTCCCATCAGATACGTACAGGTGGCTGTGGGTGCAGAAACTCTTGGTTTGGGTAAATGGTGTGTGATTTCACATCACGGTCAGGGAAGTCTGGCCCTCGAGTCCCCAAGTTGGGAACGAAATACAGACTTCCTCATCTGTGCCTTTTCTGACAGTACTGTACAGGGATGGTGTCACTTGGAAATCTCAGTAAGAAGAGCGGTGGAGATAAAACCTGACAACATTTGGTGGAAACTGATGTGGTAATGGTAATGTAAAGGCACGACTCTTATGACTGAGGTCTAGTCTCTCGCTGTTTAGTATGGTAAGTAGCTTGCTGTACCTGCTGAAAGTTGAGAAACAGCATTGCCGTGAAAATAACACGTAAAATTTTAGTTAATAAACACCAAGCATCTACTAGGGTCAAGTTGGCTGTGTGTTGGTGGTCCCTCCAACTAGAAATGTTTTTGGGAGAAACTCAAAATTCAAGATAAAGAGCTTTGAGACTTCAGCCTGGTGCTCATTTCCACCTGTGTGTTTTGTCAACTGTCTGTACTTCATAGGAGCATGATGTTATCTGAAAATTACAAGGAAATAAATTAATGTTCCCAGCTTAGAGGAAAAAATTACATGTAAGAAGTGTTTTCAAAAGGTGAAATAGAATTTTGTTTAAATCAAGATAGGAAGTGGCAAGACTGCGACCCACAAACAGGAAAAGCGTCATGTAGTTGATGTGAATTAAGCAGCTTCTGGCCTTTCCATGCAACTGTGTTTAGAAGCTGAAGTGAACGAACACGAAGACCACGAGTATGTCCAGATTCCCTGCTCTAGCATACACAAAATTCTGTCTTTGCTTTTATTTTTTGCAGGTAATGCACATGTAGATCGCTCTACATCTTTTCTAAAGCTGACAGCAACTGCTAGCCCTATCGTCTTAACGTGGAAGAGCTGATGTAATGGGTCATTAGGATCTGAGCCTATGCTCAGATCTTCTGCACCAAAACACAGCCCTCCCTCCACTTAGCCCAGGGGTTTGCTGTTAGCAGGTAGCCCTAGCGGGCAGCTGTCCTCTGCTGCGGCTAGCTCTTAGAAAGAGCTGTGACATGCTGTATTACGCTGGCGAACACAGCCAGTAGAATATTTACAAATGTGATTTAACATTTTTTGCCTCTGTGTTTATGCTGCCTTTCCCTGTTACAGGATTAGAGTATTTTATATGAAAACAGGTAATTTTTTGTGTGTGTGGCGAAAGTGTTGCCTTTTATACCAGAGACGCCTATGTGAAAACAGATGTAAAACCAGCTGCTTTTGGAGGATGTCTCTTGTGCTTCAGCTGCGAGGAGGGGAATATACTAGAGACAGGCACTGTTAATGGAGAACAGCTTCCAGCCAGTCACCTTTGACATAGCAAGAGATGTGTTAAGACTGGCTGATGCTTACAAAAATTGGAGTACAGTCAGGATCAGCAGTGTACTGTGTAAGGCACAATAGACTCATAGTTAAATGTTTTCTCCAAATACCTTCCGATCTAGAGTGAATTGCAATAAATGGACCTTTCATCAGGCCACATTTCAACAATGTATTGGGTTAGAAGTTACAAACCTAAATTCTTTGTACAATCTGGGCCAAAGTGATAAACAAGAAGACTGGTACAGTGATTGTAATGTCAAGTGTCAGCAATTACACCATCTTCATCAGCTTCTTGCGCTTAACTCGTTTCCTTGAGCTAAGATCAAATGTAAGCAAGCTGTAAAGTCTAAATCAGTTTGAGGAGTTGTTATTAGAGTTCAATTGGAATAATCACAATTGTGGTGCAGATTTTAGCATGCTCTCAAAGTATTGCTTATAATTTTGATTTAATGACTTTTTAAGATTACAGTATTAAAAAAAAAAAAGACACTGTATGCTTGCAACCTTAACTTCACCTTAGCAAAGATATTGCTTTGGAAATGAAGTACTGGTCACTGCTGGAGGCAGGAAGATAGACTATGGAAAGTAGTGATCTCATCTGCACTGGTAAATCTTATGCCTAATTTTTTTTATGTTGCCATACTAATAACTTTAACTGTAATAGTGGCTTTTTTTGCTCTTACACAAACATGATTGACTGTTGCAAAGGCTTGCATGCTAATAAATACCTTTTGCTGTTTCTGCAGTGAAATACAGAGTACAGAATATTCTGCATAGCACTTTTAGACCTAGTAATAGCTTTACCTATTGATAAATACAGTGGAGCGTTTGCTTTTTCTGTGTAAAACTTGACAATGTTTTTCTGCTGTCATGGATGAATGCATACACCTGTTTTGACAACAGTGCATTTCCACAGACGGTCCTTGCACGCTGTGATTGAAGCTTCTGACTTGGCAGCAAGTAACAGATATGATGTAGGATGTACATACAGAATCGTACACTCTTTTGGAGGAGGGGAGAAGCAAGGGGGACAAGCAATCCTTTTGCGAGCAAATAATTGTTCATCCTAATGAAAGAAAATAGTATTTCTCTTGCTCTTTACATTCCTTTTCAACTCTCCTTTTTACTCCTTATGTTGTGCTTCTTCATTAAACAGATGTTAACTTGTGACCTTACAAGTCACTTGTGTTCTTGATATTACCAGGGATGTTTTCACACTGTGTTGTGCACCAGGTGTTGCACACACTGTATTTGCCTGATAAAATTTTTAGATATTTTGAACAGATTTTGCTATTGAACATCTGGTTAAAAAAAAAAAAAGTACCTGTCTCGGACTGATTGTACTGTTGCATGAGCCATTTTCGCTGTCTTCTCTTTTTGTGATGTTTGAGGTGCAATAATAATAGTGGCTTTGTTGCCCGAATTTGGAGAGCAGAACTCTGAATTCTGGGTCTCCCAATTTGCTCGCACTGTCAGAAGAGGGTTGTTTGACTTGAATATTTTTTTGTATTTTGCAGACTTTTCATACGTTAATACACTGTTTAAAAACAATGACATGCTCATCACAGAGATGTGTAAACAAAAGACTTCACTGAAAGCAAATCATCTTCCTTTTCCCCTTCACAAAAGTGGTCTTTAATTGGGATAAATGTTCTGCAAAAAAAAGTTGAAAATACTCCTACCCGGAGGAGCTTGGCAGCAACACTCATCGTCTGATGAACAAGTCCAGTTCTAACATCCGTGATCTGGTATCACTACAGTCTTTTATCATTGATGTTTGTTTGCTTGCTTGCTTGTTTAGATCAGCTGTCCTGGAGATGAGACTTCACCCATTCCCTTTGTTTTAGTTTCAAGCCGAGGACTCGCTGTGACGGCACAAAAGTGCCGCTGCGAAGCCTTCGCGTGGGGCAGACCAGGCTGCAGAGGGAATTGTAGCCTGTGCTGTCCATTTGTATTTGTTAACTTGTTTTAAGCGTAAGTGTGTGTGATGCGAGCTAGCATTCTGTTTTTCAAAACCAGTTCAGCAGTTATTTACCTTTCAAGCAATTAACATAATTACCATTATGCTAAGAAGTAATTTTGGGAAGTTCTGCTCTGAGCCCTTATGACTCCATCGGGACAGTTTTAGTCGGGACTTATCTTTTTGATGGAAGCCTAATTGCAGTTTTGGCTTTGTGTAAACAAACAGAGGCAGCTAATTGTTTAGGCAAATAGCAGATTAATTTAAATATGCATCCCTAATAAAACAAAAATGGTCCCCATTATGGTACTCATTCCCATGGCGAGGAATATAAATATTCAGTGGGAGTGCCATTAGACAGGGATCTTTAGGATTATCTGCATTATTTCACATGGGTAGCACTTTCCAGATACCAAATAATCTTTACAAAAGCAAACATAAATCAATTTAAACTCATTTAGATACCATTTCACTATGTGCAGTTTCATTACCACACTCTTGCTTCACCTCCTTTGGGACATGGGAGGAGTGTTTGCAAACTGGCATTGGTGCCCGTCCACAGCTGTCTGTCAGAGCTTTTATGTCTCCTTTTGAAGGAATAGCTGCCATTAATCATTTCATCATTAATGGCCATGCTCAAGTAGAAGGACGGCTTCTCCAGCCCTGTCTATCACGTCTGAAGATTGCTTCTCCATTAATTCAGTGCAAAGGTGGCCCAGAAGTCTCCAATTCCGTCTGGCCCTTCTGTTCTGTAGTACACTCCCGATTGTTTCAGGTTGCTCTTATTTAGATTATTGCTTTAATGTACCATGCTTTTAAATAGAGTATCGGTGATCTATGCCGGGAAAAAATGCGATTGCAAATGTATTGTCTTTTGACTTGTACTCCTGTGTTCTTTGGGGTTTGTATTCTTTAGCTTTCTGAAAGCACTGAACTCTTTTGCATTTTCTGTTTTTCCAGAGCATCAGGATTAGGAGCCTTGCTGCTGGTTGTAAACTGTTAAGAATGGTATTAAAATCCCTGGCCTGATTGCTACGTGCAGAGCTTAAGATTCTTTTCTTTAAAACTTTTCTATGTACAGCAGAGTGACTTAAATTTGAGTGTGGGTTCTTCCTCACTGTTTTTAGTGGTAATTGAGGGCGAGTATATAGTAGAATAAAAATGTAGGTGTCTGTTTAAGTCTCGTCTTCTCCAAATGTGTAAAAGTGAGAGAATTCAAGCAGTCTTCCTCAAGGTAGATAACAATGTTATCTAAAAGTAAAAAAATTAGGAATTACTTAGCACGAGCCTCTAATGCCAGAGCCCATGATTTTGGAAAGTTTCCTCTGAACCGGTTACGTGGTGCGATGCAGTGTCCTGAGTTCTGGTTTCCTGCCCTGTAGTCTCTTTTCTGTATGTTAACCTTTTCCAATAGAATGCTTATAAGCTTACATCTTAATGATCTTCTAAAGTTTTGTTAAGTTCTAAGGTAAAGCATAGTGTTTATTTTTTTTCATGTACAGGAACCGTTAGTGTGTGGAGCCTGATGTTCGGGCGGGAGCCAATCCATCGTTACCAGCACAATCAGAGGATACAGGCTTTAGCTCTTGGTTCAGAGGGTGCAACGGTAGCGACGGCATCTGGCTTCGAGGTCAAAGTGGAAAGCCCTAATGACAGAGGATTCTGGCAAACTACAGAAACATTTGAAATCCAGAAATTGGTGAGTCTCCAGGCTACTCAGCTTCATTCCAGGAGCTCCTGATCCACTAATTATTTTTGGTATGGTTAAGAGGGATCTTATAAAAATCTTACAAGAGTGTTGCCTGAAGTAGATAACAGCATTATCAGCTAGGGGCTATGATTTTGAAGCAGGTTAATGGACGAGCCTTTCATCACTGAAGAGGGTGAAATGCTGGCTTAAGCTACAAGTGAAAATGAACAGAAGTCCATATGGTGCAGGAGGTTGGCTGTTTTTAATTATTTTTTTTTGTCAACATCAAACTAAGTTGGCTCATTTTGTAAATCAGTTTTCTCACGTAGAATTGGAGCTAAAACTCAAGGTCTCATTCCAGATCAACGCTATCTGATTAATTCTGAGGCAGGATATTGCAGCCGAGCTAATAGTATCACTTGTGAAGCTGTAACTAGTTGTGCAGCTTCTTTAGGTTGCACCTTCTGTCACTGAAGTTTTGAGACTATTTTAATTAAAAATCAAAAGCTGTCCCATTCTCTGAAGTTTTATTATGTCTCGGACTATCAACACTTTTTTGAAAGGGGAAGGAAGTGCGTAGGAATAAATTGAGTCTTGCAGCTTCTCTCCTATTGCAAGAAGCTACTGCGCAGCTAATGGGTATGAAGCTGTGATTTAAACCACTCCTGACTAATCCCCTCTTTCAAAGCTAAGTCAGTCTTACAATACTTAAAATGTTTGGGGATTTTGTTTATTTTAAGAGGTTTCCCAATAAAAATGTTAAAACAACACCACCCGCTGCATTGTAGTTGGGTCCATTTTACTCTTGCATCTTGCTTGCTGTGAAATGTCAGTTTGCCACATGTGAAAGACACTCAGGACACCACACTCTCTTCTACGGTTGGGTTAGAAATCAGCTGTGCTGTTAAGGAGTTTAAACCCTTCCCGTGGTGAGACTTTTCAGCAATGTCTTAACCATTTACTGAAACGGGAAGAGCAACGTCATTCTGGTCTTGTGACAGAAGATGGGGGAGCTGATCCTTGGGCTGTCCTAGAGTCATGTGATAACTTTTCGGTTGATTTAGGGTATATAGCCATGATTTCAGGGTAAGCATCAACTGTTCCCTGTTAGTTGTGTGAATGTGGTGCCTCTTCTGGAGCACTGTATTCACATTCTAGCCACGGTATTTGCTTTGTGTGCTTTAACCTTACGGCTTTCCGTCCTTCATCTGAACGAGTGTCGTGGTTTAACCCCAGCTGGCAACTAAGCACCACACAGCCGCTTGCTCACTCCCCACCCCCCCTTCAGCCCCCCTGGTGGGATGGGGGAGAGAATCGGAAGAGTAAAAGTGAGAAAACCCATGGGTTGAGATAAGAACAGTTTAATAATTGAAATAAAATAGTAATAATAATAATAAAATAATATACAAAGCAAGTGATGCACGATGCAATTGCTCACCATGCACTGACCGATGCCCAGCCAGGCCCCGAGCAGCGGCCCCCCCGGCCAGCTTTCCCCCAGTTTCTGTACTGAGCATGACGTCCCATGGGATGGAATGTCCCTTTGGCCAGTTGGGGTCAGCTGTCCTGGCTGTGCCCCCTCCCAGCTTCTTGTGCACCTCCAGCCTGCTCAGTCGGTAGAGCATGGGAAGCTGGAAAGTCCTTGACTAGTGTAAGCACTGCCCAGCAACAACTAAACCATCGGTGTGTTATCAACATTATTCTCATACTAAACCCAAACCACAGCACTGTACCAGCTGCTAGGAAGAAAATTAACTCTATCCCAGCTGAAACGAGGACAACGAGTCCATTAAGTCTTCCTCCTTTCTTTGATGTGACGTTTTGGTGTGTTCTGTTGTATTGTGTTCTGATTAGTTTTTTAAATGGGCTCATTCTAAAGACTGTGAGCTAGATTTCATCATAGGAGCTAAACTTGCAAAAGTTCAGAAATAAAATTGATACTTTGTCTGAAATTAATCCATAATTGGGATGATTCAAGATAGCCGATAACGACACGTCAGTAGTTTGTTCAGTTTAGCATGTGGCAGTAGTGATCTAAAAGAATTTGTGGCTGTAATAAAAATTAAAAGTCTGCTCTTTTTAGGTCAACTTCCTTAATCTGGTTCCAGATGTTACGGGGAGTCCAGTCACAGTAGCAGCTGCAGAAGACATTGTCTATCTCCTGAAAGCAGAAGATCCTGGCAAAATTCTCCATTCTGTCTATGGTCAGCCTGTCACATGTCTGGATGTGTCTGCTCATGAAGCAGCCTTTGGGGTCAAAACCTTTGGCTGGTTATTGAATGAGCCCAACCAGGTATTTAATTGGCTTTTTTTATTTGTAAGATTTTTATACCTTCATAATTAACAAAGGAAAAAAGAGTTCATGCTACTGACTGTTTCCTTCCCTGCTATTCAGCTTTTGACAATAGAGGGAAGACATTTTTTTAATGCAAAAATCTGATGCTTCTATTAGTTTTCTTCCAGTGGGCTGAAGTAAGGGATTATTGTTCAGCCAACTGGGTTCACTGTAAAGACTTTGCGATCTCTGCTCCTCAGCGAGTCCCAGCTTATTCAGCTGTATGCTGCGTCAGTGGTCCTCTAGGGGGAACTAGTCTCAAAAAAAAAAAACCCAACCCCAAAAAACTAAAAACCCCAGTAAACAACCTCACCCCAAAAAGCCAAAACATCCCTCAGCCTTTCTGATGAGGGCGTCCTGAGCAGCGTGTCAAGGCCTGTACATGCAAATGTGCAGTCTTAGGAGGATGCTTCTTTCTTTTTTTTTTTTTTTTTTTTTGTGCACTTGAGTGTTTGAACTAAGTTACTTCCAATTTGGTGAGAATGGTGTGACTGTTGTATTAAAGGAAGCTAAATGCTAATCATAGGTTTGAAGCCCCCTGTGACAGAGTCTGCTGCTTTTATCAGCACATCTTAGCAGTGGCAGGGTAGATCAAAACCAGACTGTTTTTGTAACCCTGCTGAAGACTCGTGGCTGAGGCATGCTTCTAATGCAGCTATTCTCAAACTTCTCTGCTTGCAGGAGGGGCTCTCTTGGGCTTGCAGACCCAAATAGGTAGCATAAATAATTGTATTTTGCGGGGCTCGGAATCCTACCTGAATTCCCAGGTAGCTAGTGGCAGCAGCCTGTTCCTGGACACGGCCCCACTCCAGGGCAGGGACCAGGCTGCGGAAAGACCTGTTTGCAGATGCCTTGAGAAGAGTTTCTGTCCCTTTCCTGCATCTTGCCTGACTTTCCCATTCCCTAATTTCATTCCATTTTTTTGTGGTTATACTTAAGGCATGTGATGGGCTATCAGCAAAGAGGGAAGGAGAGTGCTTCAGGCAGGTGGAGAAAGAAGCAGGAGGTGAGCAACCAGATGAAAGGAGCTGTGCTCTGTGGTGTACAAATGCAGCGTTTTCTTTGGCAAGCGACTAGAACAGGAAAGCTTTATTTAGGACTACCTCTGTGTTAGGAATAAATGTGTCCAGCTGCATCTAATTTCCCCTTAAAATTCACGTTCACTAGGGAAATGCTGAGGCCACCATAAATACCTCTAGGGTTGAGAGATGCTGCGAGGCCATGCTGTCTTTATTAATTCCTTTGCTGTCATAATCCAATTCTTTTCCCTACAGAGGTGGGAGGTTAGAAGGTAAAATTGCCTCATTCGGGGGCATTACATCGGTGATCACCTTTGTGCCTCGTAAAGGAACAGAGAAATCTACTTAGGCCCCCGAGTGTCACTCTGTAAAGCTGGACATATTTCCTAATTTAGTTCTGAAGTATTTGGCATTTGATGGCAGATTGTATTAAGCAGCGCATCAGTGCGCATCCTAATCAGGGAGATGGGACTGAAGTCGTCCAGACGGCTGGGGTGTGTTTGACAAGGACGCTCGCTTGGCATTGCCGCACCAGCTGACATCACGCCGGAAATTAATTACTAATGTCTATTATGATAATTATTCGCCTCACGCGGACGTGAAGGGACTTCGCATTGGCTGATTACACTGGTCACAAGTTGACAATCTGTCTTTAGGAGAGCTTTCGGTCTCGGAAACATAATGATGAAGAATTCCAGCCCCGTTTGCTGCTGGCTGTGTTGCTGTAGTGGGAGAGCTGTGTACCTTCTCAGTTTGGGGATTTCTTTGTTTTTCCTGAGGGATATTTTTTTTCTTTAATGTAAGCTCACAATCCTAACGCTACTGCCTAGTAACCTGCTTTCTGATGAAAATATAGTTAGGGAAACCATCTTTTTCCCTCTCTCTTTTTTAATCTTTGTCTAATTTTAACCAAATTTGACAGCAGAGTAGAGATCTGAGGCATAAATTTTGTAGGAACTTTTATGTCGGAGAGGAGAAAAACATCAAATCTGTGGCATAGACTTGCCTACTGTTAGGTGACAGACATCCGTGCAAGGGAGAGGGGAGAATATAAATGCTTCATCTGTGAGAAGTTCAACTTTCACTTCATTAAGCATCAGACAACCCAAGTATGATGCTCTTTCTTGAAAGTTCGTCTGTTTAGTGCTCCTGGAGCTCTTTGTTTTATGTTAAGCTAAGAGAAGTTTCTTTAGTAAGGGTTATTTCAGCTGTATTAACTCAGCATGGAATGTACTATTTTCCTTAAATTTCAAATCCTTGAGATCTGTGTTCCCATCTAGGCTCGTACATGGCTAATAATATAGACCAGATAATGAACCACAGAGAAAACCCTAACCCTTTTAAACTCAAGTGGTGCTCATGACATCCAGTGGACAAGACTTGAAGGATGGTGTCTAGCAAATAACACGTTACCTTGTGTCATGCAGTTTGGAGACCCGTGATCTCGACACTGCAGCAGCATCACAAAGTCTTGGCATTCACGTGTTTGAATTTTGGATTTGAGCACTGTACGTAAAATTAAATCCACAGATTTAAACTACAGCTGGCTTTGGGCCTCTTCATGTCAGGATATAAACCTCTTAAACAGGTAGCACTATAACTGCCAGGATTAACATCATCTGATATCTGATGCAATTACCTCACTGATTGTAGGATCTGACTGAAGCTTTTCTCATAGTTGGTATATTTATAAGCTTCCCTCAATGGACCGTCTGCTGTCAAGTGAGTCTGGTCTCCTACTGTAGCTTCAGGTGAGCGCTCTCCTGCTTGTGGATTATTTCTATGAAATTTATAGGTGCTTTATTCTCTTGGGGGGGGGGGGACACACACCCAACTTTCTCCTGTATTTAAAATTTAGTTGAATTTTTTTAACATATTCAACAGTTCTTGGCGATAGAAGATAATCAACGTGGGAGGATTTGGGGGGGGTTTCCACCAAAGAAACTTCATATAGCATGCAAGAGAATTTTCTTTTAAACTCAGGCAGCTGAAGAACTCTTCTTATGTTACATGCATTGTAAGGCGCAGTTCAGAGTATGTCTGTGTTTTTGGTTGCTTTGTGCACGAACTTGAACCTTATTTCAGAACAGGTAGATGAGGAAGAGAGGAGTGACGGGAGGACAGTAATGATACAGCCTCCAACTTAGAAACAGAAGGCTAGATATGTTGAGACAGATGTCTTGGGAGTTGTCTGTTATGCTGTCACGATTTCATCTGTTTTGAGCTAGTGATTGGCTTGTACTTGATGAATGGCGTTCAACGTCACCTGACTCTTCTCATCAGCGATTGAAATACTGCCTAGTTTTGCTCCTGTATTTAATGTTTCCGCAGAGTTCTTCAACTGCTTGCTAATGTGGGTGTATCCAGTACAATTAACCACTTGAAATGGATGTTAGGAACTAATAGAAAGTGAAAAACAAATTTTAAATAATCCTTTAGATTGAATTTCATACTCTGCAGTCTCTCTTGGATGATGTATTTAGGTCATAGCTGCTTTGTATAAGCCGTTACGTCTTTCTTGCGCCTTGTTTTAACTAAAATGCTCCTCTGTTAACTGGTAAGCTTGCATTGTCTTTTCTGGTGTCGTAATGTCTCCAGTTCTCGTGGAGTTCCAAAGACTTCAAATTTTTTTATCTTGATTTTTCTTGTTTAAAAAATGTGGGCTTTTTTCAGTTTCGTTAACCACCGCGGCCCTTGTTAAATAGTCCAGTTTTCAATAAATTGATCTTTATGAACTCTTGTTTTCATACCAGTAGAAGGGCAGGTCTTACTGGTGACTGAATTTGAACGTATGGGACTTGCCCAAACGTTTCTCTTTGGGGAGCTGTAGGACTGTAGAGCGTTAGCAGATCTTTGAAGGAAAGGTGTTTTAAATACCTTTTTCTCTATAAGCTCTTTAGTACAATGTAGGAGAGACAGAACTCTTTCTGAGGGTCTGAACTGTGTAACTTTTTATAAGTCACGCACTGCAAGAAATACAGTCCAGCAGAGAGACCAGAAGTTTTCCTTGCCTAAATTTTGCACGATGTATCAATTAACCCCTCTCTTGCTGAAAAGTAACAATAATGTATCTTGTTTTTTCTGTATTTGTAAATTACCAGAAATAGTTTTGCAAGTTAAAAAAAAAAAAAGAGAGAAAAATCCCTTTTGTATTGGCTGATGTTAATGACATTCTGCTTTTTTTTTCCTATTTGTTCGTTAATGTGAATACCTCAAAATTGGCACAGCTGCTTAGGTAAATGACTCAGGTTTGGAAAATATAGCTGCTAGGATGTGCCGTGTGTATTCAAGGTGATAATCTATGAAACCAAGAGAATTCTTTCAGTTTTTAAGAACTACCTTGCCTTCCTTTTCCCCGTCCTATCCTTAGGTTAGGGAAAATGTGTTTCTGGGCTAGGGCTTGTTTTTCAGTGAGTGGGTGGTTCGGTGGGTAAACATAATATCCTTTCATCTCTGGGTACCTGAACTCCTACATCAGTACTCAGCCACAAGTCAAATGAGGCTGGTGACCTCATTCCAGGTCCTAGCAGACATCTGTCCACATCACAAGCCCATCAAGGCTGGCAGAGTCCCAGCTGCTGGCAGCCCGGGCTCGGGTAGTGTCCAGTGCTGGAACAGCAAGGGTTGCAGGTGCGTTGGCAGAATCGTGCTGCCTGCCTGCACAATGCTTGGCTCTACTTCTTGCTACCAGCTTGGAGTCTTACTTTTTAACTCCAGTCAGATGAAAACTTAAAAGGGAAAAAACAAACTACGCTTGTCTTTAGCTTCATGTGTAACTTTTACCGCAGGTGTAGATATTTGGAGGACCGGGTAGTGGTATGGCTGGCTTTTTTTGCCGCTGGATTTGATGCAAGCTGCTTAGACGATTATTTTTGCAGTCCTCTGTGTGGGTCTTTAAGCATTGCTTGAGGCTGCTTGGTGCAGCTCAGCGCATGCGAAATAAGAGTTCTCGTTTGCCAGCGTAAAGTCACCTTTAGGATGGCATGAAAGTCAATTTTCCACATGCTCGGAGAAACAGTTGTGTTACCAGCTTTACACAATGACTTATATCTGGCAAGAGCTTGCAAAATAGTCTCTCTGGCTGATTGTCAAAAATTACATCATATTGGAGTAAACTGCTTTTAAATCAAACATCCATTATTCATGTATATTAACTGCTTTTTAAATTTTTTTTTTTACTGGCTGTTTTGTGTATGATTTACTCTTTTTCTTTCTCTCTGATTGTCTGCCTATCTCCCTCAGCTGCTCCTTTTAAATCTTAGCTCATCTTTAAATTTATGGAGCCAGAACACTTATCTCTGTGTACAAGTATCAATATGCTGACCTTGCATTTGTTAATAGTCAAATTTTTTTGTTGTTGTTGCAGTGTTATGTGCCATATTTACAGTAGGCAATTCAATACATTTGCACGGGGAAACTGTGCCCCTGAGGCTTGTAAACTTTGAAAATATTCTTTTTCCACATCCCTTTAGAAATAAAATTCAAACTTGCAGCAGTGTATACCATATGTTGTACTTAATTTGATGACTTCTGCCGCAAATGCATATGAAATAGCCTTATCGCTTCTGTAGATACCCTTTGAATTGTATGGTTTTGACCTGAGCAAAACCCAGATCCCTTTTTATTCATGGTGGACTTGAAATTTCACAAGCTTTTCTTTTGTTGGCAATATTTGTGTGTATTCAGGCAACATTTTTTCCGGTTGGCAGAGGGATGGGCAGAAGGAAAGGGGGAGAAACATAATTTGAAAATAAATGCAAATTCTGTTCTCAATCTTGCTGCTTGTCCCTCTGCCTCTTTGAGCAACTCCGGTTGTTTTTATTTTGATCCTCTGTCTCTAAAATGACAGTTAGAAACCTCTATCCTAGACGGTTCTTTCTGAGAAAGTGGTTCTTTAATGTATCCTGTGTGTTATTCAGTAAGGAAAAGGATGTAGGTTTTGAGTGTGGTTTTACAGTATACTTTTTGCTAATATTCATGATACTCCGTTCAATACCTCATCTAAATAAGAACTAAATATACTGTATGTACAGAGTGCTTCGCCCAGTTCTGAGAGCTCAGTTTTTACTGGCCGCGCGATGTGGTAACTTTTGACAAGAAGCAGAAATGCGATTGCAGAGGGGAAACTAGCTATTTCACAAAGCAGTTGTCTGCTGGCTTTCAGCCAGGACAGTGGGTTGAACACCCCTGCTCTTGTTGAAAGTACCACAGGCTCTTTGATAACAAGTGCTTGGGGATTTGTTGTTTTAATGTTCCATCCAAAAAAGACATCTCCAACAACACAGGATCCCAAAACACCTGCTGGGGTATTGGACATGCATGGAAGAGTTCCATCAACAGCATTTCCTTCAGTTCCTTGGTTTTTCTTGGAAGTATCTCAACCAGAGTACATCGACCACGCTTGACCTCACTTAGCTGCAAGATGTAACAAAGCTCACAGCTTAGCTATTCTGGCTACAGAGACTTTGATTCTTTGTGAATTAATTTAGTCTTCTTTCTTGAGTTCTTGGACGGCATTTAAAGAGAGTTCCCCGTACCCACTGCTCTGCAGTTTTGTGAAGTACAGTAACTTTTCCTTTTTTCCTCTGCCTGGTCTCATGAATTTGCCAGCTTCTCGGCGCATCTATCTGAGAACAGTGGCCACAGGTTGAGACTTGCCCAACTCACACAGTAAAGAGGGAAATTAGTCTAATGCACTGCCTTAACAAAAGAGAGAGTACGAGCATGAATAATTAATACCACTAGTCTGTGGCAATCGGATAAAATGAAGTCCCATTTGCTCAGCCTTATTAAAAGAGAGAGAGAGAGAGGGAGAGATGGTAAAGGTCGTTAAGGGACTTGTAACATGGAAAGAATCGCCTCTGAGATGGATAATGTGTTTTCTAATCTCTGTGGTCTTTAACTAAACATAATGGTAAAGGTACTCTGGCTATTTCTGGCTTTTTGAATTATTAAGCATTCTGGGAGATTGCTTGGCTCTTATCCAATAACTTAGACTTTTTCATTTGAACAATGTTAATAGGTAACACTTTTTATTTTGTGCGTTAGATCCTGATACATCTGCACAGGGTATTTAATGCTTTTCCTCCCTTGTGTCCCCCAAGTCCCACTGCGGGGAAGGGATGCTCGTTAGTGTGTTATCCCAGGGTACTTCATTTCACACCCAAATGCTCTTGGTTCACTTACCTTCAGTTCGGTACCTATTAGGTCACTGGTCTTGGGTGTCCATTATAGGATTATAAATATCTTTAAAAGGGTAATCCCTTTGCAGTGTGCATTATAGGATTATAAACCTCCTAAAGATCTTATGCTTTATCTGCCCTTTAACATACAGACCCTTATTTCAAGTCCCTATTGACCAGGTATTTTCATTCTTTCTCCTTGGCCTTTGTAAAGAAAATCCTTGTTGCCTTGGGATATTATAGGAGAGCTCATCAGAAGTGTTCTAGCAACTTCAAAATTGTCATCGGTATGCTTTTAAACCCCCTGTCTTCAAGAAATTATTATTCAGACTTAAAAAAGCATTCTGAGTTCTTTTTGTTTCTTTACCTATCAGTTTGTCAGGATAAGGTTTTGAACTTCATTTGCAGACCATGAAATTGCTCAAGACAGAAGTTGAATTTAAAGATAGGTAAAACCTGGATACCGAAAATCACAAAGAGAATCTTTCTTCCAATGATAGGGCTAATTGGCTAGAAATGCTCATGTGCATTATAAAATTTAAAAAAAACAAACAAACAACCCGACAATCTTTAAAAGAATTGAGACTGATGTGAGAAGAGAAGGAATTGGAGGGGCTAGGAGAAGATGATAAGGCAAAAGCTTTTCTTCCAGTTTTGTGGATCTGAACCTTTATTTTTGTACAGATTCCGTATTACACTTCAAATTGGTGGCCATCTACAAGTTATGTGAGGAGAAATAAGTAATTTTTTGGCTGGTGCTGCCTACATATGAGGATTGCCACAGCTCTAAAATTAGACTGCAAGCAGGAGAATATGTAGTATTTGCTCCAATGTAAAACAGGGGAATCTTTAAGTGCTATGTGGAAGCAATTTTTCATTATAGTCTTTCATAGCCATAACTGAATTTTCAAGTATGTATCATATGTTTATAGGATAGATGGGAGCTATGGTCGTTGAGATAAATTAATAGTTTATGGATGTTCGCTTTAAGTGTTAGCCCCAGGGGACTTTTGAGAAAGCAGCATTTGGCCCTCTCCTCTCCAGAGTTTTAACGTACAGCTGGGAAGGGCTGGTTCAGAGGCTCAACTGGGAGCTGGAATACGTTGCTGTTGACCCGATCGTTTATTGTTCATAAGTTGAATTCAGCAGTTTGACTTTGTCTTTTGTTCAAAACTTTCCAAGGAGAAATTTGGTTGCCAGGCGCAGATATTAATTTCCTTTGCACTGAAAACTGTGCAAAGTACCTTTGCCAGAATGCCATTATCTCTGGGTTTGGTTAGTGAGCTGTTGGAAGCTGTGCTGCAAGTGAGAACAGGCTGTAAATTGGTCTTTACCTTAGAAGGCTAACATTTTCATGCATTTTGTAGCAACTTTTTTGTAGGTATGGAAGTTTAAATTCATTTTTTAGCGACTTTTATGTCCTAAGTCTCCCTGCAAAGGTAGTCTTCCTTGCTTTACAGAGCTTGGGTTTTTTTGGGTCTTAAGGATGAAAAATTACATGCTAAAGGCTGCGATTTGAGGCAGATAGCTTCACAAAGACAAGGCTGGGAAAGGGAGCTACTTGGGAGATTATAAATATTATAAGCAACTGAGGAAGTTGGGTATGAATGTGTTGATTCTAATGGGGAGCTGATAATATGTCTGAATAAAACTATGCCTGCTCTGTAGTTGGGAGAAATGGTAGGTGGAGGAAACCTGCAAATTCTCTGCCTTTCTTTGCAGTATCCCTGGAGATTTTTAAAGCTTCACTTTTGTTGCCTAGAGGCATCCATCACCAAATGATCCCCTCCTGCTCTCTTAATTCGACCTTTCAGATGCTTACTAAAATTGCACAGATAGGAAGTAAAAGGCCAGGCAGCATCACTCTCGCTGTTCTGGCAAATGTTGAAATAATATGTACAGATAGTGTAATATTTATTAAGCTGCATGTGGATATAATCAGAAAAGTAGAAGTTAAGAATATTGATGTGACGTTGACATAGCCGTGCTGATGTTGCCATGGAAGCCGTAAGTTTTTTCTGATGTTTTAACTACTGTTACTCTTCACGGTCATAGGCTTCTTTTAAATTAGAGGAGCATCACCATGAAATTTAATAATGTTTATGAAGTTATGGAAGACCAGGTACTGTGCTGAGCTCCACTGGGCTTTGACCAGTACATTCTTCTGTTTCTAAAAATACTTGCTCTCCTAAATTGAAAGGCCCAAATAGATAAATCTCATCCTGCCCCACAGGAAAGATGGTGAACGTGATTAAACTGATTGCTGCGCAAAGGAGAGGAGGGTGAACAGACGGGAAACAGCTCGTACCTCTCTTCCAGTCTCTGGTCGAATCATCTTGGATGTTGCTTAAAATCAGAGTTGTTTTTTATTCCTTTCCCATGTGAACTGCCACTTCAGATGTAATATTTCTCTTAATCCGTTCCTGCCGCATGATCTGTACAAAAGCTATCGGCAGGGCCTGTCAGCGCTGAGTCAGTGTTCCGTTCTGCTCTTCAATTTTTGCTGTATTTGATTGAATCTTTCTTGCACAGTCCATCTGTCTAAACCTTCTAAATGTTGATTCTGTTTACTTTTACTACTCTGACTTCAAATATTAAAATTGATGAAGAAACTACTTGCTTTTCCATGTAAGCCTTAAAAATTTGACCTGGAGAAAATCTGTGGCTTGCTTTGCCTGCCTGAGAGCTATACCTGTCTGATACTGGTTGGCAAGAGCCTTGCATCCCTGCTTCTTGATGCATTCCATTGTGAAACTTGATTTCCTTATTTCTGAGAGTGTTGTTGCCCTTCTTAATAGGGATAGATCTGTATCTTGGTTATGTATTAGCATATTGAGAAATGAGTCCTGCAGACCATCTCTGATGGCAATAACTCTGCTCTACTTTACGCTGCAGCAAAAGGTAGTTGCTGTGCTCATGCTATGTTTAGCCAGTGTTTGTTCTCTTTCTGCCAGATTCTTCTTTACAATCTGGAAACAAGTCAGTGTCTGAAGAAGATGGGCAACTCGACAGGTGACTTTACATGTGTTAACCTCCAGAGCAGTCCTCCAAACATGGTTGTTACAGGCAATAAAGACAGAAGGTAGGTACTACCGAGAGCTGTAACCCATCTCAAATTAGCTTACTTCCTGTCCTGCTGTCCTACAGCTGGACCTGCTAGAATTTGTTTCTCCTCTAATGTTTCAAATGCAGCCTGCATGAACTTCAGGAACAAAATATTAGGTAATAGTTGGATGTGGCTGCCAGTTTGCTTTGTTTCGGAAAGCTCCATGGGAAGACTTTCTTTTTAAGCCATTTGGTGGACGCAGTTGGTGTACAGCCCAGCGAGACCACTTGGAATATCTTCCACTTCCCCACCACCACCCGCAAAATTAGTTTGGCATTTAAAAGCTCACTTTCTGATATTAAAAAAATAACCTAAGGGATGAATCATGTAGGATGACATGGGTCCGTCTGCCAAATGATGTCAAGAGTGTATTTCGGAACACTGTGATGTCCCTCAGGTGACAAAAAAAAGAGAGACTTTCATATGAACAGATTCCAGCTTCTATTTAGCTGATTAGCAGCTTTCTCTTTAACTCCTTGGCTTGGGGAGTAGGATATTCCCAGCACAATATCTGGTGCCAGGAATGGACGCGCTGGGAACAGTCAGTGCGAAAGGATTAAAGTGCTTAAAAAGAAGGGTCCAATTTTTAGATTTTCTTTTTTTGGCTAGTTATTTGCAGGGTCTGATCCAGTGCACCAAAGGAGATGTGGGATGGCGAGGAGCCAGTCTCTAATGGCTCCCTGTTCCTTCCCTCCTCCTTTCTGCACTGGGCATCAGGCTGCAGGTGGTGGTCTGGTGTGGTGGTGGGTATCAGATTGTAAGGCGGATACTTCCCGTTGCCAAATCCCAGACCTCTGTCCCGCCAGTGTAGCAGCTTGCAAAAATGATTATTTTGTCAAACAGCTTTTTTTTTTTTTCCTTCTCAGTGAATAGGCAGTGCAAGCAAACCTCACACTTTCTCAGCAAAGAGGATAAAGGAAATATCTGAAGTTTGACACGTGTAATTGAATCCTTGGGAGTTTTTTTCCTCTAAAAGCAGATAATTGATTTTCCAAAGCACCCCAGTAAAACTACCTCCAATTTTGATCTCTTGTGTGATGACGGGAGAGTAGATAAAGTTGATGTCCCTTAAGTGAGATTTGAAATTTACTCCCTTTATACTAGCATAAATGTCTGTGCCGTTTCCCCTCCAGAAAGCTTTTCAGTTTTTCAGCTCAAGCACTGACTGAGTTCAGGGGTTGGCCATCGCTAAAATAGCAGGAAGTTAAGAATCAATAGTTCAGCAAATAAGTTTGGCATCCAGGAGACAAGACCGTGTGTATCTCAGAGGTCAGTTCCTCATGTGGTGCTGCGTGAAGGGTATTAATAGGTGCTGGGCATCCACAGGTGGGATGTGGCTTGAACGTCCATAGCCCCGTTACAGAACAAGTGTACTAAATAGGGACCTTGCCATGTGAGTTCAAACTGCTGATGGCCAGTGGGGAAGTGTATCGCTGGAATTAAATACAGCACTTTCACAATTTTACTAGTATATGCTACGCTTGTATTCAGAGCCATGATTTTGAAAAGCAACACAGACCACCCTGTTGAAGTGAAATGTTTTTGGTAGGGCCTATGAAATCTCGTTCCATCAAGAAGTACTCCGGAAGCATTGCTGATGTATTTGATTACTTAGCTGCGCCTCACACTGGCAAGAGATCTGATAACAGGGAGCGTGTGCTGATGCACTGCACGCCAGCAGCCTTTTTCTTGGTGGAACCTAAGATGGCGAATAGCATCGGGAAAGCAAATACATGGCAAGTCCAGTGTATACCATTGCTGAAAAGTGTGGATCAAAGCATGCATTCCATGCTCTCCCAAAGGCAAGTGAGCTTACTTCTAAGAGAGTCTAACAGGAGAGTCAAAGCCTTGTCACGGGAACACCTTCCTTAGAGCTCCGTTGAACTCGGATGAATCTGATGTGCTCCCACTGAGCCCAGCTGTTGAGGCAGGAGGTGGAGGGCCATGCCAGCTCTGCATTAGAGCATCACATTGGATTTGCAAAATGCTTTTCTTTTTTTTTTTTTTTTTTTTTTAAAGCACATCTAAACACCTCAAGTGTGCCTCTAATTCTTCCAAGGGTGTGCCAGAATGGACACCTGCCTGAAACCTGGGCCCTTGCTAATGAAATAACCAGGACACAATCAGATCTTCGTTTCCAACTGTGCTTACCAAACAGAAGAAGCTTTGATTGCCATGCGGAACACATGCAGTAAGACAAGGAGAGCGCTGGGTGTGAACACTTTCAAAATACCCCATCCTTACGCAAAGCATAGCTCTAATATGTAGCCAAAGCTTCTCTCTGCTGGAGTTGGAGAAAGCAAGAAGTCCTTTTCGCCATCAGCAGCTGTTGTGATGGGGTTTTCCTAAGGGTGCCTGCAGAGCCACACAAAGCGTGTTCCTCGCTCTGTTCCAGCGTGTTTGTCTGCATGTCAGATGGATGTTGCTCTGCTGGAGTTTTGGACTGTTCTCTTGCCTTTTATTTCAGTTGCTGAAATGTGTTATTTGTAAAATCGTATGATGCAGTCCCCATTTGAGAAAGGAAAAGGAAAGACTTGCAACACCATTAGGATCCTAGCAGGAGTATGGAATAAAGTACGGTTAATGTGTTGGAACAAGTGTGTTTTGGCCTTTTCTGGAATTAATGTGTACCTGATGGTTTCATTCTTGATGGCCATCAGCTGGGAAGAACTTTCTCTGGTTTCTTTTCAAATCTGAGATCAGTATTTACCCTCTACTTCTGTTCTCGCTCGCTGCGGTTTTTTTTTTTATTCGCTTATGTACTTTGCTTTATCCCTTAATCTGACATATAAGGATCAAAAAACATACTCGTCTGTGATATGTGCTGGGTTTAAAACTTAACACCATTACCTTTAACTGGTTTTGTGGACTTGTTGCAGTGGTTGAAATCCTAAAGTCTTTTTATACAGTTCTGCTTCTAGCTGACTCTTTGATACGTTTCTCTTCAAAATGCCTTGTCTGAGTGACCAATAATTTCTGAAAATCAGATGTACCTAAAAGCTGCCCACAGTCAGTAGTTGTGCTTTTGAAATCAGAAGAGTTGCTGATTGCTGGGTGCTTGTGGATAGCTTTGTTTCAATATTGGTGATTAACTCAAGCGTATAAACCTATAATTACCTTGACTTGTCTTTTGAATTGCCGCGCATTTAGTCTCTTCCTAAATCTTTGTAATAATAGTCCTTTCCTTGATCCTCATAATAATATTACCCCTCGGCCATAGTGGACGTGGGTTAGGTACCAAGGGGTAGGATGTGTTAGCAGTATGCCCAAAACACGGTACTTTATGCCTCACGGCATTGCTGACATTTTGGGAGGCACAGATAGAGGAGCTTTCTCCAAATTTCACTTACATTTTATATCACCTAGGACTTGTAAAGAGACAGGGAGGTCCTGTATGGTGGGAGAAACCTGCCTCAAAAAATCTTTGATAATAGAAGTCAGAGTGAAAATTCAGTGGTGAAAAGTGTCAACCGTATTGGATTTCTGGCCCTGTAGTGGCCGTGGGACTACGGCTGTCCTGGACATATTTTCATAACCCCAAAAGTACTTGTGCTGTCAGAACCCACAGGCTGCAGATCCACAGCTGTTTTTATCTCTGTTCTTTGTTTGCTTTCGTTTAGGGTCAGGGTATTCGATCTCCGCAAAAGCGAATCTTTGTGCTCCCTCTATGCCCACCAGTTAGGAGTGTCTGCGGTCCAGATGGATGACTGGAAGATAGTCAGTGGAGGAGAAGAGGGCTTGGTCTGTGTGTGGGACCAACGGATGGGCACCAAACTCTGGGAAATGCATGCCAGGTAATTTTGTCTGCATGGGGTCCTATTGCAAGGGTGATCATCGGATCTGGCTGACAGAAGGAATGTGCAAATGGGATGATCCAGGACCAAAATGATAACATGCCCATGTCTAAAGCTTCTGAGAGTTCTGTTTAGTTTTCATGTGATTCGGGAACAGATTGCTTCCTCACTTGGAGCCTTGTGCGTGTTTCTGTGTGTGCCCTTCAGCAGTCATAGGCTTTTTTTACTCATTAGTTAAGAGTGCTTCAGTCGGTGCTCCAGTCTTCTCCCTGCCCCATCCCCAACCAGTATTTACTTTATTGAACCTTGGATTTAAAATGCTGGACTCCTAGCTGTTGTCTTCAGAGTGACTGGTTCTGGCTGTCTCTATCAGCTGTATCCTTACACAATACCTGTGTTTCTGTTCACCTCATTCATGCATTCCCTTAGCGGTAACGATCAAAGCCAGGCTGGTATTTAAACTCATTTAAATATTAAAATACCAGTTTGTGCTGAAAGCACAAGAAGTACAGTACTGAAAGCACAAGCAGAGATCAATATCCTGGACTTGACAGAAGACTGTTAGTTGCGGCAGCCAAATTATGATTTCCTGATCAAGGCACAATTCCCAGGGAGTTAGCTTTGTCTGAATGAAGACCTCAAGGATTTAGCCCCTTGTAAGTCTGAGTGATACCCTTATTAAAATGAACAGATAAATCCTGATCTCTTTTTTTTTTTTTTTTTTTAATGCATCTTCCCCAAAGAGGAGCTAGATGAGGTATTTACAGTCAGAGAAGTTCAAGTTGGAGTTGTCATTGATTAATAGCAGGTATCTCCTTCTCTTTTGACCCTGTGAATTACAAAGCCCATTGTGATGTGGCTGATGCATTAACGACAATATTGCATTGATTGTCTCCTGGAGCAGCACTAATGAGCATGCCAAGGAGGGCAGGCAGTGCAGATCTGAGCTTTGGGAGTGTACTAAAAGTGAAACCATTAGATTAAACATTTAAAATATTGTTTAATCTATATAGGAATCAGAAGGGATCACTTCAATCAAAAAGGCCTTCGTAGATAAGAAGTTGTGTGTGGTGTTATCCATGCCTACAGCCCGGTGTCATGAATGGAAAGCAAGGGCAGAAGCTAAGGGAGATGACAGGAGACACGTTAGGGTCGTGGCGATGAGCCATCTTAATCTGAGAACATAAGTTACTCCTACTTGAACAGTAAATGCTGTTACAATGGTTCAGGGTTAGTTTATTCATCAGTGAGATGAAAGGGAATGAAGACCAGACCTCTTAGCTTGTGCCATATAGTGCATTTCTAAATCATCCATAGCTCAGTGCTTGCGGGTGTTGGGGTCCTGGGTGTCCCCATCCTTCATTTTGGGAAGCATCCTGCTCTTCCCAGGAGCGTGCCGCTGCAGTTCTTAAAGCAGCAAAGCAAGCAGGCAGCCCGGATCCCTTGCAGCCTGTGTGCTGCCAAGTGTCTAAAATATTTTTTGGCCTCCACGTGTGTTCTGGTAACAGCCCACTAGATGGGGATAAAAGCTGTGTTTATCTGCTCCAGACAGGAGGAGAAGAGCCAAAGGTGCAGAATCCCAGCCTCTGGGGCTCAGAGGGCGCTGATGTAAATGAATTCTTGTTTAATCCAGAGCGATTTCTTTACTGCACTTGGATTTTAGGAGTCTAACGCAGGTGGCATCTCACCCAGTGCTGTGGGTTATTTTTCAGGCATCCAGTCCGCCACGTATGGTTTAATTCTCATAGCCTCATCACTGCGAACATCCCTGATGAGAAAACTCCCCGAGGCGCCAGCATCACGGACGATGACCTTACTGCGCACCGCAAGTGAGTAAGCCAGCTCTGAAGGGTAGGATTTTTGGCACTGCGAAGATCTGCTTTATTATATATTCTAAAATGGCACACTAAGCACCTGAGTCATGATCTAGAGCAGTAATAGAGAAGGTATAGCATCTAAAAAATAAAACTGAAAAAGTTTAAAGATAAGGCTTTTAAAACCATTGAGAATTGGCTCTTTATTTACTTCTGAGCACAAAAAAACCCCCACATTTCTTTTTCAGCAGGGGAATGTAAAGGCCACCGAAGCCGGACAGGGAATGCAGCCCTTTCCTTGCTCTAAATATTAGTAATGATATCTTCTCCTAAAGGAAAACTACTGGTATTTAAACTCCAGGTTTTGGTATTTGCATCTCAGATGGCTGTTAGCATGACTAATTGAACTATCAAACTACAATGTACTTATCTTCCCCCTTCCTGAACAGATTAGAAGTGTTTCAGCAGATGACAGTCATGTCTCTGCAGTGCTAAAGTGAATGATTCACCGTTCATTTCCAGGGCTTGGTGGGGTCCCTGGAAGGAGGCAGGAGGGAGTTTTCTCTGTTAAAACTGCACAGACAACCTTAGTGCAGAAGGGATGGGGTTTTATATTCAGCTTCTGAAGCATCGAATTTTGATCCTTTATGGCAATCTCTAACTTCGTTTTCCCCTGTTGAAATATATAAATAAGGTAAAGTGGTGTGTCCTGGTCATGTTTTGTACAGGCATCGAGGAATCATTTATGCTTACGAGTTCTCAGTGGACCAGCTGGCTGTAGAAAGCGTCCTTCCTATTTGCCGCTCTTCCTACGATGAAGTGACTGGTTACAACTACAACATTGGCCTTGCAGTTCCCTACGATAACATTTAGGTAACTCACTTTACTTGGCGTCTGTGGCCCTGCCCTCTGCCAAATACATGGCCAAAGGCAAAAAGGAACTCCACATGGGACAAGCGCCAAAAAGACGGCCTTGGCTGCAGGCGCATCAAATGGGCTGAGCATTTGCCGAAAACCTGGGGATATGAACCGGAACAGAGTATGGCTGCCCTCGAGCGTATCACTAAAATATGTTGCTGCGCAAATGTTCAAAGGTCCACTGTGGTGGAACGGAGAGACCGAAGAGTGAAGGGGAGCAGTACACTTCAGTGTAAACAAAAATGTTCCTTCCTGCTGCTTGTGGGAAGAACGCCGCTGATCCCATCTTGGCAGAGGACATGGTCAGGAAGCGAGAGCCCCGAGCGGCAAACTGCTGAAGTGGTGGGAGGCTGGGAGCACGTTGAGGAGTTTATGCTTATCCTGAGAGGGGAAAAAAACCACCAGGGACTTGGAAAAAGCATCTTGCTGAGCCACATGTTTGAAATGTCTTTCCTTGTAATGAGCTGCTCATTCTTCTTTTCTTTGGAGTGCATCGGAATGTGTCTAGGAACAGGACCATGCACAAAAGGTTACGGTGGTTGGGAGAGGGGAGTATGATGGAGAGAGGGAGGGGAAGGTTGGCCTTGGCCAGGCTGGATGCTTGGAAACTCAGCAGGCCACACGCATCAAAATTATTTTAAAATAAATTATTTTTTTAAGTCTCTAAAATTCTGGATTAAATGTTTTCTAATTGTATATGTACATGTGTTTGTGGGTTTTGTGTTCATAAGTCTTTTAGGGTGAACTAACCCCTATGCACCGGAACAAAAGGCTGTCATGTCTCAGGTTAGTTGTCAGGTGTGTTCTTTGCTGGATCCTGCCCTTCCACAGCACCTGCAGGTTTTCCCCGAGGTGGCTGGGACTTGGGTTTCCGACACTGTCCTCGCTTCCGAGCTGGGAATTGATCATGTTGGTGTAATGAAACAGAAGGGGTGAACTGGCCGCAGTCCCTCTGCATGGGTAATTAGCGCTAACGCTGTGGAGAAGCATCCGGGCTGAAGGGTAAGGTGTGGTACCTCAGGTGAAAATGAGGCGTAAGGCTTTATCTTAAACCCAAGTTGCACTGACATAGGTAGAACCAGTTTGGTGAACAAGAGTCCTGCATGGGTATGTTTTACTGTTTTAAAACTGTTTTATGGTTGTGACTTGCCCTTGTAAACTTACTGGTGCAAGCCAAAGCCATGTAAATTAAGTTTAAATTGAGGTTAAGTTTTAACTTAACACCTTTTTGCTGGCTTAATGGAATCAATTTAAAAGTACAGTGCTGGGGAGGGGTGCAGGAAATGTGCCGGAACCTGCAGGAGAGGGGCTGGCTGGACTGTCACCTCAACCCTTAACCAGTCACTGAGGCAGCCCCTGGAGAGCTTCGTGCTGCCCTCCTCCTGCCTGGAGACAGACGTATTTCACAACTCTTCATTGTCTTGGGGTGGTTTTCCATGACCCCTAGGCCAACTTGCACATATGTGTTTTTGGTTTTTAACAGTTAGCTTTTTCCTCGTGATGGACTGATAGAAGAAGTGCAAGGGGCAAAGTCATTCTGTCTGACCAATAAATTTTCTTTCATAAAGCCTTGGTCTTTTTTTTTTTTTTTCCTTTTCTTCTCCTTCCTCTGCCCTTCTGGGAAGCCAGCTCCCTTCCTTCATTCCTGGAAAAGCAAGAAGTGTCACGGATATGTAGTTCGGACAATAGCTCAGCTGAAACCTGTCAAATAAATAATAGTTTCTGTAGCACAAATGATTTTGTGGGTTGCTCCAGCCCTGTGTCTTCTGATGTGGCTGAACAAGAGAGAGCTGCTGCTGTCATTGTTATCTTCCCCTCTGTGGCGTGACCTGCTGCCCCTTCTCACTTAATACACCCTTGGCTTGTTCTGACTTTGACTGTCCTTATCTTGCCTCATTATCTCAGGACAGCTTTGTTCTTTCTTCATCTCCCTGCTGCAAGCAGCAGATAAGTTTGTCTTGTGCCCGTGTGTGTCAAGCCCTTTTCCTGCAGTCCACCTCCACGCTTCCCCTCTCCTTCTGCACTGCCTGCGCCAAGGCTGCTCCCGTATTGCTCCTTCACCGTGGTAATCACCCAGCTGCTAGAAAATGGATGCTTTGCGGCACCTGCATTTGTAGAGGTGTTTGCTTTCTTATGCAGAGAAGACCTACAAGTCATCAATTCATTGAGGACCAAGCATCAGCCCATCCAGATACTAGAAGGCTTGTATTACCTCCAGTGGAGAACGAAATTCTCTGTCCCCACAGCCGCCATTTCGTTGGCTCACGGTCTGGATGCAGCTCCTCTGGGTGGATTGGAGGGTAGTCCTTTTGGTCTGTTTTTCCTATTGCTGGAATTCATTTAGGAAGGTTGTACCACAGGAGAAGATTGTGTATGTATTTAACTAGCATTCATAATGCAAATGAGGGCACTTAGGCTGTTGGAGAGTATCCATGTTGGGAGTTTAATTTTTGTTTTTGAAAAGGGATGTTGTCCTACTTCACTGGGTAGTCATTAATACTGTGCTGAAGTGGGTGCTGGAGCGTAGCAAATGCGATCGTGACTGTTTCCATCTTTGCCAGGGTTAGGTGACATTTAAATGGAGCCTCTTCCCTGATAACTTCAAGAGCAAGAATGGAGTCACCATCCAATCTTTACTGGAGATAGATGCCACCTTTGGATTTCCCATCTTGGGCCTCCCTGGGACTTGTTAGTGCTACCGGTTTGTGGTAGGTAGGGGCAAAGGTGGACTCTTGTCTCAGCAGACCCCTGTGTATCCCACAGGCAAAGGTTATGGCTCAAGAAGGGGGCGTCTCTTCTGTGTTGGGTGGTGCCCAGGGCTGGTGGCAGGGGTTCTAGTTGAGGAGCCGCAGTCGGGACACGTTGGACCAGTGTTGTGGATTAGCCAGGCAGAGGTTAGACTGAAGGCTCACGCTGTGTGAGAGTGTGGTGCGATGTGCCAGGCTGGTGACCATCAGATGGGCTGGGTAGTTGGGGTCAGCTGAAGAATCAGAAGGCATCGAAGGAGGAAGTAGTTCGGGGTGAAGAGCCTCAAGAACGACTTCTGGTTTGTGTTGTTGATGACGGTGATCCTTAGCAAAAAAAGAGGTGTCCATTGTCTTCGTGAGAAGGATCCCTGGACATAAGTTTCTTCCCTACTATTCTCCAAAGAGAGGATGTGAGCAGAGGGGGAGGCTGTCTCTGCATCGCAGCCTCCAGCTGCTACCAGGCTCCGGAGCTCTGACTTCAGTGGAAAGCGATGGGTGGTGCGTAGTAAAACAGTCTTGATGCAAAGGATGTGGTAGGACACACTCAGCTGTAGTGCCGTGCTGGAAAACCCCCAGCTCTCCCTCCACGTATTTTGGGTCCAAGCCACCAGCAAAGGCTCCGAGAAAGTGCCTTTTGCCTCTGTTTTGTGTCCTTTTGGCAGTGGGGGGAGTACGATTCCAGCATTTTGTGGTCTGCCGTCCCTCTCTCGATGCTGAGGAGTGGTGGGAGGAGGAACAGCGTGTGCTCTTTGTGCGGAGAGAGACTATGGGGGTCTCTGACTCCTCTCCCCTTCCCTGTAGCTCGGCTCCGCAGAGCAGCGCCTTCCCCTCCCACCCTGCGGCCTTTCCTGCTCTCAGCCTCTGCTTCCGTGCCCCTGCCCAGAGGGGAAGGTTCCTCTGTCATTCCCTGTCCTGGTTGCTGTCAGAGAGGGGTGAGCATGTGGTATCGATGAGCCATGGAGGTGCAAAAAATACTTCTTTATGCCCTCTTTGCCCCCTTTTTTCTTTCAGTGGCATTTGGCCGCTCGTTTCCCCCTTCCGTGGATGGTCCTAAAACCTTCAGCTACATTTTGGCCAGTGCTGGCGTCCTCCCAGCCCCTACCAGTCGCTCGTACCTCTGAGACTGTTCCCTGCTGCTGAAGAGGAAGATGAGGCAGCAATGGTTGGAGACCTCATAAGAGCCAAAGGATTAAGCAGTGGAAACTAGTGGGGAAAGCGCCTGTTCCAGAGAGTATTTGTGCCAGTGGCAGATTTCTGGCCAGAGACGTGGAACTTCAGTCTCTGGCCATCTTCATGGAAGGCAGCTGCTGCCTTTGGTGGTGGGAGAGTTCCTGTGTCCCCTCTGCATCGGAGGGTGCCATTTGAAGGAAGGGGGAGCTCCTCAAAATTTAGCTTACAAATACCGGCTGCGACGGCTCCATCGCTGCATGCTCCTGTGCGGCTCTCCCGCGCCTCCCGTCCTTCCCGGGCAGGTGTTCCCTGTGTTTCAGTCTCTCCTGCCTTTCCCAAGCTCCGCTGTGGCTGAGAGATGGGTGGGGATGGTGAGATGGGTGTCAGTGGTGGGGAGCTGGATCAAACTATCTGTTCCCTCTGTGCCAAAAAAAACCCCAAACCTGCTTGGGGCACCTGCCCTGCAGTGGTGCAGGTCGCTCGGTCCCGCTCTTCCAGAACCATGAGTCACTGCTCTCTCCGATAAGCTGCTCAGCCTTCGTCAGCCTCCCCTGAGTTTTCCGGCACGCAGCAAAGCTGCTCTGATTTTCCAGTTACCCTCTGCTGACCACCGCTGGGATCTGCAACGGAGCTTTGTGCCACATCACAGGTCTCAGCATCTTGGCAGCTCTCACCGTGCCCCGTAACAGAACTATTCTCCTTCATCGAACGCTCTGGGCTTTGCAGGATTTTGCTGTGGCCTGCAACAGAAATGTTACCCTTGCCAAATTTCCCAGTGCTTTGCCAGTTTTTTCTGCCTTTTACAGAATTATTATCCTCCGTCTCGTGGGGTTTTGCTGTGCGTAACGTCAACATTGCGTTACACAGCCCTGGCTTTCGGCTGGCCGTGGGAGCGATGCTCCTGCCCACCTGGAGGAACCGTTGCTGCGGGCAGGGCTGTACGCAGCCTTGGGGCTCCTGGCCTTTATCATCGGCCCTTCGCTGGGGTGAGGATCGGGCTTATCTTCCCCGGTCCCTCCCGTTCCACTCTCCCTTTCATCTGCTCCGTGCAACCCTCCCTCCCGCTCTCGACTTCATCCCATTTCCCGCAGAGAAGACAAACACAAGCGAAGGCAAAACATGCTGCAGCCAGTTTGCTTTAGGTCCTGCCTCTGCTTCCCCGCAGCCCCTGCTCCCATGCTTTCCTCGCCACCTAACAAAATAGCTGGGGGACAGCTAATTAGCTCAAGGGATAATAATTACCTTCTTATCGCTACTCTTCAGTCCTCCTGCCCTCTATTTCCCCGCATCGCATGACGTATCCAGCCCTTGCTGGCTGCAAGAAGCACTGATGTCTCCTCCAAGAAAAACCACAGTATGGAGGAGGAGTGGGACCATGATTTTAGGTCAACCCGCTGCAGCAGCAGCAGCAGCAAGGGCTTTGCTCGGGAGGGGCAGCCCCGCTGGGTGATTCATGGGTGGAAAAGGGCCTTTCAGACACAGACGACTGCTGCCGGGAGCAGGGTGAGGCCGGCAGCGTGGAGGCTGCAGCTGGTCTGGGGAGCAGGACGGTTCTGCAGCATCTGTACGGTAATTCCTGTGAGAAGACGGGGAAAGGAGCCTGTGTCTGCTCCTGAAACCTGGGGATTTCGGGAGAAGCTGGGTGTTGTGCTCTTGTGTGCGTGGGAGGGAAGGGAGCACTGAGGGTCTGGCACAGGGAGGAGGAGGAGGAGGTTCGGGAGGAGGTTCAGGCTCAGCCGGGAGGTCAGGCTCTGACCCTCTGCACCGGATGGTGCCGATGCAGTGCAGCCAGGGATGAGCCCAGGTGATGGAGATGTCCAGAGGAGCAAGAGGAGAACAGGACTGAAGAGTCCCAGAGCCCTGCCAATGCAGACAAGGCTGTGGCTGCCATCGGGCAGCACCGGGAGACCCTCAGGTTCTGAAAGGCTGCACTGGAAGAGCTGGGAGCTCCATCGCCACCATCCCCTCCCCAGCCCTGGCGCTCAGCCCTGCCCGCAGCGCCGGCACCAACCCTGGCTCTCGCCACCCGACCCAGGTCAAGCATCACGTGCCAGCGCCACAACGGCTCAACCGACGCCACGGGTGGTGGCAGCGCTGTCCCACGGCTTTGCGGCACGTCCAGCCTCGATGCGGTGGCATCCCCACGCGTGGAGCTGCGAGGTGGGATCGGCTCCGTCCCTGCGGCTCCCTCCGAAGCCGGGTCAGCCCCAGCATGTCCTCGGTGCCGCCGAACAGCACAGGTCTCTCCAGGACAGGACTGCATTGCAGTGAAGGGCTGTCCTTCGCTGAGTTAGCGTGGCTGCTCTCCAGCTGCTGGCTCTGAAGAGCAGCTCTGGTGCAGGGGCTCTGGTCCAGCAGCTGTGAACGGAGAGCAGGGGCCTCGTCTTGGCTGCACACCCCGCACCAATGGGCAGGACAGGGTTTTTCGGAGGGGCAAATCTGCAAAAGCCTGCGAGGGCGAGTCCTTATCTATGGCCTCAGCACAGGGATGCCTGGACAGTGCAGAACTCCCCCCCCCCGGGCTAATGCTGAGCAGAAGGAGAAATCGTTCGTGCCCTGAGCCGGGGAGCCGGTGGGCACTTGCTGCCCACGGGGGGGGGATGGAGGGGGCTGGTGCCGGGGCTGTACATGGCTGTGCATCCATCGCTCCCTGCAGCCTTTACTCATGTGCCGCTGGCTGCTTGCTGTGGTGGGGGCTATTTTTCCGTTGAGCGTACATGTCACCGGGGGAAGCTATTTTTGATAAAATAAACAAATCTTTCCAGCTTTTCTAAAAATAGCCATTGCCCTTTTTTCTCCCCCTCCCTTCCCAGCTCAGGCTGCCTTAGAGACAGAAATCCGCCTCGAGCCATCCAGTTATTAATACCAGTAAACAAACCCTTATCTCTGGTGCCCTGTTCTAGCGGGAACATGTGGGGGCGGGAGCCACCCGGCTGCCAGGAGCCCGTGTCCCCATGTCCCCACATCCCTGCTGCCTGCCTCGGCGTAGTCCCACGCTGCCGCTCCTGCCTGGCTCCAGCCGGCAGATGCAGCCAAGGTGGCTGGTTTGGGTTTGATTTGGGGTTATTCCTCGTGCCGCTGCCACCTTCGCTGGCTTTAGCATCTCATGGGATGCAGAGAGGGATGGGATTGCCCTTCCAGGTGCTGAGGACGCTGCCTTCACCTCCTGCCCCTCAGCACCCCCATCCCTACCTGCATACAGTCCCCATGGCATGGGGATCGGGGGGGCTCACAGCACAAAGGGGGCAGCTCCTTCCCCAAAGCAGCACGTGGCAGAGGCTAAAAATTCAGGTTTAAGGGGAGACCAGGATTTGTGGAGGCTTTCTGCACAGGGAGAGACCCCACCAGGCCCTGGGAGATGGATGGACGGACGGAGTATTTCTCAGCAAGGAGTAAAAAGAGAAATACCTTTTATTACAGATAAAAGCCTCATGTTTCTAGAGAGCAGAAGGCAGCCCCACTACGGGACAGGCACGCGGGTGGGTACAAAGCGCTTGGTGCCAGGAACATGGAGCTGCTGCAGAGTCCTCTTCCTCCTCCTCTTCCTCCTCCTCTGACTCCCAGGAGGGAGCCAGAGGTCAGTAGCAGTGTGCGATGAGTCCTCTTCCTCCTCCTCTTCCTCCTCCTCTGGCTCCCTCCTGGGAGTCAGAGGTCAGTAGCAGTGTGCGATGGTCTCCATGTTGAGGAAGCGGACATGCATCTTGGTTTCAATGTCAATCCCCTGCCACATCTGCAAGGGGAAGGGGGGTGAGCGGGGCCAGGACGGGGGCTCGGCTCCGTGCCCACACCGAACGCCCAGGTCCCTGCGACCGCCCAGCGCCCTCCTCCTGGGGAGACGAGCAGGGATGCCACCAACCTTAAGGAAGTCTTCGAAGGTGATGCCCTCATACACCTGGTCCGGCCCCTGGGCGCAGCGAGAGAGAAAACATTACGGCTGCCCCACGCCAATGGGGCAGGGGCCTCGGGGCACTGGGTCACCGGGGGTGGGTCCCTTGGAGCTACAGGACATGTCTCCCACAGGCGCACAGCCCTGGCCCCGCACCGTGCCCCATGGCCAGCCCAAAATTGGTTCCCAGAACCATCATGGCTGCAAGGAGCTGCCTTTTTTATAAGCACTAAAGCCCCAAGCACTGAGGATGGTGCTTTATGGGCTGCTGTTTGCTTATCCCCCTTGGGCTCTTATAATGGAAAAAAAAAACAAACCAACAAAAACCCTGAAAGCTGCTGCCTGCAAAAAAAAATCTTCTCTGGCCAAAGCAGCCCAGGGACAGGGGAGATGCCCCAGGCAGGACAGACACCTTCCAGCCCCATTTTCGATACCATCACTGCGCCTCTGTGCCACGGTAGAGCAAGGAATCGGCTCCCACCATTTGTCCCACACAGATGCTGGCTGCCTCCATCATGGCCCCGTCGGCGATGGACCGCGCCGACTCCTTCTCCAGGTGGGGGTTCCCCGACAGCAGCTCCTCCACCACCTACGAGGCAGCAGGTCAAAGCTGGGGCCGGGAATTCGGTGGTGATGGGGTGGGAGGGACCATACGTTACATTTCTGTACTCCTGCAGCGTGATCTTCCCGTCATGGTCCGAGTCGTACATGTGGAAGAGGACTGGGAGGGACGAGAGGAGCGCGGCAGGGTCAGGGGAGCCCCGTCCCGCCATCCCCCCGCCTGCCCTGGGCTTTGGGCAAGCCTCACATTTGAGTTTCTCTTTCCGGAAGCGATCGAGCTGCTCCTCGTCCATGTTCATCTCGATGGGTCTGAAGTAGGACATGATGGTCAGGAAGTCTTCAAAGTTTATCTCATCCGCCAGCCCATCTGACTCCTGCCGCAGGTTCCTGCCAAGAGCGGAGCCACCGGTGATGGGCAGCCGGGACCCCCCCCCCCAGCTGCCCACTCCTGCCTGCCGCAGAGCCCGGCGCGTCCCTCGGCAAAGCTTTAGGACTGATTTTTCCCCTAAGGCTTAGCTTAAATGTCTGTAATTTTCACCCTGGCTCCATTGAGCCTTTAGGAAGGAGATCTTTGCCCAGCCATGTCCTGCTTTCAGAGGACAAACCAATTACCCCGACCCTCCCCGTGGTGCCGGGGATGTTCTTACCGCTTGTCGAAAAAGGCATGGACGATTTTCCCCCTAATTGGGTTGAATTCCAGATCGGGGATGCTGTCAAAATTCTCCTTGCTGCAAAGGAAACAGAGACAGCCCAAAGCATGAGGGAGCCGCGGAGGAGGGAGACGCTGCGACAGTCACCGAAGAGCTGGTGCAGAAGCCCCAACCCCATTCTTTCAAAGCAATCATGAAAAAAAAAAAAAGAGGTTTTGCATGAAAACCCCTATTTGCCTCAATTCAGACTGAAAGCAAGCTGCGCTGCTGCATCGGTCTGTGCTTGGTGCGGCTATGGGCAATTTTTGTCCTCACTAAAATGGGTCTTTGGGAAGCTCTGGGACACGGCGGCTCGGGGCTGATGCTGGGGTCCTTTGTACAGCTCGACCTCCAAATGGCTGCACGGTTTTCAGAGATTTTTTCCAGGAATATAAAGTCCTGAACGGGGCTCAACGAGGTGAGGGAAAGAGCTTCTGCCGTCCACCCTCCCCTTGGCTTCCTCTGCCCTGCACCGTCCCGCTGCATCTCGCTGCCGCCCCGTGTTGTGCTGCACAGACACCAGGTTGAGCCTGTGCTGGTCGTTTGCTATTGACTTTTTATAAAGCAAATGAGCCAAGAAATAATCTCCGGGGTTGGGGGGGGAGGTGGTTAGGCAGAGGGCAGCTGGGCTCCCCAGCCCGCGCTGTCTCCTCGCGTGGCTGGTGAAGCTGGTCGGACGCGCCAGAGCTTTCCCAAGGAAGCGGAGTCGTGGCTTTGGTGCACAGTTGCCTGCACAGACGCCGGGGAGGGGGAAAAGGGGAACTTCAAACCCCACCGTAGCTCCCGTGTAGGGACTTCTCACGTCCCTGATTTCCAAAACTGATTTTAAAGCTGGGGGAAAATGGGATGCGTGGCAGGAGCGACCCTGCTCTCAGGCCACTGCTTCACCGCTCATTATTTGTAATGCCACACTGCAGAGAGCCAGCTCAGCACGGCCGTGGGATGACCGGGAAGGACACGCTCATCCTTGCAGCCCAGGGAGCCGGGCATCTCGACTAGGCACCCTTCGCCAGCGCGGGGAAGGCAGGCGCCCCGGCAGTGGAAATGGAAGCGCTGTACCGGATTGTCAGCTGGTCCCGGCTCAGCTGCTTGAATCGCCGGTGCAGGTGCTCGATCTGTTCAGAGGTGACTGTCGGGGGAAAAAGAGAGGGGTGACAGGGGGTGAGCTCCCCGGGCACAGGGTAGCCCCCGGGGGACCCCCGGGGGACCCATCTGCAGAACTCATGTCCTGCCCAGGGACGCGAGGAAACTGGTGGGCACCAAAACCTGCTGCAAAGCTTGTTCCCTGGGGACACCACCAAAGCCCGTCCCGTGTGGCAACAGCCAAAAGGCTGCCTGCTCCCACCCCCACCCCCAGTGGCGGGGCAGGGCCTTGGGCACTTTTTGGCACAGTCGTACCCCGTTCCCTTTGGTGGCTCTATGCAGCCCCGCAAGGTCCATCTCACTGCGTCGGTCCCTGTGTGCTCTGTCCCTTGCTTGCTGCGGGGGGGGGGGGGGGGGGGGGGGGGGGGGGGGGGTGACAGGGGCTGGTTTATCACCAGTCCTGGTCTGCAGAAACTCCCCTGGCCCAGACTGCACGGCACGGCATGGCACAGCATGGCATGGCACAGCAGGATGCCACCCCCCCCACCCAGTTTAGGATCCTCGATAGCAGTCCCTTCAAACAAGACCATTTAATTTGGGGGTTGTTGGCGCCGTGGGCAGGAGCCGTGCCCAGGGAGCACGTCTTGACCTGCCCTGGGACATCTCTACTTGCAGCTGGGAGGTTCATGTGCTCACGTCCACAGCCATGCCGGGGGACAGAAAATAACACTAAATAAAAAAGAAAACCCCAAAGCTGACAGTAGCCACCTGTGTCTTGCCAGGGGCAAGGAAAGGCTGAACATGGAGGAGATGCATCGGCACCCAAAAAGCAAAGCCGGGCTTTGAAATAAGTGCTGCTGCTCGGGGGGGAGCCGGGACACCGGGAAGCCCCGAACCATCGAGGTGGGCACTGCCTCCCCCAGGGATGCACCAGCCCCCGGGCAGCGCGGCTGCACCCATCGGAGCATTAGCCTGGGGTAGGGGCTGGAAGCAGGGTGCCCATCAGCCTTGCTTTGAGACCCACGGAGCGCTGAGGTTACAGCGTGAGGCTCAGCAGCATCTTTTCACCTCCTTAATCCCATGACACAGGTTGGTTTGGTTTTTTTTTCCCCAGCTATTCTTTACAGGCTGTAACCAAGCTCTACAAACCCCCGAAGACATGCAGAGCCTCACTCTCTCGTGCAAATATTGACAGCAGCCGTTCCCAGGAGCCGGGGAAGCGGCTTTCAGCTCTGTTTGCAGGAGCTGGTGGCATCTGTCCAGGCGCCAGCTGGACCGGGTGCTCGCTGCAGCCCTGGCTGGAGCTGGGCACGGGGCAGGGCTGCGCCAGCGGCCGGTCGTCAGCCTTTCCCAGCGGCGCAGAGAAAGATAAAAGCATGTTAAAGTATAATTGAGAGGTTGCAAATGGTTAACTGCTGTGACTGAAAGACAACAGGTCAATGCTGAGCTCGCGTGCTCGCTGGCTGGCTCGCTCCCTCTCTCTTTTTATTATGTTTAAATAATGTTCTTTGCTCCCTTTCTGACTGTTGTTTTACAGCCTTGAAATAGAAACTGTATTGATCAGTAAGGCTGAGCATTTACAGACCTCTAGTAATGGACTGGAAAACCCATCTGTGCTTGTTGCTGAGGCTCTGTGCCTGCCCCAGATCTCTGCCTCTGCTGGCAGCTGCCAGACCTTTTGCAGGATGAGGCCATTAAGCCCCCTGGCCTGGCTTTGGGGGGTCCTCCCTCTGAACCTGCTGGCTCTCAGGCGGTGATGCCTGGCTGCACAGGTGCTCAGGCACCACCAATTCACCCATATGATGTTTTTCCCCCTAATCTCTCTTCCCCTCCCTCCCTCCCTCCCTCCCTCCCTCTCCCTCTCCCTCTCCCTTTCCCTCCCTCCCTCTCTCTCTCTCTCTCTCTCACACAGACACACGCTTTCTCTGGACTTTGCTTTCCAGTTTTGGCCACAGAGAAGTGACCTTTCGCTTTCTCCCTTGACAACATTGCCATCACCATGGGAGCAGCTGGGCCACCAAGACTTCAGCATCTGTGACTTGGTTGCACAACAAAATCTTTGATCTCTTAGAAAAAAGTCCCAGCACCGACATGAAAAAAACTGGGGTCACTGGCTGGATGCTCACGGTTGGTCCAGCCCCGCTGCCCATCCAGTCCACAGCTGCAAGGCAAAAAAGAGGGCTCTTCCTCCCTCTTTCCTCAAACTTAGGTCTTCCTCGCCCAGCTCCGAGGAAGGAGCGCAGGGCTGCGGTGCAGGCAGGTCTCCGAGGACCACACCGGTCCTGCGAAGGGTGGCAGCGCTCGGCTGCTTTCCAGAAAAAAAAAGCTGCACCTTGCACAAAGGGCAAAGGCTTTCCTGCGAGAAGGACTGGCTCAAGGGCAGCAGAGGCTGCCCGTATCGCCGAGAAACATCCTCCGTGCTCTGATGCTGCAGGCCCGTGTCCAAGCACGGCAACCTACTCTACAGGGGAAAAAAAATGGTATTTAAACTGAAGGGCGCTGGGTTTGCCGTTTCCTAGCCTGCGGCAGTTTGTGCTGCTTGAGCAAAGGGCATCCCCCGGGGAAGAGGTGCATTGGAGGGCCTCAGCCCTGCGCTGCCCTCCCTGTGCTGTGTTTCACCTTGCGGGACCCGCCTGGGTGCAGGAAAAGATCGAGTCGTCCCAGGAAGAGCCACTTCAGCACCAGGCAGATGCTGCTGCTGCTGCAGCTTCGTGATCGGGCACGCAGCAGCAGGAATGGGGACCAGCCCCGACGGCCCCGAGCAGACAGCTGTGGGTGCCCCTGCGGCTTTCGGGGTTTAAAGCACTGGGGGAGAAGGCAAAGGACTGTGCCCCGGGCACGTCCTGGGGACCCGCAGGGAGTTCTGCCCTGTCCCCGCTTCTCCCAAGGGACCAAGGGTGACTGCGATGCCCTCCACGAGGTTGTACAGCAGCAGGAAGCCTGTAAAAAACCCTTGCATTCCCCGGGTTTTTCTAGTAGCAGCTGCAGCATGGTGGGAGCCCTGTGAATCCTGCCGGCAGCGTATTACATGCACCCCAGTTGTGGCATGGGGTCATCGCCCCACCCCGGACCTCCGGTTTCGATGAGACTTTTTGGGTGCTGCCTTCGTAAACCCTTCTCTGGGACTGATTCACCGGGGCACTCAGGCGTGAGGCAGGTGCCTCCACGGGCAGGTGCTAGAGAAAGGCCCCCGGGCAGCACTGCCAGCGCGGGAGGCGCCTGCTGCAGGCAGCCTGGCAGGATCCCCATGCCAAGGCGTTCCCAAAAACCTCCTCCCCCCCCGGGCTGCCACGGTCGTACCCCAGGAGCTCCCCAGGCTGCTGCCTGCAGGGAGGGCTGAGTTCACCCCGGGGTGCCCAGCGAGGTGCTGGGGTGCTCAGCCCTCACTGGGGGAGGAGGAGGAGTGAGAGGGGAGGAAGGGCGATGTGACCGTAGAGTCAGTGGCAGGGCTGGGGAGAGGTGCTGGAACCCCCCCAGTCCCGGCACATCCTTTGGCTGCTGGCAGAGCTGCCTCCCTCCACCCCTCCCTCCATCACAGCCCGCTCTTGGGACGGCGGGAGCTGGAGGAACCGGGCGGGAGCACCCCGATCTCCGTGCCCAGAGCTGGCCACGTCCTGGGACATCCTGGAGCAATGACATTTCCCCGGAGGGACACGACCACCCCGCCCTATGCACCGACCCCTGCTTGGAGCCTTAGGCCACATCCCTGCTGCCAAACCCCTGCCTGCTGGTCCCTTTCCCCCGCGCCGCCGGGCGTTACGCACCGTACCGGCCCCGAGAGCATCGCCGGACGGCAGCGGAGCCGGTGGCTCCTGGGCAAAACAGCGACGTGGGGACAATTTCTTGCACTAGCGGCGTGGGAGGGCAAAGCGCCGCCGGGGCTCACACGTGTGCGCGCTCGGTGCCCCGGCAGTGCGGCACCGGGGGTGCGCGGGTGCGTCCCTGTGGGTGACACGGCTGCACCCCCCCACCCCCCCCCCGCCTCCCCGCCCCCGGTGACATCCCGGCACCCCCGGGTGACATGCCTACATCCCCCCCCCCCCCCCCCCCCCTTCACCCCTCCATCCCCCCGGGGTGACATGTCCTGCACACACCCCCTCACCTCCCCCCCCCCGGGTGACACGTCCCCTGCGGGGTCGGACGGCCCGTGTCCCCCTCCGGGGGGATGCGCGGTGCCCGGCGGCGGGGCAGGAGGGCTCCGGGGGTGGGGGTGGGGGTGGGGGGGAGGCAGCGGGCAGGGCCCGGCCAAGGTGCCCCCGGGCCGGGCTGCTCCAGGGACCCGCGGCGGGCGATACTCACAGCCGGTCCTGTCGGCCAGCTCCCGCATCTCGGCGGGCACGGAGTGCGCGGAGCCCATGCCGGGCCGTGCCGGGCCGGGAGGCGGCGCGCTGCGGGCCGCTGCACCGGGCTCCGCCGCCGCTTTTAAGGGCGGGCGCGGCGGGGAAGGAGGCGGTGGAGGCGCGGCTCCCCCGGGTCCCTGAGCTCCCCGCCGCCGCGCCGTCGTTAGGTTCCAGAGTTAACAGCCCCGCCAGCCGGCTGGCGTGGATGGGGCCCCCTCGGAGCGGGGGCAGCTCCTCCGTGCACTGGCAGCACTTGAAGCCACTCGTGGCTCTGGGCACCGCGTGGCCCTGCTGGGCCCAGTCCCCAGGAGAAGGGCAGGGAGAGGCCCCCACGCCCCCTGCTCCCTGCCCAGCCTGGCTGCAGGCATTTGGGCCGGGGTTCCCCCCCTCGGGGATGCCCCGCAGTGGCAGGAACCCCAGCTCCTACATGAGCCCTTCACCTTCCCCCCTCCCTGGCCCTGCCCAGGGCCACACAGGGACCCAGGAGGCTGGGAAGAGAAAAAAGGGGGGATAGAGGAGGTAGGAGCAACACAGGATCCCCCCGAAAGGGCCAGAGGCACTGGCTGTGACCCCAGGCGGTGCAGGGCCAGTGGGGAAGGAGAGGCAGCAGCAGGCAGGCAGGTTTGGCAGGACCCAGTGCAGAGGTGGATGTTTCTGTCACCATCTCTCTCACTGCCAGACCGGGCTCCGACACTGGCAGCGACGCGTCAGCCTCCCACGAGCGCAGGGGGAGAGCAAACCGCTTTCAAGAGACAAGGCAGCGGTTTTAAGAGAGAGGGGCAGCTCAGAAAGCACAGCATGCTAAGGCAGTAGGTACCAAATCAGTGTGGTTTATTTTTTTAAAGCCAAATATAAACAGGAATGGAAAGGAACCAAATCACTTCCAGCCTCCAGCTGTCCTAGATCCAATAAAATACCTGTTTTTTAAAAAAAAAAAAAAAAAGAAAAAAAAAAAGAAAAAAAAAAGAAAAAAAAAAGAAAAAAAAAGAAAAAAAAAGAAAAAAAAAAAGAAAAAAAAAAAGAAAAAAAAAAGAAAAAAAAAAAGAAAGAAAAGAGACAGACATCCCCATCCTGCAACCTCAGCTGTCAGTGTCAGGGGGACCCTGGGGCTCAGGGATCCTCACCCTTCAGGCTTGGGGCAGCCAATTTTTCATCTAATGTGTCTTTTTGCCCAGCCCAAGCATCTCCAGCCGAAAGGAGGAGGGTAAGAGAGAGGGGTAACACATGCACCACTCTTTCATCCTTGCCTACGCAGGCAGTCCCTGCGTCCTCGTGTGGGGGAAGAGCCACCACCAGCCAGGCAGGTAGGGCCCACGGAGCTGTGACATCCCTTGGAGATGCTCAGAACTAGTCAGGACAATACCCTGAGCAACCTGGTGTGAATGTGGCCTGGAAGGGACCAGAAGAGCCCCAGGGGTCCTCCTCCAGCCCAGCCCCAAGGGGCCCTTCCTCCCCTCGCCCTCCTGCGCTCAGCAGCAGAGCCCCAGCGGATGCAGCTCTCCACCGGCCGGAGGCAGGGCTGGCTGGTGCGCAGGGTCTTGGGGCCTCTGTTTTTCCTGTAAAAGTTGGTGCCAAACTGCCACGGTTTGTCACAGAGGCCACGCTCCATGCCCCTGGCTCTGGGGGCTGTCAGGGCACTCTGTAGCGTGTCCCCGCCGGCCCTGTATGTCGGGATGAGTCCAGCGGGGTTGGAAGGGCTTCCCAAGAGGATGCTGCACCATCAGCTGTCCCTCCCCTGCCCCAGGGAACACACCTTGCCGGTGGAGGGCCATGAGCAGCTCTTTCTCACAAGCAGCAGCACATCAAGACACCGTCCTGTGGGGGAGGACAAACCTCCCCAAAGAGGCTGTTGCCCACAGCCCTCACTCCCTGCTAGGGGAAGTCTGGGAACGGCACTACCTTTATGACCTACCTGAGCCTCAAGACCCAGTGGCACCACTCAAAACCAGCCCACGACTGCTGCTCAGTTCTCTGTGCCGTTTTCCCAACGATCCAGACAGCGATTACTACTTGCTTCCTGCCCCCTCCCAGCCTTCTCTTTCCCCAACTCCGCAGTTTTTTCCTTCACCCTCCAGAAAGCCATTTTAACACGATAGCACCCTGGCTGTTCTGTCCACAGGACAAATGGCTGGCGACACAGAAGGAAAAGGGAGAAGATGGTATTAGCTGCAGGAAATCCACCGCTCTGCCCCCAGGGGACTTGGGACCAGAGGACGTTGGTACTGCACCAGGCCACCCAGGACAGTCTTTCTGCTCGGTGGGATGGCAGGCGAGTGAAGTCAGATAAGAGAAGGACGGCAATTCCGCCTTCTCCAGAAAGCAAAAAATCCCTTTTCCCAAGTGAACTCTGCACAGACACGACAGGACAAATCACAATGTATATGCATACGTATCGTCTTTAACATACGTACATTCACACAGACCCAGACATCACTCACGGACACAAGGAACGTTTGGGATCCACCGCTGTCTTCTTGGGGAAATGGGGACTGCAAAGATGCCTGTGGCTGCCAGGAGGGGAGGGGGGGGACACAGCAGAGCCGCCTGATGCACAGGCAAACACCTAGTGTGACCTCCATCAACCCAAAGAGGTGTTTCCCGGCTGTGCTGGACCTCAGATGCTCAGCCTGTGGGAACTGATGTGCATTTCAAGAGGTTGCTCAAGCAGGGAGAGAGAGATATCCCTGTGGGTTTTTTTCAGTTTTCCCTGGCCACCCCGGATGCTTGGGCCGAGGTCTCCCACAGCTGCAAGTACTTACGTGGGAATTCCTCCTCGCCAAGACCAAAGACTCAACCCACAGCATGCAACGCAGCCTACCCCACAGGCAGCAGCAGAAGACAGAACGAGGCAACGGGCATGCCTAACCAAAGAGAATAAAAAGGGGGAGCCTTTACACACCGTTTCCTTTCGTTTTATCTGAAGTCCCCAAATCGGACTTGGACCCTGTGCTGATGTTGTGCGGTGCCTATTGAAATGCCTCCAGCCCCTTCTGAATTTGGAACGTACGGGGCTGTGTCGGCGCTCCTGGACGACACAAACACCCGCATAACCATGCACAGACACGGTCTGCACAGCAAAGCAAACAGGCAGACCTGCCTGAGGACAGAGTTTCTCTACAAAATGTTTGCCGAAGGGAGGAGGGGTTTTAGTTACAGGGCTGGCTGGGCTGCCTTGTGTACGTAAGTCACTTGCAGTACGTCTCTCCCCTATTGCACAATAACACCCTCCTTTCGCACCCCATGCAAAAACGGAAACGGTTAAGAGTCTGTGGGTGGGGGAAGTGTGCGTGAACCGCGTGCAGAGCAGCTCCCACACTTCCTCCTTGTCCAGACTCTTTTCAGAGTATAAATACAGGGTGGCCCCAGAAAGATGGGTATAATGTGCTCTGCCAGCTACTCTGGGACCCCCGTCTTAAAGTACACAGCATGTTTTCAGGTGGGTTAGATATGCACCGCCCAGCACCAGTTTTCAGAGAAACTTTGGGCAGCTTTCTGTTGACTCCTGTGGCTTTTTTACGGCACGATTCTACCTGGCATTCAGGCAGCACCTCTTGCTGAGGACTCCTACAAGCTCGGTACGTCGCAATTCTCTTGATGCGCTTGAGAGGGGCAAGGTGTCAACAGAGTGCCCGTTTGACAGAGGGGAGCATAAAGCCCCAGGAAACTCACTGGTATCTATGCTGTCGCAGAGCTAGCCTCATCAAAGCTGAGGCTAGGAATGGGGAGCCCAAGCCCCGCTCCTGCATGCCCTCTTCTCAGCTACCAGCATCAGCCTTGTGACTCAACAGTCCCATTCCCAACCTTGCAACCCTGCCAGGAATCTTTTGGGGTCTGCTCCAACCCTCAAAAACAAGAGATGGATTTTAAGATTTTGCCTGATGATTCCCTACCCTACTTTCAGTTGGATCCATTCTGCTTCCATAAAAATTCTTCAGTCACTTCCTCCTTCCCTCCCTCCAAGTTCATTTCAGTACAGAATTCTTTAAAGACATAGTTCTACTTGAAGTACAGCACCTTCACCATTCCTCAGCGCTAACCACACAGGGCTCTTCCTCCTAAAGCACCAAGATTCCTGCAGACCACCACCACTCCGCTGGCAAAAGTGCTGGGCTTTCAGTATTTATTTCTCATATTTAATCAGTGCTCAATATTTCAATAGGATGGCATGCAGTTCAAGCATTCTTTTAAGAGGAGGGCTGTGTGATTTCACATGGCGGTACCTGAAGTGCTATAATAGACTAAGAGCATCCATCTAACTCTACAGGGCACAGTACCTAATTCTCATCTCTGACATAACTACTGTATTGCAACTAGAGAGTGACAGGAGACACTAGCTGCAGCTAGTCTATAGACGTTGCTTCAGAAACCACAAAGATATGCAGGTTCTGTGTGTGCGCAAACACTGTGTCGCTGCACCCCATAATACCTGAACCCAGAGGAAAACCTTTTCTGCAGTGGTTCTGTCTGCGCCTTTAAGTCATGTTGAAATTCATGTGCCTTGAGCTGCTAAAGCTCTTCCCTTCTGGGCAGCAGAGTATGCGCTCCCTCAAAATCCATTCTCTTTTGGCAAAAAGGAAGAAGGCCTCAAGCTGCAGGAATTAACATCTCTCTTCCATACACGGTTTGGCTGACTCCAGGGTTGGCCAGTTTCCAGTCACGATCCCACTGCATTGCATAAATACCTATGGACTGGAGATGTCAGCGAGTGGAAGCTCCCCACACATCAAAGTCATTCTGGCACTGACCTCAAGGCTTCCATGAAACAGTGCCACGAGATTCAAAATCGTCCTGGGAGCGCTCACGGCTGTGCTGCAGATCCTGCCTTGGACATACACGATGAACAGACCAAAAAACAAGGTAAGAACATAGACTGGGTGTGTTTAGCAGGCATGAAAAAGGGTTAGAAGCTCATCTTCTGCATTAGGAGAGTTTGTATCATCAGCGGGGTGGCCAGCTGGACCTCAGTGTTACCACTGTGCTTGCCACCCCCGGAAGCCTAGCTGCTTCTGGTTTTGTTGCTGGGGCTCTTTCCTAAGCCCGTAAGGATATTCAGAATTGGAACGGTAGCTCGGTGAACAATCAGACTACAGAGGTGAAGCAAAATTTGACCAAAAATTCAGACCGGAGAAGACAACAGTGAAATGTAAGAGACTTTAAAAACTATCACCTGCATGAGATATACATTAAAAAAAACCCACAACCAAACAAAAAACCCACAACACTGCAAGGACAAGCAACTTCCTTCTCTGGAAGAGGGGCTTCTTCCATATTCCACACCAGGGATCTCACTGCGTCGACCTTCCAGGCAAGACAATCACAGAACGAGTAGTATGCGCAAATCCTTCCGAAGGACAACGCGCTTCCTAGCACGACTGTCCCCGCAAGATCCTTACGCTTGGCCTCAACTACCAACGTGTCCCTGTGCCTTTGGGCCAGAATGGGCAGGCAGGCAACGGAAAGATGCTATAGCACCAGTTACAAAGTTCAATGCAGTTTTCAATGCATTAAGCCAAAGGATTGTCACCAAACTTGCCTTCCACGCAAGTTTTGCAAAGAGGGTAAAGCTACACTCCAGCTGCTTCTGTCCTCACGATGCCTTTTGCACTCACTCCTTGCCTGAACTGTAGATCTTCTGAACTGTGGCACGTGTGAGCTCCAAATCCTCCGGGTACCGAATTTCTAGCTCGGTATTTGCTAGGTAGTGAATGCCAGTAAACTCTGAAAAATAGCGGCCAATGTCAGGGTGAGGGATCTCCCGAGGCTCAGAGTTATATTCCAGGTTCTCTGTTAGGAAAGGAAAGAATCAGTTATCACCCCATGAAATGGCCTGCTGCAAGTCAATAAATCCTGCACCTCTCTCAAGTCTTGTTTCTGTCTCTAGAAACACCACTTCCTGATACTTTAAAGAAAAAAAAACCCTAATCCAGGAAAATATGCACAGAGTGTGCCAGTACGATTGGTCATAGAGCCTCATCTCCTAAGTGATGCTGACCCCATTTCCTAGTGGCATGAAAACTATTTTATGCCTGCGACCACACTGCCTGACATTAGGTTAGAGTAGCAGGATCCTGACCTGCTCCCACTCTGTTGGTCACAGGTCTTGGTTGTAAGCACAGGGAGAAGCTGCGGCACTGAGCTCTGATCCCTCAAGTCCCATGGCAGATCAGTTTCTAGGAGAGATCCTTCTCAAATGCTCCAAGGTGAGGCCGACTGCACAAGGTTGTCCTGGTAGAGGAGCCGAGCGCTTTCTTGCTCTAAGTCACCAGCCTGTGTTTCAACTATATCAAGTCACCAGCCTGGTTTTCGAGCATGTCTCACACAGCAAAATTAACTTTTCTAAATCCAAACTTCCCGAAGTTAAGAGAAAGTCCCCAAGAAGAGCATGTTGATTCTTTCTCAGAGCACCCCATTTCCTCCTTTGTACTAAAAGATAACTTGGTTAAGCACAACAGTTAAACAACACAGAAGCACTGGCATTAAAACGCAAAGGTGACCCAAGCTGAGGGCCCCTTTGCTCCTGCAGTATTTGTATAAAGCAGTGTGACTGGGAGGCAGCCCAGCAGTAAATCACAGGCGCAGGTGCCCTGCAGCAGTCCCCAAATGATGTCATTTTTTCCAGCACAGTGCCAGATATACAAGTAGAAACAAAAGCTGCCGAAGTCACAAAGTCTGACTTCTCTGCAAGGCAGGGCAGGAACAAGATGGGATGCAGAGAACATCATTCAGGAATAATTCATCTGTCTCTGAAACTATTCAGTTCGCTACAGAGAGCATATACAAGTCGTATTAATCCACATAGGCTCTTTGAAGCTACTGTATGTCAGTGCGTGCAGCCGAAAGCACAAGAGCTTTCTACACCTCAGCGGGCTGGTGCAGGCTTGCAAAGTACCTTTTTTGTATACTGCACCACTGCAGAAAACAATTTACACTCCAGTATGCTCTGCAGAAGCATGGCTGAGCAGCGAGCTGTGTACAAAAGGAAAAACGCAGTGACGAAACAGAAGCTGGCCGGGGGGGGAGAGACTGAGACAGGCAAGTTCGGCACTAGGTGGGGAGCCTGAGAAACATGCCGACTACAAGTTTTTGAGCCACAGATAGCTGGCCTGTGCTGCTACAAAGCAAATAAAAGAAAGACAAGAGTGGACAGGTAGATACCAAACTCACTGTATGAAACAGGTGTTTTGGAATTAGCTACAGCTCAACCTACGGATTTACAGGAAGGACTCAAACTGAGGTACAATTACCTATATTAAGCTTGTTGTTATTTCTGAGCTGGTTAGATAAAACTCTGCATGCAGAATTGTTTAAGATTCTTTCAGTAAAAAACTATCATCCCGTCCCCAAACTCAGGTCAGTTAAGTTATGAAACACTCCTTTCCCAAATGATCTGAGGATGTATTTTAGAGGGGATACTCAACAGTCAGGCAGCAAGATTTCATCAAGCAAGGACAAACTCTTCAATTTTCCCTAGCAACATCAAAACACTTGGATGCCACAGAGATGACAGTATCAACCTACAGCTTGGCTAAAATACTCTGTGCTCTGGAACCAGCCACCATTACACTTGTTTATAAACAACTGGACAAAAGATATAACAGATGACTCAGCCCCAGAAGCACTGTGGACAATTATCTAATTAGTTTTCACTGATATGCATATTTTAATATCATCCCATGGCACACAAGAACCCTCCAAGAGGCCAAGTACTGCCTAATATGAGCCATAAGGCTGAGCTGCAATATTCCCAGTCCCCACTTCATCTTTTTGGACTACTGAATATACAGTAACTCTCAGGACAGTAAGCAACACCTGCACTTCAAACCTACAAAGGCAGGACTGTCCCCTCCTGTAAAACCACCTCTTGCTCACATGTACGGGACCAGAACATGCTAGGGAGCACCCCCTGGTGAAAGAGCTGAACTGCATTTTGTTCAGCATTTCCCCTCCAGCAGCTTCCACATCTTGTCTTAGCAAAATCCAGTCAGGCTGTGCAGCTAGCTGCCCTGCCAGCTGGATGGGATGCCTCCGTATCACAGGGAGAAGAACAAACATGAGGCAAAGAAACGCTCTGTTTACGATGTACAGAGTTACAGACATATATGTATAGGGCTTTTTTCCCTTTTGAAGCTCAGTTCAACATTTCTTGTATCCTAACCTCATATTCTGACCACCAGACAAGAATTTCCTTTCTTATGGTAAGTTGCATAAAGAATGGGCGATAGAGATTTCACAAACGCAAAGAGGTTTAGAAGAGACAATTCACTTTTGTCCCATTCTTATCAGAGGTGGCACTCAAAGCCATGCTGCCTGTGCTCTCTGGGATCTTGGCACATACAGTCTCTTGATGACAGCTGCTCAGAACCATGCCCTGACAAGCGAAGTTTGTGTGCTCTCTCACTAGATCCTATTTTGAGGTCCTGCCCAAAGCACAGCTGTAATTTCAAAGAACAAGAGCTGCTGACAGAACTTCAGACTTCAGCAAAAGCTGAATTACCTCTTTTAAAAGCAACCGACATGGTTTACACCATAAAACCAATCACGTCCAAAACACGTTTCTAAGGCAAAAGGAGATTACACCGGAGTGGTCCTTAACGTTCATTCCTAGCAGTACTGATTTCATGGAGAGCAAACAACGCAGGCCATGAATTCAAGACCATTTTCCTTCCTACCTCAACCTTAACTAACAGTTTATGTTTCATACTTAGAGTTAATCACTTAAGCATCCCTTTCTCCTAATGTACTTCTAAACAGAGAGTAAACACAGGAGACTCCTGCTCACCTTGAGCAGCGTATCTGCAAGAGCCATCTTCCACTAGCACATTGTAGAAGGGCTGGTGGGGTCCATGTGGAAGGCTGTGGACGTTCATATTCCGGATCCATTCATGCCCCATCATGCAGGCGGGATCCCAGCCATAAATCACGCAGTTATAGCCATATCTAATTAAAAAAAAATTGCACACCAAAGACTGTGAAAACTCCAGAGCCAGCTCTTTTTCCTCAAGACTAATATAGCACAAACAGGATAGGAGCCTCCTGTGAGTTGGCACAAGGGGGAGAGGACAAGAGGGAAATAAAAAAAAAAAATCAATTAAAAAAGATTGTGTGCATACTTGTGTGTGTTTTGAGGTGGGGGGAAATGACTAGGAGTGACTGGATAAATAGACTGGAACAAACAGCTGAGGACAAAGGAAAACCAAATGTGAGCAAGAAATGAAAATGGGAAAGAGACTGGAAGTCAGCAACCGGGAGAACAGGAAACAAGAAACAGGGAGAGAATCAACCATCCTACTGTGTTGTGTAATTACTTCTGTGCCCATCACACAGACGTGGTAATCCCAATACTGAACTCCCAGAAACAAAGCCATCATTATTTTCAGATTATTTATGCGATTAATCGCGAGGTATTATAACTGTCACTGCTGACGCCCTTCGAATATGCTCCAGATGTCGTGTTGAGTCGGAAGAGTGGCCGAAGCAACACAGCGCTGGCATGTCATTCTGGCAGAGCAGTGCAGACAGGAACACAAAGCCTCTGTACAATGCAGGAAGAAGGGGGAATAACAGCACAGGGAAAGATTCATAAGCTGTCTTAGGAATCTTACAATCTTTTTTGAAGTCGATTCTGTTCCACGGTCCCTCATTAACTGATTACTGATGTTTCTTCGAGAGCTCTGGGCTGTGGAAATTTTAGCTGTGTGATATACGATGACTCAGACAAGTCACCTCACAAACTTCTCTCTGCAAGCAAACAGCAGTGAATACACTCGCTCTCTCAAAGGACAGACAGAGCTGCTCCCATTTTTCTACGAGGTACATGGCATAGATGCACGTGCCTGGCATTTTCCATTCCAGGTACCTCCTCGGCAGATAAAACCACGTCTCATTACTGTCAGAACAAACACTTCTGCACTCGTTGTTACAGTACAGCCTGCTAATGTGGTTTTGAAGAGCTCACCTCTTGTGTTTCATAATCAGCCCAATCGAAAAGCAGACCTCTTTGTGCTTCTCATCTGAACGGTGCTTCACCTCAGGTCCCACCTCCTCCTTCCGACGCTCAATATGCTCCAGGGTATGTTGAACTAAGTACCCGACGGCCCCGTGCTGGGATGGGTCCAAAGCTTGGATATGCTGCAAGATGTCCAGAACCTTCAGCAACCAAAACAAAAAGACAGACTCAGAACAAGTCTCTACAGCAGCCCGACACTTACAAATATATACAGATGTATTTCTCAAGTTAGCTGGGTCTAAGTGCCCAGGCCTAGAGGTCCGCCACATGAATTTTCCACACAGGACTGAGAACCTTTGCTCTAGCTACACACTCGCAAGGAGTTCTTCACACTTGCTTAGCCTGCAGAAATTGCAAACAGTCCTCTCCTTTTCTATTTGTAAAGCTCCCTACTTCCAGGGAAGGGTACTGTTGAGCACAGTAACCCCTTAAAACTAAGTCATACTAGCTAATCGCGTCACATTTTGCGACCACAGGGCATTGATGAGACCGTTTCAAGGTTTCTGAAACGTTAAGAGAATACTGTTGCTAGTCTCCAAAATTGCTGCTGTGAAGTGATTCCAGATGACTTCTGCTGCACTTGAGAACAAACATTTCAGTTTAAGAGTTCCTCAGCATGTCTGTGGGAGCCTGGCAGAGGAAACGCAATTAACCTTTATGATGCTATACCACGTAATAGCGAACAAGAGACAGAGAACCTGCTTGTCTCAGGATGACTAAAGAACACCAACTTTAAAAGTGCTCTCAAAGCAGCAAACCCTGTAGATCCAGAATACCAGCCTACCAACACCCTCTGGCACACTATCAGAGCATCTGCTGCCAAGTTTGTTAGAGGCAGGCAATGCAAGTTTTACTCTTTTTTTTTTTCTTGCTCTTAACAAAACTGCTGTCTAAACAGGTTGGGAAAAGACAGATACATCCATCCCAACATCAAACACCTCAAGTGCTGCCACAGTTCCAAAATCTGACACACTTTAGCACCTGGCAAAAGGACTGTCTCCTTGATCACAGGCTGGAAGTTTTGGTCACTCTAAGTTCAGAGCAGCAGCAGAAGAGGAACAGAAATCTCAGGCTACTGAGCATGAACATCAGCCAAGAGGCGAAGAAAATAAATTCAGAAGAAGAACGGGTGAATAATTAGGTATGAGAAGAAGAAACGCAGCTCAGGCTTCTTGGCCACCTTAAGTCTCTGGCTGGCATCTTAAGAAGGATGTGAAAATCCTGAAAAATCCTACAGAAAAGGGAAGGCCTAGCACAGTGACCATAGCTGCCAGAGATTCCTGGCAATTTCATTTACTGTTATTTGTAAACATCTAGGACAACACTCTGTGTAGCTCTGCTTGACTTTTAAGATTTTGTACCACTTTCCATAAATCTGGCAGACCTCTATTAAATCTGGTATCTTCTGTTCTGTCAGACATACGAGCATTCTCTCTGGCTAGCTACAATCCTACCCGATAGCCTGGAACGACTGGATGCCTATGAGGATGCAATACTGCAAAGTCCAAGTTTGCATATTTTCATTGCATCTGGCAACATGGTGCAGAGAAACTACCTGTAAAACTCAGCCACGGGGTTGTACTATTTGTTCTGAGGGGCAGCAAAATGCAAGTATGTATAGCCTTGGTGCTTTACAAACACATCGCTGAGTGCCAGAAAGGGGAAGGAAGATCTCTCAGTGTTTCACTTAGCTGTCCCCTATTTACGTACGGCTGCCATTTCAGCTCAGCGAGTCCCCCCCGTACACAATTTCTTAGTTTGTGCTGTTTCTTCTGTGGCGACCCTAAAACTTGCTGCCGCAAGAAAGGAACGGCAAGCTTAGCACAGTTTGTTCTTCAAAAGGAAGGCAGCTTCTCCAGCAGTCCTATGCTTCAGTTAATTTGGTGGAAAGAGCTTCGTTTTCTGCTCAGCTGTCCAGCCAATACTTCTGCCCCCTCACCCAAACCTCACATTTGGAAATGGCACAGGCACTGCCCAAGTGTGTGAGCTTCACTAAAATAGTACAGGAGATTTTGACTAGGGAACACCTCTTTGCTGTAATGACACACTAAAGAAAAAATACTTTTTTGAGTTACATGCTTCTTCCCTCTGCCTTCCCCTGATTCACCGAAAGACACAGATAAGCTAGACAACTTGTAAGTCTCAGCACCTTCTTTCCCACATTCACAAGATAGCAGGACTCACGTTGCTATGCTAAAGGTGATATTAAAAAAGAATCCCAAGGGCAGGAATATTAAGTTGCTTTTTCACAGAGCCACTGATTGCGTGGCTAAGGTTTCAGAGAACAGCTTTGGTCAAATTTATAAAAGATAACTTCCTACAAGTTTTCTGATAAGGTAACTGCTCCTTTTACATGAGTCCAGCAAGAGTTTTACCACCACTACCACAATCTAGGCATAAACCAAATAGAATGCTCTTACAACTTACAGCCAGAAGTCCACAGTATTGGTTGCAAGATAAGTTGTCAGACTTGGGCAGTAAATCATAAATTATGACTCAGACTCGAGGCTGCTCACAAGTCTCCCCTAGGGCAAGCAAGCAAGCAAGCATCATCCTCTTTTTCCTGCTTCATATAGTAGAAATTGATTCTCTGAAATGTGATAACTCGTTCAATTGCGTTTATTACAGAAACAACTTGTGGCAGACTGTAATGCAAGCTGACGTAGTCCAAAAATCAATAGACTAGTGTTAATAGCGCTTAGCCTATCAGAAAACATACGACCGAGTGGCGAGGTACCTTTTCTGGCCAGATTCCCAGGTGGAAGTATAACCTAGCCTGGAGCATTAGATGCTGCACATTGTCCGGATACATGGCCAGGTATAGATCCAACGAGTCTCTCAAGAGTTGGTAAGACTGATCAGTGCTTTCTCTGCCAGCAAAAAAGAAACTCAATTGTAAGGCTAGCTCTTCAACCCCTATCCCCAGTACTCCGATGTACAGGGATAGTCACCAAAAACGATGCTACAGGTACAGGCATGCTCATTCACTAAGAGTGACTCCGGCACTGTCTGTCACTCATGACATCCAACAGCCTGCTCAGAAGAAAAAAACTCTACACAACTGATGATGGGACACTACCCTCCCACTTCACTGGTATTCTACTTGGTCAAATAATCCTACACAGAGAATTCACTCTCCAAGCCACTGCCTTTGGAAATCTGCTTTTGTGCCCCTAGCTTAATAACACCTAAAGCAATCCTTTTACTCTGTGGTTCCTGTCTATGGCTACTTGGGAAAGTGATTATCAGGGACATTTGAAAATAAAACCAGATTTTCTACAAACCAACAGTACCTTTGAAACTGCTCATTTGAGCATGTGGGCTGTGCTTACCAGATCATAACAAAGGTCTCTGCTCTTAAGGGAGCAGTGGACAGTCCTTATCAGCTTTTCACAAAGGAAAAAAAAATGATCTGTCCATTTTCTTGAGGGGAACTACTTTTACTAAATATTTTTGTTTCCACACAATACTGCTGCAGGTGATTAAAAGCAACTAGACAACGCAACATGAATTTTCAAGATCCCCTGAGGTGACTGACGCCTTTTTAAAGCACTCACTCAAATACTGTGAAGAAGCAGTTATCAGATATGCAGAGAGTATACTCTGGGCCCTCTTTTCCACAGGCCTTACGGGCCAGATGATCCTCAACTCACCGCTTGCCGAGGTTTAAGAGATTTCCCACCATACGCTGCAAGACCTCTTTTGAAGTCACCACTCCATAGAACTCCTCTGTCACATGGTGGCCAATAAGGTACTCGCACTCCTTCACCGTCAGCTGCTTCCCCTTCCCAAAGGCGTCAATGTAGGTGTAGTCAAAAATATCTGTGCTTCTAATGAAACAACAAGGAAACTAAATTGTGATGGTGGGTCTCGCGGTAAAGCAAGATTACCTATTTCTGTTCTTCCCTCAGCACTTTCAAGCTTGTTTTTAGAAGAAGTGTCATTCATACCTCAGCTCCCTCCTAAAAAGAGATTACCTGCCACCTTCTCTCTCCTCCTAGCAGCTTCTTCAGATAAACATTTATCTTTGGGAAAAGACAGAGAAACTAAGGGGATATTTTCACTCCATCATGCCAGTTCTTTCCTTCAGATATTTTCAGGTTTGCTGTATCTGTCGCTAGATTATATTATGACGCTGCACTGGAAAGCGTAACAGAGCCCATGCATATGGCATCTGAAGCCTAGTGCCAGAAGGGGTATATCTAGACAAAACCATTGCTCTGAATTGGACTGCTGATGTCATTCACAAAATACAGATATCTGTAAATTGATCATGACCTGGTCAAAGATGTATCCTGCACCAACTCAGAGAATTAAATGAGTACACAGAACAACAGCAATGGTCTCTAGCAACTGTTCTGTATGAAAGGCTAGGTGAAATCAGCACCTTTTTTCTTCTTTTCAGTTTTTCATAATTTTCTTAAATAAGAGAAACATTACCTCATGGTTACTATTATTTCACACTCAGGAAATCTGCTACCATTCATCAACAGCAGAGCTGAATTCTGGGAAAACTTCTTTAGAGATCTGATCTTTTCCTCCATGTAGGTTGTAATTACGGAGAGAAAATAATTAAAACATTCTGGTGTAGGTCTGGAGCTGTAAATGCTTTCTGGCTTTTATTACTGTGGATACAACTTCAAAATTCAGCAGATCACTTACCCTTCTTTTCCTTGACACCATCGCAGCAGAAAATGGCTAGGGAAGTTGACTGGTTCAAGCTTGACTCCTAGCTGCCTGGCAATTGTTAAATAAAGCACAGACAAACTGATGGGAATTCCTGTCCTGCGGATCAAAACCTGGAGGATAAAAATGTCATAAAAACATTTTTAAGAAAAACACAAAACCCCAAGGTTTGATTTCACAGAAGAAAATACACCAACTTGACAGAATATGCACTAAAAGATGACATCATATTGACTTTACACCAAGTTGTTCTTCAGAGAGAATTATTTGTCTGACTACATTCAGACAAATAAACACCACAAATAGAATGTCTCAAGCCTTGCAGCCTCCTAGTTTTTGCCTAACATACACGTACCTGGTGAATGTATGAATTCAGGGAGTTATAGTAATCCAGCTCGTTTCCTTTGTATTTTAACTGCTCATATAGGACACAATTCATAGCATCAAGTACCTGCCGCTGAAGCTCCACTTCTGGAATCAGGACCTCTCCTAAAAACACACGCAATGAAATAAAGACTGAGAAAACAAGTGTACTTAACCTTTATGCAATGAACCTTATACCAAAATTCTTCATATAACGTAAGACAGTCATCTCAATTCAGATAGTCAAGAGACTGGCTGGAGTTGACCATGGCAGTGCCCTAGCGCTCCGCTCACAACGTGGCCTGGCTCAGTGGATTGCCCTGCACCTCAGCCATGCAATAGTGATGCCTCGCTTCCTCCTGCGGCCGGAGGACTGGATCCTAACCAACCTGTGCCAGCACAGCACTGCAGCTGGACATGTCACACTGCCCAGGCATGGGAAGTGTGTTTTCACTGCTTGAGAGTCCCAGCTTGGCCACTCCAGGTATACAGGTACAGGCAGACCGCTCATTCTCTCTTTGAAAGACAGCAAACATTAGATAGTGCTTATAAAAAACAAGGAGCAAGATGCTGCCTGACCTTTGGAGATGTTAAAGCACGTACCTTTACTATTGCTGCTGACTTTCTGAGACTTGCAGAGGAAAAGAGGTCGATCCCCTTTCCCACAGCTCTGCTACAAGTATCAGGACTACTTAAGACTTCAGGGACAAATGGGGAAAAAAAGAAAAAAGAATTCCCCTCCCAATTCTTTTTGCTTAGACAGCATCAGGTGGACTGACAACCCTGGTCTATTGAGTCCCTGTGGCTGAACAAATGGCTGTTTCCTGAACGATGGTTTAAGCAAATGTCAGAATATGCTTGCCAGGGGACAAAGAACAACAGCTCTTTAAGCTGCAATAATTCAACAGCTGTTTCACCTTGTCTGCCTGTATCTAGACTTGCAGAAATGCTCTGCAGTAAAGCATACGTTTCTGTACAGTACCTGCCTTGGAAGCCAAGCTGGGGTGCCTTGGATTTTTCGACCGCAGGACTTTGCGCACTTTATCTGTGATATCATCCACCTGTGCCTGGACACTTTTTAAGCAGATGTCTGACAGCGGGTTACAGTATTGATCAATTAAAACAGCACCTGGAAAAAACAAACTATATAAGAAACAGGACTTCAGTTTTTTCTTTGCTTAGTTTTACCTGCTCTAAATTCCAGACATGCAGCAAGCAATTGCAGCAGAACACAAGAGCTTTCCTTTTAAAATTTGCAGTCATATATTGGATTTATCACATAAAATGAAAAGAATAAGCTGACATGATAAATACCAATTAAATTCAGTACTCCCCTCTCCACCATCTTGAAAGGGAAAGCAATAGATTCGTACATTGAGCAGGTATGCTGCTAGACCAGGCTTAACCAGCCAACTCTCCGGTCACACTGCATCTCCTGGCATCCTCCCAAACAATGGTTTTTATTCAGAGCCCAAAACAATCTCAGCTTCACTTCTGCTTCAGTTCCGATTTCTCCCTGCCATATCCTCCATAGCTATCATTCTTGCTCATCGTTCCCTCTTCTCCTACATTCATCTTTCTCTTCCACACCTGCTCTCCATCTTCATGTCAGAAACCCACTATAACAGAACAGATTTTCATTTTCCTTCTGCCCAAGCCTCTTCTGTCAAACTTCTGCAGGAAAAAAATAGCCCTTTCTCAGAATCTTCTCCTTGTCATTTTGTCACCACTGCTCTTTCCAAAGCCTTCATATTGTTCAACCTTTGGAATCAACTGTATTCACCTGCAAGAATTTTGCACAGATCATACCTCTTCCCTGCTTCGTTAGCATGTCCATGACAGCCCTGTATTCAAGGATTCCAGCAGGGCCCCAAGGCATGTCTTCTTCCCTCCCCGCAGAGTGTTCCCCATGCTGACCAGATGAAGCTTCACAAAAGACTACCTGTTGGTGCTCTAATAGTACCTCCATGGCAGACAAATGCATATATTTGTGACCCACATGATTAAGTCACATAATTAACTGTCTCGGTTGTTTCCAGAAAAAGTCACTTTTGGCTTTTCCTTCTTACCCTAACACAGTCCCTTCTTCAAAGGCTATTGCCACTAACAAGAACCAGCTTTGGTGTTAGAGACTCTTTCGTATGACATTTTTGAGGTATATACCAAGAGTAGGGGACTATTCTACAGACATTGACAGCTTTCAATCCGTTCAGGAGACTATCTTCTCCATAGGAAGCCTGAAGAAGAGAATAATCCACCAGACTAAGGACATGAATTGCAGAAAAGCGTTTTCTTTCTTCATATCAGGTGCATGTGCCTTCACACCATGTGACTGGACTTCCATCCATTCCCCAGCTCTACACTGCACAGCTTCAACGCTCCAGCAGTCAGACAGCTCTCGAGAGAAAGCCGCAGCGCACAGGCTATGAGCTACAACAACAATTCCCCCTGCCTGCAGCTTGCTCCTTGCCCTTATCTGAGAAGCTCTTGGGAAAGGAGATAGTAGGGAGCCGACTCGAAATAGGATCAGTTGGTCTGTTAGGCCGTATTCAGCCCGTGGGACACAGTTAAAATGCTTCTGCAATGTCAGCTAATTAGGACGCTGAGCTACTGCTGATTTCCTCAATACATTATTCAAGATTCAAACGCAAGTGTTTTAACATTTCCTCCATTGCTTTTCAGCTCATCTGTCCACGGGCAATTATTCAAGTATACAGCACCAACAGAAGCTAATGTAATCCTGACATTCTGATGCAACACTATGCAACGACTGCAAGATTTTAAGGACTTCAGATACATCAAAAATCAAAACTTAATTCTGAGTCGTTGTCCAAGGGCTGATCAAAATATAACCAACGAAGGCTCTTTCCAAGTAAAACAACAATGATGGAAAGCTGTCATTAGGTGCTCTGCACGAGATTTCTGCCAAAGACTCACCCTCCAAAAATGACTGCCGATCAGTTGGGCGTTGAAGATACTCCTTCAGATTTTTTAATATATTCTGTTGCCGTAGGAAGTATAGAATTTTCTTTGCATAGTACTTCCAGGTGAGACCTTTCCTGCACATTTAAATACAAAAAGTAGTATTGCCCTATACAAGCACTTTAAGGGTGAACATTTGATTTAACTTTTCCAGTGAATACAGGTTTACAATTTAGACTATTGCTTTTCTAAACAAGTCTGACAACACCATTATCACCGAAGAGTCAACCAAAAAGGTAAATGTTAAGAGGAAATTCGTCATCAAAAAACCACAATATAAGACACTTGCAAAACATTGCTCCCATCATCTCCAATTTTTATCCTATCACCAATACGTATTTTTGAGAAGATACAGTATCATGGGAAACAACACAGATCTTAATTAAAGTAGCTCAGGAATGTCTGATTAAAATCCTACATTTTATTCATAAAACATTACCCTCTGTCTGACTGGATCCCTCCAGAATCAAACTTAAAGTATCCTCTCACCATTAAAAAGAAATTGATGAGGGACACGAATGCAGGTCCAATAGTATTCAGAAGAAAAAAAAAAAAATCCCCAGAGCAAAAAAAAAACCTCTGTTGCCATGAAAAGGCAGGAACAGATCAACAGTTGGTCTGTAGATCACACAGTCCAAAACCTTACAGCTTTTATAGTAAAGCCCCTTCACTTTCTAAATTAACAAGTGAAGGCAGAGTGCCCAAGAAGAAGCAATAGAGCTGGTTACTATCCAGGTCAGGTTTGAAGAGGTGACCTGAAATATGACAGACCAACTTAGAGGCATTCAAATCACATGCATCTAAGCAAGCCCTGGCCTTTAGCAATGGGTTACCCAGTGCCTCACTGAGCACTTTCACACCAAATAGTTAGGAATGGCACAACGCCCTGGCCCCCCAAAAACCCAGAGGGAGAATTTTACTGATTCCCAGGCTCTGCCCTTGCCATGTATTTAAAACAAGTCCAGTTTCCTTCTTCAGAAAAAAAACAAACCCTCTTTCCCTGCTTACATTTCCTCTCCTCCAGATTGCAGGTTAAGTCAGGGTTCTCCATCCTACCGGACAGGAGAACAATCAAACCTCGTAATACTTTATCCTCTTCCAATAAATTGGGATGCTCAATAGGGACAATCGCTTTATTGGGATATCTTCCAGGGAAATGATTTAGCCTAATGCTTCTGAATGGCAATGACTACAGCTTAATCAGGGTGTAATTAGCATCAATTCTGCTTTATGGGGAGGCATTTGGCCAGTGCAAAGGCTCAAAAGCTTTTTAACCAGTTGTCAAATGAGAGATGTGTAGTCCCAGTTCAAATAGAGAAGGTAATAAAACAGATGTGAAAAAGCAAAAATGAGATGATTGCCATTCTAGTTATGTTTTTTCAAGGTCTACTAGCAGTCCCTTCAATCAAGGTTATTAGACTCCATTAAGAGCAATCTATTGCAGCTTCATATCACAGCAAAATCAGCATGGTTTATATGCTACCAGCAGAAAAACCTTCAAGTAAAGCAGTGACTTATTCATCTTGCCCAGTGTTAACCATGGTGATGAGAATACCTAGGCAGATGCAAACCAGAACTTTTATTTACTTGCTTGGCATTTCACCTGTCTGCATCATTTACAGAACTGCAGATTTTGCAGTGGCTGAATTAAACGCAGTTGCTTATTTGGGGACAAAAATTGTACCAACCTACTACAGCTAAGAAAAGCAACAAGAGGGGGAAAAAAAAAAGCCAAACAAAAACCAGCTGTAGTTTCATGATATAGGGATTCATGGTTGCAATCCTCATTGAGTATTCCTGCTTCCCTCCGGTGCTGCGGGCCCATCCTGCAAATCAGTTCAGCAAACTGACCCAGGTTTAAATAAAAAAGGAACATGAGGATGGGAGCTCCTTAAGCCAAAACTACTGCAGAGAAGAGGGTACATGGAACATGTCCCAAGAGATGTCATGAACTGGCAAAGAATCAAGCAACAAACAGCAACACAAAGCCAGAGGACCTCCTTCTCGTAGAATAGTTTACACGGTTTTTTTCTGGGAATATTAAATTAGTTCTGAAGTTAAACACACAGCAACACTTCCCAGCCTCGGTAAGCCTGGGGATGTTGTTTTACGAGAGTGACAAAAGGACAGAAGCTGAGGTCAGGCATTCACCACAGTACCGTTCTCCTTTAACTGGTGAAAGGGAAAAAAATCTCTTCCATTTCTAACCCCTCACTCTTTCTTACCTTCCTTCCATGTTAAGGATACACATCAGCTCATCCTCAAAAAAATGACTTGGGCACCCGAGAGTCTCAATGTCACTGAATCCATCACAGGGGACCTGTCAAACCAGACAATGAATTATGCAGAGCACAACAGATTCTTTCCAAAAGAACATAATTTCATAAAAAGTCTCAAAACCAATTTTGTTCTATTTTTTAAAGATCTTAAAAATGTCCAGCTCAGCAAGTATTCATAATCTCCACTCCATCAATTTATTACAAGGACCCATTGAGAACACCAGCAGCACCCTACAGCAGTTTGAGCTAACTGATACAGCATTTAGGGCTCCTACAGAGGGTGTGTGGACCAGCACAAGCATACCAGATCTTATGCAGGCTGGGCCCAAGCTGAAAGTGATTTTAAGGTGGAATCAACTTTTGCCTGTGGCTGACCAAACCTCTACAAATCCTCCCTAGTGTAGCAGATTGCTCCTGGGGGAAGGAATGAAGGAGCAGGAGCCTTCATTTCAGCCTCAAACTTATGCTTAAAAACCTCATCTGATTAATGATGAGCGCTAACCCAGAGCTACCAGATTGTTGATAGAATAGCATTTTTTGAAACAATCACTTACATATCTATATTCAGAAGAGTTATTTTCTTCCAGAATTCAGAATTCTTTTTTAAGCTTTGATTGAACTGTAACAAATCTTTTTGCTTTCAAGCTTTTCAGCATAGGACATGGGCTAATAGAGTAAGGAAAAAGCGATGCCCATTATACTGTATCTTAGCAGGCACTCCGCAGGATCTAGTGGAACTGGGTTGGAAGTCTCTTCCCCTCAATTCTAAGCAGGGAATCAAGCTGCAGTTTCTAGCCCCACAGGAGATGGTCCTCATTATTAGGCCTTTGGGTATTGCTGAATGGTCTCTCAGTAGTCTTTGCATACGTGATTAAAACAGTAGGAATCCAGGAGCCTCTGCCCTCGGTTAATGCCCTGACACACATTTCTCCATGGTCAAATGTCTATTGGCTGCAACCACAGTGGAACAGTTCAAAAAGAACAGCTAAGAGATATGCATCTCCAAATACCCCACTGGCCCCACGGCCTCCTTCTCCAGGTGTAAAAACCTAGGTGCCAACCCTTGCTTAAAATCAGGTAAGAGGATCTCAACACAGGTCTCCTGTATCTTAGGGGAATTCTCTACTGGACCACAACATACTCGCAAAGGAGCCACAAAGGGGTGGCCATTTAGTGGCTCTTGTGTGAACTTTTTAATTCAGCTGAAGTTATAGGCAGCATTTATGCCTGTTTCACAGAATTTCAGGTTGACTGGAATTGTACAGCTAGCCAAAACCCACAGCCATCAACTAAGCAAACAGACAATGAAACAACTGTGGTTCCACATGCAAGTAAGTCTTCTCTGAGAAACTACATTTTCACCTTTTTCACACTGAACACAAAAGCATCTTGGTGTCATGGTTGGGTAAAGAACTTAAATAATATACTTTCCAATTCAGTGAACCTATTGCACCTTGGTCCCGTTTTCAAATGACTTCTGACAACTCACAGAACGTATCCTTGCACAAGGTCTGCAGTGAGATAAATTCATAGGCTGTGGCACGTGTCACAAACTACCGGTCCTTCAGAAATTCCCAGAGCCAGGTCTGAACATGCAGCAATGAGCAAAGAGCTTTTAAAGTTGCAGCGGCAACAGCTGAATGTGACATGCAGAGCACGCTTTGGACTCTATGCAGTTTGCACCTTTGGATTTTGAACTCTCTCTCCCCTTTTGGCTGGTGATCTAGCATTTTAACACGAAGTGAGGAAATAAGAATTTTCTGACTGCGTAGTTGAAAAGATGTGAAGAGAGAGGAAAGACAAACTAATAAAAAGTAGTAAACAAGTAGCTAGGCTGTTGCACATACACAGGGAAGATGACTTACATGTTCTGAAAAGAACCTTTTGGAGAACGAAGCTACAATTCTCTGGGCTTCTAGACCAGCATTGTGCCGTGCTTTGTATTCTTCAAGCCAGCTAACACCGTCCGTGTGGCTATAATATTTCAGCAGTGATGGCCACCTACACAACAAGACGTAAGTGAACATGTACATTAGTATTTCAACATCACTGAGAACCTCCAGAACTGTAAAATATTGCTTATTGTAACCATGTGACTTGAGGAACTGAGACACTGCCAAGACACAGTACAACTTTAAAGGTAACTGTATAAATTAATCCAATGACTGACTCAAGCTTCAAAGCATAAATCCAACTGATTTCATCTGCGTATTAATGGTTATTTAAAAGTAAGCTCTCCTGAAGCCTGCCAACAGTAAACCTTAAAAGGTTCATACTCCAGGTATTTCAGTATCTAAATATCCTAAACGCTTCTGAGATTTCCTCTAGAGTTTTGCAAGACAAACGTAGGTATCACATCAGTAGAAGAGAGGCAGAGTTTTATAATAAAAAAAAAGTTTGCCATTCTGAAGATGTATCACATGTAAGCTAACTTGTCATCCAATAGAACGAGAACTCATTGTCCTGTGTTCTTCCTACTACCTTGTGGGTCTAATTAAAAGGATGCACAAAACAGAGCTCCCTCTATTGCCCCTGCTGGTGGCAACATCTACTGGAGGAAAACAGAATTCTGAAGTCAAATGGTGACAGCTAAATGCTTTTGCAGTTCATTTTTAATGTAAGAAATAATTATTTAAAAAAAATCCAATACCTTTCTTGTAAAAGAAAGCTGTACCTGTTTTACTGAGTCTAAAAGTCCAAAAGCTAAAACACATTCCACAGCTTACTAAGAAGCGTTTCAAGGTTCAACTGAAAACCTAACTTCAGGTAATGTTTTGGGGGCTATTAGCAGCAGCACCTTGTCTAACAAAGTGGGCATGTGCTGCCAAAACGCAGCCCTGCACAATAACATACGTGCCAGCGCAGCAATACCCATGACTGTTCTGAAAATACAAAGATCATTTGTGTATGAAACACGAAGAAGAATCAGCGCAGATGGAAATATTTTGAACAGCACGGGAAAGCAAGCTGAGAGAAAGGCCTCTTGTAATTTACAGGGGCGTTTGTTTCACATTTTGAAATTCTGTTAATTATTACTGATTTTTACAAAACATTTTCCTTCAACTACATGGATTGCCTTAGGTTCTTGTCTGGTTATATATATGAGAGAGAGATATATATGATTTTATGTATCTATATATTTACCTTTATAAATAGAGAACACCAAATGTCTAAATCACTACTTCTGTATAAAAATTACTACCAACTGACCAAAAGGCACAGCTGTGCCCGGTAAAAAGATATTTTACCACCAGTTAATAATAAAACTACACTGCAACTGCAGTTACAAAATAAAGTCAAAGACTAACCAAATAACTTCACATTATATAACAACCTCTCTCCCGATGGATCCCTCGCCATTCATCTACCGCTGAAATGCAGCCACGTCGTAGTAACAATTACAGTCATTCATTTTAGGATGAGAAAAAGTAATTTCTTGGGTTGAAATTACATTGAAAATTTTAGGAAGACAAAGTGCAATTACTCATGATGGAATCCAGCCAGGATGACAAGGTCAATGTGCAAACTCCTGCCAAAAGTTCTCTTATCAAAGACAGAGGAGGACAGCAGCATGTGCTAACCACCTACCAAATTCAATTTCAGCTGCTGGATCTGAACCATTTTTAAACTTGCAGGTTTGCTTCAGAAATTAGAGCCACTGAATTGGTGAAAGGGTCTGGCCAGCCATCCCAAGCCATAGCTTGCTGAATTGGGGAAGCTGTAATTGTTCAGTAGCCTTTTTCACTGGTAGAAAAAGAATAATCCTCTTATTTGAGCTATGCTAAATTTTAGAAGCCAACTGGCGATTAGAGAAAGCAATATCGCTACTTTTCCTGTGCTAAAACACAGACAAAACCAGGTAGCAGATGAGCGTGCCCTATTCTAGAAAGGTTGGCAGCCCCCGTGAAGGAGTGGTGTTTCTAGAACTGCTGAAACCACCATGGCATAAGCAACATCAAACAATATGCTCATGCTCTATTCCCAGCTAAAGCATTAACAGTTTCACTGGTTACAACACAGCTATGCCCTCATCAGGTACCCTGTGACTGCCTTTGGGGAAACTAAATTCGCAAGCAGCAAAAGTCAGTCCAAAGGATTTTGGTTTCTGTGAAAATAGCTCTCCCAAAAGCACTACAAATAAACACCTCTCTTCACCGTAAAGCGTTAGTCCTGCGACAGGACGAGTCTTGGCAGTTGTTTTGGAAGCTGCTAGCTAACACTGTCTACCTCAGTGGGACGAGGGAGGCCAATCGACAACCCCAGTATGCACGTGGCCCTACGTCCGCACCGCTGCCAGACCCCAGGTTGGATCTAGGGCCTGCAGGTAACCCAAGTACCCGGCTGTGGAAGGGGCTGCAAAGACTGATCTCCTCCGAGTGGAAGGCTCAGCCTGGTCCCACCCCGTGGGATTTAGGAGGGGAAGCAGCCTTGCAACAGTCCCTGCCATCCCTGCTCCGGAAGGACACCCACATCTCCTCACCCCTCAGATACACAGCAGAAAGCCGCAGGGCTCGTCCCACCCGTGGGGGGATCAGCATGCACCTTGCGGAGCCGGGAAGAGAGGAGAGACAAAGATGGGGTGTGTGGGGTGCACTTCCACCGCCCCAGGAGCACCCAGGCCCTCCCAGGCCAAGGGGACCGAGGGCACCGTCCCCTGTGCCAGCTGAACCCCGCCGGGTGGGGCCCGGCCTGCGCTGACAGGGCCCGCCCGGCCCCGGGGCCCGCCGGGGCGCTGAGGAGAAGCGCGGGCACACCTCGCCCAGCCTCGCCAAGCCGCGTCCAACCAGCGCAGCCCCCCGGAGGGCCGCGCCGGGCCTGGCCGTGCCGTGCCAGGCGGCGGTGCCCACCTGAGGCGGAAGCGCTCCCGCCACACCTTGCCGCGGGGCTGGCACGCCTCACGCAGCCGGCGGCAGGTGCACGACACCCGCCCGATGTCGGCGGCTCCCAGCACGTCGCAGCAGAGGATCAGCTCCAGCAGCTCGCCCGGCAGGTCCGTCAGGCCCATCCCGTCGGCGTCGGCCTCCGCCGCGCCCCGCGGCCCCCCCGGCCCAGCCGCCGCCGCCGGCCCTGGGTTCTCCGCCGCCGCCATCTTGGCTGTTTACCTGGGCGACCCCCCCGCGGGAGGGGTTAGGGAGCGTCTCCCGCTTCCGGCGCAGAGGGAAGGCGGAGGAACGGCACGGGGAGCGTCTGCCAAGTGTCGCCGCCTGGCAAAGCGCAGAGCGTAGCGGCGCCTTCCCCGTGTAGGCGCTAGGGAGCGTCTGCCAAGTGTCGCCGCGCGGTGCGGAGCGTGCCGCCGCTCCGGGTCAAGGGCAGCGGCGGGGCCTAGGGAGCGTCTGCAAAGTTCCTGTCCCCGAGGAGAGGCGTCAGCCCCCCGGGCCGGCGGGGACGCGGGCCTGGGGACCCCCAGTCCCTCCAAACACCGTCTGCTTCGCCGGCCGCCCCGGGCCCCCGGTAGAGCCGGGGCAGTCAGTAAGAGACCAGGGCCGACCCTGCGTCCCGGGGGAGGCTGCAGGGAGCCAGGTGGATGCAAGTGGTTTGTGTGCCCTGGGCTAACGGGGCTTGGCGGGGCAGAGGTGAAGCGTTGACTGAGGTAACGCTGCCACCATATCTGCGGCAGCACCTGAGGTGATGCCACCTCCGTGTCTGCGGTAACAGCTGAGGTGATGCCACCTCCGTGTCTGCAGTAACAGCTGAGGTGATGCCACCTCCATCTCTGCAGTAACAGCTGAGGTGATGCCACCTCCGTGTCTGCGGTAGCACCACCGTGGGGACTGAGGTAGCACCAATGTGGTGTGTGAGGTGACGCCAAGGTGTTTGCTGCTGTGTCTGGGGTAACAACGCGGCGATGTCTGGAGCAACACCACTGCCATGTCTGAGGTCACACTGCTGCCATGCCTCAGGTAACACCACCACAGTGCCTGAGGTCACACCATGATGACCTCTGAGGCCACACCACTGCCATGTCTGAGGTCACACTGCTGCCATGCCTCAGGTAACACCACCACAGTGCCTGAGGTCACACCATGATGACCTCTGAGGCCACACCACTGCCATGTCTGAGGTCACACTGCTGCCATGCCTCAGGTAACACCACCACAGTGCCTGAGGTCACACCATGATGATCTCTGAGGCCACACCACTGCCATGTCTGAGGTCACACTGCTGCCATGCCTCAGGTAACACCACCACAGTGCCTGAGGTCACACCATGATGACCTCTGAGGCCACACCACTGCCATGTCTGAGGTCACACTGCTGCCATGCCTCAGGTAACACCACCACAGTGCCTGAGGTCACACCATGATGACCTCTGAGGCCACACCACTGCCATGTCTGAGGTCACACTGCTGCCATGCCTCAGGTAACACCACCACAGTGCCTGAGGTCACACCATGATGACCTCTGAGGCCACACCACTGCCATGTCTGAGGTCACACTGCTGCCATGCCTCAGGTAACACCACCACAGTGCCTGAGGTCACACCATGATGACCTCTGAGGCCACACCACTGCCATGTCTGAGGTCACACTGCTGCCATGCCTCAGGTAACACCACCACAGTGCCTGAGGTCACACCATGATGATCTCTGAGGCCACACCACTGCCATGTCTGAGGTCACACTGCCTCTGTGTCTGGGGTATAACGGTAGCCATATGTTTGGGTTAATGCCTAGACTGTAGGGACATTGTTTAAGTTAGGATTAAATGACGTTGGAGTAGGATATAGACTGAGGGAGACTGAGAGACATTATTAAAGCCTCCCTGGCCAATCCCCTGGTTCCAGTTAAGATGGGGAACGAATCGATCTACTTCTTAATTGATAGTGGGGCAACTCATTCTGTCTTGACTAGTTGTAAGGGACCTTTAAGTAAACTAACAATTCCCACTGTTGGGGCAACGGGAAAGCAGATGGCCAGACCTTTCTTAAAACCAATGAAATGTGTGATTAGCGATACTAAACTAAGCCATCTTTATATGCCGGAGTGTCCTTTGTGAGTACTGGGATGAGATTTACTTTGTAAACTTCATGCACAATTAACTTTCTCTGAGAATTCGGTTCAGATGCATATTCCACCAGAGATGGTGTGGAAAGCACAGATATGCCTCTTGGTGGACTTACAGGATCGCAATAAGCAAGAGGACAGTGATGACAGAGACAACATACCCAGCGAGGTTATGGATGCAGTAATCCCTCTGGTTTGGGCTACAAAGAAACCAGGAAGAGTGAAAAACATGAGTCCTGTAAATATAGAACTGAAGCCTGGAACCCGACCGGTAAGAAAGAAAAAATATCCAATAAAGTGGGAGGCTAGGAAGGGGTTAGAACCCCTAATTACCACCTTCATAAAATTCAGACTATTGCAGGAATGTCAGGCAGAATATAATACTCCAATTCTGCCAGTAAGAAAACCTAAATCCTAAGAATACCGATTAGTGCAGGACCTGCGGGTGACTAATCAGATTACAACTGATGTTCATCCAGTGGTACCTAACCCTTATAGCTCGTTGACTACGGTTCCAGACACTAACATATATTTTACTGTATTAGATTTAAAAGATGCCTTCTTTTGCATCCCAGTAAGCGAACAGAGTCAGATGCTGTTTGCCTTCGAGTGGGAGAACCCAATGACAGGGAGAAAATCACAGTTATGTTGGATGGTGCTACCACAAGGGTTTAAGAACAGTCCTCAATATATATAAGGACTCCAAATATGCTTTCGTAGTGGTACACACTCATGGAGCCATCTGGAAGGAGAAGGGATTGCTGGGCTCCCAAGGAACGCCTATTAAGTATGGACGTGAGATTTGAGATCTCTTGCAAGCAGTATTAGAACCAAAAGAAGTGGCTATAATCCATTGTAAAGCCCACCAGAAAGGTCAAGGGAATATACTTCAAGGCAACCGCAAGGCGCATTTAGCAGCGAAGGCGGCAGCTTTACAGGAAGAGATTCAGCGAGCATTAATACCTGCGAGGAATGTGGAGATGGAACTGCCCCAGTATTTGGAAAAAGACAATAAACTAGCTGAAATATTACATTGTAGTAAAAACAAAGAAGGGTGGTGGGTGACGCCCACCCACCAAGTCCTAGTCACTCCCCAATTAATGAACTCTATTCTTATTAACTTGCATAGAGAAACTCACATGGGAGCAGAAGCAATGGTCAACAGTGTTAAATGATATGCTGTAGGACCAAAAATGCAAACACTGGCAGACATAATTGCTAGAAAATGTCTCCTTTGTTGTAAAAATAATCCAAAAATTCAGTGAAGGCCACCACCTGGCAACCTAAAAAGAGGAATAACTCCTGGAGAACACTGGCAAGTAGACTTCTCTGAATTGCCTAACTGTAATAAATATAAATACCTTCTTGTCCTGTTGATACCTTTTCATGCTGGCCAGAAGCTTTCCTGTGTCACACCAGTTGGGCAAAGGAGGTAGTTCAGGTACTATTAAAGGAAATAATTCCCCAATTTGGAATACTGGAAGGACTATCATCAGATAACGGACCCCATTTTATTGCTGACATAGTACAAGAAATATCCAAGTTTCTGCAAATGAAAGGGGAACTGCATACACCCTGGAGACCTCAGTCAAGTGGGAAAGTAGAAAGAATGAACCAAACTCTCAAGCGACAAATTGCTAAGTTGTGCCAAGAGACCCATTTGAAATGGGTGGAGGTATTGCCACTAGCATTAATGAGAATCAGAAGCACTCCTAGAAGTAAAAAAAAAAGTAAGCCCTTTTGAGATCCTTTACGGGAAGCCATACCCAGTTAATCCCATTATGGGAAAAGGTGACCAAATGCATATAATGGGAACTAGAGTTATACAAGCTTATTTGATATCTCTTTCAAGGGTATTGTCACCACGAGCACCATTACCTCTAGATACCGCTGCACATGAATTCCAACTGGGAGACTCTCGTCTACGTTCGAACCTGGAAAGATGAACCCCTAAAAGAAAAGTGGAAAGGTCCCTACTTAATCCTGCCTATACTGCAGTGAAGGTAACAGGCATAGATTCTTGGATACGTTATACCCACGTGAAGAAGTCTCCGCAGAAAGAGTGGACCGCTGAGGAAATAGGGCCCTTACAGCTGAGAATCTCCAAAGCTCAATGAACTGTACTTGGGGGACTGGAGAATCATATATTGAATTGAATTGTACACAGGGGTCGATGCTGTTATACTATTTATTAATTTTGTTTTCTGCCTCTCTAATTATTCATTTAAAAGGACCGGTTTCCTTAAAATAAGAAATGAAAGAACTAAGGGGGAGCGGTACTCCTTTGTTATCTACGGATTGTACTAAGTTGTGCTAAACCACTTTACAGGAAACCAGAAAATCTGTGGGAGCAGAATTGGCGTTTTACTTTGATGCAAAAAACAGCACAAATGGTGAACAAGTCTAATTGTTGGATCTGTACTCATTTCCCCGAGCGTTCTAAGAAAGGTATTCCTTTAATAGGAATACCCCTCAATTTCTCTTTCCCGGTATTTGTAAAACATGTACAGAATAACAGTGACCAAACATCATACAATGATACAATAGAACAAGAATGGGAAGTTCACAATCTACCAGGAAATTATTATCGATGTCTAAAGAGATGTAAGCGCAGCACAGAATGGCCGCAGTCAAGACCTACGCTTAACTGTACCGGAGCTACCTATGTAGGGGAATACGTGGATTGTTCTGTAGGTACATATGAAATCAGATACCAAAAGTGGTCTGAAAAGCACAGAACTGGCTGGTGGGTTCCGATGGGAAATGGTTGGTATTGGCTTTGTGGTGACAAGGCTCGTAAAACCCTACCTCCTAATGGGTGAGGAACATGTACCTTAGGAGCGGTAGTACCTAATATCACAACAATTGAAAAATTAGAATCTCAAGTATGGATGAGAACCTACCTCCGGAGAAATAAAAGAAACACAAAGAATCCATTGATTGACAGACACACAGGACTTCACTCCTTCGCTAGATGGTTTCTCCCCCATTAGTGAATTAGAAAAAGCTATAGTAAATATTTCTGCTGTAATTGAGAAAATCACTTTACAGGGTAGAATGGCTCTAGATATGGTGCTAACCTCTCAAGGAGGAGTGTGCACAGTTTTAAATACAAGTTGTGTATACGTAGACCAGAATGGTAGGACTTCTACAGATTTAGAAGAGATCTGGAAACAGACTAAAATACTCCATGAGATACGAAGGGATGACACATCTTAAGGATTTGAAGAAACATATAAATGGTTGACTTCCTGGTTCCCTGATTTGAGTTTATGGGTAAAAAAGTTATTAAGCATTATAATAATTGCCTTATTAGCTTTTGTATGTACCTACGTAATAACACAGTGTTTTTGGAATTGTTCTTCTATAACAGGGAGACAAAGTTATGAGAGGATGAGACTAATATGAGAGCAACTACAGTGAAGTTCCTCTTTTATAGTCTCAAAGGGGGGAAATGTAGCCATATGTTTGGGTTAATACCTAGACTGTAGGGACATTGTTTAAGTTAGGATTAAATGTGCCGTATTGACCTTCCAAGGAGCACTGGTAACCAATAGCTTCACTGTACTAGCCCGATTACCTTGTATAAACAACGCATGCCTTACAACGACTATGCCCTTGAAGAGGAACGACAAGATCGATAAAAGGGGAACATCCTGCCCTAGAAGGCGCCGGAGGCTAGATGATTGCCAAAGAAACATGAAGTCAGCAAAAACTGCGGTAACTAGGGGACAGGTAAAGGCGGCAGGGGGAGATCGCGACCACCGACTCCATTAAAGGCCAAAAGGATTTGCCCCCCCGCACCTTCAAGGACCATACGCGCATATGACAAGCCAATGGCAGGCAGAACGTTAATTACTAACTGGTGAGTGTCAGCTCGGGCAGGTTTCTGCTAATCATGTAACAGGATAAATATGCTATAGTTTTGTACGGAGCAGAGCTAGCTTTGTGGGATACCACCTAGCTCCCAGCTTTGCGCCGACCCGTAATAAAGAAATGCCTCGACTCGGTGTGAAATGGGCTTATTGCACACCGAGTAACGAATCCTATTTGATGGACGACATAACTGCAGCAATGTCTGAGGTAAAACCACCGCCACGTATCGGGTAACACCGCAGCCACGTTCCCCTCACGCCAGCCTGGCACTGCAGGGCTTGCCAGGGGAGCAGCCCTTCGGTCCTGCACATGGATGCCTTTCATCCTCTCACCTGCTCCTTGCAGACAACTTGGGATCTTTCTGCCCTGATCGTATCCATGTCCTTCTGCTCTTCAGGGAGCACTAAGGAGTGATCTATTTAAATAAAGGCGGGTTAGTACCCACGTGCAACAGCACCTTCCCATGTAAAAAGCCATGTCCGTGCTTCTGGCTCATTTGCCTGGCCACATGCAGCCATTCTTTTTGCTCAGGTCTCTCAGGTCTTGCCCGGAGTACTGCTGCTGTGTTCCTGAGGCTCCAATACCCAAAGTTGCCCTGCATTGTGTACAAACAGCCCTCCTTGCTTGACTGTGGCATTTTCCCGGGGAACATGGTATAAATGATGTGAAACGTAATGCTGTGACTCAAGCAACCTTACAAGAAAGTCTTTCCGTCTTGCAGATAAATAGGTATTGCTGATTGACGCTACCATCCTATTTATAGTGCTCTGGCATTACAGGTAGTGAACCAGAGCAAGGCCAAGATATCAGAAGAGGCCCTTCAGCGTTAAAACCCCAGAGATAAGAGAAGAACGAGGTCCAATAGGTTTTAGTTCACTTTTTTATTTTGACTGTAATGCAAACAGGCATAAGTATTCCATAAAATCAGAAGATTGGAACTATACAGAAAGAGGTGCATGCTTTAGAACGATGTGGATATCTTGCAAACAGAGCCAGAGTCAGTCCGAGAGAGGGGGCTGGAGTACATTGTACGAATGGCAGAGATTTTAGCAGCATCGAGAGCTCAGAGGTAGGGGAAAACCATGTTTCTGACCGCTTAAAGCACTGGTATGATCAAATACAAACACTGGCTCATCCCTGCTCCCACTGTCCCCACCCCTTTACTCCTCAGAAGAAACCTACCTTAGGATCACACGAAAAGCTACAAAATAAGCTAACCCCCCCCTCCACACATACCTGTCTTATGGGATGCAAAGTGAGAGTAAAGACAATGTGCCAGTCTTAAATCACGGCATCATTTTATAAACCAAATGAAGGCACAGTGACATGAGGAGGTGCTGAGGGGAGGGAGGAAAGAGCAGGTGGACCAGAGAGCAGCGAGAGGTTGGAGTCCCATCTAGCAGAGCAGAATTTACCCACAGCTGAAGAGTTTAGAAAACCTCTGCAACGGAAAGGTTGGGAGTTGCCTGCCGCAAAGCTGCTACCCTTCACAGATCAGTCCTCTGTCTCATCTCGGCACCACTGCTCTTCAGGAAAAAGGCCACCAGAAAAAAAACCCAACCAACCAACCTTTGAGGCGTACGCTTTTCAAAGGTGCCTAAGGGAATCAAGGGAATAAATCCCTGTTCCTATTACAAAAATTAATTGGCACTGAATATCAAATTCCCTAGGCAGCTGGCAGAACTCATGTTTCTAACTACATGCAATCTAAAAAGCAATGAGTCCTGGCTGAAAGTCATCTTACTCCGTTCATCTACTGCCTGGGGAATTGTGTACACTCTGGAAGAGCTGGGGATGTTGCTGCAGGGAACCTACTCTCAAGCTCTTTTCAGCATACAGATCCCAGGGTTTTTTGAAGGCATCTCAAGGCAGCAGAGCATGTTTAACCTTGGGAATTGTGGATATTTGCCTATTTTGAGGAATTCTAGCAAAGCAGAAATTTTGCATTGAATTTCATTGGCTTCAAAGCCATCACTTCAATGCTGGGCACGGGGAAATTCTGAAACACGGCCTTCTGTTTCCGGACATCTTGTTGAGTACTGTAAAGAGTATTTTGTTAAGACATGATTCCATGCCACGATCACACAGAGAGAAAAATAAAAAAGCAGGCTCAGAAGTGAGTAGCGCTAATGCCTCTTGATGGAGTTGAATACATATTAAGGCAGTTTTGTTGCCCTTGGAAAAATCTCCATTAGCAATTATTGTGGGGACAAAATATTCAATTTTGTCCAAAACAATTTGATATACTTTTTTGTTTTGCTTTCCCCACCCAAAGCCAACACATGAAAACAAAGCAACAAAAAGAAGCCCAAAATCAGTTGCTCTTTTAGATCAACTTTTTCAGTATTTAGTCTTTACATTTTTAAAGTATTAAGAATGCCTCCGGAAGAAATATACTTTGCCCAGTGTAATTCACTAGCAGGTTTCTGAACCAGCCCTACAGAGCTGTGTGCAGATGCTGCAGGCAGGCAGTGCGGGAGCCTACCCGCAGCCCAGCTCCACGCTCCTGCTTTTCCACGGCCCCGGAACAGCTTCTGCAAGCTTTGGCCCGCAGATACAAGAGGAGCCCCCGGTGTCTTGCCCGCTTCCCCGCCGTGGTAATGAGGAGTAGCTGCAAAGCCTTGGCCTGTAGGCTCCTGTTAAGCAAGGGATTCTCAGGGCAAGGCTCACAGGTTCGATTTTCTTGCTTTTGAAGTGCTTCCTCCCTCCTCCCTCCCTGAAATCTGGCCAGGTAGGTACATGAATGAGTAAGGCAGGAAAGCAGCAGCCCTCGCAGTGAGGCGCTCTCACTGCTAAACAAGCTGCGGCTGCTCGGCTATGAACTCACAATCTGGTCTTTTCTTGTGATTTCGATGGCTCAAACTTCCATCACAGCCAAACATCCGTAGGGGTGGAGGGCAAGAGTTTCTAGTCTGCTTCATTCCTGGCACAGCAGGAAAAAAGTATATCTGCATTACAATACTTAAATATTCCATGAGTTGCCCTTGTACCCATGCTAAAATCAAGCCAATTTCGACCTCTGGTAAGGTCTGTTTTACTTCTGGAACCAAGTGCTTTAAAGCAGCAATCTCATTAGCTTTCTCCAGCTCCCCTGATTTCCTATTAAATACACACGGCCATATGGAAGAAGCTAGAGCTCAGATCTCCCTGTCGAGGGTAGATTTCAAATGGATTACTGGAGTCATGCATTGCAGGCAAGTGCAGGTGCAGATTGACACAGACAAAAATACTGCCGTCATGAAATTGCTGCTGCTTGCTGCTGCTGCTGCGGCTGCTGTGAAAGCCTGATCCTGCAAGCTCTGAAATCCCCACCACCACTGAAGCCGGTGGGTGTGGAAGGCATTTTGTATCTGGGAGGACTCGGATTCTAGACTAATTTTGTCCAAGTTCGGGAATACAGTTTTCAAGAGCGTTCAGCACTGGCCAAATTTTGTTCCTCCTGTTATAGCAGAAGAAAATTTTATAACAAAGACAGAGTTACGGCAAAGTTGAGTGGTCCTGAAAATGTGTCTCCATCTGTTCTGTAAAGGGACTGTGCTCCCCTCTGGAACTATCAAAGCAATTGCAACGTTATCAGAGCAATTCTGAAGCTGACAACTGGTCCCCAGTGAAAGCAGGAACAAAATTTAGTTTTGAGCATAAAATTCTCCTTCCAAAAAACGCTGGGAACTCTCTGCAGCTTCCCCACAGGTATAAATCAGAGGACTGTAACGGCTTCAGTGGTCGTAAGTCGGGAGGCAGCAGCTTTGGCTTGGGCTTGGTGCAAGTCCATGAGGCTTCAAGCACAAACACGCCCTCTTCCCCCACCCCCAGCTTAATACAAACATGGTCTCCGGTACCTGGTAGGTGTTCACAGACCCATGGTGCTTGCAGAAGGTGGTGTCCAGTTTGCACCCACACTCTAACCCTGCATTGCCTCCATACCCCTATGAAACCCCCCACTGGGAGATTAATTGCAGAGCACGGCTGAGCAGGGCTCTAAGTTTGCTCTCAGTTATCCCAGGGGGAATTTGCCCACCAAGAATTTCACTTGTAAAATGAAGTCATCTGTTCCCCTCATCCCCCAGTCTCTGTGTGCGAGGAGCACCTCTGGAGAGAGCAGGAACGGGAGGGCAACCCTGGTGCAATAGTCTCTTCCCAGCACAAGGCACTGTAAGTCCATTGCCACCCCCAGGACCCACCCTTGCTGAGCAGCTCGCTGCACCTCTTGGCTGGGCAGACAGGGCTGCGAAGGAGTAAGGAGGGATCTCCAGAGGGAGGCAGTGGAGGGAGCCTGGGTTACAGCCTGGGACGGGGCGAGCGGCGTCGCATACTAACGGTAAAGGAACTAACGGAGCAGTCACAGTTAGACTGGACACAGGTTCATGCAGCTCCTGTCCCTTCCCATCTCCTCTTCTGCATAGGTGTAATCATGTTCTCTCAGGACACAACTGCAAGTTTGCCGGTCATGCACAGACGCATTGGCTCACGCTGCTCTGGGTGTGAACAGAGTCCCCTGCTCGCCCCTGGGGACATGTAGGCACAGGACAGGGGACAGGGAGCGTGGACAGCCCAGACTCAAATCCCATTTCTCTGGCCAGTATGAATGCAACTGGATCGGTTCCTCTAGTGCAACGAGCTCAGGCCTACCCAGCAACGATCATGGAGGTGTCATTTTTGCGAGCCTACTCCTGATGGCAGAATTCTCATTATTTTCCCGCTGTCTCTCATAAATAGAAGAACAACAAACTCCCAAGCAGTCCTTCTGGGGAGATGAAACCTTTGAAGTCATCAACAACACAGGCAGTAGAGACCCTTTGCACTGAATGAACAACTCATTTTTCCCTGCTAGTGGACACAGCAGGTTGAGAAAACAGAGAACCATTTCCCATGAGTTTTCAAGTTGATGTGTAACTTTTTGTGGACATTTGAAAAACCTATGAACTAAAATCTTTGAGAGAAAAACCCTCACTTCATGGTGTCTTGAAAATCAGATCTCCTGTTTAGAGAAAAGCCTCTTGATGTTTAATCCCTGGGGAGCGAAAAGGAGCTGAGCTGCTGCAAAACAGGCAGTGGTGGACATCCTCCAGGAGAGGGACTGGGACATTGGATCAGGCTGGGTGTCCGTCAGGTCCAGTATCCCCTTGCTGCAGGAGCTGCGTGGGGCTGTGCCTGGACGGGCAGCAGGGACCCGGAGGTGACAGGTTTGTGAACTGAGTGCCCGAGAGGCACAACCCCTCCATGCATGACACCCCTGAGCAGCTCATGGCACCGGTCTGCAGCAGACCCCACCTCGCTCTCTGCCGTTTATGCATGCCGAAGATATTGTAGCTACACCCACGCGTCAGAAATGTCACACTGAGATGAGCAGAGTCTAGACAACTGGTGGAGGAGCCGCATTTGTGGAATGATAAAGCAGATCCGCAAGTTTATTTCCCCCTTTGCTGGGAGAAAGTTAAGCTGGAGGGGAGTGCAAAGCCCCTGCAGGTAAGGGGGATGAAGGAGAAGTTAAGATGTCTGAGACTGACTCAACAAAAAATAATGAATCAAAATTCCCAGTGGTGCAGCTTGTGAGGACTGAACGGTCCGACTCAGGCAGAGGGAGCAGAGAGGCAACCCGGAGCCACGGGGGACATATTAACTTCATGGACCTTCACGGCAGGGAGGGTGTTTCTTCTCCAGGGCCAGGCAGGCAGGCTGGCCTTAAACCAGCATTTCCCTTCCAAAGGGCTCTGAAGGACTGACTTACCCGATGCCTGTTGAACTTGGGACGGCTTTCGCTGTCTGCCCTGCACAGACCCCTTTGGAGATCCCACCGAAGGCAAGGCACACACCCCGTTCCCTTCTCTGCTGCGCTTCCTCGCTGTTTTCGCTGGCAGCTCAGGTGGAAGGGGGAGATGGAGGTGGCAAGCTTTGGGGTGCAGGAAAAGCAAGCCAATTCATCTCAGACACAGACTGCAGCAGCAATATGACTTCCAGATGGGAGATGTTATACAGATACAGGAAGAAGGCAGGACAGGAGAAAACTAATTGCCAGCAACACAGGATGAACTGGAAAGAGGACGAAGACAAGGGCATTTCTTCAGGCACTACCTCCTCTTCAGGTTGCATCGCTCCTTCTACTAAAAGGAGGACCAGAGCACAAAGTCTAGAGCCAGAATCAAATTTCGCAAAAGAAGGGGATGAGTTTAATTTTTTTTTCTTTAGGTCTGTTTCCGCAGCCGTAGGATTGGGGGTTAGGGCCAGGCTTGCTGTACGTTCACAGCTCTAGGGCCAGGGAGCTGGTTCCCGCAGACAGGACCTCTGCCCAAATTCACACATCCCAGCAGCAAAGGGACCCGGCTCCCCCATCCCACTGCCTGCCCTGGGACTAGGGCACAACCCACAGAGGTGGACCAGGCGCTGCCCTTTTTCCTGTCCTGTCCTGCTTTCACCTCCAGGTCACAAAGTCCCCAGGCAGTGACACAAACCTGGCCTTGCAGCTGGCTCCAAACCCTTCTCCGGCCACCCTGCCAGCCCAGCGAGCTCGGCTCTGGCCACACCGTGGCAGCATTCATTCGCATTGTACGCCATGCTAGATGCTCTGCTGGGACCAGCAAAACTGAGACCTGGATCTCAAATTCACCCAGTGCCTGGAGGCCTTTTGCTCCTGGATTTTGGGCTGGAGCTGCTTCAAGCATTCAAGGAGGCAAAGTTGCAGAAGATGGTCACAGCACGTGGAGACGTGGCCAGCCAAGCAGCAGGAAAGGGCAGGAGGTCCTGGCTGAGGGAGGGGATAACTGCACAGCCTGGGGCCAGGGGAGCCAGCGCAGCTTGTACATGGACTGGGAGAGCAGCAAACCTCCTGCAGCTGTTTTTGTTCCTACTTTGGCTTAGGGCAGCTAAGCTTAGCCCTCTGAAAGCAAGCTCACCATTGCAGCTCCTGGATAAACCCTGTGCTGTTGCCGGTGCAGGTGCTTTGCTCCATACAAGCATCAGTGCACAGTTCAGCAGAGCAGGGGCAGGAGGAAAGGATCAGCGTCTACCAGCTCAAAATGTCAACCCCATATCCCTGCCTCCAGCAAGAGCTGCAGCCGTACCCTGCTGTCCCCATCCTGGCAGTAAGGGAGGACAAACCTTCTTCAGGGTGAGAAAGGGAGGAGAAGGAGGAAGGACACACAAGGTCATGGATGCTTTACCTTGCAGACAGCTTTTCTCTGTTAAAGGGACTGATACCTTTCTGTGATTGTGTTAACAGATTGCTTTTGGGGCCAGATTTTTGCAGCAGGGCTGAGGTGTGAGCATGTCAGAGCCCAGAATCACGCAGCATCTTTGCAGCTGATCTCACCTCCCTTCTCACATGAGATGTCCCGGCAGAGACAGCTCGTGCCGCTGGCAGGTGGCGCAGAGCCTACAGAGGGGACTGGCTTGCCACCGAGATGCCACGTGTATTTCTTTTGGCAGGCAGGTCGCTCCGTGCCGGCACTTTCTGCTCCCGAAGGTGTGGAAGTGGCTGGGGTCTGCTGTCCTAGAACTGCTCACGAGACTGTGCTAAGGTGGAGCTGATGCTCTCTGGGCTTTCAAGAGTCCTTGGTTGGCACATCCTCACCAAGGACCAGGAGCCTCTGTAACCGTCCAAGTACTGCCTTCCAAATAAGTTTTGTTACCAGGAGGTGCCTCTTGCCGCCGGGGTTGGAGCCGCTTCTCTCCCATCCTCATGGCTTTCCAGTCTCACCTGGGAGAGGGTTCACACATTCACTGCATGCAAATGCAGCCGGTCCCTGAATCTGTCCCACCAGCATCATGGCTGCAGATCACATATCTCCCGTAAAGCCTTCCAGAGTACAGCCTGGCCAAGCAGCAGTCATTGCCATGAGTTTTTCCCTAGCATAAACATCAGCCTGTGTGTTCGATGCTTGCTCCTCTGTGGGAGGACTTTCATGACAGCAAAAGTGGGGACTGAGCATAAGGAGAGGCTCATGGGGAACAAGGAGCAGAGAAGGAGGCAAACATAGTGCAGAGTCCATTTAGGAGAAATCACAACACGTGAATCAGAGACATCCTACCCTTCAGATCAAAACAGAGACATTTGTACCCAGGCTGCTTGGGGATGAACAAAGTTCATGAGGGCATTGCACATCATCTGCCCCCAGCCTCGGGCGTGTGCCCAGGTCTGTACATGTCCAAAGGGAAGCCAAGAAAATGCAAGGATTCAGCCAAGCACCGAGCTGGGGAAAGGGGGATCCTGGGGGAAACAACCCCCAGCTCCGGTCAAGCAACAAGACCTAGCCATTGCCCAGCCCCTGCCACCTCTGCTCTCCCCCAAAACACCAAAAACGCGGGTGATCACGAAGGTGGTGATTTCATGCAGCTGCAAAATGCCCTCATGAGAAGAAGGACAAATGTGAAGTTCTGTTAAGAGCCACTGCAGATTATAAAGCCATCGTACTTCAGTGGGGAAATCCAGGGAAAGGAGGTGGAAAGAAACGGCCACAGGACAAGAGCAAGAGAAAGAGGAAGAAAAGGAAATAAAAATCATCATCATCATCAGGACACAACAACAGGATGAAAGACAGAGCACTTTCCATGGGCAGTTCCCCGCGGAAAAAGAGCCACCGTGTCCGTGAAATACAAAACCCGGTGCCCTCCGGCTGGAGGGGGCAGCAGGTGCTGGGACTGGTTTGGCATCCCCTTGGGGCGAAGGGTCCAGTTAGGAGCAGAAAACCCTGCAAGGGAAAGGGGAGAAAGGCTGGCCTTAGAAGGAGCGGTGAGGAGCGTCTAGGACTAAGGACTTCCCAGGGGACCACGTTGTAGACAGGAATTTACAGAGCCCTTTGCAGCTGGGTGAGGTGGGCAGGTAGGTAACCCTTATCGCTACCTAAAGATGGGAAACTGAGGCACTCTGTATACAGTGCAGACCCCAGAGTATGTGCTGCATTGGAGAAAAATTCCTACCAAACCACAGGGATGTTGGGAAACTCGCTCCAGGTCAGCCGGGCACTACACGGCACAGCCAGGAGTGCAGGGAAGGGATTGCACCCCAGGCTGCCAAGGGCCAGGACAAGGAGCAAGATCCCTGCAGCCGCCCATCCTTTATCCTAAATAATCCTTCTGCTCAGCCAGGGAAAATCCCACCACGACAGAGCTGAGCAAATGGCAGGACGTGGTAGAACAGAAACAAATATAGCAAATGTCAAGTGTTTTTACTTCTTTTGGCTGTTTTTACAACAGTGGAAAGAAAAGCCTCTAGATCTTTCCTAAGCGGGCATGCAGCAACCTGGAGACCTCTCCCGCCGCGGGTACCTGCTACCTGCACCCCTGGAGCCAGCCAGGACCCCCACAGCCAGCACTGGAGCTGGGGAGAGCCACCCCTCACCATGGGTCCTGCAGACCTTCCAGCCCATCATCTGCCGGCTCGCTGGCAGGGGAGAAGAGGCAGGCAGCGGGTAGGACTCTTTTGCTTTGCATCACCATTTGGATGGGTTTGTCAGGTCTGAGCATGTTGGTATGGCAGGTGCAATAACCTAGGAAGGCCAGGGGGGATTTGTCCTAGCGAGGTGACAGCTATTTCAGAGAGACTGCCAGGCAGCAGCCTCTGCTTCCAGTGCAAAAATCAAATGCCTTTTCTCAGCCTCTGCTGTAAGGCGGCCCACACATGTGCAAAAGTTAAAGCTCCCTTCCCCATCCCACAGCCCACGCGCTTGGGAGACAACTGCAGGGGTTAAAATAAACATGTCAACTCACTCATCCGTATCTTTTTTGCTCTCCTCAATGAATGCAATAGACTCAGATCTAAGGCGGTTAGTCACTTCGTACGTACGCAGGGTGACTCCAAAAATATCCTCGTGGTACCGGCTGTCATCCTGAAACAGAGGATGGGAGAGGGGCAGTGGGAAAAAAGGGAGTATTTACAAACAGTTGGTGTTGCTGCAGCACCAGAAAGCTCTCGTGTTGTGGGTAGGTACCAAATACACAGCAAATGTTCTGGGGCCTGTCACAAGAGCTGGTGGGACAGGCAGGGCAGAGGGGCAGGAACAAGCAGGGAGGTGAAATGACCTTCCCAAGGTCACACTGTGGGGCAGTGGTGGAGCTGCTCGGTGCATTAGACCTCCTCAACTTCTGGCAACCCAGGGACTGCCTGGCCGTCAGGGGGACAAGTAGCCCGAGGCCGGCCCACGTACGAGAGCTTTTGCTTGCAAACCAGCTAAAAACGTGGCTCTGGGCTCCCTCGGCTCCTGGATGGAGCGTGGGTACATGGTTCAGAAGGGGTAGTCCCATAGGAATCGGGCTGAGTTATCCTCCTGGGCAGAAGCAGAGCCATTCGAGCACCACCCTTGGGCCTGCGTCCCAAACTGAGTTCATTTATGCTTCAGCTGCAACGTCTGCACTAATGTGTTTGCCCAGCCAGCCACACAGACAGAGGAGATTTGGGGAGGGGGACCCACAAACTGCCCTGTTAGATTGCTGCAGTGATGGAGGCACAGCAGGGACTTAGCAAGGTGAACAAGCCCTGCCTGGGCTACCCAGGGTGCCCAAAAGAGCTTGTACCAGTGCTCAGCACAGCACCAAGCTCATCGCAGGAGTCCAGTGCAGGCTGAGGCGGCTGCAGCCTGGAGCAGAGCTCCTGCAAAGCGAGGTGACTTCCACTGCGCACCCAAAGCTTTGGAAGATCACGCTCCCAACCTTGCCTGGGTGCAGGCAGCATGGGTGGGAGCTGCAATCCCCCTGCCAGCGCCCGTCTCCTTGGTGCTGCCCGTTCTGCAGGAGGAGGCACCAGGTGCAGCGCCCGTGGCAGGAGCTCGCGTGGTGTCTCGTGGTGCAGACGCTACTCACCCGCAGCTTGCTGATGAAAGTGCCTGCCTCCTCCACTGACAGCTGGCCCTGCTGCCTCACGATGCGCTGAATGGTCTTGAGGACGTCCCCAGCCATGGTGACATCTCCGCAGACGTAGATGTGGCCTCCCTGCTCCTTCAGTGCTTTGAACACAGTTTGGGCCAGCTGCTCCTGTAACACGTCCTGCACGTATTTCTGAGGGAGGAGAAGGAGGTGGGAGCTGAGATTAACTACAGCTTCTCAGCCCTATCCACCTGCACGGCCCAGCCAGCTTTGTGTGCAGCAGCTGCCTTCAAGGGGGAGCATTGCCTGCACCTTGCAGCACCCACAATGATAGAAAAGAGACGGGGAAGGCAGCAAAGCATCATTTTGCTCTTGCATTTTCACACCTTCACCACATATCTTATTGCCAGGCCTGCTCAGGTGGCGGTGGGGATTTAGACCAGATGTTTGTGCTGGCTCTGGGCCACCCCACCGGGTGATGTCCCTCCTTGCCCACCTGCTTGGGAAGACGTGCCTTTCCCCTCCTCATCTGCTCCCACCTGGTGAGGATGGCTGCAGCCCTCCAGGGCAAAGCGTGAGCAATGTGGGCATGCATGCAGGGCACACAAGGATGGGGATGTGCCCTGGGAACGGGGCTGCACTGGGAAGGCCACGATCCTGCACACTTATGCAACCAGAGCGCCCCAGGGCATGAGACGCTGTGGCTGTGCCAAGGAACCAGCATTTCCACACCGTGCCGGCTGGCCATGGTCGCCCAGGGCTGCACACCGGGACTGGAGCAGTGCCCGCCACGCACCTTTGGTTTGTCCGGTTCCCGGGAGTAGGCTGTGTACAGCTCTCTGAAGACACCTTGGCTTTTGGCAAAGAGCGTCTCCTCTTTGTAAATGTGGTCGATCCTGGACTGCCGGCAGCCAAATACCAGGACCATAGGACAAGGCTTCAGACCTGGAGAAGAGACAGGGGAAGCAGTTAGCCCGGGGACCACCGATACCTGCTTTCTGCAAGCCACCGTCCTGCAGATCTGGCAGCAGCCCCAGCACCCAGCGTGAGACTGCCAGGAGCTTTTCCTGGCCAAACTGGGAGGGAGGAAAAACCAGCAAGGAGGAGGTAATGCACTGCCTGAGCCAGCACATGGCCTGGGATCACATGGCAGGGGCGCTTGTGGCAGATTTTGGGGAGAAATTAAACGGTTTTTTTCCTAAATGGTCTAAATGATAGGTGGAAAATGCATATTTTACATAAATTTGCATTAAAAGTTCTTTAAAAAAAAACAACTCCAGCACTACCGTTATGCCATAAAAACTTGCAAAGTTTTACAGGTGGGTTTTCATGGAGTTTGTTTTGGGAGTTTGGGCTGGCCTCCAAGCCTGCACTTGGGTCAGCCGCTGCTTCAGGAAGCCCTTTGCCTCTGCTGGGGCGGCCCGGGCGGGAGATTGGACCCCCCCATCCCCACACCACCAGGCCAGGTTTCTCCTGAGATGAGAAACAGGAGGAATAAGCATCGACCCACCTTTGTGCTGGATTTCAAAAAGCCGCTGCTGCCAGAAGCTCCGGAAAGGGGCGATGCCGGTGCCGGGGCCGATGAGGATGCAGGGCACCTGGGGATCCTGGGGCAGGTGGAACCCGGGCGCACTGCACACATCGAAGACACCAGTTAAACCCAAGCAGGATGCTCCCTCCCTCGCCTCTGCCCATGGCAAGCGGCGACACCACCCATAGAGGGAGGGGTAGGTAACAACGTGAAATCCCAGAAAGTGACATTTTAGCACAGAAGAACTGCACCCCAGAGGGACCCATTTGCTCACAAATCCAGCCCTGTTTTCTCTGCGCCCTTAGTGCTTTGCAAAGAAGAATTGAGGGCAAAGAGCTCATCCTGCAAGGGGGCTCACCCCATCTTTTTCACCCCTTGCCTTGTGTGGACCACTTACCCTCTTACAAAACAGGGTACTACTTCATCGGTCTGTATCCGATTGAGCCAAGAGGAACAGACTCCATGGTGGATTGGTCCTTCTCCATCTAGGAGGGGAGAAAAGGAGGTCTGTACTTGACACACCAGCCAACTACTCCAGTTGCTTTCCTTTCTGAAACCCTCCCTGCTACTTTCCACATGAACACCTCACTGAAACCTTTACTATCTCCGCATCCACCCCCCATGAACTTGGCAGAAGTTTGGCACTTGGATCCCTCTGTGGAGTTACCCAAGTTCACCCAGGACCCAGCTCTGGGATAGTTGGACCTCCACAATATTTAGGAAGCACCCAACTTCTCTTTGGTCCTTTTTGGCAGAAGCAGGATCATGCTGTAGTGCTTCCAGACATAAGTGCTCCATGGCAGCCCCAGATGAATGGCCAGTGTCTTCCCCTGTGTCCTGCCTGCTGCAGGGGTGACGGGGCTGTGTCCATCTACCCCATGACCAGGGCTGCTTGGGACACGTCAGTGCTTGCACAGGTACAGAAATCTGGCTAGCTGTGGCAATGTGGACTTTGGTGTGGGCAAACAAATGATCCCACGTGGAGCTTGGAGCCACCGTGGCTGGTCTGTTGCTGGTACCTGACCCAGATCTGGCATCTCTGCAATACGCTGCCCTTTGATGGATGGCCATTCTCCATAACATGGGACAGCAGTGTCATGGGTTGAAGGAATCTAGTCACTGCAGCAGGTAGAAAGGCTTTAAAATAACATCTCTCTGCCAAAGACCTTGTGGTGTTGCCCACGTGCTAATGCTTTTTCCCTGCTCTCCACACCAAGCCTCTCTCCACTGACCCCTGTATGAGCATGGTACCTCTTGTGCGATAGGAGACCACTGCCACGGTGAGGTGGACCTCATCTGGGTACATCTCTGGGGAGGAACTGATGGAGTAGTAGCGCGGTTGGAGGAGGGGGAGCTGTGTGAGCAGCAGCGTGGAGGGCATCTGCACTGAGGGGAACTCCTCCAGCACCTCCACGATGGTGGGGTTCTTGGACCACTTCCATTCCTCGTACTCCTGCAAGCCCTGCAGCCAGGGAAAGAGGGAGGGAGGGAGGGAGGGAAGGAGGAGAGTGCTGCAGCATCGACCTCTTCCAAGCCAGGTGCCTCTACCAATATCCCACCAGGCCTATGGCAAAGCTGGGGTGGGTGGCAGTGAAGGCAGGCAGGAGGAGGCCTGCTGCCATGGGTAGAGACTCAGCCTAACCACAGCGTGGGATGAAAATGCCCTGGGGTTGTGGTAGTCCCCAGGGCCTTGAGGAACTTGGGGCTTGGGGTCTGAGGCTTTACCTTGCTAAGGACCTGCAGACGTTTCTTCTCCTTGTCACTGATGGCCAACAAAGCAAACTGCTGCAGCAGCAGGGGTGTGGGAGGGGTGGTGATGTCCAAATAGTACTTAAAAGCCTGGAAGATGGTGCATGGTGGGACACGGTTCTCATCTGTCCAGTTACTGATGACACCTGCCAGGAGGGAATTCAGCACAACCATGGGATCAGCTGAGCATAAGAGCCAAGGTGGACAAATCCTTGCTTTCATTCTCCCTTATCAGCTCTGAGACAGTGAATGATGAAGAGCTGGAAAGAAGAGTCAATGAGATATCCTCATGCTACAAGTAAGATGCTCTACAATGAGCATAAATATGAGTCTGATGATACTCCACCACCTTCAGCCTCGGTCACGCTGAGTTAGTACTGTTTTCCATCTCCTGTTACACTGTGCATGGCGGTAGGGTATCAGACTTATCCCTGAAATACAAGGTTGGGACGGTCCATCAAGATCCCTTAACTCTTCTTTCCAGTCCTAGACATTGCTCTTTCCATGAGAATATGAATGCCTTTAATTTTTCTGAAGAATGAGGAAACATCTTCTCCCCAGGGCCCTGCTCACCCTTCAAACCCTTGCTCTGCACCTCAAATGCACATGGCTCTGGGCAGAGGAAGGTTGAAGGAGGTGCTCCCAATCCAGGCAAATGTACCAGTGAGATGGGAAATGATTTCTCCTGGGGGCCACCTACCTCCCCGAGGAGCTACAAGAACCACTACAAGGGATGGGTGAGGAGGAGAGAGGCCACCTCTACGTAGAGGTGGCCCTGGTTACCTAGAGCTGTGTTCCTCTCCTCCAGGAGCTCCACCTTTACCAGCTGGTTGGCTGGAGGGGCATCTTCAAGCCTGTCGATCAGGGTATTGACCAAGTCTTCGTGGTTCCCTGGAAACACACCCAAGTGGTCCCCGGGCAGGTACTGCAGTTCCTGGTGTCCGTTGGTGTGGAGCCGCAGGAAAATTGTCAAGCGACTACAGGGAAAGGAGAAAAAGCAGGATGTGTTTTGGGGGAGTCCTTCAGGGAGTCTGGCCTCAAGAGACACTGGGTGTGCTGGGCAGCAGTGGCATGTCCAAGCTCTGGTGCCCCGCTGAGCACGTCGCTAAAGACACAGCAGAGAGCTAGAAATGACACTGCAGTGTCCGCCTCCCCTCGCCTCTGACTCACTCTCAGAGACTTTTTAAAAGGGAAAACCAGTTTAACCTCTTGCTTCAGCAATTTTATCCTTTCTTTGCATGCACCCTGCCACTCCACAAGTGCGGCCACCCATCTCCTCATCCTTACAGGCAGCGGGTTAATTTATGTAGCGGCAGAGGTTTCACTGTATAAGAAGGCAGGAAACACCCTTCACGGGGTTAATGTGGCTCCCAGCCTTGGTGATGATTTGCACAAAGATGGTATCCATGGGACATTCAGGGGTCAAGGGATATTCGCAGCACGGTGTGCATGGATGCTTGGGTGCACCACGAGTGCATTCAGCTCCCACAGGTCTCGGGGCAGCTGCATCTCTTACCTGGACTTTGGGCTCTGCAGGTTCTGGCGTGTGATAAGCCGGGCTGCATAGACGCGTTTTTTGTGGATGCTGTACAGTCCTGGGGAGGAGAAGAGTCAGTGAAGCAACACAGCAGAGCGTTGCCAAGGCAGACAGCTTCTGGCTTTTGCAGGGCTGTCGGCCACCACTGCGGGTTCAGCCCTTTGGACTGGAGCTGGCTGAGGTCAGCCGCAGCATGCGGACCGTGGGCTCAACCACCCTCCTGCCCCCATCTCCTGCAAAGCTTCAGTGAGCCTGGGGGATCAGAAACCTCCAGGGGGAACCAAACACGTGTCCCTTTTGTTAGTGACTGAGGAGGACGCCGAAACCACCCGCACGAGGCACGGGGACGTGCCCTCATGTGCAGGCATGCACCTCTCACTGCCAGTACCACCTGGCTGGTAGCAAAGAGCCTGAATTTAGGAAGAGCTATGCCAGTGCGGCAGATCATCAGCTGCAGGAGCCATGCTGAGGGGCCAGGTGTCGGTAGGCTGGACCTGCCATTGCACCGCAACGCTCAGCGGAGCGGCATTTGGACAAAGCGAGCTTGGAAAGCTCCCAGGTTTCCAGCTCTTTGCTTCAAAAAATGAGGTCAGGAGGAGGGAGATCACATCATATCCCAACATCTCAGTTACAGATACAGACACAGACCAGCCAGAGGGGCCTGAGACCATCACAAACTGCCCTTTGGGCATGTGATGGAGGGGAAAGGCAAGACTGAAATGCTGGGAATTTAACACAGAATAAGTAAGGAAATTTGGCCCCTTTGCCCCCACTTGAGCCCACTATGTCTTCTCCTCCACCTGCCCCATGCCTAGAGCCCTCCGGGATGACCCCGTCTTTGTACCTTGTGTGAGTTCTGGGGCTTCAGCCACATAGGTCAGGCGAAACTTGCTCCTCTTCCAGCTCCGGTCATTGCTGATGAGGGAGTTGTTTGCTTTCTCGATGTTGACGTCGTCCCCCACGCAGAACACGTCGCACGCTGCCTGCAGCACGCACAAGGCTGTCAGGCATCTCCCTGCTGCCCCTGGGCTTTCCGACTGAGCCCCACGATCCCCCTTGTCCCACCCACCTCAGCCAACGCATGGAGGACGTACACATACACACCCCAATGGTGTAGGGCTATACTGGTGGCCATGGGCGTATCTCATGCTGCCCTCCTCCCCCAGGCATCTCGGATAACGCGGGAATTCAACACAGTGCTCACCCTTTGGCAGTCATCACAAACCAGAGCGTCAGCTCCACCAAAATATGGAGAACCTCTTTATTGTGGGCCAGGGTGATGGACGGGTGTCCCGGTGTAGGGAAGGGGAGGCTGGGTTTCAATGCAGCTCTAACCAGCAGCTTTGCTCTGTCCCTGTGTCCTTCTACCCCCTGCTCCTCCCTGGAGCACAAGGGAAGCAGGTTACCTTGAAGACCTTCTTGGCCCAGGTCCTGAAGGACTCCTCTTGGCCACAGAGCTCATCCCCTTCTCCCATGCGGAGGATCCGCTCTCCACCCAGTTCCTCCAGGAGAGTGTCCACCGCCCGGGCAAAGGCGCAGAAATGGGGGTAAGCACGCGACCCCAGCCCAAACACAGAGAACCTGCGGAGAGGTGACACAGCTGTGGCTACCGAGCTGGGAGGGACACCGATGTCTCCCCCTCCCGCACCACCACGGCCAACATCAGCATCGGGGAGCGTGGAGGGATCTGCACGTTGCAAAAATACATCATGTGTTAGGTAAGAGCTGTGATAGGAGAAAGGCTCTGTGCAGCACCAGCTCCAGCTCTGTCCCAAGAAATTGCTGCCTCCCACCCCATCCTATTTACCTGACGTTAGCCAGGGGCCCTGTGCTTTCAAAGTTGTCCCTGGAGTCAGGGCCATCGCTTGAGGATTTCCGTGCATCCGAGTAAGAGGAGACGCTGTTGAAACGGACCTTGTAGCTCCTGCGAACAGCAACAACGTCAAGTATTACAGTGATGATAAATGTGCGTGTGGTTCCCACCAGGCTGTGTGCTCAGAGGGGACCGGGTTGTGGAGGAGACCAAACAAGAGGAGGCTCAAGCTCAGGACTCAATATTTCATGAGCCGGCACCATGATCAGTGGCTAGAGCAGGGAAATGTGCTCCCTCCCGGGGGTAAGCCCATATGTTGCATCCCCCTAGCCGGACCTGGTCTGCTCCATGGGGTCCTCCAGTCACCACCTCCCAGTGGGTTGACCCAGGTGTTGGCCACCATATTTTCCCCAGCGGTGCAGAGCTGACAGGACCTTTGGCTTTACCTGTCCTTCCCTGGTTGCACACAAGGTCGGGTATATGTCTGAACAGATATTCTGAAGGGTTTTTCATTCATAGGAAGTAAGAAAAAAAAAAGAGTGAGAGAAGAGGGGATGAGGAGGGGGAAGGGGAGTGGAGAAAAAAATCTGACAACAGCAAAAGTATTTCTGAATTAAACCATCTTCAAAAATTGCTCTACTCAAGAGTTTCTAAATATACTGCCAGAGCAATGAAGCAGTAGTGTGTGGATGAGTCACAGAAGACTTACTGCACCCAGCGCACCACGCAGAGGAGACAACCCCTGAGCAAAATAACTGCCAGGGTCGTAGAGCCCCGTGCTCCACCTCTGCTCCGGAGCCTCCTCCTTTCTGCCCAGACCTCTCATGCCATTCTGCTTCACTCCATCTGGACGGACCCACTTCTTTCTCCACTCTCCCTGGGCCATGTCCTCACCCTGGGTTACGTGGTGAAGGCAGGGCAGCACAGCCCACCAGTTTAGATGGGCATGAAGCCCACGTTCCCGCTTGGGTGCTGGGCCCAGGGACGGGGCACCAGCAGCTTTTGCTGAAATGAATAGGTCTTTGTGGCAGGGGACGACTGTTGAAGGATGGGCTGCATTTGAACAGTGGGTCCTTAAATAGGAATGGCTTATGAATGCCTCTGAAAATCCTTGGAAAACCCTTGCTGTGAGACAGAAGAAACCAAATATACAACCATAGCAAAACCCCTGGGCTGTGGGCCGCAGGGCCCTGGCAGGCTCCTCGAGACACTGTGGCTTAGAGAGGCCACGATCCCCACCCTGCAGGCTCAGCCACCCTCAGCATCCCCTGGTGGACATGGAGCTGGGAGTCCATGGGGTGCATGGGCAGGAGCTGCTCTATCCAGCCCTTTCCTACAGACGCCAGGCTGATGCTGCCCTTCTTCCCCAGATGGTCTCCTCCAGGCCGTCTTTTCTCATTGCAGAAGCTTTTTTTCATGCTTAACGTCAGCACCTCTTCCTCCCATACAGAGCCATGACCTCTTGGCCTGTCCCGGGGGGGGCCATGGGGAGTAATTTATTCCCTCCGCCTCTGCAGTCACCTTTTCCGTATGTGAAGTCTGCTACCGCACTGCATTTCTGTCTCCTCTTCTCCAGATAAAATAGCTCTCACCCTTTTGATCTGTCCTCGCAGGTCACCGTTTCCAGCACTCTGACCACTTTTGCTGTCAGGTAACAAAGCCACAGGCTGTCCTGGCTCTTAGAAACTCCTGCCAGTCCCTTAAATTACATTTAGAGGTGACTGGGACAGCCAGCACCGAGCTCAGGTGCTTTTGTCCTCCTCAAATCTGCCTGGCTTGCCACGGGTGGCACCTCTGCACCCAACCCCATGTTGCACCAACCCAGCCCCAAAAAAGCGAAGATCCTTGGGGTAAGAACCACACGCAAAATGGCCCTTCTCCATCCAGACACCTCCAGGGCAGCCTGCACCGCCCATTTCGTCAGCTGTCCCCATTAAGGCACGAGGCCATTAGAAACCTAAGGGGTTTTCGGCTCGCGAGCCCTGCGGGGATCCATCAGATTACTTGGCTGCACAGCAAGGAGACCACTTCAGGGCTGCTGCGTCACCAGCAGCGGAGAGGTACAAATCGGTCCCTGCCCTGCCCTGCCCGGCGGTGTTCGTCACCCCTCTGCAGCCCCGCTGGCACTGCTCTGTGCTGCTCAAGCAGAAAGTCAGGGCGGTTAAGTTGCACTGCGTCACTGGCCAGTGCTAATTCTGCCTTAATTAAGGAGCAGCCTTTTGCCAGTTGCGAGCATCGCTGTGTTAACTCAGGAGAGACTCCAGAGCAGAGCAGTGTCCCAATTAGGCAAAATATATTGTACTTAATAGCTAAAATAAGAGGAGGCCCCAAATGATTAACACTTTGCCGGCTGCCCTCACTTCCCAGCCTCTGGGACATGCAACACGATGCTCAAGGCTCATCTTCCACTGATGGGGGATTTTCTAAAACCCCAGACCCTGTCTCCAAGGTACCATTTCCAGACTCACTGTTATAAACATCACAGCCAGTATTTATAACAGCTCTTATTTTCCCGAGAAATATTTTCACATGATACAAGAAGTTAAATTTGGTGCTCAAGTCCTCCCCCACCTGGAAACTCCTTTCTACCTCCAAGTCTTACTATTTTGCTGTCTCCTGGACAGCCCCAGCTCTCAGATTCGATGATTTGGGGGGAATTGCAGCTTTTATTTGTTTTTTTTGTAGATGCCTCTTACAGCTGAAGAGAGAAGCTTTAAAATGTCAGCCCAGGGAATTACAAGCTGGAGCCCACAGGCATGCCTGACTCAGTGCTTTTGTCCTCCCTGGGACCTCCACCCGCTCCATCCCCTGGTCCTCCAGTCAGGTCCCATCCCTTGGACCTTTGCAAACTTGAAACCTGCGTGAGGATTTCACACTCCCTTCTGAGAGGAGGAAAGCAGAGAAGCAGGCTGTCCCGGCTGCGGGGCTGCCTGCTTGCTGGGCTTGTGAGTGGGAAGGGAGGGTTTTGGGGTGCTCTTACTTCCTCTCCTCCAGGTTGGAGTTGGGATTCTTCATCTCCATTAATGCGCAGCCGAATTTCTACAGAGAAGAAATAAAAAAAGGCCATCAGTTTTGCCGGTGTCTGCAGGAAGCGAAGCCGTGACCAAAGCCTGGACTGCGGCTCTGCTCTCCGCTTGCTGTTCCCAGCAGCCCGCAGCGCTGTCGTACAGGGCTGGAGGAGGTCGTGGCTCCCCAGCCAAGGGGCTGGCACCTTTTGTGTGACACTGACATCAGTCGTACAGGACGAATTTAGCAACGTATTAGTTACTTGTCTCACGGCAGGGAATAAGTAGATATCCCTATTTCAGAGCAGGCTGGAGGCAGGTAGGCACAGCACCAGGTATCACACAGAACCTGGACCTGTTGTGGGCCATTCCAGCTCAGGCTGAGCAAAAAGAGGACACTCTTCCCTGTTCCCCACCATCTCTCTTCTGCCCGTGTCCCTGCGCTCTGTCCTACCTCTCCATTCTCAGGTGGGTCTCCGTTGCCAAATGTGCTTGTGACCACCAGGACCATGGTTTCATGTTCTAGGTGCACAATGTCATACTCGTCCATGGACATCACCTGGGAGCAACAGAGATGTTAGCAAGAGGCCCTCAGTGGGGAGCTCTGCCACCAGGCAGTCTCCTGGGATGGACCCCAGTCCACCTGGGGATGGGAGCAGCGTCTCCTTGCTGACTCCATGCCAGTGCACTGGCCGAGATCTCCACACAGGGAGGATGGGAACAAGAGCCTCAAGGGACATGGACAAACCATGGGGCTACCACCTGAGAGGCAGAAGACAAATGTATGCCACAATGCCTGCAGGAGCATTAGCTGGAAATGCTATTCACGTGCAGGCTTCAGTCAAGACCCACAAGGTCACATCCTGGGAGCTTCTGAAGACCCTTGGCAGCTGGGAAGCTCCACATGCGTTGGAGCCATGCATTTTCCAACAGCCATGTATTTCCTTGGGCCACACAGATGCACACATAATCTTGCAGGGGCTGGGAGCTAGTACAATACCTTGGCATCGAAAGCGTGCTTGAAGATTTCGCACAGAGTTTTTGCATAGACCTGCGACTTCCCTGTTTCAGTGGCGTACAGGATGGTCGCTTTGACCCTCTTGGCCATGGCCTGTCCCATCAGCTTGGCTGAGAACTTCACAGCCCTAGGAAGCAAGAATAAATCCTGGTAAGAGAGCTTGCTTCCTTGTCAGTGCCTCTAGCCCAGACTATTCTCACCATTCTATTTATTATTAAATGAACAGCCTGCCTTAAAAACCTGCAGCATCACTTTTTTTGTTGTTATATGCCAAACAGGGAAGCTATGGAAGAGCGTGTTCATCTTGACTTGTCAGAGAGGAAGACTGCAAAGGGGGAGCTTGAACACAGAGCTGAAAAACCTGAATGGGTATAAGGAGTAAAATGCTAAATCAGGTGTGGAGGTGGTCTCTCTGCAGGGACAGAGAAGCAGAAGAATCAGGGGCAGCAGTCGCTGAAAGCAGTGACCAGATAACCTCAAAGGAAAAGCTGGAGACCAGCCAGAGCCCAAGCTACGGGAGGAACAGTGGCTTCTCCATCTCTTCGTGTCTTTAAATCCGACCTGGCTGCCTTCCTGCAGGAGGTGTCCTAGCCGAGCAGAAGCGCCTGGGCTCCACACATCACACGCAAAGCCCCGAGACACTGAGAAGGTCAGACGAGGCTGTCTGTAGTCCCTTTGATTTGCACTCCAGTGACGCTATGAACTTTACTCAGAGGAACAGCCCTCCTGAGGCTGAGAGGTTGCACATTTATTTGAGCGTTTGCAGGGCTGTGTCTAGCCGGCTGCCTCCTGTGGCTGCAGTCGTGACTGGATGCATTTGCTCCAGTTTTTCCCACTGGCTCAGCTCTGACAGCAGGGCAGAGGGGCCCAGAGAGGTCACCAGCCTCTCTAATCCTGGCCAAGGTGATGCAGCACTAGAAACACTGGCTCCTTATCTATGCTGGCGCTGCTGGGTGGGTTGGCATCAGTAGGAGCACAGCGATGGGGGACAAGGGAGGCTGTCATCAGCCAGCTTTGGGTTACACGGTGGGGCACCAAGCCCAGTGTGACAAGCTTATTATTTTAGGGCCTTTCATAATCACGGAATTTGGACATCAACATTGTTCTTCCTAAGTGCAGAATATCTTCACCTTTTCTAAATGGACCATCAAGCCTTTAAATGGGGCCACCAGAAAGGCAGGTCTGGATTTAGCCTCGTGTGTTGCAATAGGGAAGAGGCAGTTTTCAGGGGGCTGAGAGAGCAGAAAGCACCTCTGTGGCCTTTGCAAGCATAAGGGCTGCTTGATTCAATTCGACAGGGTGATCAGCCCTTGCCCCGGGTGATCAGGTTCAGTGGGACTCCTGCATCCCTTTCGGATGAGCTATGGGGAATGGAGGTTGCAGCTGGACTGGTTACACTGGCAGGAGAAGAGAAGCCCAGCTTCCCCCTGCCCCTCCTGCCAAGGAGGGAAGAAATGCTCTAGGTTTGGAAAATCACTTGGGGCAAAAAAAAAGGGGAGGAAAGAAGAGGTAGAAACCCCATCAGGCTGGTATGTCCTGCCTCCTCCGGGCAGCTCCCCTCCGTGTTGAAGCCAGCCTCAGGACCATTTATATTTGCTGCTATACAATCACTCCTCAGCATAGTTCTGCATATTAAAGTTGGCAACTTTAATATTTTGCTTTCCCATGACAGTAGTGTCTCCTGTCCCCAGGGCTTACACTGGCCCCAGGGGAGGGAAGGGGCGGGATGGGCAGGGACTGCAGGTTTGAAGGCTCTGATTTGGCCAGAACCAGCACAGCCTGTCTGAACAGGCATCAAGATCATGCTGTGGCCAGTGCCAAGTGCAGCACTCAGGACTCCTGGGCTCGGTCCGCCACTTGTTCAGCTGATTAGCTCAGATCCAGGCAGGATTAATGGTGAATTACAAAAATAATGCCTCCCCCCCTACATCAGGAACAATGGAGATTTTTTTTTTTTAAAATTACCTGCCATGCTCACATTTTTATAAAATCATTTATCAATCACGCACACTCACAAAAAATCATTGTTTCTTCTAACTCAATGGCTCAATTAATCTTCCTGCGCTCTCCCCCAGCCCCGGGCTGCAGCCCAGACCCAGGCACCAGTGTCAGCCTAAGGAGCACATTCATCAGCTGCTGATCATGTTTATGGATGCACCATGGAAAATAGTTTACAGACGTGGCAGCTGAAAAGTGGGAACAAACTGATAGTAGGGACTCGGGGAAACTGAAGCGTGGGGAGATGCTGTGAACAGCACAAGGCCACCTGGCAGCCTGGCCACAGATACCGGGGCAGACCCAGCCCTCCCCAGTCTTGGTCCAGGGCTCTGCTGCCGCGGAGCCAGCAGCTCCTACAAGAACCTCTCTGCCAATGGCCCACGGGGGAGGCATTCAGGCCAGGATCAGCCAAAGGGTCCAAATTACACTTCATTCCTACACCCCTGCTGACTAGGAGCTTTGGCAGGGGAGAAGGGCTCGCGTGGCCCATTACTAGGATCATTTGGCCATGAAGTGCAAACCTCAGCTCAGCCCTGATCCATCTGCTACCTGTAGGGAGACTCCTCGTTCCTATCTCTCCCCTCCTTGCGAAGTGGGTGTTTGGAGGTTTAGACACGCACTGGAGACAAGTGCTCCTCAAGTAGCTAAAGAGTCAGCGAGAGAAAGAGAAATATGGACATGAGTTTCATCTCGCTTGTGCCAGCATGGCCCTGAACAGTGATGAGTGATCTCTCTGCCCCAGGAGGCTGTGAAAGCAGAAACAGGCAATGTACCCCCAAGAAGTGAGAAAGCCATTCCTGAGCATTGAAGACCACCTTACTGGAGAAGGAACCAGCTTGGGAGAAGAGACTATATGCAACATCCAGTATTCACCTGGTCACACACCTTTTGGTGGTCTAATGGGGTGGTCAAAGGACTGCCTGTTTCTCCAAATGTCCCTTTTGGCAGCTAAAGCCTTCAGTGGCCTGAGATCCAGGCTCACAACCCATCAGTTTGCACACATCCGTAGGGTGGTGCTATCAAACAGCACAGCAAACAGAGCCGCCCAAAATCAGGACCAGTCCCAAGCACTCCAGGGCTTTTCAGAGCCCATTGGACTTACTTTGCTAACTTCTTAAAGCCAATGGCCCTCTTCTTGGTAGGCGTCCCGTTGACCCCTTTCCAGATGTGGGTGTTCCAAGGGTCCGGCTAGGAGAGAGAAGAGCAGCATCGGCTGATGGGCAGTGCTCAGAGCTTCAAGAAATGCTGTATCCACAGCACTGAGCGTTGAATTCCTCTAGTCGCGACGGGGAGGACTAACTGACCTCTTCACAGCTCTTGATCCTTGGAGCCCTGTGGGTTTCTTGGGGCAGTTGGGCAATGGAGTACACACAGAAAAATTGCAATATAATCAAACCTTGCTGGTTTGTTACAAGCATCTGGCCAAATGCCTTCTCACCTCTGAGATGGGCATTAATAGACCACGAGCAAAAAGAAGGTAGGCAAAGCCAGAAGGGGAGAGGTGATGGAAACACGTCCTTCCCCCTCACCAGTCCACAGGTTTTTTTTTTTCCCTAAGAGGCCCTTTGGGAAGGGGAGGCAGCTGAAGCAAGGAACAAGCGAGCAGAAGCGAATTCAGTGCCCTCGCAGGCGGCTGTCTGTAATCAGGGCCAGGAACCATCGGGGTTCCTGCTGGATTGGTTATAGAAATGAACAGACTGCTCCTGTTTTGTGATTGTTCCTTAAGGGCTCTTGACTAAAGGTCACATTGTGTGAAAACCACCGGAGCATGGACGGTTGCCTAATGAGGGCGTGTTTGCTTAGGGCCCTTTTTCCCATGGTCTGAAGTGTTAAATACTCCAGCACCAGCATTTCAGCCTGCTGCTTGGCCTTCTGGGCAGGAGCCCCCCCCATCAAATTGTTAGATCCCCAAGCTGGCAGGAAGCCATCCACTCAAACCTGCAGGCTGGAGGGAGGAGGGATACAGTGACTACCAGGTCATTTCCTCACCTACCCATCAAAGTGCAAAATTAGGCACTTCCAAAGGGAGGAGCTCTGCTTAGTTGCACTTCCAAGGGTAAAAGTTGGGGCCTCAGCATGTCCCATGTTCCCAAAGAGGGGCAAAAAGCAAGTGCCCTGGGAAAAGGTGTAACGTCCAGGGGGTTATTACACCACATTAGGGGGAATCATGAATTATACTTGTTCATGGACTTCACTGCCTTGAAGGACAGCTTGCTGAAGGGATTAGATGGTGTCCCTCTCCTTCCTGCATCTTCTGAGCTCCAGCTCCCACCCTGCTCTTGGCTGTATCTTTGGGCACGCAGCACTGGTGGAAGGTAAGGAGCAGACAGTACCTGGTACTCAAAGGAGGGTGTGAGACGGTAGTTGAGCATTTCCTGATGGAAAACTGGGGTGATGCTGCCAGACATTGGTGGGACAATCCACACCCAGTCGGCAGGACAGCCTCCACGGCATCGGTACTCATTCTCCATGTGCTTGATAAAGGACTCAGTGGCTGAGTGGTGATCCACAATGGTCACCTTGTCACTCTGTTGGAGGGAGAAGAGAGCAGAGCCAACAACTGTGGGTTAATACTCCCCAGAAGGCGAAAGCCAAGATTTTACATTTACAGCTGTTTGACCCAAATATGCCTCACTCCCATGGTCTTACAGGGCTGTACCTTTGGAGATGACACTGGGTAGCTGCTGACCCTGGTCTTCCCAAGGAGCACAGTCACCGAGCAATGCCATTTTCCAGGGCTGAGAAGCCGCCCTTGTCTTTCCTGAGCAGATGCACTATGGGATGGCTGTTCCTCCTGTTATTTGTCATGGGCCAAGCAAAGACTAAGGTGGCATGAACGGGACAGAGCATCCCCCGCTCAGCTCCTTGGGGAACTCTTTCCTGGCTTGCACAACCCAAGGAGCAGTTCTGATCCAGCTCCGGGAAGGACTTCCACCCTCTGAAGTTGGGTTGCCAAGGACTAGTTTTGCTACTCAACTTTTAAGTGCAAGTGGGAGGAGAACCTGGGCCAATTCTTGCCTCATGGTTGGGACAGAAGGGCTGGATCTTGCCCCCTCAGGGCACTCCCTCTGGACCAGCAGAGCTCAGATGCTGGTAGTGATGTCTTTGCAACATCCAGGGCACAGAGATTATTAAATTTCACTGCAGGCTCCTGGAACAGCCCAAAACTAGGAAGGCACAGCACAATTTCAGCTGAGTGTATCAGCTGCTGCCATTGTCCTTGGGCAGATGTCTCCATCCTTGTCCCATCCAATACTTGTGTCCCTCAAACCTGACCCAAACACAACAGAGTCCCTCTACTCAGGTACCTGGAAGCTGTACAGCACAGCAATGTTGATCTCCACCAGGGCCTGGTCCTTCCACAGCGATGAAGTTTTCCTCATATCCAGATTCATTTTCTTGGCCACTTGCTGTAACAAAACATGGTAGAAGGTGAACACTTTTAACGGCCGAGAACCAAGGACTGAAGATCTCTGCCTGGGGAGAGGAACCCAGAGGAGGGACCCAGGCTGACACGAGGCACCCGCAGGGCAGGGCAGAACTCTTGCAATGAAGGGCTGACGTTTTGCTTTCCTCTGAGAAGATGTGGTCCTGCCTTTTCCTCTCCATGACAGGAGCAAGGCCAGTCTGGCCTCCCTTCCTCCCCCGGGCACAGGAAGATGACTCAATGCTGCTGAAAAGGGCCATCAAGAGCAGTTGCTCTTCGTGGGAGGAGAGGAAATGGGTGGGTCCGTGGGACAGCAGGACATGGTGGTGATCCATGTGCTGGGAGGAACAGATCCCTGAACCCCTTCCCATGCCAGACCCCCTGCTGGTCCCAAACTCTCTTCTTTCTCAGCCCGTTTCTTCTACCTGGAGTCCTTCCTCCAGACACTATCACAGGTGGGCACGCGCGCGCGCACACACATACACACACTTGCTCCCACCCTTCTGGTTTTCAAGCAACTGGGGAGGGATGCAGCCCCTCCAAGTAACACAGCATGCCCCTTGGAAGGGCAAAGGAGCCACCCCTGTTGGGTGCAGATCCCCTGCACCAGCACCTCCCCATGGCTTGGCTTTGTCTCTGACTTACCCTGCCCCCAGTGTGGAAAGTCCCCAAGCCACGGCAGACTGCTCCAGAGGGGCCAGCTGGTGGGTCCCCATGAGCAGGCATGTCCCTGAGGAGTCACCAAGTGCCTCAGCACCCTCTCAGCCCCATCATGTCTTAGCACTTGACCTCAATCAAGCACATGACCAGGGGCCTGCTGATCCGTAAGACGCTTTGAGAATTCTATGGAGAGCTCAACAGGCATCACACTCGCTGTGTTAGATACCAGCTGGCCCCATAGGACACAAAAAAACCTGCCAGCCCATCACACCCTTGGCCACGTGGCTCCAGGAGAATGTAACTGCCCTAAGGGAGGCTTGGATGTCCTGTACTCTCCCACTCAAGGCAACACTCTCCCAGTGTCCTGCCTTCTCCCCAGTAACTTCACACACACCCACTGCACCCCAGGAGCGCCTGGCCTCCTCGAAGAGGGGGAATTACCTCCAGTATGTTGTAGCGAGAGTTGTCACAATAGTCCCGGACCCCGATCTCTGTGCCCATGTACCAGCCGCTGAAGGGGCAGGCGGAAAACTCCAAGCCGCCAATCTCAAGGAGCATGTTGGAAACTGCTGGCAAACCATACCACTTCAGGCCCAGGTCCTTAAACCATTCAAACCTGCCGGGATACAACAGGGTTAGGCAACCAGCTAGACCTCCCCTGCCCAATGCAGGCAGGGGAATGGAGGAGGTTACTTTGCTACCAGCCACTAGGTTGAAGGACATGTGAGCAGAACGGTTCCTGGAGGCAATATCTTCTTTAGGGGCTGTTTATGGGGAGAAAGCGATATATCAGGAGCGTTACAGAGTGGCGTAAGTCCTGGGAGACTTCAAGGAAAGGGAAACCAGCCCTGAGACAAAGACACAACTTGCTTTCCACCTCCAAGCTCTGTCAGCTTTACATCAGAGTGGAGGGAAGACCTGGAAGAGGGTCTTGGGTAAAGCACCCAAGCCACAACAAGGAAAGGCCAAGCACAGGAGATGGCTTAGGGTGAAACCAGAGGAGCTGAGTCCTGCTGATCTGCTTGAGCAGTTTCGGGGCTTACTCTGACTTACTTGGGATGCCGGATGGGCACTTCCAGCACGAGTTCTGGGGGGATTTCAAAGAGCTCTGGATCATTGCCATTGGCTTGGAGGAGCAGAGGCAGGATATCGAAGCGCCCGTGTGGTGCCTTCCACCCTTGCTGAATGCAGATCTACAGGCAAAACAAAGGTGGGGTTTAGAAGTCCCAGCAGATCACCCGCTTTTCAAGCATTATAGGCAGGGAGTTGCATGGCACTGAGCAGTGTCTCCTAACAGCATCTCTGCTCAGCCCTTGCGGTCCAGTGATAACCTCCATCCAAGGGAGCTACGACACGGGGTTGCCTGTCACAGCCAACCCATGGCCATGTAAGGGGGATCTGGCCTGAAAATAAGCCTAGAACTAGATCCCCAGGTAGGATCACGGCTCTGAAAAAGATGCTTACCCTATTTGTGCCTGTAATGGTGAAGGAGAAAATGGGTGAGAAAAGCAGAGGAGTTGGGGAAGAGCTGAGCAGAGCACTGGTGCTGTGGGGGCAGCGCCAACAGGCAGTGGCAAAAGGCAAATCTCATTTCTGATTCCCACTGGGCCCAGGTCAGCAGTGGGCACACATGTCCTCCTGCAGCAATTCCCTCAGCACCGCTAAGCTACCCCTTCTCAGCAAAAGCACAATGAGATAAGAGTCTTTCAGTGCAGCTATGGCCAACTCCTGCATGCGTGGAAACAGCTTTTATTCCTGGGAAAATATCTGAGGGTGAGACAAATCCAGCTTCATTTTGTGGCACTGCAGTGGGTGCGATAAACCTGCTTGATGAGCACGCTCCTCACTCCTGGGATGGCCAGAGCTTCTGCATGCCCCCACCAGCCCCATGCCCATGGTGCCCAGGAAGGATGGCTTCAGCCGGTACCTCCGTCAGCTCCACGTTTGCGGGGTCTCCCAGGATAGTGCCGTCGGGCTGCTTGTAGCCAGCGTAGCGGATGAGCTGGGCGTTCCAGATGCGGAAGTCGTGCTTGCTGTCCGTCCGCTGCGGGAAGATGGTAATAGCAGATCTGGAAGGAAGAGGCAGCACTGGTGAATGCCAAGGATGTTGCAAGGGCACAGGACAGGGGTCATCAGAGGAACGGCAAAGCGTTGCGGGGGAAAGGTGCTGCCCCTGCCTGCCACCGTCCTGTGCACCACCTCTGCTTGTGCCTTGGACAAGCCCCAAACATTTATTATATTTCCTTCACCAGAAGAAGTCATGGCCAGGTGCACTCCAGCTCTGGAATTTGGGGTGTTTCCAGTCATTCAGCTCCAGGCAGAAGCTGGCTGCTAACATGGGGTTTCAGACAGATCTGAAGGGCAGTCCGTGCTCTGCATTTGATGCAGAATATAGGAGAGGAGAAATAATTGGAAAACCTGCCCTTTGAGGTCCCACAGAGAGCAAGAAGAGATATACTTGGACCAGCCGGACACCTTCCCCTGATATCGGGTCCCTCTAACGCTCCCCAGGACAGGTGCTGGCTACAACCATCTTGTTGTGCAGAGGCTGCTAAAGGAGATAATGTCAGCAGGGCCCAGAGCTGGGTTGACACACATCCAGAGGCCTTCGGATATAAACCCTGGTGACTCCCTGGTGGCTCACCTGAGGTTCCCTTTGTTGGTGGCGTATTTGATGTGGTTGCAGATATAATTGAACATCCCATGGGCTGTGGTGCAGTCCCGGGCATCAAACACCTGAAACAGTGGAAGCAATTGTGGTGATGCTACAGGATGCGTCAACTCCTAGGGCAGAGCCAAGCAGAAGAAACACAGCACAGGGAACACCCTAGAGGCCATTGTGACTTGTTAGGTATCTAAAGCTCCATAATTATGTGTTCCCTGCCTTTACAACACGTGGATGTCTAATCCAGCTGCCCCTTGTGCTTTGGAGAGGTGTCACCTGCTGCTCAGGCAAAAACCTCCTCAATCCAGTGGTCTCAGCCTGCTGCTGTTCCTGGCTTATCCACGAACAGTTTTGGTTTCTGCCCTTTGTCTCCTGTAGATCAAGACTCAAAGCTGAAATAGGACAGGTGTCAGTCAGGCCTGAGATCCGCTGGGAGAATGGGGAATCAGAGAATCATAGAATAGTTTGAGTTGGAAGGGACTTTTAAAGGTCATCTAGTCCAACCCTCCCGCAATCAGCAGGGACATCTTCAACCAGATCAGGTTGCTCAGAGCCCTGTCCAACCTGACCTGGAATGTTTCCAGGGATGGGGCACCTACAAAAGGATGAGGAAACCAGGAAAGAGGGTCAACAGGAGGCTTGAAGACAACTTCTTGCAGAAATGGCTCCTCCCAAGGTTCAGATATGTCAAAAGAAACAGTGGAAGAGAAGAGCTGAAGGCTGAGCTGGGAGCGAAGGAGGCCCAGCCTCCCGGCCCCAGGCAGTGCCTATACCCTGTGTGAAGCAGCCACAAGAATTGCTCAGCAGCACTTGAGCTGTGCTCCAGGTTACAGAGGGAGACATCATCTCTGTACCAAGGGATTCCACTAGAGATCACTAATTCAGATCCTACCCTACGCTTCCAGCTGGTCAAAAGGGCACTGAGCCAAATCTTCTCCTGCTGTAGCATCTTTGTACTAAGGATGAGTGTGTCCTGCTGCCTCTCTCCAGGCAGAGCAACAGTTTTGGAAGCAGCATGTAAGATATTGGAGCAGTATCTGATTTTGGAAAATCTTCTCTAGAGCGCCAGCTTCCAGGTGGCCCCGTTTCAGACACAGACACCTCGGCTACACCTACCCCACAGATGCTTTTCCAGCTCCTGCTGGCTTCCCAGCTTGTGCCTCCCCAAAGCTGTCAAGGAGAGCGTAGCTGCTGTGTGCTGAACGCCCCCAACTGTACCTGTGCTGTGCTTCCCCGGGTATTTGAAGAGCAAGTTTTGCCTCTCCAAAACTCCAGCGCATCCTTTGGCAGGCAACCTGCCAGCTGTCTCCAGCTCACCTGCAGCTTGGACCACTGAATCCTGCCCACACAGCGGGCTGCGTTTCTCCAGGCGTGCTTGGCTCCATAGATCAGCTCTGTGTCCCGCAGCTGGTAAGTATCAGTGGCTTCAATCTCCTTGGTCACTTCCTCCAGCCTTTCCATGTGGGCCTTGGAGCCAGATCTGCACGTGTGGGGAACGGAGGAGATGGCAGTCACCAACCCAGGTGGAGGGCAGGGAATCCTGCTGCTCTCCACCTGGGCACGAATTCTTCCTTTCTTAAGCACGTGTGCACATACACACATGCACACACATGTGTGCTTTCAGATAACAGACGACCAAGTGCAAATGTGAGAGGTCAGTAATTTGCACAGAGGCACACAACAAATGCTAGGAATGAAACTCCCCTGAAGAAGCAGCTGAACGTGGAGCACCACAATCTCACCCTGTTTTGACACGCAAGTGTGAAAGATCAGATCATATGTGACATCTCAGCATAAGCACAGCCAGGGCTTGCGACCTTCTCCAGCCAATACTTACCTCTTTATGGAGGAGTAGTACTGGTCAATGAAGTCCTTAGCCAAGAGGAGCACCTCCTCTTTTGTTCTGGTATCTTCTGACTTGCGGACGTGCTGGCTAGGGGTCATTACGGAGCCCATGCAGATCTGCTCGGTGCACGCGGTGGCCTGATGAGACAGAAGGAGACAAGCGTGTCTTGGGTTACTGCAGCACTTTTGGTTACATGAGCTGGGCTGGGGGAAGTCAACAATTAGCTATGCAGAAGTTGGTGGCATCTTTGACAAACAGGGACATTTCCAGCTTATTTGTTTTCACACCTATCGGTAATGTTGTGTAAGACAGCTCAAGCGTGTGCAGTCATCTCTTGTCCCACCCGATACGGACACCTGGGGCTCACTAGATTCTTGCCCCAGCTTGGCATAAAGTCATATGCTTTTCCTGATTTATCCCAGATGGGCTTCCCGCTCACCCAGCTTATTGCACCAGAGGTTTGAAACACTGTGATCCACTCAATTACGCCCAGACAACTTTCTGCCAGTCCTATCAACTCTACTCACCATCGCCGTCTTGAGGTGCAGAGTGTCGTGAAGCACGGAGCCTGTCTCCCAGTTCTTGATTTTGACAAACCGCGGGCATTTAGAAGGACTTCCGTTCACCGTGTTCTTAGTTGGGGACTGCCGCCCGGATGGCGGTGGCTGGACAACAGTGAAGACCAGGCACAAGGTTAGTATTCATCAACAAGATACAGGAAAAAGGCCACAACACGAAGCAGCTTCTTGTATTAGTGGATGCCTGTGCTTAAATCCTAGTGATAATATAGTGAGACAAGGTATACGATCCAAACATTGGCAGCATTTGGGATCCTACGATGGAAAAACCAACTCTCAATGCAATTGAGAAGTCACCTCTGTTTACAGAGCAGCCAAACCTGTAGAAGAGGAGTTAAAAAACAGAGACAGAAGTGACTTAGGAGAATGTTGTGTTCAAGTTTCCCAGTGGAAGACTTACCTCTCTAAAAGATATTAGATGTTTCTTTTTAAGGAGCATCATCTGCTCAGATTTTACACGTGCCAAGCTCTGCCTCACTAATGCAAGCACTGCGAGATAGAGATAACAGCCGACCGTTCCTCCGAGCAAGCCAAAGGCACATCTCCTTTGATATCAATGCTGGAAGATGGTAGGAATAAGGATGGATAAATTATGCAAGTGGGAGGGCTGCTGAGTTATGCATAGTTGGATTACTTTAGTCTCAGCTCTGAATCTCCAGCCCTCCCTGACACTCTGTGTCAGGGTGTGTTCACCCAGCACATCTTGAGTTATATGCCAATGTAAGGAGGAGCCTCAGCCAGCTGAGAGCTTGTAATGAGAGAGCTGGCTGCAAGTGCTTGTATTTGCACGTGTTTTCACAGATAATATCATCTAGTATTTCTACTGTGACCCTTATTCGCCCCAAGCACTTAAAAACTTAAAGAGCAATCGGTATCTGCCAGCGTATCATGGGACAGTGAGATCTGCAGGGGCCCTGGAAAGCAGAGACGTTTCTTCTAGGGATCAGATCTTATAGTAGGGTGTAATTCAGTCACTGCAACCGCAGTGATGTTGCTGCAGGTTTCAAGGGGAGACCTGATGCCACACCAGAACGTCCTGTCAAAACCTGCTTATATTTGGCACCGCTTAAAGGCTTGCATCTCTGCAAAGCAGATCTGGGCTTGGACCGAGTTTTGATGTAGCCTTCCTACATGAGTCCCGTAGCTTGCATCCCTTTCTAATCCACCTGCAAGGTTTTTTAAAGACGGCACTGCCTTCAGCAGAGCTGTGCAGAGCCTCACCCTCCTTTTTGGTGGGCCTGGGCTCATGTCACAGTTGCAGCTCATGGACTAGCAGCAATAGTACAAATGCAGCATTACAGCCTGAAGGACCAACTGAAGAAGAGCCAGCACACGGTGGAAGAATCTCTTGTTTCAGAACAAGCACTTTTGCTGATGAGCAAACCCCGGAGGGAAAGCAACAGGGGCCACAAGGATGACAAAAGCAGGTGAGGCTCCAGATCTAACTTTTTCTTACTTTGCCAGACAGAGGATTGCTCTGCTTTTCCGAAGCAGAGAGAGTTTGATGCCTGATTGATTGCAACTGATGCCTGGGCTGAGGAGACACCACTCCATTGCCCTGGTGGCAATGTTGGCCATATTTTTTGCCCAGTCCTTGTTTTTACCATATGCTCCACACTTTTTTCCCTGGAAAATAGGGATTTTGCTGTCAAGCAGCCTGAGGCTCACAGTGTAATACCATGCACTGAAAGCATATGCTGGGAGCAAGAGGCAGAGGATGGAGGGGAAGGGAGAGCTTTACAACCTGACACTTCGGTAGGACCCTCTTTGGTCCTTGCAGTTTCTGAAAGCCACTCTCTGCACGCCCTCAGGCCATGCTGTCACGGGTCTCTGTGACATTCCTCATGTCACAAATCCTGTGATCTTCCCAGGGAGCGTTTTGAAGTCCTAGCCCCTGAAGCCAGATGACCACACAGTGGGTCTCAGCTTCCCCTTTCCACGCTGCAGAAAACAAATATAAGATTTCATATAGAGCTCAAAATGAGTAGTAAATAAAACAAACCTCCTAAATATAGTCCTGGAAAAGTACTGGTTTTAAGTTCATTTTTTTCAGTTCTGGGGAATCTGACCTGAATTATGGCAGTGGCAGTTCCTGGTCATTTTTTTCTGCTTGTTTTACTCTTTCAAGAGAATTAAGCCATTCCCGAGCCACTAACAGCATTCTGTGCTCTCTGAACCAACCTGTGCCACCCTTAGGACCAAGGGGGATAACCTGCCACCTTCCTTCTGAGCGTGATTGCTCAGAGCAGCTCTACGAGATATTGGTAAAACATAGCTGAAAACTGCTGCTCAAAAAAGCAAACAAAACCAATCCTCATCTGTACCTCCGCCTGCCAAAGAGAAATTAGAAGTACCAAGCAGAAAGTGTTGGTTGTATCCAGCACCACTTTTTTGTTCTGAGTTAGCTTTGATTTGCTGACGGGGCTTCAGTGCGGCTGAGGAGGGGTGCTGCTAAACAACATCTTGCTAGAGCACGTATGGCCCAAGAGCGTGTTAGGCATCCAGATGTAGCAATGATCCCATCCTTGGAGCGGGCAAGCTCATGGTCCAAGCTGGTGGACATCGGCTGCTTAATATCTGCCTACAGATGTTCCACCTTAAACCTCTCTCAAAGCTGCTCCCTTTCCTTTTTGTCTTTTCCCTGCAGGACCTGGTGAAGTTTGAATCTTTGCTGAAAGAGGACCACGGTGCAGAGGCATGCCGAATCCCTGGGATGCCAGCCAGGCTGGAGGCAGCCGAGGCGACACCACCTACAAGAAGCAGAGGTGCCAGGTCTGGCAACTGCATCGCAGAGCAGCTGTGGAGAGAGCGACACCCAGAAGAGACTGGGAAAGAGCTGTGTGTGTGTGTGTGTGTGTGTGTGTGTGTGTGTGTGTCTTCTTTGCATGGAAAAGCTGAAGCCAAATATTACCCCTGGTTCTGTCAGGGCGGTTGTGTGAGATCCTTTCATGTTTTAATTAGGCAGCTGTGATATTAGTGACTCAAGAGTGGGACAAACGGAGAGACTAACGTAGCAGTCGGGGCGCACATGCATTATGCAAACATCTTTTACAAGGGAATGTGTTGGCACTTATCGTCAGCATGCAGCTTGCGAGCTGTCTGCAGCTCTCACAGACGCAGGGGAGAAATGCACCCAGCCCCGGGAGCTTCTTCGGGCCAGAACGGCAGGGAGCATCTCCCTTTTTGCAGACCCGAGTGGGCTCTGCAGGTCCTCAGCCTTCCTCCTGTGTCCCAGCTGGGCTTCGGGAGTCCCTGTGACGATGGCATATATTGCCCTGCTGAAATGCATCGACTATGGGAGGATGAGGTCTGCAGCATTAGCCCAGGTCATAGATATATCGGCAGGCTGACATTTCCTTCCAGACTGCATTAACCCCGCTAGCTGAAAGTGTGTTTTTCGCTTTTATAAAGCTGTAAATCATCCTTACAAGCGTGGAGCTGTTATGACTCCCTTCCCCTGCTAGCTACATGGACATACACCCCCGCCAGTTACCCTGGAGCTCCTAACAAATCAATCTGTACGGACTGAAATACGACTCACGCAGGACCTGGGCTAGTGCAGTCACAGCATCTTTCCATCGGTCAGGTTTAGGGCCAGGGGGATTGGGCTCCTGGGAAACAAGCAAAACACACTGCGTGATTTTGCAAAAAAAGAGGGATAGGGATCAATGCCCAACGGGTCTTTCAGCATCTTATTACAAGCCTCAGTGAGCATTCCCTACCTGGCCATGTGAATCCACCGAATCCTGCTTTAAAGAACAACGGGTATAAAAAGCTCACACTTGGCTTGACTTGCCCCTGTGTTAACAGTATTTATTGCAGCTTGCAAGAAGTTCAGTTGCCTTGACCGCATGCAGCCCGGGGGAACGGCTGCAGGCAGCATGGGGGAAAAACCAAACTGTCTCCAGAAGAGCAGGCATACTGATTTGGGCATAAGAAGGGTGAAAAGAAAGCTGCACATCTAGTGAAAAAAAAATATTAAAGAGTTTAATAGCAGCTTAAAGACTGGGGGTTTTGGCAGCCCTAACACGGAAAGAAATTAAGCTCTGAACACAGAAGGTTATAAAGTGCTTATAGTAACAGACACGTACATGCAAGGAGCTTAGCAAAGGAAGCAGAAAGACAGTGTCTTTCCAGAGCTGGGGCAAAGGGACCAGAGCAGTGACCTGTCCTTGGGCGAGACGGGCTCATGATACCTGCCACAGTGCATTAACCGCACAGAGGGACATGGAGCTGCCCAGGGACATCTCTCCAGTGGCTGAACAAAGTATGTTGCAGCTCTTGGATGCACCCATTTGTGTGTGCCGATGTAGGACGATACCCACCGTAAGGTTGTCTGTGCTGCTGGGAGACCTGGACGCAATCCTGAGCTGCAGCCAGGCGAGGGGAGGACGGAAATCGTTCCCAACTGCATCTAATGCTAACATGCAGCAAATCTGGCATGGTCAGGAGTATCTCAGCCACCCTGCGTGTGCATCAGCACCCGCACAGCGGGTCTTGTATGTCCCATGAGCCTCTGACACTGTGCGTGCTGCAAAAGTGCACGTGAACATCATTCTACTTAAGAGTCCCAGGAGGAAGAGCAGCGCTCCTGGCACAGGGGGAATAAGGGCGTGGGCAGAGTTAAACCACCGCAGCCAAGACCATGTCACCTCCATGGGCACGAAGGGACCATGTCACCTCATGTGACCTCACCCCCTGCTTCTGGCTTTGTGTCTTGCAAAATGCTCGTGACATAGGAAAACATCCACTGGCAGAGCCACGGCCTGGGAGGTGCTGCTGGACACCGCTGGGTATCAAGGCCAGGCTTGTCATCTGGGTGTCAACCACACCACAAGTGGCACCCACCCTGCGGTGCTCTGCACGTGGCATGTCAGCGAGGAGCGTTGCATTGCAGCTCGTTGGAGCTGGGAAGAGGCATCCGCCAGAGGTATCTGCTGAGGACACTCCTGAGCTGAGGAAATACTGATTTTCTCGGAAGTCTTCATGTGACCACTAAATCACTTTTCTCCCCTCCCTTGGAAAACAGTCCTTACTATCTCACCCCGAGAAATACGGTGGGGCCAGCAGACCAAATGGTTCCCAGACTGGTCCCCCGTGTCCTGCCCTGCTGCTGGTTAATCCCATCAGGGAGACACGTTTGCCTGAAGGGGCTTGGCAGTGCTCACACATGTCATCTCTTCCCCAAAGTGATCTTCCTGGCCCGGCAGGGTCTGCCTTACACCTCTGCCTTTGCTACAAACATGGAGTTAATCCACTTTTGGCAAGGAAGCCTGAGAATTTATGTCCGTGGAGTGTGAGGAGATGAAAAGGCACAGTACAACATATTATCTGAAGTGCTCTATTGAATTACCATCATGTGAATTGAAACGACTTTAACAATGCAACCCGGCTTTTTGCCACAAAAAGGGACGACAATCCCGAGGGACGTTTCAGAGTCCTGGTCCCTGGCTGCACTCCCGTCCCACTCTGGCCCCTTGGATGAAGAGCATTGTTCTCCAGTGGCCGTGCCCGAACATGGGGAATTCGGTTTCTGGACCAAATGGGCTCTACGCCCCATCAACCCCAGCTCTTGGGATCAAAGGTCTTCAGGGTAGTGCATGTAGTCCTTGCACGTTCTGTGTGGTGTGAGAGCCCACCAGGATGGGTCATGTATCTCCAAACCCCCTTCCCACCCAAAGCAGCACGAGCCATGAGCTCTTACCTGCTCTGCTTCGGAGTAGGGGTTGTTCAGGACCACAGGCACGTTGCTCTTCCCCCACAGGTCACCGAAGACACGGTCGTTCTCCATCCGAGCCGGTAAGGCTTTCTGCGGCTTGTTTTCCCCTTCCCTGAAACTGAAGGGTTAAAAACCATTTGGGTCAGCGGGCTGGAGGGCAGCTGGGTGCTGGGACCAAGGGGCCAGGTCCCGGAGCGATGGCTCCAGGACCTGCTCCAGCTGCATCCCGCAGGAGCGAAAACTCATGCATTGCCCTGCAGGAGGGGAGGAAACGCTCTGCCTCGGCCAAAGTGATGAATCACCGTGGCGAGGGCAACCCAAACACAATAGAAATTTCACCACGCGGGTGAGCGCAGTCCCTGCAAAACAGGAAACCCCTGCCCTGACACTGGCTCTAGCAGGGTTACACTCCAGACCCTCTGCACCCCAAAAAGCAAGCTGGAGCCCTGCGAAAGCAAGCACGGAGCTGGAGAAAGGAGAGCCACACGCAATTCCAGCTGCAAAACCTCATAGCAAAACCTCATAGGAAAACCAGCCGGGTTTGCAGAGCAGCTTGGTGTTTATGAGCAGAGGAGAGGAAAAAAAACCCAAGAAAAAATAGGTGGCTCCCAGGAGGGAGAGACAGCTCTCTCTCCTCTTTCTGACCTTTACAGATGCTGCAAATACCGGCAAGTGCAAGCAATTTTACTCAGGCAAACTGACGGATTGCCTCCACGGAGCTGGGGATGTTGGTAAGGCTGGGGGACTGAGGACATTCCCAGCGCTGGCTGCACTGGCCTGCGCAGTGAGACTGGTGTAACTCACGGTGCACACAGTCTACCGCGCACGTTTTGCCTGGGGAACGTACCACGGGATATCGGTGAGGCTGTTAAATGCCATCTAAGCAGGTGATGGGAAACCACTGCCATATGAGCCCTCACGAAGGAGAAAAACAAATGGGGTTTAGAGACGTGATATTCAGAGAAGGCAGGCTGCGGCATCCGCACCGAAGGCGCCGACCGCCCTGGTGAGGCCATGTGTGGGAAGGAGCTCCATGGGTTGGGCTGCATGGGGCCCCGGGCCAGGACGGGCACAGCACCGCGGCTCGCAGCCATGCTGCCTTCGCCCTTGCTCAACAGACCAGCGAGGTAATGCGCTCTGGCAATTGTTATACTCCTGCTGTCAGTTCTTAAAAGTCTTCCAGATGCCCACTAAAGTCAATAATGAGCCTTTCCATTAATGACGGCGGGCTTTGGGCACCGACCAAAGTAGGACACTTGCACTCAGGACATAATTCACACCCACACGGTGCTCTTGACACTGTCTCGGGAAGACACGTATGTACAAATAAATTCAGTTTCACAACCCTCCTTGCCCCCCAGCTCATATCTTTAGGTACAGCTTAAGGAAAATACTTCACTTAAAGATGATCTCCCTGTGCTCTAAGTTTTCCGTAATTTTTCTGCCTCTACAGAGCAATGTTCAGCTGCCAAAATATTACACTAGGCTCCTGGACATCTTCCAAACATTGGCTGCCTTAGGGTGAAAGTGGCCAGCTTGGTGCAAGCAAGGGGGTACAGGTGCCACAGGGGCAGCTTTTACTGGTTTTTCTATCCCCCCCCCCAGGAGAAGAAAGCTGTTCTTTTGTGACTTGGCTCCTACGAGTACGTGAAAGGGTTTCAATCAGATAAAACACAAGAAACCCCACCCGCCGCACCGCACAGCCGCAGCCAAAGACAACAGGTCCCGGCTCTTTGCTACATGGGGGCGGCACTGCCGGGAGCACCCGGTGGCCACGCAGGTCCCCGGGGCTGGGGACAGCCACAAACCGTATGGTACGCACTCTGCCCTCTACCAGCCCAACCAAAGGGGAAGCTCAGGGTCTCTTGACAGATCCATCCTACCTCCACCTAAGGATTCCCAGCAGCAAGATAGAGAATTAACAGGATGAAAATTCAGCAAATCTGGCTCTTCCACCTAAGTCAAGGCCAGCTATTAAACCTCCCGGAGAATACTCATTTCCACGGCTGCACGCCCCTGCCCTCTTGCCCTGAGCTCCATCACGTCAGGGAGAGTGGAGACAGATCAACACAGAGCCACTGAGCGCGTGAAGTGATGGGCATACACGAGCCATCTCTTGTAGCTGATGAGCCCCAACGTGCTGCTCCCCATAACTGGCCCAATATCAAGACACAAGCACTAAATCCATAAGGTGATGGAAGAAATCCCTTGGCTTTACTGGTGCCTGGGACTTAGCAGGGGGGAACCTGCCTCCTGGGGGACCACCGTGCCTCTCCAGGGGCACAGACTCTGCCTCTGTGCAGACAGGAGAGACTTGGGCAGGCAGACCCCAGCGTGCCAGATATCCCACAGGCACCTCCAAAATGACACTGAGCATATGCCTGCAGGTGCCTGGCACGACCCGCTGTTTCCAGGAAGGTGTTTGCAAGCCTGTCTAAATGGGCGTCTGCCGGCACGAGGGAGCCTCGGAGAGGAATCCATCAATCGGCAGCAGCAGCCAGAGCTCTCATCTGGGAGGCTGCATGCGTAACCTCATTGTCTGCACACCAGCAAAGCCATAAATGCTGGTACCTGTGCCAACGGCACAGAAAAAGACCAGATGCTTGAATTAAGTCATCGCTGTAGTTGGCTACTTTGTGTATTACAAGTATTGCTGGAGCAGGGCCCTGCTCCCATTCCCTGGCCTCGAGCATCACCTGACAGCGAGATGCACCGTCCTGAGGAGCAGCGAAGTCCAGGTGGGCATTAAGGGTTGGATGTTCAGGAGCAAATGCTCCGCATCCCATTGCATGTTTGCAACCGGGGCAGAAACAGGTTGCGTATTGCTATTCTTGATGGACTTACGGCTGCGTGAACAAGGCAGCGAGGTGCTGCCCTCACCTTTAGTCTCTGCTATAAAAGCACAGTCAAGCGTAGCTGCAACAAAGCCATTAGACTAAACTCGTGGTTGTATCTCTTGCCTCCGTGCTGGCGTTGTGCTGCAGTTTGCTCGGTGTTGGGCGAGGAGGTCCGTCCCTCGCAGGGCTGCGGGTGCGTGCCCCTGCGCTGAGCTAGCGCAGACCTCTCCCGGATGAGGCTGCCCAGAAGTATCTGGCTCTGTCTTTTGGAGAGAGACAGGGAGAGAAAAGCCCATTCAGAGCAGCCACAGCCTCACCCCAGATGGGGGAAAAAAAATTTTAAATATCAATTGCTTCATTTTACAAATATTTCCTGCCCATTTCTTGTAACTGCCTTGTTACTAGCTAGCTCAGACAGGAACAGGGTCTTTTGGGTCAGTTATTTTCCTCTCTTGACTTGGCTTCCCCAGCCACCAGCAGAGACACGGGGTGACCTGCCACGTCCATACCAGGATGCCACTCACACATGCAAGGAGACTGGCAGGGTGGCCAAAACACCGTGCCTGAGCTCAGCCTCCAGATAATGTTTCCGAAAGCACTTTATCGACAGGAGAGCCCAAAGGGCCGTTCTCACGGGTTGCCGGTGGGCGATGGGGAGGGCGCAGTTCTCCCGAGGGGTGTTTCAAGGCAGCCGGGTTGGACACCTCCAGGGAGCTGCTGTGAGAGCAGCCCCGTCTGCAGCTACGCCGGGGAAAGCGGGGCTTGCCCTCGGCTCCCGGCAGCCTTTGGAGAAATCCTCACGACTCACCGTCAGACCCAACGTGGGCGCTCTGGGACATTGAACAGGATTTTTAAAATCACCACTTTAGTGTCTTTGAAGAACTAGAAGCAATGCTGAAGATCTGTCCTCAGAGACGCTTCTTTGGCTCAGCTCTCCCAAAGGCCAGATCCAGGATCCAGAGATCCCTCTCTAACCTGGTCCCGCTGGTAGGTCTATTAAATACTAATAGCAAGATCTCTTGGATCCAGAACAGGTTTTTGGGAAGGGACCCCGTTTGAGGTCATCTTTTGTTCTGAAAGCAAAATTTGTTACTTAAAAAAAGAAAGAGGAATCCTGCCCTCCCCCACTGGTGCAAAGGCAGAGCCTTGGATGCTGCCTCACCTCGCAAAGAGCATCTGGCTGTTTGGAGAAATGAGAGGCACCACTCTTTTCTTTTGACTAATTTGATGATGTTGCAGTGCTCAGAGTGATGAAGGGAAGTTGCTGAGACAGCCCTTTGCGAAATTTCTCCAAAGCTTTTCCAAAAAGAAAGGAAAAAAAAAAAAAAAGAGCAAAAAGAAAGTTTGTCACTTTGCTCCTTTGAATTTGCTTGGCAGAAGGATCCCTCTGATTCCCCAGGCAGAGATGAGAGGTACCACTAGCTGCTGCAGTCCCCAGGGACCAGTTTGGATGAACTGATAAGGACATGGATGTCCAGACTCCCGATGATGGCTCTCGTGCCGTGATGCCGACAGCAGTGCCCCGTGCTGCGACTCCGGGGGATGGACTCCTTCCAGGCCCTTGTCCCGGCGGCTGAAAACCCTACGCTGGTGCTCGGGACCTGCGTGGGACGCTCACACGCGCACACCTCGCCTGCTGTGAGCTGCGGGAAAGACATACTTTCTTTTTACTCTCTTCCCCTCTCCCAGTGTGTCCCTGGGGACGGCTGCAAGGCTCCACTGCGCATTGCTCCTCCTTCCAGTGCTAGAGGCTGGAGTAAATGGCAGTTGCCTCACCTTTTGTTTTGCCCCGTGGAAAACCATACTCCAGAGGGCATTGCACGCTCAGGAGTTAATATTTCCTTGCTCTCATGCTCCTGGGGCAGCTCAGAGTCTGCAACATTGGAAAACGTGCTGGCTGCAGGCTCCTCACCTCGAGGGTTAAGGCGAAGTCTGGCACAACAGCACGCGCTTGAGGGAGAGGCAGGAGAAGGGATCGGGCAGGATCTGGAATTTGCAGGGTACAGAGGATGGAGCAGAGCTCAGGAAGGAAGCGGGAATGTTGGAAGCAGAAAGAATAACTCCAAAAGGTGGGATGCGCTCCCCGGAGAGGCAGCGGGGCCAGCCTGCCTGGAGCGGGTGATTGCAGAACGATCAAAGCAAGAAACCACTTCCTAAATGAGAAAGGGGAGCTTGAATGGCACTGAAGGAAGAGGACAAAAGCCTCACTGACAAGCATGCGGCATGGCCTGAAGAAGGTTTTGTACCCTCAGAAGGTCAGAGCATCGCTGGGCTGGGATTAGGAACTAATGAGCCGAGCAAGCTGCACCGAGTGGCTTCGGAGAGAGGCCTATGAAATACGAGGTTGGTAAATGCCGTTGAGTAGGCATTGACAGATAAAGACCTGGGAACAGATCCAAGCGATCCCAAAGTCCCACCGGCATCGTTCGAGATTCAGCCAACATCACATGCAGCCTGCAACCGCCGTGCTTGTCCCTTCCCAGCCGTGCCCAAAAAGCACCCAGCAGATTTCAGCCTCAGCATCTTATTTGGAGGCCAAAGGCAGTTCAGGTCTGCTGGGAAACAGCAGGCTCTTATGTGGGCCATGGGTTTGTCTGCTGGGACCACGTACAAGGAGAACGGCCATCCCATGGGATGCAAGAAGCAGCACCAGTAGAGGGGGCTGAGCGGGTGAAGGGTGCTTTGGAAACTGGTCTGAGAGGGCTCCACGGGGATGTATTCGTGTGGCATATGTTATTTGCAGGCACAAAATGCCTCTCTGGATTAGATTGATGTAGTCAGAGTGACGAGGAAGAAGAATCCACCGAGGGAGAAGGGGAGGGTTATTCGCTGCCGAAGCTTCGTACTTCACCATTTTGCAGAATGGCAATAACATGATAGTTTCAGGGAACCTTTTCATTTCAGAGGTTTTAAAGTTTCATGTCCAAGTACAGAATAATGAAGACATCAGAAATGCAAATGAAATGTTTTGAGCAACACAAAGAGATATTGGCGGCGGCGAAGGAGGTGGGAGGAAGAGAATTTTCTCTTCAAGAACTGCAAAATTACGGGGTTTGTTCCAATGCAGGATGGAGCCTGAAACCTTGAAACCCTTCATAAACAGAATTCCTGCTCTCAGCACACTTCTCCCTCTCAGGGCTGCTGATGCTGCTTTTTGGACCGAAACTGCCATGTTTCCGTCATGCTGTTCATATTATGGAACAGACCTGAGAAGAAAAATAAATACTGGCAACTCGGTGAGGGGGGGAGAGGGAGGGAAGATGGGACATGACAATCTCCCTAGAGCTCAGAGGGAAAAACAGACCTAGGTTAGCTGGCAGAGAGTGAATCAAACTCTATTTTTGTTTTCTAGCCCATGGTGAGCCTCATGGCAGAAATGCCAGCTCTCATCATACCTTGTGCCCCACTTCCACGCTCTGTTTTATGATCGACTTCATCGCAGATGGCTTGAGCCAAGTAGCAGACATTCAGCCGTGGTCGCAGCCCATCCCACGGGCACGCACCGCGGACCCAGGGCACCTTACAGCTGGAAATCAGCAGGGAGCAAAAGCCAGGTCATTGCAGGGGCAACTCCCCCGGGGAGTGCAGACCATGTGTGCAAGGGATGGAGATGAACTGGTATTTTTTCCCAATGCATACTTAAGTTTCCAGTTTTCCTTGTAAGTAACATTAGAGCCATGGGCTGGAAGCCCAAAGCATCAGGTGTAATTTGAATCACTTTCGGCAAAGCCCACCTTGACCGAGAAGTGTTTGGCTCTTTGTGAATAACCTCAAACTTGTATCATTCCTTTCTGCCCTAGGAAAGCTGTCACAGCTCTGTGAGCCGGACCGGCTTTGACAAAGTGCTGCAGGCTGTGAAGGTCAGCACCAAGCGAAGATGGAGACAGAACAGGATTGGTCCTGAGACCAGCATCTCCAGCTGGATCGACGGTCAAGTGGTCCAGGCTGGAAGTGTTGAGCTTAACCTTCAGCGATGTTTTGCACCCTCCTGGTGTCTAGGTAGAGCTCTGTCCCTGTTTTGACTAGCGCCAGCTTTGCTTGCTCCCCCCCAAGCCTGGAGAAGTCACAGCCTACAGCGTTAGAGCTGCAGCAATCTGACAAAGCTTGCTTATTTTGGGGGGCATTTCTTTGGCATCAGCCAACACAGTCTCCATGGTTATCCGCTCCTCATTGCTCCCTGACCTTTCTGCACTTCTCTTACGGACCAGGAAAACTCTCACTGTAGAAGACCTTCACGATGCCCCAGCTCTGTCTGAGACCAAGCAGAGGAGATGAATCATCTCCAGCACGTCGCAGGAGTGGGAGGAGAGGCGGCTGAGAAATGCCCTTTACCCTGCAGAGCAGCTCTCGACAAGTTTTCCCTGCAGTATATCTCCTTTCCCACTTCTCTGCTTGAGCCCAGGTCTTCTCTCTCATGCAGAGTCCTGTCGCAAGAGGGAGGCTGCAGCTTTTCATCAAGCAGAAGATTGAAGACTAATTTTGACCGAAAAGTGGATTTTCAGTCCCAAGGTACATAGATTACATAGATTTTTTTTTTTAAAGGATATTGAAAAATAAAGTGAGTGAAGTTTTGGTGAAGTACCCACTTCACTAATACTCGTGCCGGTTTGAGGTCCTTCAGTTTAAATGAATTCAAAGTGTTTCGGTTTAATCTCTTTATGAGTAGAAGAGACTCCTCAAAGAAAAACCCCATTCTTCACCCTTTCCCCCAGCCGGAGCAGAATTTCCTCAGAGAACCTGCAGCTGGTGGGGCAGGATGGGGACAGCGGGGGACACGGTTTGAAGGGTGAGCCTGTACCTTGTATCAATGCTTGGGATTGTGCCCTCCGGGGGCTTCACCAGATCATGACCCTTAGCTCCATCGCAGCAGTCTTAGCAAAAACAGAGCGACAGAAGGGATTTTTTTAAGCACCCCTGTAGATTTTGTTGGACCTGTAGTCAAACACAACCCCTTCAAGGTCTCAATTCTTTGGTTGCCTAAACCAAGTACCCCCAGGGATGGGTTGGTGCTGGATTAAAGGACGTGCAGTCCGGGCAGGTAGCCCTCAGCCTTCCAGGGAGAGTGCCAGGCTCAGGGGGTTAAATTGCCTCCTATTGCACAGCAGAGACCAAAACCAGCTGTTTCTGAAAGCAGCAAAACAAAAAAGCAGTGTGCGGAGATCTGGGGGTGTGTGTGGTGGGAGGGGACAGCAGGGAAGGATGTCCCCGAGCGCGCCCTGTCCCACCGCTCTTCCCCAGATGTCTGCCACTCACCACCGGCGCCGAGCTGAGCTGATTTTTTTTCCTCTGACTCAGTGTGACCACCCTAATGGGCTTTGAGTAACCGTGTCCTCCGCAGAAAAAATGCACAATTTGGGAGCGAGCGGAAATGATGGCGCAAAAACAACCAAAAATAAAAAAAAAGAAGATGGAAAACACACGGCGTGGGTGTTGGCTTGTGATGGGAGGGATCAGGAGCTCAGCCTGGGCTCTGCCGCCGAGCCGGGCAGGGAACCCACTGCAGGGATCCCACTCCTCCGCAGCCAACAGCTCTGCCTTTCGTCTCTCATTGTTTCTGACAATAAAAATAAATACCATTTTTTTCCCCCTCCCTCAGGAAGCAGGTGCAGCAAGGGAACTTGAAGTTACAAACCCCTTTGTCACTGAACCGAGATCACCAGCTTCAGCGAACCATCCTGAAAAAGCCTCCTGGCTTTTACAGCCAGTCAATAACCGAGAGCAGCCACAACCTGCTGCGGCACTTGGCACTGCTAAAAGGTGTTCGGGGACTTGGGGAAAGGCAACAGGACAAGGCAACATACCATTGCTAATAAATAGCCAGGAGGTGAGAGAGCTGGTACAAAAGAAAAAAAAAAAAAAAAATAGCTACCAACAATGTTTTGCAAAGCATGAAGGGTCACAGGGAGCTGCTTCGGCTCCGGAGCGATGATCTACATCTCAGGGAAATGCCAGGGAAGATCAGGAGGGCAACAGCGCACACATCGCCCCTTGCAGAAGCAGCTATCAGAAATGAAGCAGTTCCACCCGCATGATGGGACTTCACCCTCCTCAGGAGGTCATGGGGCAAGCATATGTCCCCACCCTTGTTATACATGCATATGCATATTGAAATAATTAGCTCGATCTAGAAAGAGCAGAGGGGATGAACAGGCAGCTTCGCTGTTGCATTTCAACAAGGGGTGGCTATTTCTGAGCTCTCAACGGGAAACATTTCCCCCCTTCCCAGAAGACGGGAGCACCCAAGGCAGGTCCCACTGCCCCTTGCACAGAGGTCCCCTTGGCTTCAGCTGGAACCAGACTGGGGCTCCCCTTCCCCCTCCCCAAAGCCAGAGCCTGACTGCCAAAAGCACAGAAGGTTTTGAAACTCATTTCTCCTGGGAAGCATCATAGTCTGCCAGTCTGACCTTCCTTCTCCCTCTCCGGCAGTTAATCAATAGCAGATTTCAAGGGGAGAGCTCCAAAACAGAATAGCAAGGACAGACAGTACCATAAATCTGATTTGGCAGGTGGGGAAACTGAGGCACGGGATTTTGTTTAAAACTTAAAACAAATGAGATTGAGAACACGGAACAGAAACAAATCCTAGCCTAGCCCACGATCCACCACATCGCACAGCTCAGCTTCCCACAAGACATTACTCCTGCTGTCTCCCTGATTTCCCACGCTTACATCTTTCTCCCTTTCTTCCACCATCTACTCCCAATTTTTCATTCCTTTTATCTCCCCCTCATCAACCACTTCCCCCTTTTTTCACATCCTTTCCTCTCCATCTCCATCCTGCTGTGTCAGACAGCAGCCGTTTCTGGAGAGGTGCCCACCGACACCTAAACCAGCCGTGTTGGGTAGCCAAAAGCAGCACATTTCACCAAATGTAAAAAATGTATTTAGGGACCTACCAGTCCACCTGGACTTCTATATCTCTTGTCTCTACCTTGGAGGGTGCATCTCCATCGCTGTCCTTACTGCTGCTCTTCAGGAGATCCAGGACTGGCTCGATTTCTTTGAGCAGTTCATTGTCTTCCACACCGCCGTTGAGGCAAGGGTGACCACAAGCACCCTCCTTCCCCTTCCCAGCGCCCTGCCCTTTGCTGCCGGTAACGACGCCGTTAACGTGGACCATCGGCTCCACCTCCCGCCTGATCTCTCTTGTCCACAGGGAGCCCATGGTGCGGTCGGCTGCTGGCAGCGGCTGCTCTTTGCCGTGCAGGCTTGGGTTGGACAAGTCAACCACCTTCGGAGTCGGGCAGAGGGGTCTGGTGACACGGATGGTTTTCGGCGTCCCGTCGCCTGCAAAAGTGGTCTCCAGGTGAGTGGTGAAGCCCTCGGGGCCCCGCAGGATGAGGACCACGTAGGTCTCGGAGGCGATACTTCTCAGTATCTCCAGCGCAGTCTCATAGCTCATGTCCACCAGGGGCCTGCCATTGACGGCTAAAATGATGTCCCCAGCCTGGATGAGGCCACTCTGCTCCGCAGCCCCTCCCCGGATCAGGTCTGAGATGATGACGGGCGGCTTGCTGACGCGCTCCTTCACCAGGAAGCCGAGGCCGCCCACCTTGCGCTTGAAGAGCCTCACCGAGATGACGTTGGGCTGTATCTGCTGCACGCTGAACACATTCTCTTCCATGGCAGCCCCCCTCTTCGAGCCTGCAGACCAGGACCTCGACAGCCACTGAGCACGGAGAAATTCACTGTCCGAGATCCTTATCCACGCCGGGGCAGGGAAGGGACGACTCTTTGGCTTTTAAGCAACTGGCCTCACTGCAAAACTCCTCTGGGCTTTGGCTGCAGGCTGGCTTTCTGCAGCATACTCACTGCCGCCTCTCTCCCAAAGCAACGTCCTGGGGAAAGCAGGGTGTATCACTGGTGGAAAGCAAGGCTAGGGGCAGGGCAAGCAGGGCAGGCTGGGCAGGCAGGGCTGGGCATTGCGCGGCCGAGCAGGGGCTGGAGGGGGCAACATGCCAGCTTCCAAGTCAGCCTCTGGTCCTGTGCTGGGCAGAGGCGGGGAGGCAGCCCGCTCACTTCACCGACATCCCTGCAAACGGTCCACGAGGTTCTTTATCTAGAAAGGAGAAAAAAACAACAAAGGAGAAAGAAAAGTGAGATAAGGCAGGCGTTAAGTGCAGGCTCAGCACGGGGCTCGGCATGCCACAGACACCCACATGCATCAGCCCGTCCCCACAGATGTCATCCCCCGGGCTGCGTTTGGGAGACAGGCTGCAGTCTCCCATCGCTCTGGGCTTTGTTTCCTCCGCTCCCCCTGTGAAAATCGGCACCATCTGTTCAGCGGGGGCCGGGAGAGCACGGGGGGGAGCGGGGGAGCCCTGGGAGGGGGCTGCTGGGCAGCCTTGCTCGGACCCTCCCCGCTTTGCCCATGGGTCTCAAGCAAGATCCGTGCAAGTCTGGCAAATGGGTAGAGCCGCATGGAGCTCAGCGGTGATTTCTGCTGGCTGAGGATCTTGTCTCCATGTGTTTTCCAGAGCATCCAACAACCTGATGGTCGAGATGGATCGGGGTGACCAGACAGGGGACGTATGTCCCTGCCCAGGATGAAACCCGTTCCATAGGTGCTGGCACACCGAGACTGTTTCGATGCTTCAGGAGGAAGAGTAGCAGCCACAAGCAAAACAAGGCAGTAGAAGAGGACATTCAGCTTCCCTTACCCTGAGTTACAGCAAAGCACTTACAATGGCAAGTGCTTCTAAGTCTGGCTACAGGGATCACAGCCTCAGCCTGGCTCAGCTCCTCCTCTCCCCATATTTCAACCCTGGCACGGGGATATAGGAGGCAAAGCTAGCACTCCCCCGTGCCCAGCCCTGCCATCCAGTTCTGAACAGTTCCCAAACAAACTGCTTTAGCTGATGGAAAACCATCGAGAGGAGAACATGCAATGAGTTTACCCATCTCTCGGGGGAACCTCATGCAGCTGGGCATGACTTTCTACAACCCTCGCGTGGCTTGGGGAGCCATGTCTCATTGACTCCTGATGGGACCCTGGTTCTTACATGCCTACGCTTGCATTCGATAACTTCAGCTCCCAAATCCTCTCTCCGCGTTCCCCTCCCATTTCTTAGATGCTCTGGAGAACATTTGTCTCTGTGACTGTGCCCTGACATTTAGCAGCAAGCTGAAATGCAGATGCCTTCTTTTTTAAATCTGAATTCTGGGGAGAGAACAGAGGGCACTAGATCTGCAGGCTGGAGGCACTGACGTGCCAAGGAAAACACTCCCCTGTCTCCCAGAGGCAGCACATTCAGGGCAGCATTTGCACCTTCAGACACCCCACACCGAGCCCCCCTCTGCCAGGAGCTCCCTCCGGCACCCGGATGGGAAAAACAAGGATCTGAGGAGCAGGGCAGTGACACCAGCCCTGACATTAACTCACTTGAGCATTTTAATCCTCATGTGACGAAGGGTGCTGACCCCAGACTGGCTCTTTATAGGCGAGTAAAGAATAAAGCAATTAGAGCCCGATAACCTGAGCCGATGGATTTAACCCCTATTGCCCTTCTCCTGCCATTATTCAGCCCTGCAGGGCAGTAGCAGCACACAAAGGGTTAAATGCCACCTGAGTAGGTCGGTGGGGAGTCACCTCCTCAAGGGCTAATCAGCCCGGGTGACACAAGCCCTAATTGCTGGGTGACTTCCCGCAAGTGGCCCTGGCCAGAGGTCACTGGAGCAGGACCTCCGCCAGCCATGATGGCCTGTGCCACCTCGTAGGGCTCAGGGCAGCAGAGCAGAACATCTCCTCCAGATCCTCGGGCCACCTGGGGAGGGAAGGTCACATATTTGGAAAGGAAGGAGGGAGGCAGAGGTCTGCTTGGAAAGGAACGCTCCTGTCCCTCTCCCTTTCCAGCCCCTCCATCCCTTCCCCAGCCAGAGCCTGCTTTCACCGGCAGCGCTGGACACAGTGGCACAGGCGGGACCCCAGCCAAGTCTTCCCCCTCTTTCCCAGGCGAGAGCCCTCAGGCTCTTCGGTGCCAGTGCCAAACCACAGGATCAGCTTCTTTCTCCCTGCCCAGGGTCTGTCTTTTCCTCGCCCCGCTCCCAGCAGCCCACCAGCGCAGTCCCTGCATCCCCCAGCCCCTCCACGGGTCCCCCCTGCCAACGAGGCCACCATCACCCTGATGTCCGGGCAAGCCACCAAGCCACGCAGGACTCATTTCTAATGTATTAGCTGACGCAGTAAGGACGAACGAGGCTTTGAAAGCAGTGCAAGTACCACGCGAGTGCGGGACTGTCAGCTTCCCTTCAAGGGGACAACCCTGTTATTTGCTCTGGATTAGTCACTGGCTACGTGGCACTCATGAACTCCTCGCAGTCGGTGAAGTCTGTGTTCGCATCGTGCCCATCTCAGCAGGGCCAGGGCCATCTCGGGGACTGCCCGGCACGGGCCCCTGTCACCGCTGGGCATCCCCAGCAGCTCCCGCAGGCAGATGCTCAACAGCCGGAGGAGATGATGCCTTTCAGCCCGGCTCGACCCCTTACTGCAGCGCTTGCAGGGGAGCGGGGCGATGCTGAGCTCACTGGAAAGGACCCTCATCCGCCCCAAAGAGCTGAGAAACCCCAAAGTGTTTGCAGTCCCTCACTCTTCTCCCACCAGGCCAATTTCCAGTTCTTCCCTCCAAAAAGCATATAGCAAAGCTTATAATTTGTTACGTATATGCAGCTCCAGCCTGCAAGATCCCAGGGGAAAACATTATTGCTGGGTGCACATCGCTCCCCATCCCCAAAACCCGCCGGCACCTCAGCATTCCTTACAAGAGGGAAGAGAAGAAAAAAGTCGATTCTAGGCAATACCTAAGCACCCAGCCAGGGATTTCTCCAAGATGGGGGTGAGCACCAACATGTCCCCTACAGAGAAGAGGGGGACTCGCTCCTGGACCTCGCACGCTCTTGCCCATGGGTGATCAGTGGCCGGTATCTCCCCCTGCCTCAGCTGCGGGCTCTGCAGCAGCAGCTGGGGACTGGCTGGAAGACAGGGAATGACATTTACCTGTTTAGAATTTCCCCCCCCCTCAAACTCAAGCCTTTTCTTTCCTGTTTCTCAGCTGCTCCCAGTAAGGAAGGTCAGAAAAAAGCCAGAAGCAGAGGGGCAGGCAAGGAGATTGAGGGCAACCTGTCTCTAAGTCCCTGACCCTTCTGCTTCTTTGGAGAAGAGTTGGACAAGCATTTTCATAGAATCATAGAATCATTTAGGTTGGAAAATAACCTTAAGGTCATTGAGTCCAACCGTTTTCCAGCTGCAAATCCTTGCACAAACTCAGGCTGAAGATGGGAGGGACAGGGAGATGTTCAGGGCATGAGAAGGCAGCAGGAGACACCTGGGAGCGCAGGGAAGACTTCCCCAGGCACCCAGCATGGGTCAGGGCTTCCCCCATACCCAGCTCCCAGGGTGTCCTGGGACATCTGCAGGTCTGTTCCCAGAGGGGACACGTTTTGGATGAAACCTGAAGCATTCAACCCTGTGCGACGCGATGGGGAGACGCCGGCCGTTTGCAGCACAGGTGGCTCAGCTCTGCCGAGTTCAGTTCTCCCTACGAGCATCATTAAGAGTCTGATTTATGAACCCAAGAGCAGTAGTACGTTTGCCAGGTCGTACTGGAGGTGTCACACCTAACTCCTTAAAAACAGTGAGAGCAGCGCAGTGAGCAGGGTTTCACCGGGGTGAGTGCTACTGAGGTGGAAACACTTATTTCACCCCTGAAAGACAGCCGGGAGATGGCCAATGCCATGGGCAAAGCCGGGCTCATCTCCCTGCCAAGGCATCCCGCTTGAATTAACATCCACGGACGGTGCCGTCCCACTCCCTGCCTCGGTTTCCCTCCTCTTTCCAAAGCATAAAACCAACTCAAATTAGAGAAGAGCAACAAACCCTGCAGAGCTGCAAACTTGTAGCACCCCAGACAAGCGTTACAAAAAGCGTTAACTCTGATCTCGACACCGATCCACGCTGACATTGCTTGTTTGGAGGCTTTAATCAGTGTAGGGAAGAGCGGCAGAACAGGCTCCCCTACGGCAGCGACAAAGGCATTCGCGTAACAAACAAGCCCTATGAAAAGCAATAACGAAAAGCTTTTAGAGTCGCCAGATAACATTTCAAGCAACAAACTCCAGCACATATGTTAATTGGATGATTTGATTTAGAAAGCAAAGCAGAGGAGAAATCAATCTTGGGAGCTTAACACAATCTCTTAACTCTCCCAGCCAGGAGCTGCAGGCTACGGTGAGCTAGGATGTACCCAACACCAGCCCTTTGGTGTGGGCACTTGGGTTGCCCTTGCCCTCGCAAATCGATTTTGAGTCTTGTCTTTGCTGTGGTAATGGCTTACATCTCTACATGCCAGCTTTAAATGGACACCATTGTCCTATTTAATTAGTTTTCGTGGGATTTATAGCGTTCAATGAAGAACCCCAGGGCTGAAGGATTTATGCCCGTTTAATTTTTATGACCCATGGAGCGTCAGTGAATCTGATGAGGAGCAACGGGATGCAACATATGCACAGTTACTGTAAACCTGCGTGTTTGTGCATCTGAAAATGGAGCATTAAAGTGATTCACTGGCAGCCAGCTTCCTCGTGCCAGCAGTTCTGCGATCAACTCCCGTTCGGCTCAGACCAATGCCATGGTGTATCTATGTACATGGCCTTTTAATCCTGAGAATATATAGACAATGTTCCCCCAGCTATATCTAATAATCCACCTCCCACCAACCTTGCCAAAATCTGCCCGGGAAGGAGCGAGCCCTTTTTCCTTCACAGCCAAACGACGCGCTCTGCTTCTCCCTTCCCACCCCCAGCGCACGAGGCTGGGAAGTGGCTATTTCGCCTGGGCCACGACATTTTCTTCACCCCCAATAAACCTGATTTACACATAGGAGTCAATTAAATAAAAGGCACTTTGCCATCTGTACAACACCCCGGTGCCAGTGCCCAGCATCCAGTGATGCTGCAGAGCTGCTGGACCACTCCACGCAGCCACGGAAACCGGCGGGCTCGGGAAGGATGCTGCCGAAGGGATGAAGTGCTGAGGTCTCAGCCCTGGAGACCCCCTCTCCTCCCCCACGTCAGCAGGGCACAGGTGTTTGCACTGAAAACGTGCCTATCACGGGTAAAAGAACAGTTAATAAATTAAATGCTTGCTTTCTGATATAAATAAATCTATGTCCATTCCCTGGGAGCGTTCATTTGCCTCTAATCAGGGGGTTGTTTTCTGGAAAGCAAAACAATACACATTTGCTCCTGGCCATATCGTTGGGCTGAAGCTGCCCCAAAGCCCCATGACCTGCGCATTTATCCAGCTCCTGGTACTTGCTTTTGTTTTCATCCCAACCGTCCCTCTCTGGGGAATTAAACAGCCGAGGAAAGCCTGGTCGTGCCGGCACAAGGAGTCGCCGGCACGCCTTCTAGGCAGTTGGGCTAGGTGATCATTGTAGGTCCCTTCCAACTGAAATATTCTATTCTATTCTATTCTATTCTATTCTATTCTATTCTATTCTATTCTATTCTATTCTATTCTATTCTGCATCCTGCACGCTCCTAACCATGGAGCAGCAACGCTGGAGGGGGCAGGACCGCAGGGAAACTTTGCTGTAATCTAATGAAGTCCCTCGTCCCGCTCCCCTTCGCCCCATCCGATAGGAACCGCACCTCTCCAAGCAGACCGCAGGCAATACATTTTAATGTTGCCAAGACAACTGTGTTGACAAAATTACCTTTTTTTTTTCGATGACAGAAACAAAGTTTTGTTTTAATTTGGAGTTCAAGGCTTAGCATATTCCGGTAACACACCTGCCATTTCTCTTTTACTGTTTCGTACAATATTTTCTTGGTGCCTGTGGTGTGTGGCTGAAATGCAGTTTAGATAAAACCATCTATTCCACCACTACCCCCGTCTAAAACTGATGTTCTTATTAGGGCTCAGCCCTTCTGTAAAACATAAATTGCACCACCATCAATTTGCCGAGAGAGTTGGAATTACACCAGTGACTCCGGTTTGACAAATGGGACCCATGTTAACACAACACCACTTCGTCCTAAATGACAAAACAGGTAGATAGGAAATAAATGAGAAAATGCCACTTGATGGATGGTCTCGAAATCCAATCGCAGCACGAGAGGGGAATCGTGGCTCCATTTAGAAAAAAAGAAAAAGGGAATTTAAAAATCGCAGCAGGTTGGCTGGAGCGGTAATAACTCCAGAGCCGCCAGCCGGCATCAATAAAGTCAGCGGCAGAGCTCTCGGCTCAGAGTCGGTCCAGGAATTAAACTCCTGGCTCGTTTCAGAGGCTCAGGTTCTCGTCCCCTCCTTTGCTGCTGACTCCCCAAAATCCTTCTAGCATGGCGTTAAATTTTCCTACTCTAACAAGCCAGCGGGAGAAGTAGCCCAATTAGGACACTAAATAGCAATAAACCTTATTGTCACCGATTTTCATAAAGAGTGACTCCTATCATTGTTTAAAAACCTCGGGAAGACATCAGACTCCTCACAGCACAAGCCTGAGTTCCTCGGTCTGGAGGCACGAGCCTCTTGCCAGGTCCCCGTGAAAGCCTACTGCTGAAAAGGCTGCGGGATTTTCTCTGTCCCCCAAGCATCTCGACCGTCTCTCTTGAACAGCGAAAGGTGCAGGAGGACTAGAGGTGCGATTCCCCACCGATGAATCCAGTACGCGGAGCCAAAGCAGAGCTCTCGCCCTCTTTGCATCGGCATCCTCGGTGACTGCGCAAGGCAAAAAGCAAAGATAATTTGTTCCCCTGAGTTTCTGTCCGCGTTTTTCTTAGGGTTTTGCATTAGCACTTGTTTCCATAGTATCAACGGCAGCGGCAAAGTTCTCTGGGGGCCTCCTGGGACGCGTTCCTTGTCCCACGGAAGGCTCTGGCTCTAATTTGGGCAGGATTGGGGTGGGGGGGGGATGTGGAATTTTCTGCTTCTTAATTTTTGCTAAAGGTGCCGCTGGCGGGAGCGAGGCCGTTCCTTAGAAGCAGCATCAGCCACATCATCCTCACTCTGCCAGCACCCCTGAACATGGGGCACTGTGGCAAGAAAGCCATGAGTGCCTGAGAGAGAGGCCTGGAAATGGGCCCCGATGCTCATGGGTTCCTGGGGCTTTTCCTCTTCCCCCGTGGGACAGTCCCGTGCTGGTGACGCTTCCTTTGGCTGAAGCAGCCCCAGCCCCTGGCTTGAAAAGAGATTTTTTCCCTGCGCCAGAGGAGAGGATTTTGGCTTCCCAAGACCCTGCTCCTCAATACTGGCATCACGGGGAGAGGCAGCAGTGGGGCAGGCTGTCACACCAAGGCCACGGTCCCGCTGCACTCCAGTGGGACTGGAGCCCTTGGCCGAGGCGTGCCACTGATATTTCCACGGATGTGTTCATTTTCATGCTGTTTGGGGATGAAGGGTGGGTCCTGCTCTGAAAAGGCTGAGCTTTTGTGACTTTCAAGGCAAGGAAGAGCCGCATGTTTTCAGCACGTCTGAAAATATAAGCCTGAGACTCTGCAAAAGGGGATTAAGACGAGCCTACCCTAGAAGGGCATTGCAAGATCTCGTTAAGCATTTCTGAATTGTCATGTAAAACAGAGGCTATGGAAAGAGTTGCCGTAGCATAAATACCTCCGGTTTTGTATATACACACACAGTACTTGCAGGTTTCCACGGTCTGCATATAGAACCAACATACGGATAACATATGGGCTTTCCAGACCGCGTGTTTCTCGTGCCCACAGCCAGATCCCGAGCACTTGCTTGGCATCATATCGGTACTTCGCTCTGCTTGCTTTGCTGCTGCCGTGTAGGGTGGCAATCCGGGGTGCGTTGGGTCAGGTATCGCACACAGCCCATCGCAGAGTTAATTTGGAGCGAGCGGATGGAAGTAAACACGCTTTCATCCGGCTTCAGCCAGACAGTGGCTTACAGATCCTTCCCTCTTCAGGACACAATATGTTTATTTTTGGCTACGTACGAGAGATCAGATCGCGTATATAGATTTGATTTAATGCACAGATACAATCAGAACAGCGTGAGTAGAGCAAAGGCATTTTAGCTTTGTTTGGAGCCTCCTCTCAAAACCGGTCCCTTGCTATCGGGGTTGGATTTCTTTAGTAAAAATTGATGGTATCAACAAGTATCAAACAGTATTCTCGTTACTCAGGAAAGGTAAATGCTAATCTATGCGAGCCGAGCTCACGTGACTTATCAGTTACTATATATAGTTGTTTTCAGGCACTGATTTAGGCAATCTGGCAGGTTTCCTAAGCCTTTGTACAGATACACTACTGAAATGGAAAATACAAAACACACGAGCAAAGCAGGGGAAAAAAAATATCTGACAGGGCCAAAATGTCCCTGCGGGTCAGGGAGGACCAAGCCCTGCTGATGGGGATCAGCAGACACTCAACATTAATTGCAAGTGAGGATTCAGCCCAAACCCCTCTGCCTAAGATGGCCTCTCCAGTACTCGCTCACGATCGCCGTGCTGACAGAGGGAATAAACAGAATTCAAAGGGCACAAGGACTTGTCACTCTCCTTTGCTCATGAGGGAATGTAATGCTTCTCCCGGTGCAGGTATCTGATTAGAGAAATATCCCCTCCAAAACCCACGTCTGTGTAAGAAGAGACTCTCTACTGGGAGTTTGTTTGCAAACATATGCACATTTTAAAACTGGAGCGTATATGACTGAGTTTGTAGCATCTTTAAGAAAATATTCTGGGTGATACAAGCTAGAAGAAAATAGAGGGAGGAATAAATTGCTAATGCAAACCCAAATTCTTTAAAATAAGGCTTCCCCACCTGAGACCTTTAACAGAAAAGGCATAGCCAACCAAGATGTGCAGGTAGAAATCTCCGGGAGAGTGCTATTTTGAACAGCCCCCCTGCCCCAAAAGCCTCCCCACAGCTCTCCGGTGATCATCCCTGTAGATCCCGTTCTGCCATCTGCCTGAGCCATCAGCATTTGGGGACGTAGAAGAGGAAGAGGAGCTGGCATTTAAAGCAGTTGAGCCCTCGACCACTGCAACTGCCCCCTGCGATCTCCCACGTCTCCCACTCCACACAGCCTGTGCTCCCACGGAAAGGAAGGAGACACTTCCCCTCCATTTCAGTGAGAGGCGGATCAGCTCCTCGGGGACTCAGCAGATAATTGTCAAGTTGCCTGCCAGAATTTCCTCCTGACAGTCATAACTTGAAAACGTTGGAAGAAAATGTCTGCACCTGGGCTGTGGAGTCAGCGCGCTCACGGAGTGCAGAGCCGAGGCAGGGAAAGGCTCTGCGGGACTGGAGCTGGATGGGGTGATGCACGCCCACCCCAGCACCACATGCTCCAGATGTGCGTGTACACAGGTCTCTCTTCCTCTGCTTTGCCAGTAAAACACAAAAGCTTTCTACTACCTACTGCAAACCAAGCCGAGAGCAAGGCCACAGGCAGGGCAGAGGCAGGGTTCATCTCCTTTGATCCCTGCGACAACGGCTCCCTTCTGCATTTCAAGCGCACCCGGAGGGGACAGTCGGGTCCTTGGTGCGCGGGTGGGGAGAGGGAAGGGGCGAGATCCGGACTAACCCCCGGCTGCCCCTGAAGAAGAGGAGCCAGCCGTGAGCGGGACATCCCAGGGCTTCACTCGGGGGCTGGAGCCGCATCGGGGTGTCCCTTCCCCACCCCGGGCCGGATAGGGATCTCCACCCGATCTCTCCCTCCCCACCCCAGCGCCCCGGGGACGGCGGGGACACCCCGGGGACGACGGGGGCATCCCGACCCCGTGGGACAGGGGGAACAGCAGGGACAGGACCCGGCGTTGGTCACACCCCCCCCACACACACACCCCCCAGCACTGGGGGGTTGGTGGCGTCTCCTGCAGCCCCGAGCCCCGCTCCGCTGTCGGGGGGGGGGGGGGCCGGGGCTCCTGTCGGGCGGCGGCGCCCGCAGCGTTCAGCACCCGGGACAGCTCCGGCACCGCCCGCCGCGGGGGGGGGGGGCGACACCAGCCCCGCCCCTGCCCGCCCCCCCCCCCGGGAAACTGCCCCCCACCAGTCCGTCCCCCTCCCCCCCCCCCCCCGAGAAAAAGTGCCTCCCCCCGGGCAAACCGCCCCCCTGCCCCAGGCACGCCGGTCCCCCGCCCCTGCCGTCCCCGGACAGATCGCACCCGGGCCCCCCCCCCTCGCCTGCCCCGGCCCCTCTCCCTTCCCTGCCCGGGCACGCTGCCGCCTGTCGCGGGCGCGCTGCCCGCCTGCTCCCGTCTGCCTTCCCTGGCCAAACTGGCCCCCTGCCCTCCCCGCGCACACCGTCCACCTGCCCCTGCCTTCCCTCCCCGGGCAAACTGCCCCCCTCCCCGGGCACGCTGGTCCCCCTCGCCTCCTGCCCCTGCTGTCGTCCGTGTCCCCCCCCCCCCCCCCCGGCAAACTGCCTGCCCGTGCAAGCGGCCCCCCTCGCCCCATACAAACTTGCTGCAAAGAGTTGCGGAGGAGGGAGGCAACAGCGAGCTTCGCTCCGTTCCCGCAGCTGGCTCAGCCCCCCCCCCAGCCCGGGGGACGCGGGGGGGAGCCGAGCACGGAGGCGGTGGAGGAAGTTTGCAGCGGAGCCCCTGGGTGCGGGGAGGGGGGGGGAACACACACGACACACCGACCGCCGCAGCCCGGCGGGCAGCACGGTCCGGGGGGGGGGGGGGGCCGGGTGGGAGCCGCGTCTCGGCGCGGCCAGCCACGGCGTCGCTCGCCGGGCCAGCAAAGCGGCTTATAGCCGGGCAGATCCCACGAGTGCCCTCCGCTCCCCTCCCCGCCGCGGGGCCCGGGGGCGGCTCGGGCGCCTCCGCCGAGCCCCAGGCTCCTGCAGCCGGAGGCAGAGCCCGGCTGCCCTCACCGGCGGGGCTGGGGACCCCGCTGCTGCCTCCCCGTCCCCCCGGCCAAGGGCACGGCAGAGCGGCGCAGCCCCGGTGCCCCGAGGCGGCGGCGGGGAGCGCTTCCGACGGGCGCCCGAGGGAGCGCACGGTCCCGCGGGGCTCCGCGCTCCGCGGCCGGTCCCGCACCCCCTGCCCCGCCGCAAAGTTTCCCGGAGAAGCGGGGCTGGGGGCAGCCCTCCCGCCGCCCCACCTACCGTGCGGCGGAGAGGAGCCGTCGCCGTCGCCGTCCCCGTCCCCGCCCGGCGCATCCCTCCCGGCGGCTCCGGGCGCGGCGGAGGGACGGAGCCCGGCGCGGCGCTGGGCTCGGCTGGGCTGGCAGGGAGGGAGCCAGTCCTCGCTGCGCCCCTTTATCCCAGCATCACCGAAACGAATCCGCTTTGACGTCCAACCAGGGTTTTTATGGGTGTGGAGCGAGCCGGTGCAGCCCTCATTAGGAGACACTCTGCTTTCCAAATCATACATCTTTTATATAACCTCATTTCCAGCGTGGATTTTCTTCCCCCTCCCTCCCCTTACCGGGGAGCATCCCCCCACCCCACCCCACCCCCAGCTCCCCCACCAATTAAAGAGCCGAGAGACACCCCCCCCGGCCCCCACTTGTTGCCGGGAAGCTCCGCTCCGCAGCCCGCGGGCCCGCCTCAGCCTGCCCCGAGGGAGCGGGGGCTCTGCCTGCCCCGGCTCCCTTGCCCAGCCCTGCTCCACCGCCAGCCCCCTCCGTGCCCCCGGAAAGCCGCAGCCCCCCACCTTCCTTCTCCCAGCTGGGTTGTGCTCCGGGGGCTGCAGAAAACCCCCTGACAGCGGGCAGAACCCTCCTGCCGGGTCTGCCCCTGCCCTCTCTGTGCCCAGGGCAGATGGCACCAGCCCCACCGGCATCCCCCAGGGCCTCCAGCCCTGAGCCGGGCAACGCTGCAGGCTGGGGCAGCCCTGCCCTTCTCCCAGCTGCCTGTACCTCTGCTGCCAGAGCTGAGCCTGGGCTGCGCACATGGGAGAGAGCGAGGGGGCTCCTTCTCACCCCATTTCCCCTTCTGACTCTTTAGCTGCCCCCCGGTAAGGCCCAGTGCAGACCGAGGCTTGACATCAGTCTACAGGCTTTGCAATTGTGCTCATTCCCATGGCAACAACAAACACACAATTATAGATATATAATATTATATAAACCCAAGCGGGCTCTTGGGCAGGAGTACGAGGTTCATCTGCTCGCAGTCTCCTCTCAAGCCCAGGAGGCAGCTCCCACCGGAGCACGGAGAGGTGGCTTCAGCCTGGTGAAGATGCACAGCCCGTGGATGCCCGGCAGCTCCGGGAGCCAGCCGCCCCGGGCAGCCCCAGCCTGCCTGCCCCACTGCCTCTCCGGAGGCAGGCAAATAAAGCGCAGCACAGCAAGCGATTCAATTACAAAACTTCCCACAGGAAAGAGGAAACCGAGCAGCCCTGTTCCTCCCTGGCACACGGGGAGTTTTGCAGAGGTGGCGAAGGGGAAAGGATAAGCAAATGCAGCAGCAGAATTGGGGCTGGGGCTGCTTTTGCCATACTCCCCCCTCCTCACACTACCCATACGTCAAGCTGTATGCACTGTCTGGGGTTAATGAAAACATAATTATGCCTATTTAGATGCAGGAGGACTAATCTAATAGTAAGCTACCCAACAACATCTGCTCTGATCCATTGGGCAGGGAAACCTGCGCCGTGGAGGGATGAGTAGGTGCACACCGGCAAAGAAGGTCTTCATGAGTCAGTTGCAGGCTGAAAATTGTCAGCTTCAGCCCAGGCTAAGAAAAGTCCAAAACCTTCTCCTTTCAGGGCTCACATCTTCGAGCGTGGCCTTCATGCTGCAGGGCTGCGTGTGCTAGTGATTATCAGGGAAACTGGACTGGTCCCCCTTGGATGGGGGTGCAGACAGATGGGGGTGAGCGTAGCATGGCTGAAGGTCCAGCTCACGCAAGGCTGATGGGTGTGATGGCACTCGCGTGTTCGAGGGGACTCTGCACTGCCCAAGCCACCCTGACACATGACATGAGCTCCGGCCACCAGCACCTCGCTGCTCTTCTGCCCTCTTGCCGGTGAGGCGGATCTGCAGGAGGCAAAACCATGCTGGGGAAGCAAAGCCCTGACTGCTGGGGTGCTTGGAACCAGGCAAGTGGGGCTCCCTGTGCTACTCCGGGACACAGCTTTGGCAGCGTGGCTCATCCACCCCCCCATCACACCCTGCAGCTGGACCCTTGGCAGGATCCCAGCCTTCTCCACTAGCCCAGAGCATAAGGGAACCAGATGAGCAGTTCTCACCCGTGGGCCACGTCCTCACCAGGGCACGGCAGCATTTCCTTCACCTGCAGAAAACTTAATGGGACAATGCTCGTTTTTGTATCATCTGGAGCTTTGCTGAAGCCCGTAAATCCGGGCAAGGCAGGAGCAAAGTGTCAGTACGAGAAGGGAGCTGCTGGACTGTGCATGTCCTGTGCAACCCCCTGAGCCAGGGAGGAGCCCCCGGTAACCTTTTCCTCCAGCCATGGTAGCCATGAGTCAGCCCAGAGAAGAAGGCTCGGAGGTTCATAAACAACTGATGATGTTGGCCTGGGAATGGAGGAGGTGGAGAGAGACCCTCTCCAGCCCATCTGCACCCAGTGAGCCCATTCCCACACAGCTCTTGGTGTGACAGCAAACGTTTGCACCTTCCTTCCTCCAGCAAAGAGCATTTGTGGACAGGATTTTTGCCACAAGGAGCATGTTCCTGTAATCCTGCCTCATCCTACTTGAGTAGCCGAGAGCCCCGGAGAAGAGACCCCAGCTCTGGAGAAGCCCCCCCATGCCCAGCCCTGCCGAGCCAGCCTCGTCCGTGGAAGTTGCTTCCCCCCTTCTCCCAGCTGGGAGCAAATGTAAGCGGTGCTACTAAGCAAGTCATCCCCCAAAACTGCTCGGGAGAGGGAATAGCCTCCTCCCTGCCCCTCGCACAGCTGCTCCCCAGTTCCCCCTCTCCTCTGAAATCAGCTCAGCGCTGCTTGCTTCTGGCCATATGCTGCCAGCGGTTAGAGAAGCCAAATATAAACACAGCAGCTAATGCTCACCCAAGTTTCCTTCCCCCCCCCCCCCCCCCCGCCCCCGAATCTGGGCTCTTTCCCCTCTCCTGCTGCCGTTCATCCTCACCCACCTCTCTTTTGGGGGCCGGCGGTGGCTGTGGGCTCCAACGGGGAGGTTGGGTGCGTGTCAAGGAGCTGGCGATGGGTCTCTCTCGAGGGGTGGGTGGCCGGCAGCCGGCTCTGCTGCCGGGGCTCGCAGCCCGCCGGCGGGAACGTGCCGCTCAGGATGCTCGGCTCTCTAAGATCCTTAGGAAACCGTGGCCTCGGCACAGATCACACACACAATATCCCCGGCAGCCGTGGCTCTGGAGTTATTCAGCTGCTATTTCTATGCAACTCGAAATGTGTTCAAGGGATTACTGCCCGGGGAATAAAGAAACGGCTAAACATATTTATACTAAAGCTTAAGGAGCCTATGTAACTGCACACACACACCAGCTGATAGGGGGGTCTGGCACAGAGACTGCAGCGATTTGGGACAAATCCCAGGATTGTCTGTGCTCTAGTTTAGAGCAAGTGCCTATGCTGGTGCTTGCCTAGAGGTGGCAGTGAGCCTTCGCTCTTGTCCTCTCCCTGAGCAGAGCAGAGCAGCACAGGAGGGCCTGGGAAGTCCCCAGCTGAGCTGGAGCTTTGCACTCTCTGCTGGGTTGGCCGCAGGTGAAGTGTTTGCTGTGGGCATAAATACGGGTACCCGTGCCCCCATGGCGCACGGCAGATCCCAGGCGGGACCTGCAAGGAGGAGTCCCGCTGCCTCCTTCCTCTGTCCTCTGGGCGTGTAGTGCACACCCACGCCACAGGCTCGGGGCCGTTCTTTGGCATCCTCCCCTCTGCGAGGGGAAAAGATTGGGGTTTGGTCAAATCCAGACTGCCTTTAAAACCTGGGAGGAGATGGCCAAGGGAGCTCGCTTTTAGAAACATCCCTGTGCCAGCTCCCCGCTCCACCAGCCCACGAGCTCCAGGACATGTTTGGGGGGAAGCTCTTTGCTCCCCACTTTCAGGAGCTGTAACAAGTCCTGAGCTACCGGGCACAGAGACGTGGCAACGTGAAGTCTTCCAGCACAAACACCAATGTCAGCTTTTCCCCAAAACTGCCCACCCTTCCAACAAGACACCTGTAAATCCCACCAAAAGCCAAATATTTGTCTTAAACCTCCCTGCACTGGGGGTTAGAGTTCGAAACGTGCTGCTGGAAAGATTCTTTTGGAGCGCATCTCACAGCCTCCAAGGGTATAAAGTGGGTTATAAAGGGTGATCTCTCTCTCACACGTACACGTGGGCACACACGCACACACAAAATCTAATAAAAGGATATCAGTCGAAGAGTATTTGGCTTCTGGCATTCAACTAACCCAAGCTTCATACAGACACCAAAGAAATGAAATTATGGGAGCACACAAACAAGAAATTCCAGGGGGATGAATTAGTGTTTCATCGCTATTACAGGGCAGAGAAGTCTGTCTTCCCTTGCATTTCTTTTTCTTGTACTTCAAAATGTGAACCCCCTACCTTTAAAAGTCACGGTAGCACGTTTCCTCCAGCCCAAGCCCTACCTCCTTTCCATCAAAATCAAAATTGCTTTCATTATCATTTTAAGGACACGTTGGAGGGCTAGCAAACACACCAAAGTTCAAGGACTTCTTGTAAATCCAGGGTCTAATTTAGACAGATTAAAAAACCTGCTTTAAGGCCTTGCTTCACAAGCTGAAAGGGGTTCGAGTTACTTCTGGGTTATTCAGATGCAAACACTGTTTTGAAACACAAGTGCCTGAGCCATCCACCAGCAGCTGTAAGTTTGGGGGCAGATGCTCGGCAGCGGCGGAGCTGCACCACTCCACTGAAATCAGCAGAATCGAGATCATTAAAGCCAGCTAAAACCAGCCAGTTCTCAGTATTTTATATCATCTGAGTCCCTATTTCAAGCTTGTTCCTTTCTAGTGGGATCAGGCCCCCGAATGGTACCTTTTAACCTTTGGATCAGTTATCGGGGTAATTACAAATTAGAAAAATCACTTCTGCGTCAACCTTAAACAGTTTATTTAGAGATTTTTTTTTCTATTAAGTGACACGTTTCAGAGGACTGTAGGTTAAAAACTCTTTCGAAAAGACCTAAATCCCTAATCTTAAATGAAAAGTTATCACCGGAGGACCTTGGGGTGGGTGGTGACAAACACAGGAAAGGGCCCTGCGTCAGCCAGCGCCCTGGGTAAATAGGGACGGGGAGGAGAGTGGAGGGCTTGGAGCGGGCTGACGAGCCTGATAAGCCAAATCTGCAAAGCATTCATCGCAAAAAAGAACACAAAGCAAACCCAAAAGCAGAGAAACAGCTGCTGTTGAGTTCTTAAGTTCTAAAAAAGAGCAAGAAGAAAAAAAAATGCCAGAAATACTCTGAAATACATAGCTGAAATACTCTGAAATACTCAGAAACGCAAAGCCCCTCGCATGCCTCCCCGCAGGGTGGGTGGGGAAGGAGGCTCCAGCATCTCTGGTCCCCCCCCCCCAGACCCACGTAAGTGAAGCAGCATATTTGGGGCACCCCACGAGCTGTGCAGCCCCTCCAGCACCTCGACCCCAGCTTCTTCCAGCCTGGATGGAGCAGCAAAGCGATACAGCCCCAGCTGCAAAGACCAAGGGGAAAGCGATAACGTGGAAAGCTGATCCCAGCCCCTAAATTACTCACAGCTCCGGCAGGGAAAAAAAAAAAGCCCTGGGGGTTGTGCAAGCGTAGGGAGACACAAAGATGTTGGTCACCCACCTCTGAATCAGCACTGTTTGGCCACGGCCAAACAGCGACCGAGGATCTCTCCCAGCCCAAACACGTGAGTCAGCAGCTCCCCCAAAAAAGGGAGAAAAACAAGAAGTCGAGAGACAGAGCTGTGTTTTTTCCCCCCCTTTCCTTCCACAAACCAAACAAAAGAAAGACGGCGCTCAGCCTTCCCGCTGACTGGGGAGAAGTTTGCAGAAGCTATGCCAGGAATTTAGATTTATTTCTGGAATGACTTTAATGGGATATTGAAACGCTGCTGTAATTTAAAGGTATTAAACAGCTTCTTCTAGTTAAACCAAGATGAAGCAAACCCTTCCACAAACCACCTTGCTTTGAGGCGACGAACACCAGCATGGCCAGGAGAGCTCGGCAGCCCGATGCAAAGCCCCGGCAGCAGGATTGAACATGCCAGGCCCCGAGTTCACAATTTACAGCTTTTTGGCTACTTCCAGACACAGCTTGGCCTCGGTGATTCACCTTCGTCCAGGCTGCAAGAGGCTCCCCACGGCCGAATCCTGGCTCGCGTGCAGCCCCTCTGGTTTCAGGCTCCTGGAAGCAGGGCTGACCCCACTAATGAGAGGGAATTGGGGCTGAGCAGCTCACCGGTGTCACCCGTGAGAGCTTCGTTAGCACCGGGGACCCCATCCCCCAGCGGGGCTGACGTCAGCTCTAATAAGGTTGACGGAGACTTTGCCTGCGGTCAAAAGCATCCCTGATGTTTCCTTGTGAGATCACCAATGCCGCATGGATTTCAGCCCAAATCCCGGCCACCTGCTCGGCATCCCGCTCATTCCAGCCGCCTGGGACCCATTTTCATGAAACTCACAAAAGCATCCTATTTTTAAGGTCTCAACCCGCCCATTAAATTTGGTCAAAATTAGCTGGATTTGTTAGGACGAGGCAGAGGGATAAACCAGAGCACAGCTGGATGAACCCTGTTTCCTTAGGAAAGTGGTACCAAAGGTACCCCCGCAAAGGAAACCAACCCCCCAAACCTTCTAGTGTTTCGGTGCTGTTGGAGAAGGGAAATTGTGCCTGTGTTTAAAAACTGGAGGATTTCCACTTCTTGATACCTCCGGCAGGTGATGGTAACTCCACCAAAGGTGGCATCGCTGTCCACAAAACCCAAACCAGCTGTTTTGGAGGCTAAGATACGTTTTCCTCGCGCTCTAGCTGGAGTTACCCTCCCAGGCTGGGCTATGGTTAAGTCCCAGGCAAGGAGAGGTTTCCTGACGGGCACACACAGACCTTCCTATTCCCACCGCCCGGACCCGGGATCCTGCCCAGTTTGTAGAGGGAAGAGGTGAAATCCCGGGAAATCCTGGCTCTCCGTGCCAGGGAAACGCTGGAGGGGCCCCGACTGCTTTTGTTTCCAGGCTCCTGCATTCCCTGCTGCATCTTAACACGCTTTGGCTCTTATGAGATGACTCGGTTAAGTCTGGATTGAAATGATTGCTGCGACATTAACATCTGACCTAGGGTTTTGACTACAGCCAGCCGTAGCCGTGCGCTTTCGGGCTTTGCCTAACAAGCTTGCAGATATCCTCGCCTTTCCGTAATGCTTTGTGCAGAGCTGGTTGGTAATCTGTCTGCCGGCCCAGGGGTGACAGCTGTAGGACTCGCTGCTCTGCAGCTCTCCAGCTCCATCTGCTTGAGCTTCTGCTCCCAGCCCAGCTCCGGACCTGCAGGTCATGGGTCCCACCTTGCCCCCGAAGCTGGGGAAGCGAGGTGCCAGCAGGAGCAGCGCTGCCATCGCCCTCGGGCTCCTTCAATGGCCACTTCAGCACAGGGGACGGTCCCTTCACCATCAGGCCACTGGCAGAAGCTCTTTGGCGATGGAAGTTGGTTGTGGCTGCAACTCCTCGAGACTTCATCAGTGTCCCCAGACAAGGCTGTCACCGCTGCACGTCAGATGTGTTGAATCCCCCTCGCACCCCGCCACTAAATACTGGGGAAGAACCCAGGCAGGAGGATGGAGAGCCACGGGCTTTGCCCCCGTGCTGGCCAAGCACCGCAGCTGGTGGAGCAGGACAGACCCAGCCCCATTGCACCCATCTCCAGCCCAGCAATGTTTTCTGCCCCGCTGAGACCAATATCGAATGGTCGTGGGCCAGGAGGGAGGAGAGGTGCTCAGAAGATACCAGGAGAGCTGGCATCCAGAAGACGCAGATTTTTGTTTTATTTTTAGCAATGTTATTTTCCCATCCTCATTTGAGGGTTTTTTGCAGCAAGAGCAGCTGATGGCCTGGAAACAGGCTCTGAGTTAAGAGCGGGAGGCACCCATCCACACAGCCCGAGGGAGAGCTTTGAGGCTAAAAACATAGTAAACAGGAAAAACAGCCTAACAAATAAAGAGGCCACCTTGGACATGCAAAGCACTACCCCATGAAACAGTGGAAAATAACTGCCCCTCTCACCAATCCCCATTTTACAAATGGGGAAAGTGAGGCACAGAAGGGGTCAGGGTCAGCCGACATGTTTGCAGCTCCCCTGGGGCCAAATTTCAAAGCAAAAAAAAAAAAAAAGATCAAAGCACTTTTCTTTTTCCTCACCTGCCTGCTGGATGAGAGACAGGGCTCAGGGTTTTCACTGCGAGGTTAAAGGACCATCAGGAATCCCTCAAGCAGGGGAAGGCTGGAAAACGCTGACCCCAAAGCACCAGTCGTGGCCAGAGAAACCCAGCCCAGGACTTGGCAAACCAAAAGGTTCCGTTCATCATTTAGACAGAAATAAATTAGAGATTCAGACGCTCAAAAAGAAAGACCAGAAAGAAAAGGAAAAAAAAAACGATCAAGATCAAGATCAAGCAAGAAAAGGGCTGTTGCAAAACAACAAGTCACAGCAGGCAGATCTCTCCCTGCTCCTTGGGCTCCATCAAAAGCTCCCAGCCCCAAACCGCTCCCCAGCAGAGAGGCCGGCCCTTCCCCAAGGAGGCTGGCTTCTCATCCCGGGGTGAAATGAGGCCAATTTGGGAAGTTTGGGAACACCTGCAAGCAAGCTGATGGAGGAGGAGGAAGGGGATGTGGCGTTCGCAGAGGCTGCGATTGCACCGGGTGCATTACTGGTGGCTGACCCTGTGACCGAGGTGGCGCTGGCCCTGTACCCAGGTATGTCCCCTGTGTGACCCAAATGTCACTCCTGCCACCAACGCCACCCCTCGGGGCTCGGCAGCTGGGACTCCTGCCTTGTCAGGGAGCAAGGATTCACGTCGGTGCTCCCCGGAGCCCCTCGCCAGGAGCAAGAGGAGCTGTTTGAATCAGAAACACATTGTCTTATGGTGAGGCGGTGTTTAATGCAGCCGTCCCTGCCGGGCTGAGTACGTGCCCTTGCTGCCCTGGGGTGAGCAGCCGTCCCCATCCGCTGCCGGCAGAGCACGGGGCCAACGGTCCAGCACGAACAGCGGATGGTCTTTGAGCTAACGCCAGCCTCTACCGTGGGTTTTCACCTAAAAAAACCCCACTGTTTGCAAAGACCATAGGTCAAATTCATCTCTGCCCTGACTTTATCCCAGCCAAAGCAGCGGGGCCGCAGCGGCATGGGTGTCCCAGCGCCGAATCGGGACGGGACCGGTGCAGAGCTGCCCCAGCCCAAAGCATCCCTCCCCTTCAGACTCTGCCTGCAATCACACTCCAGAGACCTCCTGGGGAAGAGCAGGAGGCTGCTGGTTTTTCCCCGTTGCCGCTAGAAGTCAGAATGAAACACACCTTGGACAATTCTTGGTGTAATTCAGCTTTCCTACAAAGAAATCGCTGCCTTTCTAGGGTGTGTTTTCTCCTCGCTAGCCCCACAGCCTGTTTCCCCTTCCCTCTCCAGCATCCTGCTGGTTCGTAAAGAAGTCTCTCTCGCCGTCTCTGAATTTTGGAGTGATATCACAACCTCAAATGTGTTTTTCTTGCTCTCAGGGTCCTATCAACCCCCTGCAGAGGCGGACAGGGCAGCCTATTGCCCTGAGCTGCACTCACGGGGCGCAGAAGTGAGCTGCAATAACCAGGCACATCTGAGAGCTCTTCAAATCTTTGATACAATCGAGAGAGACGGAGCCTGAGACAGGCTTCCCCCTCCCCTTTTTCTTTCTCTCTCTTTATTTTTTCTTCCCCCCGACCTTTTATTCCCAGTGGCCAAGAACATTTAGTCTGGCCGGGAAAAGGAAATCTCATTACAGAATTATGGTTCATTTAGCAGGTCCCACTGGAAGCCCTGCAATAACCACTGGCTTCCTAACAGGATTAGCCAGTGTCTGAACCTCCCGATCTCGCTGCAGTCGTCTCCACTCCCCACAACAGGCTCGAGGACCCCAGAAAACCCCAAGCAACCACAGAAACCCAAGAGGCAGGTGGACACAGAGAGGGAAAAATTGAGGGGAGCCGAAGACTGAGGCTTTGTCGGTGTGAACGTGGGCACTGCTAGCAGAGGTTTGAGCAGACATTATCCCAGGCTCTCCAGCCCCAAATCCCACTTTGCTTTGCTGTCTTGGCCTCTTCCAGCCTGATGGCTCATTCTCACTCAACGGTGCGTGTTGGTTTCCACAAGGGGACTGGGGATACTCACTTCAGAGACACAAGCAAGACACTGGAGTAATGCCAGTTCTGCTACAGCGTTGAATATGCCGTACCCTGTCTGCTGCACCTGAACCAGTACCGAGATGTTCGTGTAAGTTGGTTGAGGGTCCTCCTGACGTCAGTCTTGGAGTCTACATGAACATGAAGGTTTTTGGTTGGCATCACATTGCGTGGTAACACGTTTTCTGGGATCAGCTCTCTATCATTAAGAAGGTAGGAGGGCTTAGGAAAAAATAATTCAGAGGAGAAGATCAAGAAAGAAGCCAAACTATATGGGGCCACCAGAACAGCCAAGACCAGGTTTTGCCTTCAGCAATGCTGAAATCTCTTTGCTCCTCCCATCCCTGTCCCCACTCAATACAAGGAAGAGGTGGTGAAAGAGCAATGAATTGGATATAGCACTGCGTATGAAACCACCTCTGTGATGCCACAGGGGTGAACATCTGCCTCTCGCCACAAATCTGGTCCCGGTGTTTCATTACCGCACCCGTTTATACACGGAGAGAACACAAACGCTGTCCCCGGCAGCAGCCGGCAGAGACGTCAGGCTGAGGATGGCAAAGCCAGCTTTCCCAACACAGCCTGGAGCTGGCTGTGTGCTTGGCACGGCAGCCTGGCCCCGGGCAGGGAGGCAGCGGCAGGAGCCGTATTTGCCCTATTGCAAATGATTGCAAAATATTTCTGCCTACAACGACCGATGAAGACGATGGGAATTGCCTCAGTGGCATCCCTCTAGGTGTTACCTCGGAAAGGAGTGCAAAACACGGGCAGGATTTGCCTGGTTTGCCTTCCCTTATAGCAGGGAGAGGCGGCACAGCTTTGGTTTAACCAAAAGCAAGAAGCAGGAAAGTTGGTTAAGCAAGTTTGCCAAGACCGTGCTCTTACCACTACCTTACTCCATCACGCATCTGCTACAGGGAGCTTTTGCCATGGCAAAAGTCCACACCAACCACCATGAGGTGCAGCCCTGCAGACGTCCAGGTCCCCTGTGGTCCCCTGAGACCATAGCCTGCTACGGTCCTTCTCCAGTGAGGGGTGGAAGCCCTGGAAGATGTTGGAGCCCACCGCAGCCCCACCTCCAGACATGCCTCTCCTTTCTGACAACACGAAGAGCCCAGAGCATTGGCTCCCAACTTTGATGCTCCAAATGAGCTGGGGTGGCTGAGAAACATCGTTAGTGCTGGAAGAAATAAAAGGCCGCGTAGGGTTGTTTTTTCAAGACAGAGCACTTCATCCCTGTCCCCGCAGCTCCCACGCTGTTCCAGCTCCACCAGCAGATGTTTCCATCATTAGCAAGACTTTTGTCTGGAGGTAAAGGGATGCGGTGGCCTTCACACCGCTGCTAACAAAGCTGCGTGGGCAGGGGTTAAGCGCTGGGGGTCAGCCCGGTGCTCAGATAGCAGCAGCAAGCAGGGGTTTGTGCTCACAGGGCGAGAGGGACGTTCCTGCGAGGGCGGTGGGGACCTCATGGGTTTTGCACGACCAGCTCGGGGGACAAAGCACGGGGTGAAGACAGAAGCTGTGGGAAGAGAGGAGGGAGGGATGATGCAGAGCCGAGAATAAGAAAAGTTTCGCTCATGCACGCAGTGTGTAATTCAGCTTGCAGCGTCTCACTGAAGCCAAGAATTGAGTAAGAGGCCAAAAGGGATGAGGCGTTTATGCGGCTAATGAGAACGCACGGGCTGTAATCATCCCTGCTGGCGAGAGTGCCCCAGGAGGGTGTAAACCCCCACTCCTGCCCTTCCACCAACCTCAGATCACTGGGAACACAAGTGGATCCTCCCTGGGAAGGGGGACGACAGATGACCTCTGTCCAGCAGTCTGTCTGTCCTGGGTACCGGCAGCGAGGTGCAGAGAACGGGCAGGGGAAGGGACTGCCTGCACCTTGCCGGAGCACCAGGGCAAGGATGCTCTCGCTCCCTCGGTGCAGAAATTTCCGTTGTACCTGTCACCTTGGCTTTTGGGAGGATTTTTTTAGCCCCTTTTGGCTGCAGACTGAGCTGGCACAGAGGTGCGAGTGCCCTGCCTTCCGCTGGCACTTCTGCAGGGACCCCTGAGCACCGTCACCCTTCCCAGCACTGCTCCCTACCACCGCTGCGCAGGACAGAAACGTTACTTGGTGAGCTGGGAATGAACAAATCTGACCTTCTAGCACAGCCACGTACAACATCCAAGAGCATCAACGACCGCAGAGGAGGGGATACGGGGCCTGACCTGGCTGGCAGCAAGTCTTGATACAACTACACACCATACACTGCCCAAAGCGGCCACGCAGCTTTCCCCCACCCTCTTTTCCATTTTCTCTCTCTTCTTGTTTGTTTGTTTGGCCATCCAAGGATTTATCAGCAGCAACAGGGTCTGGCAACCCAAAACTTTCCCTAGGGAAGAAGTTCTGGCATCCAGCGGCCAAGTCAGGAGACTCTGGAAAGTTGCTCTGAGCCTGTCTCATCTCATGACTTGACATATCACCGCTGTCCATTTCCCTTCCCAAGGAAATCTGATTTGTTCCAAAGTTTATAGTTTCAGTGACCTAATCCCAGCATAGTTGTTCCTGTTTCCCTTTAATTTACTGCCGCAGCTTGTATTAATTGATGTATTGCAGAGGGCTTGAGCCAAGCTAATTGTTTTAGAAAAAGAAAAAAAGAAGAAAGAAAGGGAGATGTGAGGCCCTTTAGTGGATTACGAAGGTATTTGAATGGGGAACCAGCAGCCACCAGAAAACAGCAATAGCTCCAAACAGAAGCAACCGTCCGGAGAGGTGGAGGCTCTCCAGGCTGCCGTTCACAAGGTGCCGTCATGCTCCCTGCAAACAGAAGTATCTTCCTTGGGATGACCTTGAGGAGAAAGGCAAGGTGGGGGAGAGGAGGGCTGTGATGGCCTCTCTACTGTGCCGGGGCTGCCTTCGCCCCTCCGGCTCTGCTCTTGCCCAAGGCTGCTTCTGTCACTGAATGATAGTGGGGATCAGGGGAGTTTCCGGAGGACAGGAATAAGGCAGATGTCACCCATCAGCCAGCAAGGATGATCTAGGGAACCACAGGCTGCTCAGCCTGCCTCAGAAGGTGATGGAGCAAATCCTCCTGGAAGCTGTTTTCACCCATGATGGACAAGAAAGTCATCAGGAACTGCCAGCAGAGATTTATTGGGTGTAAATCATGGCCAGCAGACCTGGTGACCTCCCAGGGTGAGATGATGGGCTCTGTGGGCCAGGGCAGAGCATACATGCAAGCTGTATTACTTCACTTCAGCAAGGCCTTTGACAGAGTTTCCTGCAGTATCTTTGTGGCCAAATTGTGGATAAGCAGATAAATTGGGGACAGGGTGCACTCTCGGCTCATTTTCACATGATACCAGATAGGGGGGAGCAGTTGACATGCTGGAAGGCAGGGCTGCTATCCAGAGGGACCACGATGGGCTGGAGAAACAGCCCAACAGGAGCTCAGGGAATTCAAAGGGAAACACCAAGTCCTGCCCCTGGAACGAGAGAACCCCAAGTAACAGGACAGGCTGGGTCCAAATGGCTGGAAAGCAGCTTTGGAGAGAAGGATCTGGAGATCCTGGTGGACAAGAAGAACCATGGTTCAGCTTGGCCAAAGCCAACTGCTTCCCTGGGCTGTGTTATTCCCCTCTATTTGGTACTTGCAGGTCTGGACGGTGTCCAGTTCTGGGCTCCCCAGGATAAGACAGACATGGACACACTGGAGGAAGTCCAGTGGAGACCACCAACCTGATCAAGGACTGAAGCAGGAGCACATAATGCACAGGGGGAGGCTGCAGGAGTTGGGCTTCTTCTCCCCAGAGAAGAGGAGGGGAAGAAGAGACCTAACGGCTGTCTGCAACCACCTAAGTGGAAGCCGGGGAATAGGCAGCTGGAGGTCACCAGCAGCAGGATGAGATGCAACGGCACAAGTTGGAACGTGAGAAATTCTGACTTGCTATTAGGGGGGGAAAAAATGTTCCCCATGAGGGTGGTCAAACACATGGGATTGTCATCCTTGAAGTTATCTGAAACTTGGCTGGGTCATGGCCCTGAGCAACCACCTCTAGCCCTGCCTTGAGCAAGGACACCCATGGCGCAGGCAGAGGAGGCAGGGTGCAAGGCAGGGTGCAAAGCAGAGCACAGAGGTTGCTTGTACAGGCTAGGTTTGGAGACCTTGCACACAGTTTTGGTGGCTGGTTTTGAGCAGAAGCCAACAAAGAACAAGACAGAGGAGGAAGAGGCTCCACCTGATGGGACCACACAGTGTTTCTAGTATCTGACGTGCAATGCAGTGCTCTGGGCAGACGTGAGCCAGGTCTGATCCCATGGGAGCGTGCAGAAAGGGAGAAAGGGAAACGAAGCTGGTGAGGGGTCTGGAGAACAAGTCTGATGAGGAGCGGCTGAGGGAACTGGGGTTGTTTAGCCTGGAGAAAAGGAGGCTGAGGGGAGACCTCATCGCTCTCTACAACTACCTGCAAGGAGGTTGTAGCGAGGTGGGGGTCGGTCTCTTCTCCCAAGTAACAAGCGATAGGACGAGAGGAAACGGCCTCAAGTTGCGCCAGGGGAAGTTTAGATTGGACCTGAGGTAAAATGTCTTTACTGAAGGAGTGATTAAACATTGGAACAGGCTGCCCAGGACAGTGGTGGAGTCCCCATCCCTGGAGGTATTTAAAAGACATGTAGATGCGGCGCTTAGGGACATGGTTTAGTGGGCATGGTGGTGTTGGGTCGATGGTTGGACTCGATGATCTTAGAGGTCTTTTCCAACCTTAATGATTCTATGATTCTGTGATTCTATGATTAATAAAATATGATTAAAGCAGGGGTCTCCTCTGCCCTCCCTCATCTCCCTGCCCCCCCCCCCCCCCAGCCGTCCCTCTTCCATCTCCCCTGGAAGAGACAAGGCCAGAAGCAAAACCCCAGCGCTGGGTCGAACCGAGACCTTTCCAGGGAGCACCGCAGGGCTGTGCACAGTCGCCGGCAGAGAAGCATTTCGGAGATGGGGATGCATGGAAGGGCACCCCGGCATGCTGGCAGACAGCAGGAGCAAAGCCCGGCTCCCACAAGTCCCCAACACCCTCTGAACCACAGCACCGTCAAAGTATTAAAGTTTTCCGGGCAGGAAACTTGCTCCTCTTTGTTTTCCTGGCCGAAAGCCCCCCCCTTTACATAAATCAGCCCAGGCTCTTTCAGCATGGCTCTCACGGAGAGGTTGATTTATTTGGGAGCAACACAGGGAGTTTCCAGATTAACACTAATTGCTCTCCCAAATTACTTAATAGTTTAAATTGCAGTCCTCTCTTTGGAAATCATCTCAGACAGCTCAATAAAAAACTATCGTCGAAGAGACAACTGCAAATTGATAAAGTCTTTGAGACGAGGCTAATATCATTGCTGTCTGGCAAATTTATTAATCTGAAACAAAACGAGGAGGATAAACACCCTCGCTCGGTGAGGAAGACACCGCCTGCTACCAAGTTGCTTAATTTTCTCTTCCAGAGATGCTCTTATTACTTGGAGAGAGCCACAACACTGCTGAAACAAGGCAGCCGACTGCAACGCCTGCAAATAAATAGCACCACCCTTTTCCTCGCAGAGAAAAAACAACATTTAAAAAAAATATAATAAATATATTTTAAAAGAAAATATTATAATAATAATAATGCGAATGCTTGTGCTAGTTATGACGGGAGGCAGGGGCTAGTGCTCCCCCCCGGGGGGGCTGCTGGGGGCCGGTGTGGATGCAGGAGCCAGCTGGCGGCCACCAAGCTCCTGCGGGGTTGAAATTGTCACCCAGGAGGGGAGGGGAAAACTTGTTTCATTTTGGCTGTTTCCCAATTTCTCAGCCCCTCCGGGGGCAGGAGATGCGATGTGGCTGGCAGGGGAGGGTGAGGGAGGGTGGAGGGGAGGGGAGGCGAGGGCAGGGCTGGGAGGTGCACGAGGGAGAGCCAGATGTGTGCGCGGGGGGCTCAGCATCCTCCTGCTGCGGGTAAAGGGGGGACTGCTGGAGACACCAGCGGGGACACAACCCCGTCAAGGAGGCTTAAAACAGCCTAAAAGCGCAGGACCAAGAGGGTGGGTGCAAAGGAAGCACCAGGGTGGTTTGGGGGGATGCTGACCAGGACAGATATCACCAGCACACTGGGAGCATCCCCTCTGCTGTGCAATATTTTGGGGTCACGCTACAGCCCGGGAAGACGTGTACCCAGGGTCAGGGAAGACCTCAGCGCCAGCAGGGTGGTGGCCAAGCTCACCATCCCGGGGTGACCCCACTTGCTCGCCAGGACCCTGCACGCCCTGCTCACAGCCAGCCGAGCCCCTGCTCCTCCCCACGGCATACTCCGCTCCCTGGGGCCAAGCGAGTTGCTCATTTCCACTGTTTTTAAAACCATTTTTGGAAGGTTTGGCCGGAGGGTGTTGGGGCAACAGGGTGTTCGCTGACACCGGCTGATGGGCAGCAGCTCAGACTCATTTGCCTGTAACACAACCCCCATCCACGCCAGGTCCCCTCTGGCCCCCGGCACAGGGCATCACATCAACAACCACAGCAAGAAGCTCCTCGGCGGGTGGTGGAAGAGGCTTAGATGCAACGTGCTCAAAGAAGAGGGGAAAAAAACCCCAACTCTTTTCCCGGAGAGTGGTGCGGGAGCGAGGGGGTTACCGGGAGCCGCTGCCCAGCACGGTGCCAGGAGCCACGGGGATTTGAGAGAAAGCCCGGCCGATGGCTGCCATCTGCTCCTGGCACCTCGTGCCACTGCCGGAGCCTGAAAGCACACGAGTGCATGGAGAAAACAAACCGCAGCCAGCCCTGCTCCCCGCCGCGGCCGGCCAAAAGCAGCCGGCAGCCCTGTGAGCCTGCACTGGTGGGCTCGGTGCAGGCAGGGGGGAGTTGCAGGCAGCTGGGGCATGGCTGGGCAGCGAGAAGCAGCGGCATGGCCTGCTCGGGCCAAGCTGCCGAAACCCTTTGGGGCGTTTAAAGGGCTGCGAAACGCTGCCCGCGTTGGTGGCTTCACAGCCGGGGACATGTCCCCCCATCCCTCGCGGGATGGCCGGTGGCGGTGAGGCTGGGGGAAGCAGCAGGAGGGACAGGGAGCGGCTGGAGGGACGCTGTGGGGTTCCCCATGCGGGGGCTGCCCAGCCCCCCCGACTTTTGCTGCCCAAGGATGCACCGACAGCATCGGTTCTCTGCGCCCACGGTGGCGGAAACACCAATGGCGAGAGATAACCTCGGGCAGGGGCTCATCCTCCTGAGGCCATGCAGAAGCTCCTGGGGCTACAGCCGAGGGAGGGATGTGGCAGCGGAGCCTGCGCTAAAGGGCACTCGCACGGCGACCCGCGGGGCCGCGGCTTTGATGCCCCCCCCCCGGCCGGGGGGGAACAGCAGCGTGGAGATCCATCCCCATCCCTCCGGGAAGGCGTCCAAGGGAGCCAGCTTGGCAAAGCAGCCAATTAAAGCAAGAAACAAGCAAGCGGCGAGCGCCGGCACGCAGCCTCGGCTGCCGCGGCCGGGTGGCCTCCGAGCAGCGGGGGAGAGCGGCCGAGTTTCCTGACCCACATCCCAACCCCCCCTCGGGGCTCGGCAAAAGAAAAACCCTTTAAGGAAAAAGAGAGAGGGGAAAAAAAAAAAAGTCTCATTCATCATTCAGCCTCTGTTTGTTTTCTGCACTCCACTAAGCTCAAACAAGCAAAACAGATTAGCTGGGCTCATTTGTTTCCTACTTAATTACACCTCTTCGCTGCTGATGTAATATTTCAAGATTGGGGTTGCTAAGGCTGAAAATCCACCTGCCCCCCTCCCACACCCACCTTGGCTTTTCATTCCCATAATGAAAAAGCCCAGATGGTTTTTTTTTTTTTTTTTTTTTTTTGCAAAAACCCCTCTAATTATTGAGGAATTCAACGCTCTGAATTCAGAAGCTGCCAGCAAGTGCTCAGGTTGTCAGAAGCAGATGGACGGCAGCTCCAGCTTTTGATCACAGTCTCCGAACCCCTCCCCGAAAAACAGGGGGGGGGGAGGGGGAGGGGGGTAAGGACCCCACATCTGCAGCCGCACGCGGCCCCAGATAACTTTAGTCATTCCCCCCCCCCCCCCCCAAGGATTGCTTTGGCATCAATAGGACTTCCCAGGAAGCCGGAGCAGCTGCGTGCCGACGCAGTTTGCAGGATGAGGTCCTTGCCGGAGGAAGGAGTGCACGCCTCCCCCCAGAAACTGCTGCGCAGGCTGGAGGTGCCTCCCCTCCCCTTCAGCTGCTTTTCTTCCTCCCTTCCCCAGGCCCCGCGGCCGCCCCTCTGTGCCCCACATCGCTTCGCCCATGCTAACGTGTGCCGAAAATTTGCTGTGGTTAATCAAGGCAGAGCACGCCTTGCCAGCCCGTGGCACGTAGGAGAAGCTAAAGGTCCCAAAAGAGCAGCAAGATGCACGTGGGAGGGATTTTTAAGGCTTCCAGTGCATAAAGCGGTACTGCGGACCCCAGCTCATCGGCCCGCTGAGCCGGGAGGGAGCTGCCGACCTCCTGCTCCAGCCAAAGGGATCTTGACGGCAGCACCGGCCCCCAGCCCGCCGTGAAAAGGCCAAGTTTGCACCCAAGGGGTGTAACAAGTGAAGCACCCGGAGGGTTAGAGACGAGAAGTGATCCCCCTGCGATTCCCAGGCTAAGGGAGCAGCAGGGGACGGGGAGGTGGGGGAGAGCTGACCCCATGATCCCAGCCCAAATAAACCACGGTGCTCCCATGCCTGGAAACCTCCCAGTTGGTTGGGACCCAAAGACGGTCGCACACACACACCCCCCCGGCCATGCAAAGCCACTCCGAGCCTCCCCCCTGCCACTCCACAGCCAGACCCCCCAGGTGTCCCCGCTGCCCCCAGCCTCACTTGTGTCCGGAGAGAGCCGGGCATCGGGCATCGTGCCCCGCTTGCCCCCGCCGCAGATGCTGCTTGGCCGAGGCCCCGCTCCCCCCCACCCCCACTTGCAGGATTTCAGCCCCAAAAGAAAGAGCAAACAAAAGGTACACACCGACTCCATCGCTCCGGAGCCGTCCGAGAGGCGGGGGGCTGGCCGGAGCAGGGGGAGAGAAAGGGCTTTGCTTGCAGTGGAGCAGGCGGAGGGGACGGTGGAACCGCAGGAGGGCTGCGTGCGCGATGCCGAGCCGGCTGCGCGGCCCCAGCCAGCTTTCCCACGGTGGCATTCGCCCTCGCCGGGGCCCAGCAGTGTCCCCGTCCCCTCCCCAGGCCATGCTCAGCACCGTGCAGCTCTCCCAGGACCCGCTCTGCCCATCACCCCAGCCAGGGCATCCCCTTGGGCTCCCCAGGGTTGGGAGAGGGGGAAATTGCTCGTGGTTTTGGGTGACCAAAATACCCGCGGGGCACCCAGCACCAGCGCAGCCGCAGAGTCCGCAGCAGTGACCGGCGGCTGACAGAGGAGTTTAGTTATTCAATAACTTTTAACCTCCCCAGGTGGAAGCTGCTCTAAGCCTGCCTAATCACACAAGCTGCTTTTTCCAGCTAATTTTCAGGCATTTAGTGGTTTAGGATCTGTCTCTCCCTTGTACCGACTGGTGGGGTTGGGAGGAGGGAGGGCAAGGATGAGAGAAAGCAACAGCTTTGGGTTCAAAACACCCGACTAATGGGAAAAATTAGAAGGAGAAAGCCCAGCAGACCCTCACTGCTGCAGAAAAAGGCTGCAGCAGGTTGTCCCCTGCTTCCCGGGGACACGTGCACAGGGGATCGGGCCCTTCCCCTCTGCAAAATGCTTTTGCCAAAGCAGAACAAGGTGCAGAGGCACGGAAAAGGCTGTTTCCACACCACAGCCAGGGCAAACAAGGCTCTTTTTGCCTTAAACTCAGGGAATTGTATAAGTCTATAGGGAAGGAGCTGGTTTTTTAACCCACTCCCAGAAGAGCACGCAAGGAGCTCTCGTCCTTGATGCAGCAGTGGGGTTTTGTTTGAACTTCACCTCCCCTGCTCAGTCGGGAGATAACGGGTCTTTCCGGGCATCTTGAAGGGTTTTGCATCGATTTTTCTCAGCTACAAACTGAGGGAGAGCAGAAAGGCACATGCAGGCTCCTTACCACGACTTCAGCCCCTGAGTGCTGCAAAGTCAGGTGTGCCCAGAGAATTAGGATGCATCCGAGGGCTGCTGCGTTAATTAAACCAGCGCTTCGAGATTAAATCATCACCAGGGACCCTGTTGTCTCCTGTCCCCTTCCAATTGCCCCATCCAGCCTCCGCCCAGCAATGGGAGAGCTGCACCTTGATTCAGTGTCAGGTTCAGCTGCTGCAAAGCCCCTGAGCTTCCCCAGCTCAGCTGATGCAGAGGCAATTTCCTTCTTTAAGTTTAAGAGACTTTAACCCCAAGCGAGAGCCCTCCAGCCCCGAGCAGGGAGGGGTGCGCTTGACCCGCATATTGCGCCAGCACGAACGTGGCTGTCTTGCCCAGAAGCCTCAGCTCAACCCCAAGGAACCCAAACCTTGTAAAATAAAAACAGTTTTCAAAAGTGACATCCTGCCCTGATTGCTGTCAACACCTACAGATCAGGTCCCTGCTGTACTTCACATGAGTCCTTCCCACCCCAAGGCGACTCGGATGCTGCTCATGAGAGCAGGAATGTTGTCCTGCATGCCCTCCAGTTGCTCACTCTTTGCCTGCAAAACCCCGCTTTTACCCAGCTGCGAGCAGTTTAACCCGGCATTTTCCTCTTCCAAAGCCCGAGTCCGTCCCTACTGCTCTGCACCGGGGCCATTTTACCAACAAGTCTCCATGAGAAAGACTTTTGAGCAGCCACCTCGCAGCAGAGGCATCGGGGCAGTTCCGTGTTTCTGCCTTCAAACCCCCAGTTGCAGCTTCCCAGCTCAGGCTGGGGGAGAAGCAGGATCCATCCCTGCACATCAACCGGCTTCATGGAAACAAGGTGGAGGCAGGTGGAAAAGATGCTGCGCACTGATTTACAGGAAATGTTTTATAATCGACTACAGGCATTTAGAGAAGGGGCTTGGACATCTCCAGCGGTGCAGGAGGAAGCCCTGGAGGGATGCCCTGGGGCTGCAGCCAGACGGGAACAGGCAGCAGCTCCCGCTGGGGCAATTGTTATTTTATCAGCTTCCCAAGTGTTTGAAGGCAAGCCCTTTGCCTTCCCCACCTTATTTCTGCAGGCAAGAGTGTTTTGAGCCTCCGCAACGGTTTGCATCTGCCCCTTTAGGAGCTGAGCACGACCTTCCCAGCCACTCAGCCCCCAAATTCCCCTCCACCAAGCACAACGGGCACCCCAGCATGTAGCTCGTGGCACGTGTCTCCACAGCAGGGCCCCATCCAGCATCGCCCCAAGCCCTTGTGCCAGCCCTGGCACGCACGGACACAGCCCGGGGTCTCAACCCACCAGCCCCAGCCCAGCCCTCGCTCACCGCTGGGTCCGGGGACAGCCGCAGCGTTGTTCCCCTGAGAAAAACAGTCCCACAGGTGCTCCCTGGGAGGCTGTGGCCGAGCCGCTCCCCTGCACCCACCAAGTGTGAGCAAGCAGCACCCAGGGGCCCCTCTCCTCCCAGATGCATTGTATTTAAGGTGTGGGAGAAAGCGTTGATAATGGGGCAATCCATTTTCCTCCCAGCACCCGAGGCAGGTTTGCTCCAAGCCAAGCCCAGGGGCAGGACCTGAGGGAAACTGCTGAGAGTGTTTGCCCAGCCACAGAGCAAGGGGTCCCCGCTGCCAAAGTCTTCCTCTCCCCTGCCCGGAACCTCTCCGCATCCCTAGGGATACAAACAGGATTCATGATGCGTAGGCTGGAGAGCCAACGCCACCTGGCAGAGCCATGGTTTGGTTGATGGACCAGCATGGATACGCTGCCGTAAATGCAAAACAAACTCAGAAGCAGCCCAACGTGTTGTTTTTTTGGGGGGCTCTGGGTAGGGAGCAGGGACCGATCACCACATGGTAGGATGCCATGGGCTAATCTGAGCAGCAAACCCCCCGTGCAAAGGTTAAGCAAGGATCCATCCCCACCCAGGATGCTGGAAAATGGGTTGCACGGAGCAAGCAGCTGAAAATAAGAGTATATTAGTTAGATCCTAAAAAAAAGAAGCAGCATAGCCAGGCTGAGGAAGGACCCATTGCTCCAAGGATGACTTTACCACACACACACACAGTTGCAAGCACTATCACCCATTGGATTTGCAGGCCTGAAAATAGCTGCCAGCGAGTGAAACCCAACCTGGGGCTCGGCCGCCGCAGCGGCACCGCTCTAATCTCAGTGTCCACGAGCTTGGGGGTGGCCGTCCCCTCCCGTGTCCCCGCAGTTACGGGGCAGCGGCCAAGGCCATGAGAGCCTGTTGGTGCAACGTCAGCTCGATGGTGCCAGCAGACACAGATGGACAGCCGGTCCCCAAGCTTGGGGCATCCCCAAGCACCTGTGGCCACAGCGGCCAGCAAACCAAGCGCTGCAAAAGCACCCCAAGATAAATAGGTATCTATGGAGCATGATTTTCCAAGAGACCTTCACAAATCCCCCTGTGAGCTTCTAGAGCTGCTGCATGACTGGGTGTAAACATGGTAAGACCGGTGCAGAAGGAGCCGCGTCCCTTTGCCCCACAGAAGGGCTCTATTGCCCCAGCAGATCACAGCTAGTGTGGGTTTCCCCTGCAGATGGAGGGGAGAGCCCGGGAAGGATCCCTGGCCCAGCCATCCCTCTGCCCCGGCCGTGTGGAGGTGTGGGCAGAAGCGCTTGCTTTCACACTCACGGGAAAAAATGGTTTCTGGTCCCCCGTGCAGCACCCCGGCGTTCCCAGAAAGCAAACCCGCCCAGGCACCCTGTGCTGGCAGGCTCTGCCCGGGTCTGGCTGCCTGCGGCCAGCCAAGCTCGGGATGGTGCCCTCGCCCTGCCTATTGCCGTGGGGCTGGAGGAGACTGCGGGGGGCAGCACCCAGCTGAGCTCTCCCCCCAGGGGCTGCTGGCCGAGGAGGAAGGGAGGAGAGGCCGAAGGCTTTACCCACAGTACCTGGTACCAGCCAGGTTGCTGGGCTGTTTCTCTCCACCAGCTAGAAATGGGGATGTGGAGCCAGTGGGTGCCGCAGAGCATCCCTACCCTGCGCCTGCCATTGGGATGGGGGCACAGGGTCTTCCTCATGCCCTCTGGAGACCCATGGTGATGCCTGGCACCCTGAAGTGCCCGAAAAGGTCAGCCTGCGCCCCAGTGGGATGACCTCTCCTCCAGCTCTCTCGGTGCCAGCGGCCCAAATGCCACCTGGATGAGCACAGCCCTCCAGGTGCCTCGGCACAAACTCTGGGCTGCAGAGTTATTTTCAGAAGGGACGTTCGGCACCACGGTCCCATCTCCACACCACAGGGACCTCACAGCACACCCAACGGCAAGGGGGTGCCCTGACTCCCCCCCCCCCCAGGTCCAGGGTTTGCTGCACAGACACAGAAAGCTGCCCTGTCCCCACAAAACACAGAATACATAAATAGCTGCGAGGCATGGGAAAGCCTTCAGCCAGTTTTTCTACCTGGTGCTGCTGAGGACACGGCTCTTTAACCCTCAGAGGAAGCTGCAGGTGTGAAGTTTAGGGCAAAAAGCTGGGAATTAGGAATTGCTGCTCCTTCCCAGGGCTGCCAGGAGGAAAGGGTCCTGTGCTGGGAGCCAAGCAGGAGCTCACATAACATCTCCGGGCACAGGGCAAGGCAGCTGGGGCTCAGGTTTCTGTCCCGGAGGGCAGCATAAAAATAGAGGTGAGGAAAGGAAATCTGCTGAGCAATGGGACAGCAGGACCACGAGGAGCTCAGCCAGGGCAGCCCCTTCCCCAGCAGGGAAGGATAGAAACCCCAGAGCAAAGCACAAAGGGAAAGCTGGGCAGCCCCCTTATATGCCCTGGCTGGCATTAATCCCACTAACGAGCCAGGTCTTTCTGCAAAGCGGGATCAGCTCCGCTACGGCTCAGAGCAACAATCCTGTTAAAGGGTGGGTGGCCATGACAGAAGCGGCCAATTAGTCTGTGCATCGTCAGCCGTCCGCCCGGGGCTCCCCGTAGCCCCCGCAATGCTCTTCAGGACGTCCGTGGTGGAGCAGGCTCGGGCTGTCCCAGCGTGTCCTGCTCCGGGGGGCAGGACAGCCCTTGATGAGCTAATCAAGCCCTAACGAAGGGCTGGAGCTGGGCTTTATCCCCCAGCCCCCATGTGCGTCACCTGGGCAGGGCCCCCCCCAGTCCCTGCTAGGGTGGCTGCGGGGGGCTCAGCCCACCCCTGGCCCCCCCCAGAAGGGACCAGCCCTGTGCTCGAGCAGCGAGGGCTCATTGAGGATCCTGAGAAAGCCCAGGCGAGCCTGGGGAGGAAACATAAATTACAGCGGCCGAACAATACCCCATTGTCGGGCACTGCCACAACCCCAGCCCGCGCCGGGGCTGCACCCGTCCCGGGGAGGACTGGCACCAGCAGGACGGTCCGGGCCCGGGTCAGTGATGCAGGACCCCGCTAGCCCCATCCTGGCTCTGGCTGCAGCATGAGCACTGCGTTAATCTGCAGCGGTTTTCCTGCCCTGCAAACTCTGTGCAGCCCCGGCCCCTCCCGAGACCCCCCCGGCGCTGGGCTGGGACTGGTGAGAGCGCCGGCTGGGGCCACCGCCGGTTCTCACCCTCCGGGCTCAGGGCTCGGCTCCCCGCCAGCCTTTTTTTCTTCCCATTTCTGCTGATACAGAGCAGAAAGGGGAACCCAAACCCGCCGGCAGCAGACACGGTGCCTGGAGCCGTCCCTGCGGTGACAGCACGGTCCCCACAGTGGGCAGAGGCTTGTGGCCGGCGTCCAGGTCTAACAGCCGGGTGCACCATTTTGGTGCCCATGTATCTGATTTTTTAAGCTCACGTCAATAAGAGGCTTCAGCGTATGCTTAATTTTGGGAGCAGTCAAGGAAGATACATGTGTATAATAAGCCCGGAGGGAGGGTGGATCATCCAAGCAGCACCCGGGACACAGGGGGACATCTCTGAAGCCACCCTCCCTGGTGAAAACGCAGATGCCCTCTGCTCTCCTCCTTCTCTATCAAGGTAGCTGACCCCAAAAGGGTTACTAGCCCAAAGCGAACAGCCCCATTTGATGATGGTACCCTCTCACACCAGCCAGGCTGGCTGCACCCCCATTGTGCCGATGCCGCCAGCACCCAGCACTCAAGTGGGAGCGATGCCCACCCTGAGTCCCGACCCGCGGTCCCGCAGCGTTGCCACGGGCTCGCCCGGAAGCGGCGGCAGGAGGGCTAGAGCCGGCGTCCTGGGGGTTTAGCTCCTCTTTCACTCCCTGCATTTGTTCTTCCCCTGTGAAATATTAATGGCTTGTGATTCATCAACAGCAAGAAGGAGATTACAGACACGTGTGAGTATTCGTGTGGCTCTCCGATACACACACACACGCGCACGCGCGTATATATGCAGATATGTATTCAGAGACGCCTCTAATCTGCCAACGCTGGTGTTAAGGCTGTTTTGGGGATATATTGCACATTTATCCCCATCCTGGTGCTGGCATCTCATTAGCCACAAGCCAGGAGCGAGCTCAGCATCCCTGCGCTGGGCTCAGCGGGGGCTCGGTGCTGCCGCCAGCGTTTCAATTAGTGGCTCTGTCCCTGGAGCACTGGAGCCACCAGGGCCGTGGCTGCCCAGTTACACACCAGTGCCAACCAGTTACGCTCCAGACTGGCTGGAGCCCTCCAGATTTACACCAGGGGAACCACCAGCAGGGTTTAACCCCCTGTTTATTGCATATATGCAAGAGATGGTGACACCGCGATGCAGCCAGCATCCCATTTAGCCTGCAAGGGAGCCAGGGGGGTGGCAAAGTCCCCGGCATGGTGAGGGCATCAAGTGGTGGCTCTTTACCCCCAAATCCCCTGTTTTTCTCTCCGCTGGGACATCCACGTCTGAACACAGCAGCCCGCTTCCACCCGGCCTCACCTTCCCCATCCTTCCCAGGAAAATCCCCCCGGCTGGTCCCACCGCCGCTCCCCGCCCGGGATGTGCCCGGTCTAATTGGTTACTGGCTCCTGCAGGCTTTGAAAGATGAAAAGCCCTTGAGAGGAGAAGTGTTGAGTGTTCATGGTTTATTAATGGTGAGCCATCGTTATTTTACCTTTCAAATGCTCAGGCAATAGCGAGGAGGGAAGGAGAGGGGGGAAGCAACACAAACCCTCTGTGATTTTCTTCTCCATCTCCTACCATCGGGTACCGCCTGCGTCAGCCCCACAAGCGAACGCCGCCGCTGCTTTCCGATGGGCTGTTTTGCAGATTTATGGTGGCCCCCCAGTAAAACAGCATGGGAGAAGCAAACAAACAAAGCAGCAGATGCGAAGAGCCTCCAGCGCTTCATCACCGGGCTCAGCTGTCCCCGCGGGGGTCCGGATGGGGAGGAGCATCCCCCCCGGCACGCACCCCACCCCGGCCCCAGCCCCTCCGCCGAGCAGAGCCGCACGGAGATTTATCTGCTGCCCGCCCCATAATTTGCCCAACTCCCATGTTTTCGGCTGCTGCGTCTCCCTGCGTCTTCCATCCAAATGTTTGCCGTGAATTATCGTCCCCAAAGGGCTGGGCTGCGAGCTGACACGGTGGGAGAGAGGAAAAGGGGGGGTTCGGCAGCGCCGTGTTTCCCCCCTGAGCATCGCTGGACCAGAGCTTGGCAGCGAGATGCTCCCCGGGGGGTCTGATGGAGGAGAGCGGTCAAGACCCCGCCAAGGACAAATACTCCCACCCCATCACCGGGATGCGATGCCACTGTGGAGCAAGGAGAGGGCAGGGAGCGGCCGGCGGCACGGGGACGCAGAGCAGCACAGGGGTGCAATGGTTTTCAAAGGTTTTGTTTGTTTGTTTGTTTGTTTTATTGGCATAAATAATTCATACACTGTCACCTCACCAAACACTGCACGAGAAACCACGGGAACAAATGGCTATCCATTTCTGCAGGTCACAGAGATTCGCACTCAGTCAGACAGCTGAAATTATAAATACTTTCTTCAAGTGTAGAAAACGTTATAAATGTTACTGTACAAATTTACATCGGGGATATCCATCGTGCCTTTCTCAGCGATTTTTTTTGTCGGTGTGTGGGTGATATTTTTTTTTGCACCAGAATCAACTGTTCTTTTCCAGTGACGAGAGTTTTGCAACAACGACAACAAAATATATATATATATATTTATGTATATATTTATAAAAAGAAACGGGAAAGAGGAAAAGGGAAATGAAAGTCAGCTCATTCTGCAACGGTCAGAACTAACACAGAGAAAACAAAGCAGGCCATCGAGTTCAGTTTGAAACTGTACAGGATTTAGAGCTCGTTATATATGTATATATCTATATACATACATATAGAGATATGTATATATATTTATATATACCTTATGTACAAGAAAATGTAACAGCGTACTTTACAGGGACTGGAAATTAAAGGAGGCTTTTGCAGCTGACCAAGCTTCCCGAAAAATCACTATTTGCAAAAAAAAAAAAAGAAAAAAAACCTGAAATAAATTAAAATAAATAAATGGCGAAGAAAGGAGGAAGGAAAGCGAAGCTGCCCAGCAGAGCGCTGGCCGCCGGCGGGCTCGACCCGGGGCTCCCCACGGCACTCGGGGGGGATGCAGACAGCATCTCATGGCACCACCAATGCAGACCCCTTCTCCTCAGCACGGCCAAAGAGACCAAGCCCCAGGCACCAACTCTTCCATAGCATCTAGCAAAGGCTGAGCAGCTCCCCCACCTCCAAGACCTTCATTTCTGCCTACCGCCTGTCTTAAATCTTAACCATCTCGGCTCCTGCCATGGTCAAGTACCGGATAAAAAGTCATCAGGGCTGGACTCTGAGCTTATCATCCCCAGGAACCGCCCAGTCATGGCTCAGCAAGGATTTGGGTAATTTGGGGGGAAAGGTAGATAGAAGAAGAAGCAGGACCGGGGGATATAATTTAGCAGCCGAAGGAGGACATAGTGCTTTGGGGCCGTGCAGCGCCACCGCTTCCATCGCTGGCAGTGGCTTCACTACCCAGCCCCAAACGCTCTGTTCCCCATGAGCATTGAAACACTGGAAAAAAAACTCAGACAGCGGCAAGGTCAGGGACCGGGAAGCTCAGGGAAGAGCCTCGGAGGGTGACCAAAAGGATGAAGCAGCTGAGAGCTGGAGGACCGGGCCAGGAGAGCATCGCTGGGGCTGCTCCGCTGCAAGAGCCCGGGGATGTACCCTGGGGCTGGGGCTGGTCCCCTACATCTCGAGCTGCCGCTCAAAACACCGCCGTGCTAAAACCAGCTCCGCTCTCGCCCGGCGCATCTGGAAATAACCCCTGTCTCTCCTCTAGCTCACGCAGCTAAACTGAGTCACCGGATGGACCTTCTCGCTCCTTCGGATCTCCTATTAGAGGGCATTGTGGAGAGCTTCTCCTACATTCTCTCCCTGCTGAAGGGCTGGATATTTTTAAACTGGGGGAAAAAAAAACCCGCACAAAGCTGGAGTCAAAAAACAAAGAACAACAACAAAAAAAAAGAGTAAGATTTGTTGGTTGGGGTTTTTTTAATAATTAAGACTTTCAAAAATAAGAAGGCATGATGCAAATAACACGGCTGCATAAACAACCGTTGCTGCGCTGAATGGAAGGGAAGGAGCTGCTCTTCTGAGCTCATTTACGATAAATACAGGGCAGCTATTTTTCCATCGATACTATTGTGCAACGGCTCTGCTCGTGGCTGAGACGTTACGGTGAGGGAAGCGGGGGAGAAAGAGAAGGGAGATGAGGGAAGATTTGGTGAGATTTGTTGGCTATAGGAGCACTTAGCTCCTTTTGGATGCCCAAAATCCAGGGGAGAAACGCTTGGCCAAGGCCACTGCAGAGAGCCCTGTGCTCCCACGAGGACCAGACCAACATGCTCATCGGCTCACTTGTTTCCTTGAGTCTCAGCTGATAAAATAGAGCAGGCACCTACCAAGGGCTGGTGAGACCCCACAGGGGAATATGTCAAGGTGAGACTTTCCAGGCAAGTAGAGGACTTGGGGCACAGAGAGCAAACCCACAGTAAGTCTTTCAAGACGGACATTGTACCTTCTACCAAAAATCTGCACAACATCTATCAGGCTACAGCGCTTTTGCCACCCCTGGTGCTGAGCATCACCCGTGGCATCACCTCCTTCATCTTTCCAACACGCTCCACTGGCTACTGCACACCTAGGAAGCTCACGCCTACTTAGAAACTAAAACCACCAAGTGAGAAGGACACCATCTTTCTACAGCGATCGCTCCATCTGAACGTGGTTTGGGGACCGGTGATTTCGTGGTGAGACCTCCCCGCGCCCCTCCTGGCAGCAGAGACCTCCAGCGGTGGGGGTTCGCTCCCTCCCACAGACCCCGGGGCCACCGCAGGTGAAGGCATTGGTGAAAACTCAGAGAGACTCTGAGGCTTAGTGCAACATTTATGGCACATATGCGCACACGCGCAGAGGATGGAGAGGACATGAGGCAGCGGGGAGGGGTTGGGATGGGGAGGACGGGCGGCAGAGGACATCGCTGCTGCGGCCCGGGGTGGGATGAAGAAGCCGGTGCGTGTTAGCGAGGGAAGAGGTGGGATGCGGAGGAGGCAGAGGGTGAGCAGCCATGGAGCATCCTTTGGGACGAGGTGATGCTCAGCCGCCTATGCTGAGCTCTGCAGCATCGTGCCCAGAGGACCACAAACTGCCCGTGCTTCCCGGTGGAGGGGGCAATTAGCACAAACAAGGGCTCATCCTGCCCTTGCTCACTCATCCCACTCGGCCTCAGCATGGAAAGCAGATGCGGGTGATCCTGCCTCATCCCCACTTTGTGCAAAACATCTTAGAGCGAGGTGCGACCGCATGGCACAGCAAATGCCCCAAAAGCATCACCAGGAGACTCACCCAGACCTGCCTTCTGCCAGCACGCTTGGAGGCCGGATTCACCCTCCCTGCTCCCGCCCACCTCAGACTTTATACATGTGCAAATTTTAAGAAATAAAAGCACCTCCTTACACGCCCCCACAATTAAAGTCACATCTCTTCCTAGCCGCAATTAGGTTTCTAATCTTCATTTACTTATGCTAAAGCGGTTCAAACACCGGCAAGGGGGAGTTAGAGGAGCAGCAAACAAACCAGAGCTGGTTAGTTTGCAGAGCCTCGTCATGTCTCCAAATTAAAGCTAACTTAGACTACGATTGAATTATTCAGGATGGTTCCTGTCAAGCAATTACGCTCAATAAGGGCCTGAAAACGCAATTTGCTATCATCTGTCGCTTGACAGCTCATCTAATGGGCTCGAGGGCCTATCCGAGCTGATGGGGAGAGGGAAATACCGGCACACAGTATTCAGATGGCAACACCGGCTCCGAGACGCTGCCCAAAGAGCATCTCTTCGGGGAGGTCCAGGATTTGGCTGATGGAAGATGAATATGCAGGGGAAAACGGTCCTGGTCATGGCTGCTTGTTCAGCTGAGACGCCCGCAGCTCCCGTGTGTGGGGCTGAGAAAGGAGATGCTCTGTACAACCAGAGCCTGTCTGCATCCCCGGCTCCGGCAATGAGCCTGGGGAAGGCAACGGGAGAGGGGAAGGACCCCAACCCCAGCCGCTCAGCTCTGCCTGGCCCCAGAGCATCCCCAAACCCGGGGCTTCGGCGGCGCCTTCGGGAGCGAGGGTCGAAGCCAAGAGCAAAGCAGCGCCGGGGAGGGCGAGAGGGAAAGGCTCGCTGATTAGATACGCACCGGGGCAAACGGCTAAATTAACAGGAGTGTGGAGATGCACCCTGCCGAGAGGGAGACCTGGGGAGGGAGCGTAAGTGGGCATGGCCGGGAGGTAGAGAAGCCACTTGTGAAAGGTCACCACTGCCCATGAAGGGGCTGCCAAGGCGCGGGGGAGCAGGGCTCCTCCAGCTCCAGCTCTGCAGATGCATTTCCCCGCGGGGGGCAGCTAATAGCAGCGGCACTCCCTGGCCCCGGCAGGCTCCAGCACTAAACTCATGAATCAGCAACATTTCCCCCTTTTTTTTCATTTAAAAAAAAAAAAAAAAAAGGAAATTAAATAAACCCACCGAGAATCAAGAAGCAACCCCTCCCCAACAGAGCATCATGAGCACTGACCATGCTGATTGGGATCAGAGGACCCCTGGGATTAAATTGCTGCCGTCTGCCTCATGGGTTGCCCCTGCTCGGTGGGGAACCGGCCCAAAGCCCGACCCCATGTGCACAGAGAGCCGCCCGCCGTCCCCATCCCACCACAGCCAGGCGTCCCCGGGGCTCGGCCACCGGCTCGGCTCCTCCAGCCCTTGCAGAGAGGTTTCACGGGGTGAAACGCTGCAGGGGAAGAGGCTCATTCCTGTCTCGCTGTCGGCCCGCGGCGCCCGCTGCTCCTCTGTAGCGCCGGGTTGGGAAGCGGAGAGGAAGAGGAGAACCGCAGGGGGAGGAAGGCACCGTCCCTTAACTCCTCCCGTCACAGCCTGGAAGGGACACAACACGGCAGAGTCAGCATTGGGCGCTTCGTCCCACGGCACCGTGGGTTTCTGCAGGGCAGCTCATTGCAAAAAGCCTCCCCAAATAAGTTTGCCACGGAGCTGCCCCCAAATGCAGCAGCACCGTGGGAAGCCGTGCGCTTCTGCACTTCCCCGCCAGCCTAGTTTGGGTTTTCCTGGTGCAGGCAGCTCTCAGATTTAGTATCATCTAGAGAGGAAAGGGCTTGTTGGGTACCACACACCTCGCCCCATCCACGTACACGCAAGCTCTCCCAGCAGCAGGACCTCCGAGGGGTTTTTGCCCCCTGTCCCCTTCATGCAGGGATGGCAGAGCCCCCGGGTGCCGCAGTCAGCTCATCCCTGCGCGCAGCCGGGGCTCCTGGGCAAGCAGGAACCCCGCGGGGAAGCCGGGGCCTAACACAGGAACAGAGGCCAGAGCCGAGTCCCTAAGGAAGGAGGCAGCTCGGATGGAAAGCGAGTGCCGAGCTGAAACATCCTCCCTCCCCTCACGCTTAGCAAAAGAGGGGGCCGGTAATTAAGGGGAAGCTGCCGGGCAGCCAAAGCCAGTGGCAGGCAGAGCGTGGCTCGGTGATTGCAAAAACCTTCCCAAACCCAACCGAGCAATTACACAGCCTGCTGCTTTGGGGTTCATCAACCTTCAGTTTTCCTTGCCCGGCTGCCGGAGCCACCCTGGTGCCTGCTCGGAGCACAGATTGGTAATTAACTTCCCTCCTGATTAACGGCTTATGTTCCGGGTGATTTGGGGGCCATCTGACCGCTGGCTTTGTGCTCTTCCCAGGAGCCCCTCGTCAGCCCCGAGCACATGGGGACGGGAGGTGGCACAGGGGACGCTCCAGCAGCTTTCACTGTGCCCATAACCTTGGGGCCGCCCGTGCTTGCCGCACAGATAAGGAAGCGAGGAGGTTTGGTGCAGGAGGAGAAATCAGCATCTCTAACCCTTGGAGGGGTCCAAGAGGGATGCTTGAAGCAGTCCAAAGTGCCCTCGCTTCTCTCCCTTAGCTCACCTTTCCCTCCCCCCCCTCCTGGTTTCCAGCCTCCGCGGGCTGGGGATGCATGCCGGGAGTAGGAAAAATCCCCCCATGTGCATGCAACCTCCGCGTGGGTTAGGTTTTTGGTCCTATTTGTCATAGTATGATGAATTCCAGGGAAGAAAATTAGTTTCTTACTGATTCTTCTGCCTTTTTCCTGCTGTTACCAACAGGCCAGATCCTGAAACCCTGACTGGGGACCCATTTACGCTGCGTTTGCTGAAGCAGAGAGATGTGACTAAGCTAAAGCAATGAAACGGAGCAGGACTTGGCCACGAGCTGTCTGCAGGCGAAGAAGAGACCATGTTCTTCTCCCACCGCTGGAAGCTGCGACGGCTGAGGCAGGCTGCAGGTCTGGGGAGGGACCCTGGGCAAGGCATCCCCCCCATCGGTTAAATCTGGGCAAAAGAAGGAAAAAAACACCTTCCCAGGAGGAAAAGCTGCTCTGAGCACTGTGCACAGGCAGGCACCGGAGCCCTGGCCGATGCCCTCAAAGCAGATGTCCCCGAAGGAGATGTCCCCAAGGTCCTGGCTCCAGCCGGCCCCTGGACCTACCCTGTTTCTTCCTCCCGGCATTGATGGAGCGCGTTGCCAGGCTCCTCCTTATCATCCGCAACTACTTTCACCGGCTTTTTCACCCCAACAAGGACAGCCAGCACCGCAGTGACAGCTGGCATGGGCACAGCACCCTGTCACCACCCTTCCTACCCATTCTTGCCCCCCGCGTGGCACCAATATACCCACAGCTTGTCCCCGTGCTCCCCCACCGCCAACACCAGCCATCCAGCTGTGACAGTGGGGTCTTGAGGAGTGCAGGCAGAGCTGCCTGCCAGCACGGGGAAGGACGGGCAGGGGCAGAGACTTACTCCGCCGACTTCCAGAAGTGCCCAGGGTGGGAAAGGCGACGGTTGCGCTTTGGCAGTTTCTCCAGCATGTCCATGAGCTTGGTGAAGGTGGGTCTCTCCTCTTGCTCGTAGGCCCAGCAGAAGAGGAGGATGTCCTGCAGCCACACAGGGCGAGCGCGTGAGCAAACCGAGCCAGTCCCTCTCCCACCACGACCCCCATGCCCAATGTCCACCCTGCGAGGACCCTGTCTCCATCACCGCATCCTTGTGAAGGGCTGGGCTGGAGGGGATGTGCAAGCTGAGCCGATACTTGTGCCACGGCAGCAGGACTGAGCCTCGCTGGCTGGGCAGGGACGGACCCCTTGCTTTTTTGCTGGCAGATCCTGGGCAGCACAGAGTGTTTTTCAAAGGGAACCCTCCACCCAGGGTGTGCACCAGTGGGGCACGTTCCCCCCCCACGCGCACACACACACACACAGGGCTCCAGCGCCTGCCCCACACCACCTACCGAGATCTCCTTGCCCATCCCGATCTGGCTGAGGTTTGGCTTCATCCCTCTTCCCACCTGCCAGATTATTGCCTCCGCTGGCTGCGTCTTGAAGGGCCATTCCCGTGCGTGCAGCTCGTACCAGATCGTGCTGTTGGGAGACAGTGGGGGTCAGGGGATGGGGAGGCATCCTGAGAGGGGACATCTGGCCATTGCACCCACATCCACCATCTCTCCCTGCTTCAAAATCTTCCACATCCAGGAGGTGCTTCGTCCCAGATACGACAAAGCAGAGGTGCTCAGCCCTCATTACAGAGATATCACCTCTCCCATTTTCCAGATGGGGAAACTGAGGCTGTCGACTCGACCGAGAGCAAGCCACCAGCCTGCTGCAGCTCTCAGTTTACACCAGGGAAGAACCTGGCCCGTGGGCAGGAGGATGGAGGTTGATGGGAAGCACGGGCAGAGGCATGAACAGAGGCACGGGCAGAGCCCCCAGCCAGCCTGTTACATCAAGTGGGAATCTCCCGCCGGGCTGCAATGGCACTTCGCCCTGCTGCCCGCGGAGCAGCTTAATAGATGATGCAGGGGGTAAATACGTGGTCCAGCTGCCGGGCCGGTGTTTCTAACCCTGCCGCCCGCTCCAGCTGCATGGGGCAGCGAGGGCCGGGGAAGGATGAGCCCAAGCATTCGTTTTTGCTCCGACGTTTCCCTTTTTCTTCTGCAAAAAGCACTCTGAGCCGCAAAAAGCCATCCAAGCCATGGCATGAACCATCCCCGGCGCCCTCACCAGGTGATGGCACACGTGAACCCGCAGCCATCTGCCGCTGCACCGCTCTTATCGCTAAGCCAAGCCCTCCTTTCCGTGAAGACTCCCAAATCCAAGGGAATATCCCAAAACAAGGGCATCTCTGGCTGAACCGGCAGCCGCCCCCGCGGTCTTCCGCCCCCGCTACCGCCTGGGAGTTTTGCAACCTCATTTTCTGGCACCCGGCGACTGGATGAGCCCTGACTCCCACAGCACTGGCCCCAACTTCCAAGGCAAATTCCCTGGAGCTGCTTTTCCGTTCAAGGGATGCTGTCACGGCCAGTTAAAGCAGAAAGAAACAAGGTTGAATTGGCATTAGGGTGGAAAAATCCGGTGGAGGGGGTCTGATAAACGAAGGATCACTCTTGGATAGGGGGGATCCCCGGTTTTGGAAATCAGCTCTCCTGATTTTGGAAAAAAAACGCAGTTTGGCTGCAAATCTCCAAAAATTTGAATAATGTGAGATGCCCGTTGGTGCTGCGGGCATGGAGGGATCAGGGGGCTGGAGAGGGGCAGGTCCCGGTGGCACAGGACGAGGTGCTCAGGCAGGAGCGGGGATTTTGAAGGTGCTTCAATGCATCCAATGCAGTTAAATTCAAGTTTCTAGTTGGGAGTTTGGGACTTAATTTTTCACCTTCCCGCTTTCAGATGCATCCAAAATATTTGGGCTGCGTTTCCTGGGGCATGGATGGTGCTACGGAGAGCGGCGTTCCGCTCCATCTCCCTTTGCACGAGAAGAGAAGACCATGCATCTAATATTAATTACTGCCACGATCTCCCAGGCTTCGGCGAGCACACACCACCAGGCTCAGCCCCCTGCTCTGCACCACCCTCGCACACACTCTAATTTAACATTTCTGCCATCTTCTGGAGTCTTTAAAAGATCTTTTCCTCTTGCTGTCACTGATCCTCAAATCCCTATGGGGAAGTGGCGATGGCAATAACCCTCTGGATCATCCGTGAGCCTCCCGGGCTCAGGGGAGGGCAGCAGAAACAAGAAAGAGGAAAAATGCAGGAAAATCTTTTAATCTTTTAAGGAAACTTATGCTTTACATAAGGGCAAAGCTCACACTCAATAAAAAGAGTAAAAACTAAGTCTAAGTAGCCAACTCTCACTTAGTTCGATAGGATCCCTTAATTACTTCTTTATTTTTGTGCTAACATTATACCTTGGGGGAGGGAAAAAAAAAGCCAGACCCTTTCAGCTGTAATTACTGTGGTTTTGATGAAAATATCGCCTCTGATAACAGTCCCATGCGCGCTAATCCCCGCAGCCTTTAAGGTATCTACAAGAAAATTAATCCACTGGGTAAAACCCCCAGCCCTACGTCCGCCTCGAGAAAGGTTTTATCGGGGCGTGATTGGACTCCTGCCATAAGGGAGGCTTGCTTTCAGATAAATGGCAGGAGCGGTGAGCCGGTTCGCTGAAGGAGACTCATCAATTCTCCTCTTCTTGGCCTTTTGGCATCTCCTCCCCCGGCAGCCCCAGTTCGCAGTGGCAGCCACCCCCGCCAGCCCATCTGCAGCTGGCCGGTGGGGAGAATTGGGGTGTCCAGGGGCTCCCAGACCTGCGTCCCCAACCCTCTGCATCCCCAGCTGACATCCAGAGCACCTTCTCGTCGGTACCTGCCCCAGGAGGATGCAGGGGAGAGATTACGCCAGGCTGGCATCCCCAGGGTGCTCTGGATCCCATTGCCTGGAGCCACCCTGGTCTGTAGCTGAAACAGGAGGATTTGAGGATTTAGGGGGGTTTAACTCAAAATTTCTCAAAGCGGGAAGGTGCTCCGAGCCCAGCGATTCCCACAGGCAGCGTCCCCTCGGCGTTGTGGCAAGCGAACAGTGTCCCCGTCCCCTCCCGGCTGCTCAGGGCAGCTCACACCCGACACAACTGCGCCAGTTCTCTGCAGCCTGCCCACTCTGCGGGGACTCACCCCAGTGCAAAGACATCCGAGTGCTTGGAGAAGGGCAGCTTGTCCTCCTCGGTATCCGGCGAGAGCTGGCGGATGATCTCGGGGGCGAGGTGGCACAACCAGCCGTTCTGGATCCGCAGCTTGTTCTCCCGCCTGCCGAAACATGGAGCCAAAGCCGTGGGTACCACAGCGGGGGACATCACCACCGTGCCACCGGCGAGCAGCCCCCCAGCCTTCCCACCCTCTCCCCGGGGCATTTAACCGTGGTTTTCCCTAAGGCATCCTTGCAAAGTCAGATTTTAACCCTGCTCTGAGAAATGCCGGCACAGCGGCTTCGTGCCTGTCCCTGCCAGGCGGCAGGGCACAATTTGGGCACAGGATGGTGGTGAAGGGGACCTTCGGCTCTGCTGGGCTATTGATGGGGATGCAGGGTCTGCCGGGGCCCTCGCTGTGACCATTGCACCAAAACACCTTAAAAGAGCTGGGGTCAAAGACCCCAGTCAAAGCTGGGGTAAATCCCACCAGCGTTGACACCTGAGCTAGCCCCGCTGTGGGTTGAGCAGGAGATTGGACTGGAGACCTCTAAGGGTCTCTTCCGACAAAACCCACCCTATAATAATGTCCTGGAAATCAGTATTTTCAGGTGTTCGGCCCCAAACAGCCCCTCTAGCCCACCTTCGTGGCCAAGCCTCCCATACCATCACCCATGGGCGCAGCCTGGCTTCGTTACAGTCATCTGCCCCGCGATATGTAGTGGCCGATCCTCGCTGTGACATCGCTATTAAATCCCAGGCTACCACCCAGGGATTCCACTTCATCTTTAATCCCCCTCACCAGCCCCTCAGCTAACCTCAGCCGCCTTTTCCTCTACCTCCTCAAGGTCCCCCTGCTCGGCTCGGTACAAAAACATTAGGCTCCTTTGGCCAACAGCTGAGGATGACGTTAGTTGCTTCTTCATCCTTTACATCCTCCAGCAGGCACCTAGGATGCACCGCTGGCATAAAAAGGGTCCCCGGGCAGGGAAATGGGCAGGGACCACCGGTGGTGGTAACACATTAAGCAGCTTGATCGTGTGTCTGAGCCCAAATTCGGCAGCGTAGTTTTGCAGGAGGTAACAAAAACTGTCCCACTTGACGTTGGGCTAGAGAAGGAGGAGCCCACCATCTCGTATCAAGGAATGTCTCCCTGTTTGTGCTTGGATGCCCTCCTGAGGATGCTGATGCGCAGGGGTAAGGGATGGCTGTGGGGTTGCTGGGGCCAAAATCCCAGAGCCCAGGTCCCAGGGGACACCATCCAGGCACAGGCATCTCCATCCACCCCCGAGGCAGGATGACAAGCTCCCACTGCTCCTTGGCTGGCTTTCCCCCCCCCCCGGCCCCCGGCTGCATGCACACAACACGCACAATCCCAAGCCGACACAGTCCAGATCCTCCTGGCTGCAAAGTCGTCCCCAGCCATCACCCCCAGGTCTGGCAGCAACCGGAGGAGGAACCCCCTCCCTAGGGAAGGACGCTGCCGGTCCAGGGAATCACTGATTAAGCCTCCGTACCCCCTCCGGGGTCTTGACAGCTCCTCTTCACCCTGCTGCGTCGGAGCCACTGCCGCAATCAGTGGCTCCGGTGAGGCACGGACCCTCTGGCCCTGGGAGCTGCAGGTGAGAGCACTTTGGCACAGGGGGAAGGCTTTCAGCTCCCCAGCCGGATCCCGCAGCCATCCTCCAGCCCTGCGCGACTCTTAATTACAAGCCGGCATTAAGCACCGGGGCAATTAGAAAAGACGCAGAGAAGCTCGCTCATCCTTCCCTGTATCTACGGTCTCTGTCTCCAGGCAGGCAGTGGGGAGCAGGACGCAGCAGGCAGCACTCAGATCTGCTCCACCGCCCTCAGCAAGACCAGGATTGCATCTGGGGCTTTTAATTTTGCTCACTCAAGTCGCCCAGTGTTGTGATATCCCAGAAGCGGCATTCAGGCTTGCCTCGGGATGCTCCGGGGACCGGATTTGGCTGCGCAGCTCCTGTGTGAGCCCAGCCTCATCCCTCTGCAAAGCTCACGTACGCCCGAGCACGCAGCTATGGGTTTACGAGCTTCCAGCAATGAGGGCTGAGCTTTAATGAAATCCCAAACACGGTTCAATTACAGCAATTTGAGGTCTCATGACAAAAGTTTGCCTGACTTCATAACCAACCTGGCCACTTCCACTAGCAGAAAGCAGCACAACCAGCTGAGCATCTAAACACACCGAAGGACAAGCCAGCCCCAAGGCAAAAGCAAGAGCAGAAGAGCTCTTCAGACAACTCAAGACCCACCTTGCGCTCCTCCTAATTACAGAGCAGCCCTACCAAGCCCAACAACGTTTAAATAAAGGAGAAATAAATGTGATTTTGCCAGGATAAGACACCAGATTATGAAGCCTCTGCAGAAAGTATTTTAGTTGCGATAGCCGTCTCGTTTTTCAGCAGCGCAAGCGTGTCATGGCAGGGATGGACACTGCAAACTCCTTGTGCCAGACGCTTTCATGAACCGAAGGTGAGCCTGCTCTAGGAGGACGAGGAGGATATTTAAGCCATGTCTTTTTTTGACCCTAGCGAAAACAGGCCAGTTTGTAGTTCTCATTCACATCTGAAGCAACATCACCGTCCTTAACTTGACCTGCTAAAATTTGCTCCCTTCTCCATACATGCTTGTCCGTGCAAGCCTCCAAGGACCCAAAACGGGTCTTTATTGTTCTTCTTCATCTGAGAGAAACCAGAACCAGCCAAAAACCCACCCTGAGAAGGGAAATCAGACCTGCAGACACTTGCTGCTTCAAAATTCATGGTGACCGATGAGTGTGGATCCCCAAAGCCTCCTCTCAGCTCTCCGCTGGCAGAAGACATGTGCCACCAGTCCAGGGCAGCCACACTGAAAGCTTCTTGGGGCAGAAATTTCCCCCTTTTCTCCATTTTTCTAGCTAAACACTGCTCATTTCTGTTCAGCCTTGCATTTCTCACCATCCTTCCTCTCCTGAGTAATCTCCTGGACTTTACCCCCCAAGTGACACCCCAACCTTGAGCAGAGATGGCCACCCATTGGTCCACCCCATCAGATACCCCATTTCCCCAGCGTCTCATCACTCATTTTATCTCCAGAGCATCTCTGACCTTCACAGCAAAGGTCCCTGGCAAAATTTGGCCATTTTTGCCCAAATCCTTTTACCACTGCTGGAATGAGCTGCAACCTCATCCTGGCAGGACCTAAGTCCCAACCCCCCTGCCCAGCTGCTAAACCAGAGCCGAAGCCCACTTCTCCGCTGTGGGGAGAGCAGCAGCACTGCTGGATTTCTTG